>NC_136389.1:50337195-51650528 GCF_965140285.1 Lepidochelys kempii
GGTCCCATTTATAAACAGGAAACAATGACTTTTGCAGCAGATTGCAAAGGCAGTAAATGCTGATTCTTTCAGAGCCAGCCATGGATTAAGTCCATTATAAAATTAAAACAGATGGAACACAATTTCACTTACATTACAAAAAGGACAGGAACCATCTGCAATAAGATTTAGCTTTGCAAAGCTATTGTTATCACGTTACTATTAAAAACCTTTGATGAATGATTTTCTTCTCTTTCATAAACTTCATATGAATCAAATGTCTTATTTATTCCTCTTCCCAAGAAGATAATTATATTTTATTTTAAAAGATGACATCGATCAAGGATCCATTTCTGGGTTATAACAGAATGTGTAAAAAGCAAAGAAATGCAGGAAAACTCAGAAGTTTGGATCTGCTCTCAGCCTTTACAGCAAAGAATTATCAAAAGGACAGTTCTGCAATCATTTTCCCCTTTAAAAACATTTTCTTGTGCTTAGGAACAATGTCCAATACTGAAAATAGATAATTAATGAGATAATGGGATACTGCATGTCACCTCCTGTCCAATGGGATTATCTGATGGCTAATTATGGACAGATTGTGATTAATGTGATTATGGATTGGATATTAATTGATTCTGGATTGATCTAGTTATGTTTTAGTCTGCTCCAAATGGTTAATTGGATCTGAGATAATAGAAATGCAGCTTGCACCAGATTTTGCCACATCAATTGATGAAGTATCTTTTGATCTGGTTGGGTTGTGAACAATAAATTATTTACAGCTGTTGATGAAACTACTCTCCTTTAGAATGTAGTTATTCATTTTTTATTTTCAAGAGGCTTTGAAATTAAAATCAATAGCCTTTTTTAAAAGTCTTGTTGACAATTGAAAAGCATATGTATAACCCACAAACAAATATGACTAAATTAAGCAGTGGATAACTGTTAAATGATATTGCTCTGCACTGCTCTGTGGGAAGGCTGCACTCAATTCTCTGGTTCAGACTATAAGGAATTGGGAGTTCTGCAGAGGTAGAATGTGTAACACTGCAAAAAGGTATCGTACCACAGCTACCACTGCCCCTGTGACTGATTGAGAGTTAGCCTTGGTGGGATTGCTAAGGGAATTCTCTCCATATTTTTTTTTCTTTCATGGACAGGATTCACTAATAAAGATCTTAAGGCCAGAGAGGACTTTTCGGATCACCTAGTCTGACCTCCTGTACAACAAAGAACATTGAATTCTACCCAGCAATTTTTGTATCAAGCCCAGTAACTTGTGAAAAGCTAGAGTATATTTTTTAGTTTAAATAGACACCCAGTCTTGATGTAAAGACTTCAAGTGATTGAGAATTCTCCACATCCCTTGGTAAGCTGTTCTAATTTACTACGCCTACTTAAAAATGTACGCCTTATTTACATTTTAAATTAAATCCCACCCGTTGGATCTTGTTATGCTGTTGTCTGCAGGATTTAAGATGATGGACTGTGGGATCTTGAGAATGCAAGGAAGAAATGGTGGGAGGGGGACATTTTGCATTTTGAGGCAGGATATATTGCAGATGACTTCTCCCACTCTCAATTCATGCAAACTGGATGCAATCATAGTACATATGATATGGTCTGCTGGTTTAAGGACAGACCCTGGAGACCAGGAGAGCTGGATTCTGTTTCTTTCTCTGTCACAACTTCTTGTGTTAAAGGGGGCTGGTAATTTTTCTCCTACTGAGTCCAGTTGGATTTGGATTGGGCTCTTAGCTTCCCCATGACTTAGATTTCTCATCAGTACAATAAGATTTATAGTTAGACCTACCTGTGGCATGTGATAATGCTTCCCTCATTAATAAAGTGAAAAGTGCTTTAAGATCTACAGATGGAAGGCCCAAAGGAAATGCAAAACATGATCTACGTGTTCAAAAATGACTAATGATTTTGGCTGCTTCAATTCTTGAGTAACAACCTTAGACCCTATAAAGGGGTCCGATGCTCTACAGAGCGGAATGCTTGCTTTTGGAAAATGGGGCCTGTTTATGGTGTTGCAAATTGGCCATCCAAAAACAAATGGATCAACAATCACTCATAACTTTTAAAGAAATAAGGCAATTACTGTGACTCCTGCACTCATCGCAGAAGTATTATTTCCTAGGTTGAAATTTGGAAGTCAGCTTTCCAGAAATGCTTGGAAGCAAGCACAAAAGGTGTAATTCCCATGAGGCCATCATGTACATAGACTGAATGTTCTTGGCTTTACAGGGAAAGGCTCAGGATAGTGTGAATAGGGAATAGTGAGTGGCATGCAGATTCTTCTTTAGCGGTGTAATAGGCATAAAAAGCAGATATGTGTTTAAAAAATAATGGCAGTGTATTCTGCCATTGAAATTTACACACCGCTCCCATTAACTTCAATGGTAGCTCTGCACACACAACGATGGCAGCGTACAGCCAAAAGTCTAAGTTGACAATGTTGCTTTGTCACTGCAGACAGGAAGAGATGGCTGTCTTTCTATCAAGCCACTGAAGCATAAATATTCCCAAGCAAATTGCATTACAAACAGTGTGAAAACAAATATTTTCAAGGAAGATTCCATCTGTTTTTTAAACATAAGCCTTCACTTCCAAAAAGGTTAACAATTCTAGCAATATTGCAGCTAGATCACTTAACTCTTGAGCACGAGTACTCATTCTTACAGAACCTAGTAGGCCTTGATTCTGCTCCCGTTGAACCATTTTTACCATTGACTTCAATGGGAGCAGGCTCTTTATTACGGCTAGTGATTTCACTCCCAGGTAATGCTCATTTATGAAAATATGCAAAAGAGAACATGATCTGATATTGTTATTTATCTAATTATCCAGAAGAATATCAATATTTAGAACTTCATTAGGAAGTGTCATTTATAGGGAAACTGCAGTGTGGCACAGTAATCCGAGCAGGGCCTGGAAATTTGGATTTGGTTCCCAGCTCTCTGTGATTGGGCAAGTGACAGCTCTGTTCCTCAGTTTCCCCAACTGTAAAATGGGGATAATACTTCCCAACCCCAAAGGGATGTAGTGAAGGTTAATTAAATAAAGATTGTAAATTGCTCTGATCTACTCAGATTGAAAGATGCCATAAAGGGCATCATAAATTATATCATGATAATATATTTTTATAAAGGAATCTAGTTGTAAGACAGGCTGAAACTTATACTTACACTGGTGTGAATCAGGACTAAGTCAGTGGAGCTCCACCCGTGTAAAACTGGTGCAAGTGAGAAGACAATTAGGCCCTATAGAGAGAGACTATAAGGAAATTAACAGAACAATTTTGGTCACATGGTTATCAGTCCAGATAACAGTTCAGAGTAAGTAAAATTCTTTCTTTCTATGCATCTGTAAAACATACATTAATTAAAAACATTTGTCGTCAAATAACATTTCATTTCTATGTTTCAATATTCATACACTGTAGAAATAAATGCCAGTGGGGAAGGATCAATATTAACTGGTTTAGAAAAAATGAAAAAGGCTTGAAATATATGGGCAATATTTGCACTTTGACATGGCAAACATGCACATGAGTAACTTTAAACATGTGAGTAGAGCCACAATGGGATTACTCACATGTGTAAAGTTACTCTCATGCATAAGTATTTTCAGGGTTGGGGACCAAATGATTCGACAACAGAATTATTATCTGCTCCATGCAATGGGATAATATAATTTTAAATTATGGCAATAACTATCCTCAATTACCTTGTCTAGTAACTCTGGGTCACTTATTATTCCTCTATTTTTGTCATCTCTCATGGTGCATTGCTGCCTTGCTCTCTTTTTGACTCATCCCTGTAGTGTCATGTAGGCAGATGCTGTCTGTTCAATTTTTAAATTCTTCAGAAGAGTGGTAAGAAGATTCTGATTGTTTTAACATTATTGGATTTTGACAGATTAGTAGGTGAATCCTTTCAACTGTTGGTAGAGCTCCTGAATGAAGCTCTTTAATTTATCTCCAAGTCAGCCATACTCATCATGATTGCAGAAACAGTAAACTGAGGATGACCCATACCAAACTGTGGTGTTGCTATTTAAAAAAACAAAAAATCAGTCCTCTTCTTTACTAAGCCTATTGCTGGTTTCCATGTCTTGTAGGAATTCTGTATTTTACATGAACCAAAATTTAATTCCAACATATATACTTTTTGTATCCATTCTTGTTTCATTTTTCCCTGTGGGACATAATAAAGTTACTGGAGCAGGGTTTTTTGCTGTGTTTTCACTAACTTACTATATTTAAACAAGTTTGAGCCATCCTCCATATTGATCTAACTTCACAGTATGAAAAAATGTAATTCCCTTTACAATGAAGAAATTGGGTCAGCAGATCCTAATGAAATAATCCTGGATAACAATGCACCATACACAGGGCTGCTTCCACTAATTAATCATTTTTTTCCCTAAATGTATAAAAATGTTTTCTACTTGCAATGGATTCTGAATCCACAGTTTCATTGGTCCCTGTGCACTTTGTTTTACCCTTTTATTATCAGCACCCATTATGTGGGAGTTGAAATAGAATAAAGTTTTTTGTCATGGTTCAGCTCATGTGGATCATGCTGATATAATCCCTACCTGATTACAGTTTTATAAAACACTAGCCATAAGTGATACAGACTTCCTTTGTGCATCAAGATGTAATCCTCATCAAACCAGTTTCAATAAAGATTAAATGTATTTGAGGTGCTAGTCAGGTTTTAAATTAACATTAAAAGCAAAAAATATAATATCAAGCCTGTCATTTTCTAGATCTGTGGCACTTTTACTTTGAAATCTGACCTAGAGTTTGCCAGCAGCAGTTTGCTGATCAAAAATACTTTATACTATTAAACAGATGCATAGAAAGAAAGAATTTGACTTACTCTGAACTGTTATCTGGACTGATAACCATGTGACCAAAATTGATCTAATGTTAATTTCCTTATAGTTTAGTTAATAAAAACAAAAATACTCTAAACCTATACTTGTTCCTTTTAAAGGCTAGATTCCACAACATATGCCTTCTGCTTTTGCAGCGTGAAAGCTAATTTTTTGGGGGGGAGTCAGGGGCTTACAATAGGATTACCAAGGGGTGTGCCATGCTTTAATGAGTAAAACATACATTAATTAAAAACATTTTTAGTCAATAAAGGGTACACAAAGAGCATCTTTACCATATACTCAATTTATCTTTGCTCCTTTTATTAGATTTCTGCATTCTAAGTAAGAATATTTTCCAAAGCAATTGTAACAATATTTGTCACATTTCCTCTATAGGATGCTCAGTTGTGCTTTTTAAGACACAGCTCTCTGAAGGGATGGGAGGAAGTTGCCTCACCCCTGAATCAGGGGTGCTTATTTTCATTTAACCCCAATTTTATAGCACTGTGGCTCCATGAAGTTATTCTTATGCATACCAGTGTGAGAGGAGAAACAGGCCTGGTGATGACTTTGGTCATTTTTCAGTTTTTCTGAGGTGAATTCTTTCCAGAATTTAGAGAATTGGGAACAGGCCTTGAAACCTAGAGGGCTGGTTCCTTAGCATCACTGAGCCAGTTATAGTAACTTTAAGGCTAACTTATTTATGCTGAGGCTACTCTAATTTATGCTGGCTGGAAGAGTCCCCTAGGGACAATCTGATCAGCCAAGATTGGCAGGGCACAGTCCACTCCAGCCTTGCCTCTTCTAGCCCTCGTCATGGGCTCTATACAGTTGCCAGTGCACCAGAGCCAGGAAATGGGATGTGCTGTATAGCCATAATGGCTGTCTCAAATCTCATTCGCCTTTACAATCATCATAAGTTAATTGTCCAGCAATACAAAATATCTGAATACGCACGGACACATTCTGCAGTAGGATCTGTAGTATTTCTTGGCATCTGCCATGAAAGACATGTGGAAAGGTGAACTTTGGCAGTGATATACTACATCCTAGGTTGTGGGAAAGCTGAAGTGCTTTGCACTTGTCTGAGAGAGATCACAGTGACGGGTGCCATAGAAATGCATTTCTAGGATAAATCAGCAACATGCTGCAAACCTCTCACACTTTGGGGAAAAATATGCATTGTAGTGAAATGGTTAAACAATACTAAGAATATTAATGATAAGGAAGAAACTGTATTTGTGACGCACTATTCATTGATTTCAGGATCTTAAAGCCTGTAGTGTTACAAATCCGTAAGCTCTTAGTACTGCTGGATGGATTGCTTGATTTGTAACTTAAGTGAAGAGGCTACTGTCAGTCTCTCCAGGATTTCAGTGACCACATTTTTCAAAGATCTACAATGCAGATTTTTCGGGGAGTATTTTGCTTAATGTATTTTTAAATCCATCCCTTTGCCACTCGGAAATTGTAAAAAGCAAAACAATACCTAATGTATATTATTATTGCTTGGGAAGTATCATGGCCCTCAGAACAAAGTGCAGAGTTTTGTATGGTCCTTACTATGAATTAGATTCCTGTGTTAATCTTGTTTGTTAGGAGAGTGGGCCTGTTTCAGATCTCAGTTATGTAGTTGTAAAGCTGGAATAATTTAATGGAAGCTGGGTTTACACTGGTGTAACCAAGATCACAATCAGGCTCTGTGTGTTTAGAATGCTGATCTGTAATAGAAGTTCTTCTACTCTGTAACAGAAGCTGTTCTGTGACTAAATAGAGGCTGTTCTGAGCGGGAAAATAGATCAGACACCATCTTACAAACACTGACATAGCTATTTAAAAATATGAGTGAAGCTGCAATGTTAATGATGTGGTATGGAATTTTGCCATATCAGAATTCCTTTAAGTATACGTGAAAGTCAAGGGACATGTGTTCTAGACCTAGCTACTAATGACTTGCTATGCAGCCTTGGGGGAGTCACTTAGGTCCATAGATTCAAACATGGCCACTAATTATGGCTGCCTAGCTTGAGATACCTGGATTTCAACTGGGACAGCCAATATATGACTTATGCAGAATTAGTGGCCACTTGAAAATGGAAGACTTAATGTCTCTGTGCCTCAGTTTCCCTATCTGTAAAATGGGGACAATGGGAAAAAGACATAAAGTATTTGAGATCTTCAGATGGCAAGTGCTGTATAAGTGCTAAGCCAAACTCAGGTTGGTTGCTCTCAAAGAATGGTATTGAAAATAAATTGGGTGGAGAGAAACACTAGCTAAAGTAACATTTAAACATTACCAAAGGGCAAATCTTGTCTCTTCTATGGGCATATGCTACCTGAAGGGTAGTGGTTCTGCTCCACTATGGGGGCAGGCTGTAAGGAATCCACAAAGGGAGATCTACAGTGTGTCACAGAACTTTGCTCTATGGATTTACTACAGTAGTAGTGCACAGAGAGGTGCAGAAGGTGTGTGTTACAGAGGGATGTGGCCGTGTCCATTAGATTTGTGTCTATGTGGATCTACTGGCCAATCCCTTCACCCCTTGGGTGGCAGCACAGTTGTTACAGAAGGTGCTGTAACTCCATGCCTGCAATCATGACTGCAGTGAGATCTGCTGGCACTATACAGCCTGGGAGGGAGGATTTCATCTCCTGAGGAGCACCCCTCCGCAAAACCATTTTACTGGGGCTTTGCAGTTTGTCGCAGGAAGATTGACTCATTTGCTCTGGAATTGCTATGTATCATCTGTTTTCTCTATATAGCAGGAACAGAGCAAGGATGCAAACCATATTTTGCTGAACTTTCCTTTAATCAGTTTCATATTGTTAAATGAAATATAATCCTGAGTAAAATACATTCAGCTCCTTAAAAATTAAAAAAAAACCTATAAATTTTTAAAAGCAAATGAGCCATTCTCCAAAACAGAAATGGATTTTGGGGCCTCTGATGACTATAATGCTGCACGTGAGGAAAGGGCGTTGGCTGAAGCAGTTATACATCTGTCCTCTGTAATGAGGATACCATACTGGGCTGGTGTTACTTGACTGGTCTTTGAAACATCAAATAACTTAAGACAATTGGCAGATCCTGGAGTATGGAAAAAGCCTTGACGTCTGGTCTCTCCTCCCATGTTCCAGCACCTATGGACAGCTGAACTAAAGTGTCTTTCTTTCTTTCTCTGTAAGTCTATACCAAATGCAAGAGAGAGTTACTATAGGCTCTGCTATGATACAAATGTTGGGTTTCTTGGTTTTGGCAATAGGAACTTAGAGGGGCTTCCAGAACTTGGCTACAAAGAGAGTTCTTTTCAGTTTGGGAACCATACCCCATATATTCTCCTCTTGTGTAGAAATGCACAGAGAGGAACAAAATACAAAAGCTCCGTGTTTCTTTAAGATCCATGATTAGGTAAATAAACTACCTCCTACTAGGCCATGGGGCCAGTGGGATTGTGTTGCAGTCATGAGGCAGGGCGCAAGAAAGGCAGTGATGAGCTGTCAATCTATGAGAAACCAAGCCTCAACCCACATGGACCCTGGCTAGCCCCATGGCCTCTACGCTCCCCTCTGTCCCCCAAAGTATGGCAACACACTGTGCTGAGGTAGCCTTTTTGACAATTGCTGCTCTGCCCACAGCGGTGTCTAACCTGCTACCCCAGCCTCCTTCAAGCAGCTTTATATTTCCACAAGTTTTTGTGTAATATATAGCTTTCACAATGGAACATGGTACTCAGTGTGGCTGTTGCCAGATCCTTTCCCACCTTGGCCACATCCTTTTTCAAATGGCATGCCAGCTGCATGGCTCTTCTGCTGTGTGGCGGGAGGAGCATTGCTCACAGCCACCTTCTGTTTTCTGTCACTTTGTTCAACTTTGCAATGTGTAGGAAGGGTGGGGGAGAACATAAGAGCTTACTAATGCCTCTCCTCTGTTCAGCATAGTTTGTAGTCAGGTCTTTGGCCTGTCCAGTCCTCAGACAGAATGGAAGATGGCCCATAGCAATGCCAACATCACCTGGACCGAACTGGGCATATCACAGATCAAACATGGCACAGGGCTCTTATGAACAGACCCCGGCCATTATCTTTAATGGGAAAACATACATTACTTGCACATACTAAGCTGCAATGCACACTAACACTACGCTGCCCAACAATTTAGGGCAGGAAACATTTAGGCTAGGAAGGACACATGACAAGTTGTGCAAATGTACCAAGGTGCCTTTGCTTGTGTTCTAAAGGAAGAGGTTTTGATTCTTCTCTGTCTAGCCACTTCTGCAATTTACACCGTACAAACTGGGTATAAGATGCTGCCATTCCGATTTGGTAGTATTCTACACTCAGTCTTAATCTACTTTGCATTGGTATAAATGACTATGCAAAGTGCATGGCATTGGGACAGGACCAGCAGCAGGAGAGGAGGCTCTGGACCCTCCCATGCTCTGTGAAGCTGTGCAGGTGTCCTATTTATGATAACTGGCAAGCGGTTTGGGAAAGGGGGTGGAACTATCAGTGTGACGACATTGATTATACTCTGCATTGTGGAGGGCACAGTGGCTGCGGCGGTTGTTGCTGCCCACCACCTTCAATAGCAGTACCGCAGGCTACTCTAGAGTATTTCCTCCTCCTGTTTGCTATGGCTGCATACAACGTGGAAGAATTTCAGTCTAATTCTGGATACTTGTCTGTATACCAAAGGTGTTATTCCTCTTTAAAAACTTTATTTAACTCTTGGCAAAAACAAACATGCAAATAAAATATCGGAAAAATGGATTCAGATTTTGTTACCATATCATTTTTTTAAATTAAATCTGGTCAAGAGGAGGATCTAATGCTCCCCATTGTTCCTTAGTATTATGTAGATGGCTGTCCATTTGTGCTCCGTGCCATCTGGATCCTGTCATGGATAGTATGGTTCTTGTTCAGTTGCTGGACAAATCCATTCTAGTCTTCCCATTCTTGGCTTCTGAGCCCAGTCCATAAAACGTGTAGCTTTCTTCTCCAACATTAGCACAAAGGTTCCTTTCCTAAGTGATGCCTGGGAACAAATATTTAGACCCTTCAGGATGGAATTGGCACACATGTATATTATATGATACTATTTAAGATGCCAGAAATGTTTGTTAGATCATCTTTGTCTCTGCCTGTAAGTTTCAGGCTAGTTCTGAAACATTTGTATTCGCAGCAGTGGAAATGTGTGTTGTATGTGGGTTTTTTTTTTTTTTTAAGAATGTAAAAATAAGAAAAGTTTGTGTGTGTGCACTTAAGATCACAAACAGGAATCTTTATATTTGGCTTATGTAATACAAAGAACTAATTTCATGACGTTTACATCCATGTGGTTAATGGGATCATGCCCACCCCCCAATTTTAAGTTTAATTTTTTGGACATATGCAAAGCTGGGATCAGTTGGATATTCGTTTTGCTATAACTGCTGGCCTGTATCCGGGAACTAATGGAGAGTTTGAGTTGCTTAATCACCCTAATTGTAGAAGGAGCATGAAGGGTGTTTAACAGGCAATCTTGTTTGAGAGCCCACTTTCTATGCTCCAGGACGTCCCTGGCAGACAGATTTGAGTGCTGACTGTAGGTTGGCCCAAGCTGTACGTTTTTGGCTGTGAATCTAACCGTTTCTCAAGCTGGGGTCTCGATTTGTGCCTAAGTCTAGTTTTGCTAACTTTTCCTCCCCTGAATATGAGCGATGCACCGCACACACTGACCCATGGACTGCAAAGCTGCATCAAGGCGCAGCCACGGCAGGGCCTGGGGGCTGCTGTGTTATCGGGCCTGGAGTCCGCCTCGAGCTGCATTTCCCCATCCCGCCCCCACCCCCACGCGCGCCGCCCCGGGAAGCCAAAGAGCCCAAGAAACTTCCCGCCGCCTCTGATTGGCTGCGCGCGCAGCCAATGGGAGAAGGCAGGATTCCAAGTCGCGTTGTCCCTTAGTAGCTGTCGCGAGATCGCCGCCTCGCCAAGCCGGCTCGGGTGCGCGCTGCTGGGGCGGGGTGAGAGGGTCCCGGAGGGAGTCGCCATGTTCCTGGCGGTCGGAGCTCGGCGCCTGAGGCGGGCGGTGAGTGCGGCGCGGCGGTCGGGGCCCACTCTGCAGGGAGCAGCGGCACCGCTTCAGCGCCGGGCGGGGGAGCCGTCCCTCCCCCCTTGGAGCCCTTCCCGGGGCTCAGGCGGCCGGTCCCGCTTCAGCGCCGGCTTCCCCCCACCCTGTCCGTCCTGGGGAGCTGCCTGGCTCGGCCCGGTGGCCCCGCAACTAGGACTGGGCCGAAGGTCACCCAGAGCCAGGGAGACGCCAGCCGCCCACAGGGCTCTACGCCCTTTGCCCGCGGTCCTAGCCACAGCCTGGGGCTGGCAGGCAGCTCAGGAGGGCACCTAGTTCATCCCCTGCAGGGCCAAGTAAACCCAGACCATCCCTGCCAGGGGGTTGTCCGACCTGTTCTCAAAGCCCTCCAGTGCTGGGGGGGTTGGACGCCTGTTCTAGTGCTTAACTCTCCTTAGAGTTGGAAAACTTTTCCTACTATCTAACCCAAATCTCCCTTGCTGCAACTAAGGCTGTTACATCTTACCATGCCCTTGGTGGACTTGAAGAACAATTGATTACTGGTAGGTTTTGGGCATCATTTATGACAGCACAAGTGAGGAAAAGGGAGAGCAAGAGGTTTGTTTGGTCTAATTTATGTTGCATTATGCAAAAGAGTCCCCCTCTCATACTTTGGAAATCCTTGACGAGTTCTTAATCGGTCTATGGAGATGTATTTTTATCTCACTTCAAATAATGGTTCCCATCAAATAAGACATTCATCTAATAGCAAAAGTCTAAAAAGTTGTGCTGGTCTGCATTTACTCCGAGCAGGAATCCAGGACTCTCATTTTCAGTGATTAAAAACCTTGTGTAGCCCATTGATGAATGAAAATAAATTTGCTGCAGCTGTAAAAGACTCTTGGTTTTAGTGATTGGATCTTCTAAGAGTTTATAAAATGTCATGTTGATAAAAATAGCAGTGAGTGGGAATATGCCTTAGTACCACAGTAAAGTATATTTGTAAATAAGAGCACAAAACAATGCCAAGGAACCTGGACTTTCAACTTGCTAACTGCAGAGGAAGCTCCAGTGGCCTGTTTATATAGGGATAAGGTATAATCTATTCGTTCTACAGTTCAGTTGAAACTAAACAGATGTAAAAGACCAAATTCACCACTGTTGCAAGTGGATGTGACTCCACTGATTGAAATGAAGTTGTGACCAATTGATTTTAGTGAAGTTTTGTGAGGCCATTTGGATGGTGAGAAGGAATTTGCAAATATTGGTGACTTTCTTTCTGTACTAAAATCCTGGACTCTCCATTGGTAGTAAAACACATTTGCCTCCTCTTTTTATGTCATCTAGGTTTCAGTGCCTTTAAAAAATCAGGGAAACAGCCAATTTGAGGCATTCTAGAATATAATTTTCTACTTAATGCAACTTTTATTAAGCTACTTTTACCAATTAGGATATATTTAAAATAGAGAAACTACTGATAAACCCAGTCATAGTCTTAAATTAGATTAACAGAGGTGTCCGCTGCAAGATAGGGTATCTTGTTGGAAGGGGGGAAAATAATCGAGAGATGTCATACATTTCAGAGGAGCTCTTTTCTGAATGAAGAATCCTGCAAATATCTAAATAAGAAGGTAATGGTAGAAGAAACTTACTAAAATTAGGCAGCCACAGGTCCTATATCCAAAATCAGTTGATTTCTAATGTGTGCTAAGGAAAACTCCACTTACTCCCCTACAAGTAATTAGGGATGATTGATAAGACCTTCTAGGTAAGGCACTTTGGTGGTAGGATGGCTATATGATATTAGTATTTCAATGACTCCGTTAGTTTTTGTCTTAAATTAGTGCTCTAATAACTTTGTAAAACATTGTTCTGTGCGTACTTTATCTCCAGGTTACATGTTAGAGAGTTAAAATAATAGGAGTACTTGTGGCACCTTAGAGACTAACCAATTTATTAGAGCATAAGCTTTCGTGAGCTACAGCTCACTTCCTCAGTTAAAATAATGATACTTCACATTGTTTGGATAAAGTTATGCATTACGTATTTCTGAGTTTCTGTTTTTATTGGGGTTTTTAAAGTTTACAAACATGTAAATGCTCAGTATTGGTATTTTTACCCAACTGGGGATGCAAAAAACCTGCTAGTTCTCTCTCTCTATGATGGGGTGACATCAGAGAAGAAAAATGTTTTGGATGTTGGTTCACTCTTTTTGTGCTGCTTCCAGCTCCTTGTCTTGGCCTTAAAGTTTGAAGGGTAAAAGCTGATGACCTTTCTCAAATTTCAATTATGCTTTTTTTATTGCACAAAAGATCTTCTTAGATCTATTTTGGACTCAACATATCTATAAATTCAATACTATTTCCCACCTTTTTATGAAATTATTTGAGATCCTTGGATGAAAGATAGTATAAATGTAATTTGTATTTTTTCTTCATGCTAATAGACCAGTATTTGATTTTTCTAATAAATAAGAACATAAGAATGGCCAAACTGGGTCAGACCAAAGGTCCATCCAGCCCACAGGGCTGGCTCCAGCTTTTTTGCCGCCCCAAGCGGTGGAAAAAAAAAAAAACCCAAACAAAAAACCCCCGATTGAGCTGCTGCCGAAGTGGAAAGGAGGGAATGAATGAAGGACTTGCCGCCGAAGACCTGGATGTGTCGTCCCAATAACTGACGGAATGCCGCTCCTGTCTATTGACTGCCCCAGGCACCTGCTTCCTTCGTTGGTGCCTGGAGCCAGCCATGCCATCCCAGTATCCTGTCTACTGACAGTGGCCAATCCCAGGTGCCCCAGAGGGAGTGAATCTAACAGGTCCCTGACTCTAGGGAGTGTTCTCGGAGCAAGGGTAAGAAGTGGCACTGTGAAGGCAGCTGATACCTCTTCCCTTGTACCCTCCCATACAGTAATGAAGATCTTGGAGGATCCTTTTGGGTGCATTGTCCTTGTGAGGCTATGTGGCACTAGGTGTGCAGGAAATACCTGGTTACTATTTTATGTGGTCTTATGTGTTGATAGTCAGGGAGAGTATTAAATATATCATGATTTAAATCCTTTGGAAAATAATGCAGGTTTTTTTTTTAATGCACTCTGTTAGGCAACCAATCCATGTAGTTAATCAAAAAGGCTACCTGCAATAGTGTTCTGTGATTTTGTGTATCATTTGTGAGAGGCCAGTGCTTGGCTAAATTAACCTCTTGTATGAAGAGGCTGTAGTCAAACTAAACTGAAGTATTAGTGAAACATAGTGAAACAAAGTAACAACGTTTAGAATCCTTTGTTTCATTTCAGTTTGATTCTCTTTCTGTTTTTGCAATTTTGTTTTGATTTGTGAAGTACTCCAGAACTAGTTCTAATGAATGACTGGAGGGTATAGTAGGTAGGTTGGTCAAGTGATTATTTCAAGTAGCCATATTGGACTGTGATGGGATATTGTTTGAATAATCAGAAAAGGGTTGAACGTTTTATTTTAAAATGTATTACTTAGATTCAAGTCTGATACAGTCCAATAGACTTTTTTATTATGGTGTCTTTAGACTGCAAACCTGCCTCAGATTCTAATTAGTTTGTTTTCACAATTCCCAACAATTAATAAAGGCAAAGTAAGAATACAGTATTTTTAAAAAATAAAATAAGCACAGGTTCTTTCGCTAGGATTTTAGTCAAAGCTTTGTTTGAAAAAAATATTTATTGTTTCAAGCAAATAATTATCTACTTGCCTTATAGGAGTGTGTCCTCTGATTCCCTCCCATTGTGTCCTGCTTTTTTCCCTTGTGGATTTCATCCTACAACCATCCAAATTCTTAAATTACTTCCATGTGCTGAACAAACCATTTAAGGCATTCAACCAGGCTGATCAATTGACCTAAAATATCTAGTTTATGAAATTATCACTAGTCCTTACCAGTATCTTCTTGTCCTCTCAAAATGGCTATGCAGTATATAGCCTGAAGTTCAGAAGATTGTCACTTGCTTAGTGCCTGGTACCTTCAAACTACTTTATTAAAAAATATCTGTTAGTTCAGTTGGTCTGTTCAGCGTTACTGGTTAATGTAGTTTTGTACAAGTGAAATGCTTTCTATAAGGCATTGGGTGGTCTTTGTAAAATATTATAAAATATTGTTTGTTCCTTCCACATTTAATGTTAACCCTGCGTTTTTTCTCTCTCTTTTTTTAAGGCCTCATTGCTCCAGCGATTTCAGAGTACATTGGTAATCACTGAACACACAAATGAGTCTCTTACACCCATTACGCTAAATGCTATCACTGCAGCAAAGCAGCTTGGAGGTGAAGTATCTTGTTTAGTAGCTGGTACCAACTGTGACAAGGTAAGAAACCTGATTATTTTTCTTTCTAGATGTGTTTAAACAAAGTAATGACTACCATTAAGTAAACCAGACAAGACTTAGGTCAGTTTCAAGAATGATGTCCAAGTATGAGGAGCTATGCCAATGGTCACTAGTCCCAAGGAAATGTCCTGCATTTAAACTGTTGCTCTTCTAAACTGAAAATATGCATATAGGGTGTGTTTTGTTTTTTTAAATAAGAGACCATGCTAAAAGAGACTCTCAACTTAAATTCTGTTTTTTTTTTTAAATGAAGTTTTTGTAAATCCCAAGGCCAATAGAAATGTTAAAATTCCAGTTTAAATAGCTATTTTAAAACAAATATTCTCCTGTAAAGTTTGAAATCCAGGTATTACAGCACTAAGAATCTGAAAGTAAAACTTGTTTAACTGACTTTTATTGTCCATTCTGTGAAAACGTCAAAAAGTAAACGGAGCATACAGAATGACAAATAGAACTTTTTAAAAATCTCACTGTTAATTAACAAAGGTGTTACTAATGTAAGGATGTGTTTACAATGTATGATTAAGATGTTAGTGTTTCCTGACTTTAAAAGCATGCTACACATTGGAGAACTAATGCCTTGTGTGCTTGCCAGTACTGTTGCTTGAATCATCTCAAGAGTCTATAGTATACCAGTTTTGTTACATTGTCACTAAGGATTTTGAGAATAGCCTTTTAGCACTGACACCTACATGTCAATACACTTTAACTTCGTAAGGACTGTGGAACTGGTGATGATCATGTTTGATAATTTGTAAAATTAAACTGAGTTAGTGCTGAAATGTTTCTCTTGTAGTGTTAAGTTTTATCTTAGGCAGAGAACCATACATGTGGCAAGTGACATTAAAGTTGTGGCATCCTCTCCAATTGCAAATCTCAGGAGAAGGGATTATAACTAGACTGTAAAGACTGGTTTTAAATTTAAACCTGACATCCTGGGTCTGAGACCAAGAGCAAACATTTACTGAGTTTGAGAATAATCTGTTTGGTTCACGTTTTGTAACGCCTCCATTTGCACCCCTTTTATTTTGGAGACTTTTTGCACTCATAACTAAAATGTGATGTGTCAGACTTGTTCTTTCAATACTCCGTGTGTTGTGTGTGGTGATGACCCAAGTTATTTTAGAAAATGATACTGCATATAAGGTGAACTTTCTTTTTAAAATTGTAAGAATGTGTACCGATGGGACAAAAAAGTTATAATACATAAATAACTGTTATGTAGTGGCCACTTTTTGGTTTTCTCTCTTACAACCCTAGTTTTGGGGGGTAAAACTGGTCTTCAGGAAAGCAAGGAAGTAGTGTTGTTTGGGGCAATGCAAGTGTCTTAACACAGTTCTATCAGTCTACCTCAGTTGATTTTCAAAAACCCTTTTGTAGCTTAAAACTTGCTTTTGTGTTTATAATGTAGCAAAAACATAACTGCAGATCTGAAGCCTACAGCAATTCAACAGCTAATGATGTCAGACTTCAGTACAAACGATTTCTGCTGTAATTAACGAGGACTACATAACCGCTTGTTTTCCTTAGCACTTGTAACATAAGGGCCTGTATCATTGAAATAAATGGCAAAACTCATTGATTTCAGAGGAAGTAAGATTAAGCTCTTGAATAATTAGATTAAATCAGTTGAAGCAATAAGCTGACTGTTTTTAAGAGTAATTGTTGATCAGTTTTATTATAAATCTTGCAGGGGTTCTCCTCCACCTTTTTTAACTCGGATCCCACCTTAGAATTGTTTTTGAACTTGGAGGCCCCTCCACGACCAGATAGCAGTGCCTTTCATTCAAATTTGCCCTGCCCACTGCTTCATCACAACAAGGAGTGACTGGGCCAAATCTGAGTGTATGGCATTGTTGGCATTTCAGTTTTACTATAATTACTGAAATATTTGAAGGCTCGCTGTCCCACACCTCTTGAGAAATGTAGTTCCAATGTAATAACATAAGGTTATTGCACGCTACTACATGAGGCCAACATGTCTTATGATGGTTTCTTTTGCAGTTTTTGTCTTATTTAAAAATTATGTGTGTTTTTATTGGAGAGGCAGCATAGCCTAATGTATAGGCACTGGACTGGGAGCCAGAGACCTGTGTTCTGGTCAGTGACAGAATTCACTGGAACAGCTGTGTGACCTCGGGCAAATCTAGGCTTCTGTTTAACTCCTGTCTTTTTGTCTTTTCTATTTAAATTGTGAGTTCTTTGGGGAAGGCACTCTCTTACTATTTGTTTGCACAGTGCCTAGCACCCTGGGGCCCCAAGCTCATTTGGGCCTCTAGGTGTTGGTGTACTACTACTACTACTACTATTTTTGTAATCATAGGTAGCAGAAGAGCTCAGCAAAGTACAGGGCATTGCAAGAGTTCTAGTGGCTCAGCATGATGTATACAAAGGATTTCTACCAGGTGAGCATTATTTGTATACAGCTGTTGGCCAAAAATAGTCTGGTATCATTCTTAGCAATGAAAACATAAATGAGACTGTTGTAAATTGTGACATATATTTTTCCTCAGAGGAGCTGACTCCATTGATCTTGGCAACTCAAAAACAGTTTAATTACACACACATCTGTGCTGGAGCATCTGCCTTTGGGAAGGTGAGCAGATAAGAGAAACACAAATCTGTAGCATGTAAGAGGCTAAGAGCCCATTACACGTAAGTTTGAGTCGGAAATTGGTGAAAGACTTTTCATATATTCTGTAGCCATGCTGGACTTTTCTGAAATGTTACAACAGTGTAAAAAAGCATTTTAAAGCAAGTATTCAATTTTAATTTATTAGTCGTAGTATAAATTTTGCTTTCTATGTGGATGTTTAATAAAACCAATAGGAACTAGAGATCTGAAACCATTATGCCTTCTGAAAAGAGAGAATAGTATAAAAAGCTAGCTGTGGTAGCTCTTACTTTAAAGTAAAAATTAGCTTCTTTCTATTCAGTTGTGTGGTTTGCATTGATGAAGGAAAGCATGCATGGCTTTTAGCACTAAACTGTTTTGTTTTTTTTTACACATGTCTATGGAGTAATGCAGACTAGAGTGTAAAAATTTTTTTAAATTGTGCATGAAAACCACTAATTCCGTTTTTTTAAATATATTGTGACAGGGTCAGGCCAGATGGCTACAGGAGAGTGAAGGCAGATATGTTAGCCCCAGGTTAAGCAGGTCCCTTTCCCCTGGGTAAGGTAACAGGGAAGGTTCCAGAACAATCAGGAACTTTCTGGAAACAAGGCAGACAGGCTGATTAGAACACCTGCAGCCAATCAAGAAGCTGCCAGAATCAATTAAGACAGGCAGGCTAATCGGGGCACCTGGGTTTAAAAAGGAGCTCACTTCAGTTTGTGGCGTGCGTGCGAGGAGTAAGAAGCGCAAGAGGCTGAGAGTGAGAAGCTGTACTGCTGGAAGACTGAGAAGTACAAGCATTATCAGACACCAGGAGGAAGGTCCTGTGGTGAGAATAAAAAAGGTGTTGGAAGGAGGCCATGGGGAAGTAGCCCAGGGAGTTGTAGCTGTCACGCAGCTGTTACAGGAGCCACTGTAGACAGCTGCAACACACAGGGCCCTGGGCTGGAACCCGGAGTAGAGGGCTGGCCTGGGTTCCCCCCATCCCTCCATTTTCCCCCAACTGCCTACTTGATACTGGAGGAGTTGAACTGGACTGTGGGTTTCACCAGAGGGGAAGGTCTCTGGCCTGTTCCCCGATCCACTAGGTGGATCAGCAGAGACTGCTGGGATTGTTCTTCTTCCTTTCCCCATGCTGGCCAGTGATGAGGCTAACTGAATGAATGGCAGATTTGAGCCACGAAAGTGACCAAACTGAGGGCTGCTGTAAACCTCTGAGGTGAGCAAATCCGCCAATAAGCGCAGGACCCACCAAGGCAGAGGAGGAACTTTGTCACAATATATATACTTTTGTCTTTCACATAAGCATTTCATGAGTAATTTGATCTGGCTGCCCTTAGATGAGCTTTCACTTACAATCAGTATCAGTCTTTATACGTGATTTAGTTTCATTCATAGAGATCTTTAGATGCTTTTTGTCCCAATGTAAATTTTCTTGGCAGCTCTGACTTGATATTTAGCCAGCTAAATATCGTAGCTTAAGCTTTCTTGTTCTAAGGTCTTTGTATGAAAAGCCTATTCTCCTAAGGTCTAACTCTGACCTATTTGTTCACATTGAGTAGTAAATTTCAATGTACCTATTCCTGTAATAAGGTACTACTTAACATGACTAAAGGTACCAGAAACATGCCTGTATTTTGTGCATGTTGTACCAAGTCAGGAGGAAGAACTTAACCCTTGTACTCCTTATTACATATAAGATTTGTGCTGCTTCTATATTTAAAAACATCAGGGAGGATGCTAAGTACACCTTTTGTAGTCAGCTATATACTAAAAAAGAGTCTTTGTTAATTTTGTAATTTTAAGATCTTGTCAGTTGGTGGGTTTTTTTTGTCTGCTCAAATACAGATTTGTTCCTCAGTCTTGGTATTTGGGAACTAACTTTGAAATACATTTTAAAAAAAAAAGTACTCGTCAAAGTCCAGCAATCCATAACTGTCAATTTTGTGAGCAAATGGCATCTATATTCAGTTTTAAACTATTAAAGCAAATAAGCATCATAAATCAACATATTGAATTAAGGGTTTACTTACTGTAAGTCTCATAAAATTTCTAATGTTGTTACAATAATGGCCTTTCATTTGACTGCACAGGCTACATGAGTAGCCATACTAGAAGACTATGGTTGTGTGTGCCTCCTCACACAGACAGCATTATATAAAAGTTAAAATTAGGGCACTGAATGTATCTTAATTATAGTTCATATGCCAAACAGATTTATTTTAACTTTCCTTACATATTTAGGGTACAACCTGTCAGCATTTAGAACATTTTTCTAACTTCTAATTTAACTTTTTAGAATCTTCTTCCCAGAGTGGCAGCTAAACTTGATGTTGCCCCTGTTTCTGACATCATTGAAATTAAATCACCTGACACTTTTGTGAGAACTATTTATGCAGGTGAGCAATACAAGACTACGTGTATGCTGTACAATAACAACCTGATCCTGCTTACCTGTGTTATCAAAACTCCCATTAGTACAACTTGGGATGTGTAAGGAATTTTTCAGGATAGTGTCCTAAATCACAATGGTAACCAGAATGAAACTAGAAAACAGAAGTGATTTTTGTGAAAACACATGGAATGTCACTTGGTACTATAGGATTGCAGCTCAGAAAGCAGAACTAGCATTTTAATTACCAGTCTCTGGTGATGTTTTTCATACATATTGTATTTCTCTGTTAATGTATTTCTGAACAGATTTTGCAAAATATAAGACATTCAGATAACGGTCTGACTTTATTTAATATGGCTAGCATTAGTTCTGATTTCAGATATCCGTAAGGTTATTTTTCTTAGTTATGTAGACATTGATCTGATTATTTGTAATATTTAATTGACTTTCTTTAGTAATTATTTGCAATCTTTGCTTCAATCATAGTTCTCTAATGGCTGTCTGATCCTGTGTTTTAATTTTTTTAAATTGAGACATGAGCTCATTAGTCTGTTAGTTAAATTTTATTGTGAAAGGATTTTCTTTCTTAGCCTACATGGTATCTTGTGATAATTGTGATATTGCATTTGAGACATGACACAGATGAATTGCAATGCATTTTAAAGTTGCTTCCTTGTAATTCACAGGTTTAAGATATTTTTTTTTAAATGGGTAGCTGATATTCTAGCTTTTCTTTCCTCTTCACTGTTCCCAACGCTGAGAAAGATTAAGTCACTTAAGATATCCAAAACCAAATGTTTAGTGTAGTGGGATTGATTTTTTTTCTCTCTTGATTAAGTCATGTGACAGTTTAAAAGGCCTGTTCATGAAATGGAGGCTTTTCATATTCTGTTATGAAGTTACAATCCTGATCTTTGAAATGTTAAAAATACCTAAAAGTGGAGAGCTCATTTGAATGCAGTCATGGTGCTCTGATCAGAAAGGGGAAAGGCACCCTCTGCATATTGGCATGTTTCTTAACTCTTGTGTGATAGGAAGGAAATGTTAAAATATTTGTAAAATGCAGTTTTAAGCCTCCTGATTTTCTAATTTTGATGACCTAAAACTGCAATTTTAGGGAGATAATCTTTGTGTGTGGTTTTTTTTACACTGCATTTTCCTGCTAGAAGCGCTAGTATTTCTTGTGATTCACTGATACTCTGTGATCTGTTTTTTTTTTTTTTTTGCAAAATGCTCTCTTTCCTAGGAAATGCTCTGTGTACTGTGAAGTGTGATGAAAAAGTAAAAGTGTTTTCTGTACGGGGAACCTCTTTTGAAGCTGCCCCAGTGAGTGGTGGTAGTGCTAAAGTAGAAAAAGGTGGGTGCTTGCTTCGATAGATTTTCATCTTTTGGTTTTAGTTTTGTGCAAAGCATAACTTGAGTTTATCACGTTTCTTATCAAAGTAAACTAATTATCATAATCTTTGTATTGTGCTTAAGAGCTCGTACTTTCTAGTTTTGCCAGAAAAGGAAAGAACATATTGTCTGTCCACCTGCCTTTTCTCCTCTTCTGATCACACCTGTCTTAATACCAAGTAACTATTTCACTCACTATGCCTGCTCTTTGGCCTTGTGCTGCAGCAATCTTACAAGTTGTCTATATTTAAAGTTGAACCAGTTTAAGTTTAAATTGCTTTAAAAACGAACTTGGTTAAATTGGTGCAAAACAGTGTGAACATCCACAATTTGATTTAATCCAGTTCTATATCAATTTAGCTTAAGTTGATTTCTTATCACATAAAAATAAATTGATAAACAGATTTAAATTGGATCGAATATCCCAGATGTTTTGCACCAGTTTTAAATAAACTAGTTCAAAATAACACTTTCAGTGAAACCAGTACAACTTTGAAGGCCCTAGTCACAAGAGTCCTTTCTTGGTCTGGGGCCATTCAGTACTGTTCCATGCATCTGCCAGAGGGAGGCAGTAGCGCCATGATAAGTATTGCTTTTTCTCCTAATGATAATATTCAGGGATGTTGAGCTACCGCTTCTGAATCCTTCTCCAGCATTGACCTTGTCAACTCAACTCTGATCAATGAATATTACCATGTTACACTGTCATGACATCACTTAGCCAGCTTGACTCTCTCTCTTTTAATAATAGTTGGGCTGCTTCTGCTGGGGAGATACACGATGTGTGTATATTACAAACCTTCATTTTAGTCCAGTTTAATACGCAAAGTGAAAATAGTTTTCAGTAAACTTTGCATGTAGTACTACAAATAAAATTTAAATGATGATATATAAGTATGAATATGGAGGTAAGCTATCTTAGTGGCTAATAAATGGACTTGTAGTTCAGACACTAGAGCAATTATGAAAAGAATTATTATGGAGGCATATGAATAGAATCAGTGCTGGAATGGATTCCTGTTGACTTGGTTTCTTATGTAGTACTTTAGCTTAAAGCAGAGAAAATATTGCAGTTTTAAAAAATTAAGAAACATATACTTTTTAAAATATTGTGACATAAGCAGTAACGGCTCCATCACCAGTTGGTCAGTCTGAATGGATTGAGCAGAAGCTAACAAAAAGTGATCGGCCAGAGCTCACGAGTGCAAAGGTGGTCGTATCAGGTGGTAAGTAGATAATATTTAACTAGTGCTGAGTTTCAGGTAAACTAATAGCTGTAGCAGAACTCCATCTTTGACCTGTTTCACTATGTCTAGATATTATTTTATTTACAGCATGTGGCTCTCTTTGGGAAGAGGGCAGATGCTCTATCATGTAAACAGCAAACTATGAAAGCTTGTAACAAATGCTGACAAATATTTTAAGGTTGTCATCACATTTAGCAATTCTGCAAATTTAAAGAGATGCATGCAAATATTTTTAGATCAAAATGTGACCTACATTAAAATTAATACAACCAGTGTACAATAGCTCAAGAATTATCTGTTAGTTTAAAAATTCATTGCACTACCCCGAGCAAGAAAATAAAAAGCTACATGATGTATTTTTATTTATTTTTTTGCTCTGCAATAGGAGAGCTATATAACTAAAGCCAGCAGAGGGAGCACAAATTGATGACAAATTCTGTTCCCAGACTTTAGAGAGAATTGATGATGCTGTTGACAAATAAGGAGGCAAACAAGACAGGGCAATGTTGATGCATGGATAAGAAATAACTACATATTAATCAAATATTAATAGGGCAAAATCTGTATGAATTTAAATTTTTATTTTCAAGATGCATAGGGGTGCTAAAAACTGAGTAAAATGTCAAAAGTACCCTTTGCAAAAAGTACTTGAGTGCCTCTGTGAATACGAGTATTAGTAATGTGTGTCATGTATGCATATGTTCTCTATTACAAGGTATTACTGAATATTGAATGTCTCCTTTTTTTTACCTTTAAGGGCGAGGTTTGAAGAGTGGTGACAACTTCAAACTGTTATATGACCTTGCAGATCAATTGCATGCTGCAGGTAAAAGTTTTTTTTTCTTGTTCTGATTGTGGGTGTTTGAAACAGACACAAAAGAACAAGGCTTGATAGCATTAGTGTTTTTTGATTGTCTTTAAATATCCCATCCAACTACTGATGTAAAATTGTTTTTTGTCTAGCCACGATGGTCGTCTTTGCCATTGATGGCATCTTAACACTGTAAAAAGGAAACACTCTCTTTTCTTCAGGCTGCATGAGTTTTGGTGGAATATCCAAATAGTACCTTGTAAGCAGAAAAACTCAACAAGGGGAAATTTTTCATATGTATTTTTAAATGGCAATATCACTTAAAGTTTTGGATTCAAAATTCCTTTGCTTTTTACAGCATAGGTCTTCAAATGCAGACAGTCAATTAAAATGGAATACATTAAAGTATAATTATGAATGTCTGTGCTAAATGTAAATTTGTGACTGTTCATGGTTTTAAAAAAAAATCAAAGATTAATATTGGACATTGTAACATTTTAGTATTTTGTTTGGGTAGATGATGAGGTGGCCTGTCACTAAAAGGGGTACCCTTTAACTTAATCTCGTCCACTAAAAAAAGTGAGTTAAAAATAGTTTGATATTGCATCTTCCCCAGAGCTCTCCTGACAGTTTTTGTGGTTTTTACAGTCAGATTTTCTATTTTTTTTTTTTAAAGTCTTTCCCCTCCGTTAATCTATGATACAAACAGGAAAAACTGACTCTGCATAATGTGGTGGCAAAATATACGAAGTAAAACAGTATTTTTTCTTTATTCAGTGATAGTAATTTTTAGATTTTAAATGTAACAATAATAAGCAGTTATTTTCAAACATGGTTTTGTTCTAAATTGACCTGTTGTTTGACTTTTAGGCAATGTTTAGACTTGGGTTGACCAAACTTACTGACTCTCCAAGCCACATACGATAATCTTCAGAAGTTCAAGAGCTGCAGGGCATGCCTTCCAGGGCTTGAGGCTTCAGCCCTGTGGGGCATGCCTGCTGGGGCTCAGGGCTTCACCCCCACGGGGCACGCCTGCCAGTGCTTTGGCTCCGGTCTTGCTGAAGCCCCAAGTCCCAGCAGGCATTCCTCAAGTCCCAGCATCCCCCACGAGGGGTTAAAGCCCTGAGAACTCCCTCCCCATAGGGCAGAAGCTCCTATCCCCACCACAAGGCAGAAGCTCCCTCCCGCCATCTGGTAGGTGGAGAATGAGAGGAGGCCAGCAGGGGGCTCTGAGAGCCGCACTTTAACTGTAAAAGCTGCATGCGGCTTATGAGCCGTGGTTTGGCCACGCCTGGTTAAGATACTTTAGTTTACAAATAAAAGAAAAAAATCAAATTTAAGCAAAATATTTATAACTGACCTCTTATCTCTATGGGAGCATGATATGATACGAACATATCATACAAGGTAGATGAAGAGTAAGGGAAAGCACTTGTATGCAAATATTTTTTTGATAAAGTGAAGTGTGGAAATCTGCCAGATTTAAATATACAACTCTTTGGTGGGAGGAGTAGGGATTTCCTGTTTCTTATGAATGCATTAGCACTTAATAACTGGAAATTTCAATCAGTGGCACAGAGGGAGTACTATAAGAATATAATCATAGGAGGGAAATTTTCAAATACATGCCATTGCATGGGACTCTTCACTAATACACAAACTAAATTTGGCTTACTAATATTTTAAGAGAAAACACTGAAAATATTTTTTCAACCAGTTGGTGCTTCCCGTGCAGCAGTTGATGCTGGCTTTGTTCCCAACGACATGCAGGTTGGACAGACAGGCAAAATAGTAGCACCAGTAAGTATGGAAATACCTATCTTTTTCATAAGAGAACTGTATGTATTCCTCATCATTAATAAAAATATAATCCTGTATTTCTAATGTAATGCATATAATGAGTCAAGATTTAATATTGAATCTAGCAGCAGCAGCATCCAAGTACCTCCTATAAAAAAGGCACCTTGCATTTTTAAGGTCACAATAGCAGAACTCCTGGTGTAACTTTTTTCCACTTACTGTTCACCTGAAATATTCTGCAGGTTACCTCAGGTGTCTGTGTGAACACTTTGCATCTTTCAAGGAGAAGTCATTGACTTACTGAATGCCATCATTGCTGGCATTGGCTTCTTCTTCTTCTGTGGACGATCTAACTTCGTTAACTAGTAATTTTGTAGCTAGGCACTTTAGTGTGCATATGAGGAACAGCTCTGTAATGACATGGTGTTCTAAGCTCATAAGTAACTCTTACTGAATTGTTGCACTGTGTGTTAAGCAAAGCTTGTGCAACAGATGAAAATGCCAGAACGTCAAGCATCAGAGAGCCTGTTGGATTACAAGTTTATGGGAGATAAATAAGGAATGTTGACTATATTGCAAAGTGCTAGTTCAGGGACATCTCAGCTGTGAAATGGTTTATAAATGTAAAGGATTATGGAAGCATTAGAGTGCATTCTAGAGACAAGGGCTCTAGTTTGTGTTTTTTCAGCTTTTTTGATCTTCAGCCCTAGAGGCAGTTATGAAAAGTTGGAATAGAAAAGACTAATTTTTGGAGGGAGAAGGCTCACTCCAGATGACTGGTCACATCACCAACTTGTAAAAGGTATAAGAAACTCATATAGTCTTGGTGACCATAGTTAGATTATCAAAATAATTTGGAGTGAGTAGACGAGGTTTACTATTTTGTCAGTAAATGAATCTTAATTGACGCAACCATGTGGATGTAAATGAGACAGTTAAGAAATCTTTTATCAGCGTTTTGCTATATTTACTCTTATTTCTTTAAATGCTTTTAAAAATAAGCAGTTGTATAGAGCCATTAAAACTTAAAACTCTTTTTTTAATTGAAAGAATTGTTCCAAGTTAGCTGTAGTCCCAAATCACAGGTCAAAAATGCAATATACTGTAATTTACAGATACATTTTAAAAATAGTTGATGTAAACGGGAATTTAACCAAACTGAACTGATAGTAAAAAGGTTAGAGTTACTAATTTGAAGAAAGAATTTTGTACCATAATGCTTGCATACCGTAGGCCATGTCTATGCTACGAAAGTACTCTGATTTTACAGAAGTCGATTTTTGGGAACAGATTGTATAAAGTAGAGTGCATGTGTCCACACTAAGCACATTAATTGGGCGGTGTGCGTCCACAGTACCATGTCAAGGGTCGACATTCCGAGCGGTGCACTGTGGGTAGCTATCCCACAGTTCCTGCAGTCCCCGCTGCCCATTGGAATTCTGGGCTGAGCTCCCAATGCCTGATGGGGCCAAAAATTTGTCATGGGTGGTTATGAGTAAATGTCGTCAGTCAACCCACCCTCCCTCTGTGAAAGCAACAGCAGAAAATCATTTTGCACCCTTTTCCCTGGATTGCCCAAGCAAATGCAATAGCACGGCAAGCGTGGAGCCCGTTCAGCTCATTGCAGCAGTTATGACCATTGTAAACTCCTCGCACGTTATTGTGTAGTTTATGCAGAACCAGCACCTGAAAAACCAGGCGAGGAGGCGAAGGCACCGTGGTGATGAGGACATGAACACAGATTTCTCTAAAACCGTGGTCTCCGGCAGTTTGGAGATCATGGTGTTACTGGGGCAGGCTCATGCCATGGAACGCCGATTCCGGGCGCGGGAAACAAGCACAGACTGGTGGGACTGCATAGTGTTGCAGGTTTGGGATAATTCCCAGTGGCTCTAAAACTTTCGCATGCATAAGGGCACTTTCATGGAACTTCGTGACTTGCTTTCCCCTGCCCTGAAGCGCAAGAATACCAAGATGAGAGCAGCCCTCACAGTTCACAAGCGAGTGGCAATAGCCCTGTGGAAGCTTGCAATACCAGACAGCTACTGGTCAGTTGGTAATCAATTTGGAGTGGGCAAATCTACTGTGGGGTTGCTGTGATCCCAGTAGCCAATGCAATCACTGAGCTGCTGCTATCAAAGGTAGTGACTCTGGGAAATGTGCAGGTCATACTAGATGGCTTTGCTACAATGGGATTTCCTAACTGTGGTGGGGCTATAGACAGAACGCATATCCCTATCTTGGGACCTGACCACCAGGGCAGCCAGTACATAAACCTCAAGGGGTACTTTTCAATGGTGCTGCAAGAACTGGTGGATCACAAGAGACATTTCATCAATGTGGGATGGCCGGGAAAGGTTCATGACGCTCACATCTTCAGGAACTCTGGTCTGTTTAAATGGCTGCAGGAAGGGATTTACTTCCCAGACCAGAAAATAACTCTTGGGGATGTTGAAATGCCTATAGTTATCCTTGGGGACCCAGCCTACCCCTTAATGCCCTGGCTCATGAAGCCATACACAGGCACCCTGGACAGTAGTAAGGAGCTGTTCAGCTATAGGCTGAGCAAGTGCAGAATGGTGGTAGAGTGTGCATTTGGATGTTTAAAGGGTCGCTGGCGCAGTTTACTGACTCGCTCAGACCTCAGTGAAACCAATATTCCTATTGTTATTGCTGTTTGCTGTGTGCTCCACAATCTCTGTGAGAGTAAGGGGGAGATTGAGGCAAATCGCCTGGCTGCTGAATATGTGCCGCCAGACACCAGGGTAGTTAGAAAAGCACAGCAGGAAGCGCTGCGCATCAGAGAAGCTTTGAAAACCAGTTTCTTGACTGGCCAGGGTTCTGCGTGACGCTTCTGTTTGTTTCTCCTTGATGAAAACCCGCCCCCTTGGTTGCCTCTAAATTTCCTGTAAGCCACCCACCCTTCCCCCTTCGATCACAGCTTGCTTGCAAAGGAAACGGTCACTATCGTTTAAAAATCATGTGTTCTTTATTAATTGATTATAAAAATAGGGAGATAACTCACAAGGTAGCCCGTGTGGGAGGAGGGTAGGCGGGAAGGAAAAGGCCACTTTAAAACTTCTTGAATGACATTCTTCTGTTGCATGGGCTGTCCACTGAGGTGGAGTGGTTGGGTGCCCGGAGCCTCCCCCGCCGCGTTCTTGGGCGTCTGGGTGAGGAGGCTATGGAACTTGGGGAAGAGAGAGGGTGGTTAAACAGGGGCTGCAGCGGCAGTCTGTGATCCTGCTGCCGTTCATGAACCTCCACCAGATGTTGGAGCATGTCCATTTGATCCCGCAGCAGCCTCAGCGTTGCCTCATGCCTCCTCTGATCTTCCTGCTGCCACCTCTCGTCATGTTCATCGGCCACTTTCCTCTACTCTGCTATTGTGTCCCTCCGCACAGTCTGCTGAGCTGTCAGTGCCGGACGACTGCATGAGCTCAGAGAACATTTCATCGCACGTGTGGTTTTTTTCGCCACCTTATCTGAGATAGCCTTTGGGATGGAGGAGGGAGGCTTGAAACATTTGCAGCTGCTGGAGGAAAAAAAGGGAGTGAAGTATTTAAAAAGATACATTTTACAGAACAATGGCTATAATCTTTCATGATGAACCACACTATTCACATTACATAGCACATGTGATTTTGGTACAAGGTCGCATTTTGCATCTTCTATTGAGTGCCTGCGGCTTCGGTATTAGAGATCACACACGCAGGGCCAGGCAACAGAATTTGGCTTGCAGGCAGCCATGGTAAGCCGTAGTCTTCCGGCTTCTGCAGCCTTCAGAACAGCAGCGCCCTCCTCTCCCATACCAAGCAAAGCACGTTGAGTTGGCCATTTAGTGCTGCAGTTTTCCTGTTAACATGCAGCAGTGGAAACAAAACTAACCCCCCTCTTTCCCCCATCCAATTCTCTGGAATAATTGCTTTACCCCTCACCCCACTGTGTAGCTAGTATCAGGGAAGATCCCTGCTAGCCAAATGTGAACAGCTCAGCACCAAGGCTCCTCTTTTCCCCCCTCTCCCTCACCACGTGGCTAGCTGCGAGGAGGATTTATTTTCAGCCACAGGCAAACAGCCCAGCAGGCATGGCCACCTCTGAATATCCCCTTAATTAAATTCCCCTATTTCAACCAGGTTACCATGAATGATATCACTCTCCTGAGGATAACACAGAGAGATCAAGAACGGATGTTGCTTGAATGTCAGCAAACTCTGGGACCATACGCTGCCAGGCTTTGTCATGCAATGATACCAGATTACTTGCTACTAGCATGGCGTGGTAAAGTGTCCTACCATGAAGGATGGAATAAGGCTGCTCTCCCCAGAAACCTTCTGCAAAGGCTTTTAGAGTACCTCTAGGAGAGCTTCATGGAGATGTCCCTGAAGGATTTCCACTCCATCCCCAGACACATTAACAGACTTTTCCAGTAGCTGTACTGGCCATGAATGCATCCCATGTCCTCAGGGCTACTTAATCATTAAAAAACGTTTGCTTTTATAATATGTATTATATTTAAAAAGGTAAACTCACCAGAGGTCCCTTCTCCAGCTTGGTTTGGTTGGGAGGGTATTTCAGTCAGGGTGATAAAAAGATCCTGGCTGTTGTGGAGAACGGTGTGCTGTGTGCTCTCCTCAAGCTCGTCCTCCTCCTCATCTTCCCTGTCCGCAAAATCCTCAGGCATGGCAGAGAGTACCCCATCATCAGAGTCCACGGACAGGGGTGGGGTAGTGGTGGCGGCCCCCCTTAGAATTGCATGCAGCTCAGTGTAGAAGCGGCATGTCTGGGGCTCTGTCCTGGAGCGTCCGTTTGAGTCTTTGGTTTTCTGGTATGCTTGTCTGAGCTCCTTAAGTTTCACACGGCACTGTGTACCCTCTGTCCCTCATGGCATCGGAGATTTTTTGAAATATTTTGCATTTCATCTTTTGGAACGTAGTTCTGATAGCACGGATTCCTCTCCCCATACAGCGATCAGATTCAGTACCTCCCCTTCGGTCCATGCTGGAGCTCTTTTTCGATTCTGGGACTGCATGGTCACCTGTGCTGATGAGCTCGCCTGACCAAACAAGAAATGAAATTCAAAAGTTCCCGGGGCTTTTCTTGTACACCTGACCAGTGCATCCGAGTTCAGAGTGCTGTCCAGAGTGGTCACAATGGTGCACTGTGGGATAACTCCCGGAGGCCAATAACTTTGAATTGCGTCCACACTAACCCTAATTCAAAATGGCAATGTCGATTTTCCCTCGTTGGGGAGGAATACAGAAATCAGTTTTAAGAGCCCTTTATGTCGAAAAAAATGACTTCGCTGTGTGGATGGGTGCAGGGTTAAATCGATTTAATGCTGCTAAATCCGACATAAACTCGTAACGTAGACCAGACCTTAGATGTGAAGGTCTAAAAATGCATGTACTTGACCTCTTATGAATCTTTCCTACTCAAAGTTAACTAGTTTAAGCTTGTAGTCACTTCAGTTCTTTAGCTAGAGAGTGTGTCTTTGTAGCTGAAGAGGAGGTTCACCTAGAAAAGTAATATAATTGGATTCTCTGAAATAGAATAAAGGAGTACTGGATACAGAACAGTCATCAGAAAGGGGTGACGGCAACCTTTGCTATGAAGACAGTTTAGCAGGAGCCTATAGTACATTATATTCTGAAAGTTTTTACTTGAATGCAGTCACAAAGTATCCTTGTATATTAACTAATCACATTACTCAACTTCTTGGTTTTCCACTCAGATTAGATAGAATTGAATTCTGACTTAAATCATGCATAGCTGTATTTGTTGTAAAAAGCAGGAAATGACTGCTACAAGAAACTGCTGTAGTGTGAGATGTCTGTGGTTTTCTGTGCTTTTTAGTTTCTAATGGGGAAAGTGTTTCAATGTGTGCTTTAGCTATTCTATTTATAGCTGCGTGCATAGCCCCAGTGCGGGACTGGGATGGATCTGGAATTGGGTTTGTTGTTTAAGGACTAAGAAGGTGAAGACTAATTCTGAGAGCTTAGAGGCAGGGGAAGAAGTGTGTGAGTCTCGCTTCTTATTGCCTGCTAATGTGGGGGAGGTGCTTTCATCCTGTTAATTGGTGAAGCAGGGAATGCTCTGAGATACTTTTTTCTCTCCTTATTTTTTTTTTCCTGTGGATGTAATGAGAGGGGAGAAATTTTGGTCCTTGACCCTTAATTTTTCCTTGACTGACTGACTACAGATTTAAGAACCCAGCTTAGCTAGGCATCACGGGACACACTGTGAATCCCCACAGCCTTATGAGGTTATTTTTTGCACAGTTAAGAGCTTTTCTGAAATGCTAATATGCTAATACATGACCATATGGCCAATTGTATTGTATTGTTTTTTAAACACACATTCTTCTTGGAATGTTCCTAGAAAACCTTTCACTTTTTTCTTCAGTGACAGGAGAAATTAGTTGAATAAGAAACTCAAATACAAATTTCAGAATAGCAGCCGTGTTAGTCTGTATTCGCAAAAAGAAAAGGAGGACTTGTGGCACCTTAGAGACTAACCAATTTATTTGAGCATAAGCTTTCGTGAGCTACAGCTCACTTCATCAACCTGTCATTATGGAAGGCACCGAAGTTAGCCGTATGGAGTGGAAATCTATCAACTTCATGAGGCATCCGATGAAGTGAGCTGTAGCTCACGAAAGCTTATGCTCAAATAAATTTGTTAGTCTCTAAGGTGCCACAAGTCCTCCTTTTCTTTTTTCAAATACAAATGTTCCATTATAGACATGAGACTTAGCTCTGTGCAGTATATTTCATGGTACACTTTAACTTTCACAATAGCTTTGTGTTTGTAAAATCATGTACTTTCATTCTTGAGTTTCGTGCATTTTCTGGTTGACTGGAGCTTTGGTGATGGTGCTCTTGTATAGTTTTGAGTTGTTGTCCCAGATTTTTTAAGACATTGGGGTTTATTACTTCAGTTTAATGTAGACTTTGTTATTGTTGATTCCAAATGTCTGTTACACTAGCAGTATTTTCTTGAAACTCTTGATATCGAAATAAAAACTCCCCTACTGGGCATTTAAGATTATGGATAAGGAGGCAAGTTGTGTTAAGATTATCTGTGAACTCAGAGTTTCATGGTCTCTGTGTATATAATGTCTTCTGCAGTTTCCACAGTATGCATCCGATGAAGTGAGCTGTAGCTCACGAAAGCTTATGCTCAAATAAATTGGTTAGTCTCTAAGGTGCCACAAGTACTCCTTTTCTTTTTGCAAATACAGACTAACACGGCTGTTACTCTGAAACCTCTCAGAGAATATTGTTAGGCATAAGCAGTAGCATGTGTCTGCTGAATCTTAAGCTAAAATTCTTCTCACTAATTGAAAAATCCTATATATCCAATTTAGTTAAATATTAGTGACATGAAACCTTATTTTGTGTTCTTTGCTTTAAGAATATGTTCTTTACAAAAAGACGCTCATCTTCTATTACATTGACCATGTAAAAATTCTGCTAATGGATGGAATTTGTTCCTTGATATAAGTAAGTACCATGTGCTGTCCCTGTTTTACTAGGTTTTTTTTTTTCTTTTTCTTTTTTAACTCTTTTTTTAGGACACTCAAGTTAAGTGGTTTTGGATACTCAATTTGTTAAAGGTCTTTTTGTGAATGTCTGAATATTTATTAGACTTTTTTAGATTATTGTAAATATTCATTACACTAATATAGTTGGGAAAATTTACTGCATTCCCAACCAGGTGAACTTATTCTTGCAGAACTGATAAGGGAATTTGGTTCTGAAGCACAGACTTCAATTTACGTAATTAAAATATACCCCCCTGCATAGATGTTCACAAAAAAATAGTGTGTAGGTAAATAAAATACTGTTTTTATCAACTGTTTAGATACATGAAAACAAGTACTTATGTCCCATTTATGATAGTATCCCACTTAGAAAAGAACACCTTGGTGTTTCATGGAGATTTGAGCTATTAGCATTAGCAGAGTTGCTGTCCTATAATGGTGTGTAGACATGTTCTTGAACTGACAAATGGCAGGATTTTCTATCAAGTACAGAATTTTCAGTCTAGCATTTAATTATTAAAGCTATTGAATTTTGAAGCTGTTAAACTTGTAAGCTCCTACATAGACGGCATAGGAGGGCCAGCAAATTGTTGTAAACCTTTTATAATGTCCTGCAAAACCTTGAAGTTGGGGTGGCTGGATGAGGGTTAGAGAAGCTATAGGAGAGGCAGGTGATGTGGCCTTCCAGCCTTAAAGATCTGCAGGAAAGAGATCAGCAGGTCCCGCAGAGGTTTGGTGCCTCTCTGCTACTCCTCTTCACAATGGCCACATAGCTTCTACAAAAGCTGTGCTGCCATTGGCTAGGCCTTCCATTTCTCTGGGCAAATGTGAGGGGATACAAGTCCAAAGACATACTCTAATGCTGCTTTAGATATTCAAAGGGAGAATATGGTATCCCTTAGTTTCTCCCCCTCTTGCTCCTGACTTTGTCCCCTGAAACTCTATGGGAGCCTGCTTCCTCTGTAGATACTGAAACTGTTCTTCTAGCAAATGCTGGGAGAGATGATTCTAAGGAGAGCAGCATGTCCTCTGCTTGAAGGAGTCCTCTCTAGTTTTAAATGGCAAGTGGAGTGGTCCTTGGGAAAACCATGAAAGCTGCCCCTTCAGAATCTAAAATGATCTCACTACTAAGAAGAAGCTATCCATTTGCCCTTTCATCCCATTATCTCCTCTTGGGACTACCCTAAAACTCCTCTCTCTTTGATATTGACACTTTTCATATACTTGTAGATAATTGTTCTGTACTTATTAGCTGTCATGTATCCAAACTATTCAGTGGGATTTTTTTCCAGTCTTTTCTTGCAAGTTCTCCCATCCCCTTAATCATTTTTGTTGCTCTAATAACAATAATTAATAATAATAATAAAAAAAACCAACCCTACCAAAACAATTTTCCAGTGCACATATTTCCCCCCTCTGCAGGGGAGGATTGGAACAAATGTGACTCATGCATAGTCACATTGCTTAATGCACTACTGGAAGATGCTCAGATACTGCGGTGATGAACATGATATAAAAACCTAAATAAAATCGAGTAGAACTCCAGTTTCAGCTCCCAGCTTATCCACATCTTTTGCCTAGAAATTGATGCAGTACACTACGTGCAGTCTCTTCAGTGTTGAGTAGAGAACTACCTCTTTATAAAAAACAAACAGGTTGGATTTTCTTTTTTCAGCCACCATATGCTATATAGGCTGCTCTTTGATTTTGTTATACACCAAGGCAGCTGGGTCTCTTTCCATTATTGCGTGAAATATCTCCTCCTAACAATCTTTGGAGTGAGATTATTTTTACTTAACTATGATAGGTTGCATTTTCGTGTGTTGAAACTCACTTTATTTCATGATCCTTTTCTAACCTCCTTAGACACATTTTATATTATTTCACAGCTGGGTTAGGGAGAGTGTGGCTAACTGGGGTCCCAAAATCTCTGTGTTGGGAATGTGGGTCCTCAGGTACCCCAGTGACCTATCCCACTCCACTTTTGGAACGTATGGAGCAGGTAGCCTCATCTCCAGAAGTACAGCCTATAATAAGGCTCCAGGTGCGCCAGGGAGATAACAGTGAGGAACATCAGGGGAGAGGTGGAGTGGGTAGCCAGGATTCTCTGACCATAGGACTTCAGGTGCTACTATAATTATGAGCCAAATCAGCTGGAAGGAAGAATTTAATCTGAAAAATATGAATGATTGGGAATTGTTTAAGAATTCTTTACTAGATACATCAAAAGCCACAGCTGAGGAAGAAGGCTATATTGGTTAAAAAACTGACCTGGTTTAGGGGGGAAGTAAAGGCAGATGTATATAAAAAAGGAAGAAAGGGGAAGTTGATAGTAATGAATATAAATCAGAAGCTAGGGATTGTAGAAAATTGATAAGAGAAGCAAAGGAACACAAGGAGAGATCTGTGGCCAGCAGAGATAAGGATAATAAGCTTTTAAAAGTGTATTAGAATTCTTTTTGTTCCTAACAGTGTTATTGGTCTGTTACTAGATGCAAATGTTAAATTATCAATAATGCAGAAAAGCCAGAAGTGTTCAATGAATATTTCTGTTTTGTATTTGTGGGGAAAAAGAGATGATGTAACACACACTTTTAATTCCTCTAGTATCTTGGGAGGAGGTTAAACAGCTCCTACTGAAGTTAGACATTTTAAAGTCAGCTGATTAAGATAACTTGTTGCCAGGAGTTTTCTTGGTACTGCACAACTTTTTGATTAACAAACTAGAACTATATAAAATTAACATAGGCATATATTAAATGGATTAAAAACTGGCTAACTGATAGGTCTCAAAATGCAATTATAAACAGAGAATCATCATAGATCTGGTGTGTTTCCAGTGGTGTCCCACAAGGATTGGTTCTTGGCCCTTTGCTATTTAACGTTTTTATCAATGATTCTGGAACAAAACCTAAAATCGTCACTGAAAAAGGTTTCAGATAATGCAAAAACTGGAGGAGTAGTAGATAATGAAGAGGGTTAGGCCACTGATGGAGTGCAATCTGGATTGCTTTGTAAGCTTGGCGGAAGCAGACAATATGAATTTTAATATGGCTAAATGTATGCATCTAGGCAAAAAGATTGTAGCCCATACTTACAGGGTTGTGGACTCTATACTGGGAAGCAGTAACCCTTTAAAAAAAAAAGCGGGGGGGTGTCTTGGTAGATCAGCTGACTGAGATCCCAACGTGATGCTATGGCCAAAAGGATAAACTAATGTGATCCTTGGATGCATAAATAACGGGAATCTCCAGACAAGTAGATCATTTTACCTCTGTATTTAGCACTGGTTGACCACTGCTGGAATACTCTGTCCAGTTCTGGTATTCACACGAAGTATGCTGGTATATTGGAGAGGGTTCAAAGAAGAGCCATGAGAATGATTAAAGGATTAGAAAACATGTCATGTGGTGATAGCCTGAAGGAGCTCAATAAAGAGAAGATTTAATGGGTGACTTGATTACAGTTGATAAGTACCTACATTGGTAACAGATATTTAATAATTGGGCCTTCAGTATAGCAGAGAAAGATGTAACATGATCCAATGGCTGGTTGTGGAAGCTGGACCAATTTAGACTGGAAATAATGTAGACATTTCTAACAGTGATAGTAATTAATCACTGGAACAATTTACCCAGGGTCATAGTGGCTTCTCCATCGCTGACAATTTTACAAAAACATTCAATTTTGATTCAAAAAGATATGATCTGTGAATTATTTGGAGGCAGTTCTGCAGCCTTTTTTATGCAGAAGGTCAGACTAGGTGATTACAGTGGTCTCTTTTGGTCTTGGAATCTATGAATAATTTTATTGTCATTGGTGGTTGCAACTAAAATTTCAGTAGAAAAATAATGACAAGATTAAGTGGGAGAGAGAAAGCAGGAAGTTCAGAAAGTTACTTAGGGATAATAGTTGAAACCCATTAGATGAGAGTTTGCAATGTGATAGCATAAACAGCTTTTGTTGCTGAGGATTGTGTATGTTGAGACACGTCACAGAGCAGAGGTAGTAATCCTTTATGGCTCTGGTGTGACCACTTCTAGAGTACTGCACTCGGGTCTGAGCACAGCGGGTAAAATCCTGGCCCTGTTGAATTTGATGCCAAAGCTTCCATTGATTTGGACGGAGCCAGGATTTTACCCCATATTTCCAAAAATACATTATCATCAGGTTGGAGGAACTTCACAAAATATTTATCTAGCTTGTGGGAAAAAGTGAATGAGCTAAATAGGTATAGTTTAATACAGCGGTTCTCAACTGGGGGTACACGGCCCCCTGGGGAGCCATGAGCAGGTTTCAGGGAGTCCACCAAAATAAACCAGTGAGCAGGCACAGCATCAGACTCACTGGGGTACAGGGCAGAAAGCCGAAGCCTGAGCCCTGCTGTGTGGGTCTGAAGCTGAAGCCTGAGCCCTGCTGTGTGGGTCTGAAGCCAAAAACTGGGCAACTTAGCTTCACGGGCCTCTCTGGTGCCCTGGGCAGTGTTCCCTCTATTTTTTGCCACCCATGTGCAGAATGAATTTTGTTATGTGCACCAATATGGAGGTGATGTGTGATACATCATCTTCGTATTGGTGCACATAACAAAATTCATGGGGGTGGGCTGGGGCAGAGGGGTTTGGAGTGTGGGAAGGGTCTCAGGGCTGGGATGCAGGGGTATGAGGGCTTTGGGGTGGGGCTGGGGATGAGCGGTTTGGGGTGCAGGAGGATGCTTCGGGCCTACAGTGGGGAGAGAGGACTCCCCCCAGCTCTCTCTCCTACAGCAGCATCTGCACTGGAGGGGAGGGGTGCCTTTCCCTGCCGCAGCAGCTCTGGGTCTGGGTCTGCAGGATAGGCGCCCCTCCCCTGGCTGCAACAGATCTGGGATGCGGCTGGGGGCCGGGGCAGATTCCCTGAGTGCCTGTGTGGTGCTAAATAGGCTGCTGCGCGGCCGCATAGCTTACAGGGAATTTAGGCTCCAGGCAATTGCCCTGCTTGCTACCTCCTAACACTGGCATGGGCTTTTAATCTACTGGATATGCAGAAAAACAGTTGTGGCATAGGTGGGCTGTGGAGATTTTTATAGTATGTTGAGGGGGGGCTCAGAAAGAAAAAGGTTGAGAATCCCTGGTTTAATAGATGTGACTAAGGGTGGGATCTAAGTCTAAAATATTTGAAGGGCACAAACACCAAGTATGGAGAAGAATAACTTGGCACTTGTGTACATTTCAGAATTAACTTGGATTAAGGTAGGGTATGAGTTTAAAGCACAATAAATATTATGCAGATATTCTCATTCCATGTGTAGACAAACCCTTAAGTGTGGTACATCCCATATAACTAGGAATAACAGAATGAATTTGAGAAAGTGAAAATGGAGCCTGAATAGTAGGGAAACATTTCCTGGTGCTGAGATACATTAGTTAGTGGAATAGTCTCCCCAGGGGAGTGGTGGAAGCTCCATCACTTTGGGCATTTAAAGGAAGGCTGGACAAAAAAATGAAAATCTACTTTTCTGTGCAGCACTGCACTAGCCCATCTCTCCTTCATGCGATGCATCACACTTTTCTGACTGTTTTGTACAGTCCATCTGAGGTAATATCATATACTTCAAAGCTGCTTTATTGCATTCTTTTAATCTGCTAATTCCATTATTAAACCAGGGGAAAAACAGGAATCGAATATTTTGTGTAGTCTGATTTATTCTTTATATTAATGGCTCATGGTTCTGTTACTCAAGTGCTTTCAAATTCTTTTCTCAATATTTATTCCATTATTTTCCTTGGGATTATTTACTTGTCCCATCTGGTGAATGGTATCTATTAGACTTGTTCTCTTTTTTTTTGTGGGGGAGGTTGGTACCACGTCGTCTTTATTCCAGTATTCATGTTCTTTCTCAGATCTCTGACTCCCTTTCAAAGTAATTGCTAACAGTAAGTGAACTAGTTAATTCCCTTAGGTCCCTAGGCTGCATGTCATCTGGACCTCCTTATTTGTATGTACTCACTTTTTTATAGTATTCCCCCTACTTGCTTATCAACAGCTATATGGACAAAATTTTCATTACTTCCTGATTGTCCATAGGTACAAGAGCATACTGAGATAGCTAAAGTTTCAGTAATCGAGCACATGGTGAATTACTTGTGTTCTCACACCTATAGTTAGCTTCTTTGTGGGAGTGTGTTATTTGTGCATTACATTTGGGTATTTTATTAACCGACCAGCAGTCGCACTTGTTATTGTATAAATGGTTGAGTTGAGGTCATTGGATAGTTAGCAGATGGGAATAGCTTTGGGAAAAATGGCCATGCTTAGGAAATTTTTTTGGACCGTCTCCTCTGAAAATTCACTAGTGTTGAAAAGTAGCTCTGTAGCAGCGAACTTTAAAGAGATGTTTGTATGCAGCTGGGACTGAATTTACAGACTACCTTTCTCTGACTTGCTAAAAAGCTAAAGATTGACAATCCTTTCATCCTGCATTATCCAGCATTGCTTTTAACTCCAAGAGAACTGTGTTCACAAATTGATGCTCTGTTCCTTTGGGGTTGGTGCAGAAACATTAAATTGTACTAAAATATTCATATGTGAGTGCATTTAGCTGAAAGCAATTGATGTGCAGTTCCCAAGAGAGCAGAAAGAAATGCTGTATGGCCCTGTACTCCAGCAGACACCTTAAGCATGCTTCTTAAGAGTAATTACATGCCCTGGCTGATCAAAGTCTATAAAGGTTCTTTAAGTGAAAAAGATTAGGACTGGATGGAACTGCAATACTTTGTGTACTGTTTAATAACCCTCTGCTACTTGAATGCAAGATATTCAACAACCTCACTATTTAGTACATTTTTTTGGAACAATTGTCTGATACACAGTGTAATATATATCTAGTGTCAAGCCATAAAACATTTTATTGGGTTAATAGCTCGTAATTGGAAGGGATCCTTCGTGTGAAGTAACTCTCATAACTAAGATTTCTTTCTAATTTCATTGTCCTTTCATGCTTTCAAAGAAAATAAAATCTCTGGGCTATCTGTAGAAAGAGTACATGTGCCAAAGGGGTTCATTAAACGAGCTGTTTAAAAGCATGCCTCTGCAATGATGACAAATTGATGTACACTGAAGATTTTAAATGTAATTCAAAAGTTGGGATGAAAATCAGTAGGCACTGACAGCACATTTGCAAAGCAACTACCTCATCTTGTGTTACACCTGTGCAAGATACAAAACAGTACCTTAAGAGAATTCCCACTCATACTATAAATGAGAATAAAAATTGTTCTTGTGGCTTTCTTAAGCAAATGTAACTGCCCTAAGGCAGCCTTGGGCATTTTAAAATTATCTTACAAGTAAATATCAAGTAACGTTACAAGACATGGCACATTTAGGAAATCATCACTTCATAAATTTGCAGATCTGTCTACACATGAAAAACATTCTGCATTGACCTATTGTTATGCTGTATAGTGACTTGTAGGTGACACTCCATAAAACGTAGTGTAACTGGGTATATGGATTTCAGATGCAATCCTACAAAATTCTGTATAAGAAATCCCATTGATCTTACTGGGATTACTTGAGTAAGGGTTTGCAGGATTGGGGACTTTTAATTTGACTCTGAACTGGTAGGTCATGGAGAGATTGGAGTAAAAATTGTTCTCAGCCTAGAATTCTGGCTGCTTGAAACTTGAAGTCAAAATCCAGATTGTACATAGAACAAAATCAGGACTTTAAGGACTCCAATTCTCTTTCTTTAGAGTTGTTCTGACTCAAATCTGCTGCTACAGCCCTAAGAGTTGCCAGGGATGAATGCTTGAGTTGGGCCTCTGCCTGCCCCCTTACTCCCGCTTCGGCAATTACTGTGTGGTTGTCTGGGCAGGTTACAAACTCCCCAGCCACACACACAGTCATCTCTGGCTGCTGCTGCAGCCCTCTTGAGGAGTCAGGGCACAAGGGGTGTGTGTGCGCTGCTGGCCCTTGCCTTGCCTTCACACATTTCCAACACTGCCCTGATGGAACTGCCACCAATTCCCCAAATAGCACCTCTTTAATTTAAATATGACTGTTGTTTGTTAGTATTGTCTTGCTCGTGCTTCTTTATCTTTCCACTTTTTGCCCTCGTATGGTCTTCAGTGTCCCTTCATCTTCCATGCTTCTTGGTTCCTCGATTCCATACCATCTCCTCATCAGCTTTCCTCTTTCCTTAAACTTGTGCTGTTCATATTTACCAAACCCTTCTAACGTATATGTTCCTTGGTAATATTGAAGGACATTCAAATTATTCAAAACCATCAACCTGAGCATATAGTTTTATAGCCATGTTGTCATATTAATATCATTCTCCCTTTCCTCCCCATATTACTTGCATTCACTTGCTGCATCTTTTTTCAGATTGGAATGAGAGCTCTTCAGGGCAAGGACCATGGATCAGAATCTGGCCCCACGACTGCCCTTTTGTTGCCACCCCAGTGATGTAAAGAGGCTGACGTGCCCTCTTGGTGAAATTTCTCCCATGCAGGAGCAGCATAGGGCTGACATATGTCACAGAAAGTTAGAACAGCCCCAGAGGGGGCTCTAACTTTCTCCAGGGACTCCAAATCTGTAGGACACACAGATGGTATAAACCTGTTTTTGCCAACCATCCACCTGGACTGTGCCTCCTGAGAGCATCAGTACAGAATCTGGCTTCATGTTCTTTTGTGTTTTTATGCAGCACCTAGTGCAAGGGGGCCACAGACTTGACTAGAGACTTGAGGCATTATTACAGCACAAATAATTCCAAAGACTTCACCTTACAGCTGAGGTAGAAGCTCATGGTTTCAGTAAAGGCATAGAAGTGGAAGATTTTATATTTTTAAAAGAACTAAATAAAAACGGGGGAAATATGGCTTGCCTAATCTTCCTTATCTTGGTATCTAGGGGATCTGAGAGCCTTGTGAGCGACCAGTTCCTTCCTTGGTGATCCCTACATCAGCACCTAGCAGCTTGGAAATTTTATTGGTCTAATCAGCTTGGTACATTTTAATTAAACTGTAACCTATATAAACTGAGTCTCCTTCTTAATACTTGGAATTTTTTTTTTCAGTAGGGAACTACTAATAGGAAACATGCTGTTCTGCATAGTGTCTTTATAATTACACATTTAAGTAAAAGTTGCTTACTTGAAGTGATCTACCAACAAACTAAAACCATTCAAAATGGGTTGGATATCATACTTGGGAAGCTGAAGGCAGGCAAACTAAAAGGCTAATGATGTGCATAGGTCTTAAAAGACTTAACTGTATGTTTAAGACAAAGAAATCTGGTAGTGTATAAGTGACCTTTTAATAAAAACATCTTTGTCTTTCCTAGATATGTTAATAGAAAATAGACATGAGTGTCTGGCTTTCGATAAATTGGACTCCTTCCAAAGACTGGTCTTTAAAGTTTAGCAAACTGACAAGAGGAACCCGGTAGTGTAGAAGACCAGCGCTTAATGAATCTCTCTCAAAATCATATTACAGTAACTTTTTAAGAGTGTTGTAGAAAAAACAATACAATGTGAGATTAATCTCTCATGTAGCTTCTACTTTCTCCTTTGGGATAATTACAATATTACAGTCTAACCGTGGTTCCTTCTGTGTACATATTATATTACACTTGTTAGACATAGCAGCTGCAGTTAAGATGGGGTGACTCCAAGCAGGAATCTACTAAGTAAAGGGGAGTGGGGGGGGAAGCTCAATGAATTTTGTACTCTTCAGCTATTGGATATCTTTGAAAAATGCTCAGAATTGAGATGCATTTCATAGCCTTATTCATATTTTTCCTGATTTTTATCGACTTCTTACATTCAAAGGAAATATCCTATCATCACTCTGCACTTCTTCCATATAATTATCACTGAGAGAGTTTTCTGTGTAAACTGGGAAAGTTTCATGAATCCATAGGAATAAAGTAAAATTTTAAAAGTATCATTTTTGAAGAAGAGTTTGGCAGAAATAAGTAAATTTTCTCCTAATTTATGCATCCAGCCATCTTAATTGAAGCAGCCCCCCCCCTTTGTTTCCCTGGAGGAATGGGGCAGGAATTTGGCTTATGTGGTAGCACTGTTCATCACTGTCTGATATTTGTGTGCTGGGATCCAATAGAATAAAATGTGCCATTGAGATAGGTGTTCTCGATCCTTGGAAAGCAGAAGCCCCATGCAGGAGTTGCTAAAATAAATCAGGGTGTGGAAGCTCTGGATTCTAAACTTGATCTGTGCATGTAACTTTAGAGGGAAGAATTGAACAGCAGTGGGTAGCAGTTAAACTGAGGTGAAAAAAAAGGGAAACAGCCATATCCAAGGCTTTCTAGTTGAAACATGCTGAGAGCCAATAAGGCTACACTTCAGTCCCTTTCCTTGATCTAGATTCTGGCACACAATTTGTAGCTTTTGGGCCGCTAAGCCTGCAGAAGGAAAAACAGATTTCAGCTCACTTTAAAGCTAAATGGGAAAGTGCTTCAGTTACTTGGGAGAAGGGGAAGGGTACAATAAAGACTAGGGAAAGTTGGGGCATTGTTTTCTGCCTCTTGTAAAATGGAAGAAATCAAGATTAGAGGCTTCAGGCTGATTTTTCTCCAAATTAAGCCTGGAATGTGGGGTGGGTATGTGTGGGGTTGGGGAGGGGGGGGGGCGTCAAAAATGAGACTTCAGTTTTGTGTCTAGCAAAGTTTGTGATTGAAGCACTGTAACAAGATTTAAAGTGTGGGCTTGGAGAAGGCCTCTGGTTAAGGACAAGGACTGCTACATTATCACTTTTGAATATTTGTTGTACTCTGTTGGGGACTTTATCCTTGTGCTCTGTTCTGCATTCTACTGTCTTTATATATGGTGATTTTTGGTGGATTGCTCATATTTCAAGTAAGATAAAGGGCTAAATTGACAAAGGCTGGCATTGTGTGGTTCTTTGGGGTGTGCTAAAGCGTGTGGGAAAAGGACATACAAACCAGCACTTGGGGGTTTTTTTGGGTCCCTGATGAATTTGCTGACTCACAAATGCTAACTTGAACTAGAACACTTTTTGATTAAAAAAAAAAAATGTAAAATCTTTCTTACCTCCTTGATCATAATGTACACTATGCTCTTTCTGCATTGCAATATAGGTGTTATAAACTAACTGGGTTTTGTAATTAAGATTGTTTTAATTTTTGTTTTCAAAATGGAGGACATTGAATGGCAAGTGGGTGAATGAGAGGCATTGAGAAATGATGACTTAGACCTTCCTTCTGGCTAGTAGCTTCTTGTCTTGGTCTTTATGAATGAGATGGTGAAAAGTACTCTTTGATTCTCTTCTGTGAATTTCTGAAGGTAGCCAAACAATAAAGTGTTGACTAAAATTTGGGCTGTTGGCCAAAAAGTATTGTTCCATGAATTCAAAATGTGCCTGGCTTTGGGTAGATTGTAGTCAGGATGACTTTCAAACCAAGGGGAAACAGTTTTCTTCTATAAATTAAGACTGCCAATATTAATAAGCCTTTCTGAAGAATTTAGATTTGCTTATAAATTCTTACCCATTTCAAATGTAAAGTATGTAAAAGTTTCCACATTGACAACCCTGGTGACTTAAGCCCTATTTATGTCTCCAAGACAGATAGCAGCAGGGTGGATTGATTTAAATCACCAGTTTTAGTCATGATTTAAATAATTGATTTTAATCATGTTTTGCATTTGTACTTTAGAAAAATAAAGAAAGGTTGGTTCTTGTTAGTAACATAAAAATGTGTTGATTTGCAACCCAAATGTACACTAAATTTGACGCTGCTTCTTGCTAACCAGGTGGATTCACTTGATCTATGCACATTTCTTTAAACCCTTGTGTAACTTAACTTGTTTGTTCAGATTTTTAATTTTTACATTTTTGTTAGAATATGGTGAGTGTTGCATTTTGTATTTACTAGATAGTTAATTTCTCTTGAGATTTGTGTCAAGCTGCATTAGGATGAAAATTCAAGTAAATATGCACAAAAACAGTTTAAGTTTTATTTAATTTAAAAAAAATCTTACGTGTGCTGATACATAGAAAAAGTTTTTCAAAATAGTTTTAAATGCAAAACATAACTGATTTGTTAAACAGTTGATCTAAATTATCTGTAGTTAGCAAATAGAACTGATTTGTTTCTGGTCATTGTGTCCTTCAGTTTTAGAACTAGTAGATCTCACCCTCTCATACCTCGTTTTTATTCGTGGCCTGGAAGAGAAAAACAAGCTTTCCTGCTTTTTCCACTCCCACTTGGTTTCTTAACTTTGAATTAACTAGTTATTGAATTGAACTAGCTGAGTAAACTGAAAAGAAAAAAATATTTGTTCCTTGCACCTACAGAAGAGGTTACTGTGGTCAAAAGCTGGTTTAGCATGTCAGCAAACTCTGGTTCCAGGTGCATAGCCAGTGACTAGGTCAGTGGGTGACTTTCTTTGAAACTGGGTAGCAAACATATACTGCTTAATATTATTCTTTTTGTGTGTGCTTAATTTAAATGATTATAGTAAATTTAGGCCTTAACAAAGGTGGTCAGTTTCAAATTGAATTTTAAAAATGTTTTTTAGAAATAAGCCTGTATTTAATTAATAAAACTGATAGGAAAAAATTAAATTAAATTAAAAATCTTTCCGAGAATCTGAAAGACCTTCCAACCATGACAGTCCCATCCTTCAACTAAGGAGTAATGTGTATTATGATGCATTTACAACAGTACAAACCTCACATAGACAGGGCATCACTGTGGTTGTGCATGTGCCAGATACTTTTTTTGTCTTTATTTCCCACCCTAAAACTGGCCAAGAGGACAAGAGAACCAAATCTTGTTCCCTGGGATTTCTGCCTATAGTGCTCCCATAGGACAATGTGCTGTTCTGGATTTCCATAATCTAGACAAGAAATTACTTGTATATTAAAACACTCTACGGTACTGATTTTTGTTATAGTTTCAGTGAGATGTTACACACTTTCACTTACGCTAATAATTATTTTTCTTCTAGGAACTTTATATTGCTGTTGGAATATCTGGAGCAATCCAGCATTTAGCAGGGATGAAAGACAGCAAGGTACAGTCCTGCATGTAGTAGAAAAGACTGAAAGAAGGAAAAAATATTTTTTTTTTTTACAAAATACATATAGCAGTAGAACTTCTTCCAACATTTGTTGCAAGTGAACATAGCAAGACAATTGGTTTGTTCTGCTGCATTAAAAGTGTCAACTCTTAAAGCTCTATATTATGTTAAATACTGTGAAAAAGTTTCAATAGCAAGCTAACTTTAAAAGAAATCTGTTGCAAAAACAGTTTATTAGAAAAGACTAATTGATTTAATGTATTGTTTAAACAAAAATTCCATTCTTGAATACTATACTATAGTCCCACTCACACATTTCAGAACCTGACGTATTAATTCATGCATAACAATGTGCAATTTGAATTATGAACTTACTATTCCATAAAGTAAAAGATGACTGACATTCCTGCATTTATCTATTCAAATGGAAACATTTTATAAAATGGTAATAAAACTTTAAAAGGTTTAACTCATTAGTAGCTGAAATGTACGGGCTAAATTTGGAAATTGGACTGTGGACTGGACAATGACTATTTCCTAATAGGCAGAATTATGTGCAGTAATAATGCCAAAAATAGATTTTTTTTTTTTTTTGGTTACAAGTAATTTTTACAAGAGGCCATTTTTTGTACCTCTTTAGGAGACTCTGTTAAAGTAGATTTATCAAACAGGCTTAAATGTGTTTCTGCTGTGGCATCCTGCTGAAGCATGAACAGCTCATAAAGCAGTGGAAAACCCTTGTGAGGGTCTCCCATTGTTTTATAGGTGGAGCACATGTTTCTGTTTTCACCTTTTGATAAATGGATCTTCATCTTCTGAAATTTCAGGAGAAAAGTTCTTAAAATTCTTTTCTGTCCACACTAACAAATTTAGCTTGGTTAAGTATCCAATGATATTTTTAGCATGAGCCAAACTACATAGTAGGATGATCTGAACTTATTTTAGCACCTAGTTTCTTCTGAATACTGCAGGTTGGTGCGTGCATTTTAAAGTGAAATGTCAAACTTTTATTGGAGGGCATAGGAATGAGTGGAACACCAGCTGCCAGATTTAGGTTAGAGGAAATTCCATCGAAGATGCAGTGTAATACATTTTGTATAGCCTTCTTCATACAAGCTTTGTCCTGCTTTAGAGGTAATACAGTTGGAAAAATAACCTGAGTGAGAAATTAAAGGATATGTTATGGGCAATGGGGGAAACACTTTCAGGGAAAATTGTGAGGTGGAGAGGTGCAACTAATAGGATCTGCAGTGGAAGAGGCAGATTTTATGCCATTATGCCACAATTAGTGAAATTATGTAACATTAGCCTCTTCTCTGCTAGATTAAACAGAGAGAGGTGGGGAAGGTGATAAAGAAAGAGAGTTTGAAATGAATATTTGCAGTCCTGCTAATATCATAAGATCCCCTGCTCTCCAATACTGTGTCCTAAATTTTGAAAATCCTCTTTTTTTGTTTGGTCCCAATTACATATAAAAGATTAGGTGACTTTGAATCATATACTACTGGGTTTAATTTTTCCCTTTATAATATTTATTTTATATTTAAACAAACTTGTGTATCTTAAGACTTATTTTTACTTTTATTTGAACTGTGACCTACTTCTGTTTTTAGTAGAAGCAGTTAGATACTGTATTTACTGAAAAGATCCAATTTATATTACTGTTTTTAAAAAACTGTAACCATGGCAACAGTCTCTTGTGTGATTTCCTCCTGCCCCCCATACTGTGAATTATCTGGCATTGTGAACTTGCACACTTAAGGATATGTTTTCAGAAGTAGTCAGAGAAGCTTTCTGTGAGTGAAATGTATAATTTATTTGTACTTTTATAACAAGGTAGAAAAATCAGTTTTCCAGAAGGGATGGATTATGTTAGTTGTTTCATCTGTTATGGATTCACAATTCCTTTCCTTTCTAGGAGGTTTTTTAATTATTTTATATCTTACCTAGTTTACATGCCAGTCAGATTAGCATAATTTTTAAATGTACTAAATCCAGTCATTTTACAGAACAGTGATTAAAATAAAAATATTTCAAAGCTACTGAAGCATTGTTAAAGATTAGGTCTTAGTTGTTTTCAGACACTATTTATCATTTAAAGGTGTTAGTGAAGAGACCTACCTCTTAAAAAACCTTAAATGGTATAGTATTTGTTTTGTTGTTTCTCTGAAGTTACCATCTGATAATTTCCTTCAATATTTCATGGGAAGGATGATGAAGTTGTAAAATGATGGAAATATGACCAGTTTTCATGAGATTGTCATTTCTTATCTGCTTCTGATTTTGCACCCTTAAAACACATGGATTTGAATTATCACACAGGGTAGGAGATGGATTGTTGTCAGTCTTGTAGCCAAAGTACACAGTTTTAAGTTGTATTGAATGCAGATGTTAAAAACACTTGTTTATGAAGTGCAGGGGAGAGAGAAAAGAGATGCTGACTGCCTGATCCTTCAGTATTGAGATTTTCTCAACACTAAAGACTGTGAAATGTAATGTATGACCTAGAAAACCAGCTCTGATTAAGAAATACCAGGTGACCGAAGTTCCTTGAATTAGTGGATATGTTATAGGAGAAACTGAGATGTGGTGTTTTTAAACAAATCTAACAATGGTGAGGGTACATCTCCCTCTTCAACAAGCCAATGGTGAATATTTTTCTGAATATCTATTAGATAATACCTCCACAAGGTTCTTCTAGAGCAGTGCTCTCTAGCCTTTTCAGCCTGAGGGCCAAACACCTTGTTTCAAAATGACAATACTTGGGGGAAGATTTCTGGGCTTGTGCCCTTTATCATGCTTAGGTAGTGTAGAAGGAACAGAAAGCACCCTGAAGAGCCCTATCAGGGTGTCCTCACCAGGTGTAACACCAGTGCAGCCAGCTCCTATGCATCCCTGCAAGCAGTCCTTGTTGGAGTGGCCACAGCACCTTGCAATGAGGCTATCCCCAGCTGGGCATATGGTTCCTAAGGGAACATTGCCAGGTGGTGGAAATTAGAGTAGCCCCCATGCTCCCCTAACTAGTGCCAAGGCTGGGGCATAAAATTGAGGAGCCATAACTGCTTTTCTTCCCATCCTGGGCTGCCCTGGGTGGCTATATTGGGGAGGAAGGTCATTCTTTGCTAGTTGTCTGTAGGCTCCAAGTGAAATCAGTCCAACTACTGTTCTGTGGGCTTCCATAGCCCAGCAAGGAAACCGCAATGGAGCAGTATTCACCTCTCCCCTTGCAATGCTGCAGGCAACCAAGAGGGCAGCTGGAGCTTGGCATCAACATCAGCTGCTCCTAAGGCTGCAAGCTGATTCAGACATGTCTGTTTAAAAATCACAGGGCATGTCTCATGGAACACATTTAAAGAAATTGGTATTTGATCTTGCACTAACACCTCAAATGCCACAGGTTGGACACCGCTTTAGAACATACAACTTCTAGGTGGAGACACACATTTTGAATGTCAGTCTAGTTATAGAAAACCATTTCTGTGGTTTAGAAATATAGGCTTTTCTAACCTTATTTCATTTAATTATTACGATCAAGCTTTTTCAGCCAAATTAATGATTTGGTAGAGTACTTGTAGTGGATGGAGAAAAACAGACATTTGAATGAAAGGTCTCTTTGAATCGCAGATAAACATACGAAGAATATGTTGGCTTAGAATACCTGTGGGTTCTCACAGCTTTGAATTGATAGGTGGTAGCCATCACCAGTATAGGGTTTATTTGTGAGCTGTATAGCTTTGAGTTTACAGAGCTCTCCTGTATATTAATATCCTGTAACAGGCTATTTATCTAGGCACCTGCAGTCTTTGGGCTGGAAACCTATCATGAAGCTATTTTGAAGTGATTTGGTCTAGAAGTACAGACTCTGTCCTCTAGGAGAGGGAGTTTTCTGTGTTTAGCATTGGGATTTTAATAGTATATTATTTTTCCACTGTGTAGTGAACTAAATGATATTGCCCACATTAAAAAAAAAATTAACATTTAAGTCTCCAGTGTGTAGCTTTATACTCCTTTTTCAAAATGTCTTTCCCTGTTTTTATTTGTTAAACATCACGGTCCTTTTATAGTGGATGTCCTTTTTTTATTATAGCATTTTAAGGAAGAATCTTCCCCCTCCTTCCTACATCAAATGACCGTCCTGTTAATGGAGCATGGAATAGTCAGACCATAAGTGTTTCCATTATTTATTGTAGACATTTTAATTCGCTTATTGAGATTTCCTTCCAGTCTTGCTTCCCATTTCTGCTTTGAAAACATTTGTCAAATGCCTTTGATCAAATGAGCATAGAATAGTCAGAGCTTAGAAAACTTTTCTGTTATTGTAGATATTTAGTTCTTTTATTGAGGTTTCCTTTATAGTCTTATTTTCAAGGCAGAAATCGGAAGTATTTGTCAAATGCACTTGACCGTATCTGCTTGGTCTTTTATTCCGGTGTGAACGTAAGACGCTTTTTATACGGGGGGAAAAATGTAATCTACAGCTGTATATTTTAAATGTGTTTTTGTTTCTACTTTCAGACCATAGTTGCTATTAATAAGGATCCAGAAGCACCGATTTTCCAGGTTGCGGACTACGGATTGGTAGCAGATTTATTTAAGGTAAGTCTAACCTTGAGGGGGGTGGGAAAGGGAAATCTTAATTTTTTAGAGCTGGCCTCTGCGTACTGTAGATCAGTTCTGCATACTTTTTTTTTCCTTTTTACTTGCTCCTTCATGACATTTTGAAGTAAGAGTAAAGATGTATTTAAGGAGATACTAGGAATAAGGAAGTATGGTGATTTAAGCTGACGTAAGTGTGTGGATAGGAGTAAAAAATGTTGAATGAATAAAGAACTCATGGGATCAACCCTTCTGATGTCTTTAAAAGTGTCCGCCACTGCATGTGGTTGCTTGTAGATGAGAACCACTCCACATAATTGTTGGAAAGTTTTTCCTTTCATTTCCATGTAGACTAATTATAATTTAAACAATTTTTAAATTTCTGTGTCTGTGCATTTCTGCATTTTATCACCTGCTCCTCCTGTTTATCAGAAGTTTAAATTCCTATTTAAAAAAACAAACACCTAGGTGGGAGCCGTGTATAATGAAGTCTGAGCTCGGAAGACAGCTCAAAATAATCTATATTAAATCAGACTCATTCTGGAAGAGACCGTTAGAATATGGGAGGAGGCTCAGATGCTTTGGATTATTTACTCAAACTGATGTTTAAAACATGACACTTTGTAGCCAGTAGTCCATAACTCTGTCCTGGCGTCACTGTTTTCTTAAATAGTAAAACTGTAGAAGATTAAGTTGTAAAACTAGCTACTACAGATGCTGAACAATTGCCCTTTTAAAGATCTTTTATCTTGTAATATTATGTCCATTATTCCTGCCACTCCTCACAAATCAGGCTTTTTTCATGCTCCTTACACCAGCCAGCATCTAGGTAGCACCTTTTAGGGACAGACAGTATTTATTCCTATATTTTGGACTGAGTGTCCTCAGTCAGGCACTTTCCTTCATCTCCTGCTTCTCACCAGAGGTCATAAGCTTGTTTTCAAGAACACATCACGGTGACTTTCCTAAAAGATTCATACATAAAGCAGTGGACATGTTATTCCTTGACTTTAGCAAAGCTTTTGATACAGTCTCCCATAGTATTCTTGCCAGCAAGTTAAAGAAGTATGGGCTGGATGAATGGACTAAGGTGGATAGAAAGCTGTCTAGATCATTGGGCTCAACGGGTAGTGATCAATGGCTCCATGTGTAGTTGGCAGCTGGTATCAAGCAGAGTGCCCCAAGGGTTGGTCCTAGGGCCAGTTTTGTTCAATATCTTCATTAATGATCTGGAGGATGGCGTGGACTGCACCCTCAGCAAGTTTGCAGATGACACTAAACTGGGAGGAGAGGTAGATACGCTGGAGGGTAGGGATAGGATACAGAGGGACCTAGACAAATTAGAGGATTGGGCCAAAAGAAATCTGATGAGGTTCAACAAGGACAAGTGCAGAGTCCTGCACTTAGGACGGAAGAATCCCATGCACTGCTACAGACTAGGGACCAAATGGCTAGGCAGCAGTTCTGCAGAAAAGGACCTAGGGGTTACAGTGGACGAGAAGCTGGATATAAGTCAACAGTGTGCCCTTGTTGTCAAGAAGGCTAACGGCATTTTGGGCTGTATAAGTAGGAGCATTGCCAGCAGATCGAGGGACGTGATCGTTCTCCTCTATTTGACATTGGTGAGGCCTCATCTGGAGTACTGTGTCCAGTTTTGGGCCCCACACTACAAGAAGGATGAGGAAAAATTGGAAAGTGTCCAGCGGAGGGCAACAAAAATGATTAGTGGACTGGAACACATGACTTACGAGGAGAGGCTGAGGGAACTGGGATTGTTTAGTCTGCAGAAGAGAAGAATGAGGGGGGATTTGATAGCTGCTTTCAACTACCTGAAAGGGGGTTCCAAAGAGGATGGATCTAGACTGTTCTCAGTGGTAGCAGATGACAGAACAAGGAGTAATGGTCTCAAGTTGCAGTGGGGGAGGTTTAGGTTGGCTGTTAGGAAAAACTTTTTCACTAGGAGGGTGGTGAAACACTGGAATGCATTACCTAGGGAGGTGGTGGAATCTCCTTCCTTAGAAGTTTTTAAGGTCAGGCTTGACAAAGCCCTGGCTGGGATGATTTAGTTGGGGATTGGTCCTGCTTTGAGCAGGGGTTGGACTAGATGACCTCCTGAGGTCCCTTCCAACCCTGATATTGTATGATTCTATAAAGCAAAGTTTACTGGAAAACCATGAGAATAAAAGTTTGGTATAGGACATTTTTCTAAGCCTACATCCTGGCTTGTCTGTGCAGTCCAAAACCTCATTGAAGTTTAAAAAAAATCCTGCTTACCGTGTGCATGTTCTTTCCCTACTTTCAGCATCCCCATGTTGGGTGAGAGAGTGTCCCATCACCCCTGTTTGGAAGCTAGTTATACTCTTAATTTGCAGTGCAGGTGTGAACAGACTTAATTGTTGTATGAGCTTGGAATTCAGCTTGGTGTTTGTTTAGGGATAACATTTACTCAGGTTTAGCAGTTTTGAAACTGAAATACACATTTCACTCTGACACAGTCGTCATAATTTGTATCATTTTTAATGATCACAGATCTGGAGGCTCTCTCATTTTTCCAATTGCTTCTCATGCACTTCAAAATGCACTTTCAATATTGCTGACAGTGCAGATTCTAACTCTTGTATGATTAACACTGAGGTTTTTTTTGTATGCGTATAGGTATCTCCCTGTAGGATGCAGTGGTTTTTGCCTTGCATATTCCTACAGGCAACTTCATCTTGGTCCTCAAATTTAGGGTTATATTTTATTAACTCCAATATGAGTTCCTTTAGCAGCTACCATTGCACAAATTGTGCGGCTTATGAGTAGTAGCCTTTGTAGCAGTGGTGGGCGACCTGTAGGCTGCAAGCAGTTCATCAAGGTAATCTGATTGCGGGCTGTGAGACACTTTTGCTGACATTGACCATCTGTAGGCATGGCCCCTCTGCAGCTCTCAGTGGCCCCGGTTCCCTGCACAGTCAACTTCAGCAAAATGTCTTGTGGCCTGCAGTCAGAGTACCCTGATGGGCCACAGGTTACCCATCACTGCTTTGTAGGATCCAGTACCTGTTTTACCCCTCCGAACTTCACTGGCCCTCATTCAGTAAGGTATTTTATGCAGAGGCTTAAATCCCATTGATAGGCTTAATCATATGCTGAATTCTCATTCATAAGTGCTTTGCGTTGAATTGGGGCAACTATCCCTCTGCATTTCACAGCAAACCTGGCTTCCTTGATGAGCCAGGTTTGTGTTGTGTGAAAGCAAGGTTTTAAGAAGTCCTGTTTCTTGTCTACTGTTGATTTGCTTTCCAGACTTCTCCTAATTCTGGGAAAGTTATGATGTAAAGATATCAAAACAATCCCCATAATAAGAAGCTCTGTGGGGGAAGGGGGGAGATCTGTGCCTCTGCAAATATCTATTTGCATTTTATCTATATTGTACTAAAAGTGCATCCATCCTGTGCACTAGGTTCTGAAGAGTAACTGTACTTGGGCAAAAAGAAAAGGAATACTTGTGGCATCTTAGAGACTAACAAATTTATTTGAGTAAAGCTTTCACGAGCTACAGCTCACTTCATCAGATGCATGTACTTAAGCAAGGATCTCCCATTCACTGAGTATTATGTGGAATCTTAGCCTTTCCACAAAGGAGTCTATTTAAAGTCTTGAGGAAAGCTTTCCCTCTTTCATTCTCCTGTGTTGTGTATTGAAGGAATTTAATTTCAGGTACCATTATGTATCATTCCCATGTCACAGCAGATCTAAATAGTCAAGTTTGACTTTCTTGATTGTTATCCCAAATACTTCACTTTCAGAAACTTTAATAATTTGGTTTCCTTTTTTGAACTTATTATAGAAAAGACCAAATACGTTTCTTTTGTTTGTTGAAGTATGAATGAACATGGAGTTAACATTGAATTTAGATATGAGTGAAGGTTCTAGATTTGTACAGTGAAATAGATAAAGCATGTCAGTTTCTTAGCATTAAATAGGCTTATCACCTGAACTCCTACCGTCATCCCAAAAACCTGTTTACCATATGTAGAAAAAATTGAACGTTTACTAGAACTCTTCACAGTGCTGCTACAGGTTACACTGCGGGCTCTATTAGCATGTAATCTGTATGACTGGCATGAGCTCATAGTATATCCACTGAGGAAAGTAGGCAGAAACACTGCCAGCACTTAATGCCATTCCTGAACTAATGCCTGCTGGCTCGGCAGTAAACATGGGCCTTTTAATAAGCTGGAGACAAAGTGACATTCGGAAGAAACAACATGTAGACAATTTCCTTAATAAATTTTGTACGAACACATTATTTCCACCTAATGGAAATGTAGCTCTCTTAAATAATTGAGAGGCTATATTCATCAGTGGTGAGTTCAGCTGGGATCTTTGTGAGCTGGGGCAACCTACAGCCCCTTAAAAGAAAAGGTAATTGATATTTTACACAAGTGACAAGGATAGGTTTTCAGGTGTATTCTATAGATTAATCTACCAACTCTTTACATGCATAACTGCTCTTCCTAGTGCTAGTCAGAATTACAGTGCAGCATGGCTGTGTTAAGTGGCAGAACCAGAGCAAGTGCCAAGGCTTTGGCACTGACTCACTTTAAAAGGATTGTTTAATGCTAGTTAAATCAGCTTTTCAATTTCCTTTTTTATTACTTAGTAACTAATTTTTTGAAGCTTGACTAGTAGATGCATTTTACCTTAAACTATTTTTTTGGCCATGGTGATTGTTTACTGCCTATCACTTTCTCATCTCTTCAGAATTAAATTTTGCTGAAAATTAGAGGAACTAAACCAGTTTTCCAAGTAAATCATAGAAATGTACTGTAATGTCCTAAAGTGATTTTGATATTCCTCCCTGGGCTGGAACTAGAAATTTTGGGAACAGGACCTTTAACTATTATTGTAAGGATCTTCAAATACTGAAGGCTCTGTATGGTTCTAATTCCACTGACTTCACTGGGGGAAAAAAATGGTAGCTGTGACCTACTACTTATGTATCTAATGAAGCTTTACAGCAATGATAAAGATGCTTCTCCTAATATCAACACTACTGCATCTTGATTCTTCTGTTGAAAAAATCACTCCATTTAAATACTGAACAGGTGAACTGTAGAACTGTTCAGTACGCAGACATTACAGAATACCTCCAAGTGGTTATTGTATTGATTGAGATTAGAATCTGACCTTCAGTTGGGTTGAGCCCCATGGCTGAGTTCAGTGTGAAAACTTTTTTTTTATATAAAGACAAGCGAAATCTAAACAAGAGTTCATTAGGCTCTAATTCAAGAAGTGAGGGCTTGGCACATAATCATTTCTTGGTATTGTCTGTGTCATATGAACTTTAAACATAGGATTTCAGAACCTCTTTCTTCCCAGTCCTAGCAAACCTTTTCATAGAATATTAGGGTTGGAAGAGACCTCATGAGGTCATCTAGTCCAATCCCCTGCTCAAAGCAGGGGGTTGGAAGAGACCTCATGAGGTCATCTAGTCCAATCCCCTGCTCAAAGCAGGACCAACACCAACTAAATCATCCCAGCCAGGGTTTTGTCAAGCCGGGCCTCAAAAACCTCTAAGGATGGAGGTTTTACCACCTTCCTTTGAAATTTGTACATACATACTGTATCTGTTTAAATTTGCAGGTAGTTCCTGAGCTGACTGAAGCATTAAAGAAAAAGTGAAAGCACTCTTCAAATTTGAAGGGAAAGAAGAAAAAAATCTGTGTGCAATGCCCTTGAGTTGCTGGTTTCGGGCAGATTTTGAAACAATGAAAAACTGTACAAATTGTCTGAATTCTAACCCTGAATATCTTGTGTACTACACTCATTTACCTTTTCAGCTAATGTTGGATTGCAAACAATTTTGATTTTTTTTCCAATTCTGTAATAAAACATACACTATAAAATCTAGCAGCTGGCAGTGTGTCTGCTTTTTTAACTCAGAACTGGATTTGTGGTGGGGACAAAGATTATCCCTCTTTTCCAGAAACTTGCATTTGAGCTATATATTAGCTCAACACAGCCTCATGTCTCTTTTTGGCAAGATCACTAATAACAAGATTATTTGAACAAGAACGTTCAGCCTTTCAAAAACTTTATTCCAGATCCTCCAAATGTAGAGTGAAGAACTTCCTTCTGCTATATCTAGCCTTCACGCTCAATGCTGCAGGATCTAAAACCAGAATTTCAGCTTTAACCCTTCATGATTTTGGCTTAAGTTTTTAGCAGCAGTTTCCTTCTGCCTTGTAATTTATTTTATACGGACATGTGAGTACATAATTACTACTTTGAGTCTCTATATTATGTTTTTAAATAAAACCCAGTGCTTTTCTATTGAGTGAAGTTTTGATCCAAGAGCTTTTACCAGTCATGTCAATTCATAGACTATCAGGGTTGGAAGGGACCTCAGGAGGTCATCTAGTCCAACCCCCTGCTCAAAGCCGGGCCAATCCCCAATTAAATCATCCCAGCCAGGGCTTTGTCAAGCCTGACCTTAAAAACTTCTAAGGAAGGAGATTCTGACACCTCCCTAGGTAACGCATTCCAGTGTTTCACCACCCTCCTAGTGAAAAAGTTTTTCCTAATAGCCAACCTAAACCTCCCCCACTGCAACTTGAGACCATTACTCCTTGTCCTGTCCTCTTCTACCACTGAGAATAGTCTAGAACCATCCTCTCTGGAACCACCTCTCAGGTAGTTGAAAGCAGCTATCAAATCCCCCCTCATTCTTCTCTTCTGCAGACTAAACAATCCCAGTTCCCTCAGCCTCTCCTCATAAGTCATGTGTTCAGACCCCTAATCATTTTTGTTGCCCTTCGCTGGACTCTCTCCAATTTATCCACATCCTTCTTGTAGTGTGGGGCCCAAAACTGGACACAGTACTGCAGATGAGGCCTCACCAACGTCTAATAGAGGGGGACGATCACGTCCCTCGATCTGCTTGCTATGCCCCAACTTATACATCCCAAAATGCCATTGGCCTTCTTGGCAACAAGGGCACACTGCTGACTCATATCCAGCTTCTCGTCCACTGTCACCCCTAGGTCCTTTTCCGCAGAACTGCTGCCTAGCCATTTGGTCCCTAGTCTGTAGCTGTGCATTGGGTTCTTCTGTCCTAATTATTATGACATCCCCACAGTATTTATTATGCAAAGCAAAACTCCTTGAAAGAGTTTTATGTTCTTTCTGGAACAACTATTTTGCTTTAAAAACGTCTGCAGCTGCTGGACTACACTGTGGGCTTAAATTACTAACTTTTTAAGAACTGCCATCGGAAGGATGGGCTTGAAAGCCTTCAGAAATCAAAATTATTTTAGTCACTGTGTGTATCTTAAAGGAGCTTTTACAAAGCTCAATTTTGGGTGGTATTATTATAGAATTGTTTAATATGCCAACAACAGAGACCTATTCTGTTTAACTGTGGATGAATTACTTGGGCTGCTATACATGCTATTATCTCCAACATATAGCACTATATTGCAGATTTGTTAGTGAAGTTCTTTACATAAAGTGTATATGCTACAAGCATGTGTGTAGTTAGGCTTTGCCCAAACACTGACCCCTGCAGGAAACTAATATGCATTTGAACAATTAGCTATTTCTAGACAATTTAATGTCAATTCTAAACATTAATAGTGATTTGTTAAATCAAAACAATGTTTAGAATTGACAGTTAAAGAATCTTAACCTTATTTACAAAACTTAAACAAATTTAACTAGTCAGAGGAAACAGTAGCTAATACTCATTTACTGCTTTTCTTAATAGTGCATCTAGCAATAGGCTGTGGGTCACAGAAGTCCAATGGGGCTCCCTGGAAATATACTTTAAAATGTCCTTATCTCTTGATTCTTTTCTAGCAAGTCTCAGTTTTATATGGTCTTTCAGTTTTAATTTACTTTGATATTCTGTTCTGCTTTCTTGTGATCACTGTTAATGACAATCTAGCAAAGTTGGTGCGTATCGTTTTCATACCCAGAGAGAGAATAACTGCTCCATCAAAACCAGAAACTTCAGACAGCCTGTCTGAGAGTGTTAAGAAGATAAAGAAACCACTGTGCAGAAACAGAGGAGAGTCAACAGAAAGCTATGGATGAATTGCTAAGCGATGAATGCTATGGAATTCTTAACTATTGTAAGTGGTGTGAACAGTGAAGCTACATCTGACTCTAATAAATGATTCAAGTGACTGGGAGTTCTGAGAAATATTCTATTGTAAGATAGGTACAGGGAATGTAGAGGAGGTCTCGGTGCTAACAAAGTGCTATATAGTTCCCCTAATATAATGCCCCTTCTGTTATGAGTGTCAGCAAACTTAGCTTCCTAGGACATCAACTGAGAATTCAAGACTATCACAGACTAACTTTTTTCTGCAAAAGGGGACTTGGTGAAGGTAAAGAAGAGCTTAACTATTCTCCTCAACCCTTATACCTGCAGAAACCTCTCCATATGTACAGCTTGGCATAGCCTCCTAGTAAAATTCTCTGTTATTGAGCGCTGCTAAATAAGGTATTGTTAATTTCTGGCTTCTGTCCCCTCATGGGAGGAAAAGGGCATTCTTAGCTGGGCATTAATGGCAAGACAGATTGTCAAGGTTCCTTCCCCACTCTGAACTCTAGGGTACAGATGTGGGGACCTGCATGAAAACCTCCTAAGCTTACTTTTGCCAGCTTAGGTTAAAACTTCCCCAAGGTACAAACTACTTTACCCTTTGCCCTGGGACTTTCGCTGCCACCACCAAATGTTTAACCGGTTACTGGGAAAGAGTTGTTTGGAAATGTCTTTCCCCCCCAAAATCCTCCCAACCCTTGCACCCCACTTCCTGGGGAAGGTTTGGTAAAAATCCTCACCAATTTGCATAGGTAACCACAGACCCAGACCCTTGGATCTTAAGAACAATGAAAAAGCATTCAGTTTCTGAAAAGAAGAATTTTAATAGAAGTAAAAATAATCACCTCTGTAAAATCAGGATGGTAAATACCGTACAGGGTAATTAGATTCAAAACAGAGAGAATCCCTCTAGGCAAAACCTTAGACACAAAGACAGGAATATCTATTCCTTTCAGCACAGCTTATTTCCTCAGCCATTTAAAGAAATCATAATCTAACACATCTCTAGCTAGATTACTTATTAAGTTCTAAGACTCCATTCCTGTTCTGTCCCCAGCAAAAACATCACACAGACAGACCAAGACCCTTTGTTTCTCTCTCCCCCCAGCTTTTGAAAATATCTTCTCTTCATTGGTCATTTTGATCAGGTGCCAGTGAGGTTGTCTTAACCCTTTACAGGTGAAAGGGTTTTTTCTCTGGCCAGGAGGGATTTTAAAGGTGTTTATATTTATGACACAGATCATGAATGAGTGGTGCTGCTAAATCAAAGGCTGACTCTATGTACTGATGGCCCAAGGCCTGTGTGGCTGGAACCAGATTTCCTAGATACAAGCCTGTGGGTCTCAATGTCCCCTGAGGAAAGTGGAATCTGCACTTAATGTAACAGAATGTGGTCATTGGAGCTCAAAGTCACAGACAATTCACTAGGTGTTAACTAACAGCCTGACTATACAATAGGTTACGGCTTGCCATACAGATACCACCTCCAAATGGCTCTGGAAAAGACAGCTGCCCTGGCAAAGGCTTTCTTGGAAATAATGGGTTAGCTCTACAGAAGTTGCACTAGTTACTAAGGAAACTTACACCATTCTTACTAATTAATGGCTTACTTTTCAATCACAAAATACAAATTTATCTGAACAGCCTTAAACACACAGGGCAAAAACTCCTTAATAGATAGCTAATGCTTTGGCCCTAACTTCTATATAATAAAAGTGAAATCAGACAGCTACACATCAGTGGTAACCCAGCACAAGATATTGTAGAGTTTTCCTCCATCTTCCTGCTGTACCACTGTCTCCAGACAGCCCTTTCCAGATTTTCTTCCTCCTTAGTTACTGATCCTAGAAGTTGTGCCAGGGTGGATTTGCTTTCCCAGCTGCTTAGAAAAAGGCTGCGTACACAGTAACAGTTTGGCTACTTAAATAGTCTGGTCATGTAAATGTACAAGTCATCAGTGAAATGTTATTTGGCAAGTAACAGCTCAACCACAGTCCATGTTTAACTTTGCAAGCCAAGCCAGCTTCTTAACAGTGCAGTGTGCTCTGAAGCATTGCTGACCAGGGTAATAGTCCAAGCCGAATCAGAACTGTAAGTTCTTTAAATGTAGTCAACATTCTATCATGATTTCCAACCAATGGGTCTTAGCAAAAGTCCCTGCTAGTAGTAACTTAAAGTGACAAATCCTTTGGGAGCAATTTGTGCTAGGAGTTAAACATCACTCTGCTACACCAAGATCTAACAGAAACCACACCAGCCCCTAAATACAGACAAGTGTACAGAGCTGGACTGTGGGGACACAGACACCAAGTTTGCATCAAGATATTTGGAGGATGAGTATTCCTCATGGACCTAGACTATGGCCAGTCTTGGCTATTGGGTTTAAAGCTAGTGGCAGTGACAAAATGGCTGACACACCAAGCGTGGGGGTCACTGAAGCAGTCGAGCGTGAGGCGAACATGTGCTACAAGCAGTTAGCTTTTTCCAGTAATAGTTGATGGTCCTGGCAAGAGCAGAGAAAGTTAGAGAGTGTGTCTGAGGCATGGCCAGGGGGGAGTGGGGGAGGTGGAAAAAAAAAAGGGTGAGAAGAGGATAAAGTTGCAAAGCCTACCATGGGCTCAACAGATGCTCATGAGAATAAGGTGGAGGAGGGCATGCAATAACCTGGAGCCCTTCAATGGTAGAAAAGAGAGTCACTAGGAACTAATGTGAACTAGGAACACATGGCTGTTAGCAGCATAGGCCCAGTGAGAGCCCAGCTCCGTGCATTGGCATCAGTGTGCTGATAGAGCCCATAATAAAAATGGTGACACAGGATAAATGAGGGTCAGGAGCCAGGGTGAAAACAGTCTCCAGGGCTGGCAGGACTGAACCAAGAAGAGTTGGGCAAATGACAGCACCAAGGGAGCGGGAGGGGGTGGATAGAGGAAAAGGCCTGCAAGGGCCTATAAGAAAGGAGCTAGGCAGTACAGGGCATCACAACATGGGCCTCTTCTGAAGGCAAAGGTGGCTATGAAGGCATTTGTGAAGAAAAAGGGCCAGATTGGAGAGGGCTGGATATTAATGAGTCAAATCACAACAAAGCACAATGGGCAAGGCAGGTACACTCAAAATTGTTCCCCTACCCCTAGTCACCTGCCTACAGTCCTCGCCCAAACATGGGAATTTAGGTAGGGTGAATGGAGAACTAGATGCTGGCCAGATCTTGCATAGGAACATTCCTCTTACCAAAAGTGCCATGGACTTGTTACTCATCAGGAAGGAGTCAGGCTGTTGGTATTATATTTCGTTCAGTGGATAACACCTCTAGTCACATAAACTGGGGTGTAAGTCAGAGCTGGTGTCTTAAAGGAATTACAACCCACAGCCAGGACCCCACCACTATGCTGGGCTGCATCTAGGGTTTCTTCAGAAGACGCCCATGTCAGTACTAGCTAGGCATGAGGGTACTTAGGTTAGACATTTTTGAGAGCTGGCAGACTCCAAAGCAATCTTCACATTTACTGCAATCTTTACTGCACTGTTTGTTACTACCTCCTGTTTGTACTTTTCCATTCAGCTAGCACTGTGGGAAGGGGATCTAGGGCTTTTTACTTCTCCACGACCACTTCAAGCCAGTCATTACCCTGTGGTGGCTGTTTGACATTGGCAGGCCAGGCCCCAGAGGAGAGGCAGCTATGGTATTGCGACAGGCACCCTTGGCGATAGCTGTATCAGAAAACCGAATGGGAAAGGAGGCTGAACTACCCTCTCTCTCACCCCTGGGCTCTGCTTGCTCTAGAGTGCATCTCTCTGACCCGTCGTGGCACTTCAAAGGACAGCACTCAATTCAGTCCCAACGTTGCCTACGATTCACAGGCATTTGGTGCCCCCTGCATTGTACAGCTGAAAAATCATTACAGAAAGTTATTTACGATAAAGGGGTGAATCCCACAGCATGTCACGTTTCTTGCATTGATGACTATTTTGTGTCCAGCACATTGGGTCCCATATCTGGGCACTGGCAGGGGGAGAGGCCTGTGGCTAATGTGAAATCCATGCAAAAAAACATTCAAAAGGGGGTTGCCGGGGGGGTGGGGAAGGGAGGAGATCCTTCTGCTTCATTTCCCCCATGCCCAGAGTGATCCGACAGATTACGTACAGGGTGGGAACACAGTGCTACTGCATGAAGCGCTGCCAGCCGTCTCTTCCAAGACCAACAATACATTTCAACAACAGACGTTCAATCAGCTCTGGACCTAATTAGATTAAATATTTGCCAGACGCCAATTCCAAATGTCCCTGCTCCCTGCATTGGAACCTAGGAAGCCAAAACCCATCATTTTACACTCACTGCTTAAAGCCAAAATGGAAAAGTGGGGGCAGAAGGGAAGGAGCCTTGCATCTCAATGGCCTTTGTGGCACTTAAAGCTGCTGCTGCACTGTGCTTCCTTGATGGCATTGTTTTGTACTAAGCTAGTGCCACCCTCCAGTCCAGTGCAGTTGCTGTTTGTTTTCAGGTCCAGGTGGCTTTCCAAAGAGTTCCACGCCATGGCCGACTTCCATCTACACCGCGTGAAACGATCACTTACTGCAGGATGTGAGGGTGCAGGGGAGAGGCACCAACATACATTTCAGAACAGGAGTGAATGGCAAAAATCCAGCACAGTTGAATTCTCCACCCACTGGCAATACCGAATAGGGGATTTCGAGTGCCTTAGCACCTAAATTAATACCCCCTCCTGTGGCAGGGAGGCCTGATGTGCCAGAAAACTTGGAGCAGAGATTTGGTTTCATTCGCAGCTCCGCTCTGATTGGAGCATGGGCTGAGGGTGCATAATGTATACTAGCATGGGCCAGTTCTCTTCCTCCTCCAGCTCTTTTTCAGTTTCACTTCATTTTAAAAAGATCCTATTTCTGCCTGCTCTCTGCTGCAGCAGTGGCTTCATATGGAGCAGAACTTCAAAACAGAGGCCAGGGTGTATTCTAGACTGGGCTGCTTGACCTTTGTTGTTAAGGTTGCTTGACACTTCCCATTACAAGACCCTGTTTTCAGTTGCTAATAACTTTGGGTTGAAATTTGCCAAGCTAGGTGCCTACTTCAGGCTGAATAATAATTTTTTTTTATTTCAGCCATAATGGTTCGCCTGTTTCTGAGAAGGTGGGCAGGGAACAATACATTGTTTTGCCCGCCTTAGTGGCAAATAAAAACTCTCCCCCCCTCCTGTCCTGTGCTTTGAAGCAGGGACTTGAAATTTGGTGGTGGTGGGGAGGGAGGGCAGGCGGTGGCCTTTGTGTCAGGCCTTGTATTTGGCCAGAGGGTGCCTTTTGCCGTGAAAATCTGCCCAGCGTAGCCAAGTTTAAAATAAACTGCAACTTTGATTTTAGCAGAGAATATCTCCACAGAGTCTATCCTCACTAGCACACTCAAGCCTCTCACGTTTTTTAGTGCGGAGTCTGACCGGTCTGACTTTCGTGACGTATGCTCCAGCCCAGGGTGACAAGGGCGAAGCCTGATGTTTGCTGTAATTGCTGCTCTGGGCTGGGGTGAGGCCAGGCAACGGACCAGTGAGCCAGGAGTCCGGCTCTCCTGTGCTCTCAGTGACTCCTGCTGTCAGCCAGGCAGCGTGGAAGAGGAAGCCACCTAACTTGAATGCTGAGTATACAAAAGCTGAAGTGCGAGGAGGGAAAAGCAGAACAGTGGGAGCCTGGTGACACTGGATCTGGAGGCGGGTGAGACTGTGATTGGGAGTTGGGAAGGGGAGATTGGTACTGGCTCAGCAAGGAGACTGGACCTAGGGAGAGAGTGGGAGACCAGGACTGGGAGCCAGATAGTTGTGGGGGATGGGGGAGATCTGTGGGGAGGAAAGCCAGTGAGATTGGATGAGGAGCTTTTGGGGGATGGGGAGGAGGCTTTGCCCTGGCTGGCCAAGGAGACTGGGACTAGGAAACAGTGGGGGAGAGGGGAGAACAGGGGCAGTAGGGAGGGGGGAGAGATCTGACAAGGAGCTGGTGTATGGGGGTGGAGAGCTGGGACTGGCTGTGCAAAGAGCCTGGGATGAGAAGCCAGGGAGATGGTGGGGGAGAGACTAAGACTGGATGAGGAGCCTTGGGATGGAGGTGCAGGCTGGGATCCAGCTTGGGGGCAGTGGGGAACCAGGATGGGGATCTGGGACTGGCACTGGCTGGGCAAGGAGACTGGGTGCAAAGAGTTGGGGTGGGAGGGAAAACTGGGGGGTGGCTGGACCAAGAGTTTGGGACTGGATGTGGGAGGGAATGAGAGTTGGGGGAGGAGAAGCCTAGGGAGGGAGACAAAGACTGCCTAAGAAGACTGGATGAGGAGCATAGGGTGGAGAATAGAGTGAGCTGGGACAAGTCAAAAGGGACCAGGCTGCGGGAAATGGGCAGGAGAGTCTGTGTCCACCAGAACACATTTCCCTCCAAAGCCTGGGATGGCATCCAAGATTCCCAAGTCTCATCCTTCCTCTGCTCTCAGCACACAGACTACGGCGATTCCAGAGGTTGTATTATTCAGTTACATACTAGTTACTCTGTAGTACAATTCACACAAGGACTGGGAATTGCATGCACAGATCTAATACCAGAGTGTTATTCCCCAAACCTTCCCTCACCCCAGCAGTGGGACAGAAGCACTAGCTCAGTATGAAAGGAGAGAGGTTATATACCTTTGAAATCTCCATAAAACCTCCCGTTAGATATTGTGAAGAGGCACATGAGTGGAATATGGTGAATGACAGAGAATTACCTTTTAGTTCTTCTCTTCCATAGATCACTGTGCTATTCCATTTGGTAGTTTGTGTCCCAAAGCAAACAGGAATCCATCCTTCCCTCTTTTTAAAGGGTTTCCTTTTTCCCCTCTCCATTTGTCCTAGTTCATTTTGTTAGAGGAACTGGTACTAGGCTGCCTGGGAAAGGAGCAGGAGCAGTCTCTTTCTATTCACCAAGGGAGCTGAGCTGCAAACAGCCACTTCCTGCAAACCACAGTCTTTGTGCAGAGGCAAATCCAGCTGGAATTAATTGAGTCACAGGTGGACTATTAGCAGCTATCAGGAAAGAAGCTGCCTGAGCAGTGACAAAGCTGGCTCAGGCTTTGGGAGTCTTGAAGGGAGAAGAGGCACAAGTTGCAGTATAAGCTAACGTAACAGTGGCTGGGGCTGTACATTCTTAGCTGCAGCCTGGAGAGATTTTGCTCTTTTGTCATTTTATCTTATTTCCTCTTCTTTTGAAGCTCTGTGTTGTGCATTTGCCTGGCTGAGCCCTTGTTATTAGCCACACTTTACTGCTGGATGTGTTAGCAAAGATGCCAGCCAAAAGCCAAAGGAAACTAGGTACATGCTGTGAGCTCCTGACAGGGATACAAAAGTAGGGCCCTTCAGCTTCTGTACAAAATAATAATGACCATTGGAGACAAGAGGAGGTAAATCTGGCCTAACGCATAGAGAAAATACTGATCTGTGTCCCCAGCAGCCACTGGTTTGTCACTTCTGCCTGGCTGGCTCCTGCAATTCTCTTGTCGTTCTGGCTCTTTCCTTGTGCTGAGCCCTAACATTGCCCCCATCCCCCAAGCTCATTTGCCCACTGAGCCCCTCCCCAAAATGTATCCTTTTCTTGTCTGTGACCTATACAAAACCTAACAACACTAAAGGCAGAAGAAAAGCTAACATCTCTAGGACCAGGCACACCCCCTAGTCTGAGCTAAAACAGCCTGTTCTTTTTGTAACAGCATCCTTTCCCCTTCCCCCCTTCCAACCTGTTTGTGTCACCCATATCTTGTCTTTTGGCCTCTGCGCTCTTTGGGGCAAGGACCATCATTTCCTATACGTTTGGACAGTCCCGAGCACAATGAGGCACTAAATGATAGCACGTTATTTTGGCTCATGTTTGCCTGAGCGTTCAGCTATAAATAGTTCCTGCCACTTCCTTTGCAACCCTGTGCTTGTAACTTGCACTAAGGTAGACATTCCAGGCTCCCAGGATTGATACATGAATCACTGCTAGGGGAATCAACTAAGCAGAGAAAGGAAGGACTCACTTACTCCTGGTTAAACACAACATAGAACAAACAGAGTACAGGAAGCTCCACTGATGATGAGCAAAGAACTGCCTGAATACACCTCTGAAAAATTACTTGAACCCCATGTAGCTGGGTTGCCCCAGGGACACTCCCCTCCAGTATTTTCCTTCCAAACAAAATCAACCTCAGTTCTGGGTGGGTGGGAGAATTCCAAACATGGTCTCTGGAAAACAAATCTTTGGTAGGGCTGGCTGGCTAGATGTTTTCAGGGATTGCTCCAATGCCCCTTGTCATCCACGGGACTCGGATCAGGACCAAACTTGCACCCTGAGAGAGGGAGAGCTTGGGTCTGGCCTCCCCTTCAACAGCCTCATACCTTCATGAAGCCACATGACCAGAACATTACACAATGCTGCTTGCTGTTGGAACCACTAGCATTGACGCTGCTCCAGCAAAAATAGGTTTGGGATGTGGATGGACAGATGTCACAGAGGCTGCTGAGTCCTTGCTTTTCCCAATCATTCTCTTCTGCATCTGTGATGCTGTTAATACAATGTTGATTTGAACTTCAAACTGGCAGCCTCTGCTTAACTCTCCCCCGCCCCCGCACTGGAATATCAGGGACGTTTCAAGTCATGCCTGAGGTGTCCTGGTAAGGCAGAATGGGCAATCTTGGGCTCTGGCTGCACTGGATGTGGCTCTCACTATTAATCCTCTACTTCTATAAACATTAAATACATGCCAAAAGTCTTAAGATAAAAAGTGCTGGTGTGCTCATGCATTTGAGAAGCCAAACGGAGGTAAAGTAGGGAGGTATTCTGAGAATAACCCTCCTGCTTTACAAATCCTATGGGTAATCTTAGCAACAAACTGGGTACTTGCCTTTATTACCTGCAGTCTGGGAGCTGCAACCAATTCACATAAGGAGGAGCTGATGTTCTGAGAGCTTTCATGTGGTTTGTTGCTGTGAGAAACAGCTCCCTTGGTACCCAGGCATTCCAAGTATCTGTTTCATTTAGTTTCAGACTTGCAAGGCAGTACGATCACATCATTGAGTAGTGGGGGTGGGGTGATCACAAAAATACATATATACTGAAACAACAGTAAGGACATGAATACATTTTTCACCTGCAAATTCTGGCTCCTTACTTGGTCCATAGAATCACTACAATGGATGTGCATTGTAGCGCATAATGTAGAACACATTAGATCATATTCTCTTCTCAGATGTGACCAATATCAAAACACAATTGTGTGATTAACCCCTGGACTGCTCTACAGTGTGATTAGCACACCTCAGGAGCATGATCTCTAAAACAGTTACAGCCCAATGACTAGAACTATTAACATTGTTCCTCTGGTTTGTAGACATTGTTACGTGTGATTGCTTTCCCTGGTTGGTATGGGTGTCTTCTATTATTCTGAGGTGGGGGAGCAGCATCCCTTATGTATAATTACATGCAGGGAAGAGGCAGAAGAACTGTGAACTAACTTGACCCCCGTTGGGCAGCCGGGATGGGGGTGGGAAATGCGGGGGGATGTCAGCAGAGAATGAGACTCTCCTTGGCTGATCCCAGACAATGAACTTGTCTGTCAGCGAGTAATTTAAAAGCAAAGGATCCAGGTCCTGAGAACAAAATAATTTGACCAAAATGCTTAAAATAAAACAAAATAAATAAAATCCTTTGTGTAACAGGCCAGGTAATATAAGTCCAAATGCAAGAATGAGGAAGATGGTTTCAAGTAACAGCAGCTCTCTTAGGTGACAGCGGGCTTATTATAATGAGCTCTCAAGCCAAACGAGTTGAGCTCTTTGGTTTTTTTAATTCAATTTCTGTAGCTCATGAAGATCAACAAACAGCTTTTGTGGCCTAGCTAATTTTCTGAGGCGTTAGTTGGTGATGGGCAGATGGGAGACCAGAGAGCTGATGCTGCCTGCCATATTGCCTTAGCAGTTAGGGTGCAAGAAGCAGGGGTTAGAATATTGGAACGTGGAATGCATATTGGAATACTGGAACTTTGAGCTGTCTTTATGATGTGCTTTCTGACTCCCAAAGCCTCCGGCTCTTTAGTTTACACAACAGCCTCTGAGGGATCCTAATAATTGGCAGTGAGGAAAATGGAAGAAATAACCCCAAATGATTTTATTCTGCCCACGCAGGCTGTGATACCGTAATATTTAAATTGAATAAGATCTGAGCAGTGTATGTAAGAATGGGCAGCTATTTTTAGTGCTGTACGCTGAACAGATGTTAACCTTAGTGGATACAGCCTTCTACCACCCTGAAGCTGGATTCACTCATTAAATTATGATATTGGAAACTTAAACCTCATCTCTTCTAATTATACCCACATTAAATCAAGATCTGGTGCCAGGTCAGCTAGCTTGTTAGTATCACTTCCCTTCCCCCCATGCTTTCTCCCAGGCTTTTCCCCCTGTGGCATGGCGGAAAATGAGTACAGGTTACTATGAGTAATATGTTTGTCATTGTCATACCACACTTACCTTGCAAGGTATACACTGAACTTCATAAACGTATTTAATGCAGTGGCCGCCACTGTTCCCTCTAATTTTTTCCTCTCATGTGCAGAATGAATTTTGTTATGTGCACCCATATGGAGGTGATGTGTGACAAACCACATTCATATTGGTGCACATAACTAAATTAATGGGGGTGGGGGGCAAAGGGTTCAGAGTGTGGGAGGAGGCTCAGGGCTGGGGCAGAGGGTTTGGGTGCAGGGGGTGAGGGCTCTGGCTTGAGGTGAGGGCTCTGGGATGGGCTGGGGATGAGGAGTTCAGGGGGGTGGGAGGGGACTCAAGGGCTGGGGCAGAGCATTGGGGTGGGGGTGGAGTGAGGGCTCCAGCTGGGGGGGGGGGTGCAGGCAGGCTGCCCTGGGCCTGGGGCCAGACAACTCCCCCCAGCCCTCTCCCTGCCGACAGCAGCGAGCTCCGGGGGCGGGGCCCCTCCCTCCCCGCTGGCAGTAGCAAGTGAGCTCCCAGAACCGTGGCAGCCCTGCACACCCCAACTTGCTCCCCTCCCCAGTCCCCGTCCACTGCTGCTGCGGCCCTTTATAGCCGGCTGTGTGGCTACACAGCTTAGAGGGCACTTAGGACTGGCTACTTATCTATGTAAATTACAAATACCCACAGCGTGCATGGGTTACAGAAGTGTTTTATATGCACGTTTCGTTGTGTTAACATACTTCACAATTTGATAAAAATGAATTCTTCAGTCCTGATCCTGCAAACACTTACTCACGTGCTTAATTTTACTGCTGTTAGTAACAAATCTCTAGTACTACTCTCAGTAGTAAAGTTAAGCTCATGCATAAGTGTTTGTCTTGGCTTTTTAAAAAATAGTTACACAGCTGTACAGTACCAAATGCCAGCCAGGAACACTGCATGCCTGGAAGGAGTGTTTGACTGGATACTTTTTAAAAGCTGGGTGTGTCATTGAAAGACAAAATGCTCCCATACAAAGCAAAAAATCCATTGCTGATCTGTGGAAAAAGACTGATCAGTGCAAAATTCCCTCCAGTCCCCAAGAAGGAAGTTGGCTTCTCCCAAGCACAGAACTAACGATCCCCTTCAATCTATCAAATTCCACACAGTCATCCAATTTTTGTTTAAAGATATTAGTACTTAACTTTACCACTTCACTTGGAAGCTCATTCCACTCACTCACCACGCTCTCCACAAGACTCAGCAAAATGCAAATGAATAAGCATTTATTGTCCAAATATATAAATGAAACATCCAGAGTAGAGCTACTTTGAAGGGGAACCTTATGGAAACTCATGTCTCCTTTCTAACTTTCCCTAGGGAAGCAGGTACAAGTTTGGGGAATGGTATGGTGGAGAAATGTATCCATCTAGCAAATAGTAGGACCATATATGGCTTTTCATTAAAGCCAGACATCACATACTTCAATTAAAAACACAGAAAGTTGCAGTTGGCTAGCTTGCAAGGATCTCTGGCTTAAAACAAAAAAAAGGGAAAGCAGTTGTTCCTTTTCTGTTGGGGAGCTTTTTGACTGACCCCATTTGTGGCCATTTTCAAAGGTACCACCCAGCAGCTCCCACTCAGGTACCTACAGAGCAGCTGTGCTCTTTTGAAAACCTGGCCCCAGTTGTGAATGATGAGCACGCCTGAAAAACTGGCCTTTACTGCCCACTTAGTCTTATGAGCAGAAACAGTTGTGTTTTGTGAATTCGTTTTCTAGACAGCCATCTAACAGAAGAATAAGGGGACACTCACTGAAATTAGGGTGCCGCAAATTAAAACTAGAACATGGATATCACTTATAATGCAACCCTATGATGCAAAATATTATGGATGCAAAAGGAAGTTTCCTAAAACTTTATATGATTAAAACCAGCAGCAGCAGTTTTGCTAGCTAGGGAACATAAGCAGATCACCAGCTGAGGTCAGAAAGTCTCCTTCCTCTTCATGGTACAGTAATACACAGTTAAGTGCATTGTGCAGGTTTTACTCCTTCCTTCGAATCACCCAGAACTGGCCACTGATGAAAACAGGCTATTGGACTAATGTACCATTGGTCTGACCTGCTAATGGCAGGTCCTATGTTCTTATCCCAACTGACAGCTGAAATACTTGCAAGTGCTCCAGTCTAGCAAGTAGACCATAAAATGGATAATTTCCTGAGATATTAACCAATCCTTGCCTTTGATAATGCCCAATTTTCACATATGGGCAAGTGTTCTAGGGCCTGACTGTCCCTGACAGTGCATGGGTAACTTCCACTGAAACCCTAGGAGCTGCATATGTGTGTTTGCCAGGCCAGTTGGGCCCCTAATACTTGTAAAGGTGGATTGGATCAATACACCTTCCCATAAAACCAGCGCTGTACCTAAAAGGGACAGAAAAGCACATGGATTTTCACTGGATCTGTTCTGTAAATTGTAAACAATTCAACTATAAATAAATAAAAAAAAACCCTCAATGCCTCATGCTCTAAGCTGTACTGTGGTTGCTTTGGGTCACACTACTGGTGCAAATAAGTCTTAAATCTGGCATGCAAATAATAATAAATAATAACAGCTGGCTATGGGAGGATGACCCCACTGCAGGGGGATCTGCCAGTGGCATACAACTGGTGTACTGGTCCTTATGCCAGCCCTCTCCCTGTGGCCTTTAGGCGGTATGCCGCTGGGGAAAAGAGGTCTGGTCTCCATACTGGTTAAGTTACAGCAAGCAGCCTTTTGGCTCTCCTAACTTATCCCTGGGCATGAGCTGAGCACATAGCTGGCCCATCTACCTTGGCATAAACTCCTGTGTTGTACTTTGTACTCCTCAGCCACAGCTGAGGATCTGGGCCAAAGGCATTACACCTGCTGCTAGATACTACTAGGTTAGAGGAGAACCTTAGCGTTAACTTTCAAATTGTCTTAAGGAGCTGAACTGTCTTAAAAGTTCTTGTGACGATAAAAAAAAGTTTGTGTCCACTTTCAATAGTCACTGTATATTCAAGTGAGTTCAATGTACTACTTCATTAAACTCAGAGTCAAATGTAAATGAGATTAAAATATTTTCCAAAATGGAAGATTTAAAGCCACAGTAATTATCTCATGAATCTAGCTTACCTACAAATCTGTGAATAAAAACACTGAATGAACATTTATTTTGTTCGGTTTTTTTAATTAAAATTGAATTTGCAAAATGTCCATTTTTCACTCGTGTTGACTTGGAAGTGAAAATGATATTTTCCTTTCCAAAATATTGTTTTTAAAGAGCTCATGCTAAAATAAAAACAGATCACACTTTTTCCCTTTAATCTGCATCACTCAAAGTGCTCCTTGAAAAAAGATTTTGGGAAGAACAAAAATAATTGCAGAATTTGTACAAAGGGGTTTACAGCTGTTGTCATGTACAAAGGGACAGTAAGAAATCGTAGAAGGAGAAGTTTACATCTGCATGTACCATACCCTGCTGAAGCTTGACCTGATAGAAGGCTGATCAGAGTTCCATAAAAATTGTTGTTGTATTTTTAAAAAAACCTCACAAAACCAAGATTAAGAATATGTACATCTTTGCGGTCATTGTTTTGTAATATAGAACGTTTTCTCTTCATCCAGGGATTGGCCTGAGGACCTCTGAAGCTAGAAATGTCATGGATTCATGTTGGCTCTCAGAACTCATGCATTTTATGAATATTCAATTCATTAACCACGCAAGGAGCAAGATATCCAGCCAGTGATTGTTCTGAGGGCGCCATTAAAGCTCTAGAATGTCTCGTCCTTTTCTACCACTGTGGAGAACTATGAATCTGGGACCCTATTCATCTTTTGCTCTTTGGATTCCAAAGATTTGTACTTTTCATTGATCACCGAGGCGGTTTGCTGAAGGTGAATAACTGGCTTAATCTGGAGCACATCAAAGCTCTCTTGGTTCTTCTTGTTGTAAATGTTCACTCTATGTTCCAGCTCAGGACTGGCTTTGGTGGACCCTGCTGGACTAGGCAATTTAAGGTTGACTGGATCTAAGCCTTTTTGTGTCAAGCAAGAATCCTCTGACAATGATGATAACAGTTCCTGAACTACTGCATTGCTGACCCTGTGCCTTGCAGAATCCATTTGATCATGTTTTGCATTCCCAGCCCTGTCTAAGGGGCAGTATTCAGAGGGTTCCTCCCGGGTGGTACTGCAGTCTGTGGAAGAGCCAAAGGTTTGGCTGCTGTCACTCTGGGCTCTGGTTACAGAGCTCTCTGTAGATCTGGAGGCACTGCCTGATGTGACACTAACAGAAGTTCCATTACTTCCTATCTTTATGGGCACTTCCACTGTGAACAGGTCAGAAGATATGTTGGGGTGGTGCACGTCAATGGCTGTTGTGGTAATGACACAAATACCAGCTTCAGGAACTCCGCTGTCTGTAAGTAAAATAATAGAAATGTCTATTGAAAATAGCCTGTCTCTGAAATCTGTGAAGATAGTCTCGACAGCATATTTTCACGTAAAATTGTTTGATAAGTGGAGAGAGCTGATTACATTCATAGAAATATTTTATTTGTATTTTCTGTAGTGCCTAGGAGCCCTAGTAATAAAACAGGACCCCATCGTGCTGGGTGGTGTACAAATACAGAACAAAAAAAGACAGCCCTTACCCCAAGGAGCTTACAGTTTAAAATTTGTGTATCCAAAAAATACTGTATTTGCAAATGTCCCATAATGGAATCTGTGGTCACTCGGACACAGGAAGGTGTATATGGGACTGATATACTCCTGATTATTTTTAAACACATTTGGGAATAAATTTTTTTAAGTGGAACATAAAAATGCCACACAAGCAGTGGTATTTTTGTTAACCAAATTTGCACAGAGTCAAGTGAACTGCTTTGACTATTTGCTTTATTGCATACCTTTTAAAATCCAAACTACTAGGTATTCGTGTATGAAAGCTGTTCAGTGCAGTGCAAAATGATATGTTATGACCCTTTAGTGGCTACAATTCAACACAAAGTAAAAAATCCATTTGAAGTATGATGCAGTGCTTCTGCTCACAAGTCAATGTTGTCTGGCATTGAGTTTTCTTATTCTTCATTCATTCAGTTTAGCCTTTCTAAAAGGTTCCCAGCAAGGGGTTTCTAAAAGGTTCCCAGCAAGTTAACTTCCAGCTGATTTTCTATTCATTTATTTCCTCCCTAGGTTTCTTTTCCATGGCCATTTGAACCACTCTATTGACTGGATAACTTACTCTAGGAAAAATGCACACCTGGATCTTGAAACCATTATGGATGACTTCAGTGGGAGCAAGATCAGGTCCCTTATCCTTTAGAGACTATCACCTTGATATAAACTTTCATGGAAAACATGATAGGTTTAGAGATTGGTTTAATTTCCCAGGCTGATCTACTTAATTGCTCAGTCTTGCTTGTTCTATGTCATTCAGTGCAATACAGCAGTTACACATGTCTGATACTCTGCAATGCAGTTTAAATTTAAATCTTTAAAGAAAACTCACCACTGCTGGGCTCATTGTAATATTGACTGATGTAGTTGTTCATATCATCCTTGACTATGGCCTCTGGAAGAGTAAGAGGGAATGCCATTAGAAAGCCATTTATTTGATTATTTTTTCTAATCCATGTGATTGAAATACCATACTATGCAATACTCTGCTGCATCATTTACCTTAGCCCCATTCATTGTGTCTTGGATGACACACACTGTGAGGTTATAAGCTGCTTTTAGATATGCAATGGTGTCTTTGGAAGCAGTCTCACAAGAAGCTTGATCTTGCAACCCTAACTCGGGCACTAAAGGTAAATGGGACTTTGGCCTGCATAAGGATTTCGGGACCAGTTCCTCACTGAGCACTGTTTAAGTTTCTTTATATGGTAGCAAATGTAAGCCTTCTGATATGAAGAATGGCAACCCCATCATTTAAGTGAAACAGACTGGGAAATTTCTCTCAACACAAAGTAGAAGTAATGCCACTCTTTGCAATCCATGGTTATTGATTTAAAGTGACAATAATGTTCAGTCTGGAGCTTGACTCTCCAGGGATCCTAAATTGTTTGGATATTTAACTCTGTAGGGTATGCTCCCTGATGTCTGTGTGCTGGTAAGCAACTCCTTACTGAAAAGGCTTACATCCGAAGTCTGCACATATTGTATGGCTGTACTGTAATTAATCTGAAAGCGTAAGCTATAAAATTGTGGTTTGCACTACTACAGATTTGCATTCAAGGATCTCAAAGTGCATTACAAACAGCAATAAGCACAGCAGCACAGCACCCTGAGGAATAGGTGCATATTATTATCCCCCATTTATAGACTGCAGAAACCAAGACAAGTTTGCCCAAGGTCACACAGGCAGCAGCAGGGGCAGAACACATATCTCCTGACTCCCAAGTCCTGTGTCTTAGTGACAAAAGTCATCCTTCCCTGTAAGATTAAACAAAAAATAAAACCTGTAGGTATTCTACCAAGTCAGATGAAATGAACACCATTAACACAGATTTATTAAGGATAAAAGGAAATATGCTAGGGAATAGTTACTCCTGTGCATTGATATATGGCTGAAAAAAGGAGTCAGTTAACACAGCAAAATAAATCCAAGGAATTATGTATTATTAATACATAATAATTATGTATTATTTTTCTACAGTTTTGTCACGTTACTGTTCAGAATGTCTAGACTACAGAGGCCTCATTCATCTAGGGAGCAGCTCTGCTTACTTCAGTGGGGTTACACCATGGATGGATGATGTAGCTTTGGGGCCAACATGCTCAAATTTGGTTGTCTAAAGTTAGGCACCTAAATTTTCATTTAGCCATCTAAATAAATAGCCTCATTTTCACAGAGGCTAGTCACCTGCAGCACCTGAAATGGTAAGCAAACCATATTCTTACTATGACACTGAAATGTAGCCACTTTTGGGGCAGAGGGCAGCACTCTGCTGACAGAACAAAAACAGGGGAAGAGGGTAAATTTTAACCATGGCAACTCCTTACTCCTACAAAACATGCCAGGGGATTTTTAATGTCCACGCAGAGCAGATAAGACTTGACCCACACACTCATACGATCTGCTTTAAAAGGACAAGTTTGTCTTAATTCTGCTGGCTTCTTTGAGCCTTTTATACCAAGTAGTATAAATATTCTAAATCTGATGTCTGCAGTTACACTACTGAGCAATCTCCTTCCACCTGATTGTTCTTTATAAAGGGGATGATTCGCTATGGTTTTGGAACAGCAGTGGTGCTCTTCTCTTGTGTTGCTTCTCTATTAATGATGACCTCCTGCTTGCCCAATCTGCAGCTGTTCCCTTAATCTGTGAATGATCAATACCTCTAGAATCTTCTCTAGCGTTGGAGATTTGACTTGCAAGTCTTAGCTCTGGCTTAGGGGTATTATTATTTAATTCAACCCCTTTCTCGGTATTCTGGGATGCTAACCAGGTGGTCCTAGGGTTCTCTCTCTTTTACTTGTATTTTTTTTTAAACCTATCCTGCTGTCACACTCCATTTTGATGATTTTTCATCTTTCTGGAAGTTTCAGTCTGTTTCTGGCCTCTTTTCCCTCACTCTTGATGTTCAGCTTGCTGGCTCTGATACAGAGTTAACTAATAAAAATGCTAACCTGTACCCAGTAAGTTCATATAAACAGAACATGGAATTTAGGTGGGGGAAAGAAACTACACTACGCTACACTGATTCACCTGATAAATCAAAAGAACATGAGACTGTTCCAGAATTTATCTAAACCAATGGAAGTTACACCTCAAAACAGCACAATGCTTGAAATGCTTGGGACATCGAACAACAATCCCAAATGGTAACCATCTTTGGACTCGATCCTGAGCTGGTGTAAATTCACAGCACTCCATGAAGCCAATGGAGTGACGCTGATTTACACCAGCTGAAGATCTGACCCCTTATTCAATGATAAATATTTTCAGAACGAATTAAGGGCCAATCATCAGGGCATGTAAGTTCTCTATTGACTTTGACTGAACTCTGATGACTGACACCAGCAGAGGATCTGGCCATCGGATGTAACAACACATATGAAATCTGCATCTGATTTTAGACTGAAAAATATGTAATGAGAGCACTAACAGAACAACACCAGCTGTACTGTGCATTTTATAGTCACTAAAGAAGTTCTGTTTTCTGTACAGTAGTTGACTGTCAATTGATTTTTTTCCCCACCAAGAATTAATTCTCTTATAGTAAAACAATGAGAATTTTACAGTAACTGCAAAATATATACATATTTTGTCACGATTTTGAGCAGAACTGAACAATTACCATTATGAACATAATGAGAGCATCCAGTAAGAACTTCAAGCTTAAAAGCAACCTGATCTATCCAATTTGCGGTGTATCATATGCTTTAAAAGCATCCTCTCCTTTTAAGAGTTCTTTTCGATACCATGTTTCAGAAAATCATGCTCATCCCTATGAGCCAGATTTCCCACATCCCCTTGGGTCTCTGTGGTTACAGTCCTGCCTTTTCACAGCACATTGTGGTTTGCAGGTGAAAGAAACAGATGTTTTCCATGGAACACTTTCTCCACACAACAAGACCCAAACCACTAAGCACTCTGTACCTGAAATAGCTGCACTCGTAAGACGGCAATCTAACTTGACACTGAAAGGGAACATGGTTGTTTTCCTGGTTTCACTGGATCTTAAAAGCTTTTTTGGCCCCTGTTGATCTTTAAATGCCTGCAGTCAGAGGTGTGCTTTGTGCTAATGTCTGAGTTTAAAAAGAGGCCTCAGAGTAGCTCAAGGCAATGCTACTGGATTAAGAGTACATTGCATTGGTTTTCAGCTACCAGCTCTTAAAATACACTTCATTTTAATCATTCATAATTTAGACGATAAATGCCACAACCTTCACAGCTAGTATATGTACACTTTATAGATCTAGCGTGCATTTTTCAGGTGTATACATAACTTTCTGGGGCGAGCATAAGGGGGGGCAGATATTAGAGCCTTGATCAATTTAAAGATTTCACTAGATTTTCTATGAGTTACAGAAATCTCTTGCGATCCTTGAGCAACATATGACTCTAATTCAGAGCTGATTTAAGAAATATGCTGGAAAGAGAAATTAGATTGTGATAGGTTTAGGGTGACTGGACGTCCTGATAAAATCGGGACTGTCCCGCTATTTAGTTGTTTGTCCTGCGTCCCGACTGATGTACTCTGGCTTTTTTTTTTTTTTTTTGCTTGGGGTGGCAAAAAACCTAGAGCTGGCCCTGGTGGGGGGGTGAGCCTGTGGCTGCCTCCCCATGTGTCCCAATATTTTGTTCTTGTCATCTGGTCACCCTAGATATGTTATAATGAAAAAGGTGACATAATGCCCCCCCCTGAAATAAACAGTTGCTTGTCTGCTTTTGGTTCCATATGTCAAAACTCATATTGGACATCAGAACTCCTTCCAGATTTCATGTATGTGTCAATCTAAGAATTTGTATATCAATCAACATAACATTTATGATGTGTGAATGGACAGTTTTCAAACAAATCAACATAAAATTTGCCATATTGACTTGGATACCACTAGTCCAACTAATCCAGCATCTTGACCTGGGCAGCGGCCAATATCTGTGCCAAAGGAAGTCTCCCATAAGCACTTAGCTAACTGTGCAGTGCTGTACATGGAGGGAAACATTCTTTATCACCACGGCAGATAATCAGCCTATACTGTGGAGTGTGAGATTTGATTGGCTTTATTATCTCCATTTACATTGCTAAAAATGTTAATAGTGAGCATAAAATTAGCCAGCCTTTTAGCTTGTGCATCCTTTGCAATAAAGTACTATGGCAGAGCAACATAAGCATATGTATACCAGGCATGAAGCAAGCATTGGATGATTATATTGAAGCAAACTGGCAATTAACAAACTGGTTTTTAATCATATGGGAATCTCAGTTGCTTTAGAAGCAATAGGTTACAATAAACTCAAGTTATCCCAAGTGGTATTATTCATTGTTAACTTCCATACTGTTGTACTCAAGGATTTTTGAAAAATATTAAAGTTGAAAACTTTTGAATGTTACATGTATATAAAAGAAGTTACCTTGTTCAGTAATGATGGTTCAGTATTGATTGTTCTTCAAGATGTGTCCCCTTATGGGTGCTCCACTGTAGGTGACTCCTGAGCAGTACCCCCCTTGGAGGGCTGGGACTTTGGGGGGTGGGTTAGTCACAGATGAGAGAGCTAAAGATGGCATCCAAGGTGGAGTCCCTGCTGATTGCATAATGTTCTGCAAAGATGTGGACTGATGCCCATGTCGCTGCTCTGCAGATCTCAAATGGGGACATTCTTGAGGAAGGTGATGGAGGAGGAGATGGATCTCGGGGAATGTGTACGGATCGAGGCTGGAGGGATCATGTTACGAATTTGGTAGCACCATCTGATGCAGTTAGAGATCTACTTGGAGAGTCTTTGGGCTGATATTTCCAAACCCTTAGATCTTTCTGCCATAGAGAGAAATAGTCTAGGAGACTTCCTGAAGGCCTTTGTCCTATTGAGGTAGAATGCATGGGGTCTCCTGACATCGAGGATATGCAATATGGCTTTCCTATTGTCTCAGTGAGGCTTGAGGAAGGAGGCGGGAAGGTGAATAGACTGATTCATGTGAAATGAGGGGGTCACTTTAGGGATGAACCTTGGATGTGGCCTAAGTGTAACCTTGTCAGAGAAGAATACTGTGTATGGGTGATGAGCCATCAGAGCTGCTATTTCCCCTATTCTTCTAGCCATGGTAATTGCAACCAGAAAGACCGCTTTCATCAATAGGTATGCTAGTGAACAGGTAGCCAGAGGTTCAAAGGGGGCCTAGTCAGCCCTTTCAACACTAGGTTTAGATCCCACGAGGGGGTAGGAAGTCGAGGTTGAGGGAAGAGGTTTGTTATTCTCTTAAGGAACCTTTTAGTGGTCGGGTGCAATAGTACTGAGTACCCTTCTACAGGTTGGTTAAATGCTGTAATAGCTGCTAGGTGGACCCTGAGAGAGCACAGCAATAACCCCAATTTTTTAAGGGTCAGAGTATATTCCAGAATATGTGGAAGAGTTGCTGATACTGGAGAGATTTGGTGGGACGTGCACCAAATCTGAAACCTGGACCATTTCTGCAGGTACACATTGCGAGCTGCATCAGGTAAGAGTACCAGGCCTGTCTCGGCCCTGTGGGAGCAATCAGAATTATGTGAGTGCCGTTCTTCTTTATCTTCAGCAGGACCTTCAGCAGAAGAGGAAATGGAAGGAAGGAGTAAAGAAGGTCCTTGTCCTATGGGAGGAGGAGGGCATCACCCAGAGAGTGCTGACTGACCCCTGCCCTGGAATAGTATCGTGGACACTTCTTGTTCTGGTAAGTGGCAAACAGATCTGTGGATGAAGTTCCCCACTGTGTGAATAAGTTGTGAAGTACTGATGGGTGCATCTCCCACTTGTGGTTGTGCGGGAATGTGTGACTTCATTTGTCCACTATCATGTTTTGTATGCCCGGAAGGTAAGCCACGGATAAGGTAACATTGTGAGAGATGCACCAGTTACACAATTTCATTGCCTCTGTGCAAAGAGAGGGTGATCTGGCTTCCCCTGATGGTTAATATAATACATGCAGGCTATGTTGTCCATTAGGATCTTTATATGTGATCCTTTGTTATCAGCAGGAGGAAATGGGCATAGATGTTCCGGACCGCTCTCAACTCAAGGAGTTGATATGCAAGGATATCTCCACAGGCAGCCATTTGCTTTGCGCTGTGAGGCTGTTTAAATGCACGCCCCATCATATGAGGGATGCATCGGTGGGAAGGAGCTACAGAGGTGGTGCCTGAAAAAAGGGGATCCCTTTGCATGCATTGGCTGGGTTCTTCCACCAGTCCAGGGAGTTCCTGATCCTGGTGGGCAGTGACAGGGGTTTGTCCAGACTGTCCCTGTTCAGTCTGTAAACCGAGCTGAACCACAGCTGTAGGCATCACATGTGACGTCTGGCATGTGGAATCACCGCCATGCTAGCTGCCATATGCCTCAGGGACTGGAGGCAGATTCTGGCTGGCATTTGAGGGCTGCATTGAGCTGTGTCTATAGGCGATATCAGGGATAGAAACCTGTCCTGAGGTAGGAAGACTTTGGCCTGTAGCGCATCTAAGTCAGCCCCTATGAATTCCAGGCATTGTACTGGTGTGAGCATCAACCTCTGGGAATTGATCTGTAGGCCTATGAACAAGCGTATTGTGTCCTTGGTGGCTCAAAGAGCTCCCTGAAGCGACCAGGCTCTGAGAAGACAATCGTCCAGGTAAGGGTAGATCATTATCCCTTGTGATTGTATCTGGGTGGCCATCACTGAGAGAACTTTGGAAAATACTCTCGGGGACAAAGAAGTTTCCAAGGGAAGGACTCTGTATTGGTAATGGTCATGCTGCAGGGTAAATTCGAGGAGAAGTCTGTGAGCCAGTAGTATTGAAATGTGAAAGTAGGCATCTTGTAGGTCGACGGCCAAAAACCAGTCTCCCTGTTTCAGTGTTGGAATGATCGTTGATAAGGTGACCATCTGGAACTGCTGAGCTTTGACAAACTTGTTGAGAGCTCTGAGGTCCAGGATGGGTCTCCAACCCCACTTCCTTCTGAATATTAGGAAGTAGCGAGAATAGAAGCCTTTGCCTGGTAGATGCTGAGGTATGGGTTTGAAGGCTCCTATCTGCAGGAGGCAACCTATCTCCCACTGTAGTAGAAGGGTCCCTGAAGAGGGATGGGAAAGGGTGTTGTGGAGGGGGCAGACAGGTGAAGTGGATGGAATAGTAGGATCTGACAATCTCTAGGACCCATCTGTCCGAGGTTATCCGCTCCCAGGCACTGCAGAATGCTGCCAAATGGTCGCCAAATGGGTGCATGGTCACAGATAGCAGTGGGAAGTGGTATCGCGGTGCCTCAACCTGCCCATCAAAAGTGGTGTTTAGGGGCAGGCATTTGGGTCGAGGACTGGGAGCCTGAAGGCTTTCACTTTGAGAACTTTTCCTTTTTCCTCTGGGGCTCATAGTTCCGTTGTGATGGGAATTAGGACGAATAAGGCCTCTGTTGGTATGGAAGGCAAAAATGTCTCTTTTGCCCTGATGTGTAGATTCCCAGTGACCTAAGAGCAGCCCTAGAATCCTTTGAGTGGAGAGAGGCGTCGGTCTTCTTGGCGAAGAGCTTCACACCCTCAAAGGGGAAGTCCCCCACCATAGGCTGAACCTCCTTCAGGAATCTCGAGAGGTGGAGCAACAACACCCATCTCATTATAACAGCTGTGAAGTGGTTCTGGCAGCTGTGTCGGCAGCATCAAGGGCTGATTGCAAAGATGTTTTTGCTACCGGTTGCCCGTGCTGGATGATGGCCTACAAGGAATCCTGGGAACTCTCCAGCAGCTTATCAGTAAAGTCGTATCATTTATTGTAATTCGTGTTGTACTTTTCTGTGAGCGCCTGGTAGTTGGCAATTCTAAACTGTAAGGTGGCCGAAGAATATGCCTTCCTATCAAAGAGATCAAGGGGCTTCCAGTGTCTGTCATAGCGTGTTGTCCTAAGGTGGTGCTGTCAGCCACGAGAGTTCACAGCATCCACCACAATGGAACTGAGTAGTGAGTGGGTGAATAGGAACTCTGATTCCCTGGTGGGAACATCATATTTTTTGTCCACCTGCTTGCACGTCTGGGCCACTGAGGCTGGGGTTTGCCACACAGTCTTAGCTGGGTCTAGGATGGCCTTGTTGATCAGGAGGGTGATTTTGGAGGTAGACAGGGGTGAAAGTAATAATAAATTCTTACCAGTGTGTGGGCTGGCTCCAGCCCCCAGAAGGGGCTGGGCGGAATGGGCCTCGGGCAGAGGGGCAGGGATGGGGGTCAGCCTCCCCCAGCCAGCCCATCCGCGCTACCCCTTCCTCCCCACCCCCTGTCGGCGGCCCTGTCAGTACAGACCCTACCGGCAAGGCTGCCGACGGGGAAGGCAAAAGGGGCAGGGACGTTAAAGTGCTGCCTTGACAGTGCTTTAATGTTGGCTGCATATGGGCTGGTACCAGCTTCTTGCTGGTATGCCGTACCAGCCCGTACTGGCTTACTTTCACCCCTGCAGGTAGATGAAGCATGGAGGATGTTGACAAGCTGGTGGTGCATATCTTTAACCCCCTTCAATGGTATGTGGAGAGTGTCCACCACTCTCTTCGCCAGCTCTTGGAATAAGCAGAAGTCATCCATCATGGAAGGTGGCGACAGCATGACCATTTCGGCAAAGGCGAGGATATGACCTTGGGTATGACCTCCTCCTCTGTCCACCTCTTGCTCTCCACTTCTTGGGGTTCCGAGACCTGCAATGCTGTAGCCTAGGGGGCTTGCCTGGAGGGCTCCCAGGAGACGCTCAGTGCCTTCTAGACAGGCTGTTGGTGTGCAGCCAGGGGTCCCACTCACTGTCCAATCCCTCACTTGACACCAGAGGGGCATGGCATGATTGTAGGGAAATCCTGCTTGGTTGGTCATGGCTCTGTTCCACGATCTTGGTACCAAGGGGCAGAGAGTCAGGAGCTTCCAACATAGCGAGGTCACCAGGCTGATGGAATTCTGCTCGTACCGAGCATCCTGGTGTTAGTGGTGGTGCCAGGAGAGATGGAGACTTTGCCCATACTGATCTCTCTGGTGCCAGATGAGCCAGTGTTGCTGGTGGTACTGACAACAACTCGCTTACTAGGAGTGTCTTAGGGCATTTGCCTGTGTCTCTCTGTACTGAAGATTCCGTGCCTGTGCCCAAAGGGTCTGTGGGCCTATCAACGATACCGGGCATCGACCGTTGAAGAGAGGAGTGGGTGCCAGATGAACTTGGTGCCAGTGGTGCTGAGGATATCAAGCAAGATGGTGATCGCTTTTGGCTATACCCTAGGCTTGCTGAGGGGACTTCCTGCTCTCTTTTTCAACTTGTGAGAGGAGTCCCCAGACTGTTTCTTCGACCCACTGTCCTTCGAAGTTGAAGGGAAGACTCATGTCCGCCAGAAGGCTGGGGTCAGAGAGCCACCTCCATAAAAGATGATTTTCTGGTGGAGCGCTCTGCCCTTGTGGGATCTTGGTCAGAGCTGGTGGCAGAGAGAGCACTTTTGTGGGATGTGGCCCTCACTGAAGCAGCGAATGCATTGGGAGTGCTTGTCTGTGACCGTAATCACCTCGCTGTAAGTGCGACACTTCTTGAACCCCAGAGAGCTGGGCATACCCTTGTCCAGGAGGGTCCCCTTCCCCATCCCACAGGAACAAAGTCCTTTCTTTCTTCTTCTTCTAAAGGGTTTCTAAAAGGTAACCATTAACAACTGAAAAAGAGAGTTAACGACAGCTAACGGCTCTGTCTCTAGCCAGAGGTGGTTGAGATGGAATTGAGGACAGCTAGCCCGCATGCGCTGGCAAGCCTCATGGCGCAGCATGAGGAGAAACAGCACAGGTGCAGGCTCAACGGACACTGCTACCAAAGTTCTCCGACCAGCAGTGCAGGGAGGCAGACACACCTACAGTGGAGCACCCATAGGGACACTACTAGAAGAAGAAGAAGAAAAGCATATTATTTATGCAATACAATATAGCATCATAAAGGCAGATCATGGTGATTTAAAATCAGATAAAAAGTCCTTTAGCACATTCAACTGAACTAAAACAACAGCGGATTGTAGGAAGAATGTCAGTATATATGAGGAAGAGAGAACAGCTTTTGGGAGAGGGCAGATTGTTTGTATCATCTAAAATACTATATAGTTCTCGTCTCTCAGATTCTATATTGATTCTCTTAAGTATCAATTCGCCTTTCAGATTCCTCCTCTATTTCCTCTTCATGGGTAGAAATTTCTTTTGATTTCATTCCATGGGGAACTCACAATTTCCAGGATCCAGGAGATATAAGACTATTTTCTCTTTTCTTACAGATAGCTTGGATCTTTATGAGATACAGTTATGTGGTCTCCACATTCTCTTCCATAAAACCAATCTCATTCCACAGCCTAAGCTGATGGATTGGAGAAGCAAGAAAAAATATAATTTTCCTCTCATACATTGGAGATGGTGACCCTGGAAACATGGTTACAGACACTGGACTCTAATAGTCATGCTTAGAATCCCACCTTTCTTTCCTTTCTTGTTTGATGTGCCTAAAGGAATCAAAACATTTCTACACAGGGACTGGAGCATGTTTAATTTTTAGATTTGGACTGCAAGCAACAGCGCTGTTAATAAAAGCCATGGAATCAGGATCTCTCTTACCCATAGGAACCCCAGTTTATCTGCACATTCAGGAAGGGAAGATGATTTCACATTTCTCAGTGGATTGGAAACTGTGGTGTGTAGCAAGAAGAAGGACAGGGCCTGGAAAGAAGAAGGTAGGATAGACTGCTGTCTACGGCAAGACACTGCTCAATGCATTGGGGTGTAAATTAATGCCGACCTTGACAAAAATAGATACAAGGAATCACTTCACTTGTCAGTGAAATGCGGCTACTAGATGGAACGAGGCAGCTGTGGAACAATACACAGCAGAACTGTACAATTCAGGACAGGAAGTGAAGACTAGTATTGATTCCAACTAAGACTAGAGTGGCAATTTCAGTAGGAAGGAAGGTAATTATCCAAACTGGAGTTTAGCCAGGACACTGGGGTTAATACCCTATCTCTTATGAAAACTGAAATAACCTCTTCCCTGAATTTAAAGTCAACCATTTTCCGTGGGTCAGCTGCTTGAGCAGCTGTGTGCATTATAAAGCCAGGCCCATCCCTTCTCTTCTGGGGGGATGGAGCTAGCACTTTAGCCTGCTTTCCAAAATCTTGCCCTTGAAAAATGTGGAGCTCTTGGTCAGGAACTATCACACAGCAACTGGAAAGTTTTTGATGAAGAGTTCCAAATAGTCTTCCTTTTTTTTCTGTAAAAATATAGAGCATAAACTGAAATTTTCCTGGGAATAATAAACTATTTGGAGTAAAGTCCGTTCCAACCCATGAGATGACAATGTAATCTCTCTCCCTCTCTCTCCTGAACCTATAAAAACATCATAAATTTGGTGGAACACATAAATGCCATTCTGTCCATCAAGGCAGATTCCTCTTCTAGTCCTCTAATCCCTCCATAATGACTGTAACAATTGTTTCATCAATGATCCCAGTGTATGAATCTGCAAAACCTCTGCATGCAATAAATACCATTTGTACATCTTTATGATTTTGAGTCTTTTCTCTAAAAAAAGTTTCTTCATGTTACTTGGAAATATTTTATTATTAAAGCATTTTATTTCATCCTTTTATTGCCACTGATTCTGCTGACTTCTGTCTATTGGAGTTGAATTTCCTAGACCGTGGAATTATTCTTTCTTCAGCTGCAGAATCTCTGTGAGGTCATGAGTCTTTAGAGTGGAGTGATACAACTTTATTACCTCTCACTGTACAGACACACTGTCTACTAGGAAATAATCTTTATTCTGAGGTTTCTTAAGAATGAGATCTTGCAGTTTCATCACTGGTATCTTTCCCCTTGAGTACCAATAACATTTAGAAACCTATGAAAAGGAAAACCACGAAAAAGAAAGGAAAATGAATACACAAGTACAGCAATAAAGGCTGCTGAGCCACTGTTCAGTATGTTCCTTGTCACATTAGGACAGGGACTTGTTAAAATTGAAACCTGATTACTTTTGAAATAGTTTTTAGTTAAGTCAAAGCGATAAGAAACCTCACTGCATATATTTTAACTGGAGCTCCAAAAGCAGATTTCTGTGTTTTTCCAGTATAATTCTCCCTATTATTTTAACACAGGGTTGTCACTGGTACATCAGCTCTGATTAGAGATGGCCTAACTTCATTATTGCCTCATGATTTTGGTTATCTTTTACTATCTACATTAGCAGTCTCTCTGGGTAATATAACCAGATTCAAAATTCCAGGTTCCATTATAGCTAATTGTTTTAATATGAGACTAGACAGTGGCTCACTGATCCATGGTTGATGTTTGAAGGGCTGAGGCACCAGCACTAAGCTGGCAGCAAAAGAACCGATGACAAACAATGCCATTCCTCATCAGATGACAGTCTCAAAGACTTTGAGGGCAATAAGCAGTTCAGAATGGAAAGCTGTCTGGCAACTTGGAAGTTGTCTTGTTGGCTCAGTTCAGTGAATGGTTGTAGCTGATGGCTAATCTGGTTGGGGGAAAAGCAGCATGCATTTGTTTGGTTGTTAATGTGGATAAAACTAAGTCCATGGCCTTTAACATCAAGCAGAATGCAGCTCCAGATTACAACCCACTCAGTATTAACCTGTTCAAACAGGACATTGAAAAGGTGGCAACTGTCAAAAACTTGGGAAGCACCCTAGACACTGGTGTAGGATGTTTGAAAGATGTGGGCCCTTTAGTGGCCTCTGTGGCATCAAGATTGCTACGACACTGCGGATCTACCCTATCACAGTTATACCAACTTTATTGTGTGCCAGTGAAAGGAGGGTGCTGAGGAAGGCTGAAGAGTGGTGGATTGATGGTTTCGATTTTCGTCGTCTTCATCAGCTCCTCCATATTAAATGGCTGGATAAGATCACCAGTGAGGATATTTGTAGCTGAAACCAGCAACCACCTCCATCAGCACTGGTTCAGTTTTGGCAGCTTTCTTGGTACAGACGTATTATAAGAATGGAAGAACAACAAATTACGAAGCATGTTTACCAAGGAATGCTACTATTAGCCAGCAATCATGCGAGTGCTGAAAGGTTCAGTGGGATAACATTGCTAACGATGGACACAGACTGAACATCCAGCCAGACTGTCTTAAAGACCTAGCTGAAGATCGATCTGTGTGGTGCTCGATCTATGTCCCTTTGGGACTTGCCATGATGCTAATGATGAGACAGCAGCTCAGGGCTAGAAGAATAACGAAGGGATAGGAGCTACATATTAATGTTTTTGTCTTAGAAAAGGCTCCTTAAATAAGAATGCCCACATTCAGAGCCACACTGCTTGTCAGGTGACAATTAATTCATGTGGATCACAGGGTTATATAACCAAGCCTCAGTTTCCACAGGGACTTCCCTGCTCACCTGTGTATTTTTAGAGTTAAGGTCTGTGAGAAGCATTGTGCTACTCCGTCTTTGGCCAGCAGTGCTCCCAGCAATCCTCAGCTTGAGGTCACATGCAAACAGAGAAGAGGGTTATAGTAACGGCCATATAGTAAGGAAGCAGACTGATACGTACCATAGTGCATACACAATGCAAAATAAAGCTTTTGGTATAACATGGCTTTTTGAGATCACATTGACAACCCACAAAAGTGAGTTTCCCCAAAGACTTCGCAGCTTCATATGTTTCATTCTCCCACGATACACTGGTGCTTCACTCTTTAAAAGCGTTGCCTCTCTAGTTTAAGATCCTGGTCCTCACCTACAAACAGTATTTAGGCCCATCTACCGCTGTCTGCCTCTCATTCTGTGACTCAGAAGAACAGCTGTGGTCAACAAGGACTTCAGTGAACAGAGCTCAAGCTATCCTTCATGAGTATCTGGGGGCACAACTTTCGTTGTGGCAGATCCTTGGCTATGAAACATCTTTCCACTGGGATGAATCAGTTGTATAATCTGCAGAACATGGTGTGACACCCATCTTTTTATGCATGCATTTTCTTTAGGGAAGAGTATGATCCCACTAGGAATGTGACCCTTCTGACAAGAAGCTGTTCAGGAGAGGGGCTTGCATTCAGGGGGCATTACAGGTGGGATTTTTCAAAAGTGCTTAGTGTTGATCTAATTCTGTGCCCATTGAAGACAATAGGAGTTTTACCTCTGACTTCAGTGGGAGCAGATTTGGGCCAACATTGAGCACTTCAGAAAATTCCCCCTTCCATGCACTAAACAAACTTACACAGGAGTGCCTATGAACTATGCTGATAGCACTTTAGAAATTATACTGTCCTACTTACTTACAATTCACCTTTGGCACTTCAGAACTTTCTGTTCTTAACCATCTGAATTCCCCCTTTTCCCAAACTCTGGAACTGACCCCATTTCCAAACAAATGTTGCTGTCATCAATTTATTATGAAGTTACCTGGAGCCAAACATCAATAGGGTCATGTCAGTGCCCTCTCCTCTGTGCTATACTGTTCATCCTAATGGATTTGAACAAGATGACCTGAGTGGAATTTCACAGTCCCTACCTTGGTGCCTCCACCAAGTCCCTCTTTCACTCTAGTGACATGGAACATACCTGTCAATGGGACAAAGGTGGGTGGCTAACAGTCTCCAGGGGAGACTTCCTTCTGCTTTCTATGCAATAGCAGATTCTCACATTAGTGACAGCTGCAGTGTTCACAAGGCTTTTCCATTCACACGGATATCCAGTCCCTGCAGAGACTGGCTGTGCATGTGAGAATTTGGGAGGATCTGCTGCATCCATCTTGACAGAAATGTCAATGTTAGTAGCCACAGGAGACAAGAGAATCAGTATGATTCAAAATCAAAAATACATCTGAGACGTAGAAGGGTTGTTGGTTTGGGAAATCCTGAGACATACTGCTTTTTCCTTTATCAGCACATATTGCTGTAGCAGAAAAAGCTCTAAAAATGACAGCAGATGACTTTGAGGGTGACTTTGGCCCCAGTTTTCGCTGATAAATAAACTGTGTGTTGATTTAATCAATGTGTTATCGGAGTCTGCTCTAAATGAGGTCAAGATGCCCAGTGACATCTGTGGTAAGAATATTTTAAGAATTTAAAAATCAAAAATATACTTTGATTCAGAAAACCAGAGTTTGCTGTGTCATGCCAACACCACCAGTCACTGACCTAAATGCTGGGTTTTTTGTTAGGGCTGGGGTTTTAAACAGTGCCCAAAGGTGTGTCTACACTTCAGACTCAAAACACAGCAGTGTAGACATGGAGCCCAGGCTCTGAAACCTGGGGAGGGAAGAGGATCTTCATAAAGCTTGTCTTCCCTAGTATTTCTAGCCTTTCAGCCGAAGTCCCATGAGCCCAAATCAAGTGACCCAGGCTCTGAGACTCAGCACCCCAGGTTTCTCTTCACATTGCAGACATACCCCATGTGCCGTAGGAGCAAAGGTCCCACTGGATTTCAGTTCTTAAAATGGTTTTCAGTGGGACCTGTGCTTCTAAGTCACTTCTGAAAACCTTACCCTCTGTTCCTTCTACACTGGACTCCAGGCTACCCGTTGTCTGCAGTTCCCTTTTATTTCAGTTGGCTTTGTGGGTGCTCATTAGCTCTGTAAATCAGACCCTATGACTGCAGAATCTTTGTTTGAACTTAAATTCCCTGATGGTATACCTTCACCATCTCCTACACACTTGCAAGGCAGCCACAGACTTGAGGCAAGGAGATTTAACTTTGTACAGATAGTTAAATGTTCACTGCTTCTCGAAATGCAAAGAGTGTCTTCCCCTCTATATTGTTAATAGACATTTCAATAACTACACACTATATGCATGGAGGTTCTGTTTTAAGGACTGATTAGCATGACCCCTATCCATTCTTGTGAGTGGTCACTGTATGTGGATCCATGAACTACCGTGTGTTCTAAATCAGACACATACAGAAAAGCCAAATTCTCAGTCTTGAATGGACAGAGCGAGGTCTAACAAGGCATTTTAGTGTGTCAGTGCCATGAAATCAAGATGATATTAGGTCTAACAGTCAGCTCAAAAGGTGTATACATCTTTCCTGGCTTTTAAAAAAAACATGTAAGTAATTTCCTATTGTCCCTTGCAAAGAAAGCTCCCATCAAGTAGCAAGAATGAAGACAAACAAACATACAAGCACCAAAGGGAACTGCTATTTGAAAACCACATTTGATTCATATAACTGAATTACCATTATCAGCAACAATTAGTAAAATCCATTTCCACTGTAATGCTTTAACTTTTCTGCCTGCTTGAGAATAATCCTAATGGAGCCCCTGTAAAGCACTGGAATTTTTCATATCCACTAAATGCCATTTTCTTTACTTGCTTTGATAAAGACGTACATAAATGTAAATACCAATGGGTACAGCAAGTGTTCATTTTCACTAAACATGCTCATAAATTTCAGCAGTATTACCTTTTCCCCAAAGGTAAAACTTCATTGCCAATCTCATAAAAATGGAAATTTGTCTAAGAATATCTAAAATAATCCTTCTGCAATGCAAAGTAACAGAGATGGGATTCTCTTCTCCTGGCCTAGGGCTGTGTATTAATTTAAAAACTATGTCAGTATTGTAGAATTTCAAAGACTGCAATGATATATGCAGAAAAATATGGAATTTCCACCAGGGACTGTAATTCACATATTATGGGACAGATTAAAGAATAATAAATTTGGAAGGAAGTATTAATGACTATATGGGGCACTGTGAACTTGACATTCCCTGAAACATGGAACTTTGTATCTCAAGCTTTAAAAATTATTTGTGCCGGAGCAAATCTAAACAGAAAAGAAATAGATGTTATTCTAACCATGATCAGTTACATATTGTGTGAGTCAAGAACCTGACAAGAAAAACTTCCTTTATAATCTAGAGATGAACAGTGAGAATAAGTTTTGCTATTGCATCACTGCTCTTTTTCTGGGAGGAAGAGAGGAGAGAGGGTAACATCTAGAATATTTCTTTCACTATTACGCAAAGAATGTCCATGTTTAATTCTAAAAATGACTTACCAGCATCACTTAGCATTTATATATAGCAGTTTTCTTCCTCAACTCTTTACAGACCAACCTGTTAATTCTCACAACACTCCTGTAAAATAGGTAAGTATTATTATCCAAATTTTACATTAGGAGAAAATGTGTTATTCACAGAGACTGGCAATATCAGAGCTGAACTCTGGAATTCCTAGCTCCTTACGCTGGTGCGCATCTTATTAGTATGCACTCTTCTGTTGATATTCACCCTCCATTGTCATTGTTTAGGTGGTAAGGTCAAATTTTTAGCCTCCATATTTGTCTAGTAAAAATCTTTCCAGCACATAAAGTCTACATTCAGGACACATTTAAGAGGAAATGTTTCCCGCATCTCTTGGCCAAACTGGCTTGGATATCTGTCCAACATTAGTACACTTTCCACACAGCTTTTCCTACCCATAATAGAATTCTCGGAGGTGGCCTACCTTGCAGAGACTAAAACATGCCAATTAAGCAATAGGCCTTATATTCACAGACTTAGCATAAGAATTATTATTATGGAGGCTGAACAAGGCTGTCACCTCACAGAGGTGACAAGCATGAAGCATATTGACAGGGCCATTTTGGAACACTTTCATAGTATGGTATGGACAGAGCACTTCACTCTCCTCAATGCCACCAGGAATTAATTCACTTTAGAAACAAAGGAAGGCAAGAAACAGTTGTGCAATAACAAAACCAGTTTGAAAATGTACACTGAAAGTTACCCGCGTTGTCAGTGCAGAAGGTATTCTCCTGGTGTATGTATGCACTGTATGTCTTTGAGGAAGTCTGTGTCTCTGAGGTGCTGTGTGTAACATGTGATGCAGGGTTACCTGACTTATTTTATTGAATGCTGCTGAAAATGGTTCCACAAAATCCAGTGTAAATACCACAGTGCAAGCTAGAGTTGCCCCCGAGGAGCTTTAACTTATGCACTGTCCCATAAAACTCACATGCAGGGAAATAAGCAGAAGTCTGAATGCTTTTTTATTCTGTAACGCCGCATGGTAAAGTAGTTGATACTGAATGTTTCCATTGTTCCTTATGAACAAGGGAAATAAGATTTGCTTTGGCAGGAATACCCAATTTTCCCATACACTAAGTTCTTTAGCCAGCTAAAGCCCATTGGTTTGACAGAATTCAGGGCCCTCCAAACCTGGAAAGATCTTGAGAGGCCCACAAAAATAGGTTTGTCAGAGTTGTGTACTATTCATGCCATTCCCTACCTCAGCTGCTATAGGCATTCCCATGTATTCTTCATAGGTCCTAGATGCCATGATATGAACCACCCAAATGTACTACTCTGGTCAGAAGTGGTTCTGACAAGATAGAGAATTTAATGAAGAGGGGCATAGTTGGGAGAAGATGTAGATAAAATGATTCCTAAGACTGGTTGACTCACAGGGGAGTTTGCAAATACAATCTTTCGGCCAAAGTAGCACAATCATGTATAGAAACACACTGTGGGCTTGCTGCTGGACAAAGTAAGGGCTGTGGAAGGCCCTGCATTCAGCAGAATTAGTGCAGTTTTGGGGTGTGAAATGGGGCAAGAATGCAGAGTATGTGCGAGTGCATTATCTGCCCTAGTATGTAAACAGGCTTACTGGTATGTGTGGGAAAAACAAGGGATCTGGGACTAACCGGATTTCCCTGCCCATGCTAGATAGATAGAATGCCCCAGCTGCTGTCGCACTTTGGGCTACTGAAATGCCCTTTCTTTGTCCCAAGAAATTACATTCAGATTTCACTGAGATCTATTCTTTAGAAACTGCTATTGCACTGCTTAGGAAATTTCTGGCAGCACGCCAAAACAATAACTGACACAGCAACAACAGTAGCAGCAAGATTATACTGGGACTGCCTGGGAGACACGGGAGCAGTTGGTGGGAAGGGGAGCAGGAATGGGCTGGGTTCTCTACAGACACACCTGGATGGGCACATAGTCCCAGTGGCCGACCCAGCCTTCTCCAGCTGCCAGTTAATATAGTAATTTGTGCAGAAACATTGACGGTTCAGGATTCAAATCATTGATGATGCATGATTCATCAAATCATTGATGATGCAGGATTCAAATCATTGATGATGCATGATTGGAGGAGAGTTGTTACATTTGTGCATAACAGGATTTGGTTTAACCTCTTTCCTTTTAAAAAATAATGGAGAAAATTAAATCTACAAAAACGTCATTAAAATAATGTTATTTAAGCTTGCAAAGTTTAGCACTTGAAAAGTAGTAAATGTCAGATTTACCTTTGTGCGTGCAACCTTAATATGGCCCCCTTGTGCGTATGCTTATGACACAGTTTTTAATTACATAATCACAAACTATTTTTCCATATGGCCCCTGCTTCATTCAGTGCACCAGGCAACCTCAGAAATGGTGTTTCCAACTTTAGGTTACAAAGTCAAAGACTTGAAATGTTATTTTAACATAGAGTCTTTTGTACACAATATAAGATTCATAATGAAAATCTTTCCTTTACATTTTCAGTTGATTCCCTTGAAATCAGAGATTAATTGTAGATTTCCAACAAGACCTCTTAATTCTAACACAACAGTATGATATTCAGGAATAGGAAATGTAACGGAGCAATCATTTTTATTATTTGCTAAATGTATGTTTTCAAGGTTTCAGTAACAAGCATTAATATCTATAAGACCTATTGCAACCTATTTGAATTCACTATAATTTCAGCAATTGTGTTTATACCATGTAAAACTTTCTTCAGTTCCAAATGTAACCCTCAAGGAACATATGCATAAATTATAAAGTATCCTCCTGGGGAAACCTCTGAAATCTGACAAAAAGGAGGAAATGCATTTATGGGGCAGCATACAAACAATCCACTTTCTGCTTTTTCTAAATACAATTTGAAAGCTCAAATAATTTTTGATGTAGACACAGCAGCAAAATGAGGACCGATCCAGGCATGGAATTAAGTGGCAGGCCACAACTTTTTATTAAACTTTAACATAAGGGTGGGGTGCTACCCGCCCATCACCCATACTCTCTTATATCAGGTATTTAATTGGTTCCACTGCAGGGGTTATAGGACTCCTTACCATATAACCCATAATGTGGGGTAGGCTCTCCTCAGCCTACCTCAATGACTCAGCATTCTCTGACTCCAGCACCCTTCCACTCGTGAGGGGGACAGCGGGTGCAGTAGGGTGGGAACCTCAGCCCACGAGGGCTACAAGGTCTGTCCCTATCATATGAGCCCAAGGCCCATCACCAAAATCCCAGCTCTCCTACCTCTGGGAAGTATTTTATTTTATTCTTTTAACCGTACTGGAAAATGGCCGCAAGTTGCGACGTATAAACACCAACAGTTAGGTACTATGCACATTCATACTTAACCCACTATGGCTCAAAGGTGCTGTGAGGAAGGCAAAAAACTCCATGGTCCTCCACAACTGGCCCATGGGAGAAAAAATTCCTTTCTGACCCCCTAAACAGGCAATCAGCTAGACCCACAGCGTCTGTCAAGCTGGGTTCCCATTCCTAGTTCTGGTAGATAGGATGGGCTGCTGGAACAGAGCTGAAAGAAGCTCCACATGGTCCCTGTGCCGGGTTAAATCCTGGAAGCTGGGGAATGCTGGTCAATCAGCACCCCTCTCCCCTCCGCTGGCCAATGGATGCCAGAGACTCCCAGGGGAAGGAGCTACCTATTGTCCCCTGGTGAATGCCTCCCTCCCTTGCCACTGGGACTGTGCCCCTTTCACCACTGTCCCCATCAATTTCCCCACTCACTGATGTGCGTGGGTGACATATGGGTAAATTGTGAGTGATCATAATTGCAAATTAGTAAAAAGAAAGAACAAAAACAAAAATGCCAAAATATTTAACTCGTTTCATGGTTACTAATTCAATATTTAGCAAAGAACAGAGAATTATTTGACAAATTTTGGGAGCTCTTTTGGGCCTAAACCCTATGCATACTGAATTCTGTGTAATTTGACTGAAAGAAGGGTTCTAATTGAAATGGATTAATATTGCAATTCTCCTTTCTAGAGTTAGTGACCATCCCACAAAAATTATCAGGCAAAATGCCAGAGGGGGTCTAAAAAGCACATGGAAGAAGAAAAAAAGAGATTGGAACTGATCTAAGCAATTGATGTCCATATAGTCACAATAAAGTTAATAGATTTCAAGAAGGCAGACTTTAGCAAACTTGGGAGTTGGTAGGAAAGATTCCATGGGAAGCAAGTCTAAGGGGAAAAACAGTTGGCAGTTTTTCAAAAAAACATTATTAAGGGCACAAGAGCAAACTATCTCACTGTGTAGGAAAGCTAGGAAGTATGGCAAGAGACTACCCTGGCTTAACCCAGGAGATCTTCAATGATCTGAAACTCAAAAAAAAGAGTCCCACAAAAAGTGGAAACTAGGTCAAATTACAAAGGACGAATATAAACAAACAACACAAGTATGTCGGGACAAAATTAGAAAGGCCAATGCACAAAATGAGATTAAACTAGCTAGAGATATAAAGGGTAAAAAGAAAACATTCTACAAATACATTAGAAGCAAGAGGAAGACCAAGGACAGGGTAGGCCCATTACTCAATGAGGGAGGAAAACAATTACAGAAAATGTGGAAATGGCAGAAATGCTAAACGACATTTTTGTTTCAGTTTTCACTAAAATGTTTAGTAGCGATTGGACTTCTAACTTAATGAATGCCAGTGAAAATGAGGTAGGATCAGAGGCTAAAATAGGGAAAGAACAAGTTAAAAATTACTTAGACAAGTTAGATGACTTCAAGTCACCAGAGCCTGAAGAAATACATCCCAGAATACTCAAGGAGCTGACAGAGATATCTGAGCCACTAGCGATTATCTTTAAAAAGTCATGGAAGATGGGAGAGATTCCAGAGGACTGGAAAAGGGCAAATATAGTGCCAATCTATGAAAAGGGGAATAAGGACAAGCTGGGGAATTACAGACCAGTCAGCTTAACTTCAGTACCCAGAAAGATAATGGAGCAAATAATTAAGAAATTAAACACATAGAAGATAATAAGATGATAAGTAACAGTCAGCATGAATTTCTCAAGAACAAATCATGTCAACTCAACCCAATAGCTTTCTTTCATAGGGTGATAAGCCTTGTGGATAGGGGGGAAGCAGTAGATGTGGTATATGTTGACTTTAGTAAGGTTTTTGATACTGTCTCACATGACCTTGTCATAAATAAACTAGGAAAATGCAATCTAGATGGAGCCACTATAAGGTGGGTGCATAACTGGTTGGAACCATTCCCAGAGAGTAGTTATTAGTGGTTAACAGTCAAGCTGGAAGGCACATCAAGTGAGGTCCCGCAGGGATCAGTTCTGAGTCCAGTTCTGTTCAATATCTTCATCAATGATTTAGATAATGGCATAGAAAGTACACATATAAAGTTTGCGGCCGATACCAAGCTGGAAGGGGTTGTGCTTTGGAGGATAGGATTAAAATTCAAAATGATCTGGACAAACTGGAGAAATAATCTGAAGTAAATAGGATGAAATTCAATAAGGACAAATGCAAAGTACTCCCTTTAGGAAGGAACAATCAGTTGCACACGTACAAAATGGGAAATGACTGCCCAGGAAGCAGTACTGCGGAAAGGGATCTGGGGGTCATACTGGACCACAGGCTAAATATGAGTCAACAGTGTAACACTGTTGCAAAAAAAGGAAACATCATTCTGGGATGTATTAGCATGGGTGTTATAAGTGAGACATGAGAAATAATTATTCTACTATACTCTGAGCTGATTAGGCTTTAAATGGAGTATTGTGTCCAGTTCTGGGTGCCACATTTCAGGAAAGATGTGGACGAATTGGAGAAAGTCCAGAGAAGAGCAACAAAAAATGATTAAAGGTCTAGAAAACATGACTATGAGGGAAGATTGAAAAATTGGGTTTGTATAGTCTGGAGAAGAGAAGACTGAAAGGGGACATGATAACAGTTTTCAAGTACATAAAAGGTTGTTACATGGAGGAGAGAGAAAAATTGTCCTCTATAACCTCTCAGAATAGGACAAGCAATGGGCTTAAATTGCAGCAAGGGTGGTTTAGGTTGGACAGTAGGAAAAACTTCCTGTCAGGGTAGTTAAGCACTGGAATAAATTTGAATAAACCTACGGAGGTTGTGGAATCTCTGTCATTGGACATTTTTAAGAGTAGGTTAGACAAACACCTGTCAGGGATGGTCTAGATAATAGTTAGTTCTGCCTTGAGTGCAGGGGACTGGACTGGAAGACCTCTTGAGGTCTTTTCCAGTCCTACAATTTATGATTCTATGATTCTATTATCCCAAATCTTTTGAAATTTAGTTAATTTCTTTCATCAGCTTTAACATCATTATGTGGGTTATATACTCATGTGGTAGAAATGTTATGGAACAGATGCTTCTATTAGGTCCAGATGCAGAGTAAAACCCTGCCCTATATTGTACAGATAAGTACCAGCTAGGTAAGATTCCAGTCCCTGGAATGCTAGAAGGGGACCCCGGCTAATATATCTGCTAGTACTCCACAGTTCCCTTGACCTGTCTTCCTCTAAGCCAACAGAATAAGTCACAGGCCCACTGTACCAACGGTACTCATACCCCATAGCTTTGCAGCTTAGACATGTAAAAGAAAAACAGAACTTTGCCCACAGCATATATTGCTTCAGTTCTTGCATCCTCAGTTTTCATAGCTGCTTTCATCCAAGCACAGCATTGCACCCAAGTCATCTATAGCTTTTTGAGCTACATTTTGACTATGAAGAGACTATAAACACAAAGTGAGCTTCACTTTAAGTGTCTGGTCACTTGCTCATCCCTACTGGGTAATGTGTAACACGCTGGATAAGCATGGCAACTGGTGTGTCCCAAAGATTAAAGTGCCTCACTGCCTTGTCAGCAAGACAGTCACAAAACAAGCATTGAGGTGACATGATAGTAACAGCAGTAGGTTTAGTCATGTCATGCATCGTATGAGCCGCTGCTGCAGTATATGAACCCCAATAAATGTTCTCTTAGTGAAGAAGTCAATTACATATATTTATCTCTTTATATTCATACTCTTGCTTCATAAATACCAATACTCTTTAGCAATATACTGACTTCCAAAAATTGGTACAGAACTCTTTTTATAACCAGGGCCATGTTGTAACACACAATGGGATAAAAGAGCTAGAGGTACCTTTAACACCTGATGCACGTCCAACAATCACAATGCCACGTTCTATGCCTTTGAATGTATGGTGAGGGTGCCATGTGAACAAGATCCTGTTTCCATAACAAGAACTGTGCATTGTGAATTGTACATTCACAGCTCATGTCATGAAAAGGCACCTACACTTTTGGGGAACATATTGCTTATTCCATTTCAACAAGCTGACACATGGCATTCCCCTCCTTCATTAGCAATATACAGTGCACGGTTATGGGACATACTAATGTGAATAGGTCAGAGTGCTAGTCTCACAGATTCATGCTCACACCAGGAAAAAGGTAACATCTACAGCCTGTACAACAGTGAAGACTAGATAGATCTCCTAATTTAGTTCAGGTGTGTAGCTATTCACCACTTCCCCACACTGAATACGTCTTTGTTTTTACTGTTTGCTAACCCAGTGTTAATGTTCACAGTATATTATACAGCTCCCAGAATACGACAGAAGATGCAGGGTTTCTATGGATCCCTATGTTTAAAATTAGGTACCAAAGCGAGGGTGCATAATTCCGCATTTGGGTACTAAAATCAGACACATTCATATTAGGGATGTGTGTATGTTTATATATGTATGGTGATTTGGAGAAATAGGGTCTTCATCCTAGGTGACCATGTTTAAAAACTGGGCTCGTTAGCACAATAGGTCAAATAAATCCCTAATGTAATGGTGCTGACGACATCAGGGACAAATGTGGCCCAACATATTTAATTTGTTACTATAAAAATCCCTATAAAGAGTGTTTCACTGTAAATATTACTATTTGACTATTAATAAAAATATTTTGAGACCAGGTTGCTCCACAGACAGACAAGCAGATGTGAGATGTGACATCAATTCAAAATTGCCCTGTGCCTGCTTCAAATCACAGAAATGTGGGTGGTCCCAAGGCTGATAATGTTTTCCAATGTTCCTCCTGATTTCCAAGCTTTTATCACTGAGCGAATAATTTTTTGCCAATTCTGACTTGGCTGCTGCACTTTAGTGCTTGTTGGGTATAAGCATCAAAACCATGAAGGAGAGCATCATAGTCATTTTCTTCCAGGGTCAGTTTATTGGCTCTGGCTGGAATTTGTTCACAAATAGAACATCTGCCACTTTGAAGCAGACCTGGCTTCCTTGCAAATGGGGAAGTGCAGTCTCCAGGGAATGTAATCAATTCACTTGTAAAATGAGAATAATCAGTGAATTCAACAATTCCATGTAAGGTAACAGCAGAAGCAATTAGTACTATACATAGCACTCACCTCGTGGTGGTCGTAACTCGGTGATATTCTCAGTGGCCTCATCATCTGAGTCTCCAGTTGCCACTACCTTATATCTATTGCTGCTCTGTTTGCTCAGCACGTGGGGTACTTGCAGTGCAGCCTCCCTCTCAGCAGCTAGGTCCAGATCTTGCTGAGCTAGGTGGGCTCTCAACTGCCTAATTTCAAACTAGGGGAAAAACAACATAAAATGATGTGACACAAGTAAACCCTACCTGGAAATCATTATTCCCCAGAAATGTGGAGTTTAGATGAGCACCCAAGCTGTTGCTTGGTTGCTTGGATGTTGATGGTCTTCTAAGAAAGGTGGAGGGAAATTGTATTAATTAGGTTTGGAGATACACTTTGGGGCAGTTTCTTAAGAGAAGAAATTCCCTAATAAGTGTGACCTCCAATACAGGTTTCACTGTATAATCATTTCAACCATCATTCAGGGTGATTTCTGTTATTGACACACAGCTCTAATATCTGGACTTTGCACTAATGAATTCCATGGAGGGGATTCTCCCCACTGCACCCAAGGACCTCCTCCCTCAAACAACTGAACCACAGCAGTTCTGCTACAGGCAAGGCCCTCTAGAACTGCAGGGAAGGGGTCAGGATTTGACCCATTATTGCTATTATTTTGAATGAGCTACATCCTATGCTGGGCGGCACTGTGTACAATAAAAGTGACAATGACCAAAAGGCAGAGAGCTAGACTGTAGCAATCTCAATGACAGAGCCAGTATATTTCCCTGTGTTTGACAGACACATGCCTCCTGTGATGCAAGAAATCTCCCTCCTGGCAGGGACAGGAGTGGTCCTCTGAATCCTCATTTGAGGGCTGAGGATTTCTTCACTCCTTCCTCTGCATTACAACCCTCACACCTAAACCACCACAATTCTGAGGAAGGAATGCATTGGGTTGCAACTCTTTCAAAAGATGGAGACGTACGGTGGTGACCAATACAATTCTAATTACACACAGTGAGAGGGAAAAGAAAATTAGTGAAGTGATAGGTTAATGCATTTCAAATTTCCAGCATTGTGCCTCTTAACTGAAAGATCTGAAAAGACTTTGCATGGCCAAACAGCGTGCACACTGCAATGCACCTGTCACTACACTTTCATAACTGAAGGGAAATTAGCAACTTAGCTCTTAAAAACTTGTGTGTAATGGCATGTTAGCTGACTGAATATGGTTCTGGCTTTCGTCTCTGAGATGCTGACTCAAATCCGTCTTGCTGTCAGATTATACATGTGGTGGTCCTAGTTCATTCCATGTAAGGCAGGACTGTTAAAAAGCCATGATTCAGCAAGACTGTCAGGCTATCAAAGCAATGGTCTCCATTGATTTAGTACGAACACTGGATTAGTGGTCAGCTATAGAGAGAAGTGGGCTCTTCCAGGTTGAGATTCATGTATTACTGGAGTGGGAAATGGACAACAGCTTCCCTGTACTGAAAAAAAGATACCAGACTGGCAGCCCTGGAGACTGAAGTCTTCTACCCACAGTACAGGGAATGGCACTTGGCCTGTAAGACACACATGTAAGGAGTGAGGGAGTCATTTAGTCTCTATCCCCTGTCAATCCTTGGGCTCTCCACTAAAACTTCCAACAAGCATATTGACAGTAGAGGTTTTGTGGCTACCTATTAACTAACGCCATGTCTACATTAGCACTTACGTCAGCAAAACTTTTGTCACTCAGGGGTGTGAAAAAACACACCCTTGAGTGACAGTTTTGCTGGCATAAACGCGTGTGTGCATAGTGCTATGCTGGCGGGAGATATTCTCCCACCAACATAGCTATCGCTGCTCGTTAAGCTGGTTTTGTGATGTCAATGGGAGAGCTCTCTTCCATTGGCATACAGCAGCTACATGAGCAATCTTACAGTGGCACAGCTGCTTTGGTACACTGTAAGCTTGTAAGTGTAGACATGACCGAAGAAAGGACAGGACTGGGACCCTCAACTCCTTTCACAATAGCTTCCTACTTCAAAAGCCAGATGGTGATAATGACTTTTCATAAATGCCAGTTTGGGCCAGATATGAACCAATAATTTGTAGGTGAAAGTTTTTACATTTCATTACCAATCCCCTGACCTATCCATTGCCTGTACAGATCTCTCTGTTTTCCAGCTTAGACACTACCATGAGCAGGTGGCTAACAGAGTTTCAACTTTCAATACTGAATCTTTACAAGAACATGAACTAAAATAGTGCAATAAAATCTCACAAAATTTCATCTTTAAAATAACCACACAAATCATAGGTAAGAAACAGATTATGGGGAAGATTTACACTGGCATGAAGAACAGCTAGGTGCCTAACTCCTGTTCACTTTCAGTGGGAGTCCTTAGTGCCTTTGATAATCTCTCCCTTTATTAATAATATTGAGCATCAGAAACCAAAGCACCAGCACTAATAATAATTGCAACAAAAAGCTTTAATTTAGTAAAGATGCTGTTCTTTTTCTTTTAATCTTGTTCATGACTGACTGGAAAACAAAAGCCAACTTTAATTTCAGCTGTTTCAGAAAGCAAACAGATTAAACTATTTACAATAAGTAAACAACATGGGGAAACCAAGGCATGGCAACTGACCCAAGGTCACACAACAAATCTGTGGCAGAAATGTAAATAGAAACTGGATCTCCAGACTCCCACTTCTGTACTCTAATCTCTAGACAATTCCACTTCCTCAAAGCAAATATTTATGACCTAAATTGGAAAAATTCATAGCTTGGCTGAAGATAAATATTTTGACTGTGAGTGAAACTGGAGTGACAGAGATAGTGAAGAACAGTAATCCAGGTGAACAGTGCAATATTGCCGAGAAAGTAAAACAACAGAAGTAGCTTTACTGCCATCTTATGGCCAAAGGACAAAACCACACACCAAATTGCCAGCCCTGCTAAAGTGTGCACCTATGTACAGTATTTCTACAAAAAGAAAAGGAGTACTTGTGGCACCTTAGAGACGAACCAATTTATTTGAGCATAAGCTTTCGTGAGCTACAGCTACATCTGATGAAGTGAGCTGTAGCTCACGAAAGTTTATGCTCAAATAAATTGGTTCGTCTCTAAGGTGCCACAAGTACTCCTTTTCTTTTTGCGAATACAGACTAACACGGCTGTTACTCTGAAACCAGTATTTCTACAAAGCATCTAGTTTTATCTGCCTCAGAAATCTGTACTTGATGTCTCTGGTAGTGTGGAAAGTTTCCCTCCCCTGTTTTTGAGGCATGAGAAGCATATATGGGCCTTATACACTTCCCCAACAACATGTGAATCCCTTTTTATTCCTCTTTGCAAATATGATCCGGTTGTTTGTCCTGTTTTCACCCTTATCTTTATGCTGGTTCAGCTTGGCTAAAGACCAACATGGAGGATCAGAGTTACTGTTAAAGGAATTCACTTAGATGACCAGATGCTTAGCTAGTGTGAATCAGCATAGTTCTATTTACTTCAGTGGAATGCATGTGTGTTGAGCAGCAGGACACAGAAACGTAGAAGTTAATAGCCGAAATACTGATGACTCTCACACTGTACTGAAACCCACCCAGCTATAAAGAGTTGCGGTAGGCTCTCCCCCCTCCATTTGGAACTGTCAGCATCTAACTTCCCATTCATCACTGTCACGAAACTTGTGCAGTCATTTACATCAGTGGAAAGTGGGCATAAAATGCTACCATTTGTCTGCTACAGCTTTTCTACCACCAGGGCAGAAGAGTGAGTGTGTTGTATTAATGATCTTTATGACACTCCCACTTTGTCCATTATTTATGTAAGGTAACCTATACAGTTTGGCCAACTGAGATGCAAACCCTTAAAATGATTACTGACAACAATAAATAAGATACATGAAATTCTGTTAAAAATGTTTACAAAACAAAAAAATCTATTAATTTAAGTTAGCATGTTTGAAAAGAAGAGAGTGGGAAAATCACCATTTAGTGCTATTATAAACTAATACTGCTATGAAAAACAAATGGATATTTATTAAAATATTTAGGGAAAAATAAAGAATGAGACATGACATCTTCTAATCATTTTAGCTCACAAATGGGATCTACCCAAAGGATCATTTTAAAATTAGTTACATCCAATTATTCATCTAGAGCAGGGATCGGCAACCTTTGGCACGCGGCCTGTCAGGGAAAGCCGCTGGCAGGCCGGGACAGTTTGTTTACCTGCAGTGTCCGCAGGTTCGGCTGATCACAGCTCCCACTGGCTGCGGTTCGCCATCTGCGGCCAATGGGGACTGCGGGAAGCAGCGGCCAGCACATCCCTTGGCCCACGCCGCTTTCCGCAGCCCCCATACGCCTGAAACGGCGAACCGCTGCCAGTGGGAGCTGTGATCAGCCAAACCTGTGGACGCTGCAGGTAAACAAACCGTCCCTGCCTGCCAGCAGCTTTCTCTGATGGGCTGCGTGCCAAAGGTTGCAGATCCCTGATCTAGAGAGATTAAATAACTTAATTTTTTGTTGTATTTTATACTTAAGATAAGACATTTAAGATGCTGGAATACTGCTATAGGATTTATTAAAATAGGTTTATCTAGTATAAACAAGCCAATAAAAATAAAGGTTATGACTAGTAGTAAGATGGTTCCTATCTATCTTCCTTATTTTATTATCTTAATTTTGAGTTTAACTGACTATTAAAGGGGTTTCTCCCTTCCTTCATTTTCAAAGAAAGTTCTCAAACTACCAGACATGATGGTGGGTGATGACCCTCTTCCAGGAAACTCCAAAAATTTCCATCAGATTTGTAAGTAATTATCTTTTTTGCTTCTCCCCTCTAAACCTCTGCCTTGACGGGATAAGTATTCTAGTATCAGAATTTCCCATACTTTTTGATACCAGCCAATAGATTTAGAGGGCAGTCACTCCTCTTCCACCACTTTGCTGTAGTAATTGTAGCAACAACTAGGAGTGATCAATTCTTTATGGCTTTTGTAAGATACAGAGTTTTCAAGACAAGTTAATATACATACTAAAGAATTATCGAACAGTTGACACCCTGTTATCTCCCTTATGGAGTCTCCAACAGCTTTCCAAAATGTCTTAATTTTTGGGCTTGTTTTAACTAGGTATATTGTAAAACCAGCTTATTGTTTTAACTAGGTATATTGTGGTAGAATCCAAAGGCCGCAATCAAGAACAGGCTCCTATTGTCCAAAGTGCTGGGGGGGAAACAAACAAAAAAATTCCACACTCGAAAACATGGTTCCCACTCCAAACAGCTTACAATCTAAGAAAAACTTTTATCTAAAAGGAACCAGGTTTCCAGCAGCTTCAGAAAATACCAGGTAGATTACAATTCGTTCTAGACCTGGTAGAATCTATCTTGTTGTCCCACTGTCTGAGAGTCAAAACTTGGAGCACTTTTTTCAGCTGTACCTCTGGAATTTTCACAGGACTTGGGTCATATGCCTCTTTTGAAACAGGTAAAAGGGAGACTGGCCAAACTTACACTCACTCACTGTGGATAATTTGTTATGTCTACACTATTATTTAAAATACGAATTGATATAGTCAAGATGGGTTTCATATTTATATGTGCTGAAGTGAGGAAAATAAACGTGTTGTGCATGACTGAAGCGTTAGTGCTTTCATTATTGAGGAAAAGGGGTTTGAAGCCATTTTCTGTGGGATTAGGCAACTCCTTTCTTCTGTTATGAACCCTTTTTCTGGTGTTATACTGGGCATAGTATTTCTTACCATTTCAGTCTATAGTAACTGAACAATTACATCACTGGCTGAGCAAATTCTAAGCCAGAACATTAAGCATCTCAAGATTCTTAATATTTTTTAAGCCTGTGATTTGGTTGGTAGTTACACCGATTTGAGAGAAATTGCCTTCAAATTCTGATTGGCTTTTGAAACGATCCAATCATTCTGAAGGATTTAACAAAGGGAGTCATAACTAGATTGTAAATTTTGGAGGTAAAGCTCTTTACTACATTGTTGGAAGAATTAAACTAACTTGCCCTTTGCAAAATTAGTTGTACATGCTGCTAAAACACAATTAGTGATGCTTTGGCTGTAAACAAAACAGTAAGAATTAGAGTGCATTACAATGCATATCCTCACTTAATGCAATGCACTAGGTAATTATTTATAAACAGATAAAATGACAGAGACCAATATGGAACTCTAGGGAACATCTGCCATTATCTGACTGGATTTATAAACAGTGCCACCCATCCTGTCTGTTGCTGTATAACACTCTTAAGAATCAAGAAGGGACAGAATTAGCAGTGAATCATATCCTACTTCTCTTTAACAGTCCAGCAACAGAGTATGATTGACAGAGCCTTGGAGAGATCAATGAACACTTTAGCCAGAAGCTAACTCCTGTCTAATGCACTAGCATTAATTTTGCTCAATTCTATTAGTGCTGTCTGTACAGAATGCCTTGCCCTAAAACTCATCTGCCACTGGGATACAATCCAATGTTTATTTCCATTAGTTTAGCCATTGTTGGTAACAATAAAAACCAGGAGACAGTTGCAAACTAACGATTTATGGTCAGAATGAAACACAGGATGACCTTGGCTTCCTGCCATTCACTAGGAAAATGACTGATACTTAGAAATAAATTAAAGTTATTGCAAAAGGATAACATAAGTGATTTCTCTGATAGGTAATTTTACCAGCTAAATAGCCATGCCATTAAACTAGCAGCTGTTTTATAAATTACTAAATTAAAAAATATATCTTAGCTTCCATAGTTATGGTTTTAATAATGATGAAAAACTCAATGCTGCATGGTTTGACAGAAAAGCAGTTCTTGTGATAGGACTGTATTTGCAGTCTTGGTTGGATCATAAGCTGAAGCATTCTTAAGCAAGAAGTTATGCAAGAAAGTTCATAAACTGAGGATCTATAACCAGAACTGGTAGTGGGATGGAAATTCACTCACAGTTGACACCAAAGTTACAGCTACACCTTTCTTGCTTGGAATCTGCCCCATTAATGAAAGCTTTGGATTCATTTTTTATTTTAAGGTAGTCTGATAAAACTGTTTCACCTGTAACTTTGTGTGCTTGTTATAATCTTTAGTACAAAATTACAATGTGCATAGTTTAACCCAGTCCATTTTATAAATACTTATTATTGTGAGTTCTAATATTTGTGAAGTTTTGTGAAATAATGCAGTTATGTCATGTCAGTATTTTTAATACTTTCTACCTTGACTGCCTTCTCTTTTTAATAGTAGCTTTTCTAACATGTGGGTACTGAATAAAATACCACAAATTCAAACAATTTCAGGGGGACACTGAAAACGTTGAAATAGTAGTGCATGGTACTTTAATTCATAAAACATATTCTGACTTTCAAATGTATGACCAGCCAAAATTCAACATCTGGAAAGAGTTTTTTATGTTTGCAAATATATGCCTCATCTGTCATTCCAGAATGGATATGTATTTTATAGATGTGATATCTGATCATCTGCCAATCTCCCTTCCCCCCTTTAAGCTCCCCCCATAAAAATAAATGCAATTAAAAGAGCAAGTCAGTATTTGGATACATATAGTTTCTGTTTGTTAATTTTTTTAAAGAAGACTTCACTGTTACATCTGCTCTATGATCTATTCTATAACACATTTACAAAAGATAAATTGTACACATAACTTATGATGTTATGTGCAAAGTGGTATAATGTGATCTGTCCATTTTACTCTCTTTAAAACAGAACATGTCATATCTATAAAATCATTGTCTCTCTCTGCTTCCCCCACCTCCTTCCTCTCATCCCAGAGGTTTGCCATCCCAGTCTCCTTTCTCTTTTGACTTTCAGTCTTAGTCTTCTTGCTCAGCTGGTCCTAGTCTCTCCAGCTCAACTTCCAGTTCCCCACTTTCCTGCCACCTCCAGCCTTAGTCTCCCCTCATCCCCAAGCCCCTGGTCTCAATTTACTCTCCTTGCTCCCCTCCTCAGGTTTCTCTCTTGTCCCCTCAGCATTTGAATCAGGCAGCTTTCTCCTCCACATTGCCTGGACCTAGCACAGGGTGCATTGAGACCACAGGAGAGACAGTCTCTGTGCTCCAGTTCCGGTGCCTGGACTCAGCCTGCCGCAGCCCAGAGCTACAATTCCAGGGCAAGTCCTGCTCAGACCTGGCCTGGAGAGTACTCAGCATGGATGGAATCTTCATGGAGCCCCAGCAAGTCTTTATGGATAATGTGTAAAATGTGATTTTTCAAAGGCTTAAAACTTGGTCAGATTTGGGCAGATTTTCACAGAAAAAAAAGCACATCCCTGACACACAGGCCACCATCCTGCCAAATGTGAAAATTTTGCTCCAAAGCCAAGGGGCATTAGAGGGACACTCAAGAAAAGGTTGCCAGAATTTTTTTTTTTTAACATGAGCAAAACAACATATTTTCCCTAACCGTTTTTTCAGAAACAGCTGAACCATTTTGGGTGAAATTTTCCAGAAAAATTCAGCCAGAGGCAGACAGCAGAAATGAAAAATTTCGGTCACCATGGTTAATGTTTGGCAAAATTATAAGAACTGAAAACAGGATCTTACAATGGATAGTGTCAGGTAGCCTTAACTACAGACAGTGCTACCAGACCCATCTATGATAATTTGTAACTCAATGTGAATCACTAGCTTGCTCTCAAAATATAAACTTCAGGAAGAGTACTCATTTTTTAGTCCGATTGCTTCTCTCTTGTCCAGATTCTTTAGACTAAACCTGAGTTCCTAACTCATGCAAAACTCTCACTGAAGTCACTGAGCATTTTGCCTGAATAAGCAGCTCAGAACTGACCCTTACACACATACACGCATCTATGGGGCAAATCCTCAGCTGGTGTAAACTGTTGTAGATCCATTGGACCTATGGGAATTTATTCTGGCTATGGATCTGCCCCATATTTTTAATCTCTCACTATATATACGATGCTTTGAAACTTAAAAATAATGCCTTTTCTTCTTTGCATGTGTCTTTTCCAGATGTTACCATCATAGGGGAACCTCTTTTTATTGGAATTTTCCTGTGCAAAATCCACATAGTTAGCTCAAAAATATGAACACAAACTTTCAAGCCAGCAAGCTCCAAGGAGAAGAGGTCTGCATTTAGAAAGCTAAAAATGTTAATAATGGTGTAAAAGCTGGTGTTCGGAAGCCGGGCAGAATTTTAGATGTTAAAGAACATTAAGATATGTTCTCTCAACCACACACTACATACAGTGTCAATTTGACTATTATAATGCTGACAGCTTATTCTCCACTCGCTTATGAAAGTGTCAATTTATGAAGGGAGGATGCAGTTCTTGTGTCAATGTCTTATGTTGAGGCAAATTAGTGCATTTACCTCATAATATATAGCTCAGACATTTGTTTGGCAGGAATGCAAGATATGAAAACAAAGGAGATTAGTATGCTGTCATTTTTCTTTAGTATATATTTTTTCTGTAGCTGATGCCACCTCGAAGCTAGGAGAGACCCTATTCTGTTTCCATTGATTTACTCCATCAAGTAATGCAACATTTCTTTTTGTTTGATGTATGGGTGCACTAATCATTACAGCTCAGACTATGGATGCTAGGTTTTGACAGTATTTAACCATATATGCAAGAAAGCATTTGTAGGACTTTGCTCTAGTTTTCTGATACTTTGCCATCCCTCTAGACTGTATGTCTTCCTTTGTCTTGTGCCCAGTGCTTGAGTGGTGCCCTTCCTGTCTCTTGCTTCAGCCTGGCTTGGGCTGAGTGCCAGAAATGAGCCTATCCTCTCTCTTGACAACTGACCCTGTGTTTTCTGCACAACTAAAACTCCCAGTGAATGAGAGATTTCCCTGAGTAAGGATGACAGGCTTCCTTCTGAAATGGTTTCTCCTGGGCACCATCTAGCCAAATGCATCCCAAAATTTAGCTTTTGTGAAAATAAAGCTTTCACCAAACCTCAGATCAAGAGAAACATTTCCCTGAACTAAAATTCATTCTTCCGATTCCAGTGAAGAGAGATTTTAATTGAAAAACAAAAAGGAAAATAAAATCATTATCCTGCAGTGTCTCAAACTAAAGCCTTTAGCCTTGTGCTAGTGTATGAGAACCTAAAAGTGAAATGTCACACACTCAAAGAAAAAGGGACTGGCTTATTCTTGTTGTCCAATGTTAGAAAAATGAAGGAAGGAAAACACATGCACAAACTGTGAAAAATTAGCTATAATGGGACTAATTCTCATTTACTCTAAGACCCTTTTATACCATTCTGTCAGGGAAAAGGGGCCTCACCCATGTTAAGACAGTGAGAGAGAATAAGGCCCAATACTTTTTAAGTTTTCATAGTTGAAGGAATTACCCGTAACATGGATACGGAAATGCACTTGTTAAAAATGGATGATTTTAACCTGACATTGTCCCTTTAGGAAAGAGTGGCAACCAAATAGCGTGGGCTATAAAATTAGACACTGGAATGGGATTCAGGAAATTGTAGGTTCAAGTCCTCGCTCTATCACTGCATGGTCTTAGTCAATTATCACTTCTCTCTTATCTCTGAAATGGTGTATAGTGGGGCGCCTGCCCCACCCTCGCAAAACAGGGGTTAAAAGCAGCTCTGCAGAGGGCTGCGGCTGGGAAAAGGAGTGAAAGCAGCTGAGGGAGCAGCTGACCGCAGGTGTGGCCTGCCCAATCAGGCCACAGCTGGCTCTATAAAGGGGCTGTGAGCCAGGAGCTGAGGGAAGTCTCACTCTAGCCCTGGAGTGGGAAGGACCTAGCTGCCTGGGAGAAAAAGGTACTGGAAGCAGTGCAGTGCAGTGCTGGGGAAAAGGGAGCTCTGGCCTGGTAAACCCCCAGGCTGCAGGCCTTGGTGAAGACTTACAAAGGTACTGGGGCTACAGAGGTGCAGCCTGGGAATAGGCAGAGGCAGCTGGTCCTAACCCCTTGCCAAGGATGAGTGGCCATGACAGACTGCAGTCTGCCCCAGTGAGTGGGGGCTAGATGACAACTGGCAGTAGCCACTGAGGCAAGGTGGGTTTAGAGGGTTGGGGGCTCCCCTGGGAAGGGAAACCCAGAGTAAGGGGATACTGCTGGGGGCAGAACCCTGAGGTAAAGGGGCACTGGGGTCTGGGAGGGACATGGGGCCTGAGGTAGGCGAGACACCAGCCAGCAACTGGAGCTGGAGTTGAGCTAATTCCCAAGATGACCAGCAGGAGGCGCTGTGCTGGTGAGTCTTTGGCGATTTGCTACATGGCAATAATATTATTTACCTACTTAACTCACAAAGGCATTTGAAGGATGAATTAGTTAATGGATGTGAAGTTGTGCTAAGCATTGTTACTAACATCTGGAACAATTAAGGCCCCAATCCTACAAAGACTTACACATGTACTTAAATGTAAGTAAGTTTTGGGAAGCCTGGGGCCTAAGACTTGGAAACTTGTTAAGGCTGACGTTACAAACCGTGTCCAAACAGAACTATGAACAACAGTCTATGAAAAGAACAGGCACTGGAAATTTCTTAACTCAGACTATCTGCACCTCCCCTTAATGCAATGAGAGCTACATTTGTCAATCCGTGATCCTAGAGCACTAGGAGACCTGGGCTATGGCCAGTCTACAGCAGCTAGAGACATAGCTACGGCACTGCAGCTGTGCCACTGTAGTACTATAATGTAGATGCTTCCTGCATTGATGGAAGGGGTTTTTCTGTCTATGTAGTTAACCCACTTCTCCGAGAGGCAGCAGCTTGGTCAATGGAAGAATTCTTCCATTGACCTAGCTGCATCTACAGTGGGGGTTAGGCAGGGGTGAAAGTAAGTCTAGGGACTTACTGGTACGGGGCTGGGCTAGGGCCGGCTCTGGCCCCCGGAAGGGGCGGGGCCTTGGCAGAAGGGGTGGGGCTGCAGGAGGTCAGAGCCAGCTCTGTCCCACCCTGTAACGGAAAATGCCTCCTCCCCCTCCCTGGGGTAACAGCAGCAGCTGGGGGCTCTAGCTTAGGGCTTAAAGGGCCCTGGGTGGTAGCCGTGGCTGGAGCCCTGGGCCCTTTAAATTGTCCCCAGAGCCCCGCTGCCGCTTCCCCAGAGCTCTGTCAGCAAATGCTCTGGGGATGATTTAAAGGGCCCAGGGCTTGGCCGTTGCTACTGCCCCGGGCCCTTTAAATCCCCACCGCCCCAGCCCCACCGCCACTACCCCAGGGCTCCGGCAGCAGGGCTCTGGCAGCAATTTAAAGGGCCGCAGGCCCTTTAAATTGCGCCTGGGGAAGCCGTACTGGGGCGTACCAGCTTACTTTCCCAAAAACTAGGTAGAAGCTTCTTCTGCAGCATTTTTGAGTTGGTCAAAGGAGTCTAACTGATGTATCGATAGTTGAGAAATTAGTTATTGAAGTTATTCTCTTCCATTAAAAATGAAAAAAACAGTCACTATCCCCTTAAAGGTACTCATACAGGAGCAAGGGGAAAAGACAACCTGTCAAACAACAAATGTTTGTTTGAAGATCCCTACAAATGGGAGGTAAGGATAAGTACAACACAGGCTGCAATTTCCTGAAAGTTGCTAGAAACTTTAGCATCCTAGAGAGTTCTAAAGTTCTATTCATCTTTGAATAGAATTCCTAGTAATAATTTTTCAAACCTCTGACCTTGGCAACTTATTTGAGCTATTTCAGTCTTTACAAAACCAGTGTCTTTGACAGACAATATGTAAATAAAAATATAATGGAATTTTTACCCCTTGTTCTTGGCAGATCTGGGTTAGTCTTTCTAGCTGCTCATCTTGAATGACCTTTGCCTTCTCATATTGATGAATCACCATCTCCATCTCTACTTTCACTGGCAGCACATATGCTGGAAAAAACAAACAAGTGCTTGAAGAAATTCAGCAGTAGTTTAGCTTATCAGAGGAGATGTCTGCATATATTTTAAAACCAGAAGGAATCATCATGATCCGACCTGACTTACTAACACAGACCATAGGATTTCACTCAGTAATTCCTGCATGAAACGCAGCAATTTATGATTGAACTATAGCATTTCTTTTGGAGAAGGAATTCCATCACCTGCAACCACAAGATCCCAAGCTGCGAACCATCACTTGAGTTACAGGCAAAACTAGAGCTGAAATACATTTACACTAATGTAGATCTATTCCAGCACTTATCACAGATCCTCTAAATGGCAGGTCAAGAGCATTCTCTGCTTTGTATTCCGCACGTCCCGATAACATTTGAAACATATGGCTGTGCACCAGCTTCTAGGAGGAGCTATTCCAGAGCCCTACGCATTTTAACATAGACTCCTAAATACAACTGCAGGAAATACCTATATGAGGGAAATAGACTAAGGGTGAGAGTTTCAAAGGTACAAACAGCAGTTAAGCACCTAACTCCCTTTGCCTTCCAATAGGAGATGGATGCCTACCTGCCATTTATGCCTTTGAAAATCTTCACAAAGTCACAGTTAAGGCCAGCTCACTTTGTTCAGGGGACTATGCAAATTTTACTGTTTTTCTTGATGTTCTTCACAACCTGAATCAGATCCTGAACTTTGGTCTCAGTACTTCCCCGTACAGGGCTGCATACCCTCCCTTTGGAACTTCGGAGTCCTCAGTGTATAGAACACAAATGCCACTGTGACACGCTCTTTCTCTCACAGAAGCAAAGTGATCCTGCTTTGGCCTCATTCATTTTGCATTCCTCTTCCCTGCGTCCTGGAATCCCATACACCGATAGTAAAACAATTTACAGTTTAATAATAGATCTGACTGCCCTCCACCTATGCTAATAGCCCCTTCCTTGAATTCTTGTTTTCATGCTCAGACACTGCTCCTGTTCTCTGAAGTCTTAACTCTTCGAGCTCCTCGCTTCTCTCCAAGTGCTTCCCAATGGAGGCATGTCCTGGAATCCTGGGCAAAACAGGCCTGGCACACAGCTAATTATGCTCAAATTAATAGATTAAACAGATTTGTGGAAAACTTTCTGTGGGGAACCTCTAAGATGCAAAGAAAGCATGGGGAATCAGACAAAGTTATACCAGAGGTAGGAACTGAAAGTAGACTGGCACGATAGAGGATGCTGGGGGTGCCAAAGAGCAGCTGCAAGAAGGATTCATAAAGGAGCCATGGAATTAATTCCTATTCTCACCAGTGGGAGTCGCAACACTGTTCATTCTTTTAAAATTTAGAGGAAGGAGAACAATAAAGATATTTTCTAAAACCAATTCTGAGTGTTACAATCCTTTTCTTACCCAACCAGCTGGTTCTCAAGACAGCAAGTTTAATCACCACTTACCGTCTATAATTCTCTTAACTCTCCAAATTCTCAGAGTGATAATGAGACTGATGGCATCCCAAGGACTGCTCGGGCCATTTGCCACTGTAGAGGCCACCATTGGAGCCAAGGATAAAATTATTACAGCACCATCAAATACCTAAAATGAGAGAGATTTTTAATGAATAGCCTTTTCAAACCCTTTCTAAGGGTCACAAATCCTCCCACCCTCCTTAGTGATCCTGGAAGGCTCTTCAATAACAAAAGTGGTGCAGTTATAAACTGTGTGTGTTTTGAGGTGAGGTGAGCAGGCCACAAAAAAGCTGCATCCTCTATATGCTGTGAAGCAGAACTCCTTTGTGACATCACCCGCAGGTTTAGAAGTGTGGGGGAGCCATGGCCAGGGAGGTCTGCAACTAGTCCATTGGCCAACATCTCCACGTAGAAGTGATGCCCCAAATGCTATTACAACCCAGGAGCTGTATTATTATTATTGCTATTTATTACCAGCCACTAGGTGCGGTACAAACACAAAATAGGGCACTGTCCCTGCCTGAAAGAACTTGCATTTTAAAAAGATGTAGGGAGAAAGAAGTGGAGTAAAGGGGCACAACAAACAAGTAAAGTGACTAGGTGGCACTTGACCACATCTTAGTAATTCAATGCTGGGATAGTCTGTGTTTGTCAGAGATATAAAGACTATCCCCAAGGACTCCATGACCGTGTTATTATAGCTGGCTAGCTTCCTGTAGGTGTCCTGGCAAACGTGGATCTTCAGGAGAGATCTGAATAAGGAGAGGTTAGTGGCCATGGGGAATCAGCTCAGGAAGGGCAATTCCATGTGCGGAAGGCAATGTGGGGAGAAGGCATGGAAAGGTTTGCGGGAGAAGTGGACAAATGACATGTCAAGGTTGGGATCATTGGAAAAGCAGAGAGAATGGAATTGAGGGCAATGCTAACAATAATGCTTGGGCTGGCCCACCACATCCTGGAAAGGCATAAGGCAAAATTCTGTGCCCCCCAGCCCCTTTGGAAAGACCAAGCTCAAGGCCCATTTACTCATGGTTTGCACAGGGAAACTGGATGTACCCCACTGTAAGCAACAGACATCAAGAACTGAACATAAACATAATCCACTGGAAAGATGCAAATAAGTTGTAATCCTCACTGGCACCATCTGGAGGATGCTAGACTATAACACTTCCCTTTAAAAAGTGAAATGAAACTGTTGAAATTGATGTTTTGCTGGATAATATCAAGTGCCACCTGGCTTCCAACCCATACTGTGTGTCTCACTTGGAATATGCAAGTCAGATAAAATGGTTTGAGGTTTAGTTATGGAAGATTTGCGCACTTCTAAATGTGGCTTTATATGTAATGAAAACCAGATTTCCTGTCCTCTCCCGCAGAGCATTCAGTTTATTAGCTCTACGTTCCATCTAAACCCTGTTTCTATCACAACAATCCTATAATTACTGAAATTATAATGTACATTAACTACTGTTGCACTTTAGCTGTGTAAACTCTTAAGTAATTACCATTTTGTTAGTTATGTACATTAAGGACTTATCTACTCTTGGTCAGAACCATAATAGCTACAAACATGCCTGAACACTGCTATTGCTAGCAGGTTCCATTCATGGTCTCCTTGGCAAGTATGGACAGGAGTTTGTTTTCTGTTTATAAAACTGTGACAGATTATTTGTATGGTGGGGGATTAGTCTGTTCCTTGTGTATACTACAGCCAGAATCAAGTCTGGGGAGTGGGTTAGCAACACAGTTAAAAAATCGTATTGCAGACGATACTTAATGTCCCCATAAATGGGCTATTTACTTGGAATTTCAGGGTTTTCATTAGAACTAGTTTGAAAACTGATTTTTCTCCCCCATAGAAATTTTGAGATTTTGATTTTTTTTTTCCACTCTGGATTGGGAGGAAAAGCCAATTTTTTTTTTTTAGTTCTGAAAATATTAAAATAGGACATTTCAACATTTTTGAAATGTTTTTTCCAAAAGTGATTTTTTGTTGAAATCTATACAATTTAGTGAAAATGTTTGGTGTTAAAGTAGCATTTTCCAACAGAAACTCTTTTTGATGAAAATTTTCCTACCAGCTCTAGTTTTAGCTTGATTACGGAAACATGATTAGGCCTCATCTACACTACAAATTTCAGTCATATTGTTAACCAGATCCTCAGACTCTGTTATCATTATAATGTCGACAGGGATCATATAATCACAGTTTAACTCTCATGGGTCTCAAAAAGAAATTCTTATCCACACCAGCCAGCAAAATCACACAAAAACTGCGATAGAAACAAATGTGTTTAAAACACTGTTCTAACCAGCATCGGTCTGATACTTCCCACTGTGGACAGTGTTTTAATTTGCATCTAATTTCACCTTTGTGTGCAGGGAGTAACATGTATAAATCTCTGACAGTGTAAATGCATCAACTCTTATAGCTAAAGCACACACTGCAGAAATAGTTAATTATTTGTACTTTGCCATGCTGAAATACAAACAGCATTGGCTGTGGTACTTACCTCTATTTTGTTTTCAATATAATCCCATATACCGAGAACCACAATTCTCAAAATAGTCTAACAAGAAATATTAAGAAAAAGACAGCAATTTATTATAATTTGCATGACACTCATTCAGAAATCTCCTGGAATTAATAAGACAATTAACCCCAACATGCTCCTGGGCTGCTGTTCTCTCTGTTCACAGCAAAGGAGCATTTCCTCATTTTAACGTCCCAGGGAGTCAGAGTGCAGGAAGGAAAATGTCTGCACCCACTCTCGCTATTAAGCAAACGGCATAAGGTTAATGTATTTAGTTAGAAAGGAGGAATAATAAGCGAACATACCATGAAACAGTGATGAATTTCTATGAAAATTCCAACAGCATCTTTCACATTTTTCTCTGGTGTTGGTGTTTTTAAAAGATCAAATTAAAAATTACTGTAATTTCACTCACACAAAAGTTAGGGCTCCATTCTGCCTGTGGCAGTGCAGAACTCAGATTAAAATGTACTTTACACGCAAGAGAAGGATTAAAACATAGATGTGTGGCTTGTAAAGTACCCCAAAATGTTATTCTGCATGTCTAAAAATAAAATTAATCAGAGAGAGCTTGGTAGATATGTGAGAGAGGTGCCCAGGCCAGGAAAGGAGTCGGAATTTTGCAGGAAAAAAGAATGAAAATGGCTGTGAATATACATGTGTTCTATTCATTCCAAATATGAATATATTAAAAAACCAAAAACTCTGGGTTTATGCTGCTACCACACTTTGAATACAATAACAGTAACGTAGACACAGAATAGCGTTGGGTTCTTCTGAATAACACTGTTCATACACAAGAGCCTGATTATCCACTGCCTTGCACTTTCTGTAGCTGTTTTCACCTGAACAAAGTGAGTTGAAACTGCTCCAAAACAGATGGGTAGCCTTCTATACTCACTTTACACAGATATAAATTACTACACTGGTTGCAAGACACTGCATAATCAAACCCAGAGTTTTTAAAAGAACAATACCAGTAGTTCAGTGACTACACAGGCAAATGGATCGGCTAACGTGCACTTAAAAATAGCTCACACACAGCATGGGACATCTGAGTCTGTTTTACTGAGAGGGGGTATGCCAGTCAGGATAATTAGTGCAATTACCCTTTTCCCCTTTGAGAAGTGTTATGGGACCTTGAACTGCCATCAGGAACCAATGCTGCTGCTGATAAACTTACATATATAAATTAACTTTTCATCTGAAGGATCCCAAAATGATTAACAAATTTAGCACACTGATGAACCATTCACAGGGTCACTACATTAATCTGTTACACAGCCGCCTGTGGGGCAAGACTGCAACTGTCTTGAGGGGGTCATTTAGGGATCTGGGGCAAAAATAAGGGACAGTACTTGGTCCTGCTGTGAAGGCAGGGGACTGGACTCTATGACCTTTCAAGGTCTCTTCCAGTTCTATGAGATAGGTATATCTCCATATTAAGAAAACAAACAAACAAAAAAAAACCCTTGTTCAAATGGCAGAAAGAACTTCATAACATTTTAAGGTTCCATCTAAGGAACAGCTCCCCTAACAATTCCACGCTCAGCAGTATTATGTGGGAGCGTGAACATGGGAGTAAATTCAAATCCTGGTGGGGCGCTGAAGTCAACTGGAGTTGCAGGTGCTCAGCAAAACTCAAGATCAGGCCCTTAGGACATCTGAATAGTCCTGCACTTACAGCATTTTCATTACACGGCATTCCCATTGAAAACACACATTGGTTGACATTCTATACTTGTCCTATAAGTGTCAGAGTTCTCAGTCCCTGCTCCAAAAGAACAAGGATTTGAAAAACAAAAAAAGTCAAAAGCCCTGACCCTACCAGCTCCTTTCCAGAAACAGAATCAAATCCTGGAAAGCATGTCTATAATGGAAGATTTGTTTCTCCTGTAAAAATCTGCTGAGTTTCTGATCAAGAATTTGCAAAGAAGGTTTCAGCAAGTAAGCTAAAAGCCAGGCAAAGTAAATTCTGCAGCAGGCTGTTAATAGGAAATTTAAAAGGAAACATTCCTTCATTTAAATCTTGGGACACATTCTTCCCTGTTGCCACTCCATTGACTTCAATGGAGCGACATGAGGGATGAGTTTGGCCCATTTTGTCCTATGCTTAGAAAGTATTTGTGAAATTTTAAGTCAATGAGTAATTGGAGGACTGCTAAATAGTTAGCATATACTCAGAAACTGCTTATGAAATGCATTTCTTTTTGCCATGGACAGAATACACAGACATTTATCTTTGGAATAATAAGCTATATCCACTACAAAGAGAATAAACAGCAGAACTCTTTGGCTCACAACCCTGAATATGGGTTGTCTGAAACACTCTATTGAGGGGGCATAAAAAAGATTTTTCACATAATGTAGTTGCTGCTTTAAGTCCTCTCCGCAATGTTTTAATCAGGCTGCAATACTGTCATCAAGGGGTCTGGCTAGCTCATTTTAAGGGGCAGCCAGTCACAAAGGCTTTTTACCTCTATTGTGCTGGTGTGAATAATTATTTGACGGCTGTTTCGTGGTGTATGTGTAACGAACTGGTGGGTCTTGGTCCAGTTTCTAGATGATAGGTATCCACCCTCACAATCAGCACCCTTGTTGATAGTCTCTGGACAGAGACCAAAGGAAGAGCAACTGTGATGTCTGCCCCAGCCTCTCAACCTAGAGGCAGAGTCTCCAGAACAGAATACAGACACATGGGAGGGCTCCTGTAAACAAGCCTGAGAGCTGCTTGTTCTATTTACAGATGCCTTCAGTCTTCAGGGCTGCACCTTTCATCAACAGAACATTCATAGAATCATAGAATATCAGGGTTGGAAGGGACCTCAGGAGGTCATCTAGTGCAACCCCCTGCTCAAAGCAGGACCAATCCCCAACTAAATCATCCCAGCCAGGGCTTTGTCAAGCCTGACCTTAAAAACTTCTAAAGAAGGAGATTCTACCACCTCCCTAGGTAACGCATTCCAGTGTTTCACCATCCTCCTAGTGAAAAAGTTTTTCCTAATAGCCAACCTAAACCTCCCCCACTGCAACTTGAGACCATTACTCCTTGTTCTGTCATCTGCTACCACTGAGAACAGTCTAGATCCATCCTCTTTGGAACCCCCTTTCAGGTAGTTGAAAGCAGCTAGCAAATCCCCCCTCATTCTTCTCTTCCGCAGACTAAACAATCACAGTTCCCTCAACCTCTCCTCATAAGTCATGTGTTCCAGTCCCCTAATCATTTTTGTTGCCCTCCGCAGGACGCTTTCCAATTTTTCCACATCCTTCTTGTAGTGTGGGGCCCAAAACTGGACACAGTACTGCAGATGAGGCCTCACCAATGTCGAATAGAGGGGAACGATCACATCCCTCGATCTGCTGGCAATGCCCCTACTTATAATCCCAAAATGCCATTGGCCTTCTTGGCAACAAGGGCACACTGTTGACTCGTATCCAGCTTCTCGTCCACTGTAACCCCTAGGTCCTTTTCTGCAGAACTGCTGCCTAGCCATTCGGTCCCTAGTCTGTAGCGGTGCATGGGATTCTTCCGTCCTAAGTGCAGGACTCTGCACTTGTCCCTGTTGAACCTCATCAGATTTCTTTTGGCCCAGTCCTCTAATTTGTCTAGGTCGCTCTGTATCCTATCCCTACCCTCCAGCATATTTACCTCTCCTCCCAGTTTAGTGTCATCTGCAAACTTGCTGAGGGTGCAATCCACACCATCCTCCAGATCATTTATGAAATGTTATAAAGTGTTAAGTTAAAAAATTGTACAGAGGTCTTTTTAATCATACATTCATTTTCTGCTTTGTGGCCATTTAGTTAGGAGGGCATGGTTAATGTGTCTTAAACACTGTGTGTATCCAAAACATACACCTGCAGTGTTCTCGGTACACATCAGCCAATGCTTATTAATGTAATTCCAAGCTAATATCACCCTTTCTCACTAATCCCTGGCCTTCACAGAGAACACATGTTGGCAACACGTTTCCATGGTGGTTGCTGAGAACTCCTACACTCAAAAAAGCGTCACTAGACAAATTTCCATATATAGTATTTTGAACCTGTCAAGTGAATGATAAATAGAAAAATACTGGAATAAAAAAATGTTGGTGTTATTTACAAATAACATTTTAATTTTTTTTCCCCAAACAATCAAACATATTTCTTTGGCAAACAAAAATATATTTAATGTGATATATTTGTACAGTGCATTTAAAAACAAAATCTGTGGCAGGATCTGAAAGACAAAGGAGAATAATGATTAGAACATCTTGTTTGCATAATGGAAATGGAAATGAATTAAAACTGAATTGTGATTATAATATTTACCAAAGTTTAAGCATGAACTCTAGCAATATGATACAATGCCACTTAAACTGGTCTCTGTAAGAAAAAGGCAAAAATGAGAAAGGTTTTATTCTGTTATTTATGTATAGACATTTACTATCATTATAGTATATGTGTACCTGTAGATGTTCTGTTTTACAGTGCAGCTGCCAAGCTACATTGCAATTTTGATGCGTAAACTTGAATACAAGCATCTAATACACTTGTACATATTACCTTTTGGCTTAAAGGGACATTGCCAACTTGAATTATTTAAAATTGAAAAATTTATAAGATATTCAGTTTGTGGTACAGCATCTTTTAAATAGAACACCCTGAACTTATAATAAAAAATTCCTTAAAAAACCCAAAACTTTACAAATGTTTTTACCTCTGATGTTTGTAAATGTGTTTTCATTAAGACAGGAACTGAATAACTGATTACACAATAAGTGCTATCAAATGCAGAAAGAAACTGGAAAAATAATTGCAGTAAATTATTTTCATTACAGTAATCTTAGGTGTTATTAAAAGGTATAGTTTTCAGACAGATAGTGTCCCCTTAACAATGTGGCCTACTATTGTCAAGTAAAAAGAATTATCTCTCTGCAGTGGTACTATAATTTTTCTATCTAATTTGGTAGGGAAACTTGGCTGAGGTCTTTGCTGAGCCAGCCATGTGAATTCCCACAATTTGCATAAGTTAGCCTACTGTGAACGTACACTCAATAATTTTTTTACATACTTTATTCCTTGCACGGTTAATATATAATTTATTACTCTGTGACTCACTGGGTCAAATTCATCGCTAGAGTAAAGAAACCAAAAGAGTGAGTGAAGGGATGTATTTGGCCCATCAGGTTTAGGTAAAGGAGAGAACTATGTTTAGTTCAGCAGTACTGTTTGTACTGAAAGGGGAAGATTGAGGACAGAGGAGTGTGGGGGAAAGAGAGACCTTTCCAGTCTCTGGTGTAGCTCTCCCCTCCCCCCTCCCCCCACCCAAGCATTTATTGTTTGCTGGCATAATTACTCTGAAAAGCAAACTTTTGTTTTGCAATGCACTAGATTACTCAAAATACCTGGAGTAAACCTTTCCCAAGAAGAATACCTTGTACTCATCTGTGACGCAGCAGGGAGGGGAGAGTATTGACCTGGGAGTGTTTTTTTTAAACTTCAAATATGTTTAATATGGAAAACCACAGAAGATGGTTTTGTTACAGCTGCACATTTTTCATGGAACATAGATGCAATGACACGTTGGCACCTGGATCACCGCAGCACAGCGAGGAGAGTTTCACAGGACTGTCTGCATTGGGGATGGGAGACTTCCCTTGAGGGAAGATACCTGAGCCAGGGGGTTGGGGCCAAGTGACACCTCCTGCCTGGGAAACTGGACAAAGGCTGGAGGAGGAGCTGGGGGGAGGCTGGGGGAGATGGCTGGCGTGGGTTTCTGTTTGGAGTTGGCTGGGGAAGAGGAGGGAGCCCCAGGTCTGGGGTTTTAATCTCCCTGCCCTCCCCCCCCGCACCAGAAGGTCCTGACTGTGGGGTCCTGTTTGTGCCTACAAGCTCAGGTTCGGACTGTGTTCCTGTTGTCTCTAATAAACCTTCTGTGTTACTGGCTGGCTAAGAGTCACGGTGAATTGCAGGAAGTGGGGGTGCAGGGTCCTGACTCCCCCTCACTCCATGACATCATCTATGAGAGTTTTATCTCCTGCAACCCAGGTCATCCAACTAATTACTCATTTCAAACACTGTTTAGAAGTGTTTTAATTTACCTTTTTATGGGCTGACAGTTCTTAGAAGTGCTTCCCCAATTATTAGTACCTACCATTACCATACCACTGGAGGATCAGGAACATGTTATCTTTAACCTGACACTCAGGGTTCTACCACATGGGTATCATCTCATTCAGCTTCTCGTCAGCCAAACTTCTAAAAGGAAAAGGAAAGAAAAGGGTAAGAGTTGACTACATCTCACACACTATTAAAATAGTACAAAATATTTTCCACATGCTCTGCATTATAATTGTTGCATTCTATTGTACAATATATCCACAATAATTAATAATTAACTGCAATAGCAGAGTGACACCAACATTGCAGGCATAAACACATAAATTCTCTAACACTAGCAACTATGTTTTCTTTTCTTTTTTTTTTAACCTATATTACATAGTATCTAAATTCTACAGGTGCATTCAGACAAACATTCCTGTAACATACACTGTACCAAGTTTGTCCTTAGAATATAGTAATTGAGAATGACAATGGATTCTAAACTCAGAATTCTAGATTCAGAACTGTTTTACGGACATGGCTCAGTGACCTATTTGCTGACATCACGCTACCTTGAAGCAAATATGAATTTGATACAAACTTAGTCTTTGACTTTCCTACATCAGAAGTTCCTTCTGGTCACATTTGGACCAGGGGTTTTATCTACATCCCTGATGAATGGTGTAGAAGATGCAGGAATCTCATCAGCAGCAAGAAATCAAGCTTGAAGAGAGTCCAGCTGAAGCACCAGTTTAGCACACTGCATGGGTCAGAAATGTTCTTGAGAAAAAGGGATTGAGATAAGAGGGATGAAACTTTAGGAAGGCGTTGTGCTAAAGTCCTATCCCACCACAAAATCCTATGGTCTCCTGAATCCACCTTGTTGTATAGCGACAAAGTTGGATGGCTGAGCAGAGATAGATTTCCAAAACATTAGAAGTTAAACTTGTGCACTCTATTAAAGACTCCACAGCCAAAGTTTAACTGATTTTTTTAAATATCAGTTTATAAAATCCATGTAATTTTTTCTAGGTTTTCCTCTGCACCACCTGTTCCCAAAACCAAATGTTATCAATATCAATTCTTAACAAGTCCCCCAATACACATACATGGCCAACAATCCAGCACACTTAAGGAACCCTATGATAATAAAACTAGTATGCATAGGGAATGGAGGAAAACATTCAGAAAGGTAAAGTTCCAGTTCGTTATGGAAGAATCATATACTTTTCCATTAAATTCTAATTTTTCTATACTGATAGGTTGCTTGAAACATACAGCATTTAATAGAGAATTATATTACTACTATAGGATTTTTTAGAAAAATATACAGAAAGGATATTATTTTCTCTTAAATTCTATAGGTTTTTTCCCCCAGTAATGTCTACAGAACTATATTGGCTTAATTCTAATTAAATTCTGTAGGACTCTCCCCTAAGACGTTTTAATCTTCCTAGAGATTATTATGAAGGAGGAGTACAAGTATGAGAGACTACAATGAATATTTTTTGTTTATATGTAATTTGAGTGATACGTTTCATTTTGTCCTCTTTCTCTTCTTAATGCGACAAGCCAATTAATACATTTTAACTCAAACTTAAAAAACCCAGACAATTAACACCTTAACTACTGGAACCCCAAACCCTGCTGAATGCTTTCCCATTCCAAAACCTTTGGGGAAAAAAAGACCCTGATTTAGTGTGTACTTAATTTTAAGCATGGGAACAGTCCTGTTGACCTCAATGGGACTACTCCTGTGACTAAAGTCAGTAGAGTGCTTACATGTTGTGCTGAATTGGGCCTATATAAAGCAATGCAACAGCGGAGTACTACAGGCTAAAAAAGCCCACACCTGCAGGCCTCTCTCACAGGAACAGTCCCATTATCTTCAATGGAACAACTGGACTGAGCGAGGGCTACAGAATCTGGCCACTAATACCAAAGTCATAAGATTATTTAAAATATATTCAGACCATACACCACTTACCAAAGTCGATGCCAAGTCCTCTGTCTGCCTTTTCTCATCCAAGTATAATCAGGGCTGGTTTTACCCTCTTGATATGGTGCAATCCTGAATTAGCCTTGACTGCTGCTTTTGTTTTTTGCCCCAATATCCCTCTGACATTCTATCTCCTCTTCTGTCTTAACATCTGGGTATTGTTTGGTGTACGGGCTTGACATATGTAAACAGACACTAACAGGCAAAGCATCACAACCAGTAAATCTAATTTTAGCATTTGCAAAAGTTATATGCACGTCACTGAAAAAAGATATTGTGATATGTTGGAAAGTTTGCGGAGACTAACACGAGGAGAATATAAAATTAACACATTGCAGTAAATTCAGGTTAAGACTTGTGGCTGTAGCAAAAGTGTAAAGATAGAAGGAAAATGCTCGAGGAGTAGCAACTTAATTTTGTTAGTGGCTGCAAGTACCTGGCACATTTGTCCACTACATTTCAATCAAGCAGAAAGCCAGCTCCTATTTAACTGTAATGAGACAATAAAATGGGTGTACTATAGTTAAAGTTGCTAACGTTATCCATTATAACCAAAGATTTCGATCAATCCACAATTTTCCAAATTTTGAGCACAAGTGCCTTTGTGTGGTTTGGGGAAAATAGTATTATAAGTGATGGATCATACTCAACAGGCATCTGATAAGGTCTGATCAATCAAACGAAACCCTACCCTCTTTGTGAAATCATTATAGCATCTCTCTGCCTAGCCTGGTCTGAACAGTGAATGATTGTAAAAGCCTCACTGAACCACAGAGCAAAATTCTTTTCTATCCACCCCAAACAAAGACAAATCACTCACATGAGGAACAGGAATTAAATAAATGTAATGAAAATGCTGTAAGAGATCCTCTGCCTTTTTCACGGCCTGCAATTTCCAGAGCATTGGACAATAGTCTGGAAATTCTAAGTGTTCATTTTAGATGAGAAAAATAAGTTTCTCTTTTCTATTTTGATGCTAATCATCACAATGTAAACAGATTTGTTGCTGCCCTGTTAATCCAATGTTGTAGAGAACTATCTCCAGCAAAACAACAGCAGCAGCAAAGGTGAAAAATTCACTCTTCCCCTTTCCCAGTGGTTCTCAATCTGTGGTTTATAAAGTGCTTTCAGGTGGTCTGTGGAGCTGCTTCTGTCACAGTGGTGAAGTACATGATGTTTGCAGCTATTATTAGCGCAGTCTAGGACTCTTAAAAGTTTCCAGAAGCTTGATTGATGAACAGAATTCCAAAAATCCTAGCCGCTTTGTGCGCCTCACATGGCTACTTCATCTCTTTATTGGTGGTATTTTTTTTAATGTAAATTCAAACTTTGGTCAAACGGGTGAATGAAATTTATCAATTTGGAAAGACGGAAGCAAACTGCAAAGTGGATGCCAACAGGATTAGAACAAGGGGTACTAAATGCAGTGAGGGGAGATTCACTCCCAATACCCGTATTGTCCTAAACACAGAGAGAAGAAAAAAATACAATACAGACACAAAATGGGGATGGAGGGTAGCCAAACAACTTTGCCTATCATATTCAAAATAAGTTTATCTTAGTATTTATTTATTTCTGAACCATAATCAGTAGGAAAGGTTTGGACTCAGGATATGAAAGTGAGCAAAAGTGTATGGTTTAGGATTGTGTGTATTCATTGCTTAAATTTGATATTTTTTTAATCCATTAATAGAACCATAGAAATAAATGGCTGTGTAATATAACTAACTACATGTCCAACAAGAGTGGTTTGCAGCATCAGCTGTGACTATCAAGGCTTCTGCTTTTTCTCAGGTGAATACTCATAACCTTTTAAGCTAAACTGAACTCTTGGGTGCAGCCTCTAACTTCTGTTTTATTTGGATGCAAATCCTTTCCCCTAGCAAAACTAGAAAAATATTCTTCAGGTCTGTAGATATTCCAGGGAGTCTTCTGACATGGCATGGATGTTGGTGTAATTCAAAAACACACAACCACGTAATAGGATTTTTGTAACAATATGCATAACATGTCCCGGAGGAATAATCCAAATTGCTGTTTTGGAAGCACTTTAGATATATTAATAGTTCAACACAGATGACAGTTTTTTGGAATAAAGTTGCAAACTATAGTGAATTACTTCAATTTAGTCATTTATTGTATTATCAATATGGGCTTTTCCAATTAATGAATTTATGCAATTATGGTACAAATACACATTTGCACAGAAATTCACCATTGTTCAGTCTTACTTTGTATCTAATTTGCTGTATTTAATTATTTTCCTATACAGCAGTAATATAGATGGATGGAAAATATTTAGAAAAAACAGAGAGAGCTGCTTAAGTAAATCATGAAAGGACATGATTAATTCTTATTCAGAACCAAGCTTTGTATAAGATGAAGTCTTGGATTTCTTATTACAGCAAAATTCCGATTGAGGCCAATGAGAAATTTCCTGGAGTGAGAAATTTCCTGGAGTGAGCCAGGCCTTTTCCCCATCATTTAAAGGGACTGATTTGGGATGATACAGGTATAATTATCTCTCCTCACAATTTTGCTCTTATATTTGTATGGCAACATTCTCCCATTTTTCCCAGTCCATTCTAATTATCTCTAATAAAGAGAACGACTGTCAATACAAACAAGATCTTTTGGTTTTCCAAATATGAATGGCAAAAGCGGACTTATTTTATTTTTAAAACACATCATGTTCCTGCTCCTATTCCTATAATCAAAATTCCTACTGACATCAGTGGGAGCAGGACTGAGTCCTGCATCCAAATCAATTGTGTTTCACCACGCATTTTACATACCTCTGAAAAGAACACAGACAAGATGACTAGGCTGATCCAGTGAATAATTCCTGCAAACTGTGATGCACTTGAAACTGTAATTAACACAATATAATGAAGCATAATTTTAGTACCAGGTAGCAACTTATATATAATGGTGACTAGTATCATCACCACTTACATTTAGGAGAAGCAGATCATTTGAAACACTATAATGAAAATATAACAAAGGGACTAGATGCAATGGAACATGGAGCTTTACCCTCTTAAGTTGCTCATTCAAATCAATTCAGGTCAGTAGTGACCATAAAGTTGTTATCTGATAGCTGTTCAGTGCCTTATGTAAAATCAGTACGTGATCTCACTCATTGTTCCCAGGTGACATTGTTCACAGTTGCCAACACCACTAAAACCTACACTAACTGGAAGTCTCAGGAGAGAGGCTAAGGAATGAATGGGTTCGTCCCAGTTTTCTGTTTTGAAATTAGGTCACTTTGGTGGTAAGCCACCTGCGGATAGGAGGCTGCAAGTCACTCCAGTAGTGAAACATGCAGTTGGCGCCTCTGAAAAACAAAGTTAGGAGTTGGAATGAGCAGTGTGGGACAAGTTACTCCAAGACAATCTGAGAAAGGAAAAATACTCCTTAGGAAGGGGCTTTTGTGCCACTCTCCTCTCAGCCAGTTCTTCTTGGTGATTGTGGAGACCCTCCATTCCCTTTCTCTAGTAGAGGTTTTGGAGGCAGTGGGTGTCTTGAACCCTAGTCCATAGGGCTCTTAGGTGCTAATAAGTTCCAACCCACCAACCAGTGTTTTCCTAACTACTGTCAGAATAGAAGCTGACCTCTGTCAGAAGACTCCTATCCTGGGATCTAATTGGTGGAATGCTGGGGGTCCTGACTGGTCCTCAGTTTCTATTTAAACCAATCTCAGGAACAAGAAATTTTCCATGCAACTGGGTTTCCCTTGCTAGGGACTGCATCCTCTGCACCACCTGCTCCTACTGCCTGATCTCCTGGTAACTGGACCCTGCCTCCTGACTCCCACTTTGCCCTCTGACCTCCTGGTATCTGACCCAGCCTGACTTCTATTCTGACGACTAGGTCAGACCACCCACATCCTAGTTGGGGCAGTGGGCTGCTTGCGATGGAGATGAATCACAATTCTATCAAAAGCTGTCTGCCCAGTTTGAAGCCCTATACGAAAAGAGGAACACAGGAATGACATTGCAGGTCAGATTCTGCATCTGTCCTATGTGTGGAGCTGCTACAGAATCAAATCTTTGGTGTGCAATACCCTGTATTGTCATTGTTCCAGGATATAGGGGCACAAGTCTGATTGGCTTTACTAGGAGATGAGACTAAATCCTGCGCAACTGAAAACTTAAGAGTAAAATTTTATAAACTAACAAAAATAATTAGTCATTATTCCTTGAAATAATTGTTTAAAATCTTTAAATTTATTCTGGAAGACCAATAATTGTTTGGACCAAGATTTTCAAGAACAGATGCATGAACATAGACCCCTTTATCCATATTAGGCACCTAAGTAAGTGGCCTGATTTTCAGAACTGATCGCTTATTCAGGTGTCTAACTATGGAACATATTGGTCACAGGTTTCACAGAAGAACAAGGCATCAAGTCCCTGCCCCACTCACAGTTAGCTTGATTCTACAAAACCAAAATGAACACCTGCATTGAGACCAGTATTAGAAATAGCTTGGAGAACCAATGTAATTTTTAACAATATTTGAATACACTTGAGCTGGATTAGAAAAATGTGAAATATCATCTGACATCAAACCACCTAATAAAGATGAATTGCTCACAGAATACACATACTATGAACACATTTAACTCTAAATTGTCAATGCAGGTTCAAAATAAAGAAAAATGTATTACAGGAATGAAACCATTTCATACAATATGTTTCAGTAAGCATATAGCTGTCAAACTGCCAAGTTTGTCTTTGTGTTACCCCACTGAGGACCACTTCATTACCATGCCAGAAAGATTCGGGCCTCGGCTGTCTATAAAGGGTTAATGTACCTTTGAGACATGGAGGACTTTCTGGATAAGTTCAGCTGCAAGGTTATCTGCACATGGTGGGTGTCTAGGATGAGGAGAGCTTTGTTCACATAGCAAAGCAGAACACTGAAAGGTCGTGTTCAGTACATGTATCAAAGTTCATATCCCTGCAGTCTCAGAAAAAAATGCAAAGAAGACAAGAAATTCTACCCCCAAACCCTGTGTGCCTGCCCAGGTCCTAGGAGTTTGTCTACAAAGGATCAAAACTGCTTGAGAAGATAGGTTGAATTACTGCACAATGGAAAAGTGTTTTGGGCATCTTTGTGTGCATGAAGATGCCAGGTTGTAGCAGAATAATGGGAGATAAGGGGGATTAGGATTCAAGGAATAACATCATTTTAGTTGCCACTGATATTCCTTAAAATATGGTAATAGGGTGTCAGTAGAAATTGCCATGTATGGTACCAATGAATTTCAGCAGTCACAATTATTGATTAATAAAAAAGAAATAAGCAGACAATACTTTAGATAATTTCAACAACACGCTGCTTAAACAATAGGGCAGTGCTGGGAAATGGGGGAATCCATTTGTGGGGAGGGTTCTAATCCCAATCTATTGACATGCAGTCTTCCAACTGCCCCCTAGTGTGCAAGCAAGGTATAACATATGGGAATTTGGGGTGGGACGAAATGGATTTCTCATATTGCAACATGTGCAGCAAAGACTGCTAGATATACTGCATGATGGTGACACAATTAAAGCGCCCGAGTGGTATCAACAGTAAACAGTTTCAAAGAACCTTCCAGGAAAGAAGTTCGTGAACAAGAGCTGAATCAATGTACCATGAACCGAGCTGGCATTCCACCACTCTCAATTGCCTTCTCTTCCTTAAAGACATCCAACTGAACATACAGACTTCCTCACACTGAACTGTAGAAACAACACAATTGTTTCAGAAACAATGTGAGAACACTACATTGTCCAAACTCTAGTGGGGCACAGTCACAGTCTACTATTTGTGTGAATTTGGCTTGTTGTAGAAGTGTAGCCTTACCTCTGAATTTCTTGGGCTTGTAAACTTTTTTTAAAAAAATTAACATTCTTAAAGAAAAGAAGAAAAATCAAACAAACCAAAAAAACAGTCAAAGGCTACAACTTATCTTTTTTTTTTTTCGTAGGTTTTCAGTACCTGCAGCTCCCACTGAACTCAAAAGGGAGACGGGGTGCTGGAACAATTTTTATAGTGGCGGTGCTGAGAGCCATTGAACTAAACTGTAAACCCTGTATATAACTGAAACCACTTCAAGCCAGGGGGTGCAGGAGCTCCCTCAGCAGCCCTAGTTCCAGTACCTGTGAAGGGAGCTATAGAAATTCAGCACCTCTAAAAATCATTAAAATCATTTCCAAACATGCTGCAATTCTCTTCTGAGCTGTCACACTGTTGTTTAAACACTGTGAAATGATCAAACCCTTATAAGAAATAAAGCCAAACAAATTCCCACTAAGGCATGGTTTCATCTTTATATTCATTTTCATTGCACAGCTATACAAGTACTTACATAGGCCCAGATCCAGCAAACAGATACATGCAGGTGGATTCTTGCACCTGTGTGGAGCCCCACTGATTTCAATAGGACTTCATGCAGGTATACAGATGTACCTATATTTATCCAATCGCAGGAAAAGGGCAGTAGTAAGTTACTCCCACCACTATTGGAAGTGGTTTGGCAAAGAGATGGAGATGCATGGTCTAGAGAGGACAGGGAGCCAAAAACTAAAGAATTCTAATCATGGCTCTGCTAATGAACCCCTTCTCTCAGACCCTGGACAAGTGACTTAATCTGCTTTCATTTCTCCATCCACAAAATATGGAGAACAGTGCTTCCGTACATTACTGGGGTAATAAGAGATTATTTAGTTAATGTACATAGAGTCTGCCATATCAAATATGCTTCATGCTAAATTCACTCAAGGTCTATTAATTTCTCATTTGCATAATCTGCACTTTTGCAGATACAATTTCCATTGATGACAACAAGGAGTTGTGCCCACTGAACAAGTGCCAAGTGCAACTGAAATCGGCACTATGAATCTGAGAGGAGAATTCTGCCCTGGGATTTTAGCAATCATAGAAGCTTAATTTTTTGTACAATATTTTTGCACATGTAATTCAAAACCATTAAAAACACTCTAAAAAAACAGATTTCCTTGGTGATTGCAGTCTCTACTGTGGATTAATGGCTTTTATTAGAAACAAAATTGGCAGTGATGTACCATAGCATATCCTTAATACACTTGTATACGCTGCTTTCATATACTACAGGGAATTATTGTATGCTACAATTACATTTTTAGAAAACATAATTGCACACTAATGGCTTTTAAAAGATTAAGTTAAAAGTACAGTCTTTGTTTCACAGAATTATCGTATTTATGTTAACTCCTCCCATATATTCCATAAGCGGTTAAAGAACAAAACCCCAGGAATTTAATGTAACAAAAGCTACATGAAATAATGAGAAGCGTGGTGTGTTGATGGTTTAGTGTCAATGCAGTGAACTGCCATGCAGCAGTCTTTTACACACAGGGCCAGCAAGAATGGAGAGTAGCGCAGAGACAAAATGCTCAGCCTAGTACCATCTGTTTGCCTGGCACAAACCTCTCTGGGGTACAGGTTGGTGGGCTCTGAAAGATGTCACATGCAGCACTCCTCAGAGAGGAGTATTGATGGGGAAACAAATGGTAAAGAATGCAGGAGATCCTTCCGAAATAGTGTTAGAAGTCTAAGACAAACCCACAAAAGCAAATAAATCTAGTGTTTAGGATTCAACCATTAGCTCTACTAGCAGTGGCAACTTTAGGCATATGCAATGGGCCTTAGGCACACACCTGACCTATCAAAGTGCCATCACTGAATTTCTCTGTGATCCTCTCTTAGTTCAGCTCTAAAGATTGAATCCCATAGCCGATAACCCCAAATACTTGGAAGACTGCATTTTGGTGCCGCCTCCTGACTTCCCTGTTTACAGAAGAGTTGGGTTAGCAAGGATGGCAGAGCCTCACAAATAGCTGATAGGGTTGTCTGAGGCTGGAAGGGATGGTTTCATAGAAGTGTTTGAGGTGTGATATAGATAGGTATAAGGGGACCAGGTCAAATATAGGTAGGGTGTAGGAGAAGGCCCAGTCAGCAGTCCTTCTTACAGGGCTTATAAAATACAACAACAACTCAGGCTGCTGCTAATAGTGGCTCCCTTAATATTACCTTTAAAGCAGGGTTTTTCTTTCTGAGCCCCACCTCCGCACCAAAAAAACATGTTCTAAAAACTCCATGGCCCACCTGTGCCACAATAACTGGTTTCTGCCAGGACCAGTGTTAAGGGATAGCAAGCAGAGCAATTGCCCAGGGCTCCATGCAACAGAGGGCACCGTGAAGCTAAGTTCCTCAGGCTTCTGCTTCAGCCCCAGTGGCGGGGCTCAGGGCCCCACGCTTCAGCAGTGGATCTTCGGCTTTCTGCGCTGGGCCCCAGAAAGTCTAACACTGGTCCTGCGTGGCAGACCCCCTGGAACCCGCTCACGGCCCGCCTGGGGGCCCTGGACCTCTGGTTGAGAACCACTGCTTTACAGCACTCCATTACACTATGTAAACTGATCTTTGGGATGAAATCCTGAGACCACTGAAGTCAAATAGCAAAGCTCAAGAATATCACCCTAGAGTTCCTTAATCTTTAACGGTTCATTTTTTTGCCATTGTGGGTGTGTCTAAACCCCTTATAGTTATTTCTATATATTTCTACATAATTTCTTTTTTAAAGGGCACCTTTAATATTTAGCACAGGAAAACTTGTTGGCGCTTACATTCAGATGAGTTTTGTGTGACTGAGCAAAAAAGAATGGAGGGAGAGAACAGTGAAAGAACAGCTCAACCAGGAAGCAAAGCAACACAATTAAAAATTGCCTGTACCGTGGAACCTGTGTAGAGTGAACTCAGATATAGCAAAACTTCACTTGTGTTGTTGTTATTTGTCTTACCATATGTTAGTGAAGTAGAAGGAAAGCCTTAATTGTTTCAATGCATTGCCAGACACTAACTGTAATTTCAGTTCCAACAAATCTCTGTTTATAGGGACAAATTACTAAAAGAGAGAGCACCAACTGCACCAGCAAAATCCACACTCACCTATTTGCATACATACATGTAACTATCACAGAAGTGTCCTTTTGATGCACAAATGCCCTGTTTTCTGGTGTATGCAAATTGGAGAAGGTTATCATAATGGGAGTGTGCAGTTTTTGCAGGTGAACAAGGTGTGGGCACATTTTTTCAGGTGAATTCTACCTGCATCCTCTGAAAATCTGTCCCATAACGAATTTGCTCTGTGGGGAAGGGGAGGACTTCACTATACCAGGGTTCCACTGTATTAAAAGTACAGTAAAGGTCATTATCTAACTTTTAAACTACTTACATGACCAACCCTCCTCCCTCAAGCAAGTTAAATCTAAACATCATTTATCTTCGATCAAATTTTTTAAAAAAGCCTGCTACTCACACTGGAGAAGCTTTATATCTATTAGGAGTTCCAGAGTCAGGAGAATCACCACCAACACTACACAGGCTACCAGGAAACTGTTGAGACTTGCACTGAGCAAAAATACCTGCCACACAGCTGCTCGTCTCCCACAGCACGGCTTTAGCCAGTTAGATCTAAAGAAATAAAACAAGGGGGGCAGGGAGGGGAGAAGAGAGAGAAAGAGAGGAAGAGAACGTAAAGAGTAATGGACTCTAAGTGAGAAAAGTGCTGCTAGAATAGATGTGACCATCAGTCCAAATCCTATTTACTTTTATTAATTTCTCTGTTAAATACAGCCTCTTCTCTTGTCTATTTTTCTGAATTAGTATAGAGTTGGATGCTAGTTACATATATCAATTGAAACTACCTGAATTTAATGGGCATCCTTAATTGCACCTGTACTATGGAGGAAGTTCTTCCTGGTCTAGAGGACTCAACAAGACCCTCTGTTCTAGTCACATTTTTATAACAGGCCCATCACCATTATATCCGAGTGCTTTTCAACAATGCATTAAGCAATACGACTAACGTCTGTCATGGGTGGTCCCTTCTTCAATCCCCAAGAAGAAAAAAATTCTTGTATGTTTGTTTTGATGTGTGTGCTATGTGCTTTTATTTGTGAAGGCCAGGGCAAAGACTCACGCTTTGTAGTTAGATTGGAAAGTAATGAAGTTGGTGGTAGTTCCTCTGGAAGTGAGAATTATGATCTTCGACCACTACACCACTTAATCTTTGTGATGACTTGGAAAAAGTTGCCAAAGCAGGCATGCAGTCATGCTTCAGCCTACCCTGTGCACCAGAGCCAGTGCCTATGATGTTACAAAAGGTGGCAGTGGGTGCTTGGAGAAGGGAAGGGTGGCAAGATCAGTGATCAAGTGGATGCAGTGGTTCTCATGAACAAAATGCAAATACATGGATATTGGTGGTACAAAGGGGGAGGGAGATGGTGCATACCACCTCTGAATTAATAACTCTAAATTCAATGGAGGCATAATTCATGTGGGAGTCAAACACCTGAAAAAAAAAACCCACCACCATATCCGCATCACACAGCCTTCCCTGATGTAGCCATATGCCACATCTTCAAAAATGAGAAATGGGTATGTCTCAGTGCTACATAAGCAACACTAAGGGACTTAGAGCTCTCGAGTCTCTTCAGAAAAGAACGTTTCAGTGAAATGCTCCTTCCCCCAGGGGATTGCTTAACTAAACCCTAAAGACCTCCTGTGCAGACACTTTAAACTTGAAAGAAGATCTGGCAAGGTTTACAGTATATAGATCTATCCTTAGTTCAAATGCATCAAGACTCTGGAGTAAACATCTGAAATCACCAGATACTGCTTCTCTGTCTCAAACATTCTGACTGAAAAAATGTGAAACAAAACACAACTACATGAACTGTAAAAGACTGGGAGTTCTAGATTTTTAAACAATTATTAAAACAAAAAACTAAAGCACCAAAAAGATAGGGAAAAAAAAAGAAAAATTAAAGGCACATAGGTGGTTGGGAAAAAGTGGTGACGCTAATCTTCTGCCCAATTTTAAGGTGAGACAGTGACAGGCTCCTAAAGGAGTTGCATTCGGTCCTCCTCTGCTGGTGGCTCCAAAATAAGGCCTCTGGGAAGAAATAGGGTTTTGAGGTAAAACAAGGGGGAAAATCCTCCCAGCTGTCGGGGGCACATATTTGCAATTTGGTCACCAGGGAAAAAAGTATCTCATAGATGGAAGCTGATGTACTCCCTTATTTTCTAGATCCCATTCCAGTACTCACAACTGCTCTCAAACCTAAAGAAGAGCTTGAAAGTGTGTGTCTCTCATCAACAGAAGTTGGTCCAATAAAAGATATTACCTCACCCACTTTGTCTCTCTAATATCCTTGGACCAATGTGGCTACAACAACACTGCAAACTTCCGCGCTAGGTTGGTCTACAGAACTTGGCTTTGAAAGCACTCCCAGTGCCACAAGCTGTAAGGAACATGACTGAAAAGTGAAGCAAAAGTTGTTCTCTTTCAGAATTTTTGCTCTTTTTGTGGGAAAATAAAAAAAAATAAAAATACTCTGATGTTCTTCTATCCAAGGATCTTAAGCTGCTTCACAAACATAAATAAGCTAAACCTCACTCTCAAGATCCCTGGCAAGTCAGCTTAGTATATTTGTTCCCTTTTAACAGGCAGGAAAACTGAGGTACACAGAGAGCTGTGGCAGAGCAGGGAATAGAACCTCTAACTCCTGCTTCTGGGTCACATATTTTAACCACTATTCTTCTTTTCAATACTTAAGTGCTAATCCTCCAAACTGTCTGGGGACAGACCTTTATGTGGACTGAGACCTTTTGCCATTAGATTTATTGGTAGGGGTTTTTATACATTAATTTCAAAACAGGATCACATTCTTCATTATGGCTGTTATTTTAGTTTTGAATAATTTTCTGATCACCCTCCTGGTGGTTATATTTTTATTTACAATAAGGAATAGCCTTATTTATTTTCCTAATCCTTCTCTCTTGTTCTTACACCTTCTTTCTCTTCTATTTCACCAATTCTTAGCTCTTCCTTTTCCTTAGCTTAATGCTTCCTTTTGCCTTTTTCTTATTCTCAGCGTGATCAGTAGAGGGCCTAGCTACATACCTTTAAAAATTTCCATATTCTTAAGACTTCTAAGGACACTGAACATACATACACTTAAATAGATTGCATTACTCAGCATATACTACACACTGGCACTATAATGATTAACATTATTATTTAATTGTTTAAGTTAGTAACTACTTAAAGAACTGATAATGCATGAAAAATAAAGTTCACCTCTCTAGCTCTGCACTGGCTGTCTATGCACGTAGCAATTTTTCATTCTGTACAAAAACTTTGCAACGAAAGTATCGTATTATAGTTTGGAAAACATTGTTCTCAAAGGTGAACTGCAAAGCATAGAATGCTTAAGTTTCTTTCTAATTAACAGACTATAAATCAGGGGTGGCCAACCTGTGGCTCAGGAGCCACATGTGGCTCTTCGGAAGTTAATATGTGGCTCCTTGTATAGGCACCGACTCTGGGGCTGGAGCTACAGGCGCCAACTTTCCAATGTGCCAGGGGGTGCTCACTGCTCAACTCCTGGCTCTGCCATAGGCCCTGCCCCCACTCCACCACTTTCCCCACACTCTCCTTGGCCCGCCGTGCCCTCGCTCCCTCCCCCTCCCCCAACCTCCTGCATGCCATGAAACAGCTGATCGGGAGGTACGGAAAGGGAGGGGGAGGCGCTGATCAGTGGGGCTGCCGATCGGCGGGGTAGGAGGTGCTGGGAGCTAGGCGGGGGGAAGCTGTTGGGGGATTGCTGATGTATTACTCTGGCTCTTTGGCAATGTACATTGGTACATTCCGGCTCCTTCTCTGGCTCAGGTTGGCCACCCCTCCTATAAATCTTTATCTCAAAATTACAAACACATTTTAAAATTAAAAACTGGAAAACCACCTGCTCCTTCACTTATTAACAGGATGCACTCATGTATAATCTGTCATCTGAGGATTTCAAGGAATTATACACCTTTAGTTGTCATTCTCACTTCACATATACTGAAAATTATCCAGAGAGGTTCAGCTATTTGCCCAAACTCACACAGCAAGTCATCTGCTCTGACCACTAGACAGAGGCATAGCAAGCCTCGGGTGAGGAGTCTGCGTTTCCACCACAATAACTGAAGGCATCTTAAACTCCAAAATCCAAAGCAAGGGGGAAAATGGAACTTTGAACTCAGGACTGGGTGTGTGAGTGAAGATGGGACAGTTTTCCTAACATTTTATTTTAAATGTGAATTTATTTTTAACACTTAGCCTCACAACACCCATATGAGGTAAAACAAATTAATATTTGTAAAGCAGATTGGAATCTTTTCATGGAAGTCAATATACAAGTGCACAGTTTTATTATGGGACATTTGAAATATATATTGATCAAAATGATCAGGAATTTTTTAAAAAGACACTTTTAACATGGCTTTTTGCAAAGCCAATCTATTACTAGCCTAATTTGATGCACTAATACACAGGTTTTAAAAAAGATGTTCAGCATTGAACAAAATTGGGGAAAGAATTACCACATTTATTTGGTAATGAGCAACCATAATCACTTCATTCAAGCTACTAAAATCTGTCACTGTTTCTGTTTCCCTGTCTTGCAAAACAAACCAACCAACCAAACATTCATGGCATAGTAACCAGCCTTTCTGGCTAATTAGTAAGCATTCCCCTCCCTCAAAATGATCTGCAGGCTAAAACTGGGCAACAGGTTATATCTAGGGATGGACACAAATGAAGATTAGCAATTAGCCAACAGAAGGCATGACCCAGACCAGGAAGTGATAAAAATACAAGTATGGGTAGCAGCCTAGACCTGGCTGAGGGAAACCAGGCAGCAGAGCCTGGCAGGAGTTTGCAAGTAGCACCTAGAAGACCTGAGGAACTCTGAGAGACACGTACAGCCTTGTACCCTCCAACTGGATTGCTCCTTAGAGGCTTAGCTAAGAATAACTTCATGAATTATTTCTTTAAATAAGTTTTAATACTTAGGAGATTTGCAAACTTTCTTTTCTGACAGCTCTGGTATAAAGTTTCCTCCTTTAGTATTACAGGTGTGCGAGTGTTCAAATGGGAACCTATCAAAAGGTGACCTATGTAGGGTCAGGTATGTGAAGAATCAACTGCGCTTGCTTTTGAGCTTATACCATACTGTGCATACTACCAAGTATTCGAGTTGCACTCACACTGGCCTTTTCCCTGAGATTACTACCACCACTGCAGCTCCACTAGTGTAATTACTAGCTACGCACAGCAGGTCAACACGGCATCTTGGGTAAGACACGGGCACTCACTGCATTACCAGTATTAGTGCTTCCATTGGTTTAGCTATACCAGTGGAAGTACTGGTGGGAAATATTAGGGAGAAAGGCTAATGTAGATCAGGCTGAAAGGGTCCTGTGCACCATGACACATACAGAAACAACCTACCAAAGGTAAGAGTGTTCACATGAAGACTTTGAATGATCTGTGTCAGAAAAGAATCAGAAAGACATTTCTAAATCATGGAACATGTTTGTAACATACTGACTGAGCAGTGCAACATTTTATATGTTCTGCAATAAAGAGCCAGTTATCACACAGAATTTAGAGTGCAAAATGCTCAAAGTGGAAAAGAGGGAAAACATTTTCTGCTGCAATGCAGGTCTTAGATTTGGACCAGAGCACACAGAGTAACAATGATGTAGTACTGCACAGGAGAACAAATCATCATTACAGTCTCCTTCAGTACATTTCGCCATTTTGCTTTTGTTCTATCTTTCTGGCCCCAGTTCATGTCTGGCAGTTATGCATATGTTTTAAAAAAACCCAATAAACCAACCAAACATCACTTTTGTAAACAGAGAGAGAGAGAGCTTGCTCACTGAATGAGACAGTTCAGCCTTAAAAGCTCTCTACCTCATCTCCCTCCTGGGGGCTGGGTAATTCATCATGGATCAGTCTGATATCTTCATGGGCCTGTGTGGGTTGAACAGAGTAATTGAGAGGAGTGACGTAGGATAGTAAAAGCCCTTACAGTATCAAGTGGCGAACCAAGGAAGAAAGGCAGAAACTTAAACCTATTTTAGTTAATGACCCTCTAAGTCTTGCAGAAAAACAACTAAAATACTAGGCAGAAATCAAAATAATAATTCAAAGATTTGGAAAAAAAGAGAAATAATGAAGACTCTAGCACCATCTGATGCAAATTTAGAAGCCAGACTAAACTGTCTGAAGGAAAAAAATTAGCACATTCTTGGTGTTTTACAAATAAAATAATAATAACAAATGAGATCACAAAAAACAAAATGAAAATGAAGAGGCAATGTAAAATGCCAGAAAGAACAGAATGTTTAAATCTGTTATAAGACAAAAAGAACAAGGATGAAAAATAAATCTAGAATAAGAATACTGACCTTGTCAAGAAAATCAATAAAAAGCAACACAAAGAATAATGAAGGAAAACACCCCACAACATTCCATGGTAGTAACAGAAGTAGTTTGGGTTCCATGAAATGTCACTACTATAGTTCTGATCTTGTAAAGACTTATGCAAATGCTTAATATTTACATACTTTAACACATACATGTAAATTTATGTATGTGCATAAGCTCTTGTACAATTAGGGTCCAGTTATTTTTTCAATTAACACAATACCTGTGATCTTGTGGGTAATGTGCTGCTTTCTGTAAACTTAACCAAAAGCTTTATAGATTCTAAAAAGATATGAAGAATGTTATGCAGAGATAGTCAGCATGCAATTTTATGCCTTGGAAAAAGAAAACATTCCTTTACCCCAAAACATCACTTCTTTATTACAAAGCAGAAATAACTAACAGATTTCTAAAAGCACAGAAATGTTCAAAGTAACAGGAAGAGTTGGAGTTACTTTGCATGGTCCACCATAAGATAGAGAACAAGAAATCTGAAGAACTATAGGAGAGGAATTCATTCAAGAGAAGAGAAACATGAGGGACCTATTTTATACAACTACAGGTTATGCTACCTTGTGTTAGGGTTATATCAGTTCATCATAATAGTACTGGTGAACAAAGTACTGGTGAAATCCTGGCCCCAACGTGAAGTCAATTGTGAAGCTCCCAGACTTTACTGGAGCCAGTATTTCACCTCTTGACTTTATTATTCTAATTTTATTAAAGTGATTTTACTGTGGTTCATCTGCAAACAGGTCATTGTGGAATAAAACAAGCCATGCTGTAGAGTCTATTATTACAGTGTAGACTATGAAAAGAACTTTGATGAATCAAAAAGAGAAGCAATTTTAAAAATATCCAAAGGCTGAGAGATTCAGGTGCAAGAATCCTAAATCACATCTACATAAATATGCACTGACATTTCATCTGGAGAAGGGGAGTGAAGCAGCACAAAGATATAATCCAGCCTTAATTCTACACTTCACATCTGGAGAAGACTGCCAAGAACATTGCACAAGAAGAAATCATTAAAATAAACACAGAAATCTTTTTAAAAAAAATCTATCCAAAAAGCTTTGTTTAGAGAAAATTTTAGAAGGGTTACTATAATACAAGGACTTGCTGTTTGGCCTTAGGCTAGTGACTATTTTAAGACACCAAGGGTTTGGTCCTGCACCATTAAAGTCAGTGGAAGTTTTGCTATTGAGTTCACTGAGAGCTGCTGGTGCTCAGCATCTCTGAAATTCATACTCCTGGGCTGTGATTCTGCTCCCACTGAAAAAAATGACCTAAACTCACTCCCTAAAAATTACGGCACCAAAAATCAAATGTCATTTTTGAAAATTTGGCCTTTAAATTCTGTGTCACAGTTTCCCCATTTGTAAAATGTAGATAATCATACTTCCATCCCTTTCTCACAGGAAGGTTGAATGCATTAATTACTCTTTGTACAATGATTTGAAAATTAAAAGCATGAAGATTTATTATTCTCATGTTTAACTTCCTAATATTGTTGACAAGTCTTTGACCATTTTTTCCATCCCCAGATGTTCAACAACTCCAGCCCCCAGAGTTCCTATTTAGCTGCTCTCTCTTTTCTGCTTCCTCCTCTTATCCTACTTCCCATCATTCTTTCTTTAACATTTTTCTATAGTTTATTTTACTCTCTACCTAAGCAAATGTAAGTAGATTTTAAATGTGGCTGAGCACAGAAGCAACAAAGTAAGACAAATAGTTAAAAAAAAATCCATGCAGGTATATCCACCAGATAAAACACATAACGAGCATAAGCTATGGACCACACTCATTTTTTTCATATTTAGGGACACTGTCCATTACTTAAATTAAACAATCTGCCCCCCTACACACACACACACAAAACAAAACCCAAAACATTTGCACTTCTGGCTAAGTTTTTTAATCTATTATGAGATTACAAAAAAATGTATCTAGGATTTTTTCCATTTGTTTATTTGTGCATTTAATATTTTCTGTCTATAGTCAGGTTTCAGAGTAACAGCCGTGTTAGTCTGTATTCGCAAAAAGAAAAGGAGTACTTGTGGCACCTTAGAGACTAACCAATGTATTTGAGCATAAGCTTTCGTGAGCTACAGCTCACTTCATCGGATGCATACTGTGGAAAGTGTAGAAGATCTTTTATACACACAAAGCATGAAAAAATATCGCCCCCCACCCCACTCTCCTGCTGGCAATAGCTTATCTAAAGTGATCACTCTCCTTACAGTGTGTAGTGGGGTGGGGGGAGGTATTTTTTCATGCTTTGTGTGTATAAAAGATCTTCTACACTTTCCACAGTATGCATCCGATGAAGTGAGCTGTAGCTCACGAAAGCTTATGCTCAAATACATTGGTTAGTCTCTAAGGTGCCACAAGTACTCCTTTTCTTTTTGTCTATAGTCAGTTTCACTCTTTCCTATCAATTTCCCATTAGTTGTGTGGGTCTTTTACACAGCAGTGGAGAGAGAAAATATTTTTATAAAATAGAAAATACCAACATAAAACCATAAAAATTAGGAGTGGCACCTGAAGCTACTTTTAACTCATTTTTAAACACTCACTAGATTTCTGGTTAACAATTTCCCTTATAACACTTCTATTTTGGTGTCCACTCTCTCCAACATCTTGAACAACTCCCAATATCTTAATGAGAACCTCACAGTAACATAGAGGGTTGAACAGAACCTTTCGGTTATTTTGTTCTCATCCTTTGTACAAGTGCAGTACCCAATCTGTGGCAGACACTTTTTTCTATTCTTCATTGCCCTAAGGTCCGCGGATCTGTTACAATAGAATCTTCAGTGCGGTGTTCCTCCAGGGTCAGGAACAGGCTTATCTTTTAGGTACAGATATTCCAAATGAGGTATATTATATATCCTCCATTTTCTCCTCCACTTTGTAGTGTGGAGAAGCCTTCTGATAAAAAATGGCATTGGTTAAAGACCAGATAACCAATATGTTAAATTTTGGTGAGTTTATGTATTGATGGTCATGTGACCACCTAGCAAATCTTAATTTATAAGGGGGGGGGTCACATTCAGAGGCTTGCTGAGTAAAAGGGGTCACCAATACAAACGTTTGAGAACCACGGTCCTAAGCATAGCTCACCTTACCTGATCAAATGAAGTTTTGGAATAGCCTTCCACGGGAAGTAGTGGGGGCAAAAGATCTATCTAGCTTTAAGATTAAACTCGATAAGTTTATGGAGGAGATGGTATGATAACATGGTTTTGATAATTAAATATTCACGGTAAATAGGCCTAATGGCCTGTGATGGGATGTTAGATGGGGTGGGAGTTACCCAGGAAAGAATTTTCTGTAGTATCTGGCTGGTGAATCTTGCCCATATGCTCAGGGTTTAGCTGATTGCCATATTTGGGGTAGGGAAGGAATTTTCCTCCAGGGCAGATTGGAAGAGGCCCTGGGGGTTTTTTGCCTTCCTCTGTAGCATGGGGCACGGGTCACTTGCTGGAGGATTCTCTGCTCCTTGAAGTCTTTAAACCACAATTTGAGGACTTCAATAGCTCAGACATAGGTGAGAGGTTTTTCGCAGGAGTGGGTGGGTGAAATTCTGTGGCCTGCATTGTGCAGGAGGTCAGACTAGATGATGATAATGGTCCCTGCTGACCTTAGTATCTATGAATCTATGATCACTCTCATTACAGTGTGTATGGTAACACCCATTGTTTCATGTTCTCTGTGATATAAAATCTCCCCACTGTATATTCCACTGCATGCATCCGATGAAGTGAGCTGTAGCTCACGAAAGCTTATGCTCAAATAAATTTGTTTGTCTCTAAGGTGCCACAAGTACTCCTTTTCTTTTTGTGAATACAGACTAACAGCGCTGCTACTATGAAACCTGTCCTAAGCATAGTTTCACAATACTCTGTACTCTGCCTATAAGTCTATCCTCCACGTCTTTAGGTTTGTTTGTTTGCTGTTAATATATATTTTTATTATTTGATTCCCTAACTCTGATTCAGACAGCAGGCCTTCCCCCCCAAAAAAGGAAGAATTCCCTCTTGTGTGTGTGTATGTGCAGGCATGCCCAGAGGAGTCCGCACAAGTCTCTGGCTTGGTTCTTTTTGCATGGATCTGCCACACTGAACTCTGTGAAGGTGAGCAGGGAAAACACCACTAAGTTTAATTAATTACCCTTTGAGAATTTATCTCCATAATCCTGCTTCAGATGGGGGAGAGAAACTGGGCTCAGAGACTGCTCCAAAAATATTTCAAGTGGCTAGCAATCTCCCTGTTTTCAAAGAGGCTGGGACTTATTGTGTCCTCTCCCCAGCACAGGCCCTTTTTGGGTCTCTCAGGAAGGTACAGGCCTGAGGTTCAAAGATGGGCTTTCACAGAAGATCTACCCCTCTCTACTGCATGGGAAGCAGATTTGCCATATGGTTGTGTGTTTTCCCTGGAGGTGGCAGCCTGGGAATCCCAGGACGCCTGTTACAGGGGTGAGGTGGCAGCTGGAAGAGAGAGATAGCTCCAAAGACATCTTGCTGCAGTCTGTGATGTTGGCAGAGTCTGTGCTTGGTCCAGTGCCCTCCATATAGAGCCTGTGGGGAGATAGAGGTGGGGGAGGAGGTGACTGACCTTCACAGTTGGGAGCATGGTTGCTGGTGAGGATTATTGGGATTTATGTTTAATCTACCATTTGGCACACTGCCCCTCTGAAGTCATTCCCATCCTGGAGATAGGGGTGGAGGAGCTGCTTGCCCCTGGAGCCGGCTATTCCAATCCTGCTCAGCTTCTTTCCTGCCTGGGGAAGGGTGGACTGAGGTAACCCTGCCCAGTTTGGGCTGTGAGGAGGAAACTGTGTTCTGCCCATAGCCAAGCTCCGGCAAAAAACAGTAGGTAAGAGGGTGAAGCAGACTGCAAAGACCTCTCCCTTTGCCTCTGACTTTTCTCAGCCTAACTCACTCCCTGAGGCCTGCAGGAGCACTAACCGCTGCAAATGCCTCCAAAGGGGAAGCACAGTTGAGGGGGCAATCTCCCAACATGGCAAATGAAGTCCTGTGACAGGGATGGGAATTAGACAGACACATTTTTCAACCGATCTGCTAGTCAGAATTTTGAAATAAGGTCTGGAATTTTCCACAGAAAAGCTTCATAGCAGGGAGCTGAGCCACTGGCCACTATGGAGGCAGATAAAGCTAGAGGGAATTTCAGAGAGTGGGGCATTCTGCTGCTGCCCATGACTAACAGGTCTGTTTCTGCACCCAGGATGCAAGCAGTTGAAGTATCCGTTCTAACAGATCTTTGGACCTTGAAGAACGGAGCTTCAGATGGTGAAATCTGCAGCTACTAGGGCTGAATACTTGCACTAATCTTGTTTTATATTTATCCAATAGCAATATAGCCTCAGGCTTACACCTGCATACTCATATTAATTATAAAGTGCCTCTTTAGACACACGTGGCATTGCATCATATTTATATAATCTAACTGAAATTTATTTCCCCTTGTTTGGAATTTCTGAAAACATCTCATGAAGTCCAATTTGGAAAAAAACTAATGGTAAGAACTTTCCCCTCATTCTGCTTCCTGACTGCAGCATAGAATACCTGCTGAGTGTAGATCAAGGATATCTCATCTTTGCTGATTTCTAAGTGTACATTAAAACATATTTAATTGTCAATAATTTTAAGCTTATATAAACCTTTTTATGTCTTCATCTTGAAGTCTCAGATTGACTTACTGTGAAGTGTTTTTCGATAGATCTTGCAGTAAAAGTAGCTATATAGATTTGGTATGATATAAACGGAAATAGTAATGAACAGTAGCTATATAATCCAATGTTGGGCTATTGGTCTCCTTATCAAAGGTGATGCTAGTTTTATGTAGATTCACACACTAAGGGAGACAGCTTTCCAAATGAGTCACTGTGCAGTCATTTATCAGTGGGATAGCCGTGTTAGTGTGTGTCTACAAAAACAACAAGGAGTCCAGTGGCACCTTAAAGACTAACAGATTTATTTGGGAATAAGCTTTTGTGGGTAAAAAACCCGCTTCTTCAAATGCATGGAGTGAAAATTACAGATGCAGGCATAAATATAAACAACTCTTACTACTACCATAAGTAAAATGTGTTTACATGCTACTTGTTTTACCTGTAAATTACAGTGTAATTTTGACTTGTTAATGGGCCTTTGTAAAAAGCTCAATTTGTCCTTCAGACCAACAGAAGTTGCATCCATATGTCTGAAGGGAGAACAGAGTCTTCAGACACTCCCCACTGTCGGTATTCCCTGCGTTTTACACAATAAAGGTGCTAGGTTTGTTAAATTTTTAAGGTAGCTACTTACAGACGGCTACTTATAAAAATAATGGATCTAGGTAAAATGCTTTGCCGTTCTCATATATATTGTGATTCAGTATTAAACATTCATTTAGTACCTTTAATATATTCAGTTGAAGAGTATATTTAGTAAGTGTTTTATTCTCTCATTTCCAAAGACATTTTCTAACAAATATAATGAACTTGATTTGAACTCCCTGTGTAAATGTAGCCAGAATCGGCACGTATGTTCTATCAGAACAACATTATTGGGCATATATATTCTGAATAGCAACAGCCTCATTCACAGCCTACCCAGAGCAAATTCTTCTTTTAGAAACAGAAATAATCTGCATGAGGCTTAGGAGGTTGTGTTGCATAATCATAATCACCGGGTCAGGAAATGTCCATTCAAACATGTGGACCACCGTCACAGACCCCTGCATCTCACCATGGAACACTCTCCTGAGGCATCTGTCACAGAGGACCTATGGAATGGCTTTTCTGCATTTTTTTTTGTTTTGTTTTTATGGGGAAGAGCCAAAAGTCAGGGCAAAAGACACAATTTAGGGCTTGTTTACACTTGAAATGCTACAGCATTTCTGTGCCATTGTAGCACTTCAGTGTAGACACTGACGGGAGGGGTGTAGTCTATGCTGACGAGAGAGGTTCTACCATCGCAGCAGGTAATCCACATCCCCAAGGGGCGGTAGCTAGGTCAAAGGAAGCATTCTTCAGTTGACCGAGCACTATCTACTCCAGGGGTTAGGTCAGCTTAAAACTATATCGCTGAAGGGTGTGGCTTTTTCACACCCCTGAGTGATGTAGCTGGGTTGACCTAACATTTTAGTATGGATCAAACTTTAGTTTTCTCGCTGATAGCAGTTTTCTAATATGCACTGCGTTCACATGGGAGACAGAAATTACTTTATTGCAAGAAGTCTGAAAACAACTAAATAGCTACATTAGAAAAAGATGCTTTTAGAATGGATTCAAGTGTAATTGGCTGGTCTTCTCTCTCCATCTCATGGCTTTCCCTTCTGTAAACCATGAAAATCCTTTAGGATATCCTTCGCACTTACCCTTCTCTTTGGTACTCCTCATCCAAATTTGACAAGAGCTGGGACCCTGCCACAGAGAGATCAAGCGCAGCAAGGGGTAAATCTCGATAAGTGAAGTTAACAAGTTGTACAGGAGCTAAGCTTTTGGTCTCCTCTTCTACTTGTTGTGAAATAATCTCAACTTCTGAAATTCCACCTTCTATTGAAGGCCTAAAAATGATGAATAAGCAAATGGAAAAAAATATAATCAGTAAGGAACGGGAAATTTCCACAAGTAGCAGGACTAAAATTTTCCATAATGAAGGAAAAAGGCTTGATTACTGGTATTTATGTGTCACTTTTGATAATACATGTGTAGAAATGTTATATGGGGCCAAAATCTATCCTCATCTGTGAAAGGTCGCTCCCACTGAGGTTAATAGGATCCTCACATGCACACAAGGGCAAAATTGGATTTAGATTGCAGGGTTGAAGCCTTTTCATGCACATAAAATATAAACATAAATATTCAACAGACACACAAAGAAACAAACTCTGAACTATGTAGCAAAGTATACTTGCAAACTAGAAAAGAGAGTCAATGAAAAGAAGGCATGTAGTTACATGAACTAAACCCTCTCCTTTTTATAGTGAGATCAGTGAACAATGGTCAAGCATTTTACTGACCAGTGTACAAATCACTCTAAGGCAGTGATTCTCACACTTATTTGATTGGGCTCCCCTTCTTGGTGACTGTAGTTGTTTACGCCCCCTTCTCAAGTACATATACCAACACACAGTTCTGACGGCAGAGCAGAGAGCAGAGGCTGCTGGCCGGGCACCCAGCAGCACAGAAGTAAGGGTGGCAATGAGAAAAGTAATATTCGTCAGTATCACTTTTCGCAGCAGACTTAGTGCCCCATTGCTACCCTTACTTCTGCACTGCTGCTGCTATCCTGGGGCTGACAGACAGAGCCCCGCTGCATTGATGTGAGAGATTGAGGCGTTAGAGGGGTGGCGGGAAGGAGAACCCGAGCCTGGGCTGCCTCCTGGTGAGGGATTGAGGGGGTGGAGGGAGGAAAGCCCAAGTGGTGGTGCTCCAGCTGTTAGCCCCGGGGACAGAGCTCTGGCTGTCCTATTTATCTCCGCCTCCTGGGTGTGCATGGCCTTTCTGCATGAGCCAGAGCCAGTCAGGTCTGACAGCCAGAGCTCTTTTTTTTTTTCTTTTCTTTCAAAGAAGCACACCGTTTGTCCCTCCCTTGACACATTCCCGTGCTTTCATTGGGAGGCCTTCCCCAGGGTTTGAGAACCACTGCTCTAAGGTAATACATCCATTCTATTGCCCTTCATTGACCTCTGGTCAATATTTAGAAAAGTTCTGAATGGTGCCACCTCTTGCCCTACTCAACCAGAGAAAGGGTTGCTAATGCTCTAGGACTTCTGAGGAGAGTTACAGAGTAAGAACAGGAATAAAATTATAAGAGGATCCAAGATAAATTCTTCCCATCCATATATGTATAGAACATAATTTAAAAACTGGTTATGTATTCTCTATCCTTCTTAATGTTAATGAGAGCTCCATGTACACATACAAGGGTAAAATCCAACCATGTATGTGTGTCTATATCACTTAAAATAAGATACCACTTACTTAGAGAAAAAATAAGTTATTGCCCAGTACTTAATATATAGTGTATGTGATGGACAACTCTGTGTAGAGGGTTTGCCTGTCAAATCCCAGCAGGGACAGATTCTTTGCAGATTCCAGTGAATGCCTCCCTTTCCATTTGACTCACATTGTGTTGTAACCATAAACCTCTTTAGCGTTAATCCGGGAGAGCTTGTTAACTTCTGAAGAAATGCCAGGCTATTTCATTCAAGTTTTCGACAGATAGGTGCGACGGTTGGGAAGGTATTTTTCTTTCTTAGTGATGCAGTTAAAAAGTGTCTTACACCCAACTTTCCTTTCTTATTTGACTGCAAAAGTTGCAATGATTTTTTTTTAAAAGAGCTTATTAAAATCCTCCAGTTATTCAACCAACCTGAATAAGACTTCATCTTTCTCACAAAAACTGAGTAATTTAGAAGACCTCTTGCCTAAATCGTGTCTTGTAAGAATTTGGAACCTGGAACATAAGACGTGGATGAAGAAGGATAAAAGTCTAAATTGAAGAGGTGGGAAAAGGCAGTATTGCTCAGAGTCTGAACATTAGAATTAGAAGGGAGTAGAACCACTGCACAGATTACCTGGGAAGGTCCCTTTAACAATGTGAAGACACTATTATGACTGAAGTAAAAGGCTCGCAATGACCTATGATTGTTTCACACAGTCATAGAAATGAGTGCAAAAGATCCTTTGGGTCATCTAGCCATTGTCCCTTTATTTAGTTCTTTGTCCAGTCTAATTTTACATGTCTCCTCAAGGAATGGCTTACCACTTCCACTGAAAATTATTTCACTGACTAAAAAGATCTAATTAGCAGGAGATTTTTTTCTGGTATTTGGCTAGACATTTCTCTTCTCTGATTTAATGCTTTTGTACCACATACTAGCTGAAGATGCTGGCTTTTAGTTTGGAAGTGGACCACAGTCTGACTACCAGTATTACAGAACAAACTGTGAAAAGAGTTAGAGAAGCCCTTTCAGCTTCTCACTGTATGTTTTTTTTTTTTAACCTTTTAGACTCTTAAGTAGATTAAATGAGAGCTAGATAATGAAGTGACCGTGAAAAAGCAAATGAAACAGCGCTGACTAATAATCTTAACACAGGCTTGTTGGGAGGAAAACAAAAATTTAGATAGACCTGAAAATAATTTTATATATTAGTTCTTGGTCATTCAGTATTAACAATACTTCAGAATCATGCTCAAATAAATTGGTTAGTCTCTAAGGTGCCACAAGTACTCCTTTTCTTTTTGCATATTCACTTTGTTGTTGTTGCACTAATTCCGGGTCCGCAGACAACTGAGCAAATCCTGCATCTCTTATCCGAAACTTAAAATTCTCTTCCCAGCAATACTGATGCAACCTCCTTGGGATCAAGAGAATTTGGCACAGAGGATTTTGCATGAATGGGATTTGACTCATTGAATGGAAAAGCATTTGTAACTTTCTCATATGGTACTTACTGGGGATTGGTCATGTTGAAAGATGCAAATAAATCAGCAGTTGTTCCAGTAATTAACTAACTTCAGCTCCTCTGCAGACAATTTTCAGCATTTCAAGGCAAGGTTTCTACAAGAGGTAAAACTTATTATCAAGAACTCAGTTGCAGTTAGCGTAACATTCATTTCCATATAATTCAGTTTGTACAGCAGTTTTCCACAAATGCCACAAACCCCACCCCCCACTTTTTTTGGTGATGCTTCTGTTCTGGGTTAAGATTGCCTCATCATAGAACTTTGCAAATTTATTGTAGCTTTCCACCCCCCACCCCACCCTTACGTTTAAATAACATTACAGGCTTGGCTTTAAACAATCAGAAAATTTAGAGTGATGGGCAAGGTCTTAGGGGCAGATTTTCAAAAGAGGCAAAGAGATTTAGGAGCACAAGTCCTCACAAAGTCTAGGGAGCTTATTCTCTACATACTATACAGACTTGTACATATTAGAGTGTTAGTTAAGGTGAAAGGATTTAGGAGCACAAGTCCGAATGACTTCTGTGGGACTTGTGCTGCTAAATCTCTTAGCATCTTTAGGAAAGCTCTCCTTGGTCTTAACTCACACTCTCATGTATAATGATCTGTCTAGTATCTAGAGAATGTTTTTACCTATCAAGCCCATTAACCTGTTTGGCATAACGGGCAATCTTTGTTCAAGGCCAAACGTATGCCTGTGCATTTGTGCTGTATCACAGGACTGAGGTGCAACACCAAAACTGTAGTGGACAAGCTCGCTAGAATGAAGCCATTGGCAGCAGCTGATGTGCCTTGCTGTCACAAGCACTAATATTCAACCCTACATTGTAAAAAACAATGTAAAAGTCCAAAATACAAATCTAAACAAAACAAGCTTCTGCCCTTTTAAATTAAGTATTTCGGAAACTGTAGTGATAAAAAATAAAAATGAATCTGAGTAATATAATGAGAGACTTTTAAAAGCTGTTTCCAGGGTTATATAGTGCATGTAATTAGCCATAATGAAGTTAAGGAGACTGTTGGTAAAAGACAAAAATGTACTCTTATTAATTAGGAGAACATTATAATGAGTGCCATACAAATGTATGAAGTTAGGGTATAACTGACATTCACATCGAAAAATTGCCATTATTGTACTAAAATGTCTCCTGAGTTGTAAACATTACTTAAACCAATTACAAGTTGCAACATTCAGATCATTTAGGTATCCTATACTTCTTTTTCCAAAAATGCATAAAATAAAACAAAAATTCATAGGATATTATAAAGATGTTTAATATATTGACTGTATGGCCCTCAGCAATCCCTTAATATCAAATAATTAACCTAAAATTGCTAGTATAACGACTACACAATAATTACTAGAATAGCAATTTCCAAAGCATTATTTCATATACTGTATGCCTGTAACACAATAAAAGCCAATTAATTTATTCTTAGATTGCCTATATGCATGGGTATTCAGAAGGCTAGGGTCTAAATCTTAATCACTTTACTCATGCAGGTAGACCAACTGAAATTAATAGAAATATTCATCTGAATAGAACAAGCATGATTTGGCCTTAAAATAATAAATAATTGTATAGATTAACATATATACCATACTGATCTAAAAACTTGCAATTAAAAAATCTGATTAAAACCAGAATTGCATATGTACTTAGATAAACTCATTCTGATGCACTGCAGGCTGATCCAACACTCATTTGAAGTCAATGGGAGCCTTTCCATTGGCTTCAGTAGACCTTGGCTTAGGCCCTAGCTATAAGTTTGTGCATTATGCTCCTAAAGCAGCAAAGCACTTACTTAAGTTTCATTGACTTTAATGAGATTTAAACATATGCTTGAGTGATTTGCTGAACTGGGCCTACAGTGGCTAAAGGTAGAGACTATTGTAGATAAGGCTACAAAACACTTCTCAAGATGAGCTTTGTATTAAGAAGCTCATAGCTCCCTAAAGCTTCTACCTTTTGGGCTGAAATTTTCGAATGTGATATATTTTTAAAGGAAAGTTTGATCAAAACCCCATCAACTGTTTTTGAGTGATGGGAAGATAAAAGAAAGGAGATTTGACTACAGACCACCAAATCAGGAAGAGGAGGTGGATGAGGCATTTCTAGAACAAATATCCAAAACACAAGATCTGGTAGTAATGGGGGACTTTCACTACCCAGACATCTTTTGGAAAAATGATATAGCAAAACAAAAAATTTCGAATAAGTTCCTGGAATATATTGGGGACAACATTTTATTCCAGAAAATGGAGGAATTAACCAGGGGAACAGCCATTTTAGATTTGATTTTGACCAACAGGGAGGAATTGGTAGCAAATCTGAAAGTGGAAGACAATTTGGGTAAAAGTGATCATGAAATGATAGACATCATGATTCTAAGAAAAGGAAGGAGTGAGAGCAAAAGAATAAGGATAATGGATTTAAAAAACAGACTAACAAACACAGAGAACTGGTAGGTAAACTCCCATGGGAAGACAATCTAAGGGGAGAAGGAGTTCAGGAGAGCTAACAGTCTCTAAAGGAGACAATATTAACCGCACAACTGCAAACTATCCCGAAGCAAAGTAAAGATAAGAAGAATAGTAAGAGGACAGTATGGCTCCATCACAAGCTCTCTAATGACCTGAAAATCAAAAAGGAATCCTACAAAAAGTGGAAACAAAGACAAACTGATAAGGAGGCATACAAAAGAATAGCCCAAGCATGTAGGAACAAAATCAGAAAGTCCAAGGCACACAATGAATTATACCTAGTGTGACGATGGCAGACAAGGTGCCAGCTCATGCCAGAGTCCCATGCACTTGTGTATTCGTATAGATCAAAGTGTTTGTTAAATGTATAAGAGTGTATTTGGCGTTTGAACTTCATGAAAACTAGTGGAATGTTACTTGCATTGTAGTATCTTGTTATAATGCAGTAGAATTTTCATGGAATATTAAGGTTGGAAGAGTCCTCAGGAGGTCATCTAGTCCAATCCCCTGCTCAAAGTAGGACCAATCCCCAACTAAATCATCCCAGCCAAGGCTTTGCCAAGTCGGGCCTTAAAAACCTCGAAGGATGGAGATTCCACCACCTCCCTAGGTAACCCATTCCAGTGCTTCACCACCCTCCTAGTGAAATAGTGTTTCCTAATGTCCAACCTAGACTGCCCCCACTGCAACTTAAGACCATTGCTTCTTGTTCTGTCATCTGCCACTACTGAGAATAGCTAGCTCCATCCTCTTTGGAACCCTCCTTCAGGTAATTGAAGGCTGCTATCAAATCCCTGCCTCACTCTTCTGTTCTGAAGACTAAATAACCCCAGTTCCCTCAGCCTCTCCTCGTAAGTCATGTGCCCCAGCCCCCTAATTATTTTTGTTGCCCTCTGCTGGACTCTCTCCAATTTGTCCACATCCCTTCTGAAGTGGGGGGACCAAAACTGGACACAATACCCCTGGTGCCAAACAGAGGGGAATAATCACTTCCCTCGATCTGCTGACAATGCTCCTACTAATACAGCCCAATATGCCGTTGGCCTTCTTGGCAACGAGGCACACTGCTGACTCATATCCAGCTTCTCATCCACTGTAATCCCCAGGTCCTTTTCTGCAGAACTGCTGCTTAGCCAGTTGGTCCCCAGCCTGTAGCGGTGCATGGGATTCTTCCTTCCTAAGTGCAGGACTCTGCACTTGTCCTTGTTGAACCTCATCAGATTTCTTTTGGCCCAATCCTCCGATTTGTGTAGGTCACTCTGGACCCTATCCCTACCCTCCAGCATATCTACCTCTCCTCCACATCTTAGTGTCATCTGCGAACTTGCTGAGGGTGCAATTAATCCCATCATCCAGATCATTGATAAAGATGTTGAACAAAACCGGCCCCAGGACCAACCCTTGGGGCACTCTGCTTGATACCGGCCGCCAACTAGACATCGAGCCGTTGATCACTACCCATTGAGCCCGACAATCTAGCCAGCTTTCTATCCACCTTATAGTCCATTCATCCAATGCATACTTTTTTTAACTTGCTGGCAAGAGTACTGTGGGGGACCGTATCAAAAGCTTCGCTAAAGTCAAGATATATCACATCCACTGCTTTCCCAATATCCACAGAGCCAGTTATTTCATCACAGAAGGCAATCAGGTTGGTCAGGCATGACTTGCCCTTGGTGAATCCATGTTTCCTGTTCCTGATCACCTTCCTCTCCTCCAAGTGCTTCAAAATGGATTCCTTGAGGACCTGCTCCATAATTTTGTCAAGGACTGAAGTGAGGCTGACCGGTCTGTAGTTCCCCAGTTTCTCTTTCTTCCCCTTTTTAAATGTGGGCACTATATTTGCCTTTTTCCAATCATCTGGAACCTCCCCTGATAGCCACGAATTTTCAAAGATAATGGCCAATGGCTCTGCAATCACATCAGCCAACTCCCTCAGCACCCTTGGATGCATTAGATCTGGAACCATGGACTTGTGCACGTCCAGCTTTTCTAAATAGTCCTTAACCTGTTCTTTCACCACTGAGGGCTGCTCACCTCCACCCCATACTGTGTTGCCCAGTGCAGCAGTCTGGGACCTGACCTTGTCTGTGAAGACCGAGGCAAAAAAAGCATCGAGTACTTCAGCTTTTTCCATATCATTTGTCACTACTTTGCCTCCCCCATTCAGTAAGGGTCCCACAATTTGCCTGACCTTCTTGTTGCTAACATACCTGTAGAAACCCTTCTTGTTACCCTTCACATCCTTTGGTAGCTGCAACTCCAATTGTGCCTTAGCCTTCCTGATTACACCCCTGCATGCTCTAGGAATATTTTTATACTCCTCCCTAGTCATCTGTCCAAATTTCCACTTCTTGTAAGCTTCCTTTGCATCTGGTACACTTTCCTGTAAAAGTCCAAACAGTCCAGATATCCAGGATCTTTCCTTGAATCCATACTTACAGCTTCTTCTCACAGAAAACAAACTGACAGGATCTCTACCTATGTGGGTTTTTCCTTTGATGATGGAAAGTGAGGAATACATTATGAGTCTTTGACTTCCGATCAGCACACACAATGACCACTTGCTTTGAAATTAGCACTTTTCTTCATTTGCATTCCACAAGGCTTCTTTCTCATTTGATGGGTTATTTAGTTACAGAGATATACACAATGAGAGTGTTGGGGACAACTTCCTGGTACAAGTGCTGGAGCAACCGACTATGGGCTGTGCTCCTCTTGACCTACTGCTTACAAACAGGGAAGAATTAGTAGGGGAAGTAGAAGTGGGTGGCAACCTAGGCAGCAGTGACCATGAGATGGTTGAATTCAGGATCCTCACAAAAGGAAGAAAGGAGAATAGCAAAATATGGACCCTGGACCTCCAAAAAGCAGACTTAGACTCACTTAGGGAACTGAAGGGCAGGATCCCCTGGGAAGCTAATATGAGGAGGCAAGGAGTCCAGGAGAACTGGCTGTATTTTAAAGAAGCCTTATTGAGGGCGCAGGAACAAACCATCCCGAAGTGCAGAAAGTATAACAAATATGGCAGGTGACCAGGTTGGCTTCCTTCTACATAGCAGCATGGGCCTATTATGCTTTTGCTGCTGTGCCAAGCTTCCAGTCTGTTTACAGGTATAGGGTGAAAAATAATATGCTTGTGGGGCTGTCTTGTCACCATCCCTAGCATGTACAACAATTTCTTCCACAAATCAGGTCTGTCCCACATCTTTAAAGGGTTAACCACTAGTATTAACTCCTTTGTCTTGACCCATAGATGAAATAGTAAAAGACACAAGATTAACAGCAAATCTACAGTGGACAGATTTTGTTCACACAATTTAGCTTGTTTAGTGTCTACCGCATTTTCCCAGTTCTTTGTGCCCCCTGGTAGGCACTCTGATGCAGACTCCTCTGCCTCTTTGGAGAAGGCTTTCAATTCAGGCATGGGTTTGGGGCTTTGGCAAGGAAAAGGTGTACTGCAATCATGCCTGCCCTCGGCCCCTCCCTCTGGAATTTCTCTGGGCTGGACTTCACTCCCTTGTGAAGTTTCACCCATGCAGAGATTTTTCCCCTCCTGTCTTGGAGAGACAGCTTTATCTCTTACACGCATACCAAGAACAACATCTTTCATTGGGGTGCTTTGGATTGGTAAGACCCCTTTGGACACCCCACTTTCTGTTCCCAAAAGGTCAGCTGGATGGACTTCCCCCTCCCGGAGATCTGACCCCCAGTTTTCTCTTAAAACCTGATCCACAGGAGAGGGGTCTGGCATTTTAAATGCAGACTTTTCACCCTCCTCCTGGGAAAGATCTTCCCTACAAAAGGTGGGTGGACTTTCTGCCCCCCCCCCTTCTGTCTGGGGTTCCCCCTCTGGGCTCCCCTCTGGGCCAGACATCCCAGTGTCCCCCAAAAGGGAAGGTGACCCTGGTCCAGCTGTGGGCTCACAGCTACCAGCTATGACAGACCCTTCACTGGCCAGCAAAATTCCCCCCTTTTCACTCAGGTTGGGCTTGCTTCTAGCTACACAGTCCTTGGGGTCTGTTCCCACCGCAGCGGTCACCAGGACCCCAAATTCCACCTTCAGGACACATGTCTCTGTGCACCCCAAGGCAGGCCCTGCCCCCTGCTGACCTGCAACTTCCTGGCAGTCAGCGGCTGGGGTGGCCCCCCTGTAACAAGGTGATACATTCCCTTCTCCCGGGGAAATGATTGCGAGACAGGACCTGACTCCGTCCAGCCCCTCCCTCTGGAACTTGCCTTGAGCCCCGGGGCTACAGGAACTGGCCACAATCATCCCTGCCCCCAAAGCTGCATTCTTTACTGCTACAGAGGAATCTAAGAGACACCCTCTTATTCCCCCAGCAGCCCATGTGACTTCACCACCCAACCCCCACCCTGCCACCGCCACCGGGGCTTCTAGCACAAAATTCTTTCTCACTGCTAACCAACCCTGGGACAGATTCTGCCACATTAAAGAAATCATTCCCTAGTAGAAATGGTACAAAATTGTGTGCCACCGTTGCAAAAGTCAGTTCAGCCTGCAAATACTTAGTTTGCATGTGTCACTTTAGTTAAAGGTGCAAGGACTTTGTAACCTCCCACCAGTTCTACTTCTGCCATTTTACCTGGCTACAAATCCTTCTCCTGGATCAGGTCCCTCCTGACCACAGAAATCTCAGCACATGTGTCCCTCAATCCAAGAAGCACTTCACCATTGATTTTAACAGCATACATATGCTCATTGCTTGGTTGTGTGGAAGCAAGCTTTACAAATCCTGTGTGGAAAGAGGCCGCAGCGTGGCTTGGAGAAGTAGCAGCTTCATGTGTTACTTGATGCCTGCTTCCACTCAGCAAGGGACACTTATTCCTCAGGTGCCCAGTGGACTTACAATGATAGCACCTCTTGGACACCTCTGCTTGTACAGAAAATTTGGGACAAGTAACAGGGGAATGGGGAGGTGAATGCCCAGCCTCCTTCTTCCCAGGGGTAAAATGGTGGTTCTGCTTTCCCTCAACCCTGTACCCCTCTGCCAGTGGTTTATGTCTATCATGTATAGACTCCCTGACATCATAGGTTCAAATCTCAGTAGGGTTGATTTAGCCCTTCATTCTTCTGGGGTAGATGAATTAAATTCTATACAGTTCACTGTGTGTCCTTCTCAGATAAGATCTTAAAATTTCCTGTCTGCTCTGCCTGGATATTATATATGCTATGGTTCTAGAGTAGGAGTTTGCGCTGGTGCTGTTACCCAGAACTCTTCCCTGTTTGAGTTACTTTGTTAACCTTTATGGATTGCTTTACATATTATTGGCCATACAATGCACTAACTGCCTGTTGCCTGCCAACCAAGAGGTGGTTGAATTTCAGGGGGACTATATGTATGCGCTACAGTTTGGAAAGCACTTTGGGATGAAAGGTGATACATAAGAGTAAAAAGTGTGCAAGAATGTGTGTGTATATTGCGCACACAGATAGTAATCACAAAAATTCAAGAGTAATCTTAAAACTCTGTACCCTGGTACTTTTTCGTTACAAACAGGATATTTTATTACACAGCCTTACCACATATATGCAAATACAACAAGCTATGTGTGCGCTGTAGAACTAAGAAGAGGGAGGGAGAGAGAGAGAAGAAAGGACGAGGGGAGGGGAAGGTGCAGTTGAAACATTTTGGACCAAACTCTGTGCTCACTTGTGCTCTGTGCAGCTGAACTGAGGTCACTGTATATCGAGAGCACGCAGTCCAGGTTATTTAGTTTTATATATTTAGTAACATTCCTTTAAAAGTACATACAATACAGTTCTAGATTCTTGTACAAAAGAATACAAACAGGAAATGAAAATCTAAACCAGAACTATTTACCTGACCAAAGCAACAAAATTTAACCTCCACCACCCCATCCTCATATTCCTCCACACACCACCTTGGCAAAACCTTGGTGGGGGGGGAATGGAGAACCCTGGAAGCATGCTCTGAAAGCGAATAAATTCAGCAATATTAAATGAAGAGCTGGAGTGAATGCCAGGGTTGCTAAGGGTTGTTTTACAGGATTTTCCCGTTTTTCAACTTCTCGGTGACTTTGAAGCATTTACACAAATAGAACATACATTGGAAATATTTTTTTACATTAGGCTCTAATCTCAATCTGTGAATGAAAATTATACCTATTCTAAAGTTAAATAGGAAGTGATGGAAACATCAAAATTCTTGCTATGCCTGTTAGTCAATCATAAGTTAAGTCATGGAGCTATCTAGAAACCTAGAGGGAAAGAGAAATGGATGGAGTCATCAAAGGAGAGGAGGGAGTGGTTAATCAATCACCTAATAGTACAGCTCTAGGATCTTTTAAAAAAGGAAGAAATAGAGTGGCTCCATGTACCTCTGGGTATGAACCACAGATGTGTCAAAAAACTTCATGATCAACAGCATGGAAGGTAGATGAGAGCTTTAAAAAAAAGGAAAAATATAAGATCAGCATGGATGTGACCTTCATTCACTGTCAGGAAAAGATCATTAACCAGCACTATTAGTGCAATTTATGCACCTTACTGAAACCTGAAACACTATTGCATCGAATCAAGAAACCCTGAGAATTCTGGAGGCTGTCTGATTTACCCTGTTGTAATCTTCTCAATCGGCCCAAATAAAGGTTCAAAACAGGTCCATAGCTGGAAACATTTTCCACATCAAGTGATGCCTCAAAAATGTTTCTTAGAGGCTGCTCTTCTGAAGGGAGGCACTAAGAATCTTCCCCGACAGAGAACACAACACTTCCTTGCTGGCATTCCTCAGTCAGGAAAAACTTGGGTCCAGTTTATAAACTACAGCCTACAGCTCTGTCACCACTTCAGTGAGCAACAATGACCTCAATTCAAGTGGAGTAGACTTAGAATTTAGTCCCTCAAGACACGGCTTTGCCTCAACAGAGGCTCAGTAACTGATCTAAGTAATTTCCTTCAACAACATAAACTCCTCACAACTGGAAAAGATTCCACTTTATAACCGTGAGACTATAACTAGGATTTGGCAGGGCCACTGCCCCAAACAGTTCTGCACTTTAGGGCTTTGTAGATGCTGTGGTGGCGGAGAGAGTTTTCACCAACTCCTGTACAGATATGGCTTAAAATTTAAAATGAATATCTCCTCTTACAATTGGTTAGGCTTGACACATGACTCTCACCATCAGGGCTCTAGTAAATATATTTCTCATTCTAAATGAATGCTTTTTGAACGTTTGAAGGAAACCATGCAGTTGGTTTTCAGTGTAAGAAGATGCTTTCTGTACTTACTACATTTAAAAAAAAAAAGGGCTGCATTCAGAGAAGTCAATTTTTAGAACCCCAAACATGGCATGTAGGTAGTCCAACAAGATGAACACTTGTTTTGAAAAAACCAAAACAAAACTGCTGTTTAGAAAAAAATGTGTGAATATTAAAATATCACATATCAGGCATCAACAGTAAATGAATGTTGTTATCATTTTGGAAACAGGCTGGCGTACATCAAATGTTTACATTGCAGATTCCTAATCCTTCTGACAGCTCTAACGTAAGGAATTCCAGAGGAGTTTGCAGGGGAACAAGAGGGATTTCAGAAGGTTTCATATTAAAAAGAAAGGGAAAGCAAGGGTGGCTTTTGCAATCATGAAGACTTTACTGGTCAACAAGTGTATATGCGGTACTATATTACAAAGAAAAGTATATATTAAAAAAAAGATGTTTAGGTTGGAAAATCAAGCTCTCAAACATTGGGAAATGCCCGATTTGCAGCTGCTCATGCAGCCTTAATTCTACCCCTTTGTGGATCATCCTGTGCCAAGAATGAACCAGAATGCTGTGGAAAAATAGTATGTGATCATGTAATTAAAGACTATCTCATAATCCATATCCACAGGTTATTTATATGTAATTTCCCAGTTTTTAAAATGAAAAAATAAATTCTATTATGTACAACTGTAACAATCCCTTCATTATGTATCATTATCAAGGTTTGAACACTGAACCTTCAGCACTGCAGCACAGCGTGAGGTACAGGACCTAACATTAGCTAACAGCAGGAGAAGGTTATCATCTGCAGTAGGGAAATAGGATTCTGGTTCCATGTGCAGGGTTCGGAGGGAGCCTAGTCCAGCCCTTTCCCACTCCTTGGGAGCTGGAGTGCTTCTGTCCCATGTTGTGTTTCCAAAGGGGAGGAATGGGCTGGGGCTATGTACACTTAGTCCAGGACACTTATGGAGGGAGCCCAGCCTGGGTCTTTTCCCAGAAACCCAGAAATTGGGGGAGCACCTGCTCAATTTGGTGCCCCCTCAGAGAGGGAGGGATGGGGATTGGATTCTGGGGCAACATGCCAGGTATAATGTTGTGGTGAAGGTTGGAGGGAGCTCGATATGGCTCGCCACTCCCTACTGCTGCTCCAGCAGCAACCCAGGATTCTCAATGCAGTGCATGCCACTGCACTTCTGGGACCTTCATGGCACATAAACCCAGAATCTTTCAAATGTTTATGTTCAGTTATTATTTTGTCATGCTTCCAAAATTTTCCTGAAAAAACACAAACCAGAGCAGGGAAAATCATGATTTTTAACCATCCGTAACTTGGCTAAAGCTGAACAGAATTTCATGCGACAAAGAAAAGGCACTTCTCTAACCTGAGGGTTTTCTCTCTGCTGAATTTTAAAGGCCTGCTACAAATAGTAGAGGTGTTAGAAAAAGTAAAGCCTAAGAAGAATTTTTTATAATGGAAACTGTTAGGCAACCTAAATATCAAGGTCACTACTAGCTCTCTCAGTAATAAGCTTATTAATCAGGGCAAGCATTGGGATCTACTGGAGCTGTTACTCAGGGACAGCATCCTCTTATTGTCACATCATCCCTCAAATTTCCAAACTGTCACCTGAGGTGTAGTTTATTTTGCTTCAGTAAATAACAGAAAATTTGCAATGATATGCTTAAAAAGTTGGTTTTACTCATCTTTCTAAAGGTTAGCAGGTTTGGGCTGGTTTTAATAGCAGAATGGGTGACCATCTGAGGCCATGTCTACTCTACGAAAGTACTCCTATTTTACAGAAGTCGATTTTTGGGAACAGATTGTATAAAGTCAAGTGCATACTAAGCACATTAATTCAGTGGTGTGCGTTCACAGTACTGTGGCAAGCGTCGACATTCCGAGCGGTCCACTGTGGGTAGCTATCCCGCAGTTCCCGCTGCCCATTGGAATTCTGAGCTGAGCTCCCAATGCCTGATGGGGCCAAAAATTTGTTGTGGGTGGTTATGGGTAAATGTCATCAACCCTCCCTCCCTCTGTGAAAGAAACACCAGACAATCATTTTGCGCCCTTTTCCCTGGATTGCCCGAGCAGATGCCATAGCACGGCAAGCATGGAGCCAGTTCAGCTCACCGCAGCAGTTATGACCATTGTAAACACCTGGCGAATTATTGTGCAGCGCGGTGATGAGGACATGAACATGGATTTCTCTTAAACTGCGGTCCCCAGGAATTTGGAGATCATGGTGTTACTGGGGCAGGCTCATGACGTGGAACGCCTATTCTGGGCCCGGGAAACAAGCACAGAGTGGTGGGACTGCATCGCGTTGCAGGTTTGGGATGATTCCCAGTGGCTCCGAAACTTTTGCATGCGTAAGAGCACTTTCATGGAACTTTGTGACTTGCTTTCCTCTGCCCTGAAGTGCAAGAATACCAAGATGAGAGCAGCCCTCACAGTTCACAAGTGAGTGGCAATAGCCCTGTGGAAGCTTGCAAGGCCGGACAGCTACCAGTCAGTTGGTAATCAATTTGGAGTGGGCAAATCTACTGTGGGGGTTGCGGTGATGCAAGTAGCCAACACAATCATTGAGCTGCTGCTATCAAAGGCAGTGACTCTGGGAAATGTGCAGGTCATACTAGATGGCTTTGCTGCAATGGGATTCCCTAATTGTGGTGGGGCTATAAACGGAACGCATATCCTTATCTTGGGACCGGACCACTAGGGCAGCCAGTACATAAACCACAAGGGGTACTCTTCAATGGTGCTGCAAGCACTGGTGGATCACAAGAGACGTTTCACCAATATCAACATGGGATGACTGGGAAAGGTTCATGACGCTCGTATCTTCAGGAACTCTGATCTGTTTAAACAACTGCAGGAAGGGATTTAATTCCCAGACCTGAAAATAACTCTTGGGGATGTTGAAATGCCTATAGTTATCCTTGGGGACCCAGCTTACCCCTTAATGCCCTGGCTCATGAAGCCGTATACAGGGACCCTGGACAGTAGTAAGGAGCTGTTCAACTATAGGCTGAGCAAGTGCAGAATGATGGTAGTGTGCATTTGGACATTTAAAGGGTCGCTGGCGCAGTTTACTGACTCACTCAGACTTCAGCGAGACCAATATTTCCATTCTTATTGCTGCTTGCTGTGTGCTCCACAATCTCTGTGAGAGTAAGGGGGAGATGTTTATGGCGGGGTGGAAAGTTGAGGCAAATCGCCTGGCAGCTGAATACATGCAGCCAGACACCAGGGTGGTTAGAAGAGCACAGCAGGAAGTGCTGCGCATCAGAGAAGCTTTGAAAACCAGTTTCACGACTGGCCAGGGTACTGCGTGACGCTTCTGTTTGTTTCTCTTTGATGAAAACCCACCCCCTTGGTTGCCTCTAAATTCCCTGTAAGCCACCCGCCCTCCCCCCTTCGATCACAGCTTGCTTGCAAAGGAAATAGTCACTATCGTTTAAAAATCATGTGTTCTTTATTAATTGATTATAAAAATAGGGAGATAACTCACAAGGTAGCCTGGGTGGGGTGTGGGAGGAGGGAAGGAAAAGGCCACTTTAAAAATTCTTGAATGACAGCCTTCTGTTGCTTGGGCTGTCCACTGGGGTGGAGTGGTTGGGTGCCCGGAGCCTCCCCCGCCGCGTTCTTGGGCATCTGGGTGAGGAGGCTATGGAACTTGGGGAGGAGGGATGGCGGTTAAACAGGGGGTGCAGCGGCAGTCTGTGATCCTGCTGCTGTTCATGAACCTCCACCAGATGCCGGAGCATGCCTGTTTGATCCCGCAGCAGCCCCAGCATTGCCTCATGCCTCCTCTGATCTTCCTGCCGCCACCTCTCCTCACGTTCATCAGCCACTTTCCTGTACTCTGCTATTGTGTCCCTCCACACATTCTGCTGAGCTCTGTCAGTGCCGGATGACTGCATGAGCTCAGAGAACATTTCATCGCACGTGCATTTTTTTTCGCCGCCTTATCTGAGATAGCCTTTGGGACGGAGGAGGGAGGCTTGAAACATTTGCAGCTGCTGGAGGAAAAAAAGGGAGTGAAGTATTTAAAAAGATACATTTTACAGAACAATGGCTATACTCTTTCACGATGAACAACACTATTCACATTACATAGCACATGTGATTTTGGTACAAGGTAACAGTTTGCATCTTCTATTGAGTGCCTGCGGCTTTGGTGTTAGAGATCACACACGCAGTGCCGGGCAACAGAATTTGGCTTGCAGTCGGCCATGGTAAGCCGTAGTCTTTTGGCTTCTGCAGCCTTCAGAACAGCAGCGCCCTCCACTCCCATACCAAGCAAAACACGTTGAGTTGGCCATTTAGTGCTGAGGTTTTCCTGTTAACGTGCAGCAGCAGAAACCAAACTAACCCCCCTCTCCCCCATCCAATTCTCTGGGATGATTGCTTTACCCCTCACCCCACTGTGTGACTGGTATCAGGGAAGATCCTTGCTAGCCAAACGTGAACAGCTCAGCACCAAGGCTCCTCTTTTCCCCCCTCTCCCTCACCACGTGGCTAGCTGCGGGGAGGATTTATTTTCAGCCACAGACAAACAGCCCAGCAGGCATGGCCACCTCTGAATGTCCCCTTAATTAAATTCCCCTATTTCAACCAGGTTACCATGAACGATATCACTCTCCTGAGAATAACACAGAGAGATCAAGAACGGATGTTGCTTGAATGCCAGCAAACACCGGGACCATACGCTGCCAGGCTTTGTCATGCAATGATACCAGATTACTTGCTACTAGCATGGCGTGGTAAAGTGTCCTACCATGGAGGACGGAATAAGGCTGCTCTCCCCAGAAACCTTTTGCAAAGGCTTTTAGAGTACCTCTAGGAGAGCTTCATGGAGATGTCCCTGAAGGATTTCCACTCCATCCCCAGACACATTAACAGACTTTTCCAGTAGCTGTACTGGCCATGAATGCATCCCATGTCCTCAGGGCTACTTAATCATTAAAAAACGTTTGCTTTTATAATATGTATTATATTTAAAAAGGTAAACTCACCAGAGGTCCCTTCTCCAGCTTGGTTAGGTTGGGAGGGTATTTCAGTTAGGGTGATAAAAAGATCCTGGCTGTCGGGGAGAACGGTGTACTGTGTGCTCTCCTCAAGCTCGTCCTCCTCCTCCCAGTCCGCAAAACCCTCAGGCATGGATGAGAGTACCCCATCATTGGAGTCCATGGACCGGGGTGGGGTAGTGGTGGCGGCCCCCCTTAGAATTGCATGCAGCTCAGTGTAGAAGCAGCATGTCTGGGGCTCTGTCCCGGAGCATCCGTTTGATTTCTCTGGCCCGCTGCTCCTGCCGGGGAGTGCAGGCAGTGTGGCTGTGAGTTCCTGCTGCTCTGAGCGGCATGGTAAGGGGGTGGGGAGTGGGGTGGATTGGATAAGGGGCAGGAGGTTCCGTGGGGCAGTCAGAGACAGGGAACAGGGGGTGGTTGGATGGGGCGGAGGTTCGGGGTGGTAGTGGTCAGGGGTCAGAGAGCAGGGGGGGTTTGATAGGGGGTGGGACTTCCGGGGGGCCTGTCAGGGAGTGAGGGGATGGATATGTATCGGGGCAGTCAGGGGACAGGGAGCAGGTGGGTGGATAGGTTGGGGATTCTGAGGGGGGCAGACAGGGGGTGGGAAGTGGGAGGGGCAGATAGGGAGCGGGGACCAGGCTGTTTGGGGACGCATAGCCTTCCCTACCCAGCCCTCCTACAGTTTTGCAACCCCAATGTGGCCCTCGGGCCAAAAAGTTTGCCCACCCCTGCCTTAGCTCATTCCCTGGTGATCCAGGGAATTCAAATTACTAAGAAAAGTCACTAGCTGGCAACCATGTCTTGCGATCTCGGCAGCTCTCACAAGTTAATCAAGGTAAGCCTAGTCAGTGTTTGGAGGGGGTACTAAGGTAAAGAGGATTTCATAGAAAAGCCATGTTTTGTTATGCTAGACTGCTCCTATTTTTTCTCACACAGAAGTTTTACCTACAGTTCTGGGTTGCTTAACTTCTCTGCTTAACTTTTTAAGTATTCTCATACTTATTTTTTAGAAACAGTTAACTGTACATCTGAGGTGAAAATCCTGGTCTCATTGAAGTCCACAGCAAAGATCTCATTGATTTCAATGGAGCCAGGATTTTATTCATGTTTTCTAAGGTTAATGAAATGTTGAGGTTGCTTTTTGTGTTCTTTTTATTCCAAGGGACACTTCAGTCCTGTTGGAACCTTGTGCACTCCCACTTCCATCAATTAAAATCCCTCACTCCTGTAAACCCAAGTCATATGCACCATCCTCCTGGACCGGAACTCCTTTGGAGACCATCAGTATTGCTCGTTAATTTTCCAGAGCAGTAAATCTCAAACAACGAGCAATACTCTGTTCCCACATGGAAGGCTCAGAGCATTACCATTAGGATAGAAAATAAATGCATAAAACCCAAAAATAAACACACACTATTTTGCACTTATATAGTTCCCTGCGTCTGAATACATTTTAACAAAGCCCATCCATGAGAGGCAATTAAATAAAATATTCATATTACACACAGGAAACGAGACAAAGGCTGACTTTTGCTCAGTGTCATACACTGAGGATGGAGCACAGCTATGAATATACCCAAATATCCGCATACCAAGTCCACTCTTCTAAATGTTGGACTACACTCTCTCCTCCCATGCAGAGCTGTATTGTTAAACATATTTGGAAATTTATAAAAACAAAAGTTAAAAAATTGCACTGGTAGACTGAATACTGAAGTGTGTTCCAACACTGTGTGCAGCACAATTTTTGAATTATGACGAGGCTTTCAAATTCTTCTCTTTATAAACTGGTACAAGGAAGTCAAATTAAATATCTAGAAGTGAAGGTTTTACATTAAAAAACACTACACTACAACAGAAACTTGCTGCTATTGAAAAATAGCTAGGTTCCGTCATCTTTCATAAATGCTATGGGCACCTTTCCAGCAAGGATACATTTAATTTGAATGAATTTGTAGTTTTACTGTATATCTTAATGGCAACTGCATAATGGCACATGGTCAGCCTATTAATATGAAATACACTGATCTTCTCCCAAATCCAAAATAACTCCCTGTAGTTTTAGTTTTTAGTGACAAATAGCCTGGTGGCTTAGTTTGTAAATTCACAGACAATTACTGTATTTCATTGTGGTGCACATATTGCATATTGTTAATCAAAATCTTGTCTCCTGCCTCAGAAGGTGAAGCAGCCCACACTATCTATATGGCCTAATGTGCAATAATATACATGGCGGTAAAATTCCTTCCTGACTCTTGGAGATCACTTTACATCTCTACCCCAGCTGAGTTCTGAAAGATTATGTCAGGAAGGAAATGCACATACAAAGCACATCTTTGAAGTCTAGTTTCCTTCCCTGCTCACTGTTAGTCAGTTGGGTGTCAATACCTAATACTTGTACTTGGGAATGAGACTTAGGATCTTTTTGGGTGGAGGAATGGAGAAAGGAACTAGTTTTGAGACCCAGCTCTTGCCCCCTTCCTTCTCCCAGAGCAGTTCCACAGAGGTTGCTATATAACTTTAGGGTACTGCAGGAGAGAGGAGGAGCAGCAAGACGCACAAACAGGCTATATAAAAAGCCACTTGTGATGGGAAGGGGCAGCAGGGAGCACATTTGCATGAGCTCACCACCCCACATAATGGCTCAGAACCTTGCTCCAGGGGCCAGGGAGAAGAACCGCCACCCTCTTCACCAACCATAGTAAGGGTATGGTGACCCGGTGCAAAGCTGAACTATGCAGATGTAAAGGGCTAATATCCACAGTTACCTTTAGTCTAAGCACAAGTATGGTCTGAGATATGGCTCTGTGAAGAATATTTCCTCTTACAATATGTCTGCTGCACAAAATTTTAATTTGTCTTCCATTCCTCTCTTATAGCGGACAATTAAAGTAGATATTTTGGAGTTTAATTAGGTAATTACACTTTTTTTAAAATCACTTTAGTTGCTAATCATTAAGTTTCTGTATCTGAATTGTATTTTGGAGACGAGAGGCTCTAATTTTTCTCTGCAATGGAACTGAAATATTAAAATAATTATTGATTTTCTATGTAACTGGAACGTCAGCAGTACATTTCACTAATTGATGTGTAATGGGTTTTCAGAACTTATTTGACTGGAGTTAACTGATTCATTAGTTATTTTAGGTAGAATATAAAAGAGGATTACTGAAGCACCGGAAAGCAATAGTTTAAGAAAGCACAGAAAATAAAGGGTACTTTTTTCTTTTCTTTTTCCTGCAAGGTGGAGTAAAGCTTTCAAAATGTATTATTTATATCTTGAGAGAGACAAGGTAAGAGAGGTAATATCTTTTTTTGGACCAATAAAAGATATTTCCTCACCTACCTTGTCACTCTTAGATCCTGGGATCAACAAGGATACATCAACAATGCAAATAACTATGGATAATTTATTTCTTCACATTTATGTTTAAAATACCTACCCCTAGTTTTAGAAGTTTTGTACAAAACTCCATACACACAGGGAGGACACAAATCCTTAACTGAAAGAATAAAAAAAAGTCCAGTCCACCAACTTCATCCCATCAGATCACCTATGCAACTAAAACAACCATCCCTGTCCAACCATTAGATCCTTCAAACCCCACCCACTCCAAATACCACAAAAATATATAGGCAAATTCAGAGGATGACAGACGAGGGGAAGGATGTACCAGAAAATAATAACAATATCACCATGTATTTCTTAAATAGTGCTTTTCATCAGTAGATCTCAGAATGCATCACACTCTTTAATGTTTTTATCTTCACAACACCCCTGTTAGGTATTATTATCCCCATTTTACAGATGGGGCACTAGGAACATACAGACTAAGTGACTTGCCCAAGGTCACATGGGAAGTTTGTGGCAGAGAAGAGAATTGAACCCAGGTCTCCTAAATCCTAGGTTAGTGCCCTAACCATTGGCTCATCCTACCTTTCAATAACCTACCACCAGCTGTCCTTCTTTTAAACAAGGGGATTAGTTTGGGCTCTTCCACTGGTTGCATTTGTGGTAGTGTCACATACGAGGAAATCTGATGTAAACAGATTCTATTCAGGATGTTGTATGATTGATATATGACCATTTATCTCATTACTATTCCCACTATTTGACAATTGCAACAAAACTCGTACAAAGTATGTCACGTAAGTTGCCAATGGAAAAATTATGATTCACTAAAGATGATTATCCTGTTTAAATGCATGTATCATTTATGTATCTGAAGTTATGAATATTGGCTATAGATTTGTATTCCAAATGTCTTTGTTCCTGGGGTAACTCCCACTAGGTAAAATCTACATTGAAGCCAGACAGCTTTGTGTTGATGGCCCACCAAAGGCAATTAACTCTCACAATGGGCCATAGAAGAAACTCATTCTGTCCAGATGTCTCTTTCTGAAGGCGCCTTAGCTTCCAAGTGGCCCCTGTGAGTCAGCAAGACATGTAAGGGCATGTGACATGCTCATCTGACCCTGGACTCCTTCTTGTGCCAGTAATAATTTTCCACAAATTGTAATGTGTGAGCTTAATTTAGGGACAGTAATGTTCCAAGCACATGGCAGAGGGTATAAAAGACGCTTGAATCATCTCCATGTTTTCTCTTTCCTGCTCTGATTCTCTGGACTGTGGACTTACGACTAAAAGGAGCATATTTGAACTATGGGCTGAGGACCTTCCAATCTTTTGAAAGTTACCAGAGACTTTACAAGCCAGCAGTCTATAACGTCACTGCTACAAACCTGGTATAAGAACATTGCCATTCTTGTATGTAATGATCTATTAACCATTTGTAACTCTCTTCTTCTTTTTTCTTATAATAAACCTTTAGATTTTAGTTACTAAAGGATTGGCAGCAGCGTGATTATTGGGTAGATCTGAGTTATATATTGACCTGGCTATGTGGCTGATTTCTTGAGATCAGAAGATCCCTTCTTGAGATCAGAAGATTAAATCTGATTTTCAATAATCACTATTCATAAAATCTAGTGTCTGGGTGGTGATGGCCTCTAAACTGCACCCATCCACTAATTCAGTGGTTCTCAAACTTTTTTTTTTTGCGGACCACTTGAAAATTGCCGAGGGTCTCAGCGGATCACTTAATAATATTTCCAAATGTTGTTTGTCCTATTAGCTAACTATTGTAAAGCGCTTTGGATAAAAGCGCTATATAAAAAAACAATAATAATTAACGTTTTTTGTTCTACAAATAAAAGCACACAACTCATACTTTAATATCAGTAGTCTTACCTTTCTAATGTGATGGATGTGCCCTCTCTACCCCGCCGCAGCAGCCCCCAAGCTGGGGCTGGGAAGCAGCTGCAGCAGCCATAGACCTGAGGCTGGGAAGGATGGCACTCTCTCCCCAGCAGCTGCAGCCCTGGAGCTGGGGAAAGTTGCCTCTTTCTCTGGCTGCCGCAGCCCTTCACATCCCAAATTTCTCCCATCCTCTCTTCTCACTCCACAGCCCCCTCCCACCTACCACCTATTCCCCCCAAGGCCACCACTTCACCTTACATGTGTGTCTTCTCCAGGGTTCAGGCAACTAATTAGTGGAGCCATGCCTGCGCAGCTCCACTAATTAGGTGGGTGGCCCTTCATTCTCTTGTGTGTGACCTCCCACGCATGCACCTTAGCAAGAACTATCTGCGGACCACCTGAAGGGAGCTTGTGGACCACTGGTGGTCCACGGACCACAGTTTGAGACCCTCCGCACTAATTAGAATCTAGAAACAAAACCCAAAGCCATGCAAAAAGTCAGTACCAGAGTTGGGATTAGAACTATTGTGTTCCTGGCTCCCTGCCCATGCCAATCTGCTACACCAGTGGTTTTCAACCTGTGGTCCATGGACCCCCTAGGGGTTTGCAGACTATATTGAAAGGTTCTGTGAACAATTCTTGTTACCATAGAACAGTGGTTTTCAACTGAGGCTATGCCTAAGATTTCCAAAGTGGTCCACACCTCCATTAAAAATTTTTTTGGGGTCTGCAAATTAAAAAAGGTTGAAAACCACTGTGCTATACCATGCTGCCTCCTAAGAAAAAGCGAAACCTGCAGTCTCAGTATATTCCTTACTGGGAGTATATATGAAATCTTCTGTTCACCAAAACGACTAAGTAATTTTGTTTTAAAGACTTGTTTCAATTACAAAAATAAGGAACAGCAAAATCAATAAAATGTCTCCAATAAAACAAGGATACATGCACAGAATTAAAGTTATACTGGCCTGAAATCAGGAACTTGCTACAGTAGGTCCTGGCATACTGCCAACAACGTACTGTTAGATCAAGCGTTCAGTGACAGTTTTAAGTCTGATATCTTGCGATCATTCCTGTCTATTCTTTACAGTTCATGAGATACGAGTCCTTTAAAAAAAACACATGATTCCAATTATTTGCACCAGCCCTCACTCTCAACAAACAAGCATACTTAATTCAGACATGATTTTAGCAACTGACAGCTCAGGAACTCATGTTTTATACCCTTTGAAAAACCGGGGATTCCAGGCTTTCATTTGTTTCCAGTAATAGCTGTCAGAGATCTCAGCTGCTAGAACTATGACAGGATTAAATGGAGGAAAGTGCAAGAGGAACAAGCAAAATTATATGATTTTTAAGATTTCAATAGCTAATCTCTCTGGGCTAGAAAAATTGGGGCACACTTTTATTATTTATACAGCACACAAAAATGTGCTAGGTACTTTACAGAGCAATTTCTTTTAAATGACCTAGGCCCTGCTCCAAAGAGCTCACAATCTAATTTTAGACAAAGGTTTCAGCAATATGATGACATAGTTACTCAAGTTTGGAAAATCTGTACATCTTGATAGTTCCATTAAATTATTATATATTTATAAGATAGCGCACCTTGTGTGAATGACACTGAAGATATGGTGAAGAATTTGAAGGAGGAGCAATTGATGGCATGGGAAATAAAGAACAGGTATGAGTTTTTTTTCAGGACCCATCAATTTTGTCAAGAATTGGACTTAGACCCTCAATTGTACAGAAAAGGTTTTTCTGGCAGGTATGCCTTTTTAAATGAACACAAACTTTCTTTAATAATCCAGTGACATGGACACACCATCCCCCTACACATAGAAAATGCCATGCCATTGTTGTCAGAGGAATAGATGGCAGCAGTGTCCACAGGACTGGGAATGGGATTTGCCAAATTCAAGGAGGCCAAGGACAGGGTTGCCAACTTTCTAACTGCACAAAACTGAATACCCTTGCCCCACCCCTTTCCCGAGGCCCCACCCTTCCCCTGCCACTTTTCTGAGGTCCCGTCCCCACTCACTCCAGCCCCCTCCCTCCGTCGCTCGCTCTCCCACACCCTCACTCACTTTCACTGGGCTGGGGAAGAGAGTTGGGGTGTGGGAAGGGGGGAGGGCTCCAGCTGGGGGTGCAGGCTTTGGGGTGGAGCTGGGTATGAGGGGTTTGGGGTACAGGAGGGGGCTACAGACTGGGGCCAAGGGATTTGGTGTACAGAAGCAGTCTCAGGGCTGGGACAGGGGGTTGGAGTGCGGAGGGGGTGCGGGCTCCAGGAGGGAGTTTGGGTGTGGGAGGGGGCTCAGGGCTGGGTTAGGGGATGCAGGTGCAGGAGGAGGTTGTGGGGTGCAGGCTCTGGGATGGAGTTTGGGTGCAGGAGGGGGCTCAGGGCTGTGGTAGAGAGTGCTGGGTGGGGGTAGGGGTGCGGGCTCTGGGAGGGAGTTTGGGTACGGGACGGGATTCCGACAGGAGTTTGGAGCAGGAGTTTGGGGTGCGGGTGGGGGTGGGGGTGCAGGGTCTGGGAGGAAGTTAGTGTGAGGGAGGTGGTTCCAACCTGGGGCTGGGAGATGGGATGCTGGTGGGGGTTCGCAATCTGGCAGGGAGTTAGGGTGCAGGAAGGGGTTCCGACCTGGGGTAGGGGGTTGGGGTGCAGGTGGAGGTCTGGGGTCTGGAAGGGAGTTAGGGTGCGGGAGGGGGTTCTGACCTGCGGCAGGGGGTTGGGGTGCGGGAGGGGGTTTGGGCTCTGGCCGTGTGGCACTTACCTCAGGCAGCTCCTTGTTGATGGCACAGCGGGGCTAAGGCAGGCTCCCTGCCTGCCTTAGCTCCATGCTGCTCCCAGAAGCAGCTAGATGGAGGTACGGCCAGGCAGCTCTGCACGGGTGTGTGCTGCCTGCATGTGCAGGCACCGCCCCCACAGCTCTCATTAGCTGCGCTTCCTGGCCAATGGGAGCTGAGGAGCTGGCGCAGGGGCAGCAGGCAAAGCTTCACTGATTGCCCCGCGCCTAGGGGTCAGACATGGCGGCTGCTACCGGGGAGCTATGCAGAGCCAGGGCAGGCAGGGAGCCTGCCTTAGCCCCACTGTGCTGCTGACTGGACTTTTAATGGTCGGTCAGTGGTGCTGACCAGAGCCGCCAGTGTCTCTTTTTGACCGGGTGTTCCAGTCAAAAACCAGATGCTTGGCAACCCTAGCCAAGGCCCATCAGGAAAAGTCAACACAACTGGTCCTTTCTGAACAGCCAAATGCTTTCAACCTCTGAAGGGATTTTGAGGCTACAGAACAGTTAGTTCAAGCTCTAGCAGCATTCACATACAATTATTTTGCTACTACTTCACATGCTGGTTTGTGGATAGGATATGGAGCATGACTCTGTGGTGCTGAGGCCAGCTCAAACCACCTTGAGCCTTGACATGCCTCATTTCAAGAGCCCTGAGGAACTCCTGTGCTATATGTGATTATGATGTATGTCACACTGGAAGCATGCCACTCAGGCTGTTCTCACCCACATAAGCTGTTGCCTGACTCATTTTGTAGCAAGTTACTACAAGTGCCTCCCTTCATTCTGCAGAAAGGAGGATATTGTATGGGCCATACAAATGTGAGAAGCTACACAGATCTGTTTTTCCTGTCTGTTTTAACTTGATTGTTGCTTTGCTAAAGGAAAAGAAATGGTCCAAAACACAATCAGTCATATTGATTGTCAAAGGCTTTCATTCTTAGGGTAAGAAAATGTGGCATTCTAAAATATATTCCTGACAAGGGGATAAACTCTGCTCTCTCTCATACCAGGAGACAGTGGAGTTATTGAACTTACATCAGAGCATGTAAGAGCAGAATATGGCCATAAGGCTAAAGCTTTAAGCCGCTGTCGTGCCCTTCCCAGAGCACTATCATCACTAGATGGTGTGTATGACTTTTAAAGTAAAAACATAGCTGAACAAGTCAAATTATCTGTTTGTTTAACTTTGGAGCTCAAGAACTAACTTTTTCCAGATACTGAAAAATAGTGACTAAGACTACAGATTCTGCATCCTTCAACACATGGTAGGATTACTCAAGTATCCAAAGATACACTCAGTGGCTGACAGACCAGAGAACTAACCAATGAAAGTTCAAGAGGTGGATTCTGTTGTCCAGAAGTTCTCAAACTGGGGTCTCAAACTGGGGACTGCTGATAGGCCTCTGAGAGCTGGTTGGTCACAAAATGCTGGCTTCTCTGATTTCCCCTGCAGCGACTGACTGACTGACTAACACTCACTCTCTCTCACACATACAGACACACTTTTAATGTTACTTCTCCACATAAGCATTTGCTGTAGTTACCACAAAGATGTCATACAATCATGAATGGTAGAGAAGTGGTCCACAAGACAATGTTTTCAAAATAAGAACTTACACTGTAAATGAGTTTGAGTACCCCTGCCAGGGCTGACTTTGATGGGCATTTTGCAGGCTTGAATACTGCAGGATCAAGACTCAGATCTTCTAGTATGGGCTTTCTCAAATACTTCTATGTGAAAATTCCATCTATACTGCACACAATCATTTAAAATAAAACAAATATCCCTTTTCCCATACTAGCTGTAATAGTGTAGCCATCTCAGACGTGTACATTTTATAATGTTAGTGTTGAGATTTACACTAAGTAATCCAAATGGAACATAAGAATGACCATACTGGGTCAGACCAATGGTCCATCTAGCCCAGTATCCTGCCTTCTGTCAGTGGCCAGTACCTGATGCTTCTGAGGGACTGAACACGACAGGACAATTAACAAGTGATCTGTCCCCTGTCATCCAGTCCCAGCTTCTAGCAGTCAAATAAAGTAAAAAGTCTGTGAAGAAAATGTGTGCTACAATTTACTGGACAACCAGTTGCACAGCATTACTATCTATTACTAGATTTTTAGTTATTAGGTGCTTATTTCTAATAAAGGGCCTCTGAGCATTAACCAAAATACAACTGAAAACAATAATTATCAAAAAGGCAACATGGGCCAGTGCATAAATCCTAGAACTGGTTTAAGTGTATATACACACACATACACACCAAAAACAAAAACCACAGAGACAAAATCTAAAAAGAGGGATAAAAATGTCACCAGTCTCCTTGAATATGCCACAGATCAACTCTAATACAAGGCCACTACTAACTTCCAGACCCTCCTTTTATTTTGAGATTATATTATGGGATGATTGGCAGTTCAAATACCACCAACCTAAATGCCATGACAGGAGACTAGGTCAGCAGGTGGCTTCATATCATAAATTTGATTAGCCCTTGCCATACATTTCCTCCCTTGCTTATTTCATAATGATCCCTGTGAGCAGATGGGTGGTTCCTTCAGTAATGAATGGGAAGGATCTCTTAGCAAGGGTATGATGAAACAGTAATTTAAAGTTAAGCCATCAGTCAAGTCTTGTTGCCCAAGATAGAGAGGAAGAAAAAATAGTGTATAAGGGTCATATACTGAACCTGATCATCATTATGAATCAGCTTATTTTCTGTGATGGCTAATCCCTTCTTTCCCCTTCCTCTATTCAAGGCAAAGCAAGGTTACCAAGCCCAACTCCCACAAAGTCAATCCAACCCCTCTAAATACACAATATTTACCTGAAATAAAGCCCATCTGTCCTGACATTCCCATTGCTTGGAATGCACAAAGTGTCTGGAGGAGAGCAGCTTTATTTCTGCCAAGGTCAGCAGAGGTGATCAGGCTTTTGTTGGTGATTTCTGCACATGACAGTGAAAACCTGGAGTTTGGACTCTCAGAGTTTCCCTTGGGAGATCAATCATTCTGACATCTGGGTCTACTCCATTTTTTCCTCCCCTCTGCTAGAGAAAGCAAAGAAGAGATTTTGGACCTTGGTCTTCTGCACCTCATTTCTCTCTGCTAAAGGCAAAGGGCTGTCTGATTAGACCAGTACATGATTTCCTTTACATTCTTTCCAATTCCAGAAAAGACAGATGAAATAGCCTCATATTTACCACATTAATATAATTAATTTTTTTTTTTACTTTTCTTTTGGATCAACTGTACTGTATTGTTTTGTCTTGTTTCTTCCCTATAGCCTAGGAGAGTCACATCCATAATTAGGGTGACCAGGGACTGGAGTACCTCCTTCAGAAAGATATTCTTCCTGCACCAACAGATCACCACTGGGACAAGTCCACTATTCTCCTGGCAATAATATTTTTTAATCCAGGTCACAGTATTTTGTCTGTGGACTCTCAATTTTTCAAGTGAGCATGAATGTTCACCCACAGGACTAGGTCTAGTCAGGATGCTCAACACCCTCATGCTCTGACATACTAGAATGGTCTCTTTTAGATGGAATTCTGTTGTCAGGAACTTGTATTGTATTCCACATACACCCACTCATATCTGTTATTGCTCCAAAATGGGAGCTTTTGGAGAGCACTGAGGGAGTGATTTCCTTACTTCACCATCAGCTCTACTAGCTGAAAAGGTTTCTGAGATCCTGGATACTGCTGAATTTGTTCTCTTTGCTGATCTACTTTTTGGCAGCTATTTATGGTAGATTCCTTTATGTATGATAAATGCTACAATCATCACTTCTCCTAGGGGAAATGTAAAAGTGCTGATCCCAGCCCAAATGGGTATATAGTTTGCACTGAAAATGTAACTCCTCTACTGCAAGGCAGAGAGTTCTTTGGTGGTCTGAGAAACCAGGGATATGGAAAAACACGTTATTAATTATTATTATTAATTATTATTATTAATTGGTATCACTGTAGCTAGTTACAGACCAATTTAATGTGCGAGGCCAGAATTTTTTTCATTCTTCAAATATTCTCAGTTCCACCACTCTATTGTTTCTTCTTTAAGGCATAAGTGCTAGGAAAGAGAAAATTAGCAGCCGGACTTTTAGGTAGAGTGAAATCTGGAGAAGAGAGACGGCATTAAAAGAAGAAAAATGATTTCCCGCCCCCTGCAAATTCTGACTCTGCCAGATGGACAAGTCCAGAGCAGGAACCCATATATCTGGAATAGCTGCAAGCCAAACCCAGAACTGCTATATTTTTGTCAGACTGGGAAAAACTATCAGCCACTAATGAGACTCTACTACAGTTAATAATTTACCATTCAATAGCAGCTTCCATCTTAGAATCTCAATGCACTTTACAAACAAATGAAGTAAGCCTCACATCCCTGTGTGACACAGATGCTATCTCCCTTGTACAGATGGGGAAACTGAGATACAGAGAGGTTGAGCGAAATGCCTGTGGTCACTCAGGAAGTATGTGGTAAGGCCATAAATATAACTTAGGCTTCGTCTACAATGCAGTTTCATTATTAAAACTTTTGTCGCTCAGGGGTGTGAAGAAAACACCCCCCTGAACAACAAAAGTTTTAACCAAAAAAAGTGCCGATGTGGACAGCGCTTCGTCAGTGGGAGATGCTCTCCTGACAACGAAGCTACCGCCCCTCATTGGGGGTGATTTTATTTTGTGCCGTTGCAGCTATGCCATTGTAAGATGCATAGTGTAGAATAGCCTTAGATTTCTTAACTCCCACTCCTGTGCCTTAATCATAAGCTTATTCTACCTTTAGTTTGGAAAACGGAATAGTGTAAATATCCCCAAACATTACCATTTTTCTTCATTTCTCTTTAATTTGTGTTTAAACAGAGCTTATATAATATTAAGTGTTGCTGCATACACTCACAAAACGAAATTCAATGAAACTGAAATATCTTGTTTCAGAGTAGCAGCCGTGTTAGTCTGTATTCGCAAAAAGAAAAGGAGTACTTGTGGCACCTTAGAGACTAACAAATTTATTTGAGCATAAGCTTTCGTGAGCTACAGCTCACTTCATCGGATGCATTCTATCCGATGAAGTGAGCTGTAGCTTACGAAAGCTTATGCTCAAATAAATTGGTTAGTCTCCAAGGTGCCACAAGTACTCCTTTTTCTGAAATATCTTGGAAACTTTTTGAACTGCTAGTACCATACAGCAAGTGGAAGTGTGACACAGTGCATAATACCCACTGTCTTCACTGCTGTAAATATTTCACTGAACACAGCTCCCTTCATTTCTTATATCAATCAGGTAACAAGAGATTCAGCCATTTCACACCTAGGCTCTAATGAAAATGTTGCTGTTTCCTGCTTGATAGAGACCAATCATTCAATGAATGATCAAGCTGTTGCATGAGTTCTGAATGACTACAGCATGTCATTTGATAATGTGGTATCTTCTGACCCAGACAGAGCTGCCTACAATATATAATTAAAGGTTTCAGATACACTATGTTTGCTCCTGCCAAATGCTGTTCACGCAATATGCTCTGTGCATGCAATGAAAGCAATAGCAAAACATTCTATTTCATTGAAACAGCTTTGATAAACTGTTTCAATGAAACTACTGTATAGCACCAAGATCAGATGTCCAGAGTCCTTCCAGAGGAACAAAATACCACTAAATCAGATGTTTCTCTGCAGTACCTAATTCTTAATTAACAAGAGCTGTATTTTTGTTCCTGGCCCTTTGTTTCTTTTAAACATTATTATTAATAATCACTTAAATTATGGTATTTCCCCAATAAGGATCAGTGCATTAGGCACTGTACAAACAGAAGAGACAGATCCTGCTCCAGACAGCTTACAATCTAAAAGATAAATATACTTCAATGTGAATTTTAGAGCCTGTGAAAGGCATAGACGGATGGAAGGTGCTGAGAGTGAAATCTTCTATTTATCTACAAAACAGTCAATAGCGCAAGTGCAAGCTTCCAGGCCAGTATGGGTCAGTGCTTCAACCCTGATCTGGACGTACCAACTTCAAGTGCAAGATGAAAGCTCATTCTGCATATGGCCCATTAAATCCACACTCTCTCCACTGAGGCTGTCAATAAGGAAGCCATTGTTGTACGCAGTGTTGTTGTAGCCATGTCCATCCCAGGATATTAGAGAGACAAGGTGGGTGAAGTACTATCTTTCACTGGACCAACTTCTGTTGGTGAAAGCTTATTTCTCTCAATAAACAGAAGTCGGTCCAATAAAAGATATAACCTCACCCACCTTGTCTCTCTAATAAGCATGCCAACTTAGGCGGTGTTTTTTGGAGCAGGCTGTGGATACCTACTCACTTGGAAAACATCCCAATTCATTTAAGCCATCAAAGAGCCATCAGATACGAACTAATTCATTCACTATCAACCATTGCCTTTTATTTCTAAATTTGTCACTTGAACAATACCTGAATCTTCTTCCTCTGTCTAGTTAACTTTATCCAATGCTTCCAAAATTAAGTGGGGGGAAAAAAGTGGTATTGTTTTATGTTTTTAAGTGAATTATTCCCCTGCAATCTTACAGGAAATCTAAATAATGTTGTGCTAATGACATGAGAATCAAAAAGTGGCAACCAGACTGGTTTCGATGTTCAAAGTGAAGCTTAAAGGACTCAGTCAAAATGAAGTCAACCCAATTTTTTAAAAAGTGACAATAAGTACTGTGTACGGCAGGGGTGGGCAAACTATGGCTCGGGGGCCGCATCTGCCCCTTCGGATGTTTTAATCTGGCCCTCGAGCTTCCACCAGGGAGTGGGGTCTGGGGCTTGCCCCGCTCCGGTGCTCCAGGCGGGGGCTTGCCCTGCTCCACGCATGCTGTGGCTCCACGCGGCTCACGGAAGCAGCGGCACGTCCCTCCTCAAGCTCCTGTGAGTATGGGCAGCCACGGGGCTCCGCACGCTGCCCCCACCTCAAGCGCCACTCCCAAAGCTCCCATTGAAACCACGGCCAATGGGAGCTGCAGGGGTGGCGACTGCAGACAAGGCAGCATGCTGAGCCGCTTGGCTGCACCTCTGCATAGGAGCTGGAGGGGAGACATGCTGCTGCTGCTGCGAGCTGCTTGAGGTAAGTGTCGCCTGGAGCCTGCACCCCTGACCACCTTGTGCATCCCAACCCCCTGACCCAGCCCTGATCCCCCTCCTTCCCTCCAAACCCTTCGGTCCCAGCTGGGAGCACCCTTCTGCATCCCCAATCCCTTATCCCCAGCCCCAGCCCTCACCCCCCCACCCCAACTCCCAATTTCATGAGCATTCATGGCCCACCATACAATTTCCATATCCAGATGTGGTCCTCGGGACAAAAAGTTTGCCCACCCCTGGGCTAAACTAACTACCCTTTACCCAACAAACATTGCCCTAAAGTTGCAATCATGTGAATAAAAAAGAAAAAGAACTCAAAACTGTCAGGTGGTAGATTAGAAAGGATCTGCTTTGTCCTGCCTCCTTTTATAAAAAGTCCTGGGCCATATGCCAGCCCACCCCAGAACTTCTGAGAGGTATTAAGATTGGCCAATGCAATCCCTCCTTACAAAAGTTGAAAACACTGGTCCACTGCCCCGGGAGTAGAGTTGGCTCTCAGGAGAAGCCACAACAATCTAATACCACCTGTTGTAACCCATGCAACTATAGTGAACTATAAATAAACATCTGAGTAAAAATAAACTTATAAGAAATTACCTGTTCGCATATTATTCTGACAACAATTTTTATTCTTGGTTAGAGGCTAGTTTTCTAAAACAGCACCTAAAGACAAAAATTAAATTTAGCATTTTGATCATTTTGTATTTTGCCTGAGTAAATAGCTATATGGATGTATTTTCATTTATGCTGCAGACCAAGAAGTTTCTCTACTGTAGATAGAAATATTCTGTTATACTATATGTAAACTCAATTAATTTTAAAACTAATGGCAAACATTCATACGTACAGTCAAATTCATAAACCTTTATGGCACAGTGCTACTGATAAAGCAGATACACCTGCAGACTGGTTTGAATAATGAAAATATTGAAAAATAGTTCTACAAAGGAATTCTGCCTTGAAGAGAATGTAGTCATGCAGGACTTATAGTGCTTGATGCTTTTAGAAAATCTACATTATTACCTACATTGTTGCTTTATAAATTCCAGTGCACATTATAAAGCCAGTCATGATTCTGAAGTCAAATTAAGTTTTGCTGCAGGATTGGGTCCCACTTTTGCCATTCACTGGTATGTGAAATTTACTGTCTCAAAATTCTTGGTTTTTTTGTTTGTTTGTTTTCTATTTTGTCTGATTGTAAAATTAAATTAGAAGCTGAGAGTTTAATAAAATTCAAAAAAGTACTAGTTATATATGGATTACAGAGGATAATTTTTTTTATAAGGGATATAAATTCTTCTACTTCAGGACACAAACCAACCACTACCAGAGACAGCTTGGAAAAAACTTCCCTTTTGGGAAGTTTATTCCATAATTGTCCACTGTAGCATTTCCTGTAACTTATTCTAAAACATCTGGTTGTGGCCACGGTCAGAGAGGTTATTAATCAGATGGATCGTGGAATTGGACTGGTCTGGTACAGCAATTCCTATTTTCTAAAGTTTCCTATTTCTGAATTTATTTTGTTTTAATTCACATATCATACTGTATAGTAAACCACTAAAAATAGAACATGTAAGAATAAATTAATTGTGGCAGCATATAGCCACAGGTTAGGAGAAATATGGAGAAGTACCACCGCCAGTAAGAGCACAATGCCACCAGAGGACAATAGCCACTACATCACCTTTAAAGAACTCCTTGGTTTGAGCCTGGAGCACCCTCTTGTACCCCCAACCTCACATCCCCAGCCCCACCCCAGAGTCTGTACCCCCAGCCGGAATCCCAGCTCCCCTGGCACCCCAACCCTCTGCCCCAGCCTGGAGTCCCCCCCCCCGCACCCTGAATTCCTAATTTCTGCCCCCACCTCAGAGCCCACACCCCCCAGCCAGAGCCCTCACCCACTCCCTCACTCCAACCCCCAATTTTGTGAGCGTTCATGGCCTGCCATACAATTTCCATACCCAGATGTGACTCTCAGGCTAAAAAGTTTGCCCACCGCTGGTGTATGACCTACACATTCTGCATCTGCATCTGAGGAAGTGAGCTGTAGCTCACGAAAGCTTATGCTCTAATAAATTGGTTAGTCTCTAAGGTGCCACTAGTACTCCTTTTCTTTTTGCGAATACAGACTAACACGGCTGCTACTCTGAAACATTCTAATAGGAGATTAGGGCCCCACTGTCATTGGCACTGAACTCACATATAACAAGATAGTCCCTGCTCCAAAGACCAAGGTAGTTTCAGGTAATATACATGCTTCTTATTCCCCCTACCAACTTTGTTGTTTTACAATTACATTTTCTTATTTCAATTTTTTTTCTCCCCCATGCTGCTGTGTGAAAGATCCAAACTAATGACAGGGGGAAATAGGCAGTACACACAGGGCTAGCTGTAAAACACTCAGAGTAAACAAACTGAAAAGGTAGATACAATTTCTTTGACCTTTTAGCTGTATTAATCTTAAGTGTTACTTGTAGGTTAGACGAATCCATGCAAAATTGTGATTTTTTAAAAATATACTTATTTTGGTATCTCTCTGAACCAACGAAATACATAATAGAAAGTTATACTGTTAACATTATTTCAGTTTTTAATAACTTGAAGCCCTATTATGGCAAAGGAGTCTACAAAGACAGACCCTTACACTCATATGTTGACCCACAGGAGGCAATGCTACTTGATTTTGTAGGACCTGGTCATTAACACATAGTAACAAATATGATTATTTTAATGTCTCTTTATATAATGTGGGGTTATATATATATATTTTATATGTGGGGTTTTAGTCTAGAGCTGTGAGATATATATAAATATATATAGATAGATAGATATATGTATATATATATATATCTCACAGCTCTAGACTAAAACCCCACATGTAAAAAAGAAGCATTTTAAAAAGCTGTTTGTTTAAAATTATCAGATAAAACAATAAAAATAGAACGTATTTAGGATGTTTGGTTTTGCACTTAAGCAAAAATTTGAGAAGTGGGTTTGTGCTATGGAGCAAAAATATAAAGACTGACTTACTAATTAGATGTACAGTATTATCTGCATATCTAAGGTAAGATACCTATCACCATACACATTGTTCCAACAAAAAATATTTTAGACTTTAACCCAAAATGGCAAAGATTGCCTCTTATCTATGTTTGTACAGCACACACCACAATGGGGCCCCCAATCCTTATTGCCTTTGAACATTACCATAATACAGATGTTACTAACATAGGAGTTTGAGGATCCACAAATAGGGATCTGTTTTGTTAACCCTTTGTGAACAACTCCCATTCACGGGAAAGAATAAACACTTGAAGAGCAACTGAAGTCAATGCAAGTTTTTCCTGAATAAGAAATGTACGACGGGTTCCTGCATGAGGAGTGCATGATAAGTGCATATATATAGCAACCAGATGGACACTGCAGTGCCATATGCTCCCCTCCACTGCAAGGTAGGGAAGTGAACAAAGATAAATTAAACTGGGTGGAAAAGAAAGAAAAGTGGGGGATGACAGAGCAGGGAGGATGATGCATCTGCAGCATGCTGCCCCCCATACCAGGAGCCTATATAAACTCCTCTGCCCCTGCTTGCTGTAACTTGGGACATGGAGCTCAGGGTAGGGAGGGCAATGCCAAGGTGGCGCTAGAGAACCACAGCTCTCTTCACAGCATAATCCTTGCTAGGCAGGTTGATGTCTTGTAAAATTAAATTAATGTTACACCTAGCATGATTAACTTCCTGAAAAACCCTTTTGAGAAAGGGTGGGTATCACACAAGCATGGGTTAAAGAATCAATAGCATCATGGCTCTTGAGGAGGGGGGAAGCGTGTGGAGAAAGACAGCACTACAGAGGGACAGCTCTCAGCCCTCTTGAGGCTTTGGAACTTCCTTTTCCCATGGATCACAGAGCCCTTAGAGATCATGTGAACTCCGCAGTCTCCTTTGAATCTCTTCTTGCCAAGGGGAACTTGTGTCAGATACTCTTAAGTGAACCTTGGAGCTTTCTAAGCCCCGTTGTCCCAACTGGAAGATACGATATGGTCACATATTATAATGACTCCAAGGAGTATTTGCCCTTTTGAGTTTTTTTTTTTATGACTAACACCTTTAAAAGATAAACATTTCTATTTATGTAGTTTACTATCTGTTTCCCTGCTCAAAAATCCTACTTATTTAAAAATAATCAGTGAACAATCAAATTACTTAGAATGTGAGTGGGCAGAAAGGATAGAGAGAAAAATCTGATGAATAATAGTTACAAGTGCATATTTTAAAGGTTCTTTTATTTATGGATCAACTGTGTAAGTGAACATGAGTACCTTGGGCTGTCTCCTATTTCTACTTAAAAAAAGCTGTTTTCCAAACCTACTAATTTTATCTTTCCAAACAAGAATGTGATAATTTATTGGAAGGGGCCTGTAAATTCCACTAGCTTATTAAATACTGAGAAAAGTCATGGGTTGTTTACTGACTGATGCACATCACATGCCCAGTGATCATACCTTGGCAGTTTGCTAATGTAAATTATTACAGCTAAGAGCTCATGAGCTAACTAAAAAACTTTTTAGAATTCAGTTTTTGCAATAAGAAGGTCTAAGGCTTCATATGGAAAATGTAAATCAGTACAGAGGTATACCTTCGGCTAGGAGGGCTGATAGTTCAGATGGTGGATTTCCCACCAGAAATTATATGATGGACTTGGACAAATGAACACATTAGGTGAAATCCTGACCCCAATGATGTCAGTGGGAATTTTGCCATCAGCTTCAATGGGTATGTCTACACTGCAGTTAAACACCTGTGGCTGGTCCATGTCACCTGACTCAGGCTACGGGGTTTAGGCAGTAGGGCTATAAAATTGCAGAGTAGACATTCAGACTCTGGGACACCATGAGGGGAGAGCCCTCAGAGCACAAATCAGCTGGCACAGGCCAGCTGCAGGGCGTTTAATTGCAGCATAGACATACCCATTGAAGCCAATAGCAAAACTCCCACTGACTTCAATAGGGTCAGGATTTTACCCTTTATGTTTGGGAATTCTCATTTTTAATTATATGGGGAAGCTGGCAGTGACCCCTGCATTTAAGTTTCCTAGCACTTTCCATTATAAAAGTTTCCTGCGACTTTTTTTTTCTTGAGAAGCTCTGACACGCCCATTTAGGGTGACCAGACAGCAAGTGTGAAAAATCGGGACAGGGGTGGGGGGTAATAGCAGCCTATACAAGAAAAAGACCCAAAAATCGGGACTGTCCCTATAAAATCGGGACATCTGGTCACCCCACCCCCTTGTTTACAAAAGGCCGTTGAAATTCAACAGGGAAATAGCCCTTTAGCTATAAAAGTGTCCTTTCTTTGTCCTGTGACATTTCATGCAGATTTAGCTAAGATATATATTGTTAAAAATGGTCATCTCTCATCCCTTGCTTGCATGGCTCAGGAAAAATCTGGCAGCCTGCCAAAATAACAAGTGATATGAACATTCTAAAGTCAGGTTCATGACACTGATAAAGCATCAGCATCAGCACACACTGCAGCAGGAAAGCCTAGGAGCTTCTAGGGCATTAGAGGAGGAGGGTTGAGGGGAGAGAGCCAGGCCAGGCTCTCCCCAACACCACTCCCCTGGATCAAAAATATGTTCCTAGTGGTCCACCCCCTATCTGGGTACAGCACATAGGGCAGGAGCTCCCACAATTCCAGGAGAGGAGAGAGTGAGAAAGGTGGGTTGGGAGGATCCTCCTTACAACCTTCAGAGCCAGCACTTGGCTCCCATAGCCTAACCCTCAACTCTTAGACAACTGCCTTCTCCTTCTGTAGCTCAAGTAGCAGAGGTTAGTGCTGCAGGTTTAAGGTTAAAATCCTGCTGTTAATATTTCATTGGGGAATTGTAGAGTTGCACATAGAAGAATGTTTTCTCTTTTCTGTTGTTTAGAATTTCTGAGGTTTTTATACGTTACAAGACTGTTATTTTGACTGAAAAGTCATGTTCTTGAAAGTTAGGAAATTCCAGATTAAAGGTTGCCCGTGCATCTTTAAATCTGCCTTATTCAGGTGCACTATGATACAGTATTTAATTTCGATTACCATTTTTTCCACAGGACCCCCTGCCTCATTCAGTGTAAAGGATGTACACACAAGGGGGTGAATTACATTTGCACAGACAATCTTAATCTGGCATTTCCTAATTTTTGAGTGCTTGACTTCACAACCTAAAGTTCCTTTAACATAGTTTTTTAATGTAATTATATTTGTATATAGTGCCATAGATGTACATGGTACTTTATAAAGCAAGGAAAAACATGGTACCGGCCCTGAAAAGCTCACAATCTAAATGATCATAGTAGCACAGGATGAGGGAAAAGATAAAATGGAAGTGGGACAGAGGGAGAAATTTGTACAGTGGAAACATTACATTTTTGAATAAACCAAGGAATAAGCAGATGTTCAATTAATAATTATTTAGAAATTGAATCACCTCCATATGCTTCTCAAGTTTACATAACCCATTCTGCCTCTGCTCAAATTCATGCACCACCAATGATTTTGGTGCGATTACATGGGTGTAACTGAGGGCTGATTTGGACCCTAAAACTAAATTAAGTATTAAACTCTATTATATCATTCTCAGCAAGCCAACTCCAAGCACAGCATATAGCTTGAGTAACTGGGTCTTCAGGGACAGAGACAGTGAAGGACTCCGCCTATTACCTCTTGTGCAACTTCGGGGCCTCCTGCACCCTGTAACCACCTTATTCATTGATTCCCGCAGGGGCAAGGGCCTATGCAAAGGGTGGCACAGGGCAAGTTTAGCCCCACAATAACAACAAGCAAGAATTTTTATTTTATATTTAAAAGCATAAATCTGGAATGTCACAGAATACGTTAAAGTGGAGTTAAACTGATAAGCAACTCTAAAAGTATTGGTGACGTTTTGTATTTATTCTGGCTTGGCGATAGTCATAGGAATTTTACAAGTCAAAAGAACAAACTTTCTGTATTGTTCCACGGCAGACTCGGGGCCTGCTCCTGCACCCATTGAAGCTAATGGGAGTTTTGCCTTTGGTTTCCATGGGAGCAGGCACTCAATCTGGGATTCAAAATAAATAAATAAATCTAATATTTTCTTCCTCTTATATAACAACTAGCAATCAAGATTCTGCAAATAGAACTTAGTTGACACTTTTGATGATAACACATGCAGCAGAATAGACTCCAGCTCACTTTCCCATGGCTATATTAGCTCTGCAGCATTAACAAGGATGAAACTTTCTGTCTGTAAAGTAACCGAGTCATCCAGGGAGCAGATTGGTTGAGTAAGATGGCATCCTTACATTGAGCCCCATTCACTACCCCTTTAAAGAGGTAAGAGTTATTCTCCTGTACAGTGTTTACACTATGTAGCACAATTAGAGTAACTGCTTGTTCTGCATTCAGGTACGGCAGGAAATTTAAACACATACAGATGCTGGAACATGTAGACTTTTGCCTTCTGGTAAAGAGGCTGGACTTCTTCAGGGAGGGCAGTCTAACTTCTCCCACTTGTGCTTTGGACATACTAAAACACAAATCCCCTTAACAATCCCAGAAATTTGTTACTTTCATCCCCCTTTGCTAAAAGCTGTCCATACAAAGGGAGACTCAGAGCTACCTTCACCATACATTAGCACAGAGACAATCCAAGAGGAAACGAGCATCCAGCACCCAGCCAATCAGGGTTGCAGGAAAATTACCATTAGCCATCGCAGCAGAAATAGCCATGTGGCACAACAACGAGAATGGTTGTGGTGGGTACTGAACTGCATAAATCCCCATAGCTTTCTAGTTGTGCCCCTCTAAAACAGCTATATCAACACCCACACACTCATACATTGGGACAGGCATGGTGCCTATGGGAACAGTTAACTCTACCCACTCTGTTGCATCCAGAATATCTGTCACTAATCACATGTAGTGTTGTAGCTGTACTGGTCCCAGGGTATTAGAGAGACAAGGTGGGTGAAGTAATGTCTTTACTGGACCAACTTCTGTTGGTGAGAAAGACAAGCTTTCAAGCTTCTTCAGTGGGAAAATGTACTCAGTGTCACAGCTGGATTTATGATTTATTACAACAATCTATAACCCTCTTAACCGCCCCTTCTTGTCCCCCAGTTTTATTTTTTGCCCCTATGACTGGAGAGGTGTTAATGGGCCACTTCACCTCGAATGGTCCCTTGAAATATGTGTTAACTACTTATGCTAAACAATCTTGTATTTAACTGTGACCCTCTGAGTACATTTCCCAGATCTGAAGAAGAGCTCTGTGTAAGCTTGAAAGCTTGTCTCTTCTCACCAACAGAAGTTGGTCCAATAAAAGATATTACCTCACCCAGTCACAGACATTTCAACTGAGTTCTAGGTTATTCATTGCACACACACACTGCAAGCATGGCCCGATGCATGCTAGATCAGGGTAGATCCCTGCTTAGCAGACCTTTGTCATGCCCTTACTAACACCCCCTCCACTGCCCCATGAATTGGCAGGAGTTATGTCTGCATACAGCCTGTTATATTTTAGTTCTAAGACTGAAATAACTGCTCACTCTTGATACACATTCCTTTTGTGTAGAATTTGGAGTAGTCGCCCATCAGGCTAGCCATATACTTTCTTGTCTGACCCAGACCTTCTCATCCTTTGTCAGAGAAACATACCACACTGTATACAGGGGCTGCATAGTCAATTCTGCAACTCAGTGAGAAAAATGAACATGAAGTTACTACAATTTGTTCAGAAACATGCTGGAGTCAATGAGCATATGTACTGCCTCAGGCACGCAGGCACTTTACTCACTGAATTGGACCTGCAGTCACTTTTCTGACCATCAGCCCACTGTAGTGCTGCCCAGGACACAGTGTGTCCAAAGCAGCATGCACTAGTTTCCTGTTCTGAACCTTTCGTAAGAGAGGGAGAAGCATTCCTTTCCTTTTCTGCACAAAGTACACTGTCTCGCAACAGTTCACAAGCTCAAGGTAACAATTATTTAATGCCAACATCTCATCTCACAACAGAAGACTCTATATGTCAATACCGTACAGCTGTTGTCTAATTTGTGTGGAATATCTCTAACATGCTCATACTACATTAATGAACTTTTTACAAGTATTCTGACATGCCTGATCTGCAGGAATTTACAGTATCTGCACAAGAACTAGCAGAACCATTCAGTACCAGTATTATCTCAGTTCAACCCTTTACATATAATACAATTTTTACAATATATTGAGCAAAAAATCAGAAACAAAATCTTGCCTTATTTGTAAATATCAACTAATGGTCACAACAAATAAAATAATAAAACCACACTGGTTTTCACTTAAATGGATACAAGCAAAAGAATCTTCAGATTAAAACTACCACAGAATGCTTAGCTCAGTCCTGCTGTGCTAACTTTTTCAGCAAAGATAGCCAGCAATATATGGCAATGCACCTCACAATATATTACACACACTGGATTCAATATAGAAGATGTGTTTATGTGTGCGTGTGGTTACATTTATATTATATATTATCCACACTTGAGTTATACCTAGTACTTATAAAACCTTTTGTACCTACAAGCAAACTTGGCTCAAGGGGTGTGCACTCAGTCTGTTGTTCAGCCAAGTGATTGTCTGTTGTGAAATATGCATGTACAGAATACAGAAATTTACATCAGACCAAATTTACCAGCCCCAGGACAATAGGAAAATAAACTGAAATAGTGATTTATGTTAACTTAGGAACCTCACTAAATGAAGTTAATGTGACATCCTATGACATCTTATGTTTGAACATGGATCTCCAACGTTTACTGATTTCATCCCTATACATGTGTGTAATGAAAAAAAAAAGGACTGCTAATTCTGTGCTACATAACTATGCAGCAGATTACAGAGGGAAAACTAAACATTTTCTTGATTAAAAAAAAGAGTCCTTATGGATTTGGCCTTCAAAAACTATTGCTGGTCTTCTTGCTGTGTCGTAATACCATGCTAATGTAGGTCAGAACCTTGTTGACAAAAGTCACAACATAATTTTATGGATTTACAGCATTTAGAATGAAGGCATGATTCAAGAAGCATTATCCTGAAGAAATCACACAAAAGATGGATGGGGGGCGGGTAAGGGAAGATGGCATTACTGCCCCCAGACCTCTGGGATTCTTTATACTTACATCTGGGAATGAATATGGTATAAGGTGGTTCCCAAGGCCGCTTTCTAGGATCAAGCATGTAATTCTTAATCATACACCTGCTAACGTGTAACTCATTACTTGTATCCTCGTGAAAGAACCAGAAATGTAGACCAGGACTAGCAAGGTACAACTAAGCAATGATGGAAAACAATTTTTCTGGTTTTACAGCTATTGACAAATCATGGAATTGGAAAACTCAACAGCATCTAAGAACTGGATCAAACCCTAGGCAACCCTCCACATACTTCATACAACTCCATACCAGCCAGAGTTTATATCTTTTTTGTTTAAACAAAAGAAGTGACCAGATTTAGAATAACTTCTAAACTAATGACCACATCTTCAGTACAAATATTTACTGTTCAGTATCTTCTTTTACATTAAGTACAAATATTTTGGAGTCCATTTTCCCTCCTCTACTTATATTTATAAATAAACTAATGATGCACTTAATAGAAATAATGAGCAGAGAAAGGCATCTAAGACACGACCTGCACCCGGGGCAATTACAAAAAGGGTAATGCCCATACACCTTACTACTTATATACACCCTCTATAGGGAATCAAGAGTATGCCTGTTGTATTGAGGGCAGTGCACTGCCATATATACTAATATAGAAATCCACAGTCCACCTATTATTTGTATAGTGGGTGCTATGCTGACATGTCTTACCTCCAGAACCCCAGCGCACATCTATTAACATTCTGATTAACATCCTATAGAGTAAACAGGGAAAGATTAAGAATGAGCTCTCAAAACTAGATACTCTCATAAAAAACAACCTTCCATACAAAATTCCTCGTGGCTGGACTTTACAAAAACTAGACAAGCCATTTACAGCACACAGTTTGCTTCTCTACAAAGGAAAAAGGACACTAAACTATCTAAACTAATACATGCCACAAGGGGCCACAACAGTGGTTCCCTTAACCCACCCAAAAATATTGTTAATCTATCCAGCTATATTCTGAGCCCAGCAGAAGAATCTGTCGTATATCAGGGCCTCTCCTTCTGCCCCTCCACCCCCACGAACATGATACAGTTCTGTGGTGACCTAGAATCCTACTTTCGATGTCTCCGACTCAAGGAATATTTCCAACACACCTCTGAACAGCACACTAACCCACAGAGACCTTCCTACCAACACTACAAAAAGAAGGATTCTGGGTGGACTCCTCCTGAAGGTCAAAACAACAGACTGGACTTAGACATAGAGTGCTTCCGCTGATGTGCACGGCCTGAAATTATAGAAAAGCAGCATCACTTGCCCCATAACCTCAGCCGTGCAGAACACAATGCCATCCACAGCCTCAGAAACAACTCTGACATCATAATCAAAAAGGCTGACAAAGGAGGTGCTGTTGTCAACATGAATAGGTCGGAATATGAACGAGAGGCTGTTAGGCAGCTCTCCAACACCACATTCTACAGGCCATTACCCTCTGACCCCACTGAGGGCTACCAAAAGAAACTACACCATCTGCTCAAGAAACTCCCTGAAAAAGCACAAGAACAAATTTGCACAGACTCACCCCTAGAACCCTGACCAGGGGTATTCTATCTGCTACCCAACATCCATAAACCTGGAAATCCTGGATGACCCATCATCTCAGGCATTGGCACCCTGATAGCAGGATTGTCTGGCTATGTAGACTCTCTCCTCAGGCTCTATGCTACCAGCACTCTAGCTATCTTCAAGACACCACTGACTTCCTGAGGAAACTACAGTCCATTGGTGATCTTCCAGAAAACACCATCCTGGCCACTATGGATGCAGAAGCCCTCTATACCAACATTCCACACAAAGATGGACTACAAGCCATCAGGAACAGTATCCCCGATAATGTTATGGTAAACCTGGTGGCTGAACATTGTGACTTTGTCCTCACCCACAACTATTTCACATTTGGGGACAATGTATACCTTCAAGTCAGCGACACAGCTATGGGTACCCGCATGGCCCCACAGTATGCCAATATTTTTATGGCTGACTTAGAACAACGCTTCCTCAGCTCTCGTCCCCTAATGCCCCTACTCTACCTGCGCTACGTTGATGACATCTTCAACATCTGGACCCCTGGAAAAGAAGCCCTTGAGGAATTCCACCATGATTTCAACAATTTCCATCCCACCATCAACCTCAGTCTGGACTAGTCCACACAAGAGATCCACTTCCTGGACACTACAGTGCTAATAAGCGATGGTCATATCAACACCACCCTATACCGGAAACCTACTAACCGCTATTCCTACCTATATGCCTCCAGCTTTCATCCAGACCACACCACATGATCCATTCTCTATGGCCAAGCTCTAAGATACAACAGCATTTGCTCCAACCCCTCAGACAGAGACAAACACCTGCAAGATCTCTATCAAGCGTTCTTACAACTACAATACCCACCTGCTGAAGTGAAGAAACAGATTGACAGAGCCAGAAGAGTACCCAGAAGCCACTTACTACAGGACAGGCCCAACAAAGAAAGTAACAGAATGCCACTAGCCATTGCCTTCACCCCCCAGCTAAAACCTCTCCAGCGCATCATCAAAGATCTACAAAGATCTACCTATCCTGAAGGACGATCCCTCACTCTCACAGATCTTGGGAGACAGGCCAGTCCTCGCTTACAGACAGCCTCACAACCTGAAGCAAATTTTCACCAGCAACCACACACCACACAGTAGAACCACTAACCCAGGAACCTATTCTTGCAACAAAGCCCGTTGCCAGCTCTGTCCACACGTCTATTTAAGGGACACCATCACAGGACCTAATCACATCAGCCACACTATCAGAGGCTTGTTCACTTGCACATCTACCAATGTGATATATGCCATCATGTGCCAGCAATGCCCCTCTGCCATGTACATTGGCCAAACCGGACAGTCTCTATGCAAAAGTATCAATGGACACAAATCAGATGTCAAGAATTATAACATTCAAAACTCACTTCAACCTCCCTGGACACTCAATTACAGATGTAAAAGTCGTAATTATTCAACAAAAAAACTTCAAAAACAGACTCCAACAAGAAACAGCAGAACTGGAATTAATCTTCAAATTGGAAACCATTAAATTAGGCTTGAATAAAGACTGGGAGTGGATGAATCATTACACTAACTAAAAACTATTTCCCCATGCTAATTTTCCCCCTACTGTTACTCACACCTTCTTGTCAACTGTTTTAAATGGGCCATCCTGATTATCACTACAAAAGTTTTTTTTTCTCCTGCTGATTGGTCTCGTTAAGAGTTGATATGGCAACTCCCATTTTTTCATGTTATCTATCTATCTATCTATCTATCTATCTATCTATCTATCTATCTTCCTACTGTATTTTCCATTGCATGCATCTGATGAAGTGGGCTTTAGCCCACGAAAGCTTATGCTCAGATAAATTTGTTAGTCTCTAAGGTGCCACAAGCACTCCTCGTTCTATCTACTGAAAGGAGAGGATGGACTGACACGTAACCTGCTTTAGGAACTCCTCAGCAGACCAGTTTTATATATTTATCTTGGGGACAGGGAAGACTGGCAGATCACAATGCAGCTTGCTATAAGAACTCCACAGAAATCCCAATACGTAGGGAATGCAGTACTTTGCCATACACCATGCCATTGGGTGCCCACAGCTTGTTCATGGATGGATGTTTGAAGGATGACCTGTCCTGCTCCAGCACATAGCAATTTACAGGCTGTAAAATGAAGGGGGTTTGGAAAGAGAAACATTCTGCTCTAGAGCCTGCTTTATGAGGAGGGGTAGGGGGAAATTCCCTGACATAGAAGATCATATAGGATCATAAGATCATGCCCTGCCACAGGGATCCCACAGACCATTATATGTGAAATGCCCTCCTCCCTGCCACAGGGACTTCACAGCCCTGGTCTATGGGGGATACCCTGCTCCCAGCCACACATCCCTGTTATATGAGGGATGCTCTGCTCCCTGCCATAGGGACTTCACAGGCCTGGTCTATGGGGGATGCACTGCTCCCAGCCATACAGCCCCAATCAGCTCCGTTATATGGGGGATGCCCTGCTCCCTGCCACAGGGACCTGCACAGCCCAGTTATATGTGGGATGCTCTGCTTCCAGCCATACAGCCCAATCAGCCCTATTATATGGGGATGCCCTACTCCCTGCTATACAGACATGTTATATGAGGGATGCCTTGCTTCCTTCCATACAGACCCGCACAGCCTCATTATATTGGGAATACCTTGCTCCCTGGCAGAAAGACCCGCACAACTCTGTTATATGTGGGATACCCTACTCCCAGCCATACAGCCCCAATCAGCCCGGTTATATGTGGGATGCCCTGATCCCCGTCATGCAGACCTGCTATACAACCCCTTTACATGGGGATGCCTTTTTCCCTTCGATACAGACCCGCACAGCCCCATTTTATGGGGGATGCCCTGCTCCTGCCATACAGACCTGCACAGTCCCGTTATATGGGGGATGTCCTGCTCTCTCCACAGGGACCTGCAGAGTCCCATTATATGGGGGATGCCCTGTTCCCTGTCATCCAGACCCGTTATGTCCTGCTCCCTGCCACACAGACCCGCACAGCTCCGTTATATGGGGATGCCCTGCTCCCTGCCATACATACCCGCACAGCCCCTTTATATGAGGGGCTTCCTGCCATACAGATCCACACAGTCCGTTACATGGGGGATGCCCTGCTCTCTCCACAGGGACCTGCACAGCCCCATTATATAGGGGATGCCCTGCTACCTGCCACAGGAACCCGCACAGCCCCGTTATATGGTGGATGCCCTGCTCCCTGCCATACAGACCTGCATAGCCCCTTTATATACGGGATGCCCTGCTCTCTGACCCACGCAGCCCGCTATCTGGGGGATGCCCTACTCTGGCAGAGGCCGGAGGTGTTTTGCAGGGCTATGTGGTATATTACGGAGGGGGGTCCCCAGCGCCTCCCACTGCGGGTGGGACTGGGCACGTGTGCAAACCCTGCCCTGAGGGAGTGCTGGGGGGGGGCGGGGCCGGTAGACACATACCTGATGCCCGGAATCCTGACATCCCGCTCCGCTCTGCAGCAGCAGCAGCAGCTCCCGGGATCAGGCTGGCGCGCGCTCTCAAGAGATCGGGGTTCCAACGCGCGCGCACTCTGGCTCTCTCTGGCGCGTGCACGTGCCCTGTCCTAGTGCTCGCTCGCTCTCTGGCGCGCTCCCTTTCTTCTGGGTCGCCTAGGAAACAACTGGCTGTGACAGCTCAGTTCGGCTCGGGGCGCACGCTCAGCGTCACGTGGCGCATGCAGGCCCAATGGAGATGACTGACTGCGTAAGGCTCGTAGTACTACGGTAGGGGGGAAGGGAGGGAGGGAGGAAGGAGCCCCTGTCTCGGGAGGGGGACCCTTGAGGAAAGGCCTCACCACCCTAGGATGGGGCAAGGGAGGGGCGCCTGAGGGGAGCGGGCTCCTGAAGTAGGACTCCACCCTTTGCTGGGGGCTAGGAGTGGCTCTTGAGAGACGCTCTCGTCGCCTTAGGGGGGAGGGGAGGAGGAGCCACTGCGGAGAGACCCCCCCGCCCCCACACCGCCCTAGATTGGGGGAGGGAAGGAGCTATTAAGACCTCGTCCTCCTACATTGGGGAGGGGAGCGCTATGGAGGAGAGACCCCCCACTCTTGCCCTACATTGGGGGAGGGGAGGAGCTATTGAGGTGGGAGCCCCAACCTAGAGCGGGGCGGGGAGTCACTCATGAGGAGCATCCTATCCCTGAAACGGGGCCCTGCCCTGAGGTGTTGTTCTGAAGTGAGGGCAGGAAGGACAGATCTGTACTAACCTGACAACCCACTTGGATTTGTTGCTCCCAACGAGGTTGGCTGTTAGTGCACGGTAAGGTGCAAAGTTGCCTTATTTGGTCTTCCCCACATGAGGATGGAGGCACCTCTGTGGCTTCCTGGTGCTATTTGCTACCACATCTTTAATATGCAGGGGAAGATGTGAGGCATCACCATCCTGAATTTGCCCCAAGCAGCACCACAGCAAAATACCAAACTGCTCACCACGTCATGGTCTTTCTTGAGTGTCCTATTTCAAGAATAGGGATGTAAGGTTGCACTCAAGAGAAAAATCAGGACCATTTGGCAAATTCTGGAATTACAGGAAATCTGTGTCCAATTGCCAGGGATAAAGAGGCCCTAGCTCATTGTATTCCAGTTTAATGCAAAGTCCATCATGGTCAGGATGGCATGTTGCCACTAAAACCTCTTGTCCCCTGGGGCTGTGATGCTTGGATTAACCATCTTCTTCTGGGGGCTCATCTTTTCGGTGCACTTGGACCAAGATGGAGCATTGCATGTTGGGATTTGTCTTTTCAGCAGGCTATGTCATTCAAGTCAGTATAGTGTTTTGGATCTTGGGAGCCATCATCTCTGCAGACTGAGGTGGATGATTATGAAGACAAATGTTTGCATTCTGGACCACAGAATTTTCATAGGCTGCATTTCTAGATTAAAAATGGATGCTAGAATCATTGCATGTTTGGACTTGTAGTATATAGGAATTGTACCATCACACTAAAGATGAAGATTGCAACAGTCGACACTGTCTATGCAAATTAAATGTAGCCCTGGGGCTCCTGGCGTGTTGCTATTGTAGTCCTCAATTGAGCAATGTTTTTGCCCTGCTAGTATAGTGCCAAGACTCCACTAATTTTGCTTTTACAATAAAGGTTTCTTCCCCCGCTCCACACACTTACTAAAGTTTTGCTTGCTTACATGTATACCAGAACAATTACATAATCACAAAGAGAGTGAGCAGCTGCAAGATTTCGTGAGGCAGACTAGAGATTACATTGATTCAGCAGATTGTCCTATCTGAGAAAGATTACACCCATAGAGTAAATAATACCAATTTATTGGGGTAGGTGCCGGTCAAGTAGAACAAATTAATAGAAAATTAAATGCAAAAAATAAACAACAAAATAAGGTTAAGAGCCTGTTTTAAACTGACAAAATGCAAGGAATTAAGACTAAAAGTCAGTTTTTAACACTTCCCTCCCACAAGAGGTTTCTAGACAATTATTTTGTGTCTGGATTGTGCTTAGTTTATAAAAACTAGTTACTTGAAGCACCCAGTGACCACATTTTAAAATTAAAGTTTTACAACATATTTTGAAGTATCTTAGAAGTGATATGGACCTATTATTCTACCAAATAACCACTGGCGAAATTGGTAATTAATATACCAATTTCTAATAAGAATGGTCTTGAGCTGTGACGTTTGGATCTGAATCTCAACTTTAACAAAAATTTGAGAGATAGGTATAACTGGGAATCTGGTAGGGGAATATCTATAACTCTGAGTTATGAATATAAAAAGTAATACCACATTGCGAACCTTAACATTTTATTACACTTAAACTGCTTTTTAAAAATACACTTTTAAAGAAAAGTGTGTTTGGGGATAAGGCTCTATGAGAGTGAGATCTGGGATTATTGTAGATGAGAAATTAAATGTATGAGCACACAGTGTGACTTGTGGGGGTTTTGGGGTGTGTATTTATACAAGTTTCTCATCTAAAACTGATTAACTAATAATTCCCCTTGCATAGTCCCAGGACTTGAATCTGCTTGTGGAGCGCTACATGAAATACCAGAAACTGCATATCCCTTTGTGTACCTGACAGATTTGCAGCAGCCTCACCTCCCAAGTGTAGCTGCTCTGAGCACCAGAGTCTTCAGACAGATAGGTCAGGAAAAGTTTAATACCTATTAGAGCTGTGCTTGAAGCTTCATTACCCACCAGCTGCTTATATATCCATGTATGAAATGGGTCTATATGGGGCAAACTTTATGAGCACAATATAGTCCAAGTACTTAGAGGAGTAAACAATGTTTGTACGTGGGCCTCTTCGGGATACAGTTAAATGGGAATTCTCTGTACACTGTACATGTCATTTTATACATCTGCCAGCTAACTCAAAGATTAAAATACAAAACCAAGCATTTAAATAATGGGACAAATTCTGTTCTCATTTACACTTGTGCAACCCGTCTGAGCTCAGTGGAGTTGCAAAGTGTAATTTAGGGCAGAATTTAGTCCACTATGTGTGCATTTGATACTCTGACGGAACACAAGTTCATTACTTACCTATTGTAATTTTTCACTGGTGGCAGATAGAATGCATAATATTCCTAGGCATAATACCCCCCTTGAATTTTGTGGGGGTTTAATTTATGGTAGATGCGCAAAGTATAGGAAGGGTGCCTATAAATATTTTTATAAATTTGAAGTTGTGCTGAGCTATATGTAATTAACCATTATATAGGATTAACTAGGATGAAAAAAAGAGAGACAAATATCTGACACTGTACAACTGGGGTTTCTGAATATACGAATGAACAGTTGGATGCAAACTCCTAATAAAATGTTAGAAGTAGAAGATTTTTCTTAAATTTGCTGTAAAGTCAAAATTTGATCTGTGACCACCATGTCATGATAAATGTTGGTGTTAGTAGTATAGCCTTTAATTAAACGGATGATGATAATAAATAGTAATATTATCATTTCTGTAGAGCCTTAAGATCTCTGTAAGCAGGTCAGGTTCATAGCCTATTTTGAATGACATGTACCCACTATATATATATAGTTCAAACTTACTATTTTTCTGGGGTTTGGCTGTGTTGGCAACTTATATAACAAGCATACTTACATAACAGAAATCTCAGGCTAAGTTTTCTCCCCAAGCTTTGCTGTCCCTTGGCTTTCCTTGCAGGATTTCCTGTGTGCCACACTTTTCTCTATATTCCAGAGAAAACACCTCATATCTTAGTGGCAGCTAACGAAATCCAAATGCCAGAGTGATACAGCAATAATTAATCTGCATTTTTATGCAGGGTTTTAGCACGGGAGCTTACTGTTGCTCAACTTCTAAGCCCTGCATGCCTGTGCAGGGTCTTAGAAACTGTCATTATGTTACAATCTGAATGGCCCCCAACCACACAGTCTCTAATGTACCAGAGAACAGGAAATATGACAAACTTTACAAGCCAGAATCCCACCCAGGTTCTTTGGTTATGTTCACAGTATCAAAGAAAATGGGTTTTGGAAGAGGGCATTTTCTTTTCTGGTCCTTATTTTAATAACTACTAATTACAAGCAGTTATGGTTTGTTATACCCTTTGAACGACAATATCCCCATTTCTGGAAAATATCCCTGAGAGTAAGGCCTTGTCTATAATATCACAGTAAGTCAACCTAAGTTACACTACTCCAGTTACCTGAATAATGTAACTGGAGTCACCATAGCTTAGGTAAACTTACTGTGGTGTCTACACTATGTTGCGTCAATAGGAGACGCTCTCCCATCAACTTCCCTTACTCTTCTCGGAGTGGTGGATTACTGGAGAGCGCTCTCCCATCGATTTTGTGTGTCTTCACTGACCCACTAAATCGACATCTGCTGCATCGATTGCAGCAGTGGTGAGCTACTGATAAGTGTAGACAAGCCCTAAGTAGTAAGACATTCGTGAGGTTTAAGAAGATCAGTAGTTTGGAAGATACCTTTTGTGAGCCTTTCATGACATTTCAGGCTTGATGACTAGGTCCTTGGTAAGGACCATCATTGTTTGCTGGTGCTCTTGGTGATAAAATTCAGTTACCAGATTAACAGCTATGGCACTGACATTGAGTCAGTCTTTGTATAAGTAGCTCTCTTGCTGATATCCAAGGTCAGTCCTTCCACCGTTTCTTTAAGGAATTTCCATGTCAAGCACAGTTTGGATCTAATCATTCTAGGATTGCCAGAGATATCTCTTTTGTATCCATTGGATTCTACTGTAGCTACAGTGAAACCACAGTTTTGCTGGAGGACATAGAACCAATTTTAATTTCAGCTTCCTATTGTGTAAATGTTTACAGGCATGGAAGGATGTAGCTTTGTTCAGAGTTTATCAAATGGGACTGTGCCCTTCAGTTTCAGGTCATGCCAAAACTTTCCATTCCTCTTCAGAAATCCTATTAATTATACACTACTATTGAATGAGGTCCAATATCTTCTGGAAATGGAGACCAAAACATAGGTGCTGGTGCCATGGCCTTATTGCAACTCTAGAAACTACAATCCTTGTTCTAAATTCTCAAGATTAATTTGGGCCCTCAACCTTCAAGAAGCATAATTCTTCATCTTAATAAGTCAGAAGCACAGGAAATATCTCAGGTTAAATGTTTTCTACTTAATACTATAAGGTTCAGAGAGGGAATTTTATATTTGTTTTTATAACTTGTGTCAAGGGGTTGTAAAGTTTTGATTAGATGCCCCTTTTTATTTTTGTATAATGTAAATAAATAAAAGAATATTAAATAAAATGTGTCAAAGTCAGTCTTAGTGACATTCAGGTTCCAATATTTTGAAAGGCTTCCCAGAATTTGAGGAAGGTATTAGCTTGTCTCTCACAACAAAAGTATCTAGATTCATAGAGTCATAGAATCATAGAATATCAGGGTTGGAAGGGACCTCAGGAAGTCATCTAGTCCAACCCCCTGCTCAAAGCAGGACTGATCCCCGACTAAATCATCCCAGTCAGGGCTTTGTCAAGCCTGACCTTACAAACTTCTAGGGAAGGAGATTCCACCACCTCCCTAGGTAACGCATTCCAGTGTTTCATCACCCTCATAGTGAAAACGTTTTTCCTAATATCCAACGTAAATCTCCCCCAGTGCAACTTGAGACCATTACTCCTTGTTCTGTCATCTGCTACCACTGAGAACAGTCTAGATCCATCCTCTTTGGAACCCCCTTTCAGGTAGTTGAAAGCAGCTAGCAAATCCCCCCTCATTCTTCTCTTCTGAAGACTAAACATCCCCAGTTCCCTCAGCCTCTCCTCATAAGTCATGTGTTCCAGGCCCCTAATCATTTTTGTTGCCCTCCACTGGACTCTTTCCAATTTTTCCACATCCTTCTTGTAGCATGGGGCCCAAAACTGGACACAGTACTCCAGATGAGGCCTCACCAATGTCGAATAGAGGGGAACGATCACATCCCTCGATCTGCTGGCAATGCGCCTACTTATACATCCCAAAATGCCATTGGCCTTCTTGGCAACAAGGGCACGCTGTTGACTCATATCCAACTTTTCATCCACTGTAACCCCTAGGTCCTTTTCTGCAGAACTGCTGCCAAGCCATTCGGTCCCTAGTCTGTAGCGGTGCATGGGATTCTTCCATCCTAAGTGCAGGACTCTGCACTTGTCCTTGTTGAACCTCATCAGCTTTCTTTTGGTCCAATCCTCCAATTTGTCTAGGTCCCTCTGTATCCTATCCCTACCCTCCAGCGTATCTACCACTCCTCCCAGTTTAGTGTCATCTGCAAACTTGCTGAGGGTGCAATCCACACCATCCTCCAGATCATTTATGAAGATATTGAACAAAACCGGACCCAGGACCGACCACTTGATACCGGCTGCCAACTAGACATGGAGCCATTAATCACTACCCGTTGAGCCCGACAATCTAGCCAGCTTTCTATCCACCTTATAGTCCATTCATCCAGCCCATGCTTCTTTAACTTGCTGGCAAGAATACTGTGGGAGACCATGTCAAAAGCTTTGCTAAAGTCAAGGAACAACACGTCTACTGCTTTCCCTTCATCCACAGAGCCAGTTATCTCGTCATAGAAGGCAATTAGATTAGTCAGGCATGACTTGCCCTTGGTGAATCCATGCTGACTGTTCCTGATCACTTTCCTCTCCTCTAAGTGCTTCAGAATTGATTCCTTGAGGACCTGCTCCATGATTTTTCCAGGGACTGAGGTGAGGCTGACTGGCCTGTAGGTCCCAGGATCCTCCTTCTTCCCTTTTTTAAAGATGGGCACTACTTTAGCCTTTTTCCCGTCATCTGGGACCTCCCCCGATCGCCATGAGTTTTCAAAGATAATGGCCAATGGCTCTGCAATCATATCCGCCAACTCCTTTAGCACTCTCGGATGCAATGCATCCAGCCCCATGGACTTGTGCTCGTCCAGCTTTTCTAAATAGTCCCAAACCACTTCTTTCTCCACAGAGAGAGGGCTGGTCACCTTCTCCCCATGCTGTGCTGCCCAGTGCAGTAGTCTGCATCACCCCCTCCCCCCCAGATGTTCTGGTTTAACTTGGATTTAAACTTGGAGAGTGGTCAGTTTGGATGAGCTATTACCAGCAGGAGAGTGAGTTTGTGTGTGTATGGGGGTGGGGGGGATGTGAGAAAACCTGGATTTGTGCAGGAAATAGCCCAACTTGATTGTCATGCACATTGTGTAAAGAGTTGTCACTTTGGATGGGCTATCACCAGCAGGAGAGTGAATTTGTGTGGGGGGGTGGAGGGTGAGAAAACCTGGATTTGTGCTGGAAATGGCCCACCTGATGATCACTTTAGATAAGCTATTTCCAGCAGGACAGTGGGGTGGGAGGAGGTATTGTTTCATATTCTCTGTGTATATATAAAGTCTGCTGCAGTTTCCACGGTATGCATCCGATGAAGTGAGCTGTAGCTCACGAAAGCTTATGCTCAAATAAATTGGTTAGTCTCTAAGGTGCCACAAGTACTCCTTTTCTTTTTATCTTACAACAAAAAACCTTCAAATCCAGACTCCAGCGAGAAACTGCTGAATTGGAATTCGTTTGCAAATTGGATACTATTAATTTAGGCTTAAATAGAGACTGGGAGTGGCTAAGTCATTATGCAAGGTAGCCTATTTCCCCTTGCTTTTTCATACCCCCCAGACGTTCTGGTTAAACTTGGATTTAAACTTGGAGAGTGGTCAGTTTGGATGAGCTATTGCCAGCAGGAGAGTGAGTGAGTGTGTGTGTGTGTGTGTGTGTGTGAGAAAGCCTGGATCTGTGCTGGAAATGACCCACCTTGATTACCATGCACATTGTAGGGAGAGTGGTCACTTTGGATAAGCTATTACCAGCAGGAGAGTGAGTTTGTGTGTGTATGGGGATGGGGGGGTGAGAGAACCTGGATTTGTGCAGGAAATGGCCCATCTTGATTATCATACACATTGTGACGAGAGTGGTCACTTTGGATGGGCTATGACCAGCAGGAGAGTGAGTTTGTGGGGGGGGGGGGGGAGGGTGAGAAAACCTGGATTTGTGCTGGAAATGGCCCAACTTAATGATCACTTTAGATAAGCTATTACCAGCAGGAGAGTGAGTTTCTGTGTGTATGGGGGTGGGGGTGGGGGTGGGGGGTGAGAAAACCTGGATTTGTGCTGGAAATGACCCATCTTGATTATCATACACATTGTGAAGACAGTGGTCACTTTGGATGGGCTATTACCAGCAGGAGAGTGAGTTTGTGTGTGTGTGTGTGGGGGGGGGGGGGGGTGGAGGGTGAGAAAACCTGGATTTGTGCTGGAAATGGCCCAACCTGATGATCACTTTAGATAAGCTATTACCAGCAGGACAGTGGGGTGGGAGGGGGTATTGTTTCATGGTCTCTGTGTGTATATAATGTCTACTGCAGTTTCCACGGTATGCATCTGATGAAGTGAGCTGTAGCTCACGAAAGCTCATGCTCAAATAAATTGGTTAGTCTCTAAGGTGCCACAAATACTCCTTTTCTTTTTGCAAAATGCCTGTTCTGTTTTGTCAACTTGGCAGAGACATGAACTGAAGTTTTTCATATTTCCACCTGCAAAAATACTGCCAGGCCAAAATAACTTCTTCAACCCAAAAGATATTTGCATTCACACACGCCCTCACGTAGATACTCAAACATTTCCGACATGAAGGCTAGCTTGTTTATTATAACCTACAAAACCTCATACCTGTTATATGACTAAAATGTATTTGTACTCACATGGATCATCTTCAGTGCCTTCTGGTTCACCTTTAATTGTGGGATTCATTTCTTCTGTCTTTGTTGTAAATCTAGACTTAATCCAGATCAAAAGTTATTGCTCTGTCAGAAACAAAAGCACATGTATAAACTGCCACATCTGTCAGATTGTCTTGGTAGCTGTCTTTAACACTCAGTGCTAGGTCTTTCTATTTAGGACAGTTCATCTTTGACTATTGTGTCTATGTTCTTCACTAGCTCTTCATTTCTGGATTATGTTTTTCTTAGTTCTTTCTTAGTTCTTTTTTGGGAAGAATAGCGGCTTCTCTTTGGGCCAGTGGGCCAGGCACAGTGCCTATCGATATGGGCAATATATAAATAAGATATTCTTTTCATATTCCACTCTAGCAGTGATGTAATCATTTGCTCCACAGTAGCAGCTGAGAATTGTGATAGGGCAGAGAAACATGTTTCTCAAAATTCAAAACCAACAAGTCATCGATCCACTGCCAAATTATTTTAATTTCACCAAAAGCATGTCAGATGCTGGATCCTATCTACAAATTGTTGCAATACAAATCAGTCAGGTATCTGCTTGGCACAGGTCCATTTGCTGAAATATTTCAGCAATACTCCAAACATTTAGCTGCTCCTCTGCACTTTTGCCGTGTCAGTTCCATGTGCCTGTAACATCCCCAATATGATTTCTTTGGCAACATTTCCCTTTTATTTGATTTACAATTCAATGTCACTGATATTGGATCCAGCCAAATGTAACTTTATAACTTGCTGGTTCTCTCTTCCACCAAATATAGCTGACATATGAAGAAGGAGAAGGGATGGGGAATGAAAAATACCCCATCAGGCCCTCTTTCTTCTGTAAAGACTACATTCACAGTTGGTAGTGCAACTGAGAAGAAGGCTGGATTATGGCTTTCAGACATAGCCTCATGGCAGGCAGTTCTCAATGGCATTTGTGCACATGGTAGGCACTTTGCCTCTGGAAGTGCTGGGGGAAAGCACAAAACCATTGTTTAATCCTATTACAGACAAGTGTATGTTACCCCACGCCACCCTCTCTCTGCTGTCCAATGCTCGGGGAACAGAGATTGAGCACTGGCCTCATATCACTCCCTTTCCTTTGTGGAGTCTAAAACTGACTGATCATCCTGGGCCCCTGGCCAATGTAATTTGGGGTAAGTTTCTATATTTGGGGTGAAAAAGAAAGAAATACTTCTCTGATAAATTCATTTTTAAAAGGCATATGTTTGAAGATGCTTAAATGTTTGGAGCATGAGACTAAGACCTGGGGAGATGGATTAGTAGGCAAAATGCAGGTACAGCAAAGTAAATAAAACTATCACATGGCTGTGCATATACATAAATACATTTTACTTGTATGTTAACTGCCTTATATATGAGATTTTTGCTTACTTTACATAAATTATAATAGCAATAATATGGAATAAATTATTTGTTATTTATATAGATGTCATGAGCATTTCCATAGGAGTTTAACATGGATTAATGTGAGGAAGTATTTAAATGCTTTATCCCTTAGATCAAGAATTTTAGATGTCCTACATATAGAATAAGTTAGTATTCCAAAGGTTAAAAAGAACAGTGGGACAAATTCTGCAGCCCCTACTTGGGTTATAATCTCACTCCCATTGAGGAAGATGGCAAAACTTCCACTAAATTCAATCCTACTTTCATTGTCCATCATCCATGACTCAGACTAAACTCCTATTGACCTCAATGGGAGTTTTGTCTGAGTAAAGACTAAAGGATTTGCCACAGAGACAATATATTATCTAAAAGTTTTACAGTTGTCACTTGTACTGTCTGAACCCTGGTTTTCAGAAGTGATAATAATCTGCTGCCAAAGAAAAATGCCTTACATGCTATAGGGCATTATCTGTAGGAGAAAAGAACCCTTTCTAGTAAAACCAGATTGAAATCAGTTCATGTAATCTTGTGTGTGTGTATGGGGGGAATTACAAATGATGGTCACTGATGGGTTTCTATTGCATACATATATAAGTAGAGTCAAGCCTTCCCCCCCTTAAAAAAGTTTTGAGAAAACTATAGTAAAAACATAAACCAAGCTGTATATACAAAAATACACCATCACAAAACATTTGAGACTTCATTAATTACTCGGCTCTAGGAAAGAACACCTTAGCATTAGTAAGAGGGGAAGCCAAAGGGTAACCAGTATCAGCTCTTCAATTTTGGAGGCAGTTCTATGCTGAGATGTAGCTCATGTAGATAAAAGCAGCCTGGGGGTTCTTTCCGTGAAGGTTCTTCAGGTTTTTTATTGGTGAAGGAAGAGGGAACAATAATACTTTTTCAGCCAGACCCCCTCCTTGATCCCCTTCCTGCACTAAGATCATGAAACTTACGGTGGGGATTCTGTACAGAAAGAGTGGCACCTTTTCAGAAGCATCTCACTTTCTCTCAGTTCCTGCAGCTGGGAACTGTTGGATGTCTGAACCTTCTGCTGACAGAAGCAGAAACGATATGGCTCACTGGGAGGGCAATATGGCTGCAAAGGCTTTCCTGGCTGTTGCCGTGGCCTATAAGATCTTCTTTATGGGTAGTTAGTTCTATGTATCGTTTTTGCATATTCCTTAACTTTTGTAAAAAGACCTCCAAGTCTCACCACTGGCTCTCTCTTCTGTACCACATCAAATACAGCTTCTGGGTCTCACCTTTAAAGTTCTTTCACAATTTAGCTCTGCCCAACTTATCCATTCTTATATGTTATCACACTCTTCCTGTCCCTTCCACTCTACAACATTGCCAGCTTCCATTGCTCATTTCTTTCACAAGCACCTCCATGGTTTCCTCCATGCTACTTCTTATGCACAGAACCCAATAGAATCATAAGACTGGAAGGGACCTCGGGAGGTCAGCTAGTCCAGTCCCCTGCGCTCATTTTCATTTAGGCCACAAATCTGCCCACTTTCAAATACTTTGAGACCTCTTTTACTGTAATGCCTATAGAAAACTGCCAATTTATAACTGGTAATTGAATGGACAGTAGAGGACTTACAATATTGTATCTTTTTGTATATCTTAAATTTACTGTTTAAAATTAGCTTCTTCAAAACCAGCTAGCTGTGCATATATCTGGCCTAAGAACCTGAGTTTATATATTAATGTTTCTCTTGTCTCACTTCCTTCCTTCAACTTGATTTTTACAATCACTTGTGTCTTCTTTTAAATAGATAATACATTTTTGGGAAAAGGGACCATCATTTACTTTGTGTTTTCACAATATACAAACAGGTGATTGGACTAAATACAAGGACAACACGGTGAAATTCTACAGGAGGTCAGACTAGATGATCTAATAGTATGTTCTGGCCTTAAAAATCTATGAATACATAGCATGGTGTGGCCCCAATTCTGAGTGGTGCCTCTAGATACTGCCATAATAAAAATAACAGCAAGTATTTGAAAACTCATACCTGAAAAACTATTTCGGTAATTTATCTATCATCTTTAGGGACTTTTGTGGAAATTATTTTTAAAAAGTGTGTGGTGAGCAAAGCACCATAAAAATAGGGAATATATGTGGTTTTGCAGCTAATTTAATTCCTTTTTAAAAATCTGCCTGCACATGCAAGTCTTCCAATTTCCCTTCCTCTTGGGACGAAGCAAGTCACAGATGTATAGAATAGCTGACAATTTAATAATTTAAAAATATAAATTTAAGCTCAAGTACACTGGAAATTAGTAGTATAAAAGATTAATCGTTAGTAAGCGTGCAGGGGGTAATGCAAACAAGATCATTTAGAGACCAATCATAGTGCTCTGAGCAAAGGGCTCCTCCCAACCTTCAATCACAGAAAGAGGCACTCTCATATATGGGCTGCAGTCACCACTGTAGGGTGAACGAGCACTGGACAAAACCCACTGCTTCTCTGTTATGCAGTTTCGTGGATCCAACCTGTGCAAAAACTCACTGGCTGTTCGCAAACCATAGCCCCAACAAATCCACCCTGTACTGCAGAGCAGAGAACAGTTACAGAGTGCACAGGTGTGTGTGGGCCCACCCACAGAAATGGTCACCCACCATGAAGCAGAAACCCAGCTTTCCATGCTGTTTCGGGCCTTGTGCTTCTGCATAAGAGAATATATACATTGAATATATACCTCACAAGCTCTATTCTGCAGTTCTGCAAAGCTTTTATGCACATGCTTAAGTCCCATTCACTTAAATGGGACCACTCACATGCCTAAAATTAAGTATTTGTTTACATGCTTTGTGGAATTGAGGCTATTGTTATTAACAGATCTAATTAAATTTGATGGATTATAGAATTCCAAATAATATAGCCGACATTAAAGACATAGCAAATGGAACCTTCAGGTAATAGAAGAGGCAAAAATATAAGTATCATATTATGTTCTGCTGACATTAGAATTTTTTAATCTATGTGCTGTAGTCTGTCAAACAATTATTGTCTTCAGAACTGGTATTATGATAAGATACAGAAAAAGCATCAGAATAGAATTGATTGAGGTAGAATCCTGTCTAGATTGTGTCTATTTAGGGTTGAATACGTGAATATGTGTCTGAAATTTTCTCTATCGAGATACCAAGTAAAGTGATACCATCTAGCAATGTGGGTCCTGTCATTTCTAAATAGAAAGATTATTTCCAATATTATGTAACAAAATGCTTCTCTCAGCTAGTTCCTTATTGATAGAGATTTTTGTGACTTTCAGGATTTCATTTTCAAAAATGAAAATGTACAGTTAAGTATACATATTTGCTGGCCTAGTTTGTGTGAGCAGTTACCACAACGGCATGTTTAAAGTAGGCATTGCACATGCAGGTAGCCAGTTATTCATGCACGCAAATAACTGATTTGTGTGCAGAATGCTGGCGATTACTATGCAAATTACATGCAAGATGGTGTACGAGAGTTTTTGAAAATCAAGGCCTCAGACTAGTAATATGTTCCTTAGACAAATAAGAAGCATAAGCACTAAGGGCTAGATTCAGAGAGGGACTTAGGCACTGCGGTGCTCAGACTTGCACCGCCTAAATTGCAGATGTCTAGAAAAATCTTCTAAAACCTGAGTCAGGTGCTCAGGCTTTCTGTACAATGGGAGTTTGGCACATAATTCTGGACTGGAGGGAGGCAATTATCTCTTCTTGGAATTCTCACTAATGAACCCTCTCTTAGACTTAGGTGCCTGCGGTGTGTCTTGCAAGAAGGGAGGGGGAGCTGGATCATAACTTTTAGGTCAGTGGTTAGGGTACTCACCTAGGGTGACCAGACAACAAATGTGAAAAATTGGGACAGGGGGTAGGGGGTAATATGAGCCTGTCCCAATTTTATAAGAAAAAGACCCCAAAATTGGGACTGTCTATAAAATCGGGACATCTGGTCACCCTATACTCACCTGAGATGATGAGAGACAGCCCCCATTCAAGTGCCCCCTGGACACTAATTTATAGGGGTTCTAATTTCAGTTTTGATCAATTCCAAAACATATGGAATAGTACCTTCTTATTTTAAAACAGAAAGTGGAGTCAGAAGCTGAGATATACCCAGGCAAAATTCATCCCTGATGTAACCCTATTCACTTCAACAGCATTACACCAGGGATGTATTGGGCCCTCTAAGTTTAGTGAGGGTAAGGTAAAAGTTACAGGTCATAAAGTGAACTAGTTGAAATTTGTGTGGGGGGTGAATCCATTTCCCACTAATTAACTGTAGCGTTAAGAGATATTGTATTTAGTAGAATGGAAAAAATAAAACAGATTGGAAATATGTTTCAGTAAAGAAGTTACACTTTTCATAAAGGTTTCAATCAGGGTAGGGTCAGGGAGTTTAAAACATCTGCCTAAAGTTGGCATTACCGACAATCATGTAAGTACTGAAATAAATTCATATTTTCCCCTTAGCTGAATAAAGTTACTTTTGATAAAGAGGCTTCTTCCGTGGAATGAATCCTCATTTGCTTCCAGGATCCAAAGCTTAAAGAAGAAAAAGCCTGAGGTAAGTTACTGTTTTGTTACAGTGGGTGGTGCATGGAAATAGTTATTTTAAACTTGTTGCTTTGTGCTGGAAGTAAGAATTACAATAGAATAAGACTAGATAGAGGTTTGTTGGCCTGATTCCCTACTGTCTCACACCCTGCCTAGTCATTTACACCTGTGTAATTTGAATGTAAAATGACCACCAGATCAAAATTCTTCATTCACTTTAGTTTACACCTAGTTTGCACAGCTGTAAATGACTACACAAGGGCCAGGCATTGGAAATTCAGTCTCTGCAAGTTTCTGATATGTTGGACTATATGGGTTTGATAGTGGCAGTGGGGAAATTTGTTATAACAGAATTAACCAGGTTCAGTTATGTATTGGATGTCTAAAAAGTAATGGATTATGGGCCAAAATAAGTGAATTTGCATGAGATTAAGTAGGGCATTTTTTGTTCCACATTTATATTAAGAACAGATATATCTTAAAGAACAAATGTTTTCAATAGGTACAAACATTTGGATAAGATATTCCTGTAAACAAAGCTTAGGCAAGCTATCATAGTAAAGGGGAGGTTGCAGCTAATTAAACCTGGTAAAGCAGTTAGTGTAAAGTTAGGTCATGTATCTTATTTAAATTGATTGAGATGAGAGCTCTTAGGTATTTCACAGTAGTGGGTCATTTTAAAAAGAGGAACAATATGTTTTATGGGGTAAAAATTAAGAGTAATAGTTTTCTAATTTGTTTAACCGGTATCTTGTAACCAGATACTTGGCTGCAATGTATTCTTTTTATGTTGCAATTTGGACACTGCTTTGGAATTTTTGCCAAATATCACCTACAATACAGCACTTGTTTATAATCGAGGATCTGCTAGGATTACAGTTGTGAAAATGTGAGAACTCTTTTGTGAGCACAAAGGGGCGTTTCCCCTGGCCCATACTTGGCCTCTGTGCACACCTTTGTCTTTTTCTCAACCTCACCCACATTGCACTGTGCACACACATAAGTCTTCAGCTTTTTAACAGCAGGTATAAAATGCAAATCTGGGGTTCTGCTGAACATACCACATCTGCAAGATAATTTGTTTGTTGTAAACATTTTAGTTGTGAGGTAAATAATTTTTGATATTTTTTTGTTTGTTTTGTGCCATGTACTATTTTTAACTCTGTTTTGTTATGTACACTTACAGTGGATAAAGTTGTATGTATGTGTGAGAGAGGACTGCCCTTTGGGTGGAGACTTGGTATTACATCTTTGTAATGTAGGGAGTTGCCATTTTAGATTTCTCTTGTAGGGTCAGGACGCTTAAAGAAGGAGTAAAGAAGTGATTTAAGTTTCTGTGAGGAACAGAATTATCTACTTACACTATACAGTAAGTACAAACCCTTTTAATCTTTTGAAACAAGCTTATATATAAACTTGTTTTGTACAACTAGAGAGGTTCAGGTGTAGGCATTTCTTTCTAGTAATGCTCATAAATTCTTTGTTTTGCCATTTAACTGGAAAAAATCTTTTAAATGCTGGGATGAAGGAAATATCTTGGATGTATGATGCAAAGAGGAGTAAATACTGCATCCTTTTTAAAGGTGATGTAGCGGCTATTGTCCTCTGCTGGCATTGTGCTCTTACTGGCGGTGGTACTTCTCCATATTTCTCCTAACCTGTGGCTATATGCTGCCACAATTAATTTATTCTTATATGTTCTATTTTTAGTGGTTTACTATACAGTGAATTATATGTGAATTAAAACAAAATAAATTCAGAAATAGGAAACTTTAGAAAATAGGAATTGCTGTACCAGACCAGTCCAATTCAATGATCCGTCTGCTTAATAACCTCTCTGACCGTGGCCACAACCAGATGTTTTAGAATAAGTTACAGGAAATGCTACAGTGGACAATTATGGAATAAACTTCCCAAAAGGGAACTTTGTCCTAGCTGTCTCTGGTAGTGGTTGGTTTGTGTCCTGAAGTAGAAGAATTTATATCCCTTATAAAAAAAATTATCCTCTGTAATCCATATATAACTAGTACTTTTTTGAATTTTATTAAACTCTCAGCTTCTAATTTAATTTTACAATCAGACAAAATAGAAAATAAACAAACAAAAAAACCAAGAATTGTGAGACAGTAAGTTTCACATACCAGTGAATTGCAAAAGTGGGGCCCAATTCTGCAGCAAAACTTAATTTGACTTCAGAATCATGACTGGCTTTATAATGTGCACTGGAATTTATAAAGCAACAATGTAGGTAACAATGTAGATTTTCTAAAAGCATCAAGCACTATAAGTCCTGCATGACTACATTCTCTTCGAGGCAGAATTCCTCTGTAGAACTATTTTTCAATATTTTCATTATTCAAACCAGTCTGCAGGTGTATCTGCTTTATCAGTAGCACTGTGCCATAAAGGTTTATGAATTTGACTGTACGTATGAATGTTTGCCATTAGTTTTAAAATTAATTGAGTTTACATATAGTATAACAGAATATTTCTATCTACAGTAGAGAAACTTCTTGGTCTGCAGCATAAATGAAAATACATCCATATAGCTATTTACTCAGGCAAAATACAATAGGATTAAAATGCTAAATTTAATTTTTGTCTTTAGGTGCTGTTTTAGAAAACTAGCCTCTAACCAAGAATAAAAATTGTTGTCAGAATAATATGCGAACAGGTAATTTCTTGTAAGTTTATTTTTACTCAGATGTTTATTTATAGTTCACTATAGTTGCACGGATTACAACAGGTGGGGTTAGATTGTTGTGGCTTCTCCTGAGAGCCAACTCTACTCCCGGGGCAGTGGACCAGTGTTTTCAACTTTTGTAAGGAGGGATTGCATTGGCCAATCTTAATACCTCTCAGAAGTTCTGGGGTGGGCTGGCATATGGCCCAGGACTTCTTATAAAAGGAGGCAGGACAAAGCAGATCCTTTCTAATCTACCACCTGACAGTTTTGAGTTCTTTTTCTTTTTTATTCACATGATTGCAACTTTAGGGCAATGTTTGTTGGGTAAAGGGTAGTTAGTTTAGCCCAGGGGTGGGCAAACTTTTTGTCCCGAGGACCACATCTGGATATGGAAATTGTATGGTGGGCCATGAATACTCACAAAATTGGGGGTTGGGGTGTGGGGGTGAGGGCTAGGGCTGGGGATAAGGGATTGAGGGTGCAGGAGGGTGCTCCCAACTGGGACCGAAGGATTTGGAGGGAAGGAGGGGGATCAGGGCTGGGTCAGGGGGTTGGAATGCACAATGTGGTCAGGGGTGCAGGCTCCAGGCGACACTTACCTCAAGCAGCTCCCAGAAGCAGCGGCATGTCCCCCCTCCGGCTTTTACACGGAGGCGTGACCAGACAGTTCTGTACTCTGCCCTGTCCGCAGTCACCGCCCCTGCAGCTCCCATGGGCCTCAGTTCCTGGCCAATGTGGGGGCAGCGTGCGGCGCCCCTTGGCTGCCCCTACGCATAGGAGCCGGAGGGAGGACATGCCACTGGTTCTGGGAGCCGTGCAGAGAGGGGCAATCCTCAACCCGACTCACCAGCTGGAGCACCGGAGCGGGGCAAGCCCCAAGACCCCACTCCCCCGCTGGAGCTCGAGGGCCAGATTAAAACATTCGGAGGGTTAGCCTCTGGATTGGGGACAAATATACGTGTGGGGAGGAGGTTTCTATGGGGTTAGGTGGTGTTGAGGATTTTTATCCCCCAACGCATAGGGCACTCTGGCCCAAATTTTCAATGGATACAGATAGAGGTGTGCATACAATTTAGCAAGTGTCTGACCAGAATATGCACACACAGGGCCCAGTGCATGAGCACAAGGCTGCTTGGAGATGTGCACGTGCATACAGCTATGTGTGCATATAAAGTGTTGAATATGCCAATTTGAAACTGTAGGTCTTAGTTATATGAGTAGGTCTTAGTCATATGAGTACTTAGAGGGTACTATCGCCTCTTCCACTTTGAACCACTGCTGTGTTAGGGCTGCAAGAATCAATTTTGCTTAATTTTGGTTCAATAAAGTTGCAACTGTTTGACCACTTTCTAAATAAAATGTGTTGGCCCCCCTTTATTTTCTTTCCCCAGGAAGTAAAGCAATATATCAAAATACAAATATACATGACATAGAATATCCATAGTATGTTGGTGCCATTTCTACAGTGGTATTAATTGGAAAAGTTGATGACAATATCCAATTATTTATTTATAATCTAGATTGATATTGATAATGTTTCCCTCTCATCAACATCTATCTTGTATGACCTTTCTGTCTTGGTAATACTAATCTAACTGTAGAATACATTTGACCCTCCAAGCTTATAATTTGAATTTTTAGATTAAAGCAGTTTATTAACTTCACTTGTAAAAAGGCATAGCTATGTCTTTCAAAATAAAAGACAATATTTCCTAACAACAAATTTAATAGACTCAGAATAAAAACAGAGATAGCAATTCAGGTTAGATGAGTTTATTTTGTCAGCAAAGTGTACTACTAGCTAGATGAACTGGCAGGTCTTGTTGTTAAAACAGTTTATCTCTGCAAAAAGTGTCAAGCTCTACTCCACCCTCTCTGGCGCTAAAGTACCTGGGTTCCTACCTGTATTAGAACCCCTTCTGACACGCATATAATACTTGTATTACAGTATTCCAAATCACTGACTGTAAGCTTAAAGGGGCAAATTTTGGCCCTGTATGCTCAAACTTGACTTCTGTTGTCACTGGTGAGAGTTGTGCATGCCTAAGGGCAGAATTTGGTCAAAATTCTCTAATGAGGTGACCATGAATTGTGACATTGATTGCAATATTTTTTCTTGATATTATAGCATCTTGTATTTTATTTTATTCTTTCATTTCTTCAAAATGTGTAGGCCACTTTACATAGTGTCACTTAATAAACAGCAGCAAAATACTATTTGCTCAGATCAGAATGACTGAAAAGTACAAATGGACTGATGAGATACTTGACCCACATGAGTGTAAAGGTATTCTCTAAATAGCCCGCTTATTGGCAGTTACTTTAAACAAATGAAGGATATATTTTTTTCTCCTTCATTGCAAGAAGTGGCTCTGGAGAGTGGCAGTATATCCAGGAATTTAGTCTGTGATGAGATTCCCTGAAGAACTGGTTTTGTTGATGTTACTGTACTCTCAAGAAAGACAATATTCATTATTGTAATTTACACCCACAGCCACAGAGTATTATACTCAAATTATTCAAATGGATTATTTTGCCACACACTGTCTCTCTCTCTCTACACATCTCTCCCGCTCCAGAGTTCCTGAGGCATTTTGCCATGGAGTGGAGGCATATCTAGTGGGACTGCAGAGAGGGCTGATGTTCTGTGTTCTACAAGAATATCCTGTAGATCTCAGAACATTTGGGAGGTTGGCTGTGGCATCAACTACTCCTAGGTCCTCCTCCCCCATGGCAGCATGGGTCTTGAGTAAGCCAGAGCCTTTGCCTTACTTTTACTTATAGAGTAATAAAAGACTACTTGCTGGGCATGACTCTAGGAAGTTAACAAGGATCTCATTAACTCTCACAAAAATTTTCGTGAGGGTATGCCAGGAGATGATGCTGCATAAACTTACCTTCCATTGGCTCTCCCTTCCTTCAGCTGGCTATCCAAGTTGTAGAGTCTCAGCAGCACTGCATTCCCTCACATGGGCATCCATAAGCTTGGGGAAGTTGGACAGGAAGAAGGGGTGGGAGATTTTCTACTTTAGCATCTCCCCCTTCCCTCCAGCAGTTTCAGAGACAATAGAGTAGGATTTCTACTTTTTTCATCCCCTCCTTTCATTCAGGAGATGACATGACCCCAAATCTGGTTACACTGACATATCTACATGGAGATAATAAAACATATTTAATTTATTTACAGCTTCTGTTCAAAAAGACTTGTTAGTAAATTTTCTCTTCAGCTGTTTTCTCCCCGCCCCTCACACCATAGTAAATGGTCTGTACACACAAGTGTAATACTTGAAAAGTTCTCAATAGTAAGCTTGCAGTAAACAAATTGTCAATGTGTATTATAAGTATAGAAATCATGCTGGTTAAAAGTAAAATTGTATTTTATTTTTGACCTTAGTGTGAACATATAGAGTTAAGTTGTGCCTGGTCTTGTGAAGATGCACAAGGATGGAGAGGGCACAAAGAGCTTTCTGTCCCCCTGATAATTTGCACTGGGTCTGTGCACAGTTCTGATCCTTGCACACTGAGCACGTGGACATGGGGATTGAAATCCTGGCCCTGTTGAATCATAGAATCATAGAATATTAGGGTTGGAAGAGACCTCAGGAGGACATCTAGTCCAATCTCCTGCTCAAAGCGGGACCAACACCAATTAAATCATCCCAGCAAAGGCTTTGTCAAATCGGGCCTTAAAAACCTCGAAGGATGGAGAGTCCGCCACCCCCCTAGGTAACCCATTCCAGTGCTTCACCACCCTCCTAGTGAAATAGTGTTTCCTAATGTCCAACCTAGACCTCCCCCCACTGCAACTTGAGACCACTGCTTCTTGTTCTGTCATCTGCCACCACTGAGAACAGCTTAGCTTCATCCTCTTTGGAACCCACCCTTCAGGTAATTGAAGGCTGCTATCAAATCCCCCCTCACTCTTCTCTTCTGCAGACCAAATAAACCCAGTTCCCTCAGCCTCCCCTTGTAAGTCATGTGCCCCAGACCCCTAACCATTTTCATTGCCCTCTGCTGGACTCGCTCCAATTTGTCCACATCCCTTCTGTATTGGGGGACCAAAACTGGACGCAATACTCCAGGTGTGGCCTCAGCAGTGCCGATTAGAGGGGAATAATCACTTCCCTCGATCTGCTGGCCATGCTCCTACGAATACAGCCCAAGATGCCATTGGCCTTCTTGGCAACAAGGGTACACTGCTGACTCATATCCAGCTTCTCGTCCACTGTAACCCCTAGGTCCTTTTCTGCCGAACTGCTGCTTAGCCAGTCGGTCCCCAGCCTGTAGCGGTGCATGGGATTCTTCCTTCCTAAGTGCAGGACTCTGCATTTGTCCTTGTTGAACCTCATCAGATTTTTTTTGGCCCACAGCAAATTTCTGTTGAATTCCACAGCAAAACGCCCATTGATTTTGAAATCCTAGCCCCATTTAATCCAATGGGAATTTTGCCATTGACTTAAACATGGCCAGGATTTCACCCAGGGTCTCCACTGCCAATTGCATCACTATATAACCCAAAGAGGACAGTGAGAGGGCAGAATTTGTAGTGCCAGCCCAGTGTACTGTATGGATATGGTGCATACTGCACCTCTTCCAAGAATATAGCAATGGCCAAACACTCCTGGTGCTCCTGGAAGCATTGTGCCCACTGAGACTGCAATGCCTGTGGGAGCGCTCTCTGTTGTGGGATGTTTTAACACCACTTGCTAGTGCGGATTGTTGTTCGCAGCCACAGTTTTGGCCCAGGGGAGTTACAAGTGAGTTACATTGGTTATTCCAAAAGAGTAGATATGAAAATGAAAATCAAGATACCTTTTTCCATAATAGTATATTTTGTATGCACTGCTGAAGGCACATTTTGCCATACGCGAACAGTAGGCATTCTGCAGTCTCATTTTCAGATATGGCTGGAAATAACAGTGAAAATAATCACACCTAAAGTGTGAGATAACACATGATTCTCAGGTTTGTGATGTCACAGGCCTGTTCTATTCCTGTTTTAAAGGAAATGCTTGGGTTTAATGAGTGAGATTAATAAAATCTCTCTCACACACATATATATGGCTATATACTCACTTGCATATACCACCCACCCACCCACCCACCTACCCCAGTTTTAAAAACATGAACTTCTTACTAGGATGTCTAAATCCTGCATTTGGATGCCCAGATTGGGATTTAGGTACATAAAATGGACAATTACATCTCTAAATTCCAATCTGAGCATCCAAATGCAGGATCTGGATAGCTTATTAAGGAGCCTACATTAAAATTCATGTTTAAAATCAATCATGAAAAATGTACTCTTTTGAAATTACATTATAAGAAACAAATGTAATTGTTTGGAGAAATCTTATATTGCAGTTTCTCCATACAAGTATTAATGAACTAGCTCCTCAGCTGTGCCAGAATGGTGCTTGGTGCAGCTGGGTGGCCCAAAGTTGGCTGGAGCCAGCAGGGGGATGGGTCAGTTTTCACTGAAGGTTGGAGCAGCCTAAAGGCCAAAGGGGCCATTCACTGTCAGGGACAGTTAGACTGCAGCAGCACTCAGGCCATTCTCCCCTTTCCCTGGCCGCACTCCTAGGCTGGGAGGAGGGGGAGTATAGGGATGTCTATACTGCCTCCACATATGTGGATTCCTGTATACTGCAGGAATCCCCATATAGCTGTTTTTAAAGCTGCTTTGCACCACTAGAGCAGTGCAAAGCAGTCTTGATAAGGGCTATCATCTGGCCCAATATATTCACTATGCTCCCCGAATGTGATAGCCATGAGGAAGATTTCAAAGCTCTGTCACTCCTTACTAATGGAACTGCTCCCACTTCCTCAAACTTTAAGCCTGCCTTCTGATATGCTGGTATATTTGCTATATATTTTGTAAAATCAACTTTAGTACTTGTATTCACAGTTACAATCATTGATTTTATTAGCTACATAGTGGTACATACCAATATGTTGGAGAGTAAAACTGTCCCTTATTAGTTTCTAGTATTTTTAAGCCAGTTGTATCTTTTGTGTTATAATTTAAAGAAAACAACAAAACAAAACCCAAATCACCACATGGTATAATTTTTTCACATCTTGATTCCTCCTGAGTAAAACAAATCTCTCTCTTTGTATCTGTTCTTTTCAGATCATGAAGAGCTCTGTGGCACCAGTTATGGATCTTTTTGTCTAAATGGCGGGATTTGTTATATGATCCCTACTGTATCCAGTCCATTTTGCAGGTGAGTGAAATTTAAGCTTGTATGTTCACACATTGGATTTAGCTATTGGAAGGACAGATACTATGCTAGTTTAACAATATTTCTTTAAAGAAATATAGCATGTTAGGTGAAAATGTGTATGTGTCCATGGCTGTTGTAAATATGTTTGTATGTGCAAATTCAGCAGTTCTTGATCATGTGGTTTAATGTTAATGTTTCTGTCTGGTCCATGGAAAGGGCAATGGTTTCAAACCCTGTGTATACTTGGGGAAAAAAATTGGTGGATGAGGCAGTACCCATTTATGTACTCAGAATTCAGATTGGTATCTATAATTCAGAGCTTTATACTCCCCTCCTCTTATGCAGTACAGAAGGGAGAAAAATGCCCTTAATCTCACAGAGAAGAGACTGGAGGAAGGGCATACAGAGAGGCAATAATGGATACAAGTGTATTCCCTCCTCTCCTACACATTATATAGCAAAGTGTTATAATAATAAAAGGGTGTGGCTTGAACAAAATAGGGAGAAGACAGCATATTTACTTTGGGGGGGGGGGAATGTAATGGAGGCCAAAAGCATAAGTGAAGGCTGTTTGTGCTCTATGAACCCAATTAAAAGAATCACAAAGCACAGCTTCAGGGGGACAGCTAAAAAAGCCACTTGACAAAAAAGCAGCATAGTAGCTGTGTATGCTCTGCTCATATGACAGAGGTTTATAGTGCTTGGGGAAAGCTAATACGTGACCTCCAGGAGGGGATCATGTAACAGAATGTGGAAAGACCTAACACTGCCTATCTTTGCAGATAAGATCTCCCCTTCCACATGTAAAAACAGCTGCTATCTATTTGCCAAATCACCCATCAGAGACACAAGAAGAAAAGGTTACCCAGTATATTATTTTAGGTCTGCTTTTGCTAATTTTAAACTATTCTTCATTTGAGATAAGAGAACTGGCTAACTTAAATGGTTCAATTGGCAAGCTGGCACTTACACTGAAAACTTATGTTTATGGATGTTAGAACATTAGGGCTCTCTTTCCCTCACGCTTGGTGACTTCTGTTCCCCATTCCCTGGTGGCTTCTTTCAGCCTTCAGATGTAATAGGAGTAATGGGTTGAAATATTTAGGAAGAAAAAAACAAAACAGAAAAACTTTTAATGGTGAGATCTGTTAAACTGTGAATAATCTCACTTCGGACATTCCAATCTAAAATAGACGAAATCCTGAAGATTAGACTGCAGGGAACAATCCTGCATTGTTTTCTAAGGGATAATTATATGATCTCATAAAAGTTTTACATTTCTTACTTTTATATTTTCTAGCCACAGTAGATATGCATATATTAACTATTTCTTCTAAAATTATTAGCAGTGGAATAGTTAATAAAGTTGACATTTTAATCAGCATAATTAGGCTTCAGAATTAACTTCTACTGAAATAGGTCAATCCACCTCTCAGCTATTGTTAAAGAGGTCAATAGATTCAGCAAAACAGTGCTGCTAATTGTCACATTTGAAAGATTTCAGCCCTAAGGGTTAGAAACTTCATTTATTTTAAATGAAAACCTAAATTCTTCTGAAATTTACAGGCCCACCAGAGAACTATTAAACCACTGTTATGGTCCATTCTGTCTCTCTTCTAGCCCTGTTACTAATTGGTTCCTGAATTTTCAAAACCTTGCATGAGATTTTAGCCATATAATTCAAATCAATGGAAAATGCATAGCTAAAACTCTCCATCACACTTTGAAAAATTTAGGGATATTACCCGCTGTATGTAGAAGTCTTGTAACTTAAAATTAAAACATCATATACTTTGACACAGCCCATCAGAACAGAGAAATTTCACAATCGTTAATTGATACATTTTATAGAAAAAAGCAAGAAGAACACAGGGTAACATACATGTGGAAAATTCTTTAACAGGATTTCAATAATTATTAAATCTTTAATTTTCTAATTTATATGAAGTTAGCCTTTGTACCCTATTTATTTCCAAAGATCTTAATGTGCTATCAGTTAATTTATTGTTACAGTGTTGTAGACTCATTGGTTCCAAGATACTAGAGAGATAAGGTAGAAGAAATAATATCTTTTATTAGACCACTTATGTTGGTGAAGAGACAGGCTTTCGAGCTACAAAGAGCCTGACCTGAAGAAGAGCTCCATGTAGCTCCAAAGCTTGTCTCTTTCACCAACAGAAGTTGGTCGAGTAAAATATTGATTTGTGATTTTTAAAAAATGCCTGTGTCTACATTAAAAAAATTACCAATTTCTTCAAATACATACATCCATTCAAGGTTAATCAAAATCAACAACTTAATCTCCTTCTTACTCCTTGAATTAAGACTCAGTTTTCTTGTGAGATAGGTAATAAATATTCTAACTTTACAGATGGATAAACTGAGGGTCAGAGTGATTAGTAGTGTGCTCAAGGGTGCCCTCCGAGTCTTTTGAGGTTCTACTGCCAAATTGAAGATTGGGTGGAAGTAATTTCCCTGCCTGTAGTGGACAGTGTTAAAATTTAACTGTAACTGGCTAAGCTTTGCCAGAGATTACTTATCCTTGAGGCTGAAAACAAAGGAACAGACAAACAAAAACCTTCTGAAGTGCATATTTTTGCCTTTGGAATGTACTAGATTACACCAAATCATAGCTATATTCAGCAAATGTCTCTGGGAAGGATGCATCCAAAAGCCTGTAATAAGTCTTCACACAATCAATCCCCAGTTCTATTTCAAATTACACAAATTGAGCACTGTACTATATCGTCAGTAACTCAAGACCTAGTGCTGGAACCCTTATTCACACACTACTTGACGTAAGTGGGCCTACTCACAATTGTGACCTCAGTATATTTTTCTTGGAACAAAAAAGTACAAACATTTCTAGTGAAATGTACATGATACAAACATGACACATTCTGTCACCTCTCTCCTTGATTATGGTTATGACAAAGGGTCTTTGTTCATTTGCTTTTTGCTCTTCCATTTGAATACACTATCCGGTCCCTCATCCTTCTCTGCAAGCACACGTGCCTCTGGTACATGGGTTTATCACATGCTAAGGGAGAACATTTTTGCAGGAAACTCTTGTTAAAATATTCACCGCGCATCACTGAGATTTATCCTTGAGGATAATTGTCCAGCATCATTGAGTGAATCAAATGCAGAGATAAGAATAGAATGTAGGAGTCCTGATTTCCAGGTCATTTGTTCTAGCTACTAGGCCACACTAACTCACATTATATAATTTAAATTAATGCAGAAGAATTGAAAATAAAAGTCTATCAAGAAAAATCCTTATTTTTGGTTAACTAGAAAGAAACCCTCCTTTCCAGCATTTTAATAGCTATAATAAGTAGGGGAAAAGTGGAACATTAAAATTAGATGTTGTTGGTTATACAACTTCAGATACAGTTTCAAAGCATTCTGTCTTAGGAATTGCCTAACCACAATATATAGTGAAGGAGGTGTATCTAATGTGATAACTGTATATTTGGAGTAACAGACTTCCTGAACAACTAATTCTTTAGCAATGCACGCTTGTAAGCATAGGTGATTTCCACTTTAAAAGGGTTCCAAATGGAATCTTATGTAAATCAGATACTGACTGGCACTAGGATATTTTGCAATCTGGAAGGGCAAAAAGCTAACTTCTTTAGAGTATCTCTGTTGTACTCTAGCACTAAAAACTTATTTCTTCACTACCCCATTTCAACTTTGAAGTATTTTTCCTGTATATCTAATTGCGGCTTATCAATTTATATGAATTTAAATAGAAGCATTCTATTTAAGCATATTCTCATTCCAAGCATGTTCCTTAATCAGTCAGAGAAGATGGCTAATTATAAATGAGAAAGGTTCTGTTTACACACAGATATCTGAGTAATCAGCAGCGATGTGAATAGAAATAATAGGAAAAAAAGTGCATCACTGTGCAGTGGAATTAACAAAAATATTTGATTCTTTAAAACTTCCTTAAGACTGACATCACCAAGCAAGTGATCAAATTTTGTGTTTCTTATTCTTGCCTAGCTCCTCAAGGTGGCAGGGACCTGGTGTCACCGTATAGTATAGACTCCAAGTTGCTCTAATATGACCAGCTGTGGCCAATGCAAAGAATGACTAAAGTTTAGGGCTTCAGAACCATATTCTCCAGGCCAAAGAATGAATCACTGACATGGCATCATTGATTGCAAAGGATTAAGAAAACAAAAATGTGGACCTGAAAACTATTTTAAAAGCGCTTAAAATACATTAATGTAAATAGATAGCACATTGTGATAAATGCCATGTTGCAAGCAGGGTTTATGCAGGATACATGATGCAATATAGTCTGTTGTAACTCTGCAAACTATGATCTGTGTCTAAAGTAGAATTGCATCATCCTTTAAAATAAATATGGCTATTTATAGAGGATTTATAGAGAAACTGATAGTTACCGTTTGCTCTTAAATATTTCACAGCTACTTTCACTTGGCAGAAGTGGATATTTGTATGTAATTGAACTAGGGTAGCACAAAAACTTTCTCTGCACAGCATAACATTTTCTGATTCTAAATGCACCTGGCATATGTTAATAGATTGTCAGCTGCCATCTTCACTTTGTGCCATTTCTAATACTGGCTTAATTTCTTCAGCAGCCAAAGGTGCACCTGTCGCCATACACAGGGTGAGATTCAACACTGAAGTAGCCAATTTAAAAAATATATATAAGTAACAAACACACAGAACATAATGTGAAATCCAAATGCCTCGGGTGTGTTGTAAAGCATGAGGCTGTTTGCTTGAGCACGAGATGTACAGCTGTCCCATTATCATTAACAAGCTGGAGAAGAGTACTAAGCTATGATTTTGTCATCTATGGTACAAATCTCATACTAAATTATTTCTTCTTTATTTTATCTTACATCTGTGCAGAGGAATTTGGATGCCCAGTTTTGGGCACTCAGACAAGAAAGGGAAGCAGAATGTGGGCAGTGCATGCTCTTTGAAAATCTCTGTGGATGGGAGTCCAGCTATGGCTGGGGGACCCAATACTGAGAATATCTTTTCAAAGCTTCACCATTATACGGTGCTCTGCTCTCCTGGCATTGCTGTTCTCCTTGTTTCTGATTATCTCTGCCCCTCCCCTTCTCTCAGTCTACTGTAGATGCTTCAGCAATCCTCTGAGGGAATCTGTGGCCTGCACGGACACCATTGTTTCATCAGCATCTGAACAGATAGAAAAGCCTAGGAGATAGAGATCAGGAACAGGAGTTGGTCACTGTTTAAGTTGACTATATCTCTGCTCACAGGTTGCAGAAATAGAAGAAGAAGCAGAGAAGGGGCAAGTTCTATACACTATGGCTATGTTTTAAAATCTTGGGTAGATGCAAATAACTATTTGGGTCCCCAGCAAGGGGCACTAGTGTGAGCGAATTATGTGCCCAGGCAATTTTCACAGCTTGGATTTGGCTGCTCACAAGTTGCTTGACTATACAGTACTTGGGATTTTCAAAGTGTCCACACAAATATCCTTGGTGTTTAAGGCTGAGCAGAAACAGCCACCAGGTGCAGTGGTAACTGGCAGTATACTAATGAAGCTTGGACACCCAGTAATGAGCAGTGTAAAAGCAGGTTATTTTCAAGTAATGGCTATTCCCAGTGGAGAGTGGCCAAACTGGTAAAGGTTGGGGTAGGCACAAATGATAAGACAGAAGCAGAGAGGATAAGAGGACAAGAGGAAGCCCTGCCTCAGTCAGTAGCTATCAAGTCCTACTCCTAGACACACCATAGCCAAAGCTCCCTCTTGGTCTCACCTTGGAGAGCCAGTGCCAAAGTGGGCCTGATTCCCCTGCTAATCAAGCAGGGGCATCTCCACTCCATGAACAGTTTCAAGGGCCTCCCTCCCCTTGAGAGTCGGAAGAATATCTGCCTGGGTGGGCAGGCTTGGCCTGCTGCACTTTTCTCCTTCCATACATGGAGTGCTTTGTTGAAGTGGTGTTGGAGGGCCCTTCAAAAGTGGGTGTTGGTGTTAACACCGCATTAAGAGGCAGGCTGTAGCTCACACCTCTCAGAACAATTGTTTCAGGCTCTCTCTAAAGCTGGGGTGGGCAAACTACGGCCCAGGGGCGGGATCCAGCCCTTCAGGGCTTTGGATCCAGCCCACGGGATTGCCATTCCCGTGGCGCTGTGGGCCCTGCGCCGCTCCCAGTAGCGGCCGGCACCACGTCCCTGTGGCCCTTATCTGTGGGTTCCACACACGAAGCTCCCATTGGCTGGGAACACGCGGCCAATGGGAGCTTCGGGGGAGGTACCTGCAGGCGAGGGTAGCGTGTGGAGCCCTCTGCCCCCAGGGTATGCAGGGACATGGTGACGGCTACTTCTGAGAGTGGTGTCAGGCCCCGGCAGGCAGGGAGCCTGCCTTAGCGGTGCCGCTGCCAACCCGGAGCCACTCCAGGTAAGTGGCACCGGGCCAGAGCCCGCACTCCAACCCGTCCTGTACCCCACACTCCAACCCCCTGCCCTGAGTCCCCTGCCACACCATGCACCCCTCCCTGCACCCCAACCCCGAGTCCCCTTGTTCACCCTTTACTGCTCCTCCGCCCCAACCCCTTGCCTTGAGCCCCTTCCTGTACACCATACTCCCTCCCACACCCTGCACTCTCTCCCGCACTCCAACCCCTTGCCCCAGCCATACGTTCATGGCCCTGCATGCAATTTCCCCACCCAGATGTGGCCCTCAGGCAAAATGTTTGCCCACCCCTGCTCTAAAGTCAGGCAGATGTTATTGCATCAGTAGGCTGCAGATTTTTTATACTGGTCTCAGATAAACAGTGACACTGAAGAAGTGGTCAAGACCCATTGCACATTCCAAAAATACATGACAGGTTAAGCAAAAGAGCCCATGTTGGTGGCACTGGAAAAATTGGTCCCTTGGAGCAAAGCAGGCATAGATTTGTTTACATTTACTGGTGAAAAAATGCATTCTAGACTATTATTCTAATTTCCCTGAGATAGCTTTACTAGGAGATACTACTGCTAAACTGGTGATTGTGCATGTCAAATCTATTTTATTAGACATGGTATAAGTGACATAGTAATGTTTGATAATGGGCCACTCTGTGGTGGCAATGAGTTTAAGCAATTTTTAGGGAAGTTTGCGTTTAGACATATAATCTCTAGTCCCCACTATCCCCAATCCCATGGGCTGGTGGAAAATGGTGTTTTCCGTGCCCTTTTCGCTGCAAAGGGGCACTAGGCACTCAGTTAGGCACCAACCACATGTTAAGACAGCTGAGCCCCAGTACCTAACTCTGCCAGAACAAATGGACTCTCAGTCTTCTGAAAATAGTACTAGATATTTCAAGGGAGACTTGCAAGTCCAAGTGAGAGTACTGTGATAGTGTTCCCAGGTTTTAGCTGATTTAGTTATTTGTCAAGAGGGTCCCTAGATAAGAACGGCCATACTGGATCAGACCAAAAGTCCATCTAGCCCAGTATCCTGTCTTCCGACAGTGGCCAGTGCCAGGTGCCCCGGAGGGAATGAACAAAACAGGTAATCACCAAGTGATCCATCCCCTGTCACCCATTCAGCTACTGGTAAACAGAGGCTAGGGACACCATCCCTGCCCATCCTGGCTAATAACCATTGATGGACCTATCCTCCATGAACTTATCTAGTTCTTTTTTGAACCCTGTTATAGTCTTGGCCTTCACAATATCCTCTGGCAAACAGTTCCACAGGTTGACTGTGCGTTGTGTGAAAAAAATACTTCCCTTTGTTTGTTTTAAACCTGCTGCCTATTAATTTCATTTGGTGACTCCTAGTTCTTGTGATATATTAAACATGGTCTTTTTGCTGCTATTACCTATGTGGCAGAAGTGTCACATTTTCAACAATGAGGACCAGACATTTACTTTAAAAAAAAGTCTGACCCCATCACATAACTCCAGGAACTAAGGCCTTAGGCATAGGCCTCTAGCTCCTGTGCCTTCATCCAGCCCTGCCAGTTGCACTGACGTTGACACCATAATTAAGAAATGGTCCTTCTCTTGAGTGCTCCAGCAAAGGCAGCAAGTTGTGGTTGTAAATTGGTTACATACTATAGGCGAAAAGGGCAGAATGTGGAAGTAGTGGCATGATTCTGGGTAATGCTCTAGCACAGCTGTATACACTACCAGTGTGTCACATAAGTACAGCCATCATATTCATGGAATTAGGTACATTTTCTATTTCAGACTCAGTGGTGCAAACTTTTGAAACATTTGATGTTTCAAAAAAAAATGCCTCAGCTCCTGGAGTCTAGACATTATGCGAAAATCTCAGCTTTCTTTTTTTATAAAGGTATGTTTCTAGACTTCATGGTTGTGAAGAAAAGCTTGAACACATGAACCAAGTGCACCCTAAAGGCTCAAAAAACAAAAAGCAAATAAAAAGAACACAATTATTTTTAAACACATCTCATTGTTTGTAAGGCAATCTCATTACTTTTTGGGGCCCAGCCTCATAATTTTCAAATGCCTGGTGTTGGCAGTACTACAGATGGCGTAGTTTCACAGAGAGATGCACAATGTGCCACCACAGATGGGAAGTCATCCATGGCTTAGAATTCCTGTGTGACTTGATGGTGTGTCTGCCCATCCATAAAGAAATTAATGTGGGTCTATAACCATGCAGATCACAGATTTAGGAAGTCCTCTACACAGAAGCAACTCACTGGCTGATGTTAGTAGTGTCCCCAATGGTCCTTTAAGGTTACGGCACCTTCTCTAAGCCTCTCAATTTCCTGCCACCTGACTTTTTATACAGTCCTCACATAGTCAGGTCCCGTACTGCTTTCTCTTCCTCAAGCTACCCCTCTACCTCACCCCCACTCCTGCACCTCCTCGAGGTGCCTCCCCCATGAAATTCCAATATGTGAGTGGCAACTATTTCTACTTCCTCTCTTCACCTCTCCTAGCCTCTAGTCTAATCCCAACTCTCCTCCAGCTTTCCTAGACTAATCCTATAAATCTTCAGTAAATCCTGTCTCTTTCTGTATCTCTTGCTCCATCCCTGTGTTTGTCCATCTTTCTCCAAGGGGTGAGAGTCCTTGCTCTGTGTGATGTCTGTCTTCAGGCTGCACACATGCAAAGAGCCAGTGAGGGGCTGCTGCTTTAGCTGGTTCAGTGGTTAGGGTACTAGGCTCAGACTTGGTAGACCTGGGTTTAGTTCTCTGCTGTGCCACAGGCTTTCGGTGTGGCTTTGAGAAGGTACTTAGGGTGGGATCCACAAAGGGCCCTATGTGCCTAAATCCCAGTTTTGGCTCCTCTGCGATTGGCAAAATGCCTGCTGAACCCCATAGGTGCCTAAACTGAACAGTGCCAAAGTTTTCAGTGTAAAAGTTCCCTCGGAAAACTGTGAGTGTGGGTGGGAGAAAGATTACTGCGTGGAGAGACATTGGAGCACAGGTGTCAGCTATCCACCAATCCCTGGTGGACCCCAAATTCATAGACCCAGAGGCCCAAGTGACAGTGCAACCCTTTAACTTGCCTACAGCCAGGTTGCCTTTTCAGTACAAGGGCTGGTCAGGGATATGGACTTTTGCAGTCTATGACAATTATCCCATTCCCATGCTTCTGGGAGAAGACTTAGCCAACCATGTGAGGCTAACAAAAAGGGTGGGGATGGTCATCTGCAGCCAGGCTAAACAGGCCTCCAAATCTAACTCCATTCCTGAGCCTTCTAAAGGAACGCAGCCAGAGGTGGTGGAATGAGACTCCAGACCAGAGTCTATGGCAGCAGTTGTAAATCCAGTTCCTGGAACCCAGCCAGAACCATTCCCAAGGATTGGAACTGGTGGCGCATTCAGCACCAGAGCCCGTGCTTGCAACCCCACCAGAGTCTAGGGAGCCAGCACCAAAGGGCGCCAGCAGTAGCTAGACCAGTGCAAGAGGTTCAACCGGAGACTAAAATACCATCTAGTGCACCAGCGGGGAGAGTGGTTCACAGTCAACGGAAACAACGCCATCACCTGCATCGCTTCCAGTGGAACCAAGCCCAAGTCCACAACCCAGCGAGGAACTAATGTCTCTACCATCAAGGGAGCAGTTCCAAGCAGAGCAGAAAGTGGATGAGAGACTCAAGGGAGCTTGGACGGTTGCATGGAGCGACCCACCGCCTCTCAGCTCTTCTAATAGGTCCAGGTTTGTTATAGGAGGAGGACTCTTATACAAGGAGACCCTTTCTGGTGGGCACAAGGAGGACTGGCATCCTCAGAAACAGTTGGTAGTGCCAAATAAGTATAGGGAAAAGCTCTTGAGCTTAGCCCACGATCACCCTAGTGGCCATGCTGGGGTGAATAGGACCAAAGACCATTTGGGGAAGTCATTCCACGGGGAGGGAATGGGCAAGGACATTTCTACTTATGTCCGGTCTTGTGAAGTGTGCCAGAGGGTGGGAAAGCCCCAAGAGCAGGTCAAAGCCCCTCTCCAGCCACTCCCCATCATTGAGGTTCCATTTCAGGGTGTAGCTGTGGCTATTCCGGGTCCTTTCCCTAAGAAGGAAAGCTGTACCCAGAGGAAAGCTGTACATACTGATTTCTATGGATTTTGCCCCCCGATAGTTGGAAACAGTAGCTCTAAGCAACACCAGGGCTAAAATCATGAACCAGGCATTGACAGACATTTTTGCCAGGGTAAGTTGGTCCTCCAGCATCCTTACAGATTCGGGAACTAACTTCCTGGCAGGGACCATGAAACATCTCTGGGAAGCTCATGGAGTGAACCATTTGGTTGCCACCCCTTACCACCATCAAACAAATGGCCTAGTGGAGAAGTTCAAAGGGACTTTGATATGTAAATTCATGAATGAGCACTCCATTGATTGGGACCTAGTGTTGCAGCAGTTGCTCTTTGCCTACAGGGCTGTACCATATGCCAGTTTAGGGTTTTCACCCTTTGAACTCGTTTACGGCCATGATTTTAAGGGGCTATTATAGTTGGTGAAGCAGCAATGGGAGGGGGTTACATCTTCTCCAGGAACTAACATTTTGGACTTTGTAACCAACCTGCAAAACACCCTCAAAGACTCTCTAGCCCTTGCTTGCGAAAACCTACAGGATGCTCAAGAAGAGCAAAAGGCCTGGTATGATAAACATGCCAGAAAGCATTCCTTCAGAGTAGGTGACCAAGTCATAGTCCTGAAAGCGCTCCAGGCCAATAAGATGGAAGCGTCATGGGAGGGGCCATTTATGGTCCGAGAGCGCCTGTGAGCTGTTAATTACCTCATAGCATTTCCAGACCTACCCTAAAACCTAAAGTATACCATGTTAATTCTCTAAAGCCCTTTTATTCCCGAGAAATCAAAGTTCTCCAGTTTACAGCCCAGGAGAGAGACAACACTGAGTGGCCTGAAGAAGTCTACTATGAAGGAAAAAGCAATGGTGGCGTGCAAGAGGTGAGCCTTCCATGCTTCCATGACCCTTGGGCGTAAGCAGCAACAGCAAATCCAGGAGCTGTGCACCAGCTTTGCGCCAATGTTTTCAGCCACCCCAGGACGGACAGAACGGGCATACCACTCCACTGACACAGGTGATGCTCGCCTAATTAGAGCCCAACCCTATCGGATGGCCCCTCAAGCCAAAACCGCAATAGAAAGGGAGATCAAGGACATGTTACGAACAGGTAATCCGCCCCTCTGAGAGTGCATGGGCCTCTCCAGTGGTTCTGGTTCCCAAACCAGACAGGGAAATCCACATTTGTGTGGACTACCGTAAACTAAATGCTATACCTCGCCCAGAAAGCTATCCAATGCCACACAGATGAGCTATTGGAGAAACTGGGATGTGCCCAGTTTGTCTCCACCTTAGACTTAACTAAGGGTTACTGGCAAGTGCCGCTAGATGAACCAGCCAAGGAAAGGTCAGCCTTCATCACCCATGTAGGGCTGTATGAATTTAATGTGCTCCCTTTCAGACTGCGAAATGCAACCGCCACCTTCCAGAGATTGGTAGATAACCTTCTGGCTGGATTTGGGGAATTTGCAGTCACCTACCTTGACGATGTGGCTATATTCTCAGATTCATGGGCAGAACACCTCCAACCTGTCTTTCAGCGCATAAGGGAGGCAGGATTAACTGTTAAAGCCAAAAAGTGTGAAATATGCCTAAACAGGGTAACGGACAGTGGACACCAGGTGAGTCAAGATACTATCAACCCCCTACAGGCTAAGGTAAATGCTATCCAAAATTGGCCTGTCCCTAAGTCAAAGAAGCAGATCCAATTATTCTTAGGCTTTGCTGGGTATTACCAATGATTTGTACCAAACTACAGCCAAATCGCCACCCCACTGACAGACCTGACCAGGAAAAAACAACCAAATGCAGTTCAGTGAACTGAGAAGTGTCAGAAAGCTTTTAAGCAGCTTAAGGCGGCCCTTACTTCTGACTCTGTCCTGAGGGTCCCAGACTTCACACAACCGTTCGTCATAACCACAGATGAATCTGAGCGTGGTGTGGGAGCAGTTTTAATGCAGGAAGGACCAGATCAGCAGTTCCATCCTGTCGTGTTTCTCAGCAAAAAACTTTCTGAGAGGGAAAGCCACTGGTCAGCCTCAGAAAAAGAACGTTACACCATTGTGTATGCGCTGGAGAATCTGTGCCATACGTTTAGGGACGGCGGTTCCACCTGCAGACTGACCATGCTCCACTGAAGTGGCTTCACAGTCAATGCGTCTAACAAAAAACTTCTTCAGTGGAGTTTAGCTCTTCAAGACTGATTTTTAAATACAACACATTTCAGGAGCCTCTAACCAAGTGGCTGATGCACTGTCCCGGGATGGTTTCCCAGAATCAGCCAGGTGAAAATGTCCCTGTATGCTAAGTCATTGTAGTCCTTTAAAAAGTACTGTTTAGTTCTCCATGTAATTATTAGTAAAATTAGAGGTGCACGTATCTTCGTAACTGTTTCCTAACCCTCCAGAAAGAAATCCCAACTGGTGTGCACCCGCCCTAAACCAGGCTGACCAGCACTGTCTGTAATTTGGGGGGCGTGTGACAAATGAAGGGAGGGGAGAGCTCCCATTTATGGACACCCAGCCAGCCAGCTAGCTGTAAAATCCCTCTTGGTAGCTGTTCTCTGCTTGCTTTACCTGTAAAGAGTTAACAAGCCCACAGGTAAAAGAAAAGGAGTGGGCACCTGACCAAAAGAGCAAATGGGAAGGCTAGAACTTAAAAAATGGGAAAGTTTTCCCTTGTCTGTTGTTCTCTGGGCTGCCAGAACACAGAGCAGCAATGCTATAAGCAGAAATGCTGTGTAAGGTTTGAACCAGGTATGAAAAAGTATCTTCCATACCTAGAAGAAATAATTTGGATAGGGAATGTTTAGTTAGATGCTATCAGGTTTATTTCTTATTTTGGCTTGTGGATGTCCTCTGTGCTAACCGCTGATGCTTTTGTTTGCTTGTAACCTTTAAGCTGAACCCCCAAGAAAGCTATTTTGGGTGCTTAATTTTTGTAATTGTTTCTTTTAAGATCTAGCAAAGTGCCTAAATTCCAGATGTATTTTTTTTTCCTTTTTGTTTTTAATAAAATTTACCTTTTTTAAGAACAGGATTGGATTTTTGGTGTCGTAAGAGATTTGTGCATGTTGTTTGATTAACTGATAGCCACAGCTAATTTCCTTTGTTTTCTTTTTCAGCTCTTCCCCCGGGGTGTGTGTGTATGAAAGGGCTTAAGGGTACCCCACAGGGAGGAATTCCCAAGTGCTCCTTCCTGGGTTTAAAGGGTGTTTTTTTGCATTTGGGTGGTGGCAGCGTTTACCAAGCCAAGGTCAGAGAAAAGCTGTAACCTTGGGAGTTTAATACAAGCCTGGAATGGCAAGTATTAAAATCCTTGCGGGCCCCCACTTTCTGCACTCAGAGTGACAGAATGGGGATTCAGCCTTGACAATCACATTCTAAGTTTTCCTCCTATTTTTAAAATATTCTTTGACTACTCATCTCATCCCACCCAATCCGTCTACTCTGATGACTCTACTTTTCTAACCTTTGCTTTTCCCCCAGACCCTTCTCTGTGATTTTTCACGACAGTGTCTCTCTCACGTCTCCTGACCCATTTTGTTTCACTCTCTCTAAGTCACTCACTCACTTCCTCTTCTACTCTTGCCTTAAAACTCTTCTTTATGTGATGCTGAAACCTATTCACCTTTCCCTTTCCTAACACTGTATGCTTCCATTCTTCCTGTCACCAGTATTCAATAATAGTTAAATGCAGGAAAAATGCATATACATTGTTTTTCTGTGCTTGTTTTTCTCTGCAGCTCTGTACATCGTTTCCCATTTCTATTTGAATGAGACAAATTGTTCTTTAAAGCTATATTTCTGTTGTATTTCTCAATATGAAACATTTTGTGATACCTTTATGAAGGACACTATGCAAATAATTTGCATTATATGAAAATCTACAGAGAATTTCTGAAATGTTATCTCACAGTTATCAGTTGATTAAGCAGGGTCTAGGGAGCTCTCAGGAATCAAGTTTCTGCATGGATAGTAAATTTGAGAAGATCAGGTCTCAGGCAATGGACTTAAAGAAAATGGTGTTCATTTAGTCATTATTGGTATTTGATGACTGAAAATGAGAGAAAACATTTGGACAACAAATTGAGATTATAATCTCTGTGTGCCAGAGGAATTGGGAAATCAGGAAGATTTCTTTGTGCAATTGACTACAGATATTCTAGAATTGTCCTCTGTTGGATAGTCAACTCCAACTTCTTTTTCTTGACAAAGTCTCAGTCCTTGTGATGTTACAGTATATTGTTGTAGAGATGTACGATTATGAGCCCAGTCACGCAAGGCACTGAACACCCTCAACAGCCAGTGGCACCTTACAGAATTCAGCCAATAATCCTGTGTGTCATTACAATAGCAGCTATAGCAATCTATTGTAATGTCACAAAGGATTGTACCTTCAAAGTCAAGAGTAAGAAGCAGGAACAGATGTACTCCTAAACTACAAAGATCCTGTTTTCCTTCAAAAGTCCCTAGTAATGAAAAATGGGGAAAGGAGATACAGAAATTAGCTGATATAAACAGTATGGTTACTGAATAAAATGCTTTCCAGTTTTATATGGTGCAGTCAGTCAGTCTTTAAAAGAACTTTAGATAAGAAATGTCCGTAAATAAGTATTGTAGCCTCAGCCTATATATTTCTTTGACTTTTACACGGTATGAATTATGAACAGACCATTAAGTTAGACTGGTTATAATATCACCAGTACCAACTGAACAACATTCAGTCAATGGGTAATTTAGTTCTAAATCCAATTAACAGTTATGAAATGTTGTATACAAACTTTTTCACAGTAACATAAGTTTATGGGTCAAATGCTAGCAGGGGATTGCACACTGGTGCCTGTCAAGAAACCTGTGTACAACAGGGCAGTGTGGGAGGGAGAAGTGGGAGTGAAATTTTCTGCCTTGAATTTGTCTCTCTGCAGAACTCACTGACCGGAGCAACAAGGAACATTTTGAGATTGGGCCAAAGGGTCAAGAACTGTGATCTATACATTTCTGCACATGTGCTTATTGATGTCATAATTCTACCTGTGCACTTTCCCCCCAGATTATTTCTGTTCTAATCAGAGACAATATGACAAGTGAAGTTGTATATAGGGCCAAAGTCTGCCAAAACAGGGATGCAAACTCAGCCCTTCCAACATTAATACGCAACCATTTTTGTAGCTATACAACATATTTACATAATTTGGCCCATATATTTGGCTATAACCTAGCAAAACTGAATCCTGAATTACAGTTGTATAAAAAGCAAGCCAAGTTCTTCTTTCAGTTACACTAGTGTAAATGTAACATAACTTCATTGACTTCACTTGATTTACCCAGATTGACAATGGGATCATTAAGAACAGAATTTGGCCACTGTCTTTTTTTTGCACTGCACTGTCATCATAGCCAAGATGATAATATACTGACTCTTTATGAAGTGTAATAAATCCTGATTCGAATGATAGCAAACAGGAACATGTAAAAGGTGATCTGCCAAGTCTAATTTGAATTTTCCAGAGTGATGTTTTTGGTTAGTAATTCTTCAGTGATACATTCACAATTTTTAAACAGTATATATAAAATCAATATTTTTCCCTAAAAGCCTATTTCCATTTAAATAAACAACAATGATGGTGATCACATGTAAAGTCATTACTACTTTCTACAATAACCATAACTGTATATGGCATATGAATCATATCACTGACCTAAAAGAGAGGTCAAACTCAAGCCGATTCACTGATAGAGTAGCATGAATTCTATGTCTGATTTAAGCATAATGAGAGTATTAACTACAGCTATACAGGTTCATGCTGCTCTAACTCAAGTGTTCACTATTTCTGAAGTAAAAATTTGCTTTGGTTCTGAAAAGTGTAAATTTTGAGTACAAAATCTGAAAGAAAAAAATGTGACCATTTTTAAATTAAATGAGGAAAATTTCAGACCTTTCTTCATTTTCCTCAGAGTGCTTTTTTTAAAAGCACTTTAAAAAAAGATCCTTTGTGGTGCACTAGTTCATACATGTGGAGTATATTTTGTCATCTTGGATTAGTAGGTAGATGGTTTGCGTCTTAGGAGAAGTGTTCAGATGAGGGGATTTTGGCCTGAGACGCTATAGACTTAATGACGTATACACCTGTATCACAGAACAATAGATTTTGGATTACATTGTGCCTCCCCAAATAATCCTGGTGTTAGAAACCCGATTAGCTGTTACCTTTGATCTTGTGTAGCCATTTACACCTCTCTGAAACGGGGAGGGTAACTTTTCACAGGGGTAAATGACTACATAAAGTACAAGGTAGTGGATGATCAGGCCCTGTCTGCTTCAGAAAAACCCCTCCTAAAACCCAAGTGTTACTGCCAATATGCAGCCTCTTTGTACAGTGAAGCCACAATTTGGCCCTTTGTACAGCATTTACTACGGATGATGGAATTTCTTGAGCTATTAGTCACAAAGCACCATGCCAAAAATCACAAAGCAGTGTTCTACTTATGGAGGCTAAAAATCTAGAACTCAGTACTGCACCCAAACAGCCAGGACAGATATTGGACAGATCTTCAAGGCGAGCCTATTGGGTTAGTTGTAGGAGCTCCTGCAAATCCTTATAAATACTTCCTCTATTCTTCATTACTGTAAAACTTGAAGTAACATAGTCCATCTCAGGATGTCATGATAGATACAACATTCATGAGAGTCACCCTTCTGGTTTGTAGTTTGGTAAAATGATTGGCAGGTTGGAAAATCAAATGTGTAAAGTGGTGTTTAGCTTACCTGGCTGTGTGCATATAGCTCAGTGAGGTATACCCCGTTAGCACACATTTTAGCACTGCTTGTAATTGTTGGTGACCAGGACATGGGGTGGTCATGCCCAGTGGTTAGAGCAGGAATCAACAGCAAGGAAACTGAGCCAAGCATCAGAGCTGGAGTCTGAGGCCAGGCACCAAGCCAAAGGTCAGCGACAGTCAGGAATTGGAACAGAGAGACAGGACCGGGTGACCTTGGAGTGAGGCAAGGCGAGAGCAGCTGTGGGCAAATGCTTTGATCAGCCACTGAACTGGAGCTGTTGCATGTCTGAAGACTCTTTCAGTCAATCAAGCAGCCTACTAGATACCAGACTGTTAGGTTGCCAGAGCCTGGCTCTGCTGAAGGCCCTGCTTCTAGACTAGATCTGGTACAGGCACTGATTTCTGACACTAATATACACTTAAACAGCAGGAATTTTGTTACATTGTGTCAGAAGCTACAGTGATCGCCAAAGAAGTTACCTCTCCTTAGTTTTGGAAAAGGTTTTGACCAGCCTGACACAAGGTAGCTGTAGCAGTTAAGCCTTTTAACTCCCTCTGTGAGTGCAACTGCTTTTTAAAAACATATAATGTGTTTTGGTATGCCTGTTATTTCACTGTATATACTACAAATGTAACTATCATTGCAATTTGTCAAGTGTTTTTCACGTCCCGTGTCGCAATGAATGCACATTTCCTCGATCGGTCATAACAGTAGCAGCTCTTGGACAGAGAGAAAAAGGTAAATCTACAAAAGGTACAGGGAGAGAGGCACAGGCAGCAGGATTCCTCTCCACTGATTTTATTTCTGTACATTTGGAAGGCCACACTCTCCTCTCCCTATGTGGCAAGGAAAACTTAATGCCCTCCACTAAGATGATGTGCTGGGAACTGAACTGCAACTTACTGTTTTTTTCCAAGTAAACTGCCCCTTCCACAGGTTTGTCTGCAGGAGAGTATAATGTAGCTACTGGATTCACAATGCATATATAGTAAAGAGATAATTTAAGTGTACTTTAGGGGAGAATGATGCTTCTTTATCCCATTCCAGTGATGTTACAAAAATCAAAGGGGATTATGTCAGAAATTTCCATCATTCTATAAATGGGATTTATATGAATATGCACTATAGAAATGAATATAAATTAATTGTACTGTGTCAGAAAATGATCCCCCTCCTGCCAAAAAATCTAATTTATATAAAACTTGGTTTCACAGGTGTATTGAGAACTATACAGGAGCCCGTTGTGAAGAAGTTTTGCTACCTAGTCTCAAGACCCAAATTAAAAGTGAACTGTTTGCAGCTTTCTTGACTTCAGTTGTTGTTCTAGGAATTCTTGTAATTGGAGCATTCTACTTCCTTTGCAGGTAAAAGTGCTTCAGAGTACTGAAGCTAGTCAATCAAGTAGAAATTTATTTTCAGGTAATCATATACTAATTATTTGAATTTAAAATTATGTAATGAATTATACATTAGATACGCATGATTATTCAGCAAAATTAATCGACCCTTTTGCTCTTAATATTTTATTTTCTAATTTGTAGTTCTCTGGAATGCCTTTTTCAGTTTTGTCAGCTGTAGTTACTTTACAAAAGCTCGTTGTGACCCACAGTTTCCTATAACAACTAAAAGCATATCCAGAATCAGAGAGTATAACACATTAAGGTATAACTCACTTTACATTGCCAGTTTTCAAAAAAGTAGAGGTAGAAGCCCGTCAGCTGCAGTGCTCAGAAATCAGAACACTGGCTAAAATTTTCAAAAGCATCTCATTATATAGGATACGCTGTCCCATTGAAAGACAACTTAGGCACTTTTGAGAATTTTACCCTTCAACTGTCAAAATAAGATGTACTATAGAATTACCACATACAGGGACAATTTCTGATTCTCTCTGTATGGCTGTGCTGGGAATGGGGAGAGCTGAGCTATTCTACTGAGTCAATTTGGTAGCCACGCTAAGAGGGTTAGCTCCAGCCCAGGAGCACTAAAGGCACAGGTACAGAGGAATCTGAAGAGGACAACCTTAGAAACAGCCACGTTCAGGAGCAAGCTCAGGTTCAAGTTTGTTTGTTATTTAAGTTACTAAAAAATTGCCAAAAATGCCAGCGGCTTACAGCTACTGTTACCTTAGGTCTGGACTATAATTAAGTTTTGCCAGCATACTTATGTCAGTTAAGAGCATGGGTTGAAAAGAATCACCTCCCTAGCTGACATAGCTATGCCAGAAAGAGCCCTAGTGTAGACACAATTAAACCAGAAAAGACGTTATTTAATTCAGGGTACTGACATAAGCAAGAGAACCCTTTTTCTGATATAAACTGCATCTCCGTTAGGATGGTTTGCCTGTATAGCAAGCAATACCAGCAACCCCTGTCTAGCATAGACAAGATTGTAGATGTTTTTATAAGTCAGCACTAACAGTAATCTCACAGTTATTACTTTAAAATACATTTGTCGGCCACCTTAAAACACCGGTACTTCATCTGTCAAAAAATGTTCCTGTAACATTTACAGTTGTGTGTTTTTTTGTTTTTTTTTAAAAAAAAGCATTAGGAGTTATACTGGAGATTAAGATAACAATAAATCAGGTTCTTGTTCCAGCATAACACAGGAAACTTTTTTACACAAATGAACGATTCACTATCTGCATTATTCACATATACTTGGTTTTCTAGACATCCCAGGTATCCTGTTTTTACTTATGCTTATTCTCCTGAGTATCTGGAGACTATAGTTAGCTCAGGGCTAATATTACTGCCCTGACTTAACTCAGATGTATATACGTCAGCCCAATCAGTAGTCACACTTTAACAGCAAGGAAGTAGATCAACAGTACTTTTCCAGCTCATACCCTGTCATAAAACTATCTGCACATATTTCCACCTTTACCAGCCAGCATTTTAATCCCTGAAATACAGTCTAGTTCACTTTTATTGACCACTAACTTGTGGCCTAACTCCACGAGCGGTCTTTGCTCCAAAAGCTCTCACACATCGCTCACTTGTAGCCTTCCCTTGGCTGTGACTGACTAGGCCTCCTGCACTTCTCATTTCTTTATCCCTCCAAATCCATGTTGGGCCCTCTATGGAGCAGACTCAGTTGCTCCTCTGAAAGTCCCTTTTCACAACTAGACTTGTTTCATCAGCTGATGTAATGGAAACTTGCTGAATGCTCATTTTTCCCCTTAACCAAATACAATTCGAAGAAGCAAAATTATTTTATAGAAATACTCTCGATAATCAAGAGACAGTTGTAAAGGATATCAAAACTGTTGCATTCACCATTTTGATTAAATCAGTCCTCCCTATCATTGAGACAGGAAACCCTCTCCATTTCATTAAGCTCCAGAGGAGCTAGTGGCAAGAGTATTCACTTCTAGAATTGCTGTGAATTCACCGAAATAATAATAAAACAAGGCCTTTACTAGCCTTTTAAAATACATGCCAGCAGTCTTGCAGTTCTTTAGAGGTGAGATTTTCTTTTGGGTAGAGGAGCTGAAAAGTGACCCCAATACAACAGAACTGCAGAGGTTTTAACATACACAGGATACATAGCACAGGAGTGATCAAGCATAGGGACTCCTCTCCTCATGCATGCAGTAGAGCTGGGGAAGGGGCACAGGCATTGACCCCTGAGTCCACAGTTTAATGGCTAAAGATCCCTGTGCAAGGGAACACTGCCACTATTCTAATTCAGGTACTAGAATAACATCCACACAGAATGCATGCAGCTTCCCTGATCATTGGTTTGCAGGGTGATCCTAAACTCCATGTCCATTGACTCAGGCTTTGCGCAGGGGATGTTCAGGATTAATTCCTCCCTATGGAAATAACAAAGGGGCAGCAACTCAGTCTTCCCATATTGGATCTTGTATCCAGAATATAACACAGACTACTGTGGGAGATCTCAAAAAACAAGGGACTGATTTCTCTTGTCATAAAGAAAGGAACTTCACTTGCTGTATAAAGGGAATATTAGCCTTGTAGTCTTCATCATTCCAGAGAAGCCTAATATGGTATTGCTTTACTACTGCCTAAGGCCTTGTCTATACTGGCAAGTTTCTGCGCTGTAAAGCAGCTTTCTGCATTCTAACTCCCAAGGTGTATACATTGCCAAGCCACTTAGTGCACAGAAACCACCCCGATGAGAGGCATGCAGCTTTCTGTACTGGGGCTACAGCACCACATTGCTGTTGTAGACACCCTGGTTGATTACAGCACTGCAATTGGCCTCCAGGAGGTGTCCCACAATGCCTGTTCTTGCCTCTCTGGTCATTGGTTTGAACTCTACTGCCCTGCCTTCACGTGAGCAACCGTCATCCCCACCCCATATATTCCTTTGGAATTTTGAAAGTCCTGTTTGCTCGGTGACATGTGCAGTGTCTCAGCACATTCTTCCAGGTGGAAGTGCTCCAAGCACCAGGCGATCCCCCACTTGGAGCAACGCTGAGCTGTTGGACCTCATCGACATTTGGGGAGAAGAGGCTGTCCAGTCCCAGCTACGCTCCAGCCATAGGAATTATGATACCTAAGGACAGATTTCACAATGCATGACATAAAGGGGCCATGACTGGAACACACTGCAGTGCAGGATCAAAGCGAAGGAGCTGTGGAACACCTACCACAAGGCGTGGGAGGCAAACCACCGCTCCAGTGCTGCGCCCATGAGCTGCCAGTTCTACAAAGAGCTGGACGCGATACTCAGTGGTGACCTCACTTCCACCACGAAGGCCACTATGGATACTTTGGTGGCTCACATGCCAGTTGAGAGTGGACTGAGCCAGGAGGAGGAAATCTTGGACGAGGATGGGGAGGGGTACCCAGAGGCAGAGGACGACTCTGAGGTCAGAGATGCATGCAGCCAGGAGCTCTTTTTTACCCCAGAGGCTAGCCAGTCAGTCACAGCTGTCGGAGCTTGGTGAAGCGCAAACAGGAGAGGAGGCCCCTGGTAAGTGAATTTGATTTTGGGAATCACTGAATAGAGTTCTTGGAGACAGGAGGGTTGCAGAAAGCAGGCTTGTGTCTGTATGATGCGTGTACCACCACATGCCTCGTCTGAGCAGCGAAACAGGCTGTTGATTGACTCCCTCACTTCACGGGAATTTCCCTCAGATTTCTCCAGGAAACCCTCATGTAGATACTGGGCAATCCACTGCCGCAGGTTCTTTGGCAGAGCTGCTTTGTTTCTTGCCCCATTAATGGTAACTTTTCCACGCCACTGTGCTGTCACTGGAGGGGAACCATTGCTGCACACAGACGAGCCGCATAAGGGCCAGGGCGGAAGACAGAGTCTTGAAGACCCTCCCTTGAGTCCCTGCTCCCCCTCGGCAGCAAGATATCTTCCATAATGAACACAGCCTGTGGATAATGTGGGGAAAATGAATATCAGACCCCCACTACAGTGCTGACTCTCCCCAAGAGCCACGTGCCTGGGAACACTGATTTACCCTGCTCCTGTAGCTACTCACCATTTTGCAGGTCTTGTGGCTCATGTGTGCTTGCCCGGGGTCAGCCAGTTAGTGACAGCTGTGTTTTAAATCACTGAATTAGTGTTGTGTGTTGCAAACAATACTGCTTCTGTAAAATGTTGCATTTATATTCCACAGAGATGACCTTGGGAGCCCAGCCTCCCTCTTTGTTATTGGCAACTGAATAGCTGCGCAGAATTAGAAAGCAGCCACGAAGAACTAAGGAGGATTTTCTATGTGACATTATGATGCATTCTGCGGCCAAAAAACAGGATTCAAAGGAGTGGCGGGACCGCGAGAAGAGGGACCAAAAGGAGAATGTAGTGTGCCAGAATGAAGCCACAGAGCGGCTCTTAAACGTTATGGACCACCAAGCGGACATGCTCCAGGCGATGCTAGTATTGCAAACCAAGCAGTTCCCCACCCGCCCTCCCCGGCGGCTGCTGTCGCAAAACTTTCCCATGCGCCCCCAGACACCTCCAACACACTCTTATCAACCTCCTGGCTCCAGTCTGTACCCACTGCATTCCACTCCTTCCCCGTCACACTCCAGCACTACGGACTCCCAGTACCCACTACACTCAACACCAGTCCCTCTGCAGTTTAGCCCTGCTGAAATACAGTACCCGCTGCGCTGCACTGCACTGTACTCCAAAGGAGAAGGCTGGATATGATCCCTGGACATAAACAAATCTTTAACCATCCTGGGACCCCACCTCCTCCTGGGAACTTCCCTTCCCCCATCTCCCTCAGTGCTGATGTGTTTTTCTGTTTGTCTCTCTCCTCCAGTTGTTGTTTTTTAATAAAATAATTGTGTTGGTGTGAAAGCAAACAGAGCCCTGCAAACCAACAGACAGTTATCTTAAACCTTCATATTGCATCATCTGCAATCACAATCCCCTCCTAACATTACAAGCACTGCACTCCTGAGCATAGCAACAAATATGAATGGCTTTCAGCTTCAGATTGCTGCCTCAAGGCATCCCTGATCCTTATGGCCCCATGCTGCACCCCTCTAATAGCCCTGGTCTCTGGCTGTTCAAATTCAGCCTCCAGGTGTTAAGGCCTCAGCAGTCCAGCCCTGAGTAAAGCTTTCACCTTTCCCTTCACAAATATGGAGCATACAGCATGTGGCTATAAGCATAGGAATATTGTCATCGGCCAGGTCCAGTTTCCCATTTAGGCAGTGCCAGCAGGCCTTTAAATGGCCAAAAGCACACTCAACATTATCTGCACTTGCTCAGCCTATTGTTGAACCACTCCTTGCTGCTGTCAAGGTGCCCCATGTATGGCTTCGTAAGCCACGCCATTAAGGGCTAGGCGGGGTCTCCCAGGATCACAGTGGGCATTTCAACTTCCCCTAAGGTGATCTTCTGGTCTGGGAAGAAAGTCTGTGTTTGCAGCTTCCTGAACAGGCCAGTGTTCCGAAAGATGGGTGAGTCATGCACCTTTCCAGACCAGCCCGCGTTAATGTCTGTGAAACGCGCACTGTGATCCACAAGTGCCTGGAGAACATTGAGAAATACCCCTTCCGATTAATGTACTCACTGGCGAGGTAGTCTGGTGCCAGAATTGGAATATGCATGCCATCTAATCGCCCCTCCGCAGTTAGGGAAGCCCATTTGTGCAAAGCCATCCACAATGTCATGCACGTTGCCCAGAGTCATGGTGTTTCGGAGCAGGATGTGATTAATGGCCCTGCACATTTCCGTCAACATGAATCCAAAGGTCAACTTTTCCATTATGAACTGGTTAGCGACCAATCAGTAGCACTCTGGAGTAGCCAGCTTCCACAGTGCAATCACCACGCGCTTCTCCAACGGCAAGGCAGTTCTCTTTCTTGTGTCCTTGTGCCGCAGGGCTGGGGCAAACTCATCACACAGTCCCATGAATGTGGCTTGCCTCATCTGAAAGTTCTGCAGCCACTGCTCATCATCCCAGACATGCAAGACGATGTGATCCCACCACTCAGTGCTTGTTTCCCGAGCCCAAAAGCAGTGGTCCACTGTGGTCAGCACCTCCGTGAATGCCACACCAATCTTGTGTTGTAGCTACTCTGTGTGGTGAGATCAATGTCACACTCCTCTTGCCTTTGTAGTTTAACAAATAACTCCACTGCCACTTGTGATGTGTTAGTCAGAGCGAGCAGTATACTGGTCAACAGTTCAGGATCCATTCCTGCAGACGGAAGAGGCAGTGTGTACAGTACACAAACACCTGATGGTGCCAAATGTGGACGGAAGCATGGGACTGCTGGGATTCGAAACCGTGCATCATGGGGCATTGGGACAGGACCCAGGATTCCCTCCACCTTCCTGCAACTCTTAGCAGCAGAAGCGGAAGAGATGCTTTATGGGATAGCTGCACAGAGTGCACTGCTCCGAATACCGCTGCAAGTGTAAACATGCTATTGCGCAGGCAGCTGACAGTGTGAACACACAACAGCGGTTTCCTTCAGTGCTGTCTGAGCAGCGCTGTAGACATATCCTAAGGCTCTATACGTAGACAAAGTTTCCCAGATGAAAATCTTTAGCTCTTGATTGAGGTGATCAGCAGATCAGAGGTTTTTCAAGGTGGATGCTTCAGTCCATTCTCATTTCTTCAGAGTTATAAACAAGGATCAATAATCTCTAGTACATGGTGTTATGCTTGTTTAAAATACATTGTTACCTATAAATCAGGCCACCCAGCTATCATTGAATCTTTTGGGGCTTAAGTGTAGGATTTATGGTGGGCCAGCCTGTGAGTTCATGTCATTCTTGACTTGTCCTCTTAGACAGTGTATTGGGTTGAAAAATGTAAGAAAAATTGAGTGTTATAAAATTCCTACTTTTTCACCTGTCTAATCTAGGCATTATGTTTGGTCTAGATTTGAAACTCCGCAAAACAAAGTGGATTGCTCTGTTGTATTTATTTATAAGAATTTTTATGGCTCTAGCACCATAGGATCTTAGCAAGTCATAAATGTTAATTAATTTAGACTCATACTACCTCCCTGAGATTAGGAAGTATAAGTAATATTAATTTATATATAGGGAAAATGAGACACAGTAGTTAACTTGCCTAAGTCACATAGCAAGTCTGTGGCAGAGTTGGGAACAGAACCCAGATCTCCTTTACCTTGTTGCCCCTTACCCTGGACTGTGTTGTTATGGCAGATTTCTGGGCTATGTATGTTATGTGTGGAAACGCTAGAATGTTCCCCTTATTTATAAAACTCAGGTGTGGCTGATGGGGAAGGTAGCTCACAAAAGCGGACTATGTGGGAAAAAGAGCTGGGAGAAGAGGGGAGTAATCCTCGATCTCATATGTATCTGAATAATCAAATCTTTATCAGCTATGCTCTGAAAGAATTTCAGTAAAAGTGGTCACTAGGATTTGTTTTTTCTTATGCCAGAGCTGCTTCCCAACCTGCCAGCAATCTGAAACAGCTGTATTATACTATATTTGATCATGCCCAGGGATTCATGAGCACAACATGCTTTTGGGAGGCAGAACCTGCACAAAGAGGGAAAATGGGAGAGAATTAGTGATAAAAGAGGGAGCATTTGAAATGGACAGAGGGATGGAGAGGGTGCATGAGAAAATGAAGGAAGGTCTGAGTGAAATGGGAAACACTGTGGAAGGGAAGAGAGAAAAATGAAGAACTGGACAGTGGTGGGGAACAGCAGGATAGAACTAAAGGGATAGAGCTCATGGTAGACACAGTGGTTGTGTACAGTGCAGGGTAAAAGTGCTAGAATTTTCCATTGTCCATAGGGCCCAGACATGATCTGGCTGACCCTTCCCATGGGACAGGAAGGTGGGACTTCATTAACAGAGGCTCTTTCTGCCCCATCCTGCTTGTGGCGAAGTAAACAGCAAGAGTGTCATGGACTTTAACAGGTGTAGGATTGGGGCCTTTGTGAAGCTTTAAAGCCTTTCTAAAAGACCCATCCCTTCTTCTTGACAGTGATGTTCTTGACAGTTTTGCTACTTACTACAGTAGGATCAAGATGGGGCCTGAGGAATGGTAATTCTGTGTCAGATCATCATCTCCATCACATACCCCTTGGAGACAGTTTCTCTATTGGGGGTAAACAGAAACTGATAATCTCCTACCTTTGTCATTTAGAGAGATCCAATGTGATTTTCAAACAGTGACTTGACTCCTACAGCCTCCTTGGCTCCTATATGTAAAAAAAATCACTTCTCTGGTTACTAAAGTGCAGCCAGCTCTGGGAGAAATGTGGCAGTTGTTTAACAGAGCAACATTTTACACAACAGTTTAGGACAGGAAATCCTAACTGACTCCCCTGATGAAGTAAAGAAAGCTACACTATCAAACAAACTCTGGGGCTGTGTGTACACTGGGTTTTTCCTTCCCCAAATTTTCCAGTGGTGCAGCTCCATCATGGCTAGTAATAGTGGAGAAATAGTGTAGACAGAGGTTCTGTGAAACATGATTATTTTTACCATCATGTTGTTCAATGCTGCTCAGAGCAGACCTTTAATGGTCACATCGGCAAGATCGTGGTTTTATGTCTTCAGATAGAATGAAGTCTTGTAAAATGATTTTGTATATTTACTGGGAAACTTGCTCTCTACACCCACAAATATTGCATCATGTAGCAGGTACTACAAATGACTTGAGTTTTAGCAACTTAGTTTTCTTTGCTGTTTTATTGAACTCTATTCAGAAATTTTCTACTGTTCCATGAACAGCAAAACAGACATGTTAACTCTGCCTGTTTAGAAGAGGGAGCCCCTTTTACCAAAGTGTGGTACAAGTATGTCCACACTGGCCGCACTGAAAGTTCACCAAGGAAGGGTATTCCAAACTGTCTTCCAGAATTGCTGGTATCTGTGGCATAGTGTCAACATTAACCATATTTTAGCAATAGCACCTAAATATTTACATTGTGAATTGAAAAAGGGGATTTGAAGGATTCTTCGAGTGCTTGCTCATATTGATTCCAATTAGGTGCGTGCGTGCCGTCTGCACGGCCGGAGAATTTCGACCCTAGCAACACCCGGTGGGTCGGCTGTGGACTCCTCTGGAGTAGCGCCTTCATGGCGCTTGATATATACCCCAGCCGACCCAGCGCCTCCTCAGTTCCTTTTTACCGCCCGTGATGGTCGTTGGAACTGGGGAGTTCTGCTTCGCTGCTCTCCACTCTCCCTAGCATAGTTTATTGTAAATAGTTTACAGTTAATAGTTATAGTTCTTGATAGTTATAGTTAGTATTAGTGGGGTTGGTTTTTTTTTCCCCTCCTGCCCGATTTTTCTCTTGGGCTCATGCCCAAGGTTCTGGGATTCAAGCCCTGCGGTTCCTGCTCTAAGCCCATGCCAACGGGCAACCCCCATGACTCTTGCCTGAAGTGTCTGGGAGAGTCTCATCAAGCAGACAAGTGCAGGATCTGCAAAGGGTTTCATCCCTGGACTAAGGAGGAGTGGGACTTCTCTTTAAAACAGCTCCTCATGGAGGCAGCTCTTAGCCCTCAGCCTCCTGTGGTGCGCCAAGATCCGGCACTGAGCGCCTTGGTGCACAGCGCCCCAGCGGCAGCGGTAGGAGCTGCACCTTGGTTGGACTTTGAACGAGACCTGCAGCACCGACGCACCCCAGCACCACAACCAACTTCATCGGCCCGGTGTTGCTCCCATTCTCCTGGCCAGAAGCAGCACCAGAAGCCAGAAAAGGGTGGTCCGCCTCCTCAGAGACCAGCCTCCCTGGAACCACCTGTGGAGACGTGTCCCACAGGGGAGCGTCTTGGGGCACAGCCTACGGTTTCTGAACCGCTGACTCCGGCCCTGAGGGGAGAGCCGTTGAGTCCGGTGCCTCTGGACTCCCTGACACACAGCATGGTTGAGGTCCAGTTGCCGTCCACCCTGGATGCCTTTTGCTGCCACAAGGGATCTTATTGCCATGACGGCATCGGCATCCCCTCAGCCTCATGCCAAGGCACTGGTTCCTGTATGTGCGGCACCGTCCCGGGGCAAGCTGTCCCTAAAGCCACCCGTTGGCACTGTCGGTTAAGCCACGGCACTGATCCTGTTCTCAGCACCGTTCCTGACGCCACTTGCAGTCCCGATAGCGCTCCAACTCCCGGTGCTGCTCTTCTTCACTGCGCCGATCACACTTGTGGCGCCGGTCCGACTCCTGGCACCGGTCCTGGCACCGATCTGCCCGCCGATCGCCATTGAGGAGCAGATCCTGGACCCGACGCTGCTCTTGCTGCCAGTCATCATATTGACCCAGGTCCAGATCCAGGTCCCGGCACCGTTCCCCAGCGTCACAGCACCATTCCCATTGCCTCGTAGATGTGACCCGGCGCAGATCCGCTCAGCACCACTGTAGCCCTCACGTTCCACTTCTCGTTCTTCAGGATCACGTTTCTCCGAATGCCGCCATTTGGACCACAGCCACCTGGACTCAGGGGCTGGGCATTGGCAAGCACAGGAGCAGGGTCCAGTTCAAGGGCCCACTCAATAGCTGTTCTGGACGCCCTGGGGGTACCACCAGGCCCAGGGTGCTCTGTCTGGGGCTTCTCGATCAGCCCCGTCCAAGCCACGAATGTCAGAGGCTACCACCAGTCGGCCCGCCCTGGGATGCATGGAGACCATGGCGCCTTCCCTCTCTGCTTTAGGACCTCCCCTCCCCGCTTCAGGACCTCCCCCAACACCAGTTCCTGGTCCAGGTCCTGAGATAACTGGCACAGGACACCCGGGCCCAGGTCCACAAGAGGACCTGGATGACCTTCTTCCCACTGCGGCCTCCTCCTCTTCCCCCAACAAGGTGGTGGCAGGCATTGCAATCTCGGGTCCCCCTCTGATAGACCTCTGTGTCCACCAGAACCTTCTGTGTAGGGTGGCGCAGATCATGAACCTGCAGGCGGAGGAGGTGGAGGACCCAGTGGTTGATATTCTGTCCGCAGAAGCTCCATCAAGAGTGGCCCTACCCCTTATTCGGACCATCCAAACCCCCGCCAGAATGATGTGGCAGACACCTGCGTCCATCCCCCCCCGACTGCTAAGGGAGTGAAGAGAAAATACTTTGCCCCCTCAAAGAGGTATTATCTGTTCACCCACCCTCAGCCCTGCTCGCTTGTGGTGGCATCAGTGAACGAGAAAGAACGGCACGGCCAGCAAATCCCAGCACACAAATCGAAGGACGCCAAGCGCCTTGATTTGTTTGGGTGCAAAGTTTATTCCTCGGGGGGACTTGAGCTCAGGATTGCAAATCAGCAGGCGATCCTGAGCCGTTACAATTTTAACTCCTGGAACTCCATGCTGAAATATAAGGAGCTAGTACCTCCTGAGTCCAGAGAGGAGTTTGGGGCTTTGGCAGAAAAGGGAAAAAACAGAGGCACAGACCTCGCTGCAGGCCTCGCTGGATGCTGCAGACTCCACCGCTCATACTTTGTCCTCAGGGATTGCGATAAGACGTATCTCCTGGCTACAAGCCTCCAGCCTACCACCAGAACTTCAGCAGACACGGCAGGACCTTCCCTTTGATGGAGAGGGCCCGTTTTCGGAAGAGACAGATTCAAGGCTACAAAGCCTTAAAGGCTCAAGGACAATAATGAAGTCCTTGAGCATCCACACACGGGCTACCCAGCGGAAACCCTTCAAGTCTCAGGAGCCACAACAGCGCCTGTATCCTCCTCAGCCGAGGCAGGATTTCTATAGGCAGCGGGGACATAATGGCAGGAGGAAGCCATCTAACCCCCCCATCAGGACAAGGCCAGGGCCCAACCAAGCCTTTGTCTGGCTCAAAACAGGACTTTTGAAGGGATGCCCAAGGCCGGCGTACCGGACCTCGTTCAGGAGTCTACCTCACCTTTATTGAATCGTTTATCCCATTTCCACCATGCTTGGTCTCTGATAACCACAGACTGCTGGATCCTCCACATGGTGAAAGTGAGATACTCTCTCCAATTCTCTTCCTCCCTGCCCTCCCACCCCCATCCCTCTTCAGGGACCATTCTCATGAGCAACTCCTTATTCAGGAGGTTCAAGTGCTCCTCACAATGGGGACAATCGAGGAGGTCCTGAGGGAGCTAAGGGGCAGGGGGTTTTACTCCCAATATTTCTTAATCCCCAAGGCAAAGGGCAGGCTTCAGCCCATTCTGGACCTGTGCGGACTCAACAAGTTCATGGTAAAGTTGAAGTTCTGCATGGTCTCCTTGGGCATCATTATACCTTTCCTGGATATTGGTATGCCACCCTTGACATGAAGGACGCGTATTTCCACATAGCGATTCATCCAGCGCACAGATGCTTCCTCCACTTTGTGGTCAACCGCAAACACTATCAGTTCACGGCCCTTCCCTTCAGTCTTTCCATGACCCCCTGAGTATTCACCAAATGTATGGCAGTTGTGGCGGCCTTCCTTCGTCGAGGGCAGGTGCAGGTATACCTTTACTTCAACGACTGGCTTATCTGTGGGCACACCAGAGAACTGGTGCAGTCTGACCTCCGCTTGGTCATGGACATGTTTCGTCGGTTAGGCCTTCTTCTCAACATGGCAAAACTGACACTAGAACCGACCCAGAGAATAGAATTCATTGGGGCGGTTCTGGACTCCGTGCAGACACGAGCCATCCTGCTGGATGCTCGTTTCCAGTCTATTGTGGCCCTTGTCTGGAGCCTTCAGAGCTTCCCAACCTCATTGGCAAGAAGCTGCTTGAGTCTTCTTGGCTACATGACTTTCTGCATATACATGACCAGGTATGCCAGACGTCGACTCCACCCGGCTGGCATCAGTCTATCGCCCAGGTCGGGACAGCCTGAACTTGGTGGTCACAGTCCCAGAGTGGCTCATGGCCTCCCTCCACTGGCAACTAGATCCCTAGGCAGTATGCAAAAGAGTTCCTTTTCACAGCCCGCAGCCCTCCTTGTCCCTCATCACGGATGCATCAGCCCTGGGATGGGGCGCCCACTTAGGGGACATTCAGACACAGGACCTATGGCCCCCATCCACACTCTCCCTTTATATCAACGTCCGGGAGCTGATAGCAGTGCGGCTTGCTGTCAAGCCTTCCGGGAGCGGCTGCAGGGTCGTTGTGTGGCGGTCCTTGCAGACACCACCACCGCCATCTTCTACATCAACAAACAAGGGCGGCCCGTTCCCCCCCCATCAGGAGGCCGTTCGACTGTGGGAGTTCTGTATAGCCCTTTCCATTCACCTGGTGGCGTCATTTCTACCTGGGGTCCAGAACATGCTGGCAGACCACCTGAGCAGGTCCTTCTGCTCACACGAGTGGTCCCCTTGACCAGATGTCATCCACCCCATCTTCCGAAAGTGGGGGTTTCCCCAGGTCGACTTTTTTGCCTCCCGCAGCAATCGGAAATGTCCGGCTTTCTGCTCTGTCCAAGGCCGCTCCCTGGGCTCTCTCACAGATGCCTTCCTACTCCCGTGGACAAGTCAACTATTTTACGCCTTTCCCCCGTTCCCCCTGGTGCACAGGGTCTTGCGCAAAGTGCACAGGGACAGGGCATGAGTGATTCCGGTAGCTCCGGCGTGGCCCAGGCAGCACTGGTACACCACGCTCCTGGAACTCCCTCTGGACGCTCCAGTCCCATTGCCTCTTCTTCCAGATCTGATCACTCAGGATCACGGTCACTTCTGCCATCCCAACCTGCGATCTCTCCACCTCACGGCATGGATGCTGCGTGGCTGAACCCTTCAGAACTTCTCTGTTCAGAATCTGGGCAGTAAGTACTGATGGGCAGCAGGAAACTCTCCATTAGGGCCACATATACGGCTAAGTGGAAGCGGTTTTCATGCTGGTACACTCAGCGCAACACACTCCCTCTCCAGGTGTCTGTGCCTCTCATTTTGGAGTATCTCGTGGACCTACTACTGCAGGACCTGGCAGCATCCTCTGTCAGAGTTCACCTGGCAGCTATCTCAGCTCTTCATCCGGGTGCGAATGGCCGCTCTGTCTTCACCAATCCCATGATTGACAGGTTCCTCAAGGGCCTGGACCATCTCTACCCACAAGTTAGACAGCCATCCCCACATGGGACCTTAACCTGGTCCTCTCCAGACTCACGGGGCCCCCATTCGAGCCGCTAGCCACCTGCCCCTTTCTTTACCTCTCCTGGAAAACAGCTTTCCTGGTCGCTATCATGTCAGCGTGGTGGGTCTCTGAGCTGAGAGCCCTTACCTTGGAACCAACTTACATGATCTTCCATAAAGATAAGGTTCAGCTTTGGCCTCACCCGGCCTTTCTTCCCAAGGTTATATTGGCCTTCCATAATCAGCCAAGACATTTTTCTTCTGTTTTTTTATCCAAAACCGCATGCCAGTCGCCAGGAACAGCGGCTGCACTCCCTCAATGTCCGTAAGGCCCTTGCCTTCTACATTGAGTGTACGAAGCTGTTCAAAAAGATGACCCAGCTCTTCATTGCAGTGGCGGACCAGATGAAAGGCCTCCTGGTCTCATCTCAGAGGGTCTCTTCATGGATCATGTCCTGTATCCGTGCTTGCTATGATCTGGCCTGTGTACTGACCCTGCCCCTCACTGCTTACTCCACAAGGGCCTAGGCTTCATCGGCGGCGTTCCTGGCCCAGGTGCCAATCCATGAGATCTGCAGAGCCGTGACTTGGTCCTCAGTACACACTTTTGCTTCGCACTATGCCATCGTCCAGCACACCAGAGACGACGCGGCATTTGGTAGAGCGGTCCTACAATCCACGTTGCTTCACTCCGACCCCACCGCATAGGTAAGGCTCAGGAGTCACCTAATTGGAATCGATCTGAGCAAGCACTCAAAGAAAAAACGGTTACTTACCTTTGTAACTGTTGTTCTTCGAGACGTGTTGCTCATATCCATTCCAAACCCGCCCCCCTTCCCCTATGTCGGAGTAGCCGGCAAGAAGGAACTGAGGAGGCGCTGGGTCGGCTGGGGTATATATCAAGCGCCGTGAAGGCACCACTCCAGGGGGCTCCACAGCCAACCCACCGAGTCGTAAATTTTATCTGACGGCCGTGCACATTGCACACACACACCTAATTGGAATGGACATGAGCAACACATCTTGAAGAACAACAGTTACAAAGGTGAGTAACCGTTTTTTCTTTAATTGAGAGAACTGGTTTTATGTAGAGGAGCTCTGAACATGAATTTCTGTTTTATCAATTATTAATGCTATATGGCCAGCTTCTGGCCCCTGCTGTGGAGCAGCACAAAGGGGCCGTACAGATAGCTTAACCAGTTTGCTGAGCAAGAGCAAGGACTGAGTGTGCCAGCTTCCTGTACAGCACACAAGGGAGTGGGAGAAGAGAGAGTTCCTTGGACATTCCGGAATCCTCACCACCTATGCAGATCTAGGCATACTCCAGTTGGTATCTAAATGGAACTAAAAAAATGGCATAAAGATAGACCACTGAGGAAAGTAGGAAGGTATTCACAGTACTTGGCGTTACTAAGAGAGCAAAAGGAAGATTTCACTGCAAGCTATTCAAAATGTCTGTGGAAGTCCCCTGGCATTCCTAACCCCAGGAGGAGACTGTACAAGGTATACTAGAAGAGAGTAAAAGAGGTGGCTGATTTGAATCTAGTCTATAATCCACCTGAGACAGGTTTTTTTTTCATTGTGTTAAGTTATAGGACATTATGACTTGAATTCCCAAAACAGAATTTAAAGGGGAAGAATAGAGCATAGAGGGGGCAAATGGAACACTAGGGATAGTTATAGATCTGTGAATCACTGACATAATATAAACCCATGTTGACTGGTTAAATTACCTATGTGAGAAGAGTATATTAACAAACAAGATCGGAGCCATCCATCTAAAACACACCGTCTAGGAATAGAGCCATCAAGGCAACACACTGTGTGGAAGAATTAAAGTCACCACAGGACAAAAACTGGACACAAAGGAACAAAACTGACAGCTTCTGTCGAGACAGATGTCTAAAGTGGTTTTTTTGTTTTTTTTGTTTTTTAAAAAGAGTCAAGATGGTGAGCTAATGTATTTTATTGGATCAACTTCTATTGGTGAAAGAGACAAGCTTTCAAGCTCCACTGAGCTCTTCAAAAGAAGGTTAGCTATGTTTAAAACAGCTGTGTAGAAAGCATCCCTTTCGTCAGCATTTTGAATGGGCTTTTAGCAGATTTAAATGATTAATTAGTTCAAATTGTATTATAGTGACCAATTACATAATAAAGGCCTTAGAGGCAGCCCAGAGCAACATTAGCTGGGACCCATACACTGGAGTTCCAATCCTGGCGTTGCTACAGGCATGGTGTGTGGTTCTGAGCAAATTTCTTCCGTTTCTCCCCACCTCACAAAGGGGCTGAATATTAAAGTTTGTCAAGTGTTTTGAAGTTGCCAAGTCCTAATATTACATTGTTAGTGAAAGCATCATTCATTTACTGAGTCTCTCTTCTCTGACCAATATTTTCTCATTCTGTGTTTCTTCATCTCTCCTCCATCCCTCTTTTTTTGGGTCACTTATTCACGGTCAGGAAGGCCAACACTCGAAGGGCCAGCTCAACAGAGCGTGGTGCCAGCCTGGTTGAGACTACCAGCAGCAATGGCTGCAACAGTGAGTACATCTGAAATTAAGTGGCAGGGTTATTCTGGGGGAGGAAGGGAGGAGTAATTGTTGTTATTAAAAACTTTTTTCTTTTCTTTTTTTTACTTTTCAGAGATAACAGAATAAAACAATAAAACAGGAACCATGGGAGAGCAACATGCAGAGGAACCATAACAACATAACAGGTGCTGTGGAGGGTCTGGTAACCAGGATGAACAAAGAAGAAATTAGATACAAATAAATCTGCTAATGTACTGGGAGAAGATGGCACATAGATCATAATAAGGAAAAATAGTTACATTTATCAGAGTGCCTGATTACTTTCAAAGAAGGGAAGTCACATTGTAGAGAAATCATTAGAACCGTTTTTGAATCTTCTGTGAGCTTTCCCCTGACAAATGTATTGCAGACTCTGTGCAGCCAAGTAGTTCTATCAGGGAGTTCTTTCTTTTTCCAATGCAAAGACAGGGAGCATGAGAATCTTTGAGGTATTTCACCATGTAAAGAGTATATCATCTTAAGAGGTTTTCACCAGATCGTCCCCTTCTCACAGGAAAGCTTGGAAACAGCACAAAGAGGTCAAGGGACTGTCTCAATCCAGTGGTTTCAAAACATATCTGGGATATATGTACAGAATTTGGCTGACTTCAGACATACTCACCAGATGTGGATAAAAGGGCCTCTCCCTCCACTTTCTCTCCAGCTGATATAAGACCTACATTTTTGTTTTAAATAGTGATTCAATGGTTCCTCACACTGTCTTGAAACATCACTTTGTTGGCCAGCCTCCTAGCTAAGAGACTTCAGCTTGAAGTAAAACAGTGTTAAGATGATGAAATTCATAACAGTTAAAGGAAATCTACTGGGCAGAGTAATTACCCTGTGCTTGGTATATGCTCCTAACACAGGACAAAGAGCCTGTCCCAATGCTATTCTTCCTGTCTTGACATTTTCTTCTGAGGATCTCATTGCTGAGGGAGATTTAAATCTCACCTCAAATCCTACAGCTGACAGATCAGACAGTAGAAAGGAAGAACCAAATTCCCCTGGCTCATATTTGAAACAAAATCTTTCACAGCTCAGTCTACTGGATTCATGGAAGAATGTGAAGCCATTTGTGAGGGATTATTTGTTTTATTCATATCCCTATTTGCTGTTCACGCAAATAGATTATATATCTCTGTCTGCTTGTTTAAAGGATTTTCTGACTGAGGCAAAGAGAGGTGAGCTTACATGGTCAGTCCCTATTCCTAGCATGACAACACTTAGAGATTTGTTTGGTTGTAGGAGGCATAGCAACTGGGACCTGAATAATCCATTACTTGAAAACCTTATAGTATTGAATGATGTAATTAGCAAAAACAAAATTTCTTTCAATGACGACAAAAATGGAAACTTACATACCAATACACTATGGAAGGTTTATAAGGCAGCATTGAGGGGGAAATTAATTGATTCATTCTCTAGAATTAAAAAGGGAAAAAATACAGAAGACAAGTTTTTTCTCTCTGAAATAAAAAAATTAGAGAAGTTACACAAAAAGACAGATGCAAGGCAAATGCTGACTAAGCCTCCCTCTCTTAGAGGGCAACTCTCTGTTCTGTGGCCAGAAAAAATAGAATGTATTGTATATCAGTTTAAACAAAAGTACAATGGGATGGGAAATAAGGGCCATAACAATTTATCATATAGGCTAAAACAGGAAAAAGAAAAAAATACTATGATTGGTATCACAAAACACAAGAGTGAAATGCACTGTCATACAAGTTCTTACACTGGAGAAGTTGGGCTCCCAGTTATACCTGAACATCTGCAGAAAGAATTTGAGGAAGTCAAATCAGTCATTCAAAATATGCTGTCAAGTAAAGCACCTGGTATGGAAAGGTTCTCAATTGAATTGTACAAATCTTTGACTTATCAGCTTTCCCCCAAACATCTAAGTAATTTTCAGGACTTCAAAACATTAGCAGATATGAAGAAAGAAGTCAATATTGCTGTGATTTTAAAGGCCAAAAGATATAAGATTGAATGTACTTCACCTATGAACATCTCATTGTCAAATACAGAATTTAAGAGTTTTGCAAAGGTGTTGACAGAATCATTTATGCTTAAAATAACTAGTATATATCAAATGGGATTTAATCAGGGAAGACAGCTATTAGATAACATTCATAGGTTACTGGTTGTGATCCATTCAAGCCTATCAAAGATAAGGAGGTCAGATATGTTACTTTCACTAGATGTGGAAAAGGTCTATGAACAAGTTAAACGGAAGTTTATGAAGGGACTAGGTCTAGAAAGTAAAAGAAAAAAATGGACTGAAATCTTATACCCATCTATAAAAGCTAAACAAAGAGTCAATAATAAATATTCAGAGCCTCTCTCATTTTGTAGAGGCCTATGGCAAAGTTTTCCACTATTCCCCACCTCGTTTGTATTAACCAAGAAACCATTTGCACAGAAAATTAGAAAAATTAAACAAATACAGGATTTAAATGCAAAGAAGTCAATCCATAAAATAGTGTTCTTTGTGGATGAAGTCCTATTCATGATTATAGAATCCCTCAAAAGAATGGCATTTAGGGAGGTCATAGGTTTTAAAATTAATTATACAAAATTGCAAGTCATGTCAATTTGCCTTAAAGATCAATGTCAGACAAGGCTACAAATTCATTTTAAATTTAAGTTAGCCAAACATCACATAAAAGTATGTAGTGGTCAATGTTATTTTCCATTTAATAACATTATATGAAGCCACCACCTGTGCTTGTTAAAAAAAATTAAGAAGTGATTGAAAAACAAAAGATGATTATAGTGGTTTGGCAAAATTATTACCATAACAATAATGTTGCTCCTGAGGATCACTTTCCTCTTCCAGAATATTCCAGTAAAGGTTTGCCATAAGATGTTAGAAAATCCTCCAGCTCATTTGGGAAAACAAAATGGCTAAAATTAACAGGAAAACTCTTTCCAGAACTAAATCATAAGGTGACCTGCCTGTGCCCCATATAAAAGGTTCTTATTGGGTGACCCATCTTGAACATTGGTAACAAGGTACACCAAAGAGAGAGAAACAGGTGGAAAGAGAACAAGAGGAGTTTCCTATTCTACTAATTGCTTTGATTTTTATTTCCAAACATCAAGGGGAAAACAGAAGGAGGTCTACCTGGCGGAAGTCTACTTCTTACCCTAAAGTTATGGAGAAAATAAGAGTTAGAGATAGCCCAGAATCTCCCAAACTTACTGTGATAAAATGGAATTCTAGTCTTCCTCAGATCTTTTGGGTTATTTTTTGTTTTTAAGGAAAGGAGATGAGCTTTTGCAGAACGATGGTTATTTAAAAAGGGAAACCAGTGGACAGATGAAATACAGAAAATGTTTGTCCCATTAGAAATCCTCACTTTTAATTACTTAATATTTAAAAACCATTCATACTATGAGTTGCTTTAGTTAGAGCCCTCACAGAATTGGAAAAATAATTATGAAATCTAAGGGATCAGAAGATATAATTCCTGCCACATATTTGGTAATGATTACATTATAAATTAGATACGCAAGCGGGAGGAGTAGTTGTGTGAAGAGATCTTTCATGAACAGTGGTCATGCATGTGGCCTGAAGCAACTTTCTCTTTTATGGTAACATGTAGAAAAACACAATACAAAATCATATTTCACTGGTATTTGAAAACAGATTGAAACATTATAAAGATGTTTCAAATATTTGCTGGAGGAATTGTGGATTGGTTGGTATTTCTTCCCTTCCCTGTTTCGGACTACCCTAAAATCCAAGTATACTAGTCCGGAAACACTGCCATTCACTGGCAGTTTTACTGACGTTACCAGTTAAGCACCTATTTAGACCACAAAACCCTGATTTCTTAACACACTTATTGGTAGCAGCTATATGCTCAGTGAAGAGCTATGGAAAAATAAGAATTCCTCTAACACTCCCCCCCCCACAAAATAACACTGCATAAGTCAAAAGAATCTAGGATAAAGCATTTGTCAATTTTTTTCCATTAAGAGTAATGCTAGACGGTATGAAATCCTTTCAGGCATAGCTGCCTTTCTTATAGTTTGAACATAAAAATCATTTCAATATCAAAAGGACACTGAAAAAATTTAAACTGTTTTTCTTTATTATACTTAAAGTTACCCATTTCTCATGTATTCCAAAAGTATATACCTGGTTTTGCTTCCTTCTCGTTTGCGATCAGAGTCTGTGTAAGACGATGTATCTATGTATCCATATCTCAACTGCAAAGCACAAAATAAAAGGTTAATAACAGCTCTCTCTGTCTTTGGGACCAATGGGTTTCCCAGAAACGTTTGCCAATTTTCCTACGAGTACATGAGCCCTAAAAATGTGGCAGGGCACCCAGTCATGGGATTTTTGGAAGAGCCCCACACTATATGAATACCCTATTCTACTGACCGTTCTGTTCTCCATCGCAGCATCCACTACTTTGGCTGTTACTTCTGGGGATTCTGTCACTTCCCTCAATCTTGGAGGCAGGTTGTAAGAATTCTTCTTTCCCCCTCCTCCCCGCCCCCCCGGAAGCTGCTAGCTCCTCCTGCTGGTATATTCTCTGCCTGTGTACTCCCAGGACAAAAGTTCTTTTAAAAAGACATTTGTAACTTTCTAATTGCTAAGATGGCTTGGAAAAGGTGAAGTGATTCATAATTCAGTGATGTTTGCCAGAGCTTGCAGCCAACCTGAAAAAAAGAAAAAAAACAAAAACACACCAAGAAGTGTGAACTGTCCTTTCATCTCAATAGGTTTCAGTTATCACCCCAATTATAGCACTTCTAGGGTGGGATTTTTCAAAAGTGCTTAAGTGATTTAGGAATGGAATTTATGCTCCTGAACCACTGAGGTGTTTCTGAAAAAGCCCACCCCTATGTCAGCTGTTTCACGATGGATAATTCTAGCAGAAACATCCAGATAATGTGCTCTCTCTCATAATCTGAAACGGACTTCCACCTCCTCCTCGAAAACAAAGCTTCCAACCGTCCCCTATGCAGCTTCCGAAACCTCCAGCTTCTACACTGCGGTTACATGTTGTCAATAAAAAAATCCACTATTTAATAAAAGCTGAAAATGTGGGGACAGCATAACAAATAAAATTCAATATCAAAATAAACATGAGGGTTCCAGTACTAATTGGTCTTATTTCTGTATTTCATTACAAACCATCATTATTTAAACTTAAATGGCCATGAAAACTTCTATTGTGCCACAGAATCTAGCAACAGAGCCACATAATTTAGATCCAGCTTGCCCTGTTGCATAGAGGGCACACCTCTGAGCAGCCAGTTGGGGAGTGTATTTCCAAACTGGACAGCCAGAAGTGAGGGCTGTTCAAAGCTGATCTGATGTGTACTAAACAGCGTCATTTATCAAATGCTGACTAGGTCTGACTGACAGTTGTGCTCAGGGGACAGTAACATACCACATGACCTAGGTCCAAACAAAACAGCTCAAATTTCATAGCACCAGTGTGTGCTGTTGCTACTTGTATTTGTGAGCCACCCACTGGCTGAACCACATTTTTGTAACACATTCAGTGAATAGTTTCAAACAAAGAATAGATTCATGGAAATCACGATCTAGGGTTTACCTGGTCCTGCTAACACTTGCAAAAAGTACACCTGCCTTGTCCACACTAGGAACACTAAGAAAGCAAAATCTACCACCTTTTTTCCCGAGTATAGATGCACTGTCAATGTGCCAGCCAAAGTTTTCTTCCCTAGAAACACTCATGAAAAAAATATCAGCTGACCGGGACATTGATTACATTTATTTAGCTTGTAAAGCACTTGGAGACGCTCTGATAGATGGTGCTACTGCAGCAAAGAAGTTTTACATAAAGCATGTACCTACACATATTCACTACCTTGCGGCTATTCAGATTGGGCCAGGTGCTGGGCAAACTTCTGCACTTGTGTAAATGTACTCATCTGAGTAGTCCTATTGACTTAAATGGGATGACAAATATTTTATTTTGGAAACAAAATTTTTTTTCAAAGCTCTCTGACTTGGCCATTAATGCTTCATATTTGGAGGAGTTTGGAGATGTGTCAGAAATAGCCCTTCTTAGGCTTAAATGAAGACTAAAAAAATCAATTTATTGACTTATGGTAGAAATAGAAAACTTCTGTCTCTTCCAAAAGTGGAGACAAAATATGATGAAAAAATGAAATAGTACACGAACAGAGTATTACCCTTTTTTTCTTGGCAGGACGTCAGTGAATTCCAAGATCCCAATTGATATACAGCAGAGCTTCATTTTTACCTGAAAAGTAAATGAGAAAATGAACGTTTTTAATCACCTGATTTTCCAAAATTCGTAGTTGAGGTTCAGTCTCACCAGGCACCTTTGTTGTACCTGAAAATCAGACTGTGGTTTAATCATTTACAGGATCCTAGTATATTGCTCTCTGCTCCCCAAAGAGGGCATGACTCACCAGACCCAGAGTCTTCATCTGTTAAAATAAAGCTTATTTCAATAAAAAGAAAAGGAGTACTTGTAGCACCTTAGAGACTAACCAATTTATTTGAGCATGAGCTTTCGTGAGAACTTACAGAAGTTCATCCGATGAAGTGAGCTGTAGCTCACGAAAGCTTATGCTCAAATAAATTGGTTAGTCTCTAAGGTGCCACAAGTACTCCTTTTCTTTTTGCGAATACAGACTAACACGGCTGGTACTCTGAAACCTTATTTCAATATTAACCTGGAGCAAAAGGAATGTGCCAGCACAGAAAATGACAAAAAAGCAGATTTACTGTTCCTACAAGTTTTAATTGAAATGCCTTTTAGATGATGCAATTGTGAAGATTTAGTATCATATGATTTGTGGTCTCTTTATCTTCATCAGGTTATTCTTGCTTTCTTCCAAAGGTCCACTATAAGAACACACAAGGGATAATGAGAGGATTCCTTATTCCCCAATTAAGCCTTATGCCAGCTGGGCTTTTTGAGGGAAAACTAACATAACATGAATACTCCATGCACTATACCTACATATAACACCCAACACTATTTAAAAAAATGTTTCAAATACATTGTAAAAACAAGCAAGAAGTTGCCATTGCACTTGGAAGGGCAGGATTATGCATCTTAATATTTGAGTCCCTGATTCTGGAAAACATTCCTATTCAGGACAACACTTAAGCAGGTGCTGAAGACCAACTAAAATCAATAGAATTTAAGCCAGGCTTAAGAATGGTCCTGAACAGGCATGGACTTTGCTTAAGTACTTTCCTTGAATAGGGGGTTGAATGCCCAAGGGAGAACTTCAAAGTATTTTTTGTAACAAATAATAGAATGCATTTTGAATAACTTTAAAAGTTTCGTACTTTTCCCATGCATCTTAAATTCTGGAGCCACATTTCCTCTGCTGAAGTGCATTATGTCAAACTAGAAAGTGTCAAATGGAAGCTTCACAGAGGGAACACCAGAGCCAATCAGTTATGAAAGTATGAAAATATGGGCCATTAGCTCTAAAAACAGGATAATTGTCATTTCAATGCTTTTTCCTGTGTGATTTTATATATATAACATTTATTTGGCTATGCGTCATAATCGCTTCATTTTTTCATTACCTTTTACGGTTTTATGCAATCCAATGGTATTCTCATCTGGAAGACGTAGGCTATTCATTTTACAGTAGTGTAAAAACAAACATTTAAGAACGTTCTGATCATATTCAACGTGTGTAGAAGCAGGATCATATTTGCTTCCTATAAACCAGAAGTCATAAACACCACTTTTGGCCTGCAGGCCTTGTGCCTTTGAAGTGTTCACTTCTTTCCTTTTTTCACCAAACTGATCTCCATTCTGCTGTGTGTCAAGGACGAGATGACATGTCTGCAAGAGATGCATTGCAGTCAGCCCTGACCTCAGCAATTCTGAGTATAAATGTTTCTCAGGGAAGTCTCTGAAAAGCCTGAAGGTTGCCAAGGAAGCCTTTTAAGTTCTTGCTCATTTCACACTTTAAATGATTATTGTCCAACCTTAAACCTTCTGGTTTCTTTTGTTTAGTGGCACATGTACAATTAATTAATTTACACAAAATTCCAAATTAATAACTGGGGAAGAGCACAGTAACACCTTTTGGTACATTCCATACTAAGTTTACACAGAACTCAAACACTGGCATTTATTATGTTTTGAACAGATTTTTTTGCTTCACTCAGAGTCCTGGCTGTTTTGGGAAAACTGCATTATAAAATGAATGAAACATTTTCCTTATCTAAATTTTCACGAAGTTAAATCATGGCACCAAGTAGCCAGAAATGACTGAATGTAACAAAAAGAGGAAGGCACCCAACTCCTCCTAAAAGGCCTCTTAACATCACATCCTAAAAGGGCAGAACAAACTGAATACCACAATTAACAGCTTTAACATCCAGTAGGATAATTAAAGAGACCCATACTTGCTAATCTTCTGCTTTAAAAAGCCAACAGTGCAGAGTACAACTTGCTATGTGTGACATTATTGACATGAACTGTGACCGTATAGATCATTGTTGCAACCAAGGTCCTATAGTTGCACCAAATCTTGCACAAAGGAGGTCAAGAAAGGTGTCTATAGAAACGTTGTAATTTGCTGGGTATGACTGTGCAGTCTCTATGTATGCATCATTTTTGTATTTGAAGTTATGAATATTGGTTAGGTACTTGTATCTCAATGTGTTTGATTCTAAGTAGCCTCAGTGAAGCATTTGGTCAGCTCTTGAGAAAGGACCCAACTAAAACCTCTCCAGCACATCATTAGGGATCTACAACCTATCCTGAAGGACGATCCCTCACTCTCACAAACCTTGGGAGACAGGCCAGTCCTCGCTTACAGACAGCCCCCCAACCTGAAGCAAATACTCACCAGCAACCACACACCAAAAACACTAACCCAGGAGCCTATCCCTGCAACAAATCCCGTTGCCAACTCTGTCCGCATATCTATTCAAGGGACACCATCATAGAATCCAACCACATCAGCCACCCCGTTGGGCTCATTCACCTGTATGATCTACCAATGTGATATATGCCATCATGTGCCAGCAATGCCCCTCTGCCATGTATATCAGCCAAACTGGACAGTCTCTATGCAAATGAATAAATGGACACAAATCAGACATCAAGAAGTGTAACATTCAAAAACCAGCAGGAGAGCACTTCAATCTCCCTGGACACTCAATAACAGACTTAAAAGTGGCAATTCTTCAACAAAAAACCTTCAAAAACAGACTTCAATTGTAAATTGCGGAATTGGAATTAATTTGCAAATTGGACATCATCAAATTAGGTCTGAATAAAGACTGGGAGTGGATGGGTCACTACAAAAAGTAATTTTCCCTCTCTTGATATTCACCCCTTCTGGTCAACAGTTGAGAATAGGCCACTTCCACCTTAATTGAATTGGCCTCGTTAGTACTAAGCCCCCCACTTGGTAAGGCAACTCCCACCTTTTCATGTGCTGCAATATATATACTGCTTACTGTATTTTTCACTCCATGCATCTGCTGAAGTGGGTTTTAGCCCATGAAAGCTTATGCCCAAATAAATTTATTAGTCTCTAAGGTGCCACAAGGATTCCTTGTTTTTCTTCTCAGTAAGTGCCCAATCAAGAAACACTTAACTGACAATGGATTTTGGAAGACTCTAGTCCACATCTGAGCTTTCCTGGGAACATTCAAACTAACATATAAATGATGGCGTTGGCCTGCAAAAAGCTGAATCATTCATGGACATGTGACTTGCCCAGGTGGCTACAAAATCCATCTTATTGCTGTGATTTTGCACAGAAGAACAAAGGGGTTTCCGCCCACCAGAGAGAGAATATATAAGGCCCTGGAAGCCCCTCCATTTTGTCTTCAGCTCTCTTAAGAGATGGCCTCTCCACCCCAAAGAGATGCCTGAAAGAAACTGGAACAAAGGACAGTAACTACAGGGGTGTGAGTGATTGCTGGACCCAGACCAGGAAGGAGTCCAGTCTGTGAAAGCAGCTTATTGGAACATCTCTGGAGGTGAGATTTAATCTATATCACTTTCTTAATGTATTCGGCTTAGACTTGCGTGTTTTGTTTTATTTTGCTTGGTAACTTACTTTGTTCTGTTCTCCAGCCACCACACTCAAAACTCACTTAAAATCACTACCAGTGTCTCAAAGCAATCAGCTGTGCACAGATCCTGTTCAACTACGCCACTGTGATGGGTTCGATCATAGAAACACCCTTGGGACTGATGTACTGAGACTACCTCTGAGCCTGTTTTCTCTGGCAGTTTGGGCCTTCAGAACCCTGCCTTGTTGAGCCAGATACACTAATCTGCTGCAACAGAGACCCAGGGTCTGAACCACGCTCCCCAAAGCTTCAGACTTAACTGAAAACGGCTTAGCAAGTGCTCCTGTCTCTAGCACCCAGACACCTAGTGGGATCCAAACCCCAAATGAATCGGTTTTACTATGTATAAAGCTTATACAGGGTAAACTCATAAATAGAGGGCAGACAATAACACGGATAGAGAGGTATGCACAGCTGTTTGCTCCCCCAGGTATTAATTACTTACTCTGGGTTAATTAATAAGCAAGTTATTTTATTAAATATAAAAAGCAGGATTTAAGTAGTTCCAAGTAATAACAGACAGAACAAAGTTACCAACCAAGCAAAATAAAACAAAAAACGCAAGTCTAAGCCTAATACATTAAGAAACGGATATAGATTAAATCTCACCCCCAGAGACGTTCCAATAAGCTGCTTTCACAGACTGGACTCCTTAGTAGTCTGGGTCCAGCAATCACTCACACTCACGTAGTTACTGTCCTTTTTTCCAGTTTCTTTCAGGCATCTCTTTGGGGTGGAGAGGCTCTCTTAAGACAGCTGAAGACAAAATTGGAGGAGGGCTTCCAGGGCCATTTATATTCTCTCTCTGGTGGGCGGAAACCCCTTTGTTCTTCTGTGCAAAATCACAGCAATAAGATGGATTTTGTAGCCACCTGGGTAAGTCACATGTCCATGAATGATTCAGCTTTTTGCAGGCCAATGCCATCATTTATATATTAGTTTGAATGTTCCCAGGAATGCTCAGATGTGGATTGGCGTCTCCCAAAGTCCATTGTCAGTTAAGTGTTTCTTGACAGGACTATTCTCAGTAAGTGCCCATTCTCAAGAAGCTGACCAAATGCTTCACTGAGGCTACTTAGAATCAAACACATTGAGATACAAGTACATACCCAATATTCATAACTTCAGATACAAGATACACACATACAGAGAGCAAAATCATAACCAGCGAATTACAACCTTTCTATAGACACCTTTCTTGACCTCTTTTGTACAAGATTTGGTGCAATTATAGGACGGTGGTTGCAACAATGATCTATATGGTCACAGTTCATGTCAATAATGTCACAGTATGAATTCTTCTAGTTTTAAAAAACCCAAAGAAACAGCCAATACAAGAGCTCTGCCTAAAGCTCACTGATGTCAATGGAAAGACTCCCATTGAATCTACTGAATTTGAATCATGGCCACACACTATAAACTCCTCTATAATAATTTCAATCATAGAGCAAATGATTACCAAATGTCTGCACTGAAACTCCAGATATTCTCTTCAGGAAAAAAAAATCCAATCTGCTGCATTAAGTGTCTGATTAATGAGAGAACAAAAGCTGCAAGGGCTCAGCAGCTCTTGTGATAAGGCTACATATCTGAAATATGTGCCCTTTAAAAAGTTCTTATATAAGCTTTCCTTCAGCTGCTGCTGAATTATACTGCTGCTGATTCAGCAAGAATTTCAGCATCATTGACTAGGGAGAGGTATATAATTTTATACCATAAAGTTTTTGAAGAAACCTGTGACAAATGTCTGTGGGAGCACAAAGGAGAAAAAAAGGTATAAATAGCTGAGGATGAAGAAATACAATATATACATCCAAAGTTAAGTGTGGTCACATCAAAGCAGTACAGTGTTGAAGCTTTACCAAACACAGGATGAAGAAATGCAAAAAGCTGATGTTTTCTAAATGCCAAAGTAACATGGTAGAGAATTAAATGACCCACTGACTTCTCCCTCAGGAAGAAACAAGCTAGTCCCGATATAACTATGAGCATAAAATTCCCTTGACATGTCATATTGCCAAAAATTTTCAATGTGTGTACTATTGATAGTTACTTTCAACCATTTCCAGAAACGTAAGCAGTATGTCCTAGAACACAAAAAAGGATCCCTTTCCTACGGAAGATCAAATAACTATAATGGATCAGAATTTTCCTCCCATTTTAGAGCTTTCTCTGAGAATTCCCAATCTGCCCTGATGCCAACATACAACATAAAGGATAGGATAAGTTGCCTGATTTGGCATTAGAGACAGCATGAAATATCTGAGTTATAATAAAGCTACACTGTGTTTTGTATAAAATTCTGAATTTACTCATTCTGACTTTAAAAATTCAGTATCTAGTAAAGTTAATATTTTATCAATCCAGCTGTATTGCTCCCAGTAAGTAATAAGAGAAATACTGCATTAAAAAAACTTAAGCCCAAAGCAGCCTGGGAAAAATTCTCTGTTCATTATAGTAAAAGTGAGAAATATACAACAAGCAACAACAAAGACCTTTTTGCAAAAACTAATTTATAAGAAACATGGCTTGGTCTAGGCTTGGCCCACATTTTAGGGTCAGTAAAAACATCCAAAACTTTAAGGAACTTGAGGCCAATGGAAACGTTTCCATTTTTATTTTTAAGCTTCTACAGGACATTTTAAAACCCTTTGCAGCATCTGCAACCTCCACAATGCATCATTGTGCTTATACCGGGAGAATCCCAAGAGAAAGGCGATTGTCCATTTTCATTGTCCAAGCTGAGAAATGCAAAAGTAAAACAGCAGACACAGTACAGAGTATGTCAGATACTTAAAATTGTTTTAATCCAAGGTGTTCTTGAAGTGAGTCAGTTTGTAGCCTGAGTGTCCCTTTAAATTGTCTTTTTTCCTCTAAATACAGAAGACACTGTACCTTTTACATATATTTTGTATATTATTTAATGAACACTTCATGATTATTGCCCAGATATTCTCACTCATTCGACCTAATAAAGAGGTATTATTGCTTGTAGGTAGGGCCCAGTTCTGAATCTGGATGGAATGTACATATCTCTGTAGAGAGAAGACTCAGGTAAAGGTGGAACCAGACACATACACATCAGTAGCTTTTTAAGACTTCTTTATGTATAAGAGATCACATCAAAATACGGATGGTTCATTTCTCTATACGGTTGAGTGTTGATGCTGGACTACACTGCCATTTGTGCACACTCTTCTAGCCTTAGGAGAAAGAAGCTTCCTTCTACTGTAAAATCTGAACACATGTACATTTACCTGCAGTTCTGACTTTTGCACAGTATTACACAAAATGCAAAGCTTCCCCATACCTACTACTGCATTAAATGCTGTCTTGACTACATGATTTATAACATTACAAAAATGATTACTTTAGATTTTGGAAGGTGCTTTTATAGTATGTATGTACATCATTCCAGATTTTTCAGTTTACTGCACTGGAACCAAACAAGTAGCTCAGCTGGTGTATTTAAAAATCATGTTTAAACTTGGTTTGCTTTAGTTGAACCAAGATGAATAAGAGTCATAACTGTAGTATAACCATGGAGCAGATCATCCTTTATGTCATTGCATTCTCTCAGTATGAAATTCCCAGCGACTATTCGATCACATCCTATTTCTCCATGTCCAAAAAAGCCAAATAGGGGAACATTAGGGAAAAACTTCCTAAATGCATCTGCTTCAAGATTCCTTTTGGTTTTATAATACTGGTATCCCCTGCCAACACATGCAAACATGAACCCAATGGTATTGTGCTCAGGAATGTTTGCTGCTTTGAGACGCTGCATTGCTGCTTCTACAGTCCGTTCATCAATTACATCCTGGTCTAACAAAACTGTAGCACTCTGTAGCTGGGGTCCACTGAAAGCCAATCCAACCACACCACAGGAATCGCCAGCCTCAGTGTTACTGAAAGACAACATACACCAAATTAGAAAAGATGCCAAAGAAACTGCTCTAGATTTAAATACAGAGACTGCACGAGAAAATTATACAAACTGAACACCCAATATAGACAACAATATTCTAAAGAGAAAGTCACCCACAAAAGCAACAAAGATGCTCCAATAAGTCAAGTCAAAGGCAGACACCCCCTATTCACAAGCCAATGGCAAACCTTTCCTACGCCTCAACAATGGAAAGATGTCCTTCTTGGACATTTGGCATAAACCCACCTTTGAGCGCCGATAGTGATTTGATCTGTGGGATCACCTAACTAGGTGCCAGGTTCAGTAGTTTGCAGGGATTGTGTATTTATTTAGTCCCTGAAATTATATAGGTCTAATACACTCTGGACTAATTATTATGCCTCTACCCTGATATAACACGGTCCTCAGGAGACACAAAATCTCACCGCGTTATAGGTGGACCACATTATATTGAACTTGCTTTGGCCCTCCCTGTTCCTTGTTCCCTGACCGCCCCCTCCAGAGACCCCCGTCCCTAATCACCCCCAGGACCCCACCCAACTCCCCTGCTCCCTGTCCCCTGACTGCTCCGACCCCAATCCACACCCTCTGACAGGACTCACTGACTGGTGCGGGAAGCAGAGCAATGCGGCACCAGCCCATTCCACTCCACCACCTCCCAGCCACGGCGCTCTGCTTCCCGCCGCCGGTGAGTGTGGGGAGGTTGGAGAAAGGACGTCCTCCACACTCACCAGCGGTGGGAAGCGGAGTGATGCGGCCTCAGCCCGCTCCACTTTCCTTGCCCCAGCCCCAGCCATGTGGCTGAAGGTGGGGTTGGAAAAGGTCCCGCGTTCACCTGCGGCAGGAAGTGGAGCGCCGCAGCTGGGGGCTGGCAGAATGGAGCGGACTAGGGCTGGGCTGCTCTGCTTCTGCTGGTGAGTGTGGGGGTGGGTGTGGGGGCGAGGGGGGTCTCTCTTCCCCCAAGTGACACGGCTGGGGCCAGGGCTAGTGAAGCGGAGTGGGCTGCTCCAGGCCCCCCGCTAATCCCCCCGGGCCACTCTGGGACTGCGAGGCCCCCAAAAGTGCCCCTCAACAGCTCCTGCCTCCCAGACCCGGGGGGGGGGGGGGGGGGGGAAGAGAGCCCCTGACCGCCCCGAGACCCTCTGCCCCTTATCCAACCCCTCAGCCCTGGCCCAGCACCCTTAACATGCTGCTCAGAGCGGCGTGTCGGAGCTTTACCGCATTGTATGCGAACCTGCATTACATCGGGTCGCATTATCTCAGGGTAGTGGGGTACTCAGAATTCAAGTAACAAAACTGGGCAGCAGGAGGAAGGAGATAGACAGTAGAAGCTTGTGATTGCTGTTGCTTCTCCCCTTTTCTTAGTTACCAGGAAATGCTGGCTTTAGGAGTTATCTTAAGTTGTGATCTCTTAGGCATAATGGACATATACTGAGGTCTGCCCTCATTGGACCCTTCCCTTGGCAAACATACTGTATCACAGCATTCTCCAACTTGCAATACCTGCGCACAATGGGGTTTAAAGAGTAATTCAATCATAACATTGTCTGAGCACCCATTACTATAGCTGCTAGGGCCGTCAATCACAGTTAACGCCTGCGATTAATTGAAAGTAAAATTAACACACTGATCACATACTTGTGGGTGGGGCGGGAGGCATCAGTGGCAGGGGGACTGGAGCAGCCCTAGCCCACAGCTCCCTGGACAGCGGGGATGGGGCTGGAGCCCAGCACCCCAAACCTAGAGAGCGACTGAAGCCCCATACCCCCAGCTCTGACCCTATATTTGAACATACAGAAAACCCTCAAAATATTTAAATGGTATTCTAATAATGTTTAACAGTGCGATTAAAATTGTGATTAATTATGATTAATTTTTTTAATCGCTTGACAGCCCTAGTAGCTACATATTGAAGCATCTTATTGCTAGCCTCAGTCTCTACAAGTTTCCAAAAGTTAGGAATCACAGGCCACAGAGTTTTCAGAAACCCAGGGGATTATCACTGACATCTCAATGCCTAACAAGAAGAAATTAAGTAGTTGTTTCACATTACAATGGACAAAAATGGAAGTACTACACTTAGGGAATAATTTAACACACAAATTGGAAGACATGATAGCAGCCAGCTACACACACACACCAATGATGAAATCGGAAATGTAAAGCTTTTATAAACTGGTTGGCAAGACTGGCCACCCTAAAAATGAGCAAGAAATTACAGCGTTACTATATAATGCATAATGAGAAAGAAAAGAGCACAAATGCTGAAAAGTAAAGCATTCAAAAGGCAGAATCGATTTCAAGCAAAGAACTGCCAAACTGGAATAAACTCACACCATTAGAGAATCTTCAAAGTAGGAAATGTCCTCTATAATTCACCTGAAAGTTGCTCTCTAGAATCCAAGATTTAAAACTACTTTTTGTAACAGGCCACAAAGTAAAGCCATATGACAAAGTCTGCAGCTTTTCCTACTGGAGTACAGCAGCAGCAGCCCTGTATCATCTTTCCCATTACATATTTCACTGTGATTTCAAGACTTTCCTTAATACTTCATTACTACTATGAAAAATAACACTGGCTAGAAAAAGGAAGTCCTTGGATATTTCCTCTCCCCCCATAAAAATGACATCACTGTGCTTGGATGGTGCCTTTCACAGATGTGTGACTCGGCCCTATTCACAGAGGTTTCATGTCCAGTGCTGTACCCTTCTACAATTCCACAGTGTTTCATCACAAATTAACTTGAAAGAGATACCTACTTCTCAGAGCTCAGTGACGTCAAGCTCTCCACATGTCCCCCAGCCAAGATGATACTTTTTTCATTTAAAGGATTGATTATCTGATGAAGAAACCGATTAGCTCCTGGCTTCCAGGAATTGTAGACAAATAGAAGAACCACACGGAGCTCTGGATTATTTTTAAGACCTGGGAATACAAAAAAAATAAAATAAACATTTTTATCTTTAAGGCAGGGTCTCAGTCTCCATTTGAATTATTCTCATTATATTTATTTTACACCTACCCACAAACACGTTCAGCAATCCTACCTAGCTCACTGCTGTTGCAGCAATGGGGAGAAGCAAGTCATCCTGTGCCCTCAAGTGGTGGGCTACATGATTTGCATTTTCGAAGATATATATTTATTGATATATACATACACACACGCCCATCCATTAATGAATGCTGAGATTCTCCTCTATAGTGCTCAAAGGCTAGCTCTGTTAGCAGGACCGTACAGAACCCCTCTGGATCTCATCGACTCCCTCAATATTTAGTGTTTTGGGTTTTTCCAGTCACAGATGAGGTACCTGTCAATTTGCAGAAGTGAGCAAGCTCATAAACACAAACTGGCCAATTTACTCTTCACAAGCAAGACATTTTGCTGAGTACATAGTGTGACTGTATATTACTTTATATTTACCAGGGGATTCTTGCTCTCTTCCCCACATCGCTGCTCCTCACCATGGCATATAATTTGGGGACTTACGGATGTTGAAGTATGAAACAAAAAATACCCCCAAGCCCCAGTTTAAAAAAAACCCAAACAATCTGAAACATTTCCAGTTGCACAGCCCTGATTAGTGTGCGATGACTTAAATAATGTAGGAAGCTACCAAAAGAGACTGACTGTACCGAGGATTGCAACATCCCCACCCAGGTACTGAGCTGGAACAACAGGATTGCTCAAATTTAACTGAAGAGATCCAAGATCACCTCTCAAGATTACACTTTGTACTTTAGTACCCTGCTGTGGGGGACAAAGTTATCAATCACTGGCAGCCTTGCATTTTTGCATTTATATGGTGGTCCATGCTTCCAGGGAACCTGTGCCCACCCACCCGCCAGGAGGCAACTTGAGTTTTGCAGTCACAAATACAATAACTCACTTCACACAGAGCCCCTACAAAACTGAGGCCACAGCACAAAAAGTATTTGATATAAAATTAAATGACTTGCCTGCTTCAGTGAATTTGCTTTCATCAAAAACTCTATTCTTCAAGTCTTTAAAAAAGTGGAAGGTATGGATTTTCACACCATCAATTTTAGGGAACAATAAAACAAAGCCAGCTTCACCATCTTCGATTTCTTGAGGTCGATTGCTGCTTGAGCCCATTGGAGTAACTGATAAAGAAGCGTAATGTGAATATTTTATTTTGATTAAAATACTTTTGCCTACGTAATGACATACAAAGGGAAACTAGGTAAAAAAAAATAAGGGATGCAAGTGCTTTTGAAAATATTACCTACGATCAAGATGAAAGCGAGTCAATTTAAAAACAAAGTCTCATTTGATACAGCTGACCCCTCCCAATTTCTGTGGGTTTACAACCATGTGTTCATACCCTTAAAATGTGATGAGTCACTCAAACTGGGGAAAGTATATACAAAGAGTCAAATGCACAAGTAAACTGAAAATAAAGGAAAATTCCCTCTAAATTCTTTAAGACCTATTGCTATTTTAAAATTCAATGTGTTTCTTTAAATTTTGAACAAACAGATCTAGGGAAGTTTGGCCAAGTAATCTGGATCGATGAGTTTATTAGAGAGATCTCCCATATTTGAGGAGTCTTTTCTTAACATACAACTAGGGGACTGGTCAGAAATATGACGCCAACCAAAAAAATGTAATGTGTGCTTCATGCTATCCTCTGCCTAGGAGATACAGATAGTTCAGCCTATGACCTCTCTACATAGTTACCTCTTATTTTGTGGCTGCAGTCATAGCAAAGATTACTATACTGATATTAGATATTACTATACTGATATTAGAATACTGTATAACTTGCTTGGACACAAAATATCACTTGGGTCTTAAAATAATAAAAACACCATAATAATTGGGTGTGAAGTGAATATGATCACAACTGGGATAGAGATTACAGTGCTTTCTGAAGTTTGTGTCTGAAAACCTAGAAATCATGTCTGAGTTGGTCAAGTCTGCTAGACCACTGACCTTTATGTTTGACTGCTGAGTAGGTTTCTCAAGAAGAAATTCCATACCAGCCATCAGCTGATACTGAGGCCTTTGATCCTAGTTCAAATGTCTAGAACATCCAATTTTTTACAAAGTCAATCTTTTCTATGCAGATTGAAAAATGTGAGTTAAGAATTTTCAAGTCATACCATGTAACTTAGCAGCAGTATCATGAATTCTTTAAACTGTGGTAGACATTGAGCAATTTGGAATTAGTAGACAGTGAGATACTAGTATGTTCTACATACAAATCTGTAGGACTGTGCCTCAATTTGAAAGCACTTGGGAGTCTAATAAATAGCAGTCTGAAAAAGTTAACCATCTGGTATGTATCTTGAAATCAGGCTGTTATATTGCTTCCTCTTACCTACAATTCCAGGAGTTACCAGTCCCAGAACTTGGCACCGTTTTGGCAACAGCTTTTCTAGTGCAATTGCTGTTTCTTTACTATTTCTTTTCCTTGCTGTAACAGAAGAGGGGAAAAACTAAGGCACAGAAAGGTTAAAGTGATTGGCCACAGGTTACACAGAGCCTCTGTCTGTACTCAAAGATCTCTACCCTATGCAGCAATAGAATTGACTTTGCATATGGATTAAAACACTGCCTTACCATCAAACCCATGTTATCACACAATGCAGCTCATTGGCCACCTCATTCAGCACATGACAAATCCTATACAGCTAATGAACATTACAGAACTATAGTACACAAAATAGGAAGAACTAAATATCCTGATTAGGAGGAGGTAAAAATGAGTTCTAGTACACCATGAGGTACAGGTTTAGAGTAGCAGCCGTGTTAGTCAGTATTCGCAAAAAGAAAAGGAGTACTTGTGGCACCTTAGAGACTAAACCAATTTATTAGAGCATAAGCTTTCGTGTTAAACTATAACAGAATAATATTTCTGGGTGTTTTCTACATTTTCAAATACAGTAACTCCTCACTTAACATGGTCCCAGTTAACGTTGTTACGTTGCTGATCAATTAGAGAACATGCTTGTTTAAAGTTGTGCAATGCTCCCTTATAATGTTGTTTGGCAGCCGCCTGCTTTGTCCACTGCTTGCAGGAAGAGCAGCCCGTTGGAGCTAGCTGGTGGGGGCTCGGAACCAGGGTGGACTGGCAGCCCCCATCAGTTCCCCTAAATTCCCTGTGCAGCAGCCGCCCAGCAGGTTATCAGTTGCTGGGCAGTTCAGCTGTCCCTCCCACCACTGCCCTGTGCTGCTCCTGCCCTCTGCCTTGGAGCTGCTCCCGGGAGCCTCCTGCTTGCTGTGTGGGGGGAGAGAGAAAGAGGGATGCTAATGTCAGGATGACCCCTCCCGCTTTACCCCATCTCCATAGAGCAGTGGGAGCGACACAACAGGGTTCAGGACGGAGGGAGCTTGCTGGCAGCAGCTGCTGTCTCAACTTGCTGATCAACTTAAAAAGGCAGTGTACTCAGAGTGGTGTCAGTGTACTTAAAGGGGCAATGCATGTCTCTCTCTCTCTCACACACTCTTGGTGTATGTTTCTGTCTCTCTCAGCCATGCTGTCTCCCCTCCCTCCATTTGTGCTGCCTTGTAGAGTGCGAGGCTACATTAACAATGTGTAAACCCTTGAGTGCTCAGCCGAGTGCTAGTTCATCAGTTAGCAGTAAGGCATTCCCTGGGAAATATCCCACCCTCTGACTCCAACACCTCAACCAAGCTTCACAATCATCATTGCTGTGAACAGTATTAAATTGTTTGTTTAAAACTTACACACACACACACACATATATATATATAGACTTGTCTGGCAAAAAAAATTTCCCTAGAACCTAACCCCCCCCAATTTACGTTAATTCTTATGGGGAAACTGGATTCGCTTAACATCGTTTTGCTTAAAGTAGCATTTTTCAGGAACATAACTACAATGTTAAGCGAGAAACTACTGTATATTGATTTCAATTACAACAGAATACAAAGTATACAGTGCTCACTTTATTTTTATTACAAATATTTGCACTGTAAAAAACAAAAGAAATAGTTTTTTTCAATTCACCTAATACAAGTAGGGTAGTGGAATCTCTATCATGAAAGTTGAACTTACACATGTAGAATTATGTGCAAAAACCCTCTACATTCAAAAACAAAACAATGTAAAACTTCAGAGCCCACATGTCCACTCAGTCCTACTTCTTGTTCAGCCAATTGCTCAGACAAATAAGTTTGTTTACTTTTGCGGAAGATAACGCTGCCCGCTTCTTGTTTGCAATGTCACCTGAAAGTGAGAACAGGCACTGGCACTGTTGTAGCTGGCATCGCAAGATATTTACGTGCCAGATGCGCTAAAGATTCATATGTCCCTTGATGCTTCAACCACCATTCCAGGACATGCATCCATGCTGATGACGAGTTCTGCTCTATAACTATCCAAAGCAGTGCGGACCAACGCCTGTTCATTTTCATCATTTGAGTCAGATGCCACTACCAGAAGGTTGATTTTCTTTTTTGGTGGTTTGGGTTCTGTAGTTTCCACATCAGAGTGTTGCTCTGTTGAGACTTCTGAAAGCATGCCCCACACCTCATCCCACTCAGATTTTGGAAGGCACTTCAGATTCTTAAATCTTGGGTCGAGTACTGTAGCTACCTTTAGAAATTTCACATTGGTATCTTCTTTGCATTTTGCCAAAATTTACAGTGAAAGTGTTCTTAAAATGAACAACATGTGCTGGGTCACCATCAGAGACTGCTATAACATGAAATATATGGCAGAATGTGGGTAAAACAGAGCAGGAGACAAACAATTCTCCCCCAAGTAGTTCAGTTACAAATTTAATTAATGTATTATTTTTTTAATGAGTGTCATCAGCATGAAAGCATGTCCTCTGGAACAATGGCCAAAGCATGAAGAGGCATATGAATCTTTAGCACATCTGGCACGTAAATATCTTGCAATGCCAGCTACAACAGTGCCATGTGAATACCTGTTCTCACTTTCAGGTGACATTGTAATTAAGAAGTGGGCAGCATTATACAAACTTGTTTCTCTTCGCAATTGGCTGAACAAGGAGTAAGACTGAGTGGATTTGTAGACTCTAAAGTTTTACATTGTTTTGTTTTTGAGTGCAGTTATGTAACAAACAAAAAATTCTACAGTTGTAAGTTGCACTTTCATGACAAAGATTGTACTACAGTACTTGTATGAGGTGAATTGAAAAATACTCTCATCATTTTACAGTGCAAATATTTGTAATCAAAAATAATATATAGTGAGCACTGTACACTTTGTATTCTGTGTTATAATTGAAATCAATATATTTGAAAATGTAGAAAAGCATCCAAAAATATTTAATAAATTTAGGTATTCTATTGTTTAACAGTGCGATTAATCGCGATTAGCTTTTTTGAATTAATCACATGAGTTAACTGTGATTAATCAACAGCCCTAATTATCATATGAACCGATAGAGATAGGGCCCTACCGAATTTAAGGTCCATTTTGGTAAATGTCATGATCATAGGATTTAAAAAATCTGAAATTTCACCATTTCAGATATTTAAATCTGAAATTTCATGGTGTTATAGCCATGGTGGTCCCAACCCAAAAGGGGATTGAGGGGGGAAGTTGCAAGACTACTGCAGTAGGGATGTAATATTGACACCCTTGCTTCTGCACTACTTCTGACGGCGGGTCTGCCTTTAGAACTGGGCTCCCAGTCAGCAGCCTCAGAGCTTCCTGGAGCCTTGGGAGGTTCCCAGAGGTGGCTCTGACCCAGCTCCAGGAGCGGCCTGACCCCCTGCAAAAAGTGACAAACCCCCACTGTACCATGCTGCCCTCACTTCTGTGCTGCTGCTGCTGGTGGCACTGCCTTCAGAGCTGGGCACCGGGCCAACAGCTGTTGTTCTCCGCTCTCCAGCCGCCCAGCTCTGAAGGCAGCACAGAAGTAAGGGTGGTAATCCTGCAACCCTCCTAGAATACCATATTTCACGATCCATGACATGTTTTTTCATGGCTGTGAATTTGATAGGGCCCTATATATAGACTATCCTATGTTTACATGGATCACATCTCTTGATGAAAACCCAAGGTGACAACGCCCACTTGACAATATCACATTACCTGATTGTTTTCCTTTAAGCATCCTACTCCATTATAATTGTACATGACAAGGTTCTCTTAAAGAAGTACAGATAGGATTTATACATACCTCTCTTTTGTCCGTGACACTCTTCATATCCACTGAAAGTCTCTGCATCTGCTATGTAGAGCACTGTTTGTGGTAGCACATGCACATTCTGTAAAGTACAAAAAGATAAATGAAAACACAGTATAAGAAAAGCAGACTCGGCTACCTAACTGCTGGCTGCCACACCTTTGTCCCACAAAGAAAACCAAAATGAACTAGAGGCAAGAAAGGGAGATTCCTGAAAGTCAGTGATAGGAAAGATCTGGCTATGACAACCATGAGTACATCTCTAGTGCCTTTTATCAAAGGACCTCAGTGCACTTTACTGACATTAATTCTCATAACTGGCCAAACAGCTGTCAGATGGTAACTGCTTTGTCACTACTGATATAGCCCACATTTGTCGCCCTAAAGGCAGAGCACTCCACGTCCAGTTGTAAATCTCTAGAGCCACCCAGTTACCACTTCAAGAGCTGATTTTTATATTTATATATATATAAACAATAAATCTGTCCCAACTGTAGTGATTTGTACACCTGTGTTTCCAGAGAAATATTCTATTTAAATATTCATTGTTGTTTGGAACTAGAAATACTTTCCTCTTTTGATATTCGGAGGTCCAAGTTCTCTAAAGTTTGTATCAGTAGCAGTGAACATCACCTGCTTCAGCTTCACTCATTTTAAAGTGCTGTAAACCATGCATTGATCATTCTCCAGTGTATATTTAAGTAAGGGGCTAGAACTTTTAAAATTTTAGATGAAAAATGAGGACTTATATTCTTCAGAATGCTGAAAAAATGGGACCCCAGACTTGTCACAGATAACTTACTACCTGCCACTGCCAAGTATGTTTCCAAGTCTGTACTGCTGTCTGCCTGATTAGACATAGTTGCTTAAAATTCTCTCAAATTAAGGATCAGTGTCCACATAAGAATATATTTTAAAAGAAACTTTTCTTACCATGTTATCACCATTACCTTAAATTACTAAAAGGTCAAATGAAAATTTACAATCCAGTTTAAAAACAGAAATCCTGCCTATTACAGCCTGGCCCAGTCCCACTCTCTGAACAGACACCAGTCTGGAGTGAGTGGACCTAACCCACTGGATCCAACGTGCTTCTAACCCCCTTGGGTCTCAGCAGTGACCCGTCAGTGTTCAAAGCTGTGTCTCTCTCAGGCACACTCCCAAGAACAGACCCCATGTCTGACACTCTTCTTGGGTAGTGGGGCCCTGCATTCCAGCTGCCTGGACTTGTGAATCAGTGCCACAGCCTTCCTGAGCTCCCAGTTGCTTAGACATGTTACCCCCAGAGCCCACCTGGCTTGGGAACTCTGGCTGCTAGTTAAACTTTTCTGGGACAGTGTGGCAGAGAAGCAAAGAACACAGGCTTAGCAAAAGAACTTCTTAACTGTAGAATTTTCTCTTAAAAAGCATTAGCGAGTTAAAGAGAACACAAAAACGAACAAAATCCCGACCACAGCACCTCCTGCTCCAAGTCTGATCTCTCCCCTTCTGAGTGTCTTGGCTTTGGACAGTATCCTTAGGCTTGGCAGCCCTTCCTGCCTTCTTTAGCTTGGTCTTTTTACCTGTGCCAGTGGACTGGCCCCCTTGCTTAGAGAAGCACCCCTCTTTTAAAACAGTCTGTCTCCTTTGGTCCACGTGCTTCAGCTGGTGCAGTCCTTCCTTCCCCCAAATTCAAAGTCAATGATCCTACCAATTGAACTCTGCCATTGTTCCAGTAGGGAAGCGTAATTCAATGTTGATGGCCCTTGATTGCTCTGTCACAGCTTCCCCCACCTGCCCACCCACGGATGCTCTAATCCACACAAGAACTTGCAAGAGGACATTAAGGTCACACTTTAAAACAAGGTTACAGTACAAAGCAGAGCTCCTAAAACACAATGGTGATCACAAAACAAAATGGGGTTCTCTGACTTCAATGGGTAAAGGGGTCAAGAACAGAAAAAATAAACTGAAATATGCCTGACTTGTATGACGAACCCAAGCTTTACAATGTCTTTTTAGTGAAAGAATCAGACAAATCATGAAACTCCATAATGTAATGCTTAAGGCCAAATGGCCGAACATTCCCTAACCATAAAACAGCTGTATGAGGACATAAGAACATGAGAGCGGTCATACTGGGTCAAACCAAAGGTCCATCCAGCCCAGTATCCTGTCTTCCGATGGCAGCCAATGCCAAGTGCCCCAAAGGGAATGAACAGAATAGTTAATCAAGCGAGTGACAGAGGATGGATCACTTGATAATTACCTGTTCTGTTCATTCCCTCTGGGGCACTTGGCATTGGCAACTGTCGGAAGACAGGATACTGGGCTAGATGGACCTTTGGTCTGACGCAGCGTGCCCACTCATGTCCTTCTACAGCTGTGTATAAATATGAATCGAAACTTAAAAGGTGCACAACAACAACAGTATGGAAGAACTGACTTTAGAAAAACGTATCATCACAGACTCACAAGTGTGCATGTGGATTATACCACAGTAGTTAGAAATTCACATTGGCCATTCCAATGTACGCAGTTAACTGTGGTATTTTACCTACCTCAAGTTCTTCAGCTAATGCACGGACCAGTGAATGACTATCAGATGGACCAGGCTCAAGTGCAGAGACCCATGCTATGCTCTGCTGTGTTCTCAGTAATCTACGGGCACATTCTCTCCATAACCGGCAAACACTAAAATACAAAAATTTACTACAATATACAAAATATACAAAAAGGAATCTTAGCAGCTGTCAGACAACCATTTTTTTTTTAACTTTTGACTTGGAAGTATCTATCCCACATTGTTATGAGAAACTCTTGCACTTAAAAAAAATAAAGATCAAGTTTATGTCACAAAGTGTAAATTGTTGATTGGTTTTCTACTAACATCTATTAAAGAACAAACTGAATGCCTTATTTGTACGGGTATTGTTTTAAGATTGGTTTCTGAATTTCAAAAAGTGCCAGCAATTTTGACAATTGCCTCGCTTAGTACCAGATAAATTAAGCAAAAAACATGTCAGGGGTAGTTGGTCAAGAGAGCATACTGAACAATTCATTCCCAGCTCCTCTCTGCAGCACAAATATATAAACCAGCAAAACAAAATGTTGTTAAAGTACAGAGAAGGTAACCTTGTTTTATGCTGAAAGTGTCTAGGGACAACATACTCCTTGTACACAATTCACTTAACATAAACGGTTGGTTTTAAAAACAAACTTGTCAACCAATCACAAAACTCCTCCTTTCAGAGTGTGTGTGTGTGTGACAGTTACAGCTCTGCTAACCATAACACAGCGCTGCTAGGGCTCCTTTGATCTGAGGAGCTCAAAATACTTGGTCCATATTTACAAACGTGACAAACACTATCACGAGCTTCTCCCAAAGCTGGGCGGCCGCGTGGGACAGCAACAGAGAGCTAAATAAGCAAGAACCCCGGTGTGGCACCCGGCGGACTCCTTCGCAACTTGGCTGAAGTAAAGAGCGTGGGTTTTAAGCCATTCTGAGGGCTGGGCTGACTTCAGAGAGGCTTGGAAGCGCGGGCTGTTCCCTCAACGTATCCCCTGCCCACCTCCCTGCAGCAGCAGCGAGGCCTGGTCAGCGGAGCAGGGCCGAGTCCAGCCCTTGCTTCCTCTTACACATTGTTCATGGGTCTTGGAGCCTGGGCGCTGGCTTCACGTCACCCAGGCCACGGGCCCAGCCATTCCCCTGCCGGCACGGGGAGTGACTCGGTCGCGTCACAGGCCCGGGCACACGCGCCTCGGAGCGGAGCGTGCTCTCGGATCCCAAACTGTCCTTGGGCTCCGCCCCGAGCACGAGGCGGGAAACAAGCGGGGACCGGTTCCGGGGAAGAGCGACGGCCCAAGCAGAAGAACGGGGCCCTACCACCTCCAAGGCCGACACCGGGGCTGCCTGATGGAAGGAGCTGGGCCGCGAGGGTTCAGCCCGCGGAGGCAGACCCCCACCCCTCGACCCGCCCCCGGGGGAAGCCCCAGGCCGGTCCTCACCAGGCTGCTCGCAGTAATGCCTTGGTGGGCAAGAAGCTAAGGATCCGCTCCACCACCTCAGCCAGGTTACTCAGCACGTAGGCCCCTTTGCCGTCCGACTCCATGGCAACCGCCACCCACGCCTCTGCTCCCGGCGTCTGCCTCCCGCACCAAGAAGCAGGCGGGGAGCCGAAAGCCCCCAGCCGCGACGCACTCCGAGTACGTCATCCGCACGGCGCCCACTTCCGGTCTCCGCCTCTGGAGCACGTGACCAACCACACAGCCCTTCCCTGTTGTGGGGATGGTGCACGTGACGACCGGGCGACTGGCGTCAGCGAACTGAGCACGTGACATTACGACAGACACTGGAGCCGTGACTTCCGGTTCTTGGCGATGGGGGCTGGGGCGCGTGAGTGGTCCAGGCCGTGGAGCCTGGGGTTTGGTTCCCCGCTCAGCTTTGGCCTTCATGTCTGACCTTGGGCAAGTCTCTTAGCCTCCCCCTGATCTTGCCCAGTTGTATTCTAGGGACAGCAGCAGGGTCCAACCCCACAGGGGCTGAGGACAAACAACAATAAAGCACACCACACCATTTAAGGTAACAGAAAAGGAGTGCTAGTGGCACCTTAGAAACTCACAAAATTTATTTGAGCAAAAGCTTTCGTGAGCTACAGCTCACTTCATCGGATGCATTCAGCCACTGTAGCTTGCAAAAAGCTTATGCTCAAATAAATGTGAGTCTCAGGTGCCACCAGTACTCCTTTTCTTTTTGTGAATACAGACTAACAGCTGCTACTCTGAAACCTGTTTATTGTTAACATTACCGGGGGTGGGGTAGGGAGAGACAGCTATGCCTCTGCCTGGGGAGTGGGTATGCAGCAGCAACCTAATCCCCAGCCCACAAGAGGCAAACAGGCTCAGGAGCCTGCAGCAGTCATGCCTGGATGCCCCCCTTTACATCCTGCCCATGCACTGTACTGCAGATGAACACACTGCACCAGGACAGGGGATCCATCAGCTATGGGTCCAGCCACTGGCATAACAAGAGTCCAGCCTAAAAGCTGTGTTCACTGGGCCTGGAACAAGTGGATTGATGTGAGAAAGTAAAGCTACACATTCTCCTCTGCTCCTAAAAAAAATCACAACCCCTTCCTGCCTCAACTTGTTTGGTCCAGGCTCAGTTACATATAAAGTGAGGGATTTTAAAGGCACAGGCTGTAGCTGGATTAGAGTTAATCAACAGCCCTTCTCAACCTAAGTGAGTAAGAAAAAAGAGAGACAAACCTCCAGCAGCACATCTTAAGGTAAAATTCTCCCCACCCCACACAGCAACATTTTACTTTATAGAGGAGTAACGATTAAGCCAACTGCACAGTTCCCTGGTAGGATGTGGGAGGAGAGGGGGGCCTAAATTTTAAAACCACATACAAAAAAAAAAAGCAGGTAAGGGAGATTTGGGCAGCTGTAGTACCAAACGCTGCTTTTTAAGTGTCCTTTTAGAAACCTGAAGAAGCTCTGTTTAGCTTAAAACCTTGTCTGTCTCTTCTACCAACAAAAGATGTTCCAAGATCTTACCCATCTTTTCTCTCTCTCATATCCTGGGACTCACAACTACAACACTGCACACAACTTTCAGAAATGATCAGCAGTTTCTATGTTAACGTCCCTTTAATGGAGATTTCTATGTGGAGTTACTTTAGTGTCACCTTCAATATAGGTGACATTTCCTCTACTCACTGCCCATGCAGCTCAAACTGCTGAAGATAGAACCATTTTTGTCCTAGACTCCCATACAACATTAACTTACAGTGGCAGAGTTGAGGCGCACTCTTATGCATTTTAAATTCTTTAGGTTTAGGAAGATTTTTCATTTTTGCAAGGTAAATGTGGGATCAAACTCTCATATGCTCTTACTGCAAAAGAATTATTTTGTTTCCTGTTTCTGATTTAGATTGTGAACTCAAGGCAGGGATTGTGTTAGTTGTTTGACAAAGGGCAACTGTGAGATAGCCCAGCATTCAGTGCTGTCTGCTTCCATTTACCAAAGGAGGCAGGTTTGGCTACATGGCTAATGATTTTCAACTCCGATTGTGTAGTCTTTTGGCTTTCCTAGAATCCACTCAAGATTAGAGGAGGGCTGCTATGGGAGGCTTGATTCCAAGAAAGTTAAGGTGTTTGGATGAGGAGGAAGATATTCAGAGAAGTGGAAGATTGAGTGATTGCTTTCCTCCCATTTTCTCACTTGTTGGTTAACAAGACATGCAGTTTGAAGGTCCCATTGACCTTAGAGGATAAAGTAGCAGCAGTGAACGAGTACTTCTCATCTGTGGCTGTGCAAGTCTATTTCCACCCCCCCCCCCCCACCGGCCTTACTACTAGTGATCCATGTGATTTTTATACCTTAGATTACAGTGCACTTTATGGGGCCATACCTGAAGACAACTTAGGAACTTCCATCAAGTGCAGATTGCATTGGTCTACATACTTAGTGGTACTTTTCACAGGAGCATTTTACACCTGTACTCATGAGCCTGAAATTCAAAGACGTTATGATGTGTTGACCAGTTTTTCCTTTTATATGTTGCATTGGTTGGGACCCCACACACACACAAACGAACAGAAAGCTATCTTATATTCAAAGACTAACCACAAACAGAATAATTCTTAAAATGGTTCTTTATTCATAAACTTGATGCAAGTTTATAAATTACTGTACATTGCCAAATAATTCTGCAATGAAAAATGAAATCCAAAACAAAGCATGCCAAATGTGCATCTGTCAACCTGCTAGCCCATTAGAATATTAAAGAATTCAATAATGTATTCAAAGATTTTAGCCTCAGGTTTTAAGGAACTTTAATGCTTAAAGAGTTCTGCCTTTCACTTAAGGTTGCTATCTGAGTAATTGGATACCAGGATTGTATACGAATATATGTACAACCAAGTAAGCAGAAAGGCTGGCAAGTCATCCATTATACTCCCTAGAAGACTATTTGAAACAAAACAGTACGTTATCAGGAGTAGTGCCAAATTCCTTCAATCTGTTCTTTCAAGCTAAAAACTGGATCTAGAAGCAAATGCACAAGGGCCAATGGGTGCCTGATAGAGAAAAGAAGAGCACAAAGTTGATAGTTGTAACTAAAAAAAACCACATGCTTCTGGGCTAAAAAAGTGCTTAATCCATGGTACACACCCTTATATCAATCCCTGGCAGTACAAAGGTCTAATCACTAATACTACAACCAAAATAGAATTGATTTAGGTAAGGCAATGAAATATAGTAATTACACAGACCCAGATTCATTTCCTAATAATGAAAGAATAGTTCCTGTTAGTCTTTCAATAACAAAAAGCACTGTCATGACTATGGCAACATTATTTTTACAACTCTGAATCAGGTGATGTCTTTTTTGTATTTTATTGTAGCTTTTATATAAAAATTTTTGTTCAAGGATTTTCATTTTGATTTGTGCCAATCACTTTATAAGTTCATTAGTTTACAAATGATTGCAACAACCCGTTAATAAAATGGAACACCTAAAAAGATTTTTAGTATCTTAAATAACTTCAAGCTTCATACTGTGGCTCCTTTTGTTAAGTAGCTTGAGCCAACAAGTAGCAGGAACAGCCCAGCAAGATTCTGATGCCCCAGTGGAAGTGACTAGTTACAAGGTTTTATTGGCACAGCCTTGCTCTGCTTAAAAATACAACAATCTAATAAAGAGTATCTCTTCCAAGAAACAGTTCATATCCTCACACAGCCATGAAAAAAGTTTAATGACTTAACATACATGTTGTTTTCCTATATCTTTAATTTGGCAATACTACAAATGTTTTCATTTTAGACCAGAAAAACTACTGTGATTTACAAGACCTGAAATTTCCTAAAACAGTATTAAACAATGTATTAAACTTTGTTGGCTTTAAATGAAACGTTACAATGCAAGTCTCTGCAGTCCACATTCTGCAAAAGGTAAGAAGTGGTGAGTGACTCCTATTGAATAATCTTCTAGTAACTCAATAGCCAGCTTTAAAAAGTTTGCACTTTTAAATAAAAATTAAGATAGGGAGTGGCCCAAATATGCTTAATCCATAGGGACAAATACAGTAAAGGCCAAAACTGCTCAGTCCAAGATACCTAATAAGAGCAAAATGGTAAGGCTGTAAATTATACTGGATGTGTCAGTTGACAGATTATCCACTAACTTATCTAATAGCTAAAGTCTTCAATACAGCTGTTATAGGGGCATTCGTAGCTTGAGTCTGTGTGTGTGTTGGAAAGAAATAAAAAAGAGCTGTTTGACATTGGTCCAGGTGTACAACAGTCCACAATATTAACCATCTTCTTTTGGAGGAGTGTACCAGCCTATAGAAGAACAAAGAAACGTATTAGGCACTCTTAACTTTAGTGCAAGACAGCTTTAGGGTCTATTTGGATGTGTAATTGAAATTGTGTTTGAAAACTAGAACAATCCATCACAGGCCCTAAACTCCTATTGATTTCAATGGGAGTTAAAGCACTCATCACCTTGCAAGATCAGACCCAGTGTTTACATATGAAAATAAAGCATTAACATTGAGCTCCTGTTGGCAGCAGCCATCCTGCTAAATTAGACAAATCTTAAGATACCAATATAGAAAGCAAAGAGTAATGTGATCTATTTTTCATCTGCTTTAGTTAAGAAAAAGGTCCAGATTCTGGGATGTATTAGCAGGAATGTTATAAGCAAGACACAAAAAGTAATTCTTCCACTCTACTCAGCACTTACAAGGCCTCAAAACTGGAGTACTGTGACCAGTTCTGGGCATCACACTTCAGGAAAGATGGACAAATTAGAGAAAGTTCAAAAAAGAGCAACAAAAAAGATTGAAAAACTGGGTTTTGGTCTGAAAAAGAGAACATGGTAATAGTCTGCAAATATGTAAAATGTTGTTTTAAAGAGGAGGGTAATAAATAGTTCTCTTTAACCACTGGAGACAGGACAATTAGTAATGGGCTTAAAATTGCAGCAAGGGAAATTTAGGTTAGACATTAGGAAAAAAACTTCCAATTGTAAGGGTAGTTAAACACAGGAATAAGTTACCTAGGGATGTTGTGGAATCTCTGTCACTGGAGGTTTTTTAAGAGCAGGTTTAGAAAAAACAGCTGTCAGGGATGGTCTAGATAATACTTAGTCCTGCCTCAGTGCAGGGGACTGGACTAGATGACCTATCGAGGTCCCTTCCTGTCTTACATTTCTATGATTTTCAATCCTGCAAGCTTTGCAGTCATTTGTTTGATTATATTGGTATATGCATATGAATATCCCATTTTGCATGTGCATGCTCAACTTTTGCACAAGTGTTTAAAAATATAGACCAAGATGTTCCTGGTGTTACAACTCTGTTTCATCCTGCTGAGGACAGAATGGGAATGATGAACTATAATGGCAAGTTCAGAAATGCCAATTAAGCAATTTACCTTTCAATATATATTTCAGTTGCTACATACCCAGAATAACTTCTGAGCCTGTAAAGGTTCAGTCTGTGAAACCAAAGTGTGCACAGGTTTTTTTTTTTGTTTTAAATGGACACGGCCAAAAATCAAAATACCTATTTAATTCTACCCACCACACTAGCAAAAGTCTTAAGAGATCTGCCTCAAATTTTGTACGATTAGTATAGTGCCTACTTGAGCTGTTCCTGAGGATCTATAGTAGCCATAAGTTAACAAAGAAGCCTTTAAACATCTTTAATACTGTGGATGCTTTGTGTATTGGTAATCAGTGTAGTGTATAGGTAGAACTAAAACAGAGAGCCATATTGACTTTTTTAGAATCGTAACTCCTCACTTAACATTGTAGTTATGTTCCTGACAAATGCAACTTTAAGTGAAACGATGTTAAATGAATCCAATTTTCCCATAAGATTTAAGGGGAATGCGGAGGAGTTAGGTTCCAAGGAAATTGGGGGAGGAGGGAGGGAGCAGACAAAAGGCATTATATACTGTACAGCACTGTACTGTGGTTGGGAAGTGCCCCTGGCTTACCCCACACAGGCACAGCCCACTGCAGGCAAGGATGCTAGAAAGCACCTTCGCAGCAGCAGTGGCAGCTTACCCGGAGAAGAACAGGCACCGACTTTGCCGGGGGATGCTCCAGGCCCTCCTCTTCCCATCCCTGCTCCACTCCAGGCCCACCTTTTCCCACCCCCACTCCATCTCCTCTCCGGAGCACGCTGCATCCCCACTCCTTCCCCACCCCCAGAAAGTCCTAAGCGCCGCCAAACAGCTGAACCAAAAAGTTCAAATAGCAGCAGCTAATCATAACATTTCAAAGTTCTTTAGAATCAACTATTTCCAATACACTCCTTTTCCACTGGTATAGAAGACATGCTTATTGTACAGATGTGTGCCTTGCTTTCCCTGAAAACCATATCCAAGGTCCAACCAAGACAGAGCTCTCCTGGCTCCCAGTACCAGGTTTTAACCAGTGGATCACACCCTGTCCCTAGATGAAGATTCTCTGATAAGTAAGTCAGCAAGGCAAGAAAGTAGAAAGTGTACTTCTTTTTGTAAGTATCTAGTAAACAGTGAAGAATTGCTCTAAAAGTAGTTGACAAGGCTAGGTGAATTGTCTAGTTGCAAAACAATGCCAAATCATGATGTGGGATGTTAGATCAGTTATCTGCTCCCAGGTAGCTCACTCAAGCTGGAAAATAGGCATACTAATTTCTAGAGGGAGCTATGTCCACCTTACCACACAACAGGTGAACAGCAGCACCAGCTGGTGGCTACTGGCTTTGTATGGGGGAAAGTATCCCTCCCCGCCTCCAGAGCTAGACTGAACAGTTTTCAGGCTACACGTTTTAATTTGTACTTTCCATGTATTTTCAACCTTTGATCCTCCCTTCTACTTCATTCTCTCATTGATTATTGCTTTCACTTGTCTTGCGCTATATTTAGATAAGCTCTTTGGAGAAGGGAAGAGATGTCTTATTTGCTAGAGAAGCATCTAAATCGGGGTGGGGAAACTTTTTGGCCTGAGGGCCGAATCGGGTTTCTGAAATTGTACAGAGGGCTGGTTAGGGGAGGCTGTGCCTCCCCAAACACCACTCCCTATCCGACCCCCCCTGCTTCTCACCCTCTGACACCCCCCCAGGACTCCTGCCCCATCCAACCCCCCTGTTGCCTGATGGCCCCTCGGGGGCCCCTGCCCCATCCACCCCGACTCTCTGTCCCCTGACCGCCCCTGGACACCCAGCCCCTAAGTGCCCCCTGCCGCCCTGTCCAACCCCCTCTCTCCTTCCTGACTGCCCCCCCGGGACCCCTGCTCCATCCAACCACCTCTTCAAACAGACCACCCTCGGACCCCCCCTGCCCCTAATTGCCCCCCTCCTTCTTGACTGCCCCCCCAGGACCCCTGCCCCCATTCAATCCCCCTGTTCCCCACCCTCTGACCGCTCCAACCCCTATCCACACCCCCAGCCCCTGACCACCATCCCAAACTCCCCTGCATTCTATCCAAACCCCCCCCCCCCCCGCTCCCTTACCACACGGCCTGGAGCACCGGTGGCTGGCGGTGCGGCTGCACCAGGACAGACAGCCAAGCTGCGCAGCACAGAACACCGGGGCAGGCCAGGCTCTGCAGCCATGCTGCCCAGAGTGTTGCGCCGGCAGCACGGTGAGGTAAGGCTCCGGGGGAGAGGGAACAGCAGGGGAGGGGCTGGGGGCATAACAAAAAATTCTGGATAATGAGGGTGGAAACAAAATGCAAAATAGACCCTTCAATGCATGGGAAGGGACATAGGCCGTTCTTGCTTTATCCCAAATAAACCAGGTAAAAGTTTGTATTGTATGGCAATTATATTAGTTTCAAGCATTACTATCTTTCCCATGCCACTGTACAATTTGTGCAGACAAGAACATATAAAATTGCAAAATGTAAATATTTACATACCATTTTTCTCATGTATTTGTACTAGGGACTTATAGGACTGCTGTGCTCTTGCTAGATTATATTGGTTCTGAAAAAAAAAGTCATTTAATAGTACATCAGGTAGTGACATCACGTCATGCAGGACCAAAAAAATATGGACAGATACTTAAGCAAAATACCATAAAGTAACTGTTTGAAAGGTTAGACAGTACTGTAAGTAGAACAAAAAATGTCTATTAAGAGGTGCCATGCAAGAAAACCAACTGCAGTTTTAACCTGCAAAATCCATGGCCTCGGGGACTGAAGAGTTGGCTCTCATCATACTAAAAAGCCACGTACAGTGGCTGTGTGATGGGGCTTGCTAACTGATAAAATACAGGGCTTCAGGTTTCAAAGAGCATGGTATTAAAGTGCTGTTCTTGCACCTAGTATATTTCACATCCCACTTAAAAAAAAGGTTGTCTTAAGACATTGTATTCTGAATCATGTACAAGTTAAAAAATATTTTTCCATAGTGCTAATACAGGCAAATATTAGGACAGTAATGGTATGGCTACACTGCAATAAAAACACCTCCGGCTGGCCTGTGTCAGCTGACTTGCACTTGAGGGGCTAAGGCTGCAGGGCTATAAAACTGCAGTGTAGACCTCTGGGCTCAGGCTGGAGCCTGGGACCCTGAAAGAAGGAAGGACCCCAGAGCCTTGGTTCGTTCCAGCCTGAGCCTAGACATCTACTCTGCAATTTTAAAGTCCCGCAGCTGGAGTCCCAGACAGCTGACAAAACCCAGCCACAGGTGTTTTATTGCAGCGTAGACATAATGTTTCATAGATGAATGACTTTTAGGGTAAGGGACATTCCAGGTGGATAGACTTCAAAAGTCAACCTACCTAACATGTTTTAAAAGATTCTTACTGTCAAACTAATTAGCCATCTTCCACACAAAGCTTGTAATATTAAATACCTGCTCTCAGGGTGAGATATTCTTTTTTAAAAAGTGAAGCAGGCAGAAGTGGAAATGGTACAGTTTGCATGCACTCAATATCAGAAATGCCTCTAACATCAGCAGGCTCAAAATTGGAGATGGTTCACAAATTTGTGCTACAGTTTGTAGCTGTGAGGCCTAAGTAGCCTGGAGACCCTAGAACTCCACTTGACCATAGGAATGCACATCTGATCAGTGTTAAATTAAAACACAATTAAGACATGATGGAAATTAAATTTAGGTTGATAAGAATAGCAAAACTGCTTAACTTTTAACAGTCAATGTACTGGATCAACAGGGCAATGGTCTCCTGCCACAGGGTAAGTACAAGCAATAGGTAAAATGCATTTTAAGGGTGCTTAAGTGATCTAGTCTCCTAATTCACTCATAACTTAAGCCCTTACAAAAGGTCCATGGGACTCAGAATTAAGTGCCTAAGCCACTTAGAAAGTGGGACCTGGGTAAACATTTTTAAGAGTACCTAACAAGATGTCTGTTTTGTTTTATGGTGAATTACTAGTCTGTTTCTATGCAAACATTATTAAAGCACAGAACAGGTGTCCCCTTAATAGTGGTAAGATCAGACAAACTTTTAGAGTCACACACAAAGATCTATGATCGTTATTTCATTAATTTTTCATACTTTATTAAAATACTATTTTGTGTTTACCAAAAAGCTTTCTTCAGATACTTTTTCTCAACTACCAAGAGGAGGCAAAAAGTGTTTAAAGTTAGTTTGGATACAACAACCTCCCTGTACCAGAGTGACATGCTCCAGAATCCTGCATAGGGATGCAGGGCTCCTCACTCATTCTGGCATGAAAATACAGCATGTATTCAGTTAGCCCCAATCAGAATTTAAGGGGAGGAGCCTGTCCTCAGGAGCACAGAGAACTAGGGATAGAGAGACAGAGCACTGGTAGGGAAAGCCTTAAGAAGAGTCAATCTTGGGAGAAAGTTCAGGCTGAAGTTTATGTTGCATTAAGTTACCAACAGAAGCCAGAAAGAGGACAGTAGGAGCTTCACCTGCTTACGGCCCCTTCCATGTCAAAAAATATTTGTCCTCCAGCCCCCACACACATTGTTTCCTAACAAACCCATATTGTTCATTTCCAGCAAACTAGCCACAAATACACCAATATGTTTCAGCACACAAAAGAGAATCAAAAGTTTATATGGACATTAACTTAATCTTTAAACCAACAGCTTTTTTATATTTGAGCTTTCTATAAAGAATCAACATAAAATGGAAAATAAAACCAGTATCTACCCACAACACAAAAGTCATTTCAATAATTATACATAATATATTTACCTTATTGGCTCCAAACTGTACTCTGGCTTTTCCTTTGACTAAAGTGGCATTGATCTGCATGATGACCGATTCTATTGAATAGGCACTACTCCAGCCCTAAAGGAAGAAGGAAATACTTCTACAGAATATGTGCTTGTATTCTTACGCTCACCTTGCAAATCCACTCTGGAAAGTATGTTTCTTTTTGCTAAACTCTAGCAAACCATGGTATTTTTGGTTAATAGCTTTTAAAACTATAAAACAATTAGTTATTCCCAAGAGAAACACAAGAAACTAAAGTAAACTATGTTAGCATAAAGAGCTTGTAGGAAAAAGGAAAAAGCCAAGTTGCACACATTTCCAGAATCTGGTAAGACAAAAAACAAAGAAAAACACAACTACATTATAGAATTCTACTCATTTTCAGCTAGCTTTACAATAGCAATTACAGTTTTAAGAGACTGCTTTTAATGACTCAATTAAGCCATTAAGTGAGCAAAAAGATCCTGTTTCCACAAAGCTGGGCAGCCGCTCTGGCACGGTTTTACCTTTCCAGGGTTCACACAAAAGTCTCTATTAGACTTTTACAGGAGTTATTTTTGTAGGGGAGATGCTGTCCACTGCAATCTTCTTTCCATAGGCAGTAGATATCTACTCCTAAATTAAAGCGGCTTCAAGCAGCATTCACCAAAGCTCAGCACCTGCACTCCCATATCAGATTTTGTGGGGCAGCTGCTAGGGTAGGAGGTGGGCGAAGGGTTCAAAGGAGCAAGACAAAGTGATCTCCCCTTTTATTGGACCTGGGGTTCCCCCTCTCACAGACTCTAAGAATCCACCAAGTTTGGGGTGGGGAGAAAGAACAGCACTTCCTGTTTCCTCTCCCTCCCCAGTCCCTCCAGGGTGAAGAGGAAGATCTGATGCAAGTTCAGTAAGGTGACCCTTACAGAGCTCAAGCTTCCTGGACCTTGTTCCCCTACAGCAGGCATTTCCACAGGAGCGTATGATTTAGTCCTTTGTTCCTAATAGGCGGTGGTGCTTAAGCTCACATACAGAAAACACCCGCTTATTACTATTCTTAAGAAGTATGCTTTGTTTTAGTCAGGATGCTAACTGCTATTACAATCACTTATTTTTTTTTAAACACTAAGCATTGCACCCCTTCCACCAAAACTCTTGACAATTAAAAACAAAACAAAAACAAACAAACAAAAAAAACACACACACACACAAAAAATACAAGAGATTTTGATTTTATATTCACCTGTTTAGTAAGAAGTTCCATGCATAGTGCACCCCCACCCAGGACATACCTAAAAATAAATGTTAGATTAGAAATTTTGAATTCAACATGGCTTTTATTTGGCATCTTTCAAGACCAATTAGTAAAGAGATTACTATGCAGTTGTACCCTCAGGCTGTTATGGGTTAGTCTGTCACACAGTTTGCTCAGCTATAAATAAAAATTAGAGAGCACTTTCAAGGGCAATATGTTGCTATTTGTTAGCCATATACATTTATTTATATAGAGCAGAATGATGTCTAGAGACAAGAGAAACTAATTTGCTTTGTCCAACCACAAGGGAAGTCTTAGTGAGAATCAGCAACTCAGCTAGTCTGCACAGTTTACACAGTCAGAACTGAAAAATGTGGCGGAGAGATGCTATTTTTGATGGCTCTACTGTGGACATAGTACAAATGGATAGTTTATAAAGTTACTTCCAAAAAGGAATTTAACACTATTCCAGCAACTTTACAGTATGTGCAATGGCCTCCTCTTCACAGAAGAGACAGACTAGAGGGACATTCATTACTTAATATCTTAAAACTCACCTTCTCAAGCATTTTGCCACTTCTAAACCAAATAACGTCCCAGCATGCACTATACATACTGAGAAGTCACTCTGAATGAACATCAGCAATTCACAACATGCCAGGGCAACAAAGGAAATGGGATGGAGTTGTAAACCCACAAAGTGCAGAATGTCTTCCTTCATCTGGACTATCAGGGGCATGCTGGACACATTTCTGAAGCTGGAATTGTGTTACATTCCTCTGCAGAGAGTCATTAAAAATCTAGACTTTCAGAGGTATTAACTTTTTCTTTTCCAGCAGTTTTGCACCAGGAAGAAGCAGTTTAAGGAAGAGTGCACTTCCAAATGGGTAATGAATGTGCACCATTTTCATACTACTTTTCATATATTTATGACAGCAGCAGCCACGTCTACCATTCAAAATTACTATTTTTTTGAATTAAGCTCAACAAGAGCTTACAGCAGAGTCAGAATCAGTACCAGCTTCCACTAAATTCATGAAAAGAAAAAAAAAAAAAAAACTTACTGTCACTTACCTTCCTTCAACACTGATGCTGTATTCCATCCCCTCCCAATAAATATCTATACGCTTCCCCAACACAGCCCAGCCAATGTATTTCGGTAATACTCTAAAGGAATCATCCTTAGGAGTAAGAAGGTCATCAAGTTTAATGCTCTTGGGCTATGTTTGCACTAACCTTTCCCCTAAAACTCCCCACTGTTACTGGAGATGCAGCTCCACCAGTGTGAAAGCCAGTATAGACTGGCCAGCAGCATTAAAACCACCACGTCATCTGCTCTGAGCAGAGCAGGATTAAATCACATGGAGGTAACACTGGCAGTTATCCTTACTGTTACACCTATCATTGCTACTGCCGTCAATAGCAGGAAGTTCTAGGGACAACAATTAGTGTACACACACTTTGCAAGGTCACAATGGATTAAAAACACATTTCATATAGGCAGCCAGGGGAAGCTACTTTAGCTCACTGGTTTGAATTAGCAGTGATTGAGAAGCAAGTGTATGTGTCATTTCCTGAGCACTGTCAGTCTCCTGTCCTACATCAGTTCACCAATATACATTATGGGGTCTTGCCTTAAAATCCAGTTGTAGTTCCCAGAAATCAAGGGTATCTTCAGCAAAGTTTCTACTACAAAACCTTTTCATACAAGTCAGAGTTAAAAAACTTACCCTCCCGTGAGCACAGGAGATACCACTCGCACAAAGGGTGGATCAAAAGGAAAATTATCCTGAAAAGCACAACAAAGTATAGAGTTAAAAGCTATGCTGCAACATTGATTTCTAGTAAGAAAAGGATACTTCAATTTATTCTTTGGGAAATGCATAGTATATAGAGTTTGAAAAGTTAAATCTTCATCTTGTATTCATGAAGAAGTTTACATTACTTCTAGCAGATCAGCAGCCTTGGAATGTGATAGTAATATACTAAAAATCATATCTGTTTTTGAAAGCTATACCATCATCCTTCAAACAGAGCAGCGATTCTCAAACTGTGTGTCACGACCCCCTTTGAATAGGGTCACCAGAGCTGGCTTAGACTTGCTGGGGCCCGGGGCTGAAGCCTGAGCCCGAGGGCTTCAGCCCTGGGTGGCAGGGCTCAGGCTGCAGGCCCCCTGCCTAGGGCTGAAGCCCTTGAGCTTCAGCTTTGGCCCCCCTGCCCAGAGCAGCGGGCTCAGGCTATGGCCCCCCGACCCAGGGCAGTGGGGCTTGGGTGGGCTCAGACTTCAGTCCCCACTCCTGAGGTCGTGAAGTAATTTTTGTTGTCAGAAGGGGGTCGCAGTGCAATGAAGTTTGAGAACCCCTGAAACAGAGCACATGGCTTACTACCATTTTAAATGGTTTCTACATCCAGATAGTAAAAATTTCCTCTCAGTACTCGGATACGCATTTACCTTAAATGAGAAGTTGAGCAAAATGTATTCTACACCTTCTTTTTCTTTTAAGACCTGAAGATCACTATGTAATGGGCTGTCGGGATCAACTCTAGGAATTAAACAGGTGGGAAAAGCAAACAGAATGAAATGAATCATTTGGCTTTCTACAGAAGAGAAATTACCCTTTAAAAGTTCCTTTATCTCGCTTAATGTTCTTGCAGTTTCAATTAACTTTTACAATTCTTAATCAAAGCACAAATGCCAGGTAAACACACTGCAGTTGAAAGTAGCAGCAAGAAGATTCACTGCAATGTATCATATTCTTACCATACTTATGCTCCAATATGTCTGTTAGTCTAGAAGGTGCCACAGGACTCTTTGCCGCTTTTACAGATCCAGACTAACACCGTTACCCCTCTGATACTTGTTACCATACTGAAGTTATTCAAGGAATTTAAATGCAGACATTCAAAATAAAAAACCCTTTTGTTTGAAAATAGTAATTCAATTTCTCTTCACTGAAATTTGGTATCCTTCTGAAAGGTAAATGCTTTTAAATGAAGAGATTTTTACACTCATACTCTAACCTTCAATGTTTACTAACTTAACTAGTTACATTTGATGTACAGTGCAGAGTTCTAGATTACCACAGAATCAGAAATTCTGCATCTGTGGCATTAGTAAAGCTGACAGTTTTTGATATCAGCGCAATTTCAACAACCCTGTTTGTAGGCAGATACTGATGGCAGGATTACAAATAGCTAGCAGCCTGGTTATCAATTCTTGCAGTGTTAGGTTAATCCTACCTCAAGAACTGGTACCCCAATAAACTTTTTAGTAAGAACAGTCCCTTGTAAGTTTGGTTACATATGTGCTGGATGAATCATGAGCCTGCTGAAGACCGTAGATATTAAGATACATAAGATACGTAAGATATCTTAAGATAAGATAAGATACGTATCTTACGTATCTTATCTTAAGATACGTAAGATAAGATACATAAGATACATACGTAAGATACATAAACTTTTTAGTAAGACACAGTCCCTTGTAAGTTTGGTTACATATGTGCTGGATGAATCATGAGCCTGCTGAAGACCGTAGATATTCCACTGGAAGCCAGCAGTACGCTTCTCTGAATGCCTACAACCACACTAAGGCTATGTCTACACTGGTAATTGAACAACACAACTTTTGTCTTTCAGAGGTGTTAAATCCCACCCTGAAAGACAAAAATTTTGCTGCGACAAGTGCCAGTGTGAACAGTGCCTTGTCGGCAGGAGCACTCTCCTGCAGACAAGGCAAACACCGCTCATTGGGGGTTGAAGTTTGACGGCAGGAGAGCCAACAAACAGCAGCTATACTGCCCGACTTTTAATGGCATGGCTGTAGCGACACAGCTGTGCCACTAAAAGCTGTGTATGTAGACAAGCCCTTAGAGAGGGAAACCAGGCTTATGCTCATGACAGCTGGGGGTGGGTCAGTGATCCATCTAGAGAAGGTGTTCCCTCACAGCAGTAGTCCTGTGTGTCCATGAAGTTCTGGAAGACCCTCATAGCAGTCGGACGGGATCCACTCCACCACTTCCAAGGGACAGATGTAACTAGCTTGGTTTGGGGTATGTTCTTCCTTCTTAGAGGTTAACCTGTAGGTTAGCATGTTACCCTATCACCAGGGATGATTTCAAGGGAACTGCTCTGGGAATATTTTTTAAGGTAAAAGATGTATACACATTAAAAATATAGATGTTGGCCAGTACTACTGACACGTGTAGTAAAAAGCCTAAGATTTTCAATCTTGTTAACATTTCATACTTCACACACAGTGATTAGGACTATATCCTGGAATTTTATTTTTTTCATTTCAGGCATATGTCATTGTTGAGCCATAAAAATAAAAGCTGCTAAAGCCAGTAAAACAGTTCTGTTCTTTTGTATCACTTGAAAAGGATCAAAATCTATTTATTCTTCAAGTTAAAAAATTATTCAGCACGACAGGTTCACCATTTTGTAAGGGTTTGGGGAGAGAATTTTGGTGGTCAAAAATTATGCTAAAAGCACTGGTTTGACAGTGTAAATTCAGGTATATTCTGTGCCAGCTCTACCAATTCAGTTCCAGTCTGCACTGAATTCAAAAGACCGCTATCCATGAAGCCTTCATAGTACATTCTAGCTAGACAGTATAAATTCCATATTGTAATCTGTGTGGCAAAATTAACATGGGTTCTTTAGGAGAGAGTTTTTAAAAAAATGTAAACTTACTTTAGAAGTTTAACGTGCCACTCATACAGGCTGTCATTTACAAGTTCCACTGAATAAATCCCTGTGGAAGTATTAGACAAGTTATTTAGGAATCAGAATGTATTGTTCTGAATTAACTGTGTAACAACATCCCAAACAGATTATGTTTTACCATTTTTAATAAGGAAAAGCATATAAAATCTGTTATATCCTTTTAAGTGCCTGACCAGGCCAGTCTGTGCCTATAAGCAAAGATTAATCTATCAGATACATCAAGGGATAAGAGCTTCAATTCAAGATGTGCTTTCCCTTAGATAACCGTAAGTATTTTCAGAATAAGGTTACAAAAATGTCAATATGTGTGTCTCCTAATAGCTTCAAATGCTATAGCACACAAATCATGGGTGTCCTATAGACCTTGGCCATTCTAGAATTTCTCCACTTCAGTTCTCTTCATATTTCCTAACATCTATAGCCACATCTCATTCAATGCTGAACAGGCTTCATCTCCTGTATGTATGCACATAGACTAGTATTTTGCACATTAATTCAAAGAAACAACTTCCTAATTTGCAGGTGGAGGCTGATCCAATCAATGCTGCCAGAAAGGTAACAACTGAACAGAAAATAAAAAAAGGGGGTTGCTATCACAGTGGGTAGTGACAGGCACTCCAACAGCAGACCAAAAGGATGTCAGTCTCTGGCCGCCTGTAAACAGCATGATTTGGGACTCTGAATTGTGTATGTTTAAGTTGCTTATTGTACAAGTTAGAGTTACAGATTATACTGAAAATGTGCCTGTTGCCTTACATAACTAAACTTCACCATAACATTTAAAGGAGTTAGTATATTAAGTACAGGGAATACATAAACAGTCAAGTAAACCTTTCACCGTATAAGGCAAGACTGGTATGTTTTTAAAGATGTAATTTTTACATGGGTAAAAAAAATCACATCATTACACAGGCAGGAATATTCTGAAGGTTATAATTCCAACAGGAGAGCCTGGTAACTATGCAATCTGTAGAAATCTCATTCCTTTCTGAAGGAATATACAACTCCAGTAATCACTTCCACCAGCTGAATCTTTGATACCCAAGGTTGTGATTTTATCACTGGTAATCAGTTAGGAGTTGTTATTCTAGGATCTTTGCATTTGGAATTGTTAGTGGTGGTGCAAATCTGTGAGATATGGATGACCAAGCCACTCAGAAATCAAGAGTGTTTTTTGACAGGATTTCTTATAAAACTGTGTTCAAACCAGATATGTGGCATCACAGCAAAGACACAGACAAGTGCATAGAGAACTTTCAGAGACCACAATTGTACATTCTCAGCCCTCTAACACCAAGACAATCAGTAGGGAGAAAAAAGTTATCTATAGGGCTCTCAGGCTACAGCATTCAACAGTCACATAGTTTCAATACTTTCACTCCACACAGCAGCCTAATCTTAGCAAATTGGCCCATTATGGCAGTCTACAGGTGGACAATCTGCTAAGCACTTCACAGAGGCATTGAAATAAGGCACCTGGGGTCAGTAGTCGCATCTAAAATGACTCAATACCATTAAATCCACCTGAGACAGTGCACATGCATATTTAATGAAGACTTTAGCAATCAGGCTTACTGCCTTTCAAAAGGATACTGCTCTTGATGGAAGTGGTTTTCCTAAAATGAACCTAAAATCCCCACACAGACAGCAAAGCACACTCCATGACTTAATGCAGATAAGAGCAAATGGCCTAACTGTAGATTCTTCTCAGCCCCACTGACTAGTCTCTACTGGCCTGAGGGGTTAATCTGAACAAAAAGACATAGTGGTGGATAGTGTCACAAAATGAACACTCAACAGCAACAGGCAGCATTAGATTAGCACTATTCTCTATGATCAGATCTGGAAATATAGGAAATCCATAATAATGGATAAGTAAATATTCTGAAATGGAACTGAGACAGTCTCAGACTGGTGGTCTTACTTCTTCAGTTTTGTCCTTTCTTAAATTAAAATACCAAAGCCACTGAATGAAGGTCAGGCACATTAGAATGAGAAAATTGGCACAGTAACTCAAAATAGGACAGGTAAAATGCAGAGAAGGCCTTTAGACAAATCAGAGCAGCAATCATTCTTTTTAATTTACTTGAGAACAAGGCCTCCTATCCTGACAGCTAGGATAGGCATTTTCCTATCAGATAAACAAATCTGAAGACTTTTGATCAGGAATTCCCCCTATTCCCACCCTGATCTGTACCTGTATTCTTGTCCCTTGTGTGAACAAGAAATAAGACATTAGGCTGAGCCAGTATGGCTATGTTCTGCTCACAAAGTTGCAGCAGATCAATCTACTATAACAACTATATTACAAAACTTCTACTCGCTACAGAAAGTGACCGGACAACACAATCCACTCACCCCACTGCTCTGCTATTTCAGGCAATTTCTATATACGGCGCAAAGAGGATAGTCAGCCTTTATCTGACTAAGCTAATCTATTAGGGTAAACAAACACTTGTTTACAAAATAAACATACAACCATGGTTTTTCAATAGTTTCGGTAGTTGAAAGGGCAGGGCATGTATTTGCAACACCGTATGCATACAGAATCTGAGTATCAGTGTGTGTTAAAGGAGAACGGATAGATAAAAATATGGCTTAGACTAAATCTCACTTATTGCATACAATAGCAAAGGGCTGTTGAATCAAGTGCAATCCCTTGTGGCAGGAATACTTAAACTGCTTCAAATGTAACATGCAGTACCACATGACCAGAACAGGACTGCAAGATTTTTGCCCTATGTACCTGGCATGGGAGGACTAGATCCCAAGAAATGCTGAAAAACACCCCACAATTCCCACTAAAGTCAATGTGATCTGTGGTGTTCAGCATCACCTCCAGACAGCACTCACACAGTTATATTAATGCTACTACTGTTAATGTGACATTTTATGTAGTAAAGAAGCCAGGTCAGAAAAATATAAAAGCCAGAAAAAAGAAATTTTACAGGTGGAATGCTTAAAGAAAATTCAAGCAATTCAACTTCAAAATCTGAAGCTAAGATTAAAAAAAAAAATGCACATAATGAAATAAAGTACAAAACAAACAGCTATTAGCAGAAGATATTTACCAAGAAATAAAAAGCTTCTGCATTGTATTTCTAAAGAGAGAAATGTAGAGCACCTTACCTGTTTTATAACTCTGTGATCTGTATATATCCCTGAGCTCTTTCATAAGTCGATCTGAAGCCTGGACTGACCCAGACACTGCACCCTAAAATTAAAAAAAACAGGCAACAGTTAACAGCTTCATTTGTATTATTGATGCTTAAAAAAAAAAAATCTGTGTACTCGTAAAGTCTATGCAACTCTATTAAGGTACCACAAAATGGTAGAGTATATTAATTTCACAGACCTAGCATTCAAGCAAGTTGAGAAGACAAGTACCTATGTAGTCAGAATCCCCAAGTCAGTCCCACAATCCTAGTTTAGCAACATTTCACATACTGAATAGTATGATACATTGTATTTACATTTAACAAAGAAAACAGCAATTCAAAGAATATATACACGTGACAATGCTTTAGGTAAGTGCAAAAGATTGCTACAATAAATTTAAGGAAAAAGCCCAAGTTCCTATAATGTAGTGCAGGTAGAGTGGCTGCAATCCAGTGGTGCTTAGGAACTGTGCAGCCACAGCATCTTCAAAATGCGTACTAGCTTTAAAGGGCAAACAAAAATACTAATGCTTCTACAAAAAGTTGCTGGCTTTAAATGTCTCTCTTTTTGTACACGTAGCTTGTTTTCAAATCTTATAGAAAAACTAGCCACATGTCTAAATACCCCTGGACCTCTGAGAGTATGAGTTCTGATCATGACGTGCAGGAAATTATCTTTCCCCTTTTTCCCACTGACAAGTTCTTATAACTCAAGTGAACTGATTTTGCTCAGAGTTCTAAAAGGAATTAATCTTTGATTCAAGATCAAGCACTGAAAATTTCTGCACAAAAAGAATTCTGAAGTTTATGAACAACTAAGAGAAGAGGCCACCCCACCAAATGTTGTCTGTTATAGTGAGGCAATGTAGTAGAAGCTGTATACGCACATGTGCACGTTGTGCTGAAGTGCAGTTCATAAAATAAAGTAAAAGCAGTTTTCTGTGGTTTAAGTGCTCTTCCTTTTCTCAATTAGTTGTTTTTCTGTCCTCCTTCCACCAATGTTTACCCAGAAAAACGTGAAGTTGGTTTTTTGCACCCAATTTTCACCCATTTTTAAAAAATTTGTAACAAACACCAATCAATTCCAAGGAAATCATAAAGACCAAAAACAAAGGGCTTTGGCCTATACATAGGCTTGGCAGAATACAATTTTTATTTTATAATTTCAATGGATATCAATATTTATTTTTAAGCACTTTTTTCTATTTTTATCTATTTAAAATGTTCACAGTTGTGGGAAATTATGGGGGGAGCGGGAATAACGGTCAGCCCCCATTGTTCTGTGACAGTAGATGTTGAAATTAAAAAAGTTAAAGCTTTATCATTGTTAAAAACACACACGATCTGTCAACATCACATGCCAATATATACAAACTATATTATATCCTTAAATCAATCAATAAGTTCTTAAGCATTTTTTTTTAAATACTCTGCCTATCTGTAAATTTCTTTTATTAATGGGAATATATTTTGTGGGTTTGTGTGTACAGTGAAATATACTGATAATCTAATCCTTCTAAGCCTACCTATACAGTATACCAGTAAAGCACTCCTAGTGTAGACAGGGCTCTTGTCTTTCAACCCAATCTATTATATTGTACCAGTGAACACATCAGATGAAGAAAATGCAGGGGCTCTGTAAAATTTTCCATAAAATTTAACTGTTATTAATTCCCCTTTTCTGAAGTAATCAGCTCCATAGAAAAGGACTGCTAAAATTATGCAAAAAGTGTATCGTATTATTGCTCACTTCAGACACACAGGAATGACATTTCAGATTCTTGTCTATATTTATGAACCGATACCTCATTCAAACTCCTCAAACTTAAAAACATTCAATTCTTGTTTCCCACTGAATCCACGTTATTTGTTCTGTACAGAAAGGGCTTATTTTTTGGATGTTTACAGGGAACCAGGGCTGGATTAACTTTTTGTGGGCCCAGCGCCAAACATATTTGTGGGTCCCCTTGGGGAAGGAATGGGCCAGGGGCAAGAGCACAACGGGCAGGGTGGATTTGATTTAAATCAATTTAAATCACTATTCAGGAAGACTATTTAATCATGGTTTTCTACATAAGAACACATTCTTATTGGTTGTTATAACCTTAATACATATTCTTCACAACTCTCAGATAGATGTAGGTTTCATTTTTAGAAGGTACACACTATATATTTTTAAACAGTGATTTATTTTGAAAACTTTTCAGATGAGTTTTATAGCTATATCAGAAAATGAATGATTGTTTGGTTATTTCATTTACCAAAGATAATTGAAACAGATATTTATGAAGTCATTGGGAGGTGAACTATCTCCAATTCAACAGGTTAATCATTAATACTTGGAGGATTTACTTGCCAGGCTGTATTAGGAGGAGAACATCACCAGACAGACATTTAAATTGTTTTATTTAACTAAAACAACAACATTAAGTATTCTGGATTTTTTTCTGCAACAGCAAACATAATATTTTAACAAAAAAGCATATGTTCCTCCCTTCTCACATTTATCTCCAGACTTCTTCTCCTTGTCCAGATCTATTTCGCCCCCAACAATCTTCTATTCATTGAACTTTTTGAAACTTTTCACTTTTAAAGAGAGGTAAGGGATTGACTGTGTACACAAATTTGCAGAGGGACAATAGAGTTGAGGTCTGTTGTTTCTTACCTCTATATTAATTAAATTTATTTGTTTTAAAACATTTTCCTGTTAACAAGCATGTTACCTCTGGAGACAAATTGACAGTTTGAGAATTGCAAAACTAAGCATCTCTGATGGTATCTTCTAGACTGAGCACTGAGTCCCATTAGGTAGATAGAAAGATTAACCTAAATAATCTATACAGAAGCCTGTGGAACCCCATAAGATTGGGTCCCTGATCCATGAACTATAAGAACTCATTTACAAAACTTTTCTTAAACATTACATAAATATATTGTCTCATACTATAGAATTAGAATTTATAATCCCTATTCCATGAGATATAATGCATCTTAATTAAAACTATCTTCAGATAGGTTTTTGAGGGAAAAACCGATTTAAATAAAAAAAATTAAAAATCTATTTTTTTTTTAAAAGAAGTCATTGATTTTTATCCACCCTGACAGCAGGGCATGGTGTGGGGGTAGGATTGGTCCCCAGCTGGAGCGAGGCAGGGACTAGGGGCAAGATGAGCCCAGTGGGGCATGGGGGGCGGAGGGGGGGATTAGTCCTGCTGACTCGAGCAAGGCAGGGGCCGGGGGCAAAAAGCACAGCGGGGCAGGACCTAGGGTTGGTCCCTGGAGCAAGGGAGGGGCAAGCACAGCAGGACTAGGGAGGAGGTAAACAGGATCCCCCCTGTCCCCGCCCACATAGAGTAGGTATTGACCTTCTCCCTGGTTCTAGCCCATTCTCTTTGTCTGTCTCTGCACTAAACTGAGGGTGGGGGTGCACTGAGCACAGGGCTAGGGGTGTAGAGTCTGGGAGGGAGTTAGGGTGCAGAAGCAGGCTGGGGGTTGGGGTGCAGGGTCTGGCTAGGAGCTAGGGTGAGGGTTGGGGTGCAGGGTTGGGGCAGGAATTGGGGTGTGGAGTGCTTACCTGAGGCAGCTCCCGTTTGGTGCGAGGGGTGAAGGTTGGAATGTGGGGTGGGGGGGTGCAGGAGCTCCCGTTTGGTGCTCAGGGTAGGGATGCAGGAGTCAGGATGGGGGGGGTTGGAGGGCACGGGGGGGTGTGAGGGGGTGCAGGAGTCAGGGCAGGGTGGGTGTCGGGAGGTGCAGGAGTCAGGGCAGAGGGCTGGGGGTGTGGGGGTGCTCCCAGCCCACTGCCTTGAGCGGCTCACAACAGGGGGCTGGCGGGGGTATGCCCTGATTCCACCCCCTTCCAAGGCCCCGTCCCCGCTTCTTTTCTGCCTCCTTCCCCAAGCAGCGAGCACGCAGCCGCTCGGCTCCGCTCCTCCCCCTCCCTCGCAAGGGTGATTAGTTGTTCAGCAGCAGTGAGAGGGAGGGAGGGAGGCAGGCAGGCAGGAACATAGCATGCTGGGGAAAGAGGCAGGGGAGGGGGAGCTTGGCTGCCAGCGGAGCCTACCCTGCAGCAGGTGCTGGCAACACCAAGCTTCTGCCCCCTGCCCGCGCAGGAGAGAGCAGGGGGCGGAGAAGAGCAGGCCGGGCCGGGCACCCTTGCACCTTGGGCCCAGTGCCATGGTAAATCTGGTACTGCAGGGAACCCAGGAAATTGGGGAGAACCCCTTACATTAAATGTTAGATGAGTCTGGATATATAAATCTCTAATGATGAGAAAAGTATGTACCTCTTTATGCAGCTACGGTAAACTCAACTGTGTACTTCAGAGGGATTTTTCACCACTATTCAGTGAATTAAAAAAAAAAAAAAAAAAAGATTGGGACTTATTTAGATGCCTCTTCCTGAAACTGAACATAAAAGTGGGGGGACAGGAAATAAAATGTTGTTTCAGTCAATTTATATTTCCATTAATGAGAGCCAAGCATACAGGCACACCTTTCAGTTTATCAGCAGCTGAACTCAGAGCAGCAGAAGTCTGAAGGAGTCTGATGGGATATATTTCCTCTAGGAAACTGGCGGCTACCTAAAACTGAGAGAAATTAACGATGTTTGAAGATCCAGAGGATGTGGGGGAAAGGAATAATGGTTGTGATGTTTCACTCCATATTCTTTATGAAAATATTCTTATGATATGAATATGACATAACATATACTTTATGCAGTATGGGTCTTGTAAGGTATCACTAGAAAGGTTATGATATACTGAATGTGATTATCCAATTTGTATGAATGTATCATTTCTGTATCTAAAGTTAGAAATATGGACTATTTCAACTGGGTGTGTATTGGGAAGACACCCACCAGATGACAGGCCATCAAATTTGATGAGCCATCAGGAAGGAACAACAAAACCATGAAGATACTAATCTCTCCCCATCCTGGGAGGCATCCGAGGACAACTGTGACACTACAAGGCCAGGTGGTCTTGTCACCTGATATTAAAACATTACCTGGGACTTTTTGTAACTTTCCACTGGAAGGGAAGGGTGGAGGGAGAGGGTCAAGTTTGGGAAACAAAGGATTCCCACCTTACATAAATCCTATTTAAGGGTGGGGAGAAAGTCAAACGGGACTTCTCCTCTCCATGGCCTGTCTGCCCAAGAAGAGAGACTGCTAAAACTACCTGCAGGGAAGGCAGGGGGGAGGCCAGACTGAGACGGGATCAGTCTGAAAAGAAATATAACTGAAACTCTGAACCACAGAAACTTTGCAAGCTGCCTAAAATAATATTTAGGGTAAGAAATGACATTTTGTAAACTGTTTCTTAAGTATATTGAGCTTATCTTGCGTACTTTGTTTTATTTGTTCAGTAATCTGCTTTGTTCTGTCTGTTCTCTTATATTCACTTAAAATTCATTGTTTGTAATTAATAAATGTGTTTTGTTTATTATTTAACCCAGTTTCTGTAATTTCTAACTGGGGGGCAAGAAGTCATGCACATCTCTCTTCACACTGGGGAAGATGGCAAATTTTATGAGCTTGCGCTGTACAAATATTTCTATACGGTGCAAGACAGTAGTATTTTGGGTTTGTCTCCCAAAAGGGGTGGACACATGCATGCAGGGGGAAACATTTCACACAGAGCTGACTTCAGTCTGTGTCTGCAGCGGGGTGTGGCCCTACCAGATCTGCCCCGCAGGCTGTAGTTTGCCCTCGCCTGGTGTCAAGGCTAGAATACATGCAAACGTAGTCAGGATAAATATGTAAAAATCAAACTTTAAATGTCTTTAAACTTTTAAATGATAACCAGAATTCAAAGCAAAACCTAGAAAAGGAGGAACTTCATGTTTACCTAGCACTCCACTTGAGACTAATTTATTATCAGCATAAAACACATCCACGTACTGTAAAGTTATGGATTTTAACATATTCAGTATTTTCCTGTACTTGAGTGGTCCAAAATGCTGGTGAAAAATCAGGATAAACCAAACAGCTTTGTAAAATCCAGCTTTTCCAGTAATAAGAAAGGTAAAAATCAAACCCAAAGGGCTTATGGATGGCAAAACATTCCTACCATAAATGCAGAGAGCTAGTAACACTCCTGTGTGTGGAACAAGCTACACTACCAAAAATACTGGGAGCTCTTGCTAGCACTGCTATGTCAGTCAGGGATCACAGCTCTTCCCAGCCCTGAAAGACACAGCTCTGCAAACAGAAGTCCAAAGCGTAGACCTGCCAAAGGATATTACTCTTGGACCATCCATCTTAGTATTCCATTGGATCTGAATACACAAACTGAAATTCCACTTGTTTTTCTTAATACATAGGACTTGTGAAATATGGTCTGCAATCAGGCATGTAGACAGATGCTCCTTTGAAGCTCTGTCTCCTTTCATTTGGTATGCAAAGGTACACAAATAAGGAGGCAATACTACAAAGGAACCATGGTTCATTGTCCAGTTAAAAAGGGTCTTTTCCAACTCCTCCTTCCCCCTTAGAAATACCCTCCTCTTCTGGTCACCCATAGGGGAAGGGCGCAAATCCCTCTGCTGACCTGGTCAGACCCTCCCTGTTTCCTAGGTGGACCAGGTAAACCTTGTGTGTGCATGGTGGAGGGGGGAGCCTTTACCCTGGCAACTGACTACTTGTTTCCATTAAGCCAGACAAAGAGCCCACCTCTTAATATGCAATGGGGGTATTCTGCAGTAGCCTTTGCCTCACTAGTTAACGTAACTGGGCAGAGAAGAGGGTTTTATTGCTGTCTAGCAGTTGCACATGGATGGAACTTTAAAGATACTCACTAGAGATTCCATATAAAAGCTGTATTAGATGAAAGTTCAGACTGCAAAATGAAGCACTGAAGGCTGTAAATGCAAAGTTAAGGTTGTCCGTGCAACCAGAACTCACAAGGGGACAGAGTTATGATACAGGATTGTGTGGTTTAACAGGTGTGGATTCAGAGAAGCACAACCTCACGTGCTGCAGAATAGGAACGATATATAGTGAATGAGAGGGATCATCAGGATCCTTGCCTCATGAAGTGCAGCGTCCATATAGGCCACACACTGAATGAGACAGCTTTTTCATATTTATCCTTTATCTTCCAAGAGTACAATCTAACTATAATCTTTAAGGTGATTTTTCTTTAGAGCATCTCAGTTCTGTAATGTTCCTTTTTAAGATGTGTGCAGAGACATGAACAGGAAGAGAAGGAACAAAAAACACCTGGCCATTTAATATTTAAGTGACAGTTGTTGAAGTTTGGGTGTCTTGAAGTTTACACAGGCAAGGTAAGCTAAGCCCTGGTCTACACTAGGACTTTAGGTCGAATTTAGCAGCGTTAAATCGATGTAAACCTGCACCCGTCCAAACGATGAAGCCCTTTATTTCGACTTAAAGGGCTCTTAAAATCGATTTCCTTACTCCACCCCTGACAAGTGGATTAGCGCTTAAATCGGCCTTGCCGGGTCGAATTTGGGGTACTGTGGACACAGTTCAAACGGTATTGGCTTCCGGGAGCTATCCCAGAGTGCTCCATTGTGACCGCTCTGGACAGCGCTCTCAACTCAGATGCACTGGCCAGGTAGACAGGAAAAGAACTGCGAACTTTTGAATCTCATTTCCTGTTTGGCCAGCGTGGCAAGCTGCAGGTGACCATGCAGAGCTCATCAGCAGAGGTGACCATGATGGAGTCCCAGAATCGCAAAACGGCTCCAGCGTGGACTGAACAGGAGGTACGGGATCTGATCGCTATATGGGGAGAGGAATCCGTGCTATCAGAACTCCGTTCCAGTTTTCGAAATGCCAAAACCTTTGTCAAAATCTCCCAGGGCATGAAGGACAGAGGCCATAACAGAGACCCGAAGCAGTGCCGCGTGAAACTTAAGGAGCTGAGGCAAGCCTACCAGAAAACCAGAGAGGCGAATGGCTGCTCCGGGTCAGAGCCCCAAACATGCCGCTTCTATGATGAGCTGCATGCCATTTTAGGGGGTTCAGCCACCACTACCCCAGCCATGTTGTTTGACTCCTTCAATGGAGATGGAGGCAACACGGATGCAGGTTTTGGGAACAAAGAAGATGATGATGATGAGATTGTAGATGGCTCACAGCAAGCAAGTGGAGAAACCGCTTTTCCCGACAGCCAGGAACGGTTTCTCACCCTGGACCTGGAGCCAGTACCCCCCGAACCCACCCAAGGCTGCCTCCTAGACCCAGCAGGCGGAGAAGGGACCTCCGGTGAGTGTACCTTTTAAAATACTATACATGGTTTAAAAGCAAACATGTGAAAGGATTACTTTGCCCTGGCATTCGCAGCTCTCCTGGATGTACTCCCAAAGCCTTTGCAAAAGGTTTCTGGGGAGGGCAGCCTTATTGCGTCCTTCATGGCAGGACACTTTACCACTCCAGGCCAGTAACACGTACTCGGGAATCATTGTACAACAAAGCATTGCAGTGTGTGTTTGCTGGCGTTCAAACAACATCCGTTCTTTATCTCTCTGTGTTATCCTCAGGAGAGTGAGATATCATTCATGGTCTCCTGGTTGAAATAGGGTGCTTTTCTTCAGGGGACACTTAGAGGAGCCCGTTCCTGCTGGGCTGTTTGCCTGTGGCTGAACAGAAATGTTCCCCGCTGTTAGCCACGGGGAGGGGGGAGGGTTGAGGGGGTAGCCACGCGGTGGGGGGAGGCAAAATGCGACCTTGTAACGAAAGCACATGTGCTATGTATGTAATGTTAACAGCAAGGTTTACCCTGAAAGAGTGTAGCCACTGTTTTATAAAATGTGTCTTTTTAAATACCGCTGTCCCTTTTTTTTCCTCCACCAGCTGCATGTATTTCAATGATCACAGGATCCTCTCCTTCCCAGAGGCTAGTGAAGATTAGAAAGAAAAAAAAATGTACTTGTGATGAAATGTTCTCTGAGCTCATGCTGTCCTCCCGCACTGACAGCACAGACGAATGCGTGGAGGCAAATAATGTCAGAGTGCAGGAAAGCACAAAATGACCAGGAGGAGAGGTGGCGGGCTGAAGAGAGTATGTGGCGGGCTGAAGACAGGGCTGAAGCTCAAATGTGGCGGCAGCGTGATGAGAGGAGGCAGGATTCAATGCTGAGGCTGCTGGAGGACCAAACCAGTATGCTCCAGTGTATGGCTGAGCTGCAGTAAAGGCAGCTGGAGCACAGACTGCCACTACAGCCCCTGTGTAACCAACCGCCCTCCTCCCCAAGTTCCATAGCCTCCACACCCAGATGCCCAAGAACGCAGTGGGGGGCCACCGGCCAACCAGCCACTCTGCCACAGAGGATTGCCCCAAAAAAAGAAAGCTGGCATTCAATAAATTTTAAAGTTGTAAACTTTCAAAGTGCTGTGTGGCATTTTCCTTCCCTCCTCCACCACCCCTCCTGGGCTACCTTGGTAGTCATCCCCCTATTTGTGTGATGAATGAATAAAGAATGCATGAATGTGAAGCAACAATGACTTTATTGCCTCTGCAAGCAATGATCGAAGGAGGAGGGGAGGGTGGTTAGCTTACAGGGAAGTAGAGTGAACCAAGGGGCGGGGGGGAGGGGGGGTTCATCAAGGAGAAACAAAGAACTTTCACACCGTAGCCTGGCCAGTCATGAAACTGGTTTTCAAAGCTTCTCTGATGCGTACCGTGCCCTCCTGTGCTCTTCTAACCGCCCTGGTATCTGGCTGCGCGTAACCAGCAGCCAGGCGATTTGCCTCAACCTCCCACCCCGCCATAAACGTCTCCCCCTTACTTTCACAGATATTGTGGAGCCCACAGCAAGCAGTAACAACAGTGGGAATATTGGTTTCGCTGAGGTCTAAGCGAGTCAGTAAACTGCGCCAGCGCGCCTTTAAACGTCCAAATGCATATTCTACCACCATTCTGCACTTGCTCAGCCTGTAGTTGAACAGCTCCTGACTACTGTCCAGGCTGCCTGTGTACGGCTTCATGAGCCATGGCATTAAGGGGTAAGCTGGGTCCCCAAGGATACATATAGGCATTTCAACGTCCCCAACAGTTATTTTCTGGTCTGGGAATAAAGTCCCTTCCTGCAGCTTTTGAAACAGACCAGAGTTCCTGAAGATGCGAGCGTCTTGCACCTTTCCCGGCCATCCCATGTTGATGTTGGTGAAACGTCCCTTGTGATCCATCAGAGCTTGCAGCTCTATTGAAAAGTACCCCTTGCAGTTTATGTACTCGGCGGCTTGGTGCTCCGGTGCCAAGATAGGGATATGGGTTCCGTCTATGGCCCCACCAGAGTTAGGGAATCCCATTGCAGCAAAGCCATCCACTATGACCTGCACATTTCCCAGGGTCACTACCCTTGATATCAGCAGATCTTTGATTGCGTGGACTACTTGCATCACAGCAGCCCCCACAGTAGATTTGCCCACTCCAAATTGATTCCCAACTGACCGGTAGCTGTCTGGCGTTGCAAGCTTCCACAGGGCTATCGCCACTCGCTTCTCAACTGTGAGGGCTGCTCTCATCTTGGTATTCATGCGCTTCAGGGCAGGGGAAAGCAAGTCACAAAGTTCCATGGAAGTGCCCTAAAGCATGCGAAAGTTTCGCAGCCACTGGGAGTCGTCCCAGACCTGCAACACTATGCGGTCCCACCAGTCTGTGCTTGTTTCCAGAGCCCAGAATCGGCGTTCCACAGCATGAACCTGTCCCATTAGCACCATGATGCATGCACTGGCAGGGCCCATGCTTTCAGAGAAATCTGTGTCCATGTCCTGATCACTCACGTGACCACGCTGACGTCACCTCCTCGCCCGGTATCGCTCTGCCAGGTTCTGGTGCTGCATATACTGTTGGATAATGCGTGTGGTGTTTAATGTGCTCCTAATTGCCAAAGCGAGCTGAGCAGCCTCCATGCTTGCCTTGGTATGGCGTCCGCACAGAAAAAAGGCGCGGAACGATGGTCTGCCGTTGCTCTGACGGAGGGAGGGGCGACTGACGACATGGCTTACAGGGTTGGCTTCAGGGAGCTAAAATCAACAAAGGGGGTGTCTTTACATCAAGGAGTATTTCAGGCAGGACTTCACAGAGGGTTCCAATAAGAAATGGTGCACCTAAGTTATTGTTCTTATTGGAACAAGGAGGTTAGTCTGGCCTCTGATTGATACAGGGCTAGATTTACCTCGCTGCACCTTCTCTGTGAGTGACTGCAGTGTGACCTAGAGGAATGAGTCCCCTAGACAGGGGTGGGGGGGAAGCAAATGAGTACAAAACAAATCTGGTCTATTTCTTGTTTTGATCCACTCCATCTATCTTTTAGATCTTTGGCTGGCAGCAGACGGTGCAGAAGGACTGCATGCCATCCACATCTCATGGCTGCCTGGCAGAAGATGATGCAATAGGACTGCTAGCAATCCGTATCGCCTGCCTGCTCACCATAAGACGGTTCAATAGGACTAACTGCAGGACTAAAGAGAATGACCTGGTCAAGTCACTCCAAATTTAGTCCCTGCGCCCATGTCTGGCCAGGCGCTCCTGGCCGACATGGCCAGGAGCACCTCGGACACGACGATGACGGCTACCAGTCGTACTGTACCGTCTGCTGCCACAAGGCAAGGGGTTGATGCTGCTGTGTAGCAATGCAGTGCCACGTCTGCCAGCACCCAAGAGACATAGGGTGACGGTTACCTGAGCGGGCTCCATGCTTGCCGTGGTATGGCGTCTGCACAGGTAACTCAGGAAAAAAGGCGCGAAACGATTGTCTGCCCTTGCTTTCATGGAGGGAGGGAGGGAACGGGGGCCAGACGATATGTACCCAGAACCACCCGCGACAATGTTTTAGCCCCATCAGGCATTGGGATCTCAACCCAGAATTCCAATGGGCAGCGGAGACTGCGGGAACTGTGGGATAGCTACCCACAGTGCAACACTCCGGAAGTCGACTCTAGCCTCAGTACTGTGGAAGCACTCAGCCGAGCTAATGCACTTAGAGCATTTTCTGTGGGGACACACACACTCGAATATATAAAACCAATTTCTAAAAAACCGACTTCTATAAATTCGACCTTATTCCGTAGTGTAGACATACCCCAAGAGTATGATCTTTTAAAGAGTTGCTTAATTAAGCTTTGCTTGTTCAGAAATCAGAAGACGTTAGGTCAGGTGGACATGGTACAAAGCAAGAGTGTTATAGCATGTGGCACTGCTGTTGCTCTTTGCAAATGAGATACTGTTGCAACAAGAGGAACTGGAATTGGTCACATATGAGCACGTTTGATATAGTTGGTATAACGGAAACCGGGGGGGGGGGGGTATGATTCCCATGATTGAAATGTTAAAAATCAATGGTTAGAACCTATTTAGGAAGGATCGAGTGGGCAAAAGAGGAAGGGAGTGGCCTTCTATGTCAAAAATGGCAATACCTGTTTCCAAGTGAGTCACTGATCACTTGGAATAAAGTGATCTTGAACGCTTATGCATCAATGTCCTAACAGATAAAATCCAAGATGGGGTATTAGCTGGTGTCTGCCTCAGACCTCAGATCACACCAGAGAACAGGAATACCAACACTAGTGTATCTAGAACATCTGGGAAAGAAAGCTGCATGATCATGGGGGACTTCAATTTGAGTTACACATGCTGGAAGTCTCATGTTGGCAGTACTCAAACATCCTTGGAATTTCTAAATACTATATGACAATTTCCTAACTCAAGAAGTGTTGCATCCAGCACAATGGAATTCTACATTAGATCTCATCTACACAGATAAAAAGGAACTGACCACAGAACTAAAAATTAATGGTAGCTTAGGTACAAGTGATCATTACTTGATTACATTTATCATGTGCAAAGATAATAAAGTCCAGAACAGTGATATACAGATAGATAGTTCGTATTCTAAAAGGGCCAATTTCACAAAGCTGAAAACAAAGGGATGGAGAATGTAATCAGAAAAATGTGAACGATCATTGGAAATTGTTTAAGAGTACTTCACTAGATGCCAAAAAAGCCACAATCAAGGAAGGAGGTCATACTGGTTAAAAACCAATCTGGTTGGGGGGGGGGGGGGGGGAAGCGAAGGTAGCTATATAAAATAATATATCAAAACAAGTAGAAGAAAACGGAAGTTGATAGTAATGAATATAAATCAGAAGCTAGGAATTGTAGAACAATTGATAAGAGCAGCAAAGGGACAAGGAGAAATCTATGGTCAGAAGAGTTAAGGACAATAAAGATTTTTTTTTTAAGTATACACAGGAACAAAAAAAATAAAAATCATAAGAATGATATCATCCACTACTAGATGATTAGGGTACAATTACAAATAAGTGCAGAAAAGGGAGACGTTCAATAAATATGTCCACTATATGTAAATGATGGTTTCTCTGTATCTTGAGGTCTTTAAATCATGATTTGAGGACTTCAGTAACTCAGCCAGAGGTTAGGGGTCTATTACAGGGGTGGGTCGGTGAGGAGGTCAGACTAGATGATCTGATCTTAAAGTTATGAGTCTGTGTAGTGATATAAAGTGGATGACACTTTCCATTCCACTAGTATCTCAGGAAGTTGTTAAACAGCAGCTACTAAAGTTAGACAGTTTAAAAATCAGCAGATCCAGATCATCAGCTTTTTCAATACTCTTGCATGCAAGTTGAGGAGCTTGCTTGGACCATTAATGCCGATTTTCAGTAAGTTCCAGAAGACTTGAAGAAATCTAATGTTGGGGAAACCGGATGACCCAAGTAATTATAGGCCTGTCAATCTGACATCAATGCTGGGCAAGATAAAGGAGTGGCTGATACAGGACTTTATTAATACAGAATTAAAGGAAGGTGATATAATTAATGCCCATCAACGTGGGTTTATGGAAACTAGATCTGGTCAAACTCGCTTGTTATCTTTTTTAGGATATTACACATTTGGGTGATAAAAGCAATAGTATTAATGAAACCTACTTAGATTTGTGCAAGGCATTGACTTGGTACCACGACATTTGATTAAAAGACTATAACTATATAAAATTAACATGGCACATATTAACGGGATTAAAAACTGGCAGCTGCTAGATTTCAAAATGTAACTGTAAACAGGGAATCATCGAACAGGTGTGCTTCTAGTGGGGTCCCACAAGGACTGGTTTTCAGCCCCATAACATTTAACATTTTTATCCATTACAAAACAAAGTCACTAATAAAGTTTGCAGATTACACAAAAATTGGGGAGTAGTAAATAATTAAGAGGACAGGGCACTGATACAAAGCAATCTAGATCACTTGGTATGCTGGGCACAAAACCAATATGCATCTTAATATGGCTAAATATAAATGCATACATCTAGGAACAAAGAATTTAGGACATATTTACACAATGGGGGACTATCCCGGAAAGCAGTGACTCTGAAAAAGATTGAGGTCATGGTGAACAAACAACTGAACACAAGCTCCCAGCAGGACACTGTGACCAAAAAGAACTAATGCAATCCTTGAATGCATGAACACGGGAAACTCTAGCAGCAGTAGAGAGGTTATTTAACCTCTATATTATATACTGTGTCCAGTTCTGGTGTCCACAATTCAAGTAGTATGTTAAACAATTGGAGTGGTTTCAGAGAACAGCCATGAGAAAGATGCAAGTATTAGAAAACATGCCTTACAGCGAAAGACTCAAGGAGCTCAAACTATTTTGCTTACAGAGATGGTGAACTGCTAATAGTCTATAAGTACCTCCACAAGGAGCAGATATTAAATATGCTCTCCAATCTAACAGAGAAAGGTACAACATGATCCAATAGCTGGAAGTTGAAGCAAGACAAATTCTGATGGGAAATAAGATGCATTTATTTTTTTAAACAGTGAAGGTAATTAACCACTGGAACAACTTACCAAGGGTTGTTGTGGACTCTCCATCACTGACAATTTTTAAATCAAGACTGAATGTTTCTCTAAAAGATCTGCTCAGGGAATTATTTTGGGGAAGTTCTATGAACTATGTTATAGAGGAGGTCAGACTAGATGATCATGATGGTGATCCCTTCTGGCCTTGGAATCTATTAATCTATGAAAAAGAGCACAAAGCAACCAGTGAAACTCTGGATTCCAATACCCACTAGGTGCTGGTGCTGACTGTCAGAAAGACCTTACTAAATTAAACTGCATAGAACCTTGAAGCATAACAAATATGGGTAGACTGGTACATAGTTTTATTTGGGATCCCAAATAAAACTAGTTGTAGTTATCGTCCGCTTCCTCCTTGTAACATTAAATTATTTCTAATTTGAAGGTTTGATGAGTATTAAAATTTGATTCCTTTTCTAATTCCGTATGTACTTGTTTGTTCTGCAATCCTCTGAAGATAAAGTGAACAGTAATTGTGTAAAACAAGGTAGGAATTTGGGATTTGCCTTTGTGCCTCAATGCACTGGGAGAATTCTCCATCATACTGTACTTTAAGAAAAGAAAGCCTAATGCCAAGGAGTTTAGAGTCAAAGTTCATTTTTTTCTTAGTATGTAGGGCACATTGCACACCATTTTAGAATCAACATTCTGCTATGGTTCCACCTTCTGTTGTCGAGTAGTGTGGCAGTGGACACTAATGCAAGTATGAGATAAATTAATGCAAGTTCTCTTTTGGCTCAGTGGTGGATCTGTAGCTTTCAGATCTCAACTCCGAAGGAACAAAATCCTTTAAGGCATTTAACCAGAACAGGAGCTACTATTTCTGGTGACCCACAAAAATACTGTGGCTCCTTACAGGAGCTGAATACACCATTCTCTGGGCTCAGATGACCTTGTTGATGCTTGTGCATAAAAAGAGTGTGTTGGCATAAGAAAGCTATTATGTAAGTTGAAGCTGCTGTTGTGGAAAAAAAACCCAGCAATGTTCATTTCAGCTCCACAAGAGAGAAAGAGAGAAGAGGAAAGCCAACGTTTGCCAAACGGAAGTACAAAATCTGTAAGGAAAGAAAATTCACAGCTTAACCATAAAGAATAAAATTAACACTATGGGACCTATTTTCAACTCCATTTAATTTCCACAGAAAGTCAGAGTGACTGGATTGTGTCACCTCACACTGTTGTGCAAGTTTTTGTTTTTTTAATTATGATTACTGTACCATCATTATGAGATCATGAATTTTACATATACATATTCCTTTAAGTGATGTCTATCCTGAAGCTCTAAGTGGTTGTACACATTTTTAAAAAGTTATAAAAAAAATAAAATCAAGCTTTAATGGTTAAGTCCTTGGATGGCAAAAGCTGAGTCCAGTTTGACTTTGCTTAATACTGCTTTTTTGCTTCTAGATACTTTCTGCTATTTTTTGCAGTGAGATAGCTGACCTATATATATTTTAAAGACAGAAAGTTAGGGATAACATTCTGAACTGCATAACTTTCCTGACCCAAGAACCTGAACTCAGGGTATGGGAATACAGAAGAATCACTCAACAAAAAGCACAGTCCCCTCCATTCAGCCACCCTATTTCCTTCAATCCACCACCTCAAGAAAAGCACAACTCTCAGAATACTCCACCAGGCTTAACAAATTCAACCAGTGTCAGACTGATGAGGGGACAGGAACAGTTCTAGCTGAGGAACCTTCATGGTGGATACCTTGCAACTGAATCACTCCATTCTGAAAAGCAGAGTGCAGTGTCTCCACTTATTTTAAAGCGTGATGGTACTGAACAGGAAGAAGCAGTCTCAAGTAGCCAGATCCTAAACTATCTAGGGCTTCACAGGTGTCACAGCTTAACAATCGCAAGAAAAGCTTAAAATAGATCTGGATACGTCCCTGGCCCAGCTACTGAGATTGTATTATTGGCTCCAGCCATAAGCAGCACCACTTTTAGTCCAATATTTTCATTCTAGTCAGATGACAGTCTCCAAATACCAATATCTACTGAAATACCAACAGCAAATCAAAGATTGCTTATGAGTGGGACAGTCATGATAAAGATTTAGGGACAACACAGCTGGAGTATGTAGAAGGTCCTCAAAAATCCCACTCAGAAAAGCGTTGAAGAAGATACTATACTGAACCAACTATATTTTGTTTTATAGTAAGCAGGTCATGGTCTCTAATTTAATTTCCATTTCTTTGGCAGGAGTCTTGGTTCCAGGAATAGAAGGTTTCAAAAGCTGTTTTATTTGAATCACCTCAGCTTAAAAATCAAGAAAAAAAATCTTGACTTAAGAGATGTTATGCTAATTTTTAGTAAGAAAAGAAACTCCCCCACAAAAAGAACTGTCTATTTCATTAACAGGTCATATAATTCCCTCCCACAATGAACCTGTGGGAGATGGAAGATAATTTGGCAGACAGTGTGATTTGCTACATGAAGTTCCCCAAACCTCTGAGGAGAGGACAGATGCTACAAGGCTAAGCAGTGCTTTCACTGCTATATTTTCTGGAGTTATTTCTGCTGGCTTTCCAAAGGATGATACTGTAGATCACAACTGCTCCCAGTTCTGCCTCCTGAAAGTGATACCTACAACACTAACACCTCAACTGCAGTGAGATTTCCACCATCAGAAAGAAGGAAGGTGTTTTGCAGCCTACAGCTTGCCTTCTGCGCTTATCAAATAGATTTTGCTAGTAGTCAAGCTTCTTTGATATACTCTGTGCCAAAGTGAAGAGGGTGATAGGACTCAACCTTTTCTTCAATTTTTAAATAAAGTACATAAATGTGTAAAAAATACTTTAGAAAGTGTAAAACTGCAAGTACTGATTGCATTAGAGATTACTGTACTTTGCCTTTTGTATCTTTAATTGTTCTTAAGAGGTATGAACAACAGCTCTCACCTCACAACCTAGCTGCTTCCTGTTGATTCTGAAGAGAGAACAGTCCTCTTCTCAGAGGAGGCAAGTAGGAGACAGACTAGGGAGAAGGAAAACCAGCTAGCTAGATACCTTTGGCAAGAGACCTAAGAAACGTTACAAAGTGTGAAAAATGGATTTGGTGTAAAAGTTTTTTCACTCTCACCAGTGTGAAAGTCATTTTTCAGATGAAATGCCAGAAATTCTTTAATATCCCTTACAAAACAAATTAAATTTAAATTGGCATTTTCCAGCTCAGATGAAACAGGCACGCCATGGAGCACTTTGAAGTTGTCACAGTGCCTCTTTGGGATCCAGGCTTCTAGCAAAACCCCCTCAGAGTGAAGGAATTTGAGAAGACATTAGGGTAGCGATCAGTTCACTTTGGAGTTTTAGAAGTCTTTACCAAACCAGTTTAACAGAGTTTAGCTTCTCCTCTTAAGTTTCATGGCTTGAGGCTTCTTTTCCCAACACATGGTAAAAGTCAGCTACAACATTTGCATACACAGTAGCAAATTTTATTTGCTAGATACATTGCAGCAGAACCCAGTGCTACATATAAGTGTATTAAGTCCAATACCTAAGTACACTTACATTTAGGTGGTCTTGTCTTTGATTCTTTCTGATTTTTTCTAAAATTGCAAGGTTCTCTTTTTCAATGCCTTCATCCTCAGATTTCTTTCCATCAACAGGCTCTTCTTCCTTCATGTCATAGTGATCTAGATCTTCAATGTCCTACAAAATTGAGGAAAATTCACTGAAACATATGAACTGTAAATCCCAGTTAGCACAAAAGATTGCTCTCCATGCTGGGGCTTGGGGGCATAAATGGTATACTCTGATGAATACCAAATTAGTCATCTTTTGATGCTACTTTTATTTTGCCTAGATTTTGCTATCACCATTAACAGGACATTCTCTTGTAATTTAGGGAGGCTGTGTGATTGTACACAAGGCCCAGACTCGTCTACCCTTCTGCTGGCAGAGACTCTGGTGGCAAAAAGGCAGCATTGCGGGAAGGGGAGGTTGCAGTTTACCAGTCCATTGAAATAGGTAGAAAAACAGGGGTCTAGACCACCTCTGAGGAGCAGAGGGAACGTGACCAGAGAAGCTGGAAATGAACCTGTCTAGAGCATCCTCGACAGAATCTTAAATGCAACTTTCCACTTCCACAGTAGAAACTCAGAAGTTGTAAAACTTTTACTAATCCACATCTGGTGCTTGCCAAACATGGAAGACAGAAAAACAAAATACAATTTGTGTGGGGGGGGGTGGAGGGTGAGAAAACCTGGATTTGTGCTGGAAATGGCCCACCTGATGATCACTTTAGATAAGCTATTACCAGCAGGACAGTGGGGTGGGAGGAGGTATTTTTTCATATTCTCTGTGTATAAATAAAGTCTGCTGCAGTTTCCACGGCATGCATCTGATGAAGTGAGCTGTAGCTCACGAAAGCTCATGCTCAAATAAATTGGTTAGTCTCTAAGGTGCCACAAGTACTCCTTTTCTTTTTGCGAATACAGACTAACACGGTTGTTACTCTGAAAAAAATACATTTAGTTCACTATGTGAAGCTTTCATCTGAAAGAGGCCAGAGGGAGCATCTGCATTACATGGACATTAAAAAGGACAGAGGAGATTATGTCACGGTTGAAGACATTAGACTACAACTCAGATCTGGGTTCAAATCTCAGTTCTACAGTCATTCTGACCTTGGACAAGTCATTTAACTTCTGTGCCTTTAAAAATAGTGGGGATAATACTTCCCTACCTCACAGGGTATTGTGAGGCTAACATAATTATTTGTAAGTTGTTCAAGTACTATGATTATGAGAACCATGCAAATACCTAGATAGGTAAGTTCGTAAGTTACTAAAAAGCAGGATTTGCTCTAGGGTTCTTGTCCAAGTTTTTCCCTCCTGCCACTGTTGTGCTTCATTTGTCCCCCAGATGACATCCTCCTTGCTAAAAGGAGGCTGAATTTCAGTAACGCTGCAAGTATACAGGATGTAACATACTTTGGAATCCTTCAACACAAAATTAAGTGTTATTTACTCAAGAGTCCAGACTGGGAGTATACACCATATGCTGGGAAATCTTGAGGTAGTAAGAGATGACCTGAAAACTAGGAAAGGTTTTGGAAGTGTCTTCACTTACTTGGTGCATTTGACAGCATTTTGTATGCATTTCCCATCTGTGAGATTCTTTCAGATGAGAGCAACATTTTTAAAAGGACATAATCATAAGCAGTGCTACTGGTATAATACCCCAAATTATATGGTTTTAAAAATTGGACTAGATTTCAAATGGATTATGTCCGACACTCATCTGTCTTCAGGGAAGCACTACATTGCTTCTATATAGTGAAGACAACCCTTTTGCCCAGTGTCAATTGTACAGGAAATAGGGGTTTGGTTGAAAGCAAGCAAGTTCTAAGACACTTCTAGAAATGCTCCAACACTAGTCAGTCTGCTTTACCTAGTAGCTGGCCACAGCAGACTCCTTTAGAGTTATTCCATTCCATGAGGTACATGTATTTAGGTTCTTTTTGAAAAAGTTGTATTAATTCTCTATTCCAAAAACAGTTCCCTTGTTGTATTTAATATCCTTTTTATTTAAAATATAAATTTTAAGCCTGAGTAGTTCTTGTCTAATAAAACCTTTATATTGTTTAAACACAGACATTTGTTTCTCTTTGAGCCATTCTAGCATATTATGGAAGTAATTTGAGGTGGGAGTTGCATACATGACGGAGCTTATTAAAATTAGCACCATGTTGCTATACAATCATATTACCCACTTAAAGTTTGGTCTCTGCTGTTTCACACTTTGCTCTACCTCTTCAATATATCTGAAGTTAAGGGTTTGTGGTTTGTTTTTTTTTAATTGTTCAGCTGATTTATGAGAGTTAGTGAACAAATTTGCTCCCAACATGAAGCCTCAGTTTCAACTTGGGAAACCTTTTAAAACATAAACAAAGCCAGTTCATAGACTATTTGAAATAAGGGTTTACAGTGCAAACTTGCTGATATGGCACAAGCTTTTTATATACTGTTGGAACAAACAATGAACAGATGTCCATGTTTCAATATACAAATACCTCATCCTCAGCAGAATACTTTGAGAAACTATATTTTCGTGGATGAAGGGTTATCTGAGAATGTCAGGTAAAACTTCAAAGTTTTTGGTCAACGTTCATACTGCAGCACTTTTCAGAAGGCCATTTTTTGCTAGGAATATGTGCATTTTGTTTACATTAGCAATCAAGGCAAGGATTGTGCAGCCTCTTGAACACAAACATCAGATTTACAATAACAACAATTTCTCAGAAGCACATACTTCACCCATATCTTCTTCCTCCTCCTCCTCTGATGTTACTTCTTCCGTCGTTCCATTCTGGAATATAAAATTAGGTTTCATGAATTGTATGGATTTTTTTTATTTTTTTTTTTTTGCTTAGCATCACAGTAGCAGCTCTGGTATGGCAGGAAAGAAATGCAGTACATATGAAAATTTACATTTACCAAGATTCACACAGGACTGCAGCTTAATCTAAAAGGATCAAACAGAAAGGTGAGGTACACCCAGTTTTATTTACTCCCTTACCAGGAAAAGTGGTAGAGATAGATTTATGTGCAAAGTTCAAGTTAACATGCTGCCATGCCATTATTAGCATAGCTATTGTAACATTAAATCTAACAAAGTGGGAGCTTAAAAAGGATATAATAAAAGGACATCTATTTAAAGACAGTGGTTAACTGTGGTAAACTACTAAAATGAGACAGATAGCTTTCTGAGGTCATGACAGTCATCTCTGTTTTCAGAACATTCAGAGTCCACATGGATCCTATGATGGCCTCAATTAAGTCATGAGCTAACTAAAATCTGTTTACTTCTATAGTAAATATGAATTGTGCAACAATTATTATAAAATACTGACTATGCGGTTTAGTTCAAATTTTTAATGAATTGTCACATATTATATGGAACAGCAAGTTGAATCAATTCTTCAGTAATTTGCTGCAGATTATCTCAGGTTTGCCTCCAGTTTGCTGGTGTAACCAGAACTGTTCAGTGAAACTACTTCCTTTTATGATGATCTAGTCACTTACAAGTCCATCTCAGAGTGGAGTTTCCTTTTCCTTGTGTGTAACTGGGGAAAGACAGATATACTATACAACTATAATCTTGCTCATCTTTAGTCACATTCCAGTTTAGTCATTACTATAAGTTATGTTACCACATGACAACCATCTGCTGTTCTAGAGGAGTTTAGAAGCCATGTTATCTTAATACATACAAATAAAAGGAATATTCTCAGAGCCGATTACATATACTTAGGGCTCTAACAAAATTTACAGCCATGAAAAATGCATCATGGACCATGAAATCTGGTCTTGTGTGCTTTTACCCTACACCAGTGGTTCTCCAACTTTTGTACTGGTGACCCCTTTCACACAGGAAGCCTCTGATTGCGACCCCCCCTTCTAAATTAAAAAAAAACCAAAACATATTTTTATATATTTAACACCATTATAAATTCTGGAGGAAACATGAGATTTGGGTTGGAGGCTGACAGCTCACGACCCCCCATGGAATAACCTCAAGACCCCCTGAGGGGTTCTGACCCCCAGTTTGAGAACCCCTGCCCTACACTATACAGATTTCACAGGGGGAGACCAGGGTTTCTCAAATTGGGGGCCCTGACACAAAAAGGAGGTAAGGGGTGGGGTCCCAAGGATATTTTAGAGGGGGTCGCAGTATTGCCACCCTTATTTCTGCACTGCCTTCAGAGTTGGGCAGCCAGAGAGCAGCGGCTGTTGGCTGGGTGCCCAGCTCTGAAGACAGTATCCTGCCAGCAGCAGCACAGAAGGAAGGGTGGCAATACCATACCGTGCCATCCTTAATTTTACACTGCTGCTGACAGTGGCTCTGCCTTCAGAGCTGGGCTCCTGGCCAGCAGCCACCGCTCTCCAGCTGCCCAGCTCTGAAGGCAGAGCCACTGCCAGCAGCAGTGGTGCAGAAGTAAGGGTAGCTGTACCGCAACCCCTCCTCCCCCTCAATAAACTCGCAAGCCACCCCCCCAAATCCTTTTTGGGTCAGGACTCCTACAATTACAACACCATGAAATTTCATATTTAAATAGCTGAAAACACAAAAGGAGAAAGCCATGTCAGATTTAGGCAAAGGCTCTGTGAGATAGGACCAAGATGTTATCTGCAATACATGGGGAAGTAGAAAAGTGACTCAAGTTGTGTGGGTAAATTATTTAACCAAAGATTATAATAGCTAAAGCAGGAGCAAGTTAGGCTGTCTAAGCAATTTGGCTATGGGGACCAGAAAGTGGAGTGGGTGAATTTTTGAAGCATCAGAGGAAAGAGCAACAGGATGGCACAGCATGGATGTTTATGTATTTGGGTGGAGAAGGGAGGAGTTGAAAATTCCAGGTAACAGCCCATGCTGACAGGGAGAATGGTGGGGTTAATTGTAACACAGCATCTGGGAGAAAAGATACACTCAGTTGTGGCCCTGGGGAGCCTGAGACAGACATATCTGTCTGGATGGTTTTGTTAAGATAGCTAGATATGACATCCAAAGTGGAGAAGTACACTTGAGAGTAGACAGGCCCATGTGAGTGGAGTCTCTCAGGGTTCTATTCTTGAACCCCTCTTCCAGAGAAGGAGATGCTGCCGAAGAAGCCACTGAAAAAGTGGCTGGAGAGGTAAGAGGAGAACCAGGAAAGAACAGTAATGAAAGCCAAGAAAATGCAGGTTAAGAATCAACAGTATCAGAGGCACATGAGAGATCAAAGAGGACTGAATATAGGCCCCCTATGACAGCCAGAAAGAAAATGAGCAAGTGACATCAATTTCCATGAAATGGAGATAGTAGAAGGTAGATTACAGTAGATCCAGTGGTTTGAGGTGAGACAGTTGATGCAGTGGTTGTAGGCAGACTGTTTAAGTTGAAAGATGAAGTAGAAGGGGGAGGCAATATATTAGAGTCAAAGCTTTTGTTTTTAAGATGATGTGGCTTACCAAAGCTTATTCGACCCCTTCCATTCTGTGTACAGAGGAGACTTTTATGGTTTAAGATGAAAGGCTGGCTGTCAGAGGAGTATGAGTTGGAAGAGAATAGGTGAGCGATAAAGATCAGTGACTACTACCAACAGCAGGAGAGTAGGACTAAATGAAGAGAACAAAATACAACTCTCTCCTTGAAGATGAAGCAGCATGTCAGAAGAGAAGAGGGGACTGAGAAAGCAGTTGAAGATGGCAGACAGACAATGGATTCAAGGAGGAAGTAGTAGAGTCATTTAGGGGGCTAGACAGTAATGCAAAATATAAAGGGAAAGTTTGCATGGGCAGAAGTTCTCTAGATTTTTCTCCAGAGATTTCAATGCCATGGGAGCCATACGGGACATGGCTGGAGCTAAGTACGTTTGTGGAGAGGGGTAGTGGTGGCAGCAGTGCAGTGGGTGAAAGTCAGATTGGGAGGACAGACTAGGGATATGAAGGACAACAAGAACAGTGGAGAATTCAGAGATGTTGATAGTCTGAAAGTCACAAAAGAGAGTTGTGAGATGCTGACAATTGGCCTGAGATCAGGAATTCAGCAAGAGAGGTAATAAAGAGACCCGTGCTTAGTGAAGACTAGGTCCAAGGAATGGCTGTCTTATGTGACAGAGCTGAGTCAGGGACCGGGTTGAAAACTGAATGAGGTGGCGAGAGAGAAGGTAGAAGGCCAATAGGTCAGATGAGACAGTCAATATAATAATTAAAGTCACCATGGATAATGTAGATGACAGATGAAGAAGAGAGGGGAGCCAGGAGTTCTGAGGCAGTAGATGACAGCTGAGTGGAAGGGGAATGGTGGAGTTAATTTTGACAGAGGAGCCCAAAGGATCGCAAATAGGTAGGAAGAGGAGAAGAAAGAAAACAATAATAGAAAAGGCAATCACTGTCAGCATGCCTCTTGCTAGCTGCTTCAGGCATGGGGAGATGGAGAAGGAATGCCCTTTGGTCACTAAGGATCTACTGATATATGCAGTAAAAGAATGAGTATGAAAATAGTTACTCAAAGTTGTTACAGAAGCATGGGGAAAAAAGTCAAACAACGGATGGAAAATATTTTTTGGAATCCCCAAACTAAAATCTTGGGCCAAGTTCACAACTGACAGTCCAGATGTTGTACACATGAACACTTCCCCACAACCTCTCCCTCACTGGGAATTGGGATGGGGGAAAGGGAAGCTGTACATTATTCTGTCAAAGTAAATCCTACAACAAAATTAAAAAGGAAGGACAGGTGCCCTAAGTTTTGGTATAAAGCAATAGTGCTTTGTGTCCAAACACTGGCTCCTTTAAGATCATTCCCTTCCTTCTTGCTGTATACAATCTTGTTAGAATTAAAGAACAGGCTTTTAATTTCCAGTAGATGTCTAGATCTTTTGGATTTACCTGTCCTGTTGGTAATGGCTGATCTAACATCTCAACATCTGGATGTTGAGGAAGGTTGTATAATCTGCAGAGGTCACATATCAATCGCTTCAGTTGTTGAAGAAGCTATAAAAATTAAAAAACAAGTTTTATTTTAAACACATTTCCAAGTTTCTACAGCAGAAGATACTGAACATTCAGCCTATCACTTTAACATGTACATACAGAACTAAGTCCGCACAGTATTAAGTCCAAAGAATGGTAACATAAGTAATTAAGTTCCAGGCACTCATTTTTCTATAATGATCACACTCCTATAAATTCCTAAATCAGAAAACCACCAGCATGGCAAGTCAACAATGGAAACGGTAAAAGTTTTCTGGGTTTCACAGCTCAAGGATCAAATTTGTGCAAGCAATGTCCATGAAGCTGCTCTACCCTAAGAGCAGTGAAATGGATTACATCTCAAGAGGCACAATCTATCTCCCAGCTTTCTGTCTTGGAGAAGTGTGCTTTTTAAATATGAACGCAGCCTGGAGCCATGTGGCCATGGCCTTACCCTTTTCCAACCCACTTTGGGCTAACACACCCCTAGAACAGTGGGAGCTAGCAGTCCCAGTATAAGGAATGAGACTGGCTCTTGTGCAGGGATAAGAGGAAGAGTAATCTCCTCTCCTCACACCTGTCCTCCTGTAATAGGTTCAGGCATAATTTCAGCCCAAATTACTAGAACTATTGGATTCCAGTAGTTCTTAATGTGCTATTGATTACTGTATCTTGCAATAAAGTTATAATATGTAAATGAAGTGACTTCTCATGGTCATGGTATCCACAACATAGGCTGCAGAACTGGGGAGTGGGTGGGACCACCATGATCATGGTCCAACCACCTTTTGGCTGGGCCGAACCTTAGTGACAATGAGACTGGGTGGTGTTGCAACCAGGCACATGGATTGCCGCACCACTCAGATTTGCACTACGTCACAACACTCATTCAAAAATCACAGAGGGCAGATGTAGGTATTCATGGTTCATGTCAGGCTGCTGATGGTGGAGGAAAGGGAAGAGGAGGGTCAGGTGGGGGAGGGGGGAAAAGAGGGAGGAGATCTATGCCTTTTCCCACTTCCCTGCATAGAATAAATTTATTTCTGCAGATGAGGAATAGTGGCATTAATTTTGCCTCTTACCACTACACTTGAACTGTTCACATGAATTCACTTCCATGATTATTAACATTCCAAACCTCTGAGCAACTCACAAACACCCACTTTAAAAAAACAACAAAAAAAACAACATCCCTATCACAAAATGTTTCCTTCCTTCCTCCTTTCCAAGCCCTCAAACATGAATTAGGCAAAGAAGCAGTGATTGCAGATTATATATTTCCTCTATGTTCCACAAGGACTATGCACTTGTCATAATAATAAAGGGAAGGGTAACCACCTTTCTGTATACAGTGCTATAAAATCCCTCCTGGCCAGAGGCAAAACCCTTTCTCCTGTAAAGGGTTAAGAAGCCAAGATAACCTTGCTGGCACCTGACCAAAATGACCAATGAGGAGACAAGATACTTTCAAAGCTGGGGTGGGGGGAGGAACGAAGGGTCTGTCTGTCTGTGTGATGCTTTTGCTGGGAACAGATCAGGAATGCAGTCTCAGAACTTCTGTTAGTTAGTAAGTAATCTAGCTAGAAATGCGTTAGATTTCCTTTTGTTTAATGGCTGGTAAAATAAGCTGTGCTGAATGGAATCTATATTCCTGTTTTTGTGTCTTTTTGTAACTTAAGGTTTTGCCTAGAGGGATGCTCTATGTTTTGAATCGGATTACCCTGTAAGGTATTTACCATTCTGATTTTACAGAGGTGATTCTTTTATCTTTTCTTTAATTAAAAGTCTTCTTTTAAGAACCCGATTGATTTTTTCATTGTTCTTAAGATCCAAGGGTTTGGGTCTGTGTTCACCTGTACAAATTGGTGAGAATTCTTATCAAGCCTTCCCCAGGAAAGGGGGTGTAGGGCTTGGGGGAAGATGTCTCCAAGTGGGCTCTTTCCCTGTTCTTTGTTTAACACGCTTGGTGGTGGCAGCATATAGTTCAAGGACAAGGTAAAGTTTGTACCTGGGGGAAGTTTTTAACCTAAGCTGGTAAGAATAATCTTAGGGGGTCTTTCATGCAGGTCCCCACATCTGTACCCTAGAGTTCAGAGCGGGTAAGAAACCTTGACAGCACTATAATACAGAAGATGAAGCCTGCAGATAGAGTTCCCAACCCTCCAGGATTGTCCTGCGGCCTCCAGGAATTAAAGATTAATTTTTAATTAAAGTTTATGTCATGTGACAAAACCTCCAGGTTGGCAACCCTACCTGCAGGAGCTGGACATAAGGTACTAAATTGCTGCCAGGCGTAGATCTCCCTTCTACAAGATATTAGGGAGAGAGAGTTTTCCTGCCACTTTCAGAGTGCAAAACAAGATATCTGTTTACACAGATCTTCCTGCATTAGAAGCAGCTAGTTTTAGGCTAGAAAGCCCCGATTCCCTTTAAGTATTTCCCTGTAAGGAGAATCCCTAAGGAGGCAATCTAGCTCATCAAGGCTGCAGAAGAGATCATCAGTCAGGACAATGCAGATACTTCAATTAGTTTATTTTGGTGTTTAGATGCCATGGGGATTAGTAATTATATTTCTTTACATCACTAGTCCTGGAATTGGCAACCATTTTAAAGATACAAGGTCTTGTGATTAGCTGAGCTAGACATACTTACCTTATCCCACTGGAGCTGAAAATCCAGGTTTTCCAACAGCATGAAGCACTTGTTTCTACCTCAGACTGTGATTTTTAGGGACTCTTAGATGACAGAAAAGCTGCTTTCAAAAAGTTTATAAAAAATGGAAATGAGTAAGTGTTTTCCCCCTTTGTAGCCTGATTTCCCTTAAAAAGGAAAGTTACTTGCAGGCAGAAGGCTATGAATTACAGTACCAGTACATTAACAAAAAGCCTAAAGTAGCTCTTTTGTATCTTACTTATGCCACACTTTCTATGTCTCTGAGACATTCAGGTCATCCTGACAACTCCTCATGAATAACATGGGTCATGCCCATAAAGCCTGTGTACTACCACTATACACCTAGAGGAAAACAGTATGTGGTGGAAAGATTTTAGCAACACAGCTGGGAAGACCACACTCCTCATGAGTTGTGCTATTTTTCTGTAGCTTTCTATTTATTTTCTAAAAGCAGCTGACACTTCTATGTATTCTGAATGCTAAGAGTCCTAAGGAGATTAATTAGTGGGTGGAGTGCAGATAAGGCAGCCAAAGGCGGATGATAAATATCACATGGATATCTCTACCACATGCGTATACAGGGCCTATTGGGAGGGTGGGGGGTGGGAGGTGTGTGTGTGCGCACACCTGGGAATAGAATAATAGCACTAAAACTCAGGGATAACTGAGTCAACATTATTTAAAATTTTATTGTAAAAAGTGAATTTTATTGTAAGAGAGCACTCCCCAGTAGGAACATTTCTAAAGGCCCAATAGCTGTAGTTAAACTTCTAAAGAATCTGGTCATTTTTCACATGACTATCTATAGCTTCTGAGCACATGGACTTTTTAAGGCAATGTCTACACTACCAAATCACGTAGACTTAACTTACATCAGCATACAGTCACCGTAGTTATTAAATATCACTTGTGTGCGCCCGCGTGCACTTCGCTTTGTGTTAGCGGTGCGCGTCCTCACCAGAAACGCTTGTATCGACTGTATTATCAGTGTTGGGCATTGTGGGACGAATCCTGAAAGCCAGTAACAATTGATGTAAGCAACGCAGTATGTAAACTGAACAGTGAGTCGACCTAATTACATTGACTCTACGCTGCTCCTCGGGGGGAAGTGGTGTTACTAAATCAGCACAGAAAAGGACTTAAGTCAGCGGGAGCCAAATTTAAGTAAAGACACTTCAACAGCAAGATTGATGCAAGCCAGTTTACACTGACCTAACCCAGTAGTGTAGACTAAGGACTAAGATTTGGCTCTGCTATTACTAGTGGGGGCAGAGAACATACCTATGAGCAGCAGCATAGGGTGGGGTGTGATTGCAGAAAGGAGGAACGAAAGTCTCATTACTTCTGTCCTTGCTTCCCCCTTCCCCCTTCTAAAAGAGAAATAAAGGGGATTACGAGAGAATACAAAGCTACTTTCTGCCTCTCACCCTCCCAATGAGATTCAAGGATGAGAGAAGTTCCCACAGTCAGGGGTTGGAAGGGAGAAGGTTCCCACTCTCCTGCATCCAAGAGGATGGAGAGGAGCCCCTCTTTGCTTCCAGCAATGGAAGTTGGGTGGCTTAGACCAACTTCCAAATTATTTAATCCCTACTAGATAGGTGTGATGTTGCACTCCATATGCTTATGGAAATATGCTTTGACTGTGAATATAATGTAACTGGAATATGCTTTAGGCAAAAGGTCTCTTGTAAGGTATCATTACCAGACTTGTAATCTACTAAGTGTGTTCATACTATTTGTATGAATGTATCATTCTTGTATCTGAAGTGAGAAATATGAAGTATTTCTCTGAAGTCTTATTGCAATTATACAGAGTGTGGGCCATTAATGGTGGTTTAGAATCTTGATGGCTCCCATTGACTAGGACAATTAGTTGTAAGTGGCTCTGTTTACCTGCAAGCCTTCCTGTGTTCCTGAGAGTCAGACTGGGAAGAATGGAGGCTTGGGGTCTCACAAGACATGCGACCATGTCACCTGGTATTGGAATCCATCTTAAATCTGGTGCTTTTCCATTTAGAAGGAGGGGTGGGAACCCAGAGACACAAAAGATTCCCGCCTTGTGACAAAGATATAAAAGGGGGTGGAACAGAACAAAGGGGGCTGCCAGTCATAAGAAACTCCTAGTTACCACCTGAGCTGGAACTAACAAGAACTGTACCGGGGAAAGGATTGGGCCCAGACTAGGAAGGAGTCTAGTCTGTGAAAGAAGCTTATTGGAACACCTCTGAGAGTGAGATATTATCTGTAATCAGTTTCTTAATGTATTAGACTTAGACTTGCGTGTTTTGTTTTATTTTGCTTGGTAACTTACTTTGTTCTGTCTATTATTTAAAACCACTTAAATCCTACTTCTTATACTTAATAAAATCACTTTTGTTTATTAGTAAACTCAGAGCAAGCGATTAATACCTGGGGGAACAAACAGCTGTGCATCTCTATCAGTGTTATAGAGGGCAGACAATTGCGGCATTTACCCTCTATAAGCTTTATATAGAGTAAAACTAACTTATTTAGGGTTTGAATCCCATTGGGAGCTGGGTGTCTGGGTGCTGGAGATCAGTGACTTGCTGAGGAGTTTTTGGTTAAAGCCTGCAGCTTTGGGGGTGTGGACCAGACCTGGGTCTGTGTTGCAACAGGCTAGCATGTCTGACTCAACAAGGCAGGGTTCTGGAGTCCCAAGCTGACAAAGAAAACAGGATTAGGGGTAGTTTCAGCACATCAGGTGACCGTCCCAAGGGGGGGGGGGTCTCTGTGACCAAATCCATCACAACAGGTATGGAAATAGTGTACAATAGGCATCTCATCACGTGCTGCCCATAGACTCAGTTATCTCCTACCTTACCCACTTCTTTCTGGATAGTACAAAATACTTAGAAATTCAAGAACACATTGCCTCTGGAGCAGCTCAAATTCTGTCTCAACTGCCCTGTGAGGTATGCAAGTAACCTCATTTACGGAAAAAGAAACAGACATCAAGTAAAACTACTTGCTTTAGGTCACACAGAAAGGCTTCAGCAAAGCTGCGAACTGAACCCCAGTTGACATCAACCACAAGGCCATTCTTTCCCATCCAGTCTAGCTATTTCCAGGGTTTCCCTGCACCAATCTGTCTCAGACACTAGCTCTCCATGATAAGGGTCACCACCACCTTCCTTAAAATCAGCAAGGTTAGCAAGCCACAAATTTCCCAGCAGTCAGAACAATGTATAAAGATGCGGTGATGAAAAGTGTCCGTATTACTTGTGTGACTGAATTTCTCTGGCCAATTTTGTACTATGACCTGCCTGAATGCTCAGTGCCAAATCAGAGGAAGCTACAGAACTCAGCACGTGAGATAAAGCCATGGCAGAAATAGGTCAGCCTTACATACACAGCTTTAAAGGAGTTAAAGTAACGATGGTTGGGCCATCAAGTAGCAGGAGAATTTACCTCGCTGGCTCCATCCATGCTAGGATGTTTTACTCTTCCCAAGGCTAAACCTGGGATCAAAGAAGATTTACAAAACCACACAGACCCTAGAAAAGGGAGGCATTATTTTTGGGTGAACGGAAAGAGACTGGCCAGGATGTATCAGTGAAAAGACCGACAGTCAGAGACAGGGAGAAGGCTGCAAGCATGTAGGCTGTTTCTCCCAACTCAGAGATGTAGAATAATGACAAACCTGCCTGAGATTGGCATAGAGATTAAGTTTAGGTAACGGAATATACTTGTAGGTCTGTTATTTTAAAATCCACCTCTAAGTGCTGTGTACATTTTGTTATTTGTTTTTTTAAATGCTCCCAAATTCTCAGAAAATCTGTGCTAGATCTTCTAGATCCAGGCTACCCAAGAAATATTCAATCTCTAAGCCAGAACACCAGTGACTCTTGTGTATTAGATTCCTCTTCCCTGTAAGGTATCTGAGTACAGTCTAGATTTGACAAGCCAGAGAATCTTCAGGAGAGAGGTGCCATAATATGATGATTTAGAAGTTCTTGGAGGGCTATGACTGTGGCTGATGAGAGGCCTACCCACCCCAACTTCTGCACCATTTTAATGGCAAGTTTCATTGTAGGCTGACTGGGTGAGACATCTCAATACCTGCCTGTTTAGATTTTCTTGGTAAGTTTAATATCAGGATACTTGTTCTTTTAGCAGAATCTTACATCAAAAAAGATTCTGCAGGAGGGCAGAAGGACATTTTCCTAAAAACACAAACACCACAGGAGAATTGTGAAATAGTCTTGCACACACCTGAGTTATACTGTGGTAACTGAGTGACTCCAAATAGACCTATGAAATTATTTATACCCCTCAAGGGTTCTGAGAACTTGTTCTTGCAGTTGCTGTGATGGTGTTATAGTTCCAAGAGGTGTTTAGACATTCATTTCAATTTCCTGTATTCACGTATGATGAATATGACGAGTTTTATTTAACTCTGGCCCACACAAGAGGCCCTTTTATATGTTCTTTAGAAATTTTCCATTTCAGCACAAAGGCACAAGGAATTTTAGAGATCCTTAATTGTAAAATTAATGTATTCCCTCGGTCCACTGTGAAGCATAGGTACCTTTGACCACCTAGGAAAAACACACTGGATAAGAGAATACATAGCAATACAGCAATAAGTGCTAGCCTTCCACTCTAGGAAATAGCTAGAGAATATGACAGGGAGGGACAGCATGAAGGGGAAGGGGGGGAAAAACAGAAAATATCTTGCTTCATATATGTCACACAATTTAGAGAAACATCAGCTATTGCTAATGACTGAAATATTGTGTCCAAGCATGTTCCGTAGATGTTTGAAGTTTCAGCAGAACAAAAATGAAGCTTCCATCCTACATGATCCCTTAGTGTACATTACATTGCAGTTAAAAACCTGCAACTAGCCCATGCCAGATGACTTGGGTTCAAGCTAAGGGGCTGTTTCACTGCGGTGTGGACATTCATGCTCTGGCTGGACTCTGGGCTCGAGATCCCTGTGAGATTGGAGGTTCCGAGAGCTCGGGCTGCATCCTGGCCCCAAAGGACTACACTGCAATGAAATAGCCCCTTAGGCTGAACCCCCCTGGTTCAAGTCAGCCGGGTACAGGCCAGCTGTGTCTAATTGTAGTGTAGACATACCCTTAGTGATCCCAGCAGAAATACAGCTGCTACTGTTCGAATAATTTACATGAGGGAGATTAATGAATTTTCTTATTTCAGTGAAGAACATGTAAAGTATTTTAATTCATAAATCGGGAAGTTTTAATATGCTCATAGTTACATTACCTTATCCACATTACAGACATCTATAGTGTCAAAAAATATTAAAACACATTATCAAGGTTGCAAAGTCAAGCACTCAAAATTTCAGAAATGCCAGAAATAAAGTTGTCCATGCAACCCTAAGTCGGCTCCCTTGTGCATATGCATTATGATGGTCTTTAAATCACATAATTTTTAAAAGAAGTATAGTTGGATAAATAGTAGCTTCCCACTTTTTAAAGAAACAAATGGAAAAAAACCCAAGTGCTATCATGTGGAACCATACTGATGCCTAAATTTGGTTCATCAGCAGGGTCCAGATCCTCAAATGCATAGCACAGATCTCTACCACTCAATTTAATGATGTAACTAGTAGCTTTAGTAGGCGGTTTTCCTCTATGTGGACAAGCCACTAGAAAGGGATGATATACTGTCAGTGGGTTTTACAGCTACGTACTGACAGAGGAAAGAAGAGACTAAGAACCTTGAACTGGACCCAGGAGCCACAGAGGAGAGTGTGTTCAGACATCCTTCTGCCCCCTGCCATATACCTCAGCTCACCCACTTACTCACCTTCCCCTCCTCTGAATGCCTCCGCCGCCACACTCCCTGCATTTGAGACATGCGGTTTCTTCCTCCTCTGACTGGGCACCAGTAGCAGGTGCACTGAGAACACAGGAGCAATAGTCTCCCTGCTCTCAGTGCCTATCCCCAGATAAGTACTCTCTGGCTGCCAGGAAGAGTCCTGCTCACCCCAGGTTGGAGCATGCCTGGTGCTGAGTGAATATTTAGGGATCTAACTAACAAGCCTCTCCCGTGCATGTACAAACTGCAATTTTTCAGAGGCATACAACTTGACCAGATTTGGGGGAAATTTACACAGGGATAGCAGCAAAAGGCATACCTGACACTAGCGCTGCCTCCCTACCAAGTCTAGGGTCCCTGCAGATTTCCCTCAGCAAAGCTACTTTACTCTTAAGCCACTCCCAGCCTCTGGCAGCTAGCTCCTCTCTTTTGTGTGATCCAGGCTGGTTTCCACAGAGGTTAACAGGCCCCAGTTATTTCTGGGCCTTGCTTGGAATCCATGGCTGTCTAACTAAGCCACTCACCTGCCCCTCTGAGGCCCTGGACAGGCAGTATATCCTATAAAACAAAACAATGGTGAGATGAACAAGTCACTGCCAGGTGTGACTGTAACAAAATAACTAACTCTTTCCCTATGAAGGTAGCATTCCTGATGAAGTACATAACCAAAAATCTGTGTTTATTCCTCCAGCCATGACCTTTCTTTGGGCACCAACTAGTATTTGCACACACAAACAGACACTGCATTTATACAATGAAATTCAGCATGACAAACCATGGACAAGTTTACTGCCTTGTCACAAGTTCTCATGTGGTTATCTAAACTAGGGCTGTCAATTAAATGCAGTCAACTTTCACGTGATTAACTCAAATTAATAGCAATTAAAAAGTTAATTGTGATTAATTGCAGTTTTAATCACACTGTTAGACAATACCAATTGAAATTTATTAAATATTTTGGATGTTTTCCACATTTTCAAATATATTGATTTGACTTACAGCACAGAATACAAAGTGTACAGTGCTCACTTTATATTTATTTTTCATTATAAATTTTTGCACTGTATAAAAATAAAAAATAGTATTTTTTGATTCACTTAATACAAGTACTGTAGTGCAAAATCTTTATCATGGAAGTTAAATTTACAAATGTAGATTTATTTTTTTGTTACATAACTGCATTCAAAAACAAAACTATCTAAAAATTTAGAGCCTACAAATCCACTCAGTCCTACTTCTTGTTCAGACAATCGCTTAGACAAACAAGTTTGTATACATTTACACGAGGTAATGCATGGCATTGTTGTAGTCAGTGTTGCAAGATATTTATGTGCCAGATTTGCTAAAGATTCATACATCCCTTCATGCTAAAACCACCATTCCAGAGGACATGCGTCCATGCTGATGGTGGGTTCTGCTCAATAATGATCCAAAGCCGTGCAGACCAACGCATGTTCATTTTTATCATCTGAGTCAGATGCCACCAACAGAAGGTTGATTTTCTTTTCTGGTGTTTTGGGTTCTGTAGTTTCTGCATCAGAGTGTTACTCTTAAGAATTCTTAAAGCGTGGTCCACACCTCATCCCTCTCAGATTTTGGAAGGCACTTCAGATTCTTAAGTTTTGGGTTGAGTGCTGTACCTGTCTTTAGAAATCTCACATTGGTACCTTCTTTGCCTTTTGTCAAATCTGCAGTGGAAGTGTTCTTAAAATGAACAACATGCTGGGTCATCATCCAAGACTGCTATAACATGAAATATATGGTAGAATGCGGGTAAAACACAGAGCAGGAGACTTACAGTTCTCCCCCAAGAAGTTCAGTCACAAACTTAATTAATGTATTATTTGTTTAATGAGTGTCATCAGCATGGAAGCATGTCTTCTGGTATGGTGGCCGAAGCATGAAGGGGCATACGAATGTTTAGCATACCTGGCATGTAAATACCTTACAATGCTGGCTACAAAAGTATCATGTGAATGTCTGTTCTCACTTTCAGTTGGCGTTGTAAATAAGAAGCGGGCAGCGTTATCTCCCCTAAATGTATACAAACCTGTTTGAGTGATTGCCTGAACAAGAAGTAGGACTGAGTGGACTTGTAGGCTCTGAAGTTTTACATTGTTTTGTTTTTTGAGTGCAGTTATGTAACAAAAAAATAAATCTACATTTGTAAATTCAACTTCCATGATAAAGATTTTGCACTACAGTACTTGTATTAAGTGAATCAAAAAATACTATTTTTTATTTTTATACAGTGCAAAAATTTATAATGAAAAATAAATAAAGTGAGCACTGTACACTTTATATTCTGTGCTGTAATTCAAATCAATATATTTGAAAATGTGGAAAACATCCAAACATTCATATAAATAGTATTCTATTGTTGCTTAACAGTGCGATTAATCGTAATTAATTTTTTTAATTGCTTGACAGCCCGAAGCCAAACAAAAGCAAAAGTATTCCATGCTAATTTGTCACCACTGAACAACAATGAATTCACAAAGAGACTAAACAACAAGCCAAGCAAGTTTTGGGAAGTTCTTCAATTGTACCAGGTATCCCAGGACACCATTTGTTTGGCCATAGGGTCTACTGATGATCACTGCCAGAACATGAACACACAACCATCATTATAACCCCTTCTGCTAAAGGTTGTATTAAAAAGCTAAATTATTAAAAACTACACCAAGAACTACAGTTAGTAGAATGTTCCACTTATACCAAAAGCAGCAAGGAAATCCACAACTGAAGGTTGTTTACCATATTTCCTCCCATAGGAAGGTCCAACAGGGTGCATTACGTCTTTAACGGGGTGCCCCCTCAGGTATGTCCACACAGCATTTTGGAGCCTGCAGGAGTGATTCTGGTTAGCAGGACTCATGCTAGCACTCTAAATACAGCCATGTAGACAGCACTTTGGGCTGGACCTTAGCCTCTGAAGCCCATCCCCCTCCTTGGGCTATTTTTAGTACTCTAGCGCAGGCTTCACTAACACAAGTCTGTCGACCTGAGCTGGAAGGCTTGTTCCTGCAGGCTCCAAAATGCCTGTGTTGACGTACCCTTTGTGTCTAATTATTGGAAGACATATGGTAAACTTCACCTTCAGTTGTTAATTTCCTTGCTATTTCTGCATGGTCTTCTAAATGTAATTTAGACTGTGGATTTTTACATCCAGATAATTAAAAGCCACACGTCAAGAACCAAGTCTACATGCTGAATACTTCAGGCAAATTACATGAATACTTCCCTATGCCCCCCCTCCCCCCAAACAAATGAATGTATGATGAATCAATATTAATCCATACGGGCAACTAATATCCTGCAAAAAAAGTAGGATCAGCAGATCGAGGGACGTGATCGTTCCCCTCTATTCGACATTGGTGAGGCCTCATCTGGAGTACTGTGTCCAGTTTTGGGCCCCACACTACAAGAAGGATGTGGAAAAACTGGAAAGAGTCCAGCAGAGGACAACAAAAATGATTAGGGGGCTGGAACATGACTTCTGAGGAGAGGCTGAGGGAACTGGGATTGTTTAGTCTGCGGAAGAGAAGAATGTGGGGGGATTTGATAGCTGCTTTCAACTACCTGAAGGGGGTTCCAAAGAGGATGGAACTAGACTGTTCTCTGTGGTACCAGATGACAGAACAAGGAGTAATGGTCTCAAGTTGCAGTGGGGGAGGTTTAGGTTGGCTATTAGGAAAAACTTTTTCACTCGGAGGGTGGTGAAACACTGGAATGGGTTACCTAGGGAAGTGGTGGAATCTCCTTCCTTAGAGGTTTTCAAGGTCAGGCTTGACAAAGCCCTGGCTGGGATGATTTAGTTGGGGATTGGTCCTGCTTTGAGCAGGGGGTTGGACTAGATGACCTCCTCAGGTCCCTTCCAACCCTGATATTCTATGATTCCCCCCCCCTTAAAAAAACAAACAAAACAAAACATTGTAGCAATCAAAAGCCGCCTTGGAGATAGTCCCAGTTACCTTCCTTAAAATACAAGAAAATTTCAGTTTGTTAGGCAGTTAGTTATATTTCAGCCTGCAGGAAACTTACTAAATTCCTTGAAAAATAATGTTTTCTGATTTTTACAAGTATACTTTGATTGCATATCATCAGGTTTTTCTTCACTGTATTGTAGAGAGAGTTCACAGCATTACAAAAAAAACACTAAGCATGTATGTATCAAAAAATTAATAATTCTTCCAAATTATATTAAAATAAGCTATTCCTTCCTTGCACAGTATAAGAAATGTTTTGATTTGATACAATTCTAATAATTGCACCAAAGATTCTCAAGCCAGAAATAATGCCACTAAACAGCCTTTACTGGTATAGAACTTGTACTCCAGCAGTTTTCAATTTAAACAATCTGTACATTACAGTCCTCCAAGTCCGTCATGTCAGTGCCCAGTTTCATTACCACCTCCACTGCAAAACTGTCTAGGACAAATCTGTTAAAATCTTTCCTACTAAAATCAAAGACTCTGAAAAATGTTCAGGTTTAAGTTTGAGAAATTTTACAGCTGTGGAAACCACAGTTCCAGCTGAATTCTGGAGCACGTTTACTCTAAAACCACACATTAAACTACCCCCAAAAGTAATGAACTAATTATAATTTCTGCATAATGGAAATACCAATGACTAATATTCCAATGCTTCCCATTAGAGATTATAATAGGTTTTAAGGTCTTATGTACAAATCTATTTATCATTTAAATATTTTCAGAATGTATAAGTTACACCATTGACAATTTAACAAATGTTCTCTCAGACAGTTTCAAGTCATCCAAAAAACTCAAACCTTTTGGAATTACTATTCAAGTACTTTAAAAAGAGCTGCCTGCATTCTGATGTGAAAGTATATGCAAACATCCAAAAGTATTGGGGTGGGAGTGGAGCCTTGCGTTGTGAAACCACTTTTTATTCAATCTGACCTGCAGTTAATGAAAAAGTAAAAAACCACTAGTTCCTCACCAGAGTATTGCTCTTCTTAATATCTTCTAATCGCTCCAACACTGAAGTCAGGTTTGGGTCATCTGATTCCACAAACCATATTGGTGATGAAGAAGGATAAGACTCCTGTAATAGAAATGACAGTTAAACATCCATACCAATAGTTAAGTAATACAATATTAGAGTCAGACTAACTTAAATTGTTAGATTATGTAGTAGCATTGATGCTTTTACCTCAGATTTACTTTAAGAAAAAATTAACTTTTCCCCAGCCTCTCTACCTCAACTTGTTATTCAAGCTTTTTCCTGCCACTTTAAATTTTCAGCCTATTTTCCTCTCAGTCCAACAATGGACCTACATAAGATTGAAGTTTAAAAGTAATTTTCCTTCACTTCTGAAGTTTAAGTCTGGAGGCAGTGGACACCACAGAAAGTCAATGAACCTAGTACAGTCAGAGTCATCACAACATATTACAAGCTAGAGCTATATTTTGAAGGACAAGAGTCAGACATATCTACATCCCAACTTCGTGTTTGTCAACAAAGTTTTAGACTCACTCAAGTATGTGAAACAAAAACACGAAAGCATTTGGTACCTATTCACAATCCTGACAGCACCACAGAAGAGGCACCAACATTTAACCTCGGAACAAGTTTCTCCTAACTGGTTTGGCAGCGTGCTCTAGGAGTACATGAGTAAGTAATTCATAAGTAAGTAATGTCCCCATTATGTCCTCCAAGACCAGGACTTTAAGAGGCACCAATTTTATCTATGCTTCTGCTACTGTGGGCTTGTGAAAGTTCCTTCAGAGTTTAAAGACTGCCTCCTGGAGAGCAGGGTCTCAAAAACTTTCTACTTCAAGGCTGCTTTCAAGGTACCACTATGACCCAAAAAGGGTTTTAAATTTGTTTTGTTTGATAACAAAATGCCAAATATTTATAAGTTAGTTAGAATAAAAAGAATTTTGTACAATCATAAAGCAAGTCTTTTATGCTATTTAGAAGCTGCCAAAGCTAACTCAAAGTTTTCAAGTAGCGTAGCAGTTTTATAAGACAAGTCTACCACTCCATCCTCCACTTACTTAACATTCAATATTCCTACAAATTGTTTTTGCAGCTTTTTAGGTAATTCTCAGAATCTTCAGAAGAAGCCTGCTGTGAGTTACTGAATAATCCTGGTAGTTAGGATCAAAAGGCCATCTGTCCTAGCATAGATGGGTCAGTAAGAGGACCCTCTTCAGCTTTGTGCACTCCCCACAAAACAGAGGCACAATTAAGGTTATGTCTATACTACACACCTTTTAGTGACACAGCTGTGCTGCTACAGCCGTGCTGCTAAAAAGCGTGCAGTGTAACCGCTGTTTGTCATTGGGAGAGAGCTCTCCCGCCAACAAAAAACTTCCACCCCCAATGAGCGGTGGTAGCTTTGTAGACAGGAGAGCTGTCCTGCCAACAAAGTGCTGTTCACATGGGTGCTTTTTGTCAGTAAAACTTTTGTCATCCAGGGTGGGGTGTTTTTTTCCACACCCCTGAATGACAAAAGTTTTACTGATGCAAGTCCAGTGTAGACAAAGCCATAGACTGATATTGCCATGGTCTGCCAAGCCCAAAGCAAGACAGCATCTTATAGCAGATGTAGTGTTGGAATGAGGAGAGAAGGCAGGTGCAAGAAACTCCAAGAGGTATATAAATGCTATACACTATACAGCACATATCACGGCATTCTACCTGCCTCTAACCCTGTGGACATATACTATGCTTAGGCAAATGCACCTTCAGTAAACTTCCGTTATCTCCCACGTATTCCAGAAAAAAACAGGGCCACAGCTGAACCTCATAGTAAACAAATAAATCAAAGAACAAAGTATGTTTTGAGATGCTATCTTCACTTACACAACTGTAGTTTAATTTTAAATTTAGAATATTTTTGAAGTGTATTTGCATTTGTAAGAGTAATGAAATATTAAGGCCTCACTTCAATCCTCTGCCATCCTTCAGAAGTCTTTGAGATATGGGGAAATTAGTGGCTCCCCCAGAAAGTGAGACAAATTATGCAAGTCAGTAGTAAACTTTTGCCCACCCATCCCCGTTTACTTGATCATGACCACATGGCTATGCACATCTAAAAACTAAATTGTGCCCAAGAAAATCTCCAGCCTAAGATCTCTGTTGATGGCCAAGTTCCATCTCCTCAGTCAGTCACTGAACTTCACTAGTTTAGACATCCAGACATTGTCATCTGCAACCCCTCTCTGGAATAACATTTGCCATCAACACCACACATCTCCTCCTCTCCTTCCTCCCCCCCTCCCCCGCCCTGGTTTTGTACAACAAAAAATGAAGGTTTTTTTATTCACTGAAGAGCCATTGGAAACACCACAAAAATCTCTTTTCCAGGCTGTGAGTGCATTGTATCCGCACTATCACTATGCTTAAGTGAAAATTTATTTCACAGCTTACTAACTGCAGTTAACTCCCATTGCTACTGCAAGATTACTGGCTGTTTTAGTGACTAATGAAATTAAGAGTAGTGGTCAAGTGTGTGCTACGACTATGTCCTTACACAGTTTCCTTCTTGTGATATTTATTCTTTGCTTTACAGTACCCTGTAAAAATTCCCAGCACCCTCTAGAAGACATAATTCCTGCCCTTAAAGCTTATGATCTAACGTTATCATTCAGTCATTAAAACCCCAAACAAGGTTTTGAACAAGCTTTGGAAGTGAATATAATGGATAAAAATACTTTGCTAAATCTTCCTACTTAGGGTTAGGCATTTTGATCATTTGCAAAATCACTATGTATTTAAAACAGAAGTGCAGAGTATGTACCGCCAGACTTTGAAATGGAGAAATACAAGCACAGTAGAATTGGCTCTTATTAGCACTAGACTCGCTTCACAGATAACCCTTCTAATTGAAGAAAAATGGATTTTTGCAAGAGGTCATATGGCTAGACAAGGTGCAGCAGGTTTTGGCAATAAAGATAGTGGAGTGCAGAATGCATCCCCAACACCACACAGCAAAAAAAATTCCGACTTCAGTGTTTATAAAGGTCAGTAGATAAGACAAATTAGCAGTAACAAAATTCTACTAGTAACTGACAGGTTTTATAAAACTGAGTTTTACAAGACTCCAGAGAAGCTACTTTTCCCTAAAAGTTTGAATTGCTTAAGGATATAATACAGAAAGACTGTTACATAGTGAGGAGCAGTGTTAAAAATCAGTCATTTTTCACTTTGTTTTCAAGCATGTTGTAAATAAAGCAGAACCCTTGAGATGTCTATCAAGTTTTAGCTCCCAGAAATAGTCAAAAGTGTTTTCCAAGATACAGAAATAATTCTCTGTCCATGGCACCCAGAGCTTGGTTTTTTTTGGGGAGAATGAGCTAAGGCGAAATCAGCCCAACAAGTCTCCAGAAGTAGACTTGTGTTTATTAAATAAGTTGTCCAAAACAGCCAGGTTTGGTTATTCACTTTCTTCCTTTTCTCAAGAGATTTATATTTAGTGGTCATCTTAATTGAAGTAAACTCCATCAAGAATTTGTGGACTTACTGAACCTTCCTAGTTGTATTCTTGCCTTGGTAAAGAGAAGGAAAGATTTTAGAAACACTAAATGCTATTTGAGAGACCAGGATGATATACATGTGATTCCAGCCAGGCAAATGATCTCATGAAAAAGAGACACTGTCAACTTCCATTGAAGCTGAGCATTTGATTAAGTAATTCAATCCAAATCTTAACTATGAATCTCCCTATTTAATTCTCTTCCATAAATAAGAGTGATTAGTTAATTGCCCAGAGTTGTGTCAACCTGCCTTTGGATGCAAAGGGGGATGGGAGGAGACAACATCTTACTCACAGACCATTCTTCCAAATTATGCATTTAGACTCTGTTGAGACAGTAGTTTTCTATTTATATTCTTTCCCTATCATTCTAAAGGCTCTTCTCTCACATCACCATGTGCCCCCAGCAGTACTAAAATATCCAGAACAGAGTTCTTCAGCTTTGTGAGCAAAACTTACCCCTGTCTGGAGGACCCATGTAATACTTTCTGCACCATTTACAATAACCACTGTGTTGGGGAGGAGAAATGACAGCAGGGCAGCCTCCAAGGAGAACACTAGATTTGTGGATCTGGTGGTCCTAATATGTAAGTTGGGTTTAGTGGCTGATAAGATATACAGTATCCTGCACTGGATGATTTTTTCACCTTCTCATCCTCCTTTCCCACTCCAACACTTAACTAACTGGATTTTCTGCAAGTAAAGTAAATCTCACCCTATGTTGGGAAGCATGTTAAGACACAGGCAATATCCAGACCTGTTTCTGTATGGCACGTGTCATTAGGCACTTTTATTTTCTCTTCTATATTCTCAAGCTGTATGTTACATTTTAAAACAAAATGAGTAAATGTGGAAAAAGCAGATTACAGTGACCATATACTAAGCATAGTATTAATGGGAGTTGAACATGCAAAAGGAAAAGGATCTTCAAGTTCAATACCACTCCTATGCAGCCAGTGCATGAGAAAAAACTTAGTGAGTTAATGTGTCAGTTTTTAAACTAATTGTGCGTGCACACACTTACTGTATATTCCAGTTTGGCACATAATCAAGGTATTTAAAGTTGACTCTTGATGGATATATTCACAATTTTAAGTGAGTAACAGCTTTGATAAATAGCATCAAAAGATTCTATAGATGAGCAGATAATAACTATTCTGACACATCATTTGTGTTATACTAGAGATGAGTCACCACCCATTTTGGAATATGGAATATAAACAAGCATTTCAAACATTCAAATCTGTAAATATAAAGAAGCTCACTTGAGATCTGTAATGAAACAAACAGCCATGGTACTTAGGATATGGCAAAAAATTCTATTGTACTCATGGCTTGGGAGGTCATCTGAACTACTCTGCAGAACCAGGGCTTGTAAAATTTACTAGATGACTACACCTACCTACAAGCAGCTGATCTGAGAGGGTTGGTGGGGTTTTTTTTGGTAAGGGGATGGAGGAGTAGGGTTGGGGGTGCGAAAAGGAAGATAAGAAAGAATATCAATGCGGTATAGGGACAACAGCTTCACCTGTGCATCTTTAAATAGCTCATTGCCCAATTCTGGCATTTTAGGCAAGCAACCCTTGAATTCAAGAAATACCATTGTACTGATACCCACTATTATAAATATTAATTACCGTTATTTCTCAGGTGGCTGAAGGGTACTTTACGTTGGGCCTTTTGCCACACAATTCAACTGAGATGAGGTTGTATACTGTTCAGATGCAGAGTTACTGTTCACAAAAATGGTTGGTTGTCTTATAGCAGTTCTGCAAGGGAGCAATTTCTTGCTCTACAAATGAGAGCAGGAATTTGTTACAAGTAAAGCCTGCAGGCTTAAATTTGTGTAGCCTTTTTATAAGCCAATCTGTGTACTGTAAAAATTGCTCAGTAACAAGAACACTTGACATACTGAGCAATTACATCACACCAAAAGTGTACTGAGGCCAGAAGACAAAGGCTCAATGTTTACAGCCAACCTAGATACAGTTACCACTCATAGTACCCTTACATTCCGGAGAGCGTTTGTACTAACAAGAGGCCAGATTGTGTTGTCAAAAACCACAAACCTTTGTCTAGCTCCCATGCTATATAAAGCATCCAATAGCTAAACAATATCAAGATAACGGTTAAATCTGGCCCATTAATAAATACCCAGGACACAAGAGGGAAGAGTCCCTAGGAGCTTGCCACTACAACACAATTTTGGAATTGCATGTCTGTTAGTTGGCATAATGGTTCTTCATAAAGCCACCGCACAAGGAAGGATGAGAGGTTACAATGAGATACCACAATTCAGACACTAAGCTTCACATCCTGACATGTGCTTTCCTTACCTTTTGTCAGGGCTCTGACTTCTTAAAGGTAATAGAATATTTTGTAATTTTATAGTTGTTTTTGCAGACTAGCTTGTTCATAGGGTAGACAGATTTGTCATTTGTGTCTAAGCATATACTATTGAAGACAATTTACCCTTAACAAGGATGTTTTTGAACTTGTAATTAGTATATAATTGTTACCTGTTTGACACCATGAGTTACCACTATACATTTTCTCTTTTTTTATGAAGTATGCTGTAGCAGTTATGCACAGCCCAAACTAGACTACTTCCAGAGTACTACAGAATTAAGGTATGTGAAGTCACAGTAAAATACTGTCTTAGTTATGTGTTACCATGGAAGTTTTGATTTAATCACAAACTTCATTATCCCACCCCCTGCAAGCTGTATAGCACAGCGGTGGCCAACCTGAGCCTGAGAAGGAGCCAGAATTTACCAATGTACTTTGCCAAAGAGCCACAGTAATAAATCACCAGCCCAGCCACCCCCGCCCCCAAAATCAGCTCCCACCTTCCAGAGCCTCCTGCCCTCCGGCAGCCTGACCAGTCAGCACGCTCTGTGGGGGAGGGGAAGGAGCAAGGGCCTTGGGGGAAGGGCAAGGGCCTTGGGGGAAGGGGTGGAGTGGGGGCAGAGCCTGGAGCAGACCAGGAGGTTGAGCAGTGAGCACCCCCAGGCACACTGGAAAGTTAGCATCTGTAGCTCCAGCCTCAGAGTCAGCGCCTATGCAAGGAGCTGCATATTAACCTCTGAAGAGCCACATGCGGCTCCGGAGCCACAGGCTGGCCACCCCAGTATAGCAAGCGAACCTCTCCTTTATACAGTGGATCTATTGGACGCCACTCTGCCATGGTAGAGTGTGGCTATAATTAATGTTTTTATGTGTATATACTTACATGTTGCTAGTTCTTTCCTTCTTCCCATTTTAGTCAGACTGGATGTTTTATATTTCATTAGTTTATTAATTGTTAGTAGAAAAACTAAAATCCGGAGTTAAAGAGTTGCAATAGCTCAAGTTTTCAAAGTAGTTATGTTTATTTTAAATCAAGTAGTTTAAATAGCTCAATCTTGCCATGGTAGTGGATCAAAAAATATCAAAACAGTAAGCTCGTTTTTAGTTAAGCATGCTCTTATAATTAATAGAAATTAGATCTACATTCCCCCCACACCATATAAACCATAGTCAGTTTGAATCAGAATTAAGTTAGCTGATAGTTTTTGCTTAACAGTCAGTGTTGAACATCATAATGTTCCTTAGGCCAACATGTCTGCCCATCATTCTTTGTCACTACACTACAACACTGAAAAATGTTCAGGTTTGTTAATTGCTTCTGAAAAGCTAGCAGAGGTCACTGAAGCCACTGTTTGGGACAGCACACAAAGGAGTCTTGGTCTCAGGAATGAAGTGGTAACTTTTATTATAGGAAGAAGGTTAAAAGTCTTCCCCCAGATATGCATGCATGCACATCCTATTTACTTCAGTGGGAGTTAGTACATGCCTTTCACATGAGGACTGCACTACAAGAGTTCTTCTACACAAAGCAGCTGGGAGGCATAATTCCCATCTTAGGTAGTCAGGCTCAAAGTAGTGGGATAAAATTCACACAGTGAAGCCATGGCTACATAGGCAGCAGGCTGGCCTAGCCACTGCCCTGTAGCTACAGTTACACTGCTAATTTTAGTGCACTGGCTTCAGCGGAGTAGGTGTACATACATCCACCTGAGCAAGAATTACACCTCCCGCTTTTTAAAATGCACAGGGTTTCTCTCTCACTAGCCAACTATTGTACTATTACCAAGGCCATGGTGGATAAATTTAGAAATCACCAGTTTTAATCAAGTCAGCAAGCAAAAAACCTTAAATTAAGTCAAGTTGGATCTTGTTTTGCATTTGTACTTTTTAGTTACTTTCCTAAAGAAAGGTTCATTCTTTGTGGTTGGTTTAACCACTAAAATGGTTTATTTGAAACCAAATATACTCTTAAACTAGATTTTGTACTAACCAGGAGGATGCAATATAAGCACATTATATTATATATCTTAACATAACTTGAAATATGAATTTCTTGTTTGAAAATTGGCAGTGACATTTCCTTCTTCTGAGTGTAAAAAAAAATCTAGTTTATTTAGATGGAAATTGGAATTCAGTTAAGGATTCACAAAAACAACATTTAAAAATTGTTTTTTATTAGTTAAAACTACTCTAAATGTGCTGATACATTAGGAAAAATCAAAAATCATCAAGACTTGGTTTTGTATTTAAAACTGACTTAAACAATTAACTGTAGAATCAGTGAGCTGACAGATGAAAAAATCCAGCCCATTGTGACCAGAGGCAAAGGTATTTAGTTGCCTAAAGATGCAGACAGACACCTCTGACAATGCCATTTGGTTCACATATGCATCTTCAGGCACCTAAAAACCCTTTGAAAACCTGCCCCCCCCCCAGTCATCCTCTAACCTGGTTTTATTCCTAGATGGGGGGTGGTGGGGGGGGTGGAAATGCAGCTTTCCAGCTTTTTGAAATCCCAGTTGGTTTCTCAACTTTGAATGAACCAGTCCGTGGTGGGCAAGGTTTTGTGGCCTGCAACATGCAGGAGGTCAGACTAGATGATCATGGTGGTCCTTTTGACATTAAAGTCTAAGAGTCCTAATTAAAAAAGTATGGTTTCTGCACCTACTATCTACACTGAAACCAAAAGTAATTAAGGCTAAAGCTTTTCTGCACAACAAAAACTGAAAATAAACTTACATTTTTCCAAGTGTAAATACCAGCATTCACTCCACTGTAAAGACTGAAAAAAAAATCACAGATACTAATACGTATCAGAGCAGGAGCCGTGTTAGTCTGTATTCGCAAAAAGAAAAGGAGGACTTCTGGCACCTTAGAGACTAACCAATTTATTTCAGCATAAGCTTTTCGGATGCTGTAGCTCACAAAAGCTTATGCTGAAATAAATTGGTTAGTCTCTAAGGTGCCACAAGTCCTCCTTTTCTTTTTGCGAATACAGACTAACACGGCTGCTACTCTGAAACCTGTCATCACATAATGACACTTATAAACCTTGAGTTGACCTCAAAAGTTGGACGTTTTCCACCTTGATTCTGTATTAAAAAAGCAGCATCTTAACTCATTACAATGAGGGGGGACTCCATGTAGTGTATTATGTTTCATTAAACTGTTTTTAATAGATTACAATAGCTTTAGGCCTTAATATAGGTTTTCATTTCAAATTTTAAAAACAGGTTTATTTTTAGAAATAAAGTATGTGTAAAAAAACCACTTAAAAATAGACTTGTATTCACCCTGAAAAAGGCAGACTTTTTTATCTGCTCTTCTGTCAGGGTTCCTTTACACAAGCCATGTAAATATCATACCATCTACTTCTTTGTTTATGTACAATAAACAAATCCAACCACATTCATACAGTTTTAATTAAGCAGTTATAATTTTTTTTAAGTATCTACGTAGTATAGGCAGAATGCTTATGACAACAAAAATGTCATTTTCTTTCACCCTCTCTACAGTCAAAAGTACTTTAGGGCAAGCAACTTACCTTTTGCGGGAGATTCCCTAGATTGTGTGGCCCGAGTACAGCAGACTAGAAGTTCTGTTAAAGCTTCATTTAATATTTTTTTTTAAAAAAAAAAAAAAAGCTTAAAAGAGGCTATGCAAGTAATTGTTCTGTATGTTCATTTTCAGTTAATAAATTTTTTTTTTAATTCAATTTGATGCCGTCCCTATACAGATTTTGTATTGACAAGCTGTAACTATATTGGAAGAGAGTAATGAAGGTAACTGGAGGTTTTCATGGTTACGCAGGTGAGAGTCATCTGGGGAGGTGTAGGAGGCATGTCAGAAAAGAATCCCGTAATCCTGTTCTATATAGGTTCTAATACTGTGCTCATCATGATAGTATCCGAGCACCTTTCAGTAGTGCGTTAAGCAACGGGACTAACGTCTGTCACGTATTTGTTCTCTTATCCTCTCCCTAGGGGGAGAAGTGTGTGCAGTGGAGTGTTTTGTTTGTATTGTTTAAAAAAAAAAAATCCACTCGCAACTACATGTTTGAGAAGTCAAGGGTCAAAGAAATGTACCTTGCACTAAAAGTGGGATGTGGTGAGGTTTGTGATGGTACTTAGGATCCTGTGGGAGTTTATTCCAGTCTTGGGCCAGCCCACGTGAGACAGATCCGACTCCCACACAGATAAGCTTTACTCTTGTTGTAGAAAGTTTCAATGTGTTAACATTACTTAGATGTTTCTGCTTGAAATCAGCAGAATAGCCAATATTTAACCAATCATTTCTAGGTTTCACAATTAAAACCCCGTTGAGACGGCCGGAGCAGTTCACACCTCTGAGCTATCATTTCAGCCTTTTATAGATTCAGGCAGACCATTATCTCACTGTACACATTTCAGTATTTTCTTTGCAAGCATACGGACTAGAGATATTTTTGTAAGTAAAATGAAAGCTTAGATTCTAGATGCAGTTCTGCAGCAGGTGGTGGACTCAGCAGCACATGCCAGTGGAGTATTCACAGGACAGTGACTACAGAGTAACTTTGTATACACATTAAGTGGGCTAATATTTGGGTGAGAAGAGTTCTCATGTTTGCTGGAAGCTATTCCAAAACCAAGCAGCTTATAGCAAATACAAGTAAGCTCTACAGAATTTTCTTGCATTTGTTACAAAATCTATAAGTGTAGCTGAATTTAAAAAAGTTAAGGCAGTAAGTAAAACATTTTAGAGATCAAGAATACTACTTTGGCATAAGGAAAAGGAAAAAGCTTTTCAAAAGTCTTGCTTTCAATTTAAGATGCTCTAAAGTGTAATAATTCTGAAATTTGTAAAATAAAATGGATAGGTAACGCTGATTGCAATTCTGAATCTCTCTACCCTCTGCAGAGACACACGTAACCTCCCACCCCAGCCCATAAACTTTTTTTTTTTAAAAAGGAAAAAAAAACAAGCCACCCCAGTTCTCTAGTATCAATACATTTTACAATAAGCCAGGGTGTGCGCAATGGACGGTAATAGTCAGCAAAGAATAGATTTCAGTTAAATTGTCAAGGTCATGAATGTAGACATATGTCATAGGATACAGTTATTAAGCTTCTTGTAGGCAGAGTTCTATAGCCTCTTAAGTTGGGTTTATTAGTCAAGCTATCACCCACGCTATAACTCAATACCTACTGTTTTACTGAATGCAATGTGTGAACCACCACATCAACCTTAGGGAGATTATGGGTTGGGTAAACCAAACTCGGAAGGGAGTCTGCCAGACTGCATAAATTTCAGTTGGCACAACCCCTTGCTAAATGATTATAAATAACAAACAAAAGAAAAGTATCTTGCTTATGGGTTTGTAGTAGTGCTACAGAAAATTTAATACTGAGTGGTATAATTAAAGCAAGCCAGTTGAGGGGGCTGGGGGAGAAGAACACCTGAAAGAAGAGCATATTCTTATTCATTTGAACAATGAAAGGTCACTATGTTTTTAGAAGAAACTAGTAACTGGTATTTTTAAAAAGCTACACTTTGAGGAGGTAAAGCAGTACATTTATTCTCGAACATCTAGGTCACCAAAATGTACACTTTAATATTAGGCTTTTGATACTGTCCACACAAAGAAATTCACAGTTCAGGTGGATACTACTAAACTTTTGTGAAAGAACAAAACCCACCTCTACACACACACCCGCTTCTCCCCCATCATGGCAGGAAATAAGTAGTTAACCTGTGGCTGCTAATACATCTACAAGAGATGCAGCTTAGTGCTGAACTTTGTTTACCATCAAGTATAGCCGAAGACTAACAGTGTTATGCAGTTTCAGAAGTCAAGGTCAAATGCTGCTCTTAAACAACTGCCTCTGAAACTGGGGTTAGCCCTCAACTACACTGTAATTAAATCAGGTTCAAAGGCACCCTTTAGCTAACACTTTTGTCAGCAACAGATGATTGTCAGTGTAGACAAGACTAGAGAGGTTAAGTGACTTCCCAAAATCTTATAGACTGCTAGGAAGTCTGTAGCAGAGCTGAGAGCCCAGATCTCCAATTCTCAGATCTTTTCCATTAACCACAATACCATCCTACCAAATACAGAGACTTCACAAATGCACAGGATCTTGGCTTTAGTCTATATGCCAACAGAGTATTACAAAATAGTCAGCCAGATCAAATTATAATACAAGAAAGCTCATTACCCTGTAGGAATTTTGAGCCCTGAATTTTCTTACTTGTCATGTTTGTGCAACAATCTTGATGCTGCAACTTTGTCAGGGAATTTTTGTTTCAGGAGCCTCAACAACAAGTATTCCTCTTGCTTAATGTCTGTTATCCAGATGCATGTGTGTTGTCACTAGGTTGTCTAATGAACATTTTGATTCACTTTTAATGTCAATTCTTAAGGCATGGATTTTTGTATCAGATTCTAAAGGAGTTAGTATGATTCAGCTTGTGACATGGTGAATACCACACAACTTAATTTTTGGATGTCTGGAAGAAAACAAAAAAACATACATACATTACCTGAAATGAATAGTCATAGAATCATAGAATATCAGGGTTGGAAGGGACCCCAGAAGGTCATCTAGTCCAACCCCCTGCTCAAAGCAGGACCAATTCCCAGTTAAATCATCCCAGCCAGGGCTTTGTCAAGCCTGACCTTAAAAACCTCTAAGGAAGGAGATTCTACCACCTCCCTAGGTAACGCATTCCAGTGTTTCACCACCCTCTTAGTGAAAAAGTTTTTCCTAATATCCAATCTAAACCTCCCACACTGCAACTTGAGACCATTACTCCTCGTTCTGTCATCTGCTACCATTGAGAACAGTCTAGAGCCATCCTCTTTGGAACCCCCTTTCAGGTAGTTGAAAGCAGCTATCAAATCCCCCCTCATTCTTCTCTTCTGCAGGCTAAACAATCCCAGCTCCCTCAGCCTCTCCTCATAACTCATGTGTTCCAGTCCCCTAATCATTTTTGTTGCCCTTCGCTGGACTCTCTCCAATTTATCCACATCCTTCTTGAAGTGTGGGGCCCAAAACTGGACACAGTACTCCAGATGAGGCCTCACCAATGTCGAATAGAGGGGAACGATCACGTCCCTCGATCTGCTCGCTATGCCCCTACTTATACATCCCAAAATGCCATTGGCCTTCTTGGCAACAAGGGCACACTGCTGACTCATATCCAGCTTCTCGTCCACTGTCACCCCTAGGTCCTTTTCCGCAGAACTGCTGCCTAGCCATTCGGTCCCTAGTCTGTAGCTGTGCATTGGGTTCTTCCGTCCTAAGTGCAGGACCCTGCACTTATCCTTATTGAACCTCATCAGATTCCTTTTGGCCCAATCTTCCAATTGGTCTAGGTCCTTCTGTATCCTATCCCTCCCCTCCAGCGTATCTACCACTCCTCCCAGTTTAGTATCATCCGCAAATTTGCTGAGAGTGCAATCCACACCATCCTCCAGATCATTTATGAAGATATTGAATAAAACCGGCCCCAGGACCGACCCTTGGGGCACTCCACTTGATACCGGCTGCCAACTAGACATGGAGCCATTGATCACCACCCGTTGAGCCCGACAATCTAGCCAGCTTTCTACCCACCTTATAGTGCATTCATCCAGCCCATACTTCCTTAACTTGCTGACAAGAATACTATGGGAGACCGTGTCAAAAGCTTTGCTAAAGTCAAGAAACAATACATCCACTGCTTTCCCTTCATCCACAGAACCAGTAATCTCATCATAAAAGGCGATTAGATTAGTCAGGCATGACCTTCCCTTGGTGAATCCATGCTGGCTGTTCCTGATCACTTTCCTCTCATGCAAGTGCTTCAGGATTGATTCTTTGAGGACCTGCTCCATGATTTTTCCAGGGACTGAGGTGAGGCTGACTGGCCTGTAGTTCCCAGGATCTTCCTTCTTCCCTTTTTTAAAGATTGGCACTACATTAGCCTTTTTCCAGTCATCCGGGACTTCCCCGGTTTGCCACGAGTTTTCAAAGATAATGGCCAGTGGCTCTGCAATCACAGCCGCCAATTCCTTCAGCACTCTCGGATGCAACTCGTCCGGCCCCATGGACTTGTGCACGTCCAGCTTTTCTAAATAGTCCCTAACCGTCTCTATCTCCACAGAGGGCTGGCCATCTCTTCCGCATTTTGTGATGCCCAGCGCAGCAGTCTGGGAGCTGACCTTGTTAGTGAAAACAGAGGCAAAAAAAGCATTGAGTACATTAGCTTTTTCCACATCCTCTGTCACTAGGTTGCCTCCCTCATTCAGTAAGGGGCCCACACATTCCTTGGCTTTCTTCTTGTTGCCAACATACCTGAAGAAACCCTTCTTGTTACTCTTGACATCTCTGGCTAGCTGCAGCTCCAGGTGCAATTTGGCCCTCCTGATAACATTCCTACATGCCCGAGCAATATTTTTATACTCTTCCCTGGTCATATGTCCAACCTTCCACTTCCTGTAAGCTTCTTTTTTATGTTTAAGATCCGCTAGGATTTCACCATTAAGCCAAGCTGGTCGCCTGCCATATTTACTATTCTTTCTACACATCGGGATGGTTTGTCCCTGTAACCTCAACAGGGATTCCTTGAAATACAGCCAGCTCTCCTGGACTCCTTTCCCCTTCAAGTTAGTCCCCCAGGGGATCCTGGCCATCCGTTCCCTGAGGGAGTCGAAGTCTGCTTTCCTGAAGTCCAGGGTCCGTATCCTGCTGCTTACCTTTCTTCCCTGCGTCAGGATCCTGAACTCAACCAACTCATGGTCACTGCCTCCCAGATTCCCATCCACTTTTGCTTCCCCCACTAATTCTACCCGGTTTGTGAGCAGCAGGTCAAGAAAAGCGCCCCCCCTAGTTGGCTCCTCTAGCACTTGCGCCAGGAAATTGTCCCCTACGCTTTCCAAAAACTTCCTGGATTGTCTATGCACCGCTGTATTGCTCTCCCAGCAGATATCAGGAAAATTAAAGTCACCCATGAGAATCAGGGCATGCGATCTAGTAGCTTCCGTGAGCTGCCGGAAGAAAGCCTCATCCACCTCATCCCCCTGGTCCGGTGGTCTATAGCAGACTCCCACCACTACATCACTCTTGTTGCACACACTTCTTTGTATATTTAAGAGTCAACTCTTTGTATATTTAAGAGTTAGTCACACTTTATTTCTATGTCCACGTGAATAGATATGATCAGCTTCACTAAAGTAGTATTAGCCATATCAGTAGCGAAGTAGCTAAGACTGGCTTTTACTTGGTCACCATTAGGTTTAGAAGTCAAAATACCATTTAAGTGGTAAAAGCTGAACCATCATACCTGGTATCTAGTTCCTCTTCACTTCCCCGTATCTTACTGATTTCAAGAATACTGTAATTTATCTGGGCAGAGTTCTCATCTTCCCCACACCCTCTAAGCCAATTCCTTCACCCATCATTCAGTCAGATGTCTCTCTTCTGCTCTTATTCTAACATTCATGCCTTCTTCTCAGTTTTATTCTCTCTTCCTCAAGGATTTCTGATTTTTCCATGGGTGGACCATATCCTACTAGTGTCTCATGGATCACCTCCACAGACTATCTCTTCTTGCACTGGTGAGCAATTCTCACTAGTTTCTCTACATCCTCTTGCCAAGTATCCGTGTTCCACCCAACCCTCTTAGTTTGATTTACCTTTTGCCTATTGCTAACCCTGATCCTTCTTCTTTATCCCTCCTATGCTTGAAGAGCATCCCAATCAATATTTGCCAAGTTCCTTAGCTCTCCTTCAAAACACAAAAATTCACACCTAGTCTACAGAGCTGATATGCACCAACATCCACACAAAACTCCAATTACCAACACTTGCATTGTTACTGTATCTTTACAGCAAAACTGTTTAATGCAGGACTTTGTCTTCCATTTATAGATTATCAATACTGTTAAGCTCCATATAGACCGTTTAAAAGTCAAATACAACGCCTCTGTAACAATCTGTTCAGATTTGGGATAGGTTTCAGAGTAGCAGCCATGTTAGTCTGTATTCGCAAAAAGAAAAGGAGTACTTGTGGCACCTTAGAGACAAATAAATAACAAATTTGTCAGTCTCTAAGGTGCCACAAGTACTCCTTTTCAGATTTGGGATAGAACACTTTTACCAAATCAGAAGCTTTACTTACTTCTGACTGAAAAAAATACCTTGGAATCCAAGTTCCTTCACCTACTAAACTGCAAAAATTCCGTATTAAACCAGCAGTTCAGCAGATGAGAAGATCCCTGCAAACGGGCATGCTTCCTTAGAATACTTGTGGGAAGAGTTACCCTATTGAACCAGTATTTTTCCTCTTCCTCCCAGCTACTAGTGTTCCTATAAAAGATGTTGGATAAAATATTCTATTTCATAGTAATCTGCTTTAATAATCCCAATTTTCCTACAGGAATGGGAGGTTCCATGTCAATAAAGACCAAGTATAGAGGGGTTAATTCTATGTAAAAACATTTGCCAATAGTTATCACACACTGGTGTCCAAGATATCACAGGTTTCCTTGAAACAAAGTAGGAAATAACTGTTTTTTTAGATTCATTAATTTGGAAGTCAAGTAGAATGATTTGTGGCAAGTAAAATAAAACCACTAGTTCTCGGACTAGTTATTATCAGTTCTAATAGCACATCAAACAGAAGCAGCAATAGTAGGCATCTTTGCCGTGTACACAGTGTCAAATTAAATGGAGAAATAGTAATGCTATTTACAAAGAGTGTCACAATAGTAATGCTATTTACAAAGAGGGCCACATAGAGCACATAAAGCTATTGCTCAAATTCTGGCTCAAATCCAATGTTTTTGATAACATGAAACAAACGGTCACTCTAGGACACTAAATGTCTTCTAGTTATCCAATGAAGTGATCCTAAACTATGTTTTAGTTTCTGTAGAATAAGTGAATAATGTTAAGAAACCTGCAAAGATTACTTGTGACTCTTCTAAGTTTTACAGAGACCACTTTGACCGTGTTAACACGGGAAGCATTAATTCTAATCTGATTGAGCAAGTATGTAAGCTAGGAGGAAGAATGATCCAAAGGTTAGGGCACTAGCCTAAGGTGTGGAGACCAGGGTTCAACTCTCTCCAGGACAGACTTCCTGTGTGACCTTGGGCAAATCACTGTGCTTCAGTTCACCGGCTATCTGTAAAATGGGGATAATAGTACTTCCTTACCTCACAGGGGTGCTTTGAAAATAACTATATTAAAGATTGTGAGGCACCCCATCACTGTAGTATCTAAGTACCTAAGCCAGATCAAACTTTTACATTGTCACCGGATTTAATTAATTTCAATGAGCATTTTTTTAAAAATGCCTGTTTTGGGGGTCATGTGGAATCCTGAAAATATTTACATGCTTATAGTTCACACATGCATGAGTAGTCCCTTAGACTTGAATGGGACTACACAGATGCTTACAGTTCGACACGCAGAATAAACATCTGCAGCACTGGGGCCAATGACTGTGGCTTCATGTGATACGTTAGGGGCAATTTATCATGATTAGAGGTACATTTTATAAAGGGGAATGAGAGCAATTTATCTTCAAAGCTCTTAATATAATCTTTAGACCATGAATTCTTGCTATAGAGCAGCTGTAAACAACAAAACAGAAATGACATAAACCACAGACGTTTATAAGCCTTCGTTCAATTCTAGTGCACTTGGAATTTTTTCCAGAAAATATTGTTCTAGCAAAGTTTAGTTTTTCAGTTTGAGCTTTGCAGTGTAGAAGTATATCATGCAGCTAGAAAACTCAGCATTCTTTGAATTTTAGCATTTGTATTCTTGAATTTAATTTCTTTTTTTTGGCAGAAGTGCATTCCTTAAAGAAGGAACCCATTCCTAATTTATTATTCTCATAATTTGTTGCATAAATAAGATTATTCCACCTCCATACAGCATGTCTAGCTCCTTGGAGTTTTATATATTTTAGAATTTGGGTATTACAATATTCCTTTTCTTCAAAAAGGAAGTGTCCAGTAACTTTTTCTGGTTGTTCCTTGGATTTATAAACTGCATAGAAAATAACCTGGACTCTAACCATCACTGTAAGGATTTACCATCGTATGAGAAGTTTGGTAGTTTCTTTTGAGTTGACAGGTTTCAGAGTAACAGCCGTGTTAGTCTGTATTCGCAAAAAGAAAAGGAGTACTTGTGGCACCTTAGAGACTAACCAATTTATTTGAGCATAAGCCTTCGTGAGCTACAGCTCACTTCATCGGCTCACGAAGGCTTATGCTCAAATAAATTGGTTAGTCTCCAAGGTGCCACAAGTACTCCTTTTCTTTTGAGTTGGTAACTCATTCATTATGGAATTAGTTTTGTGTATAAACTGAGCATCCTTAAAAGAAAACAGCTTCAAAATCATCCCCCTTCTAGTATTGCCTTTAATATTAATACCGAGAAAAAAGCGGTGCATGATGTGAAATGCCTATATATATATATATTTTTTTTGTCTGTACTAAATTGTAAAAGGATTGTGGAGTTAACAGAAAAGTATTTATCCTTTTATCTGTTTGGGTTCAGAATGCAGAGTTAGACTGAAAAGTAAAGTCCTCTCTCATTGGTTGCAATTATCTCCAGACACCACACCCTTTTACGTCTTTCATAGTAGCTTGAACTCTGATTCAGTAGAAGGCTACCTTTTCAGGAAAGGCAGAGAATCCGTCTTTCCATATGAAAAATAACCAAGTCACAGAATAAGTCACATTACATGATTTGTGAACAGTTGTATGGTGGTACTCATTTGGGACAAAATTCACCCCGTGTGCAGATGGCTGATACAAGGACAATGTTCAGCATAGGCCCCATGTAAGCACTAAGTAAAACTTGAGCGATGCACAAGATTTTTGCTGTTTGTCTAGGCATAGGTGCCGACTCCAGGGGTGCTCTGGGAATGGAGTACCCACGGGGAAAAGTTAGGGAGTGCTCTGCACCCACTGGCAGCCAAGCTCCCCTCACGCCCCCACCCCACCTCCTCCTTCGCTGAGCGCGCCGCGTCCCCACTCCTCCGCCTACCTCCCAGCGCTTCCCACCCGGCCGCCACCAAACAGCTATTTGGCAGCGTTTGTACCCTCCGAGCTGGGGGGGGGGGGGGGAGAGCAGGAACGTGGCGCACTCAGAGGAGAAGGCGGGGAAGAGGCAGGGCCAGGTTGGGGATTTGGAGAAGGTGTTGGAATATTGGCAGGGAGGGGACAGAGACTTTGGAGAAAAGGGGTTGGAATGGGGGCAGGGAAGGGATGGGAAAATGTGGGGCCTCATGGAAGGGGTGGAGTGGGAGCGGGGCCGGGGGCAGAGGCAGGGTCAAGCACCCATGGGAAAGAGGGGAAGTCGTCGCTTATGTGTCCAGGGATTAAATTTCATTCTTGGATAGATACTAGCTGAGATTAGAGTCCAATTTGTCCCTCCACTGCCACCACTCTAAAGGAGGTCTCATATAATACTACACAGATCTTTAAACTGTATATATAAAATGATGGTAACAGGTATATTTTTGTAATTGTAAGAATAGGTGCAAAGTGTTCTGATGGAAATGTGGTTTTTCAAGTTTGTGTCCATTTAAACACAGAAGTGAGCCAATAATTAAAAAACACATGCAGAAAAGAAAATAAGAGTTCTCCCTAAAATTCAGTCTCTGCATTTCAGATACCAGTTCATATGGGTAGTTCCTTCTCTTTCTGTGAAAAGAAAACGGAACATGCAGTCACAACACTTAACTTTTGATACCTTACCAGACTTGGGCTGTGACATCTCCAGTTGCAACTCTACAGCTCTCAAATAAAGACATGTCTAAGTTAGAAGCATTGTTATAGAAAAGCAATAAACTACTGATTTTAAGTCCACTGATTTGCTTTTTATTCAAAACACCCCAAGGGGAGAAAAGTAAATCCACATGGAGCTTGTAACAGGCAAATTTTATTCAGACTGACCTTAACTGAGGTGCTGTTGCTAACCAGAAAGGGAGCACAAAAAAGGTAGATGACAACTCTGGAGCAGAGATATTGCTCTTGGCACAACAAGTGGGAATGTAAAGGTACACGGCCTGAACAAGTTCAATAATTAGATAGTTTTCAGGCCTAAGAATCAGTATTTCTGACAAGGATGACTCCACCCTAAAATGCCTCTTTGAAACTAATAGGATTAACTATTTAAAGGTCCAATATAGATCACACTCCTGGCAAGGGTAAAGCAAACAGTTTCCTCGAAATCTGACTGGATGCCTACTTGACCACTCCTATCCTATATTCAAAAGGAGATTAACTAAATTAATAGCTTGATATGGATTGTATTTCAGGGGTCTTTAAGAATTAGATGAATAACATTCCTGGGAAGTTGTAGAAAACATTGAGCTTTGATTTTCCAACAAACTGATTTTCCAATGAGATATTATTCCAGGCCTTCAAAGTGAAAATGTCACCTCAGTGGGAAATTCCAGAAGACACACACTGCTAGTCAAAGTATGTCAACTCAGGTTCTCACAAGGAATTCAGTGTGCTATGTTTCTTAATCAAGAACAATTTTTTTTTAGCTGTATTCCCTCTGCTGTCTCTCTTTAGATTGGAGAGTGGAAAGAAATTCTCTAAGATTAATTAGAAAGAAATGTAAGTCATCAGATCTCCTTTAGGTCTTAGTCCAGAAGTTCTTGAAAGAACTTTGTTCCTTTGTAAGAGAACGATCATTCTAAAAACTAATAGTTTTCATGTCCATACACAATGCACGAGTGTTTATATAGCCACCACACTGTACATGTGGTACGACAGTCCCACAAGATAGAATTCAGAGTAGCAGCCGTGTTAGTCTGTATTTGCAAAAAGAAAAGAAGTACTTGTGGCACCTTAGAGACTAACCAATTTATTTGAGCATGAGCTTTCGTGAGCTACAGCAAAGGATCACATGGTTAGTTGCTATTTATTTTCCCTTATAAATAGGAGTCTTGGCATTCAGAAACCTACTGCTGTTAAGTAGTAAGCATATATTCCAAACTGATTAACTGGGAAAGTTTTAAAAAGTAATCAGGTAATGTTAATCTCTGTGACATCACAAAGGAGGAAGGAAATAAACATTTAATGGCCTATGGAACTACAGCAGCACTTGCCAGGAGTCTTTTTCCAAGTGGAAGAAAATATCCTTGAGGATTTTCAGTATTGTGGGGGTTAAGTTGTCTAGGAAAGGCAAACTGACTAAAAGTTACATATTTGCACTGTAATTCCAGAGCCTGGAGATAACTTCTCCATTAGCAATGGCTGAGTTTCTCCAGAGAACCACACATTTACTACCAGCTTTTTATAACATTACAAGTTTGAGTGTGTTAACACTGTCATCAGAAAATATATTCTAGACCCTAGAATGCCTTGACCCAGCTCTCTAGAAAAGCACTTTAGATCCCATGCAGGATGAGGGGTAAGAATTATAATTTTCTAAGATACAGTATCTAGAGACAAAGCTGGCAGCACTTCAGAATTAAAACCACAAGACTTGAGTATGAGTCTGCTACAGGGAATTCCCTTTACCACTTCAAGCCTTAATAGGAAGGCAAGTGTACATACACTTGCCGCAAAGCACCAGGCCTGGGAATCAGGAGACCAGGATTCTATTCTTGGCTGTCCCAGTGACTTCCCACATGATTTTGTGAAACTCAGCTTCTGTACCTCAGTTTCCATCCCTGATCTGTAAAATTGGTTGAATAAGTCACTCTATTCATACTGTGAGTATTTAACTAGTTTTGTACAGCACCAACTCCTTAGGCAGAAGTACAAAATATAATTTCCAAGAAGCTTCAATTCTTACCACTTTGCAAAGCAGAAGCTTTGGCTTTTCTGTCTGAAACAGCCATTTTCAGTTCCTTTGTGGCAAGGTTACATGCCACTTAAACCAGCATAACTGAGGCTTCAGCCCTTTGGGGCAAGTGACCATAACAGCACAACATAGTAAACAGACACTACTATAAGCTGGGGAAAGCCTAGGTCGCACTTTACATTATTGGTTTTATGCTCTGACATAGATAATTAAGATACTACCAAAAAGTACTAACCAAATTTTAACCTGGAATAAAAAGACGTATGAGCTGCTGCTGAAAGTGACCTTAGAGGTAGAAAAAGGCTAGAAACACCACAGCACAAACCCAGAATCCATTGCTACCGGCTGCTTTACTACTTATCATTTGACAGGAAAAACAACCCATCATCCTGAACTGATGTTTCATGGTGCAGAAACTATCTTTTATATTCTTTCCAGAAATTTATGAAAGAGGTCATGCTCTGTGGAAAGTAGCAATCAACCTCCTCAGCCAAAGAGCAGTACAGTTTTCTATTGAAATAAAGTTATTTATAGGAAGTCATGCAACTCATTATCTGATTTTTCTAGACATAGGGCTCCAAAACATGTTGCTTATTACATTATAATAAGTTACTGGTGTTTTTAAAAAAGTACGTACACTTGGATTAAGTGCCCTTATATTTAACTACTTATAAGTACAAAACAAATTCCATGACATTTAACGGTCAAACCTGCAAATCCTTCTTTTAAAATATGTAGCTAAATTAGTTTAGAATAGAAAAAAAATTAAGTAACTGATGATACAGGTAAAATGTGGTTGATTCTATTACATTAAAGAATAACTAATGTTAATATTGCAAGGCTGAGGACTTTTAGTTTAATTAAATTTTCAACTTTCAGTACTTGGGCATTTGCAGAGTCAGACCCTTTGATGTCTGTCTGAAGACGCTTTCATCCTTTTCCAAAAGGCAATGAATTATGTTGTTATCTTTACTCTGACCCCCAACATACTAAACCCCAATTTCACACAGTCAAGCCTTAAAAACAGTCTACCTTTAAGAGCAGTCTTGCCAAATAGACAGGTAAGTTTACTTATACATGGCCCCAATGCTGCAAAGTGAACCTACAGTGGCATTCCACATGAAGTAAAGGTCCTATATGTTCAAATCCTTTTGCATGCTCAGGATCTATAGTATTTCTAAAGCTGGTAAGGGGTATTTTATCAGTTTAGACAAAAGTTTACTTATCTATCTTTACCATGATGAGCTTGCTCCTCAGCTGCCCCCAATACTGTTTTACTCGCTCATGTAACAAAAAACAAAACCCCCACAAATAAGTTCTTCAAAACACGTCCCCCTCCATAAATTTATTATGCAAGAAAAGTATTTTATTCAGCAAGCACTCAGTTTCATCCCTTTAAATGGGCAATAATTAAGTTTCCTCAGCCTCCTTGCTAACTCAGTCACTTTCAGAAGTGAAATCTCCTATTCACCATTACACTCATTTTAAAATTGTATTTTAGAAATGCAGATAAAGTAAATACCAGGCTGTAGAAGAAAACCAAAAGATCTGGTATGCCTTCTGCCCTCCCAGCCCCAAAACAAGAGTTAGCTTTTCTGTGGCGTTCACTTGGCTGGGTCACACAGAAAAGCAAGTTGCTCAGCTCAGGCCTTGTATTGCGTATTCAGTAATGTGCACACACTCCACCTTCTTCCTGGGCTTCCACCTTTTGGGGAAGGGAGCAAAATACTTACCACATCCCACTAAAATCCTTTAGAGAGAGATACTTTTCCCCCCTGCAACCTCCTTTTTCCTTCTCCTCACGCCATGGGTTTTAGGGCACAAAACTAACAGCAGGAACGGTGGGGATACACAAGGGGGGGGTGGCTCTTGCTCTCTCCAGGGCCTACACTCCCTTTGTTTAGGGCTCACAGCTTCTCCAACTTCTAAGAAACAGACACGCAGCATAACTAATAAAGTGGTGGGCAAAGCCCCTTTCTCCCCCCATCCCGCAAACTGCCCCCAGGCTAAGAGAGTCGACATTTTCAGCTGAGAAAAAGAAAGCAGGGGCGCTGATTCAATACTTTACGAAGGGAAATGAAAGGGGCAGCCCGAAGCAGCCGGGGGGGAGGGGGGCCGGCAGAAAGAGGGGTTTCTCCCCATCTGTAGGGGGAACGAAGGCAGGGATAGACGAGGCTCTGAAGAAATCAAGCTACACGCGTAGTGTCTCGCCAGCGGCAGCCCCACTGTGTCTCAGGACCGAGCTCGGAGGACGCTACACAAGACGCCGCTGGCACACAGCTGGCATGCCCCCCGTGTGCTGGTTGCTAGGTGCTGTGCCCCCCTAGGCACTGGGTAAACTCGCCCCTGCAGGCGATGGCTTCCCCTGGGTGCCATATGCTGCTGCCCAATGGGGACGACATACCCCGGGGTGCTGAGTCACCCCATGCCAGGGGGCCGTGCCCATACCCTAGGAGCAACGGGTACCTCTACCCCCTTCCCGTGGGTGCCAGGCGCCCTGGGCGAGCGCTGCGTGCCCCCGCCCGCTGCTCCCGGCTGAGCGGGTGCCAAGTGCCCCCCTCAGCAGGGCGGGCGCCGCGCCCCCTCCCCCAGCGGCCCGGCCCGCACCGTGATGTTGCAGTGGATGGTGAGCGGCGGCGGCGGCGGCGGCGGGCTGCTCCCCGGCGGCGGCGGCAGCAGCACGAACTGGCAGTGCAGCTCGTCCAGCTTCCAGGAGACGATGCGGAAGCGCTCGTGGTCCTTGTCGAAGATGGACTCGAGGAGCTTCAGCTCGGCCTTGAGCCCTGACACCGACATCCTGGCCTCATCTCCGGGCCCGGGCCTGCGCCACCTCGCCTCACGCGCCCCGCGCAGCTCGGCTCCGGCCCGGCCTGACCCGGCCGCGCCTGCTCGGCGGAAGATGGCGGGGAACAGCCTGAGCCGGTGGAGGAAACAGAAGCGGTGGCGGAGGCAGCTCCCTTTGTACCAGCCTCCAGCACCCTCTCGCACATTTAAAAGGGCAACAGCGGAGTCAGCTACCCCCTCCCCAGCCGTGCTGGGCCGGGCCCACTAGCCACCCCGCCCCACGCAACAGTGCAAGGGCGGCCCCTCCTCGCTCCGCTGCCCTCAGGAAGGGCTCCCTCCACCCCCCACATACAGCCAGACAGGGTCTGTAACCCTCCCGCTCCCCCCACCCCAACTGGAGGGCAGCGTTGGGCCAGCCCCCGACTCACTCCCCAAGGACAGGGTTCACCACACCCACCCACACACACATGGGCAGTGCCAACCCATACTCATCCTTCCTCCCTCCACACAGAAGGGCAGGGTTCAACCCTCCCCCCCAGAGGGCTGGGTCAGCCTTGCCATCAGATCTCCTCATTCCTCAAGCTGGGGCAGGGTTGGCCCCTTACCCCAGACACCGATTGAGGCAGGACACTTACTCACCCCTATCATGCACAAGACACACACCTCCCACACCAGGGCAGGGCCCACCCAGCCTCCTTGCTCACTTTCCCACCCATAGACCCAGCGGGCAGGCTTGGCCTCCTTCCTCCTCTCCCAGATACACAACAAGGCAGGGCCCTTACTCACTCCGAGCCCTGCCCCATGCACACCTCACACCAGGGCAGGGCTTATCTTCCTTGCTCACCTCCCCCCTACCACTCCCACACCGGTGTAGCTCCAGCTCTCTAGTCACTCTCACATGTGCCAAGTCTGTGCCACCCCCTAATCTCCCCCACACACACACATTCACCAGGGCTGGCCTGCCTCCCTACTTCTCCACACATACACACCAGGGTAAGACTAGCCCTGTACTTACAACCCCTCACGCAGCAGCCACAGGGCAGAATGGGGTCCCTACTTCCCTTCCCGCTCCAAAGACATATATACTAGGTCTGGTCCAACCTGGTCCACTAGATCTGCTACACACATTAGGACTGACCTGACTCCCTACACCTATCCCCATCCACTAGCCCTACCAGCTTCCCAAGAATTCCTTGATGCTAACAGCAAAGGGTTGACTGTACTTTTAACAGCAACTCCTATCAGGCCTGACAAACTCACTAGCCTTACCAGCCTCCCACTCTCTCCCCCAGCTAAGGTGACCATATTTTCCTATACCAAATACGGGACACCTAGTAAATTACTCATATTCAAGCGAGTTCAACGACAATCAGAACTATGCAATACAGACATTCAAATTAACATCAAGGTGACTGAACCCCCATTAAAAAAATACTGTGTAGGTGGACTCTTTTTATTTACCTTCTTATCTTTAAGGTTCACACAAGGAGAGGTGACGCACCCCTACCCCCCCACACACACTCCTGTACATCTCTCACATGGGGGGCTGACTGACAGAGCCGAACCTACTCTCCATCCTCTGTCTGGCTGGGCCCCCAAGATGGACCCAGCTTTCCAGGTACCTGGCACCGTGTCTTCTTGATGCAATCCGTGGGGGGCACACAGGGTTGCATGTCCCCCCCGCCCCCGATTTCTACCAGGGTTCACACTAGAATGTGGCCAGCAGCAGCCTTTCAGCACTGTGCAGGAGGGAAGGGATGGGAGCTACTTCCAGTCATGGAGGGGTGGGGGGAAGGGATGACCTGGCCCCGTCTTTGCAGAGCTCATCTCTTCGTCCTCCCCCTTCCCCCGTGGCTGGAAGCAGCTTGTCCCTTCCTGCCTGCATAGTGTTGAAAGGCATCTAACACCTCCAGGCTACTGCTGGCCACGGACATAATCCAGTCGCCTCCTATCCCTTGGCTACAGCACGGGCAGGAAGGAGTTAAACCCTAAGGATGCATTGTGCACCAGGGCCCAGGAAACCTGACTGCAGGGGCTTCAGCAAACAAGGCCAGAGAGGGACTCAGCAGGGGAGGGTGCCGAAGGGATGGAGCAGACCCATGCTCCCTGGGGGAAAGACCCAGGGCAGGGGGTTGGTGGGAAGAGAGTGCTGAGCCCCTGCCCCGGGGGGCTGCAGTGGAGACTGCAGGTTTAGGGCTTGAACAGGCTAGAAATTGCTCTCCCACCCCCCTGGCACCCGAGAGCTTAGCTGAGGGGCAGAGAGGCTTCCCCATGCCAGCACTGTGTGGGGCTTTGGCACCTGCAGGACTTGGCTCCTTCTGGCCAGCGCCCCAGGCTGGAGGGTCTTGGGCTTTCCCGGGTCGCCAGCCCAGGCAGAGGCAGTGGGGAAGGAAGGAGCCTGCCAGCCAGGCTGTTAGTGAGCTGAGCACTCTGACCCAGGGCTGGTTCTCCACACAGCTCTGGGAATGGGACGCACCCCACTGGGGGGGAGGGGGAGGGGAATGGAGGAGCAGCAGGGCTGGGAGAGGCGAAGGGGCAAAAGCAGGGAGAGGACAGTGAGAGGGGGAGCACATAAAGGGCTGATGGATGGGCAGCAGAGGCGACACGTAACTAGCTGCTGCCTGGCACCTGCCTGCACTCACTAGCCCCTGCAGTGCACAGCCAGTTCTGGCCAGAAATGGGATGGGGGGGCAGGGCCCTGCTGGCCGAGAGCTGGCATGCAGCGGGGGCCATAGGCGCCAACTTCTTCTGGCACTGGTGAGTGCTCAACCCCCCCACCCCTTCCCCATTCCAACCCCCCCACCCCTTCCCCATTCCAACCCCTTCCCCAAAGTCCCTGCCCCAACTCCGCCCCTCCCTGCCCCATTGGACTCCTTCCCCAAATTCCCGCCCTGGTCCCGCCTTTTCCCCGCCTCCTCCCCTAAGCATGCCGCATTCCTGCTCCTCTCTTCTCCCTCCCACAGCTGGTTACACTGCAAAACAGCTGTTTCACAGCGGCAAGCACTGGGGGGAGAAACGGGACATGGCGCACTCAGGGGAGAAGGCAGAGGTAAACTGGGGAGGGGAGGTTGGTTGCCAGTGGGTGCAGAGCACCCACCAATTTTTCCCTGTGGGTGCTCTAGCCCCGGAGCACCCGCACAGTCGGCACCTATGGCAGGGGCTACACTGACAGACCAGCTGGGGGAGTGCCGAGCCCTGCCACCCACCTTGCACAGCCACCCTCATCATCGGCCACTGGAACCCCCACTCACTGCTGGTGGGAAGACGGTTGGCAAGCAGGGATCTGGCCAGCAGCAGGATCCACCAGTACTGATAGGGGGAGACAGAAAATACAGAACAATTTGCCTGCTTTTAAGAAAAAGTCAGGACATCTGCAGGAGGTCTTAAATATGGGACTGTCCCTTTAAAAAAGAGACGTCTGGTAACCCTACCCCCCCGCCATTCCTGCTCTGCTAATCCCACCAGGTTGCCAATTTTCCTCTAACTGCTCCCCCACTCACACTCACACACTCTGCTGGGCTGATTCTGCAAGCTTCTCAGTTACCCACCCTCCACCCCATCCTGTTCTACTCATTAGCAGCTTTTCAGTTATCCTTTAGTAAACAGAGTTATTGTTGTCTAACATAACATGTTTGTTTCTCCCATTGCTTTCCCCATCCCCTCAAAAAGCCCAAAATCTTCCTTTCTCAATGGACTTTAATTTTGCTGGGAAAGCTGCAGTTCATATTTTATGTTGATTTCACTACCCCATTCATTCTCTAGTCTTCCAAAAGGTTCTCCAGCATAAGCAGGGAAGTAAAGGTCTGAAATTTTGAATGAAAAAGGGTCTGACACCACACTACAAACTATGAGCTTAATTTTGTAAGGCGATGAGCACTCTAGCTCTTATCAAGCAAAACAGCTGTGCACCTGGCTATCTTTAATCATATAAGTAGCCCATTGAACTCCAATCAGATTAGGACCAGAGTGCTCAACACCTTTATATCCCTCCGCCACAAATATGTCTCCAGCATATAGAGCAGCATTGAACTAGTACCCAGCACGCTTCTCTACACTAACAAGACAGGGCAATGTTGGCCAAAAGCAAACCCATACTTTTAAAAAGGTGGCATGGGCTCTTTTAGCATCCAAAGTGGGGACAGGACCTATATTTTTAGGTTCATTTGTATTTCTAACACTGTATGAAGTGGTGGCAATATGAATACATTAGATTATTATGTTTCACAATCTATATACATTCCTTAGATTGTGACCCAGTCAGATCAAAAACTTCCTGACTGTTTTGAAAGCACCTAGTACATGGTTGACAATGCTCCATATAAATAATACACAAGAAGGTTTATTTTAAATTGAGATTTCTAAATGTCCCATTTTGAAATAAAGTCCCAAACCAAATTCCATTTCTAAACACTCCCAAACTTTGAGGAAAGTTGGATATAGATACAAACGATGTGGATAGTCCCACTCTCTCTAGCGGTCCAAACCAAAATACTGGATCAGAAAGAAACCCTGTCCCTTGGGCCAAACATATGACAATAGAAAAGAATCACAGAGTTGAGTTCTTCTAAGACTGAACATGGAACTTTATTAGAATAAGGAAAACCGTATTATCTCTAAAGTTGATCTATTTAGCTTTGTTATAGAGTTTTTGCCTAGATCCTTCCCTGCCCCCCTCTGCCTGCCTTCATGCTACAGATTTAAAGAAACAATACACGTATACACATGCTCCACTCTTCTATAAATCTCCCATCACAGTTCTCTATATTTAGTTCTACATTGTTCAAGCTGCAATGTAATAGGACTCCTGTGAATTCATTTCTGTGATAAACACCTTCAGAACACATCAGGGATACTTTGCTCTCTGGAATAAAGTATACTGCTTTAGAGGTGTGAGAAGTTCTTCATCATGTCTGACTCGTCCCTATTGGGCTGGGATTGTGTGCTGAGAGCCACATCTAGGTAACACAGGAGCCCTGAATTATTTGGCATCTAAAGTTAGCAGGGCATGGGGAGATAGACTTTGAGATAGACAGTGAATGGGGGAGGCTTATCCATGAGGAGATCCTCAGGAATGTTGTGTGAGATTCTAGCAATCACTCCTGGCCTTCCACTGCTGATCATGTTTGTGATGGCTGCAGGACCTGATCTTTATGGAACAGATGGTCTCCTGCTGCCTACTCAACCAGATTGCCATAGCTGTGCAGGTATAGGAATGCTGTACAAGTAGAACATTTCTTGGGCATCCCCCAGTGGCTCCTCTCTGTTGGCCATCTTCCAGCAGTTTTGGAGAAGGAAAAGAAGGGTGGGGCAGAGTGTTTCCTTAAGACCAAAAACTTCCTTTCTAAAACCCAAAGAGAAAATTTCTGCAATGTTAAATTGCAGAGAACAAGCTCGGCTCAGAATTCAGTTTTCAGAGAAAAATACAAACGTTTTTGGAAATATTTTTAAAAGAAAAGATGGCCCAGCTGTAAATGAGGAATGACTCGTGCCATCTGCTCTACTTGGAGGCAGAAAATTCTGGGTAGGGTTTCTAAGAGAGGACCTAAGTCCATCCCAGGTTCAAAGGTCTGACGTGTCTCCAAGCTCCTAAGAGAGAAGAGAAAAACCCATACTTGCAAGAGTCGAGAGAAATTATATCACTGGCTGCCTAGAGATAGACAATAGCCCTGTTAGCCAAATGCTTGCACTCACCTATGAATTTACAAATACATGCGTGTAGTATTAAAAAAGTGGTTGAGATTTTCCAAGCTTTTGTGGGGATTTAGTAGATACATATTCCATTAGTTTTAAGGAAAGATATAAATATAGATAAATCCCCTAGACCAAAGGTTCTCAAACTGAAGGGGGAGGGACACAGAATGTATTTTGGGGAGGGGGCATGAGAAGTTTAGGAAAAAATAAAAAACTTACTGCGCACATTTTACCCACAGCAATGAATAACGCTGATTCCTCCAGACATATCAGGTCCTCAGATGGTGCTGTGCATTTGACTCTAGATGGTGCCATGCATTTTGGTGGATTTCTGTTAAGCTTGCATAGCATTATATAAAGTTGTTGCCATCTGTTCATTAATCCATTTGCTACAACGAGGTGTGCACATTTAATTGTAAGAATGGACCACTATCGCAGTTTTGCTTTTGCTCTTATTACAATGGATCATTGGCTCATTAGTGCAACAGGAAAAAAACAACTCAGATGAAAAACAAAGAAGCCAAAATTGATTCAAGTGAAGCATCACCACCGCATATATCGGGATACATATACGTGTATGTTGGGGGAGGGGGCATAAACTACTACAAACTCAAAGAAGTGGGGACACCATCCAATAAGTTTGAGAACCACTGCCCTAGACTGTTTTGAAAATCTCAACCTACATTAAGAGAGTATTAAGGTTGCATGGTTAAGCACTGAAAAGTCAGCAATTTACAAGGGTAAGGTGCATATTCAAGTGTAGCTCTGGCCCCTTGTGATTATGCATTATGATGCAGTTATTAATTATCTGCATAAAATAAAATAGAATTTTATTCTATTAAAATAATAATTTAAAATAATAAAATAGAATTTTATAAAATAGAATACAATTCTTTTCTACAAACTTAAATGCATAAATGCAGCATTTTGTAGTTCTGTGTGCTACTCTAGACTTGCCAGACAAACAGGATCCTTGAAAGTCATTATGGAGGCATCTGTACTGACTCCATAGTCAAGGCTGCATTGACATTATTTTAAGCAAGACTAAAATTCCTTTTTGCACACTTCAGTGATTTAATTTAGTCTCAAAATTTAGCACAGTGGACAGTTTTGACTTCAGAGAACAATTAAATAATTATAGAATTTATAAAGTAAATACTTACTAATTTTTGTAGAAGTTAAATTTAGAAATTCTCCCTTTGAGAAATTTTGTCCTGTTTTCATCACGTTTCTTTGGGTTCATCCAGCTAAATAGCTACAGACGCCACAACCTGTGCCCCCACCCAAAATTAAACATGAAAAAGGTAATTCCCCTTATTTAGGGTAATTTATCTAATTTCACTAAGAGTAGCCAAAGAAACGTCTCAGCTCCATCAGCTCCTTTTTCCTGCCGCTGCTTTCTTGGCTAGAGCTGACCAGAAAACAGGGAAAAAATCATCAGAAATTTTGATTTCTTTTTTCTTTTTTTGTTTAAATTTTCTTTCCATCAACATTTTACAACCAGCTCTGTCCCTGACTCATCAGTGGCACATATGCCTAGTGAGCAAATGAGACCGGCTAGGCAGCAAAGAGGTATGTGGAGGGGAATCTCTGGGAAAGAGATGGGAATCTGGGGTGCCACTGTGGAGGAGGTGAGTGAGGATGTAGACAGGAGAGGCAGAGTAGCAAGCTTTGTGGGGTCATCAGGGGACTTTGGGAAGGGAATTATCAGTGAAGGGATGAATGTCATGGTTAGTTAGACAGTCTTTTTTTCCTGTGAGTTCTACCAGCTCTGTTGCATTTCCACTTTTACCCTCAACTTCCTACACATTTTATGCAGAGCGGCTGCTCTTTTTGCTGAGACTCTGCAACCTGGCACAGAATCTATTTCTTTCTCTGGGAGTATTTTATAGATTGCTGCTGTTTGTCCAATTCGCTCCCCAACCTTCTGAAAAGTTCCCACAGTCTGGGCCCAAATGCAGCTCCATGAGAGGGTTAAATTGGTTGGTAAGTTTCAACAACAGAAGTTGCTGAGGAAAGAACTGCCATGTTAGAAACAAGTCCCCCTCCCTTAGTCCCTTTGAGTCATGGAGGAGGGGGAAAGAGGAGGAAGGGAGAGGCTTATGGGATCTGAGGATGAGTAAACTGGTTTTAATGAAGGAGGAGGTTATTTATCAGACCACTTGCTAATAGTTGGATCCCAGAACATGAACACACACTGTTATGGTTTTATGTAGGCAACAGCAGAACCCTAAGAACAGAAAAAAATAATTGCTATGGCCCAGGTAGAAACAGACAAAGCCAAGAACCTGACAGCTTGGGCACAGGAAGGTCCCATCATGGACAGAAAAGCAGTGGATCAAGCACAACTTAGAGCCAAGAGGGCTAGTGCCAAGATCCTCCTGGCTCAGGATATGATGATTCAAGCTGTCCAAGTCACTCAGGCACCCAAGTTTTAGCCAGGCCACTGACACCTCTGAAGCACTGCCCAGAACTCAGAGAATCAAAATCTCTGCCAGGATACTGAAGCCACTTTCAAATAATCTGAGGACACCAATGCAACTGATCAAGACATAAAAGGCACTGAAACTACTGCACAGGGCATCAATGTAATTCCAAAAAACACTGGGTGACTCCATGCATATGGTGGACATGCAATAGCTTAGCCCCTCAAATAACTGGATCACAGGATATAGTTCTCATGAAATGGCATTTCAAAACCTATTTACAGCTTCACCCACCTATGGCAGCTGGTTTTGCTGTTGCCCAGGGTTTCATGTAGAGGTATTGGGGAGATGTCAGTAAGCACTTGGATACCATGGTGATGAGCTCAGTATAAAAACGCAGAGAGACAGATAGGCAGAATGGTCAAAGAACTGCAGAAGGCAATTTCAGTTACGCTTCCTCTTAGCCCTTTCTAGCTCCTTCTGTGGCTAACAGTAATAGGGTCAAGTATCTCCTTAGCTAGGAAGTTTCTGCTCAGAATATGGAAGAATTTTGTAAGCTCCATAACCCTAAGCAGGAAACATCAAACACTTGAAAAAGATTTTAATACCCCTAGATTTGTAGCTCTGACTATTTTTTGTAAAGTGCTGAAATAGTCAGTAAGTCTCTGAAAACTGAGGCTAATGATACTTCTCTGCCCCATAGGAAAGTTGTGGAGTTTAATTCATTAGCAGAAAGGTGCTACAGAAACACAAAACAATGTTACTCACACTATCAAGATGCTTTAGATGTAGATTAGACCCCTCTATACAAATGCATCATATACCTAACTATGCATGTGCCAGTTTAAAAATGCAGGTTTGCCATCAAATATGCCCAGTATACCCTCAGTATTTAAAAAACGGATGCAATATCTCAACAATGGATAAAAAATGCTCTCTAACAACAAAGACTATGCAGTCGTTTTCTAAATGTGCGGACTAATAATAATAATGTAATCAGAAGGCAGATTGGAAAAAAGAAAAACTCCACCCCCAAAATAACCACCTGGGATGCTGCTCACAAGAGATTATAAAGATGTTCAAAATATGATCACACATGCCCTCTGGGTTCCTCAGGTATGGCTGCTCTTCTCTGGTTTCCAAATTACACACATGGGCTGTGCTCGACTCCTCATGCTTGTCTTCCCCTTGGTGAGGCTCATACACCCAATGGGGCTTATTGAGTTTAGAAAGAGGGGGAAGGAGGAGCTCAGATGCCATGCTGGGTTCTGTTAGATTCCTTGGGCTTGACTGGTGGGGACAGGACAGGTGTCAAAATAAGGGACCACTGGCATAGGGCGTGTGTTGGAGTGGGGGTATGATTTGCCAGACAGCTGGTGTAGTAGACCACTATCTGATTTTCCCCATCCAAGAATGGGATAGTAATACATGCTGTGACTGCTTCACAGGGATACTGGTGCCACAAGTACTCCTTTTCTTTTTGCGAATACAGACTAACACGGCTGCTACTCTGAAACAGTAGATTATGCAGACCTTCACACTATGATCCTCCCTCTCCTTTCTTATACGCTCTGATGAGCACTGAAATAGTTAACCATATATCATATTTGGACATCTGAGCTGGTGCCCACTGAGATGAATGGGGCAGATCACAGAGAGATTGTTTCAGGTTCTGCACATGCCGCCAGACATCTCTGCATCAGTTAGCCATGAAAACATGAACTGAATGTAGCTCAGCAACCAAAACAGCTAGGAGCTCTCATTAAAAAAAAAAAAGAAAAGAAAAAAAAAGAGAAAGCTTCCATTTCGGAGCATAAGAAGGCGGTACGAATGTGGTGCCAATCACCATATTGGCTTAATCCAAGCCCTGAATGTACATGTACAAAGTTTGTACAAAGTACGAACACTAATCATTCCAGTACCCCTGTGAAGCAGTCACAGCATGTATTACTATCCCATTCTTGGATGGGGAAAATCAGATCCAAAGAGCCTAACTGTGATCTCACTAACAATGGTGTAACTCAGCTGATTCCATTTGAGTGACTCCTGAGTCACACTAGAGTGAGATCAGAATCTGACTCAGTGAGCAAACCTGGGATTCATGCTAACAGAAACTTAGTTCCAATTTCTCAGTTGCACCCAGCTTCTGTTTGAGGGGAGGGTGCAATGTAGTTGGTAGAGGATCCCTAATTCCGTAGCCAGGGTTCCACAACTCTGTTTCCAGCCCTGGCCTCACCATAGATTAGAGCAGTAGCTGGTCTACTATACCAGCTATCTCTGGCAAATCATACTCCCACTCCAACACACCCCCTATGCCAGTGGTCCCCAAACTTTTCCTCGTGTCCCCCCCTTACCAGTAATAGAATGTGTCTGTGCCCCCCTCGGGCTGAGAGTGAAGTCGCAGCCGGGCCAGGGGCCGCTGCCAGGAGCCAAGAGCGGGGGCCAGGGCTGGAAATAGAGCTGGGACTGCAGCTGGGGCTGAGGCTGGAGGTGGGGCTGGAGTGGAGCTGGAGGCAGTGGAGCTCCCCACCCCTTCGTGGGGGCTGGCTTGGGCCCTGCTGCACCCCCCTAGATGTTCCTCTGCACCCCCTAGGGGGCATGCCCCACAGTTTGGGGACCACTTCCCTAGGCCAAAGGCTGCCAGGAAGATACCACAGAAGCTGGCTATGCATGCTTTATGGTTATTAGTAGATCCCTCATTCTGGGAACCCCCAGAAAAGGAGATTTGATCACAAGGGAGTTGAACAGGCATCAAGACTGGGCCATATAGGATTAATGTAGAAGGTCTCACTCCAGTTAGAAATAGTGCTGGTTCTTCTGTATAACTCTGGGTTACCATTAGTACAGCAGTTATCCTCTGCTGTAACCACATGTGCTTCTCTGTGCTCCTTGCTCTCACCAGCACAACAACAGAAGAGAAGGTTACTCACCTTGTGCAGTAACTGAGGTTCTTTGAGATGTGTCCCCCTGTGGGTGCTCCACTTCAGGTGTTGGTGTGTTCTGGCACCGCTGATCGGAGATTTTCGGTAGCAGTGCCTGGTCAGAACGCGCGTGCACAGTAGCTGTCTTGTGCTACTGTTGGCACTTCATCTAGCACTCGCGTGTCCTGACCCCCCTCAGTTCCTTCTCTACCATAGAGTCCTTTCTGTGAACTCTGAAGTAGAGTGGCGGGTAGTGGAGCACCCACAGGGGGACACATCTCGAAGAAAAAACGGTTACTCACCTTTGTAACTGTTGTTCTTCGAGATGTGTTGCTCAGATCCATTCCAATTTAGGTGTGCACACACTGCATGCACAGTCGTCAGAGAATTTTTACCCTAGCAACACCCGGTAGGTCAGCTGTGGAGCCCTCTGGTGTGGCGCCTTCATGTCGCACAATATATACCCCAGCCGACCCAGCGCCCCCTCAGTTCCTTCTTGCCGCCTACTTCAACAGAGGGGAAGGGGCAGGTTTGGAATGGATCTGAGCAACACATATCAAAGAACAACAGTTACAAAGGTGAGTAACCGTTTTTTATTCTTCGAGTGCCTGCTCATATCAATTCCAATTTAGGTGACTCCCAAGCCTTACCTAGGCAGTGAGGTTGGCGTGAATCAACGTGGATTGTAGGACCACTGTACCAAACACCACGTTGTCTCTGGCATGCCGGATGATGGCATAGTGTGAAGCGAAAGTGTGTACCAAGGACCAAGTTGCGGCTCTGCAGATCTCCTGGATCGGCACCTGGGCCAGAAAAGCCACCAATGAGGCCTGGGCCCTTGTGGAGTGAGCAGTGAGGGGTGGGGTCAACACACTGGCCAGATCATAGCAAGCACGGATACAGGACATGATCCAAGAGGAGATCCGCTGAGATGAAACCGGGAGGCCTTTTCATCCGGTCTGCCACCATGACGAAGAGCTGGGTCATCTTCCTGAATGGTTTCGTATGCTCAGTGTAGAAGGTGAGGGCCCTATGGACATCGAGGGAGTGCAGCCATTGTTCCTGGCGACTGGTGTGCGGTTTTGGATTAAAAACCAAAAGAAATATGTCCTGGCTGATATGGAAGTCCAAAACAACCTTTGGAAGAAAGGCTGGATGAGGCCAAAGCTGCACTTTATCTTTATGAAAGATAGTGTAGGGTGGTTTGGAGGTAAGGGCTCTGAGCTCGGAGACCCACCGCACTGATGTGATAGCGACAAGGAAAGCTGTTTTTCCAGGAGAGGTAGAGGAGGGAGCAGGTGGCCAGTGGCTCGAATGGGGGCCCCATGAGTCTGGAGAGGACCAGGTTAAGGTCCAATATGGGGACTGGCTGTCGAACTTGTGGGTAGAGACGGTTCAGGCCCTTAAGGAACCTGCCAACCATAGAATTGGCGAAGACAGAGCGGCCATTCGCACCCGGGTGAAAAGCCGAGATGGCCTCAAGGTGAATCTGATGGAGGATGCCGCCAGGCCCTGCTGTTTTAGGTCCAGGAGATACTCCAAAATGAGAGGCACGGAGGCCTGGAAAGGGGGCGTGTTGCGCTGAGTGCACCAGCATGAAAATCGCTTCCGCTTAGCCGTATACGTGGCCCCAGTGGAGGGCTTCCTGCTGCCCATCAGTACTTGTTGCACAGATTCTAAACAGCAAAGTTGTGCAGGGTTCAGCCACGCAGCATCCATGCCGTGAGGTGGAGAGATCGTAGGTCGGGATGGCAGAGGCGACCGTGATCCTGAGAAATCAGGTCTGGAAGAAGAGGCAATGGGATTGGAGCACCCACAGAGAGTTCCAGGAGCGTGGTGTACCAGTGCTGCCCGGGCCACACTGGAGCTACTACAATCACTCCCGCTCTGTCCCTGCGCACTTTGAGCAAAACCCTGTGCACCAGGGGTACGGGGGAAAGGCGTAAAATAGTTGACTCATCCAGGGGAGCAGGAAGGTGTCTGTGAGAGAGCCTGGGGAGCGGCCCTGGCAGGAGCAGAAAACTAGACATTTCCGATTGCTGCGGGAGGCGAACAGGTCGACCTGGGGAAACCCCCACTTTCGGAAGATGGGGTGGATGACATCTGGTTGAAGGGACCACTCGTGTGAGCAGAAGGACCTGCTCAGGTGGTCCGCTAGCATGTTCTGGACCCCAGGTAGAAAGGAAGCCACCAGGTGAATGGAGTGGCTATGAAGAATTCCCACAGTCGAATGGCCTCCTGACAGAGGGGGGAGGAGAGGGCCCCTCCTTGTTTGTTGATGTAGAACATGGCCATGGTGTTGTCTGTGAGGACCGCCACACAACGACCCTGCAGCCGCTCCCAGAAGGGTTGACAGGCAAGCCGCACAGCCATCAGCTCCCAAACATTGATATGAAAGGAGAGCATGGATGGGGGTCATAGGCCCTGCATCTATGATGAGGGACAAGGAAGGTTGCGGGCTGTGAAAGGGGACTCCTTCGCAAACCACCCAGGGATTTAGCAGCCAGTGGAGGGAGGCCAGGACCCGCTCCAAAACGTGACCACCAAGTTCAGGCTGTCTCGACCTGGGCGATAGATTGATGCCAGCCAGGCTTGTAAGGGGTGAAGTCGAAGTCTGGCATGCCTCCTCACGTATGTGCAGGAAGCTGTGTGGCCGAGAAGACTCAAGCAACTTCTTGCCAACGAGATTGGGAAGCTCTGAAAGCTCCGGATGAGGGCCACTAAAGCCTGGAAACAAGCATCCGGCAGGAGGGCTCATGCCTGCACAGAGTCCAGAACTGCCCCAGTGAATTCTATTCTCTGGGTTGGTTCTAGTGTTGACTTTGCCACATTGAGAAGGAGGCCTAACTGAAGAAATGTGTCCCCTGACCTGTTCTTTGGTGCATCCCTGGATAAGTCAGTCGTCGAGGTAAGGGTATACTTGCACCTGCTGCCGCCGAAGGAAGACCACCATGACCTCCATACATTTAGTAAACACTTGGGGGGCCATGGAGAGACCGAAGGGAAGGGCCGTGAATGGATAATGTTCACAGTTGACCACAAAGCGGAGGAAGCGTCTGTGCGCCGGATGAATCGCAATGTTGAAATATGCGTCCTTCGTGTCGAAGGCGGCATACCAGTCTCCAGGATCCAGGGAAGGTATGATGGTGCCCAAGCAGACCATGTGGAATTTCAACTTTACCATGAAAGTTGTTGAGACTGCGCAGGTCCAGAATGGGCCAAAGCCCTCCCTTCGCCTTGGAGATTAGGAAATATCGGGAATAAAACCCCCTGCCCCTTAGCTCCCTTGGAACCTCCTTGATCACCCCCATGACGAGGAGCGTCTGAACCTCCTGAATAAGGAGTTGCTCTTGAGAAGGGTCCCTGAAGAGGGATGGGGAAGGAGGGTAGGGAAGAAGAAAATTGGAGAGAGTATCCCACTTCCACCGTGCGGAGGACCCAGCTGTCCATAGTTATGTGGAACCAGGCACGGTGGAAGCAGGATAAATGATTCAAGAAGAGTGGGGTAGGCTCCTGAATGAGGTCCGGTACATCGTCCTCGAGTGTCCCTTCAAAAGGCCTGTTTTGAGCCTGATGAAGGCTTGGAGGGGCCCTGGCCTTGTCCAGACTGGGGATTGGAGGGCTTCATCCTGCCATTATGACCCCGTCTCCAATAAAAATCCTGCCTTGGTCGAGGGGGAGGACAGGAGTGTTGTTGTGGCTGCTGGGGTTTGAAGGGTTTCCACTGGGTAGCTGGGGTGTGCATGCCCAGGGACTTCATTATCACCCTTGAGTCTTTAAGGTTTGGAGCATGGAATTGGTCTTGTCCGAGAACAGGCCCTCTCCATCAAAGGGGAGGTCCTGCAGTGTTTGCTGAAGCTCCGGTGGAAGGCCGGAGGCTTGTAGCCAGGAGATACATCTCATCGCTATCCCCGAGGAGAAAGTACGTGTGGCAGAATCCGCAGCGTCCAGCGAGGCCTGCAACAAGGTCCATGCCACTGTTTTGCCCTCATCAACCAAGGCCCCAAACTCCTCTCTGGACTCAGGAGGTACTAACTCCTTAAATTTCAGCATGGAGTTCCAGGAATTAAAACTGTAGCAGCTCAGAAGCGCCTGCTGATTTGCGATCCTGAGCTCAAGTCCCCCCGAGGAATAAATTTTGCGTCCAAACAGATCAAGGCACTTGGCATCCTTTGATTTGGGAGCTGCAGCCTGCTGGCACCCTTTTTTTCTCGTTCACCGATGCTGCCACTCGAGAACAAGGCTATGGGGGGTGAACAAATAATTGTACCCCTTTGAGAGGACAAAGTATTTGTGTTCTGCTCCCTTAGCAGTCGGTGGGATGGATGCAGATGTTTGCCAGATTATTCTGGTGGTGGATTGGATAATCTGAATGAAAGGAAGGGCTACCCTTGATGGAGCTTCCGCTGACAGAATATCAGCCAGTGACCTCAGGGCCCAGAGCAGAAACCAATGTTGGAGGAGGTCCTGTAGCAGGAAGAGGAGCCACCACAGTCTCCATGCCTCCTGGGATGAGCCGAGTGGCGGCAGCCTCTGGCACTTGTGGCTCAGACAGGGCTGAGCGAGAAACCCCAGACGGAGCACCCTGGGCCTGATGGTATGCCCAGGGTGTCCAGAACAGCCATTGGGTGGGCCTGCCAATGCCCAGCCCCCAACTCCAGGTGGCTATGGTCCATGTGGTGGCGGTCCGAGAAGCACAACCCTTCCTCCGATCCCAAAGAATGGGAAACGGAATGTGAGGGCCACAGTGGTGCCGAGTGGATCTGCATTGGTTCACGCCAACGGGACGATGGTGAATGGTGCTGTGATGCTGGGGAGCGGTGCCAGGACCTAGAATGGTACCAGGACCTGGAATGGTGCCTGAATCTGGACCTGGGTCTAGATGATGAGTGGCGTCAGGTCCAGGATCTTCTCCTCGATGGTGACTGGTGGGCAGAGCGGTGCTGTGACCGGGACCGGTGCTGGGAGTTGGAGCAGTGCCGCGAGTACGACCAGCATCGCAAGTATGACCGGCGCTGCAAAGGAGAGCAGTGCCGGGACTGCAAGCGATGCTGGGACTGCGAATGGCGTTGGGAGTGCAAGCAGCATCGGGAGCAGGAATGGTGCCGAGAATGAGACCAGTGCCATGGCTCAACCGACGGTGCTGACGGGTAGATCAGGGCCGGCTTGCCTTGGGATGGTGCTGCACGTGCAGTTACCAGTGCCTTGGCATGAGGCTGAGGGGATGCCGATGCTGTCATGGCAATAAGGTCCCTCGCAGCCGGAAAGGTATCCAGGGTGGACGGCAACTGGACCTCGACCATGGTGCATACCAGGGAGTCCAGGGGCACCTAACTCAATGGCTCTCCTCCCGGGGCCGGAGTCAATGGTGCCAAGGCCGTAGACTGTGCCCCTAGGCGCTCCCCTGCAGGACACGCCTCCAGAGGCGGTTCCGAGGGGGCTGGCCTCTGTGGAGGCGGGCCAGCCTTTTCTGGCTTCCGGTGCCGCTTCTGGGCAGGAGAGAGGGAGCGGTGCTGGGCCGATGCCGGGCCCGGGCTGATGATGTCGGCTGTGGTGCCAGGGAGCATCAGGCCATGGGTCTTGAACCAAGTCCAACCGCGGTGCTGCTCCTACCGCTGCCGCTGGGGTGCTGCGCACCGAGGCGCTCAGTGCCGGATCTTGGTGCGCCACAGGATGTTGAGGGCTAAGAGCCACCTCCATAAGGAGCTGTTTGAGATGAAAATCCCACTCCTTAGTCTGGGGACGAAAACACTTGCAGATCCTGCATTTGTCTGCTTGATGAGACTCCCCCAGACACTTTAGGCAAAAGTCGTGGGGGTTGCCCGTTGGCATGGGCTTAGAGCAGGAACTGCAGAGCTTGAATCCCAGAGCTTTGGGCATGAGCCCAGTAGAAAATTGGGAAGGAGGGGAAACCCCCCAACCCACTAACTAACTACAACTATAACTATTAACTACTATAAACTATCGACTATGAACTATTATAAACTAGAAACTGCAAGTGCTAGGGAGAGTGGAGACCAGCGAAGCCGAACTCCACAGTTCCAATGACTGTCACGGGCAGCGAGAAGGAACTGAGGGGATGCTGGGTCAGCTGGGGTATATATCGAGCGCCACGAAGGCGCCACTCCAGGGGGCTCCACAGCCGACTCACCGGATGTTGCTAGAGTAAAAATTCTCCGACGTGCATGCAGCACGCGCACACCTAAATTGGAATCGATATGAGCAAGCACTCGAAGAAGAACCTCAGTTACTGCACAAGACGAGTAACCTCTTCTTTTTCGAGTGCTGTCCCTGTGGGTGCTCCACTTCAGGAGACTGTAGAGAAGTACTCCATTATGGAAGGATGGGTTTTGGAGTTGGCTGTACAGCTGAGGCTAGTACCGTAAGGCCAAGTATCTCATCGGCCTCTGAACACAGAGTTATTGTGTAGTGGTTTGTGAACATGCGTACAGAAGCCCAAGTGGCAGCTTGTCATATTTCTCTGATTGGAAATTATGTAAGAATGTGGTCGAGGTAGAAATTGATCTCGTTGAATGGGCTCTGATCCTTGTCAGGGGTTCTATATTTTGTTGTTGGTAACATAAATGGATGCAATTCAAAATCCATTTTGATAGTCTTTGTTTCAAAAAGGCTGCACCTTTTGATCATTCAGTTGTGGAAATGAAGAGTCTCGGTGACTTATGGAAACATTTCATTCTATCTAGGTAGAATGCTAGTGCCCTTCAGTGTGGAGAACAGATTCCTGTGTAGACTCATGTGGCTTAGGGTAAAACGTAGGTATATGAATAGGTTGATTGAGATGGAATGATTAAGGTACCTTCGATATGAATTTAGGTTGTGGTCACTTAGTCACTTTGTCTTTAAAGAATATGGTGTAAGGAGGACGGGCCATGAGGGCCCCAATTGCACCCACTCTACGTGCTGAGGTTATCGTGACCAGGAACGCTACCTTCATTGATAAATGTAGTAGAGAACAGGTAGCAAATGGTTTGAAAGGGGTGCTGGTAAGGCCTCTGAGGCCTAGATTTAGGTCCTATGCTGGTGTAGGGTTGCAGACTTGAGGGTACATTTTGTAATTGCATGTACAAAGGCTGAAAAACCATCTATCTTGTGGCAAAAAGCAGCTATGGCTGTGAGGCATATCCTAAGTGAACTAATAGATAACCCCAAGGGTTTCAAATGCAACAGGTACTCCAAAATCTAATGTATTGGCCCTGTTAGTGCCGATATGTGTCTGTCATGACACCACACGGAGAACCTTTTCCATTTATGGAGGTAAGTGATATGCATGGTAAGTTTCCTGCTGTTTAGCAACACCTCTTTAACCTCTTCCGAACAAGTTAGTTTACTGTGATGGAGCCATGGAGGTGCCATGTATTCAGGTGAAGTTTTCTCAGATTTGGCTGAAGAACATGACCCTCGTCCTAAGAGAGAAGATCCCACTGGAGAGGAAGGCGCCATGCAGTTCAGGTATGGAAATGACATCTGTCTGGGCCATGTCGGAGCTATCCGTATTATCCTGGCTCTGTCGGTGCGTATCTTGTGTATCACTCTGAATAATAATGGTATTGGTGGGAACACACAGAGGAGGGGCACGTTCCATCAGATGACAAAGGCATCTCCTAGTGATTGCAGTCCTAGTCCTGCTCATGAGCAAAACCTTGGACATTTGCGGTTTCGTGAAGTTGTGAACAGATCAATGTGCGGTGACCCCCACATGCTGAATATGGGTTGTGTAATGTCGTCATTCAGTTCCCATTCATGTTCTTGGGAAAACTGTCTGCTCAATAAGAAAAGGAGTACTTGTGGCACCTTAGAGACTAACCAATTTATTTGAGCATAAGCTTTCGTGAGCCCATCTGATGGACCCCTGTGCACACACTACGTTGGTTTATCCACCATTGTAGTGATTGTATGACTTTTGGTGGTGGAGACACGAGTCTGTTCAGACTGTGCTTGCATGGTAAGTAGACTGTGTTCAGCCATCCCTGGAGACCATACATGTGTAGTCATGCATGTTTGACCACAAAACTAGAGGCCGCCATGTGTCCTAATAGTTGTAGACAGGTGCATGCAGAGACCCTTGTACTGTTTGTGACTACCGATATGAGAGTGGTCATTGTGGAGAATCTGGTCATTGGTAAAGAAGCTTTGACTTCTATCGAGTCTAGGTAAGCTCCAATGAATTCTAGTTGTTGAACCAGATCTAGGGTAGATTTCTTCTCATTTACTTGTAACCCTAGGGTGTGGAAAAGTGTCATAGTCATTTGTGTGACATGTATTGTTTCTGTTTGAGTGTGACCCTTCAATAGACAATCATCCAAGTATGGGAATATCATAATTCCCTGTCTGTGTACGTGTGCTGCTACTATGGCCAGGGTTTGGTAAAGACTCTCTGAGCCGTCGAGAGTCCTAATGGTAATACTCTTTATTGGAAGTGGTCTCTCCCTACTGTGAACCACAGGAATCCTCTGTGTGCAGGGTGGAAATATGCATCTTGTGGGTCATGGGCTGAAAACCAGTCCCCTTTTTCCAGCACTGGAGTTACTGACATCAGCATCACCATTCTGAATTTGTGGGAACATACAAATTTGTGAGTTTTCTGAGATCTAAAATGGGGTCTCCATTCTCCATTTTTCTTCTGAGTCAAGAAGTAGTGGGAGTAGAATCCCTTCTCCCTGTGTTGTACTGGAACATGTTCCATGAAACCTAGGTGTATATGATGGTTTACTTCTTGTTGTAGAAGATGCTCCTGAGATGGGTCCCTGAAGAGGGGGGTGGGTAGGCGGGATGGAGATGAAGGGGATAGTATAACCCGATCATACTATCTCCAGTACCCAGTGATCTGTGGTGATGGATGCCCATGCTTGGTAAAATGGCTGTAGTTGGTGGCCAAACGTCTGGGCAGAGGAGGCGCTGCACCAGTGAGTCGCTTGCTACAGGCTCAATGTCTAGGTATCAAGCGGAGTGCCCTAAGGGTCGGTCCTGGGGCCGGTTTTGGTCAGCATCTTTATTAATGATCTGGATGACGGGATTAATTGCACCCTAAGCAAGTTCGCAGATGACACTAAGCTGGGGGGAGAGGTAGATACGATGGAGGGTAGGGATAGGGTCCAGAGTGACCTAGACAAATTGGAGGATTGGGTCAAAAGAAATCTGATGAGGTTCAACAAAGGCAAGTGCAGAGTTCTGCACTTAGGAAGGAAGAATCCCATGTACTGCTAAAGGCTGGGGACTGACTGGCTAAGCAGCAGTTCTGCAGAAAAGGACCTGGGGATTACAGTGAACGAGAAACTGGACATGAGTCAGCGGTATGCCCTTCTTGCCAACAAGGCCAACAACATATTGGGCTGTATTAGTAGGAGCATTGTCAGCAGATCGAGGGAAGTGATTATTCCCCATTATTTGGCACTGGTGAGGCCACACCTGGAGTACTGTGTCCAGTTTTGGTCCCCCCACTACAGAAGGGATGTGGACAAATTGGAGAGAGTCCAGTGGAGGGCAACAAAAACGATTAGGGGGCTGAGGCACATGACTTATGAGGAGAGGCTGAGGGAACTGGGGTTATTTAGTTTGCAGAAGAGAAGAGTGAGGGGGGATTTGATAGCAGCCTTCAATTACCTGAAGGGGTGTTCCAAAGAGGATGGAGCTAGGCCATCTCAGTGGTGGCAGATGACAGAACAAGAAGCAATGGTCTCAAGTTGCAGAGGGGGAGGTCTAGGTTGGATATTGGGAAACACTGTTTCACTAAGAGGGTGGTGAAGCACTGGAATGCGTTACCTAGGGAGGTGGTGGAATCTCCATCCTTAGAGGTTTATAAGGCCCTGGCTTGACAGTGCCTTGGCTGGGATGATTTAGTTGGTGTTGGTCCTGCTTTGAGCAGGGGATTGGACTAGATGACCGCCTGAGGTCTCTTCCAACCTAATATTCTATGATTCTAAACATCTGCAAGATCTTGGGGGTGAGGGATAGCTCAGTGGTTTGAGCATTAGCCTGCTAAACTCAGGGTTGTGAGTTCAATCCTTGAGGGGGCCATTTGGGATCTGGGGCAAAAATTAGAGATTGGCCCTGCTTTGAGCAGGGGGTTGGAGTAGATGACCTCCTGATGTCCCTTCCAACCCTGGTATTCTATGATAATGAAACTACAAGCAATTATATTGGCACTAGAAGTTGATAAATAACAGATCTTGCCAGACAAATTTTAATGTTTGTTTTGATAGATTTACAAGACCAGTGGATGAAAGGAAAGCAGCAAAAGTAAGATATTTGGAGTTAATAAAGCATTTGAGACTGACTCTCAGAAATCTAACTAAATTTAATTCAGATCAGTTTGGACATAACTGAGCACTTGCATGGCTTGAAAGCTGGTTTAAGAACAGTGAACAAGGGACGATAAGTAGCAAATTATTGAGCTGGGAGAGGTCTTTAGTCTAATACTGAAGGGCTGTGTGTTAGGTCTGATCTGATGTCTTCATTAATGATCTGGAGAGGGAGTGAATACTACATTGATAAAGTTAACAGAGGATACTAAAGTGAGTAGAAGCATGAATACTAGCGAGGACAGAGAAATAACACAAAAGGATCTAGAGAGATCAGAAACAGGAGAAGAAAATAAATTAATCCAAAGGGAGGTAGAAACCTGGGAAGGAATGATGCCTGATGAGACCAAAGGGTCGTCTACTAGTCTGCACTAGTATGTCATGCACTAACTGGCTCTTGTGGACTCTGCTGGCACATACTTAAATGTTCCCTAGTGCGTGAGAATGTAGTATTGCTTGAAATGGGACTACATTAACATGCACTAGGGAATGTTTAGTACATGACACCAGAGTCCACACAGGCCAGTTAATGCATGACATGCTAGCATAGAGTAAAATTTACACCTTTCTGGTGTGGACTAAACTATCATGTAGACAAGCCCTTATGTGCTAGAAATTAGACATGAATTTGCAACTTGACATGGCAGTAAAAAAATGGTCAGTGCAATGTTAGGCTGCATATGCGGGGTCATTCCATCATGGGACAGGGAGTGGATGGTCCCTCTCCACACCACTGTGCTGCAGCTGCACCTGGAATACTGCACTTGGTTCTGGACAGAAAGTTATTGACAAATTGCAGAGAGATCAGAGAACAGCAACAAAAATTATCATGGGGCTTGGATGGGCAAATTTACAAAGAGATTAGAAGAGGTAAATACCATGTGCTTGATCCTCAGGCCTAGTCAAGCTCCACTCAGTGGAAGACCTTCCTTTATGTTCCTCCTGGAGCTGTCTGGAGGTCATTTTAGTCCCTGGCACAACATACATCAGCCTCAGCGTAGAAGGCTGAAATTTAAGTGTGGCTAGCACAGGATCACCAGAATTTGGCAGTGCTCTAGTCATATACCCTATCTCCTAGCCAAGACTGTCACCTGTCTCTCTGCAGGAGGTTGCAGAGTGGTGATGTAGGGCTGGTTAAGGTGGCTGTGCATCATTGGAAGATGTCCTTTGCTCATCTAGCTTAAGCAGATTTAGCAGGGTTGAGGAACTGGCTTCATGTGAATAAATTGGCTAAATGATAACTCAGGATGACATAACAGTTTACAGGTATTTGCAGGTTGTCAACACCAAGCAAGGGGAAGATTTTTTAGCATGGCACGGGGGAAGGGAAGGGAGCCGCCCTAAGTAGGAGGAAGGAAATAAAATTAAGAAAGGACAAATGTAGCCTGAAGGTCAGAAAAAAAAAAAGCTTCCTGACAAAGGAATCCTTGGTGCTGAAGGGAATGGTGCTGGAGGGAATGATCCTGTATGAGCAGAGATGTGGGCTCGGTGGGACCTACCACTCCTTTTCCATTCACAGAGTCTGATTTTTTTGGGGTCAGGACAATCAGTAAAGGGCTACAACTGTAGCAAAGAAAAATTATGGTTAGTATTATGAAAAACTTTAAGGCAAGTTGAGCACAAGACAAGCTGCCTGGAGGAGGTTTGAAATCAGTGGTTTTCAATCTTTTTTCATTGCAGACCTCTACAAAATTTCAAATGAATGTACAGATCCCTTTGTAAATTTTAGACGTCATCTGTGGACCCCCAGGTGTCCACAGACCACAGGTTGAAAACCACTGCTCTATCTTGAGCTATTTAAGGCTGAAGTTAGGCCACCACCTAGTGGGGATGGTTACAGGAGAATGAGCCACCTAGGCCTGATGCAGGAGACTGGATTAGAGACCCTGTCAGAGAGCTCTCCCTCCCAACCTCAACAAAGTCCAAACTCCTAAATACACTTGGGTACACACTTTTAAACTTTGATTTACTCCTGACAGTGTTAACAGCCCTGTAAAGAACAGACAGCAGAGAAAAAAATCCCACTCAGATGCTGTATTAACCAGATCCTCTCAGCAAGCATGAAACTGGAGTTATTGAGTGAGCTCACACTGCCACTTCGTGGCTAAAAAGTTTGCTGCAGGAAGAGGATTAAAAACTAGTAGCTTTTCCAGTGGTCAGCTCTGGCATGGAAAAGTGCAGTCCAGGTCCACAGCTCTGGCCAAATGCGTGACTCTTCTATTTAATATGTTGTATGTTTCTGCAGCTGTTTGCAATCTGCGTGACTTCATTTATATGTGGTTAGTACATAGTCACTTGGGAGGTGAAGCAGACACAGACAAGTTTTAATGATGCTGTCACCTCTGACCATGCTGAATACTGCAAAGGGATATTCAGGAATATGAAAATGATTGTCTGCCCTCCTTCTTTTGACAGCTGTTCATCCCAATTAGCATTGTGTTTCCCGTCCCCTGGCACAAGGAATGTACATGTCTCTAGGACAATCACATTTACCCATCACCTGAGAAAGGTGGCAAGGCTTGAAGGAAATGCGCTGAAATGGTGTGAGTCCTTAGACTGCATTGATTTGTGCCAGTGGCTGAATTGGCCCTTGGCCAGCCTCATAATTAAGAGGCAGAAAAGTGGCTTAAGAGTATAAAATGGGTACAACTGAGGATTGAGCCCAAGGTTTATATAGTACAATTAAACCTAATCTGCCTCATGTGTAGTTTGCAGTACTGAGGCAGATCTCCCTTTGTGACATAGTTCTGGAACTTGGAGTGCTGGGGGTGCTGCCGCACCCCCTGGCTTGAAGTGGTTTCCAGCATATACAGGGTTTACAGTTTGGTTCAATTGCTCTCAGAACTCCCATTATACATATTGTTCCAGCCCCCCTGCTTTGTGATGACCTCAGGGTTGAGTTAACAGGGCCTTTCTGTTCTCCTTTTGGCCTTGTCCATGAAACTGGATAATGCTGACTACAAGGTCTCATTCATTCCTTAGACCAGTGTGACTTGTTAATAAGATGTGACCGTGGATTGGTTTGTTTCTGTCTTATTGTCTTGATATTTGAGAATCAGCAAACCCACCTGAATGATCATTGATTTATATGTAATTTGTTAAGACTCACAGCCCTTCCAGGAAGGAGATTGCCTGTACTATTTTCAGATCCTTTTAATTCATAAAAATCTTAGCTGTTTGCAAGCAAAGCTCTTGGAAAAGTACAATGTTATATTGGGTGACACAGCAGAGCAAATAATGGAAAGAATTCTCCACAAATATTTCTTTGATTTTGAAAGCAAATTGTGACTCAAATTTATGACCTTTCACATTCATTTCTCATGAACATTTGAACTCTCAGGGGCAGATCCTCAGCTGGTGTAAAATGTCATAGCCATATTGAACTCACTGGAGCTATGACAATTTACATCAGCTGAGGATCTGCCCCTTGAGCTTTAGTAGCACAAATATCCACAAAACATGAATTTTTATCTTGAATAGTGGTGTATTCATTTTAGGTCCAATCCTTCACCCAATGAAATCAACAAAAAGGCTCCCCTTGACTTTAATGGACTTTGGATCTGGCACTGACAGTGAATTTCAAATTGTATTTCAAGCTACTTGCTGTACAGTTACATAAATCAGTCAACCAATCAGTCAATAGAAACAACTCACATAAATAGCCAACTCAGTCAATAGAAACAACTCACATAAATAACCAACACAATCCAAGTTGTGAATACATGCAATAAACTGCTTGCTTCCTTCTTTTGTCTTCAGTGGACTTTGGATCACGCTATGCAGTAGAACCTCAGAGTTATGAACACCAGAGTTATGAACTGACCAGTCAACCACAAAGTGCATTTGGAACTGGAAAGACACAATCAGGCAGCAGCAGAGACACCCTCCTTCCCCCTCACACCAAAAACAAACCACCAAATACAGTACAGTACTGTGTTAAACGTAAACTACTAAAAGTATAAAGGGAAAGCAGCATTTTTCTTCTGCTTGGTTAAGTTTCAAAGATGTATTAAGTCAATGCTCAGGTGTAAACTTTTCAAACAACAACCATAACATTTTGTTCAGTTACGAATAACCTCTGTTCCCAAGGTGTTCATAACTCTGAGGTTCTACTGTATCTACAGAGCGAAATGTATTTCCTGAAGAAATATACAAATAATTTCAAATAGCAAATAAATCTGATAATTTCAGGATCCGATAAAAAGCAATATGTGTTGAATAAGTAAGTAATTGTGGATTGTTCACTTGGCTTTACTAGCTAATATAAGTAATCCTTTTGTGCTCAGTTAGCTGTGCTGTCTCATAGATTTTAAGGCCAAAAGGGACCATCATGATCATCTAGTCTGACCTCCTGCACATCACAGGCCACAGACCCTCACCCACCCACTCCTGTAATAGACCCCTAACCTCTGGCTGAGTAACTGAAGTCTTAAAATCATGATTTAAAGACTTCAAGTTACAGAGAATCCACTATTTACACTAGTTTAAACCTGAAAGTGACCTGTGCCCATGTTGCAGAGGAAGGTAGCCTACTGAAGCTATTTCATTTGTAGTAAGATTCTGGTAACTAAATATAGTGGCTGTGTTGTATGAACCTTGCTGATGTAAATCTGTAAAATTTCACACTTTATATTTCAAATGATATTTAAAATATGAATGGAATACTCAGGCCCCAAAAGCACACGAGATTAGCTGAAAAATCATGAGGTTTTTTTAAAACAATACAGTTTAAGTTCTTTTTATTTAACTTCTGGGGGGGTTTGTTTTGAGATTTTAAAATACCACATTTCCAAGCTTTTCTCTCAAACCAGGAGGGTTAAAACCTTTTTTTTTTTTAATGAAAAAAGAGATTCTGATGCAACTGCATAACTCCAGGAATGGAGGCTTTAAAGAAAACTACTAAATGTCAGAAGAGTTGGCAACACTGAAATATTCCTTAGATTACAGACATATTAAAGTGTGGCTGCTCATCACTATCAAACTTCTCCATACCCAGTATTTAATGGCAGATTCTTTTAATGTGGCAAACTGAATTAAAAGATGCCCTGATCTCCCCATGTCCAATTACCAAGGTATTCATGAAAACTGCTCTTATTACACTAACTCTTTTCCTGGTCTTAGAAGAAGGTGAGGTGATGTGATATAATTGAGCAACCGACTTCTGAACACAGCATCATCAGGCCAATGCAGGAGGTTTAAACAAGCCACATCACAGAGGCCCACATCCAACAAATACTTGAGTACACACTTAACTTTAAATGTGTGCTGAAATCCCATTGATTTCAATGGCGTGCTCACAGGCTTAAAGTTAAACGTCAATGCTTAACTACTTTGCTGAAGCAGGGCCTTAAACCTTTGGAATATCATCATTTTCACAGCAACCAGCTGTGACATTACAAAGAGAGGATTATGGCCTCTCTGATTGACATGGACCCAGCAGATCATCCACCTTGGCCCCTGTGGATGTGAATCTCCCTTCCATGTGGACGGGGACTCTGCTATTTCCAGGCACGATCCCACTCTGTCCACGGGATCCAGGGTCTGTGTGAGGGCAGGAGGTAGAGACTGGGAGGAAGAGTGGGTTGATGTACATTTTCCCCTCTCTGGCCCTGCAGATTATAGGGAAAAAAGTAAATTCAGCTTCAGGCTGTAATCTCTTTTCAGTGAACCTCCCCCAGGACTCCCATGGGGAACTGCAGCCTGGGGAAGTCCTGGTATCAGAATATCAGGGTTGGAAGGGACCTCAGGAGGTCATCTAGTCCAACCCCCTGCTCAAAGCAGGACCAATCCCCAATTTTTGCCCCAGATCCCAAATGGCCCCCTCAAGGATTGAGCTCACAACCCTAGGTTTAGCAGGCCAATGCTCAAACCACTGAGCTATCCCTCCCCCCGTGACTATAATGGAGCTGCACTGCCATCACTAACTGATCATGGTTAGCAGCATGATTTCAGCCTTCTAGACACTTCTTCTTCAACACTTAGCCAAACATTTGGTCATAGCGATGGTTCGCCATTTGGTCCGTTTTTGTGCAGCCTCAAGGGCTTGACAGGCTGAAAGTCCAACGTCGGAACAGACCTGATGCACCCATGTAATAGGGGGTCGGGGATGCCCGCACCCCTCGGTGGGTGGAATTTTATCCCAGATGTAACAAGCCACTCAGAGAATGGCATTTGCTGGAACATATTGTGGCATTCTGGAAACATGTCCGAAAAGCGTAAGACAGCAGCTGCGGGCAAGGCCCCAGGAGTCTGTTGACTGGAGAGCCCGCAAACATCTACGTGATGAATGAAGTCATTCCACTTTGTTCCCAAAATACAAGGTTGGCATTTTGGGTGGAAAGCCTCCAACTTTGCCCAGTCTGAGAAGCATAGTATCCATATTTCACAACCATACAACAGTCGGAGAAGATACAGCTCTAATAAATCCTGAACTTGGTTGTCACATTGAGATGATGTTGATTCCATATTCGTCATAAACGACGTGTGGCAGACGCTGTGATGCCAATCCAGAGAAGAACCTCTGTATGAGAACTGGAGGAACTGGTTCATACAGAACCCAAATAGCAACAGCTGGAGACTGCTTTGACAGTTTCATTATTCAAAGAGATTGGAGTTGTTAGTGGATCTGTTCCTAGGTTTTACAGCTTTGTCTGACCATGAAACATGAAAGCTGACCTTAGCAGACTCCTCCTCCTTTGGCTGGAGTGCCTTTTGTTCTCTCTGTACTAGGAGAACAACGTCATCAGTATAGTCAAGATCGTAGAGTGAGAGATCACTGATCTAAATGCCTATGGACCTGACGGAATGCTGCATTATGAAATCCATTGCCCGACAAAAGGCCAAGACACAGCCCTGCCTGACACCAGATACTGATTTAAAAGGTGCTGACATCCAATTCTGCAGACGTACATGGGCAGTGGTTTCATTATGCAGCTCACTAATCAAGTCCAGAAGAGTGGTTGGGACACGTACACCCTTTAAGGCCTTCCATAGCATAACTCAGTCAAATGAATCAAAAACAGCCTTAAGATTGACATACGCCACATGCAGGAGCTTCTTGAGCTTGTGGTGTACAGTATCTCTGACAACAAGCAGAGGGCCAAAATGGCAACTAATGTGGACCTGTTCTTCGTAAAGCCTGACTGTTGAGGGCGATGCTTCTGATGAGCAGGGGCTCCAAACAGGCCAGCAGAACATGCACAAACACCTTCCCTGACATGGACAACAAGGTGATAGGCCTGTAGCTCTTACACTCGTGGCGTGGTGCCTTGTGCTTATAAAGTGAGATCACAATACTGTCCTTCCAGGCAGTTGGGAAGGTTTCATTTCTCCAAACCAGGTGAAAGATGGCCAGAAGTGATTCCACTAAAAGGTCAAAAGCACATTTTAGCACCTCTGGGGGGGATACCATCAGCGCTGGCTGCGCATCCATTTTAGAGTTTGCAAATGGCGTGCGCTTCACTTCATCCAATGTTGGTGCATCACTACAAGTGTTGTGGGTATGAAACCACAGTTGCTGCCAAATTGTCCAGCTCTGGACAAGAAGCAGCTGGAGGGTGGTTCAGTGCACTGTGATAATGTTCCACCCAGCGTGAGAGGATGAAATTGAACTTCTAGACACTGGAGTTTCCGTTTCATCACTGCCTCGTGCTTAACTTGTTATGTTTGGTCCAGGAACTAGGCAATTCTCATAATCAGTTCTCAGAAGAAACTATCTATGTTCACAAATATAACTTGAGAAGGGTTTTCAAAGCATCCATACAGATGGCTTTTGTAACAGGAGCCAAAAACAAGTTGGAAAACTTAGCTTGCTACCCCCAGCATGGCTTGGCTGAGTGAGAAAGGAAATGCATGTCAGGAAGTGAGATCTCACACTCCACTCCTTTAGGAACACTAGCCTACATTTTAACAGAAAATTGTTTCCCAGAACAACTCTGACAAGTATGGGGTTGCAGTACTTTGCCAGCCTTCGCAAATACCATACATATTCATAACAGCCCAAGCAAGTCCTCAAACTGCTCTGCCCAGCAATTGGGCCATAGAGATAAGGCCCTCAGAATTGCAAAGGAGCTCAACAGTTGCTTTTAAGCAAGGAACCTCCTTTCTAGCAAGTACTTCTCTTTAGAGTCAGAGACATGCTTTACCAGAGAGGTTAATGCCACTGTGCTTTGAAATAGATCGTATGGTTAAGTCATCTTGTTCTTTACAAATACAGTCACAGACTATAAATAACCACTGTATCGTCCACTAGACGCTGTTACTATGCAAGCCTCCTCCTTGGCAAACAGATGAGCTCACTGTAAGATAATTTCATGATAACTGGATAGTCTCAATGTAAGGTTGAGCACATCATTATTAGCCCAATTAAGGTTCCTTTTTGTATCAGGAAATAACTGATACTCAGATAAATCTACGTCTTTGTTCATTGTTTGTTCATCATCCACAGCTGGTATGTGCACTGCCCTGTCGTCAATAAGGCTCACTAAAAGGTTTATAAATGAGTTAACCCTTCCAGGAAATGGCTGGATTTCTGGGATATAAAGCCTCATCATTTTTATCTAGTGTTTCTTTTCTTCACTTAGGCATTCACTACAGCTGAGAGCAGATAGTGCACACTTCTACCAAGACCTGTGTCGGTGTAATATACTATTATTATTGCAGTACAGACTTAGATAGGGGATGTGGTGTTGAGGTTAAGGCACTGTCCTAGAGCTCAAGGACCCCGGGCTCAATTCCATGCTCAGCTGCCAATTTCCTGTGAGACCTTGGAAAAGTCACTTAATGTCTCAGGTCTCATTCTGTGAAATGGGGATAATACTCCTTTTGTCTATCTTGTTTATTTAGATTGTGAGCTCTTTGAGGCAGAGACTCTCTCTTCCTCTGTGTTTGTGCAGGTCCTAACACAATGGGGTCTTGATCTTGATTAGGGTTTCTAGGCACTACAACAATACTACTAAACTTTCCCTTTTCCTTCTGACTCTGTCCATACCCCTTTCCTTGTACTCCAGTGCAGACCTGCAGTACCACTCCACTTCCAGAGAAAGGTCTCTGTGAGCAGAAACTGCCAACTTTATCAAGCAGCCATACCGTGCAGTGGTGTAATGATATAAACTAATATCTGTAGGGTTTGAATTAGGTGACCCAACTTATTTTAGTTTAGATGCAAAGAGCTTAAGGATATAAATAGGGCTGTCAAGTGCTTAAAAACATTAATTGCAATTAATCACGCAATTTAAAAAATTAATTGCGATTAATCGCACTGTTAAACAAGAGAAATCCAAAAAATTTAAATAAATTGTAGTTTTCTACATTTTCAAATATATTAATTTCAATTACAACACAGAATACAAAGTGTACAGTGCTCACTTTATATTTATTTTTCTTACAAGTGTTTGCACTGTAAAAAGACAAAAGAAATAGTATTTTTCAATTCACCTAATACAAGTACTGTAGTGCAATCTCTTTATCATGAAAGTTGAACTTACAAATGTAGAATTATGTACAAAAATACTGCATTCAAAAATAAAACAATGTAAAATTTGAGCTTGCAAGTCCACTTAGTCCTACTTCTTGTTCAGCCAATCACTCAGACAAACAAGTTTGTTTACATTTGCAGGAGATAATGCTGCCCACTTTCTTGTCACCTGAAAGTGAGAACAGGCATTCTCATGGCAATGTGATAGCCGGCGTCAAAAGATATTTACATGCCAGATGCGCATGCTTCAACCACCATTCCAGGGGACATGTGCCCATGTTGATGACTGGTTCTGCTCAAAAACCAGTGCGAACCGACGCACGTTCATTTTCATTATCCAAGTCAGATGCCAACAGCAGAAGGTTGATTTTCTTTTTTGGTGGTTCAGGTGCTGTAGTTTCCGCATCAGAGTGTTGCTCTTTTAAGACTTATGAAAGCATGCTCCACACCTCGACCCTATCAGATTTTTGAAGACACTTCAGATTCTTAAACCTTGGGTCAAGTGCTGTAGCTATCTTTAGAAATCTCATATTGGTAGCTTCTTTGCATTTTATGAAATCTGCAGTGAAAGTGTTCTTAAAACGAACAACATGTGCTGGGTCATCAGCTGAAACTACTATAACACGAAATATACGGCAGAACGTAGGTAAAACAGAGCAGGGGACATTGAACTTCTTGAGGGAGAATTGTGCCACAAATTTAATTAACACATAATTTTTTTAATGGGCGTCATCAGCATGGAAACATGTCCTCTGGCATGGTGGCTGAAGCATGAAGGGGCATAGAAATGTTTAGCATATCTAGCACATAAATACTTTGCAATGCCGGCTACAAAAGTGCCATGAAAATGCCTGTGCTCACTTTCTGGTGACATTGTAACAAAGAAGAGGGCTGCATTATCACCTGTAAATGTAAACAAACTTGTTTGTCTTAGCGATTGACTGAACAAGAAGTAGGATTGAGTGAACTTCTAACCTCTGAAGTTTTACATTGTTTTGTTTTTGAGTGCAGTTATGTAACAAAAAAAATCTACATTTGTAAATTGCACTTTCACAACAAAGAGATTGCACTATAGTACTTGTATGAGGTGAACTGAAAAATACTATTTCTTCTGTTTATCATTTTTACAGTGCAAATATTTGTAATCAAAATATATGCTGATTTCAATTACAACACAGAATACAAGATATATATGAAAATGTAGAAACACATCCAAAATATTTAATAAATTTCAATTGGTAGTCTCTTGTTTAATAGTGCAATTAAAGCTGTGATTAATCGCGATTAATTTTTTTTAACTGCAATTAATTTTTTTGAGTTAATTGTGTGAATTAACTGCAATTAATTGACAACTCTAGATATAAATGATTCAGGACCTTACTTTTGTCATTCTGGCCCATGTAAGTCACAAAAAGCCAAAACTCCACCTTTCTAAGTGACCCATATATGTTATAACTGTCATGCCAAAAGCAAAATTCCAGGTAGCAAAAGACATGTAAATGAGCCTCCCTCGCTCCATCAGCAATTCATTGCCCTTTTTAAGGGAACAACTTCCCAGACTGGGAAAGACTGAACTTCAATAGTAGGTGAACTGCTGCAGGAGCCTCTCTCATTTAGCACAAAGAAAAGGAGTACTTGTGGCACCTTAGAGACTAACCAATTTATTTGAGCATAAGCTTTCGTGAGATGCAGCTCACTTCTTCAGATGCATTCAGTGGAAAATACAGTGGGGAGATTTATATACACAGAGAACATGAAACAATGGGTGTTACCATACACACTGTAACCAGAGTGATCACTTAAGGTGAGCTATTACCAGCAGGAGAGCGGCGGGGGCGGGGGACCTTTTGTAGTGATAATCAAGGTGGGCCATTTCCAGCAGTTGACAAGAACGTCTCGGAGAACACTTCAATCTCATTGGTCACTCAATTACAGACCTAAAAGTTGCAATTCTTCAACAAAAAAACTTCAGAAACAGACTCCAACGAGAGACTGCTGAATTGAAATTAATTTGCAAACTGGATACAATTAACTTAGGCTTGAATAGAGACTGGGAGTGGATGGGTCATTACACAAAGTAAAACAATTTCCACTTGTTTATTCCCCCACTGTTCCTCAGATGTTCTTGTCAACTGCTGGAAATGGCCCACCTTGATTATCACTACAAAAGGTTTCCCTCCCCCCCCCCCCCGCTCTCCTGCTGCTAATAGGTCATCTTAAGTGATCACTCTCATTACAGTGTGTATGGTAACGCCCATTGTTTCATGTTCACTATGTATATAAATCTCCCCACTGTATTTTCCACTGAGTGCATCCGATGAAGTGAGCTGTAGCTCACAAAAGCTTATGCTCAAATAAATTTGTTAGTCTCTAAGGTGCCCCAAGTCCTCCTTTTTTTTTTTTTTGCGAATACAGACTAACACGGCTGCTACTCTGAAACCTCTCATTTAGCACTTAGCACCTATGTTATCTAATTGGCAGCATTCACTTTTTTTCTAAGCAGAGGGCCTGATTCGCCATTGCCCTGCACCACATACAGTTATTTAAGCCCAGATCCTCAAAGGTAATTAGATACCTCACTCCCTCTGAAATCAATAGGAGTGAGGTGCCTAACTACCTTTGTGGATCTGGGCATTAGTGCAAAGCAGGTGTTAAATTCTGCTTTGCTAGCCTTTCTCACCCACTTTACAAAGGTGTAAATGCTGCACAATTTGCAGGCTAATGGAGAATCAGATCCTTGGTTTTCTTGTTTAGGATGGTGGATCTAGCTGCAATCTGTGTTAATCACATGCAGTTGATTAGAGAATACACAGAAAAGTGCAAATTTTCAGAACAAGACCAGAAGTTAGACAAAATCTCATCGGATGTCTTCTTTTGTTCCATACCCTAAAACTCATCCCAGATACATTGAGGTTCATGAACACTTCAGGTGAGCCCCACCTTACCCAGCTTTCTGGGAAGGATTTATAGTTTCAGTTAAACCCACACATACTTTCATGAGCTTGGCTGAGTTTTACTTTGAGTGTTTGTTGTTTGCTCCAATACAAAAGCCAAAGCAAAATCCAGAGTACTCAAACCAAAACCATAAACATTTTTAGAAAGTTTGATGAATCATCTGTATGGCAAAATGGTTGAATTTCCACGCATCTCTGCACACAAGCCAAATTCCCTGTTCAACACCACCCGCTACATCTTGATTTTGTGTGTGTCTGTGACATTTTGGACATAGGAGTAGCCCCAGATACCTGTGTAAAGAGATGCATTGCTTAAGTGATTGTTAAGGTCTCTCTCTACTTGAGATAATTTAAAAACATCCATTGAGCCAGCTCTAGAAGTTAATTCTACACTTTCTGGTGGTAGTCAGCAGAATCTTTGAATGCTCTGATCTGTTCCTATAAGTCAATCTCATCCTAGTACTTCAAAGAACAAAGTTGAGTGTTGCACAAGTACATCAGCTATTATAGGAATAGGTTTTTGGGGTCTGAATGTTATAGGCTTATGATCTATCATTAAGGTCAAATGATGGGCCATACAGATGCTGGCAGTAGGTCTTCACACTCTTCAAAGCAAGCAGAGGGCATCTCTGTTTGTGCATCTCTCTCTCCAACTAGTGCTAATGGCAGATATGCAAAAGGGCAACATAGAGCCCTGACAGCCATCAACACAGAATCACAGAAATTTAGGGCTGCAAGGGAACTCAAGGTCATGTGTGAACAGAGGAAAAGCCAACAGAGGGAGTTTGCTTGGGAACCGTCCGAGAAGAGCTACGGTGAGTGCTGCATTAGGGGGGCTGTGTTGTGAGCTGGTGGGGTGAATATCCAAGTGTCTGTCTGCTGTGACCATTTGTTTAACCGGTGCTAGTTGCAGGGACTGTTTGACCGTGTTTGTTTGTTTGTTTGAAAAGTGTGACTGTTTAACTGCATGGTTGTTTGTTTGAAAAGTGTGATTTGGGAGTGCTTGTTCCAGGTGGGTCTTGAATGGTTGATTGGAGGGAAGGCTTTGAGCCAGGGCAACTGTTTGGAGCCAGCAGCCTTATAAAAGAGCAGCCAGTTGTGAACCAAACCGAGTGAGCTACAAACAGAGGGAGAAGCCAAGAGAAGGAGTTTGCCTGGGGGGGGTGGAGGGGAGTTCCCACAGAATTTTTACCTTTCAGGCTTCTGTGAGCAGTAAATACAACATCTGAAGTGGCTCTTAGAAGGAAGACAATATGGATAGTGAGCAATCAGCTGTTGTGACCTGCACAGGATATGCCATGTTTGTTTTTCTCCCAGAGGATAGAAGCGACTTCGTCTGTAGGAAGTGCAAGCTGGTTTCCATATTGGAAGATAAGGTTAAAGGACTAGAGACCCAAGTATCAACCCTGTGCTTCATCAGAGAAAATGACGATTTTCTGGATAGAAGTCAGTGTTTGCTACTGCAGGTACAGCATGCTGAAGAATCAGAGAGGGCAGTGCAGAACGGGGAAGAAAACTGGCAGCATGTGACCTCCAGAAGAAGAAGGAGGAGAACGCATGAAGCCCCAGTTCAGATAGAGATAAGAAACCGTTTTCAGGGTCTCTGCACAGATGGTGGATAATGGTTTGAAAGAGTCATCTGAGGGAAGGCATCAGAAGGAGACCCCATCAACCAGAAAGCATGGGATTCATTGTCCTAGGGATGCGGGTCCCATGACCCGCACTCCCAAGAGGAGGAGATGGGTGGTGGTGGTCCAGGACTCCCTCCCGAAGGGGGAAGGAGTCATCCATCTGCTATCCAGACTGGGAAACTCGAGAACTGTGCTGCTTGCCTAGAGCTAGAATTCAGGATGTGACGGACTGTCTGCTGAGACTGATCAAGCCCTCAGACCACTACCCCTTCCTACTTATCCACATGGGCACCAATGATACTGCCAAGAATGACCTTGAGCGGGTCACTGCAGACTGTGTGGCTCTGGGAAGAAGGATAAAGGAGTTTGAGACGCAAGTTGTGTTCTCGTCCATCCTCCCAGTTGAAGAAAAAGGCCCAGGTAGGGACCATCAAATTGTGGAAGTAAATGCATGGCTACGCAGCTGGTGTCAGAGAGAGGGCTTTGGATTCTTTGACCATGGGATGTTGTTCCAGGAAGGAGGATTGCTAGGAATAGATGGGATCCACCTAACAAAGAGAGGGAAGAGCATCTTTGCAAGCAGGCTTGCTAACCTAGTGAGGAGGGCTTTAAACTAGGTTCGTCGGGGGATGGAGACTTAAGCCCTGAGGTAAGTGAGGAAGTGGGATATCGGGAGGAAACACAAGGAGGAGGGTGCAACAGGGGAGGCCTCCTGATTCATACTGAGAAACCAGGGCAATCGACTAGTTATTTTAGGTGCCTGTGTGACTGGAGTCCCAGGGAGCCACACTGGAGTTACTCAGTTAGGCTGAACTGCAAAGAATGGGGCAGACAATCCCCAAAACTGGTGGATATTCCAATACTTAGCTTTACCAAGCCAGCACAAAACAGCTTCTGTAATTACTGGTTACCCAGAAGCCAACAACATAGTTCCCTTAAAGCAACCCAACCTTAGGTGTCCACCCAGACACCCAAGTCAAATATGATGAGGAGTACTGTGTCCAGTTTTGGGCCTCCCACTACAGAAGGGATGTGGACAAATTGGAGAGAGTCCAGTGGAGGGCAACAAAAATGATTAGGGGGCTGAGGCACATGACTTATGAGGAGAGGCTGAGGGAACTGGGATTGTTTAGTCCGCAGAAGAGAAGAGTGAGGAGGGATTTGATAGCAGCTTTCAACGACCTGAAGGTGGGTTCCAAAGAGGATGAGCTAGGCTGTTCTCAGTGTTGGCAAATGACAGAATAAGGAAAAATGCTCTCAAGTTGCAGTGGGGGAGGTCAAGGTTGGATATTAGGAAAAACTATTTCACTAGGAGGGTGGTGAAGCACTGGAATGTTTACCTAGGGAGATGGTGAAATCTCCTTCCTTTGAGGTTTTTAAGGGATGGCTTGACAAAGCCCTGGCTGGCATAGGCGCTGACTCTTTGGATGCTCTGCAGCTGGAGCACCCATGGGGAAAATTTAGTGGGTGCTCTGCACCCACCGGCAGCCAGACTCCCCTCCGCCTCCTCCCCTGAGCACGCTGCATCCCCACTCCTCCACCTACCTCTCAGAGCTTCCTGCCCGGCTGCCACCAATAACAGCTGTTTTGCCGCTCTGGGAGGGGTGGGGAGGAGCAGAAACATGGCGCGCTCAGGGGAGGAGGCGGGGCTGGGGTGGGGATTTGGGGAAGGAGTCAGAGTAGGGGCAGGGAGTGGGAGGAGCTGGGGTGGGGACTTTGGGGAAGGGGTTGGAATGGGGGCGTGGGAGGGGTGGAGTCGGGGCGGGGGAAGAGAGGGGTCGAGCACCCACTGGCAGGGGCAGAAGTCAGCGTCTATGCTGGCAGGGATGATTTAGTTGGGGTTGGTCCTGCTTTGAGCAGGGGGTTGGACGAGATGACCTCCTGAGGTCTCTTCCAACTCTAATCTTCTATGATTCTATGATCTACTCCATCCCTCTGTGCTGAGGCAGGATTAAGTATACCTAGACACATGCAGTACCCACTGCTGACTTTATTGCTTCTTATGCATGTAAGTCCAAAGGTAGACTGTTGTAGAATGCATCAAAATCCTTTTGGGAGAGCACCGATACTTTAGACCCCATGTCCAATTCTATTTTTAAGGGATTCCCATCTACCTGGAGTTCTAATTTGCTTTGGGTAGTTGAGAAGGGTCAGATGTCATTTGAAGATCATGATATTTGAATCCTTCAAAGGAAGAGGAAAAGGTGAACGGGTTGATTACCAGCCTCCTAAATTGCTTATAATAGAGAAATCCGTAGCTGAAGAGATGATCATGTTCACTTTAAATTCAGTCAAGCATCCATATCTCAGTGCAGTTGCTGTAGGAATGGTGATAAAGAAGAGCATGAAGTATGCACAGCAAGCTGTCCTCCACTTGTCACTCCTAGGATGAGAGTATGTGTTCTAAAGAACCCTTGGTTCATGGCTATCTCTTACACTAAGGGAGAGCAAACTACGGCCAATGGGCTGGATCTAGCCCATCAGCGCTTTCAATCCAGCCCGCGTGGCGCAGCAGGGCTAAGCCAGGCTCCCTGCCTGCCCTGGCCTTGTGTCACTCCCAGAAGCAGCCAGCACCACGTTCCTGCGGCCCCTGGTGGGGGGACGGGGGGACACAGCTCCCATTGGCTGGGAACAGGGATCCACTGCCAATTTGGGGGTGGTACCCACAGGCGAGAGCAATGTGTGGTGGAGCCACCTGCCCCTTCCCCTCCAGGAGCCACTGATGGACATGCTGGCCACTTCTGGGAGTGGCACAGGGCCAGGGCAGGCAAGGAGCCTGCCTTAGCCCTGCTGCGCGCTGCTACCACCCCAGAGCTGCTCAAGATAAGCAGTGCCGGGCCAGATCCCGCAACCCGAACCTCTCCTGCACCCCGCACCCCAATCCTGAGCCTCCTTCTGCACGGCACACCCCTCTTGTATCCCAACCCCTTGCCCTGAGCCCCATCCTGCACCCCATACCCCAATCCCCTGCCCTGAGTCCCCTAAACCCCTACCTTGAGCCCCCTGCCGCACCCCAACCCCTTGCCCTGAGCCCCTTCCTGCACACCACACCCCCTCCCACACCCCACACTCCCTCCTGCACCCTAACACTCTGACCCAGTTCTACATTCATGGCCCTGCATACAATTTCTCCACCCAGATGTGGCCCTCAGGCTAAAATGTTTGCCCACCCCTGCCTTACACTCACCATTTAGTTATGGTGAGCCAAAACATTTTTAGGAAAATCTTCAATGGAGAATTATCTTTGGAAGCTCTGTCTCGGTCCTGTATTAAGATCTGGCCTTTGACAATTCCAGAGGATCACTTTGGTTTTAGTGAAATTAAGGGAGGGGATCAAAACCAGGCTTATTAATGTGGAAAGCTTCAGCTGTAGTGGACACGGACTATTTTAAAAACCACATCTTTATCAGAATTTGAGTCTACTATTGCCACAAGTATCACATCTAAGATTACTGTAACACAGAGAGAGTAACACCTTTCTCTGTTGTTTTTAGCCAATTTACTTTGTCTATGTGGCAGCACTTTGCAGCTAGATTTTCTCTGTTTCCCTGGTATTGTCAATCAGTTTCCTTTGTTTATGGGGAGGGGAAGGAAGAGGGGTTCACACAGCAGCAGAGAACAAAAAAAATTTTTTTAAATAGGAAAATTTGACTGTAAAACACAGAGCGATAGGGGAACACGGACAGGTGTAGTACTTGAAATTCCTTTTAACTAATTGTTTTAAAATTGACTGGATTTCAAATTAACTGTGTCGCTTTAACTATGGAAGGACTCTTGTCTTTCTATAATGAAAGATAGGAGTTTGGGGTCACCAAACTGCCACCATCTGTCACAATGTCAAAATGAGTTAAGGAAACATGAATTAATCTACACTGGTTAGAGGACAGTGAGACTATGTAACAATGAAAGACTCAATTCTTTTAAATTCAGTGACCAAATTAATTTCTGCTTAGAAATTGTTTATATTCTTTTAAACACTTTTAAAAATGGAAGCTGCAGAGTTGAATAGTAATGCATGCAGGAGTCTGTTAGTATCTAGAAGATAATTTTTGTTTCTGATGAAAAAGTATAAAGAAAATAATTTGTTTAAAGATGGAAAATCCAACATTGACTTTTTTTCCCTTAGACGTTCTCCTAAGCACTGAGGATTTCCACTATGTCCCCTCCTTTATTTCCATTAACATCAACCACACATTGGGCTGAACATTTCTTCCACTAAGGAGGGCAAAATGTGACTCCCCATGGAGATGAGACTCCTATAGTCAACTCTACTCTCAAATGGGCTGCTTAAAGCACCTTGAGTCTCAATGGATTTGAAGAATAACTTGCTGCATGGAGAGGATGTTTCCCTTACTCTCTTGGCCCTGCCCCTCTCAGCCATATGGAGTAATGGTCCTACAAGACAGGTAGTGCAGAGCAGCTCTGAGGCAGGAGGGACGCACATGCTGTACTGTTGCCTTTCTCTCCCACACTGGCCCCTCTCAGCTCCCCTCTATGTGGTTTTGGACTGTTCAGCTCCATGCAGTTCCCTTCTGTGGCCTCCTGCTCCCACTGTGGAATATAGGAATTGCCATATGAGTTCAGACCGATGGTCCATCTAATCAAATACCCTGTGTCTGACAGTGGCCAGGCACAGCTCATTCAGTGGAATTTGCAAGAAACCTCAAAGTAACCAACTATGGAATGTTTCAGAGTAGCAGCCGTGTTAGTCTGTATTCGCAAAAAGAAAAGGAGTACTTGTGGCACCTTCGAGACTAACACATTTATTTGAGCATAAGCTTTCGTGAGCTACAGCTCACTTCATGGGATGCAATGGAATAACTTCCTCCATGATGCCCCTCTTTCCACCCATTATGAAACGAAACCAAACATTGAAAAGAGAGCCTTCTTTTGGGTCACCCAATATGTTCTCTACTGCCCATTTATTTAGATTGTATGGTCCTCGGGACAGAGACCATGTTGTATCCCGTGTTTTGTACATATCCAAGCTCTCTTGACCCTTAATACCCTCTTTGGTGCATTTATTGATAGGCAAGTACAGCACCTCAGCAGCCTTTTGTATCCTTTGTTTATCGTTCGTCCTGTGTCTCCCACAGGAAAGCAAGAGAAAGGAAAAGAAATAATAACTATCACCCCAAGCAAGGAGATTTTACATCTTGACTCACCCCTGTGGGCAAAAGACCAGGGAAGGGGTCGGGGATGTCTCTTGAACTGAAAAACCATTAATATGGGTGGCCAGGAGATGGCGCCTGAACAACGGTTATCAAAGAAAGTCTCCAGCCATGGCCTTCTGATAAAGCTTTAGCTGTGTGCCAGATTCTGCTTTCAGTTCCACTGGTGTAAACATGGAGTAATCCCACTGAATACATCGGAGGCACTCTGAATTTATACCTGTTTAACTGAGGTCAGAATCTGGCCCACCAAACATATGTATCTATGATTTGCCATGGAGGGAGTTTGGCCCATCTCCTACGAAGCTTATGTTTTAGTTCTGCTGGTAGAGCAGAGCTGAATGTGCTGGAGGTTAAACAGAACTATAAAGGTCAAGCAAAGAAAATAATTTCTGGACAATTATGTATATTCATCAATGTTAAATTTATCGGCCTGTTAACAGTTGTTAAAATGTATACAAGTTATGTATATGGCATTTTCTGTATATGCCTGCCCAATGAACGCCACTTGAAATCTACTATTATGATCTTTATTCTCTAATATAGTTTGTGGAAAGCTTTTTCCTTGGGACTATAAAGCTTCTATCCATGTATCCATGGGCCAATGTTTGCATTATTTACTTGCAAGAAAGGATAACTGAATAAAAAAATTAATTCAGAACTAAATAATCACATACTTAGCAAATAAATGCTCCTTTGTCTATCTAAGATGATTGGAAAATGTGCCAAACATTGTACAAAACCTGCTGCTGGATACCTTTTTAGGGAAATGAATGTGTTAATGTCAGCCACTGGTTTAATAATAATGTGTATTCCTTATAAAGTTAATCATTTGATTACTATGTTCAGATTTATATTAACCCAAAAGGGAAAATATTTTTATTAACACTTATTACGGTAGTACCTAAGTGCCCCCAATTGAGATTGGAGTCATAGTGTGCTAGGCACTGTACAAACAAACACATAGTAACAGACAGTCACTGCCCCCTAAGAGCTTACAATCTAAATAGACAAGACAGACAATGAATGGGAGACAGGTATGATTATCCTCATTTTACATCAGGGGAACTACAGCACAGAGGGCCAAATTTAAAAGTATTTGGGTGTCTAAAGATGTAGCTAGAACACTCAGTAGGATTTCCAAAAGCACCTACGTGCCTCATTCCTATTGGTTAGGCACCTATGCACTTTTAAAAATCCCACAGGGTGTCTATCTGCATCTTTAGGCACATAAACACTTTTAAAAATCTGGCCCAGAGAAACCAAGTTGCTCAAGGTCACACAGAAAATATGTAGCAGAACTGGGAACTGACCCAGGATTTCCTTAGTCTCGGTCTGCTACCATGAGTGTCTTTTTCCTCTCAATCCCCCAGCTGTGATTCTGCTGCTCAATGGTCAATGTCAACATGCAATAGCTGCACTGACTCCTAGCCATTTTCTGCTTGATCCCATCACTGAACTTCTCTCCACAAATGTAAAATATATTGTCATGAGAAGATAGACGACAATCACCTAAGGCCTTGAATGTGGGTTCTTTCCATTGTCTGCAGCAGCGAGACAGTCACAGTGGTTATCAGGAGAGAAGGCAAAACCCAGCACACACAGCACATGGGTGAGACAGCTGGCTCTGGTATCACAGATGTTTGCTCTTACATAGCTTCCCTCCCTCAAGAGAAGGATCTGTTTACCGGGCAGCTGTGAAAGTTTGACAGAGGTACATCACTTCAAGGCATGCACCGCCCCATAAAAAATTTCAGAAAATTAGTGGTACCCGTGCATTATCCAAAAGAGCTAACCAAATCTATAGCACCCATTCAGGAATGGCTTTGATGATGCCCATGCAGCACCCCATTGCTGCTACATGAGCCTTATGAGACAAAACAGTGTTAACTGGGGGTGGGAAAAAGAAAAATGATGGGCTTCCCCTCCCCACAACTGAAAGGAGCATACAGTACAATGATACAATACATTGTCACGGATATGCCTGTGGAAATGTGTGGTGGTAGGGTAGATAGACTCTTGTACATATTTTAATGCAAAGTATATATTTTTTGAAAAAACAATTAAGGAGGATGAGTTCAATGAGGTATATTCCCTAATGGCAACTCACAGCCACAAGAGTGCATCCTTGTATTTTGGACTAAACATGCCACATCATACTGCAGTGGCAAGATATAAATATCGTTAAATCCATTGGAAAATGTATTCCAGTCCCAGCAGCATCCTGTTTCCAGTTTTAGCCTTTTAACACTGGTGAATGCTAGTTTGCTGGTGATCAATTTCAAACATTTCCCAATTTGATTTTATAGTTTGTTCACAGCATAACAAGCGGAATTAGTAAAATGCCCATTAACCAGGTCTATGGTAGATGTCATCCCTTTTGTGCACGAATGTGCTGTACTAAATTATGTTCAGAAGTAACATCTCCAAAAGTGAGGTTGCAACCCTGTCCAATCAGATTTTCTGGTGCTGAAGTCTCATTCCCAAAAGAATGACATCTAAGGCATGCTATTTGTAAAAAAGAGAAGACTGCCTGGAAGGGTTGTAATCCAACTGAGTCTTTGGAGTGATGTTGTCAATATCATGAAATGACAATATTAAAGAGCAATAACAATAATCATTTGCAAATACCTAGTGCCTCTCAACAGAAGATCTCGAAGCATTTTATAATAATGGAAATTAATGAGACAATTACTAATACCTTATGGGTCAAATCCTCAGGTTCTTACTCAATTTTAAGCAAATTCACATGAATTAATATTCTGAGCTTCCCCCTTCCCCATAAATACATCTGATTTCCCCATTCACACCTGCTTCCTGGCCATGCCAAATTTGTCTGGGCAGAGTCAGGACTTTGAGAAGGAAGATGGTCTGACCATCTAGAAAGCTGTATTTCTCTTTTTTAATCAAAACCCCACCTCCCAATCAAGGAGGATATTCCCAACAGGACCTTAAGCCCATCCAACAGGAACATCCCATTTATTCCTTAGCAGGCATACAGCACTAGTACAGGGCTCACGCTGGAACATGAATACCACCTTTTTATACATGGCCAGTTTCGGGCTACTTTTAAAGCCATACAATTATTCCTTCCTCCTCTGTAGAGATATGGGTGTCACCCTCTGAATCTCCATGATGTTCTCAATTCCTGCCTCCCTGGAAGTGAGAGAACACAGATTCCCAACAAGCCTGTTTAAGATACAAGTGCTAATGTAGCTCTAAAGTAAGTAGACAGTTTCTTTCAATTGTCTTTCACGGAATAACAGAGGTTTATATTATTTTGATATGCATCTTGACCACATCATTAGATAATTTATTAGGTATAGCAACTGATTTACTGGGGAATCTGTGTGGTCTGACTCTAGAGAACAGGTCGAAGGGCTTGGCATAAGGAAACCTGGGTTCTTTTGTCCTTGGGCAGGCCACGTCACCTCTCTGTGCCAGTTTTCCCTCCTGCCCTTTGTCCGCTTTGTCTATTTATCCTTTAAGCTCTTCAGGACATGACCTGTTTTTACTAGAAGTATGTATACCATCTCGGTGGGGGCCTCCAGACACTACCACAACACAAATTATAAGAGTTAAGCTACAAAAATAATAGATTTGATCTACTTCAAGGTTTTGCATCTGTATTCATTCTACCAGGTTGCAGAGACCAAAAAAGCATTGTCAAAGGACATGTTAAGAGCACCCTTGACTTGAATTCAGATAAACTGATCATGGGCCATAGACCCTATATTCAGCACTATACCTCCAGCACTGGTAATAACATACAGCCCCTGGGTGGGAGTGGGGGTAAGCATACAGCCACACAGTCTACAGAATGGCCTTTTCGTGATTGAGTGAGGGAGCAAGGGAAATTGGGGAAGACTTGGAATGAGGTTTATGGGAAGACTGTCTATTTTTCTGAACGACTGGAGGGTTAGTGTGATCACTGTTCCAATATGTTCCAGCACTGGCCTGCTGAGCACCATCACATCATTTCCTGTAGCAGGCTGTAAAGTACAGCTCTACTTCAAAAGTGGCACCTTCCTCCTCAGTAAGTCTGTTCCCAGTTATCAAATAGGACATCTGTTCATGTTATTGACAGAAATATTTGTTTACTCTTGGCACTCCAGAGGCATTTCTGCTCTGATGGATGGACCTGTCAACAATGATCATCTAAGTTCCCATTGCAGAATCTTTACTGTTGTTGATGGGTGAGGCAAAAAGAAACCAGCATGACCTTTAGATCCCAGAATCAATTTGCAGGGCTGGCATTTAGAAAAAACACCTGTTTACTTGGAATCTGAGCTGATTTGATCTGGAGTCAGAGAGATGACAAGCACGGAAACCCACAATGACATTTTTGCAGTCACTTTGCACTTCTACACAATTTCCCTCCTTAGATCACCTTGGGGTGGAATGATATTCTTCTGTAATAGAATACGTTCTTGCTACACATTCTGTGGGTCAGACACTGCCACCGCTGGCATTCATGTTAAAACTCCCATTGACTTTAGTGGTACAGGATTTGCCCTTATATGGATCCTTGAAGACCACCTGGAAACATCAGATGATGCACAGCTGCCAGCTGATATAGCCATGTGGAGCATATTACCCCTCTTTGCTAAAGCCTACTGCTTCTGCCTCCCTTACTTGTTGAGTAGTCTCACTGATTTCAAAGGGAGTACTCAAGGAGTAAAGCATAACTCCATGTAAATAAAGGTGGCAGAAGTGGGCCATTTTAAAGTGATTTGGTCATTCAATTCCCCTAAATTTCTTTTAGGTGGCATTGAAAATCTCCACTTAATCTACTATTGCTGGACTGAAAAATCAATGGGAGTTACATGCTGATTTGAAAGAAAGACTGTGAGATCCACTGGCATTTCAGAGTTATATGTGTCTGGTGAGTAGCTTTAGCCTGATATGGATGAAAAAAAATATCTATTCCCACTCTTTTAATTTCTGATACAGTGCTTTGCATAACACTGCACCAGGTTAAACAGGACCATGCAGTGACATAACCTAACACCAGGCAATACACCACCTTCATGGAAGATATAAAGAAGGATTTTTCAGCATGCAGACAAGTTACCTGAAGCCACTGTAGTATGCAGACAAACCATCTACTCTGCAATACAACAGACAGCTTTCACAATGGGGTTTTGTTGACATTTTAAAAAAAAACTATCCCTGAGCATAACCAGGCTTTACGAAAGGTCTTTCCGCTGTTGCATCTGCTTAGCTTTCCTCTTCAGCCAGCATGGGGAAGCCCACAGAGACTAGCATTGGTATGGTACAGTATGGAGCTGTGAGAGAATGGCCCTAGATCCCCAGTTTCACAATGTTGGGTCTCTCCCAAAAGAAAATGAGCAAATCCAGCCACAAAATATGCCTGGCCTGTAGGGGCTCAGGAATGATGTTATTCAACCTGGTATCTGAAGGTCACGCTAGATTCTTTCTGCCCCATATTTCCTTTATACTAACAGAATGGGTTTAAAAGCATACACCGCTAAGTTGTCACTGAATATTTTAAATTCAGAAGATTTCCCTTTCCCCAAACTCCACCCCCTTCGTCTCTGCTTCCCCTCCCTCCCCAGACTTGTACAAAATATAAATATAAGGAGTCTATGACCTGAAGAAATTTACAGTCTAAAGCACAGTCACAGATAAGACTAAAAACACTGGAAGAGCCGGAGGATGGTGCCAACTCAGATTTTCTTTTCTGGAGAGGGCTTTATATTAAACATGTTTCAACAATATTTTCCAAATACTTTTTCTTGCCTGATTTTGTTTAGTCCCAGCCTTTCTTCCTCTCCTCTGTTTCTTTGGTCTCTTTTTTCCTTCTCTTCCGTTTTCCTACTCGCTTTGTCCCAGATTTATTCCTGTGTTACACCTTTCCCCTTCTCAAGGTGTACAATGAGTTTCCCATCAATGAAATAAAGGAGTCCTTAATGCAACTAAGTTTAACCATGTATACATACACTGCCCTGAACACTGTCAAACAGCTGTATTCTTCTAAATGATGAAGGGAACCACATTCCAGCTGTAATCCTGGATGCTGCTTTAAAACAAACAAACAAAACAGGATTTCTTCAGAATAGGAGGGGACTATAACATTTTTTACAAAATAAATGAACAGGAAGGCAACCTAGTAAGTTTAGGGTATGAACACTTCAGACACTCAGCGTAATTTCATTGTTTATCATAGAGACGAGGGAGTTAATTTATGCTACAAGTTGTATGAGTTAAAAAAACAGTGAGGCAACTGTAGAACATAAAGTGGGTTCCATCTATGTAACACATGAGCTTTCCTACTGCTTGGCTGTTCTCGCACTGAAATGTCAATCTACGACTGTTTTAATAATAGACTTCCCACCATTTTTCAGCTTTGTCTCACGTCACTAAAGATTCTTAAATATCAAAGAGATGATAGATATAAGAGAAGTTCTGGAACAATTTTTGGGTGAATATGCTTTCTCTTAAAAGTGGAAAGGAACATTTGTTGTTATTCATTATACCTCAGGGACCTGGAAAAAACATGCGGCTACTTCTCTGTTATATTTAATAATATGCTTGTTCTATCTTATAAACACTTTATGATGTTTAAACATAGTATGCCAAAGGTTCGCCATGAAGTGGCATTTTACAAAACTGCATTTGCCCCAGTGAGTGTTGCAACAGCCAGGATATAGCTGGAACATAGGAATGCCCCAGTCTTACTATCTCTTGTCCTCTGCAGCATACCCACAGCACTGGGGGCTCTTGCGAGGGAGAGGGGCATAGGGTTGGCTCTATGCTTCTCAGAGAGTCTCTTGCCCTGGGAAAGGTCTTTGCAGCCCATTTGCACTGGCATAGCTCATGCAGAGCAGCAGTGAATTCCCCTTAGGCTTTGTCTATACTGGCAACTGAAGGACTGTTTGTCTTTCAGAGGTGTTAGTCCCCCCTCCCCCCAGCTCTCCTGCCGACAAAGCTAATGCTGCTCCTTGGGGGTGGAACTTTTTTGCTGGTGGGAGAGCTCTCTTCTGCCGACAAACAGCGGCTACACTGGGTGCCTTTTAGCAGCACGGCTGTAGTGGCACAGCTGTGTCCCTAAAAGCTGTCTAGTGTAGACACAGCCTTAGAGTGGGAGAAAGAGGCAAAGCAGGCAAAGCAACTAACAAAGGGCTTTAAGAGTAAGGACCAAGTTCTGCTGTGTTACCCTGATCTAAATCTACAGTAACCCCATTAAATCACTGCCAAAGGTAATGTAGACATCCATTGAAGAATTTGGCCTTATGCTCCACATTGTGTTCTTCATTCTGGTCCTGCATTTTCAATTAAATCTTAACTCTGAGAAGGAAGGATGAAAAGCTGTTTAATTTCCAGTATAGCATTTTTGACAGATAGAAATAATGGGCCCCAGCCATCTTCCACTGAAGTCTTTGGGAGTTTTGCCACTGACTTGAATGGGAGAAGGATTGGGCTCATTTTACACTAACATCAAATGAATAGTAATCAGCCCAAATGTGTTACCAAACTATCTCTGTTATTTAGCACCTAGAACAATGTATTTTCAGCTTTAACTCCACTGTGAAATTGTCTACTGTACCTACACTATCTAACTATAAATTATTCTAAAATGAATTAAATTAGATGTCTTTTCATCAAATTATAATTAAAGTAAAAAATTCTGACATAACATTTTAATGGAAAGAACTATCAAAACATTGTAAACCTGCCATTATAATTAGTAATTAATCAAACAGCTGGGCCATTAAACCAAACTGTTTCCTCTTCAGTGTAACAAAAGTTACAGCCAAACTGCTATAAAAGCGTTAACTCTCTGTGGTTAAACTGCAGATATTTCTTATCGGGATTAGGACAACTGGCAGATCTCATTTTCCATGGTCTTTAGTTTTGCTGGAGCTGTGATAAACGAATTGCAGTGAATTTGGCTGATGTGTCAGTAAGCGCACGGGTGCTGCTAATATTCTGCCCACCTGAGCTACAATGATAAAAACTTTAAGAATCAGCTTTACACGTCATACAGCGTGTGGTCTCTCCTGACTTGCATTAAAGTCATTTTCCCATTGTAATCTTATATAATGGCCTCATAATGACATTCTAATAGACATCCAAAGTCAGACTGTTTTTCAACTTTATAATCTTTTCTTGGTATGCACATTATAACAGAATCATCAAGGGGTTTTCAGAGGGTTCCTTCCAAATTGTTTTGCCATGATAATGGGGTCTCTATATGCTTGCATTGACATTCTGAGATCATTGAGACAATGTTATAGAAACAGATTTAATATCATTAAGAAGTTGCGTACTGAGTAGCTGGTGAGATTTTCAGACCTGGGGCCCAATCCTGAGTGGAAATTGAAAAGAAGTTGTGGGTGCTCATGACCTTTCAAGCTCAGCTCCTTAATGATCTCAGGGAGTTCATTTTAAAGAGAAAACAATCTTCTATCTATTTGAGTTATGGCTACAGGATTCCAAACTAGTGTTAATCCACCATTAAAGAGAATTTTCCTTGGGGAAGATATGCATCCTCTCCTGAAGTTAAATATGTCCCATCATAGAGACTACACTGTATGTGACATAATGAAATGTGTCAATTTAGTTAATTGCAACCTGAAGAGAAGATTACCAGATTCCTCATGAAGAGTTCGTATGAGCTGATACTCTAGCACAAATAAAGGGTACTGAGTTGAAAGAGTATAAACGTAATCCAGTATGTTAGGAAAAACAGAGAAATGAATAGTGACTAGTGTCAGTCACAAGAGAATGACTCACAGCTATATGCTTGGGCTCACACAAAGGTGTCAGTTGAATCAGAAACAGTACGATCCAAGTACTCCCCTACACTGAACACTGAAGTCAAGAGAAAGAGCTACATTTTGCAGAGTTCATTATAAATCTTCTCCTATTAAGTTTATATTGTTCTTTAAATTATATGTTATGTAAGAGGATTTCCTAATCGACAAACAAGTGTTTCAGTCCCCATCTTGAAAACAGGGATAATACTTCTCTACTTCAGACAGGTGTTTGTGAGGATCAAGTAACTAATGTTTGTAAATCATTTTGCAGAGATGTAAAGTGATTTATATATACTTCATCATCATCATCATCCATTCGGATTTATTCCTAGCTGCTGCTCCTGGTGTATAAAGTGCATCTGATCCTTCCATATCGTACTTAATAGGAGAAAAATACAGAACGAATATCAAGTCACATGTCTAACCTTCTCTTAAAAATCTCCAAAGATGGAGATTCCACAACTTCCCTAGGCAATATATTCCTAGTACTTAACTAACCTGACAGTTAGGAAGTTTTTCCTAATGTCCAACCTAAACCACCCTTGCTACAATTTAAGCCCATTGCTTCTAGTCCTATCCTCAGAAGCTAACGAGGACAATTTTTCTCCCTCCTCCTTGTAATAACCTTTTATGTACTTGAAAACTGTTGTCATGTCCCCTCCCAAGTCTTCTCTTCTCCAGACTGAACAAACCCAATTTTTTCAGTCTTCTCTCATAGGTCATGAAACATAGAACAAAAAATAGCTACACAAGGTGGCATTCACTACTGTTAGCTACACCCTTTTTAAACAGCCACAATATTAGATCGTAGCTTGTCAGGGATCAATGTCAGCATAGGCTCCTGAGCCCTACTCATTTCCAAGATAGCTCAGAGATGCAGAGGAAAGAGTTAGAACATACAAATGGCCATACTGGGTCAGACCAATGGTCCATCTAGCCCAGTCTCCTGTCTTCTGACAGTGGCCAGATGCTTCATAGAGAATGAACAGAAAGGGCAATTTATTGAGTGATCCGTCCCCTGTCATCCCGTCCCAGTTTCTGACAGTCAGAAGTTTACAGAGGACATGGGTTTGCATCCCTGACCATCTTGGTTAATAGCCATTGATGGACCTATCCTCCATGAATTTATCTAATTCTTTTTTGAACCCAGTCATATATTTGGCCTTTACAACATCCCCTGACAATGAGTTCCACAGGTTGACTGTGTATTGTGTGAAGAAGTACTTCCCTTTGGTTGTTTTAAACCTACTGCCTATTAAGAGTTAATGCTGTTTAGAGCAGCGTTCATTCCCACAAAGGAATCTACCAGGCTAGAAAGTGAGCATGCCATGTAGAGCATCTATTCCCTGGCTCCCTTCTGCCATAGCGCAGCCCCTTCTAAACTGCAGATTCTAACTACTTGGTATGTCTGTGAAGAGGCTTTTATGACGAGGGGTGGGAGGGAAGGGACAACATGCCACAGAACTGCTCCTCCCCACTTCCGTAGTGCCCTATTCAGTTCTCCCTGCTTTTGCTCTCCTCCAGCTGTGTAAGTGGAGGGGCAGCATCAAGCCTTTGATATTTAAGCCTCATTCACAAAGCTGAGAGCTTTCTAGAAGAGGGGGAGAAGGATCTTGACATTACTCTGAAATGTTACATCAGTATGTAACACAATTTAAAATATTAGTCTTTACTCTTTAATAGTCTTAATAATAAGGTTAATGGACCCTAAGACCAGAAGGGACCTTGTCTGGTCTGACTTCCTGAATAATACAGCCATAGAATTCCAACTAGTGATTCATGTGTGGAGCCCAGTAATTTGCTGAAGCCCATCATCTCATGGCCTTCTCTCTCATTCTCTACCCTTCATTGTGTCCCTTACTCTTTGGTTCTAGTCTCACAAAACAAAAAAAGAAAAGGCTGCTGTTTTATTCCTGTCTCTAGAATACCTACCAAGCTCATACACACATGTACATAAAGCCACAAGAGGAATAAGATGTTCCTCAGAAGTCCATGGGCCTATGTACTCCCCTTTGTTTGCATATATTGCCAGTTGGGTGGAGTCTGAAATTCATTTGGTGGTTTTCTATATGACTTATCTTGTCTCTCTTGAACCCACATGACCAATGTGGTTCTGCTACAGAAATTCAACAGGAATTCCTTGCACCTGACTTCCATCAGCAGGCTCTTCACATGCTTATCTTCTAGCACTGTACTTCCAAGTCCTTCCTCAAAAGTTCATACTTTTCTTTCTCACACTTCCTGTGTTATTTCAGCTTTGGCTTTCCGTTACCAAGAAAAGCAGCTGCCAGTGGTAACAGATAAGTGGAAACTGCTTGGCTAGAAAAAACAGCCTCTTTTTAGTTCTTTCTTGAGTCTGCTATAGCTACAAAGATCTCCAGTAGGACTTTCCTACTGCTTCTTTTCCCTCTGCAACAGGCTAAAGAGGTGAGATTTCTGTCTTGGTTCAATCCTTATTTTTTTCTAAGTTTAAAGCCCTTGTCAGGACTGTTAGTATTCCTTTAGGATTCCAATCATATTGAACCTGGGCCTGGGCCATGGTGAAGGCTGGTTAGTAAATATCCTGAAGTTTGCACGTTCACTTCCTATCTCTCTGGCTGTCATCTACTCAAATCCTTAAAGTTACAAATTAAATTTCCTTGGCAGGAGATCATGGACTGTTTTTCATACTTCTTTCATCCATTTTCTATACTTATGCATGGGAAATTACCCTTTGCTTTTCCACCATCACTTCCATCTCATGCAGTCTAACATGTTTCCAGGCACTGCTATTTTCTTATCATCACAGAGCCAAACTCTAAAGCAGTTCTTACTCAGTCAAACTCTGGTCTGAGTCCTTACTGAGGTGATGGGACTCAATAAGAACTGAACAAGGGCTTCCGAGTTTGGAGAGCACTGGATAACTTCTCCCCATTGCACTTAGTTCTCATTTCTCAGTGCTTCTGTGACTATTCCTTTGACAACATCCTTCCTGTACCCACTGAACTTTGCTGCCATGTAGTCTACTTTTCTGATGCCCTTATGTGCCACTTGGTTTTTCCATCATTGTAGCTATTTAGTATCATCACAACGGTAAGTATAGTACCATAGCACACAGAGAAAGAGATCATCTCTGAATCCTGGCTTCCTCAAATGTTCTTCCTTCCTTCCAGACCCATTTATTTGTTTTTCAAAGGAACAGTTAAAGGAAAGTAGACAGCTGAGTAAGTGCTATTTACACAAAATATACTAGACCTTTTTCTCAACTTTTTTTTGCTGGACATGGACACTGAATGGTCTTTGAAAGTGAATTAGCATAAACCAAATTAAGGCCGTTTCAATTCTGAACAAGGGCTTCACAAAGGGGTCTAATGCAGTTTAACTAATTTACTTCAAATCTACATCATTAGTTAGTTCAGATTAACTTTCCTGGATGTCCCTGTGTAGACAAACCTTTAGTCTACTTTTCCTCAGTCACTGTCGACTATGGAGCTCTGCTTTATTCCTTTCATGCCCTGGACGCCATACATCTTGTGTGACTATAACATTCTACAATATTGCTTCTATAATCTGGATTTCATTCTCTGCTCTGTTAAATATTCCCTCTAGCAAGTCACTTAGCCTCCCTGTGTTTCAGCTCTGCATCTGTACAATGGGGATAAGAACACTTCTGTACCTTATAGGAGTGTTACTCAATAACTTAATTAATGTGTCTGAGGTGCTCAGATTCTTTGGTGGTAGAAGCAATATAGATAAGTAGCTAGATAGATAACCTTATGCTCCTTGAATGGGGCAAGGGCATGACCTTTGCCCTGTTGCTCCTCCACCGCAGGGCCAGCACTGGGAGGAGACAGTGCATGCTACACCCTTTGGACAGGGGTAGCAGTTGTGCTTTTGCACGAGCCTCTGTAACACCAGTGGGAGTCTGCCTTCATCCCCTGAAGGCAGAATATCTCCAGGAACTGCCACTGATGTGGTAACTCACCCTGCACAGCTGTGGCTTCTAAAACCATGGCTGCAGATGCAAAGAAATAACAGTAGTTGAGCCTATGGACAATCCCACGCTTGTAGATTGCTGAGGAACATCTTTAGTTCTTGAGCCCTGAACATGTGTGGTTATGTGACAGGTAACCGTTTACAAATGGAATTAAAAACTCTCCTCTACTTCAACTATACCACTACAAACTGTGACCTCAGAGGGGGTCTCCAGCTACACAAGATCAGGCCTGGTCAGTACCTGGATAGGAGATATCAAAACAAAACCTGGGATCCTGGAAGATGGTCCCAAGTAGTAACAAACAAAACCAAGTAAATTACCAAGCAAAATTCTGTGGCACAGGCAAGGATAGAATCCAATTTTCTAGGGCAGCAATTTAGTGCCTAAAACCATGAGACCATCCTTTCTTTTCCTGCAGTCCCCTGCCTTCTTCACCACACTCCTTCCAGCTTTCTCAACAAATGAGGTAGGATCCTATAGACAAAAGTTTCACTAAATGCACAATCCTGAGTCATTCTCTGGGTACCATCCATACTGTGCATTGAGTGAGGCAATGGAAAAATAGCATGTGGTCATGTAATTAAAGACTGTATAATAATGTTTATGCACAAGGGGATGAAATTAAAGGCTGCACGAATTAAGGAAACTAATTCTGGTATTTGCTGACTTTTGAGTGCTTTATTTTGCAACACTTAAATTTTTTTAAACACTTTTTAGTATTATTTCCTGGATTTTTACAAAAGCAAGCTGAAAAAAATCCTAGAAATTCTATCATGTAGCATCATACTGACACATACGTAGATCAGCAGCAGGATCGGAACCCTTCAATCCGCAACACAGGCTTCTCCCACTTAAGCTAATGGAGTAACTAATAGAAGTAGTAGGTTGTCATCCTCTATGTGGCCAACCACTAGAGTGGGTTTCACGTTATTTGTTGACAGAAGAGGAAGGTTGAGACTTGGGACTCTTACGTTCAACTCCATGTTCTGCAGGGAGTACACACTGCAGTGGTCACAGACCTTTCTGCCTCTGTTCTTGCCCTTTCTGCCCGTGTCCTCTCCAGCCTGTCCGTGTGCCAGTCTTGCCTCTCTCACATCCCTAGCTCTTCAGCCCAGTCCCTTCCGCTCCAGGTCTTTGTCCCAGTCTCCCCTTCTAGCTCCTTGTCTGAGCCACAGTCTTCCCTTCCAGGCTCTGCGTCACATTCTCCCTCCTTAGACTCCTCATCCCAGTGTCACCACCCTGAGCTGTCAGTCCCAGTCTCCTTGCTTCTCCCATGCTGCCCTGTCCAGCTTTTGCACCCTCTGCATTTCAATCAGTCTGTTTCTTCCTCCTCCTCCATGGTATCTGGGCACCAGAAGGGGGGCCACTGAGAGCACAGGAGAGACCACTTGCCTGCTCTCAGGTCCTGTTCCTGGCACCACAGCACCTGGAAGCAGCAGTTGAAGAGAAATTACTGCTGAACCCCGCAGGCTTAGGCTATATAGTAGGCCCAGCACAGATGGAATTTTTGAAGCATTGGCTGTAAAGCTTTAACACAGTGAGAGAGAGGAAGGTCACCTGATGCAACTCAGAAGCCAGCTGAAGGGAGTGCTTCATCATCAGCAGTTTAATCTCCCTGTTGTTCCTTGCCCTAAATTTGAGGGCAAGGTAGAAGTTGCACTTCTAGGGGATGTGGGACTCTCCCATGTGACAGATACACTTGGGGTAGCAGTCACTAACAGGTATAGCCTCTTGACAAGAAAGGCAGCATTTAAACCAGGCATGCACTGCCAGAAGAATAAGGCTCTCCGAGGAAGGGGAGGGAGAGGAAACAAGTCTATTTTATCCCTACTTATATCTACTAACTAACTACACTAAACAAATAACTATAGGTAGCTGGACAAGAGATTAGGTGAGGCACACTCAAGGCATTTCCTAACTTTGTGTGATTGACTTTGCAAATACATTCTTGTAATGTATTTTTGTGAGTAATAAACAAAGTTCATGAAAATAAATGCATGATATTATTCATAATATATTTCTGTGAAGGATTACAAAAGAGGGAAAGAAAAAGAGAAATTCACCTAAGTCTTCATCCAGGTTTTTCATTACATTGGTGATTAATATAAATATGTATTGTTGTTTTCCACAGCTATACTGAAATACCATTTCAAGAGTCTAACTAAGAAATCCTCTCCCTTCATCATATATACAATATTCACAGCAAATATTGCTGAGGCAAATTCAGCCCCCAGTGCAACATACACACACTTGTCTGGCTACAGTCTATTCTCATTTTCAGCCAACATATGAAAGAACAAAAATAGCATGTTCAGTGAATGTTAAGAGACTCATACTCATTTGTGACCTTTTCCTCCTCTTGTAATGCACAAATGTTGAAATTTGTTACCACTAAGTTACCACTAATGTTCAATTAGAATGACTTTGCCAACACATACTGAGTCTAAAATATATCTGGGTTGTGGTGTCTTTTCAGTAAAGATTGAACCTGAAAACCATCATCACATTCCTCCCAAGCTTTCAGTTCTAACCTCCTAATAAACCAGAGAAAAGTTGTTTTGCCAACCTTAGCTTATGCCTGAAGCATTAGGTACTGAACCATTTAACTGTTGCAAACGTCAGCAATTCTAGCATATCTACTAAAATGCTTCACTGAATTCCAAACTATCCTCATGAAAAACACCAGTTTCCTTCCCATGTACAATAAATTTATTTGTGCATTGTTCAAGGAAATATTTCCTCATTCTTTAGAGTACTTAAATGATGTTATAGAAGAGTGATAAATAAGAGCTTCTTCCAGCTGAGTACTTTGGTTTTATTATTACTGATGCTGTGCTTTCAGCATAAAAAACTTAGATACAGGAATCTCAGTTTAGCTATCAAACATTCTCCATACGGAAGTTTATAACAAAGTAGAGGAATGTACACGATGCAAAAAAGTCTGCTCAGACTATGCCCGTTATACAGATATGTGGTATATAAAAGTCAGCAGCAAATGACAGATGTTATATACATGAATTAGCTCAATTGGAGACTAGGTGATCTACTATATTATCCACATGACTGGCAGATGAGAGACGTAGATTCTAGACCCAGCTTCGCCACTATGTGGCCTTGGTCAAGTCAGCTAACCTCTCTATTTCCCTATCTGTAAAATGAGGTTAATACTTTTTCAGAGGGATGATGTCAGAACCAGCTAATGTTTCTGATGAGCCACGAATAAATATATAAATGCTAAACAGTGTTAGCACTCTACTCTTACTAGCATACAATGGTGTGAGATTCAAGTGCACTATGAATTGTCTTGGAGTTAGTCCAACGCTCCTTACTGCCTGAAAAAGCAGTTCAGTCTAGGTCACATTTGACTCTGTAGCTTCCTACACTTTCTTGACATCTTGTATTTTTTGCCTGTAATCAGTAGAAAGGGATTAATTCCTGTTGCTCCAAGCAAGCTGTCTCTTTTAGGTATTTTTGCTATACTCATTCTGAGTGATTTTTGTTTTTGACAGTAGAGATTCTTTTTAAATTTTGATGTGACTACTTGTATAAAAAAGCAAAATTATGAACTCAGAAAATCCAGTACCACTTAAGCGTGATAGTGTGATGATGATGAAGATAGGTGTGATTTTCAAAAGTGCCTAAGTCACTTAGATGCACAAGTTCAATTGACTTTCAATGAGGGATTTGTGCTCCTAAGTTACTCTGGGTAGCATTCTCAAAAGTGTCTATCAGGTCTTGGATTTCCAAATGAGCCTAAGGGACTTAGGAACCCAAACCTCTTGTGAAATTAATTGGGAGTTGGGCATCAAAATCCTGCCTAATAACAAAAAGAAGAATACCATGAGACTAAATTGTCCAGTTTCTCAACAAAAAAATGAGGGGGGAAACCAGATATAGCTATGAAGGGAATCAAATGTATTCTTCTTCAAATTGTTTCTGACTTAGGTGTTCTTTGGGAGGTCTGATGTTCTATGGCTATCCCAGGCACCAAGGCAGGCCTCATGGCTTGCTTGAGAAGGAGCTGCTTCAACCTCAAGTCTCTGGCCACTCGTGTCCTCTTTTGAAAAGACTTGGAGGTAAAACACCGTTCCTTAATGTGCCCCTCCCCAATGCACAATAATCATCAAGTGTGGGGGCTGCTATTAGGGACAAGGCTTAAATCTTAGATAGCTGGTTCCTGGTGGAATGCCCTAACTAACTAAACCTAAGGGTACTACTATCTAACCATGTATAGAAGAAAATCACAGTAAAAATTGTGAAGCAAGTGTGAAACAAAAACCACACTGAGTGCTCTGACTATGGGAGGGACTATGAGGAAAGGTCATAAGTGCCACTACTACATCTTCTGCTAGGCAAAAGCAGACTTTGGTGGGCTAAGCGTACACACACCTGAGCGGAATACATATCTGCACCCACATCTTGAAGAACAACAGTTACGCTACAGGTAATAACTATCTTTTAGCAGGGGACATACAAAGACTTAATTTTTTGTAACACTTATTTTATGATGAGGAATCTGAATTTAAAGCAATGTGCCAACCTTTAACATCTTCCCTATCTTCTCTTGAATCCTCATGCCTTCTTCTGCCTCCCTGCTTCATTAAAAATTAATGGGTGATTTCTTCTGAGATCTCATTTCCTTTTATTTAGTCATTATTTCTGTAGCTCTGTACACAGTTTCATCCATTCACTGTATGAGCGGATGTGGATTTTTTTCTGTTCTAACACTTTTCTGCCTTTCTTCTGCTTGGGGTGTGATGCTGTCAAATGGAGTACTGGGCCACATGTAGGTATTCATTCCCTTGTTCTTCTCCCTTTTCACCGATATTTCCTCCTGGCCAATTCCACCTGTTGGGGTAGGAACTGGTGCAGTTAAACCACTATGGAGTTTGGGCAGGAGATGGCAGTCCCTGCTGGCCAAAGAGGGCAGGAAATACAACCCTGAAATGTAAATGAGATTAACTGGCTGGCAGGCTGTTAAATATTTGGCTCTCTGTTTGAAGTAGTGTAGCTTAAAATTCCAAGGAGGGGTGTGCCTGGGATAAATATATATAGTATGGTGCTTCTGGGGCTTGGGGCTATATGATTTTGTCTTAGCTGTGAGGTGCGGAATTGTATGTCTGGTGAAAGCCTAATTAAAAATATATATAGCTCTATGGTTTGGGATATTTTTAGTCAAGGCATTACATCTTCCTTACAATTTTGGTTTCTAGCAAATTGATACTGAAGTATCAATGTTTCAGCCAGTGGTTTTTGGTGAAAGACAAACAATTTGATATAAACACGCTGATACTACCATGACGGGAGCCACATTGGTTGATCAGATGATTAAGCTGGACGTGAGACAATCCCAGTTGAAAAATCACTTTAATATCCTAATGGGAGACCACCATAAAAACACTACATACCTAATGCTGATGGAGCACATTGCTGATTAACCCATCTCCAGGACTGACTCGCCTGGATATTTGTTCATTTTATAGTAGCAAGATATAAAAACACTTGCAGTGAATTCTAGAGGATTATTACTCCTCTTGGGTGGATGAAGCTACTTGGCTTTCAGCTTCATACCACTACCTGAGGGATGCATAATAAAGGATATAGAAAATGGATGTTCAGAAAAGCAAAAGTAGAAGTAGAAACAGACTGAACAGAATAATAAAACACTGAACAGGTTTTTGTCAAACCCAAGTCTGATGTCTGAAGATATCTCAATATAAATTTTCTACACTGTAGAAGGAGAATGTAGTCTGTTTTGGTGTTCTGCAAAGACTCTGTATTTCTGGACCTTGGTCAGCCATCTTCCATCATCCAGGAATGGAAAGATGGTCTTGTGGTTAAGGCACAGACTAAGACTCTGCATATCTTGGTTCAGTTCCTAGCTTTGCCACTGACATCCTATGTGACGGCTGCTAAGTCACTTAACCTCTCTGTGCTCCAGCTCCCCATCTGTAAAATGGGAAGATAATACTTCATATCTCCCTCCTTGTCTGTCTTGTATGTAGATTATTAAATCTTTGGAGCAATGATTGTCTATACTAAATATTTTTATGGTGCCTGGCACACTGGCCTCAGTCTAAGTTGGGATCTCTACCTGTGACCAGAATACAAATCAGAATTATACTTCATCTTCAAACTAAGATATTGCACATACAGCTAGTAGATACAGTGATTCAGACAACTAGTTAAGATAAAAAATTATAAGGGATATGTCCACTCTTATGCTGCAAGACATCACTGTAACTATCTGCCTGGGATTAGGAACAAACTTTTCCCATAGACACATGATCAGAAAAGTTGTGAGGGTTTTACACCTTTCTCTGAAGCATCTGGCCCTGGCCACTGTTGGGAACAGGATACAAGACTACGTGGGTCTGATCCAAGTAGCAATACCTACATACCACCATAAGGGTTGGTATACACTTAAAAGTTATATTGATATAGCTATGTTGGCCAGGAATGTGAAAAATAAACATACCGCTGATCCATGTACCTATGCTGACCTAACCCCCAGTGTAGACACCACCTCCCCGAAGTAAGTTGGCTATGTCAACACAGTGGTGTTCCTATACCAATGGAAAAACCTCTTCCGTCAGTGAAGGCTGTATCCACACTACAGGGTTATGCTGGCATAGCTACGCTGACATAGCTATGCCTGTATAGTCTCCATAGTGTAGACATACTCTTAAGTCTTTTAGTGATGCGCTAGTCTAGGACAAAGGTCATCTCTATCGTAGCTGAAATGTGCCATTCAAGAGCTCCTAGACGGGAGTTTTGTAAGGGGTGCATGAGAAGTACTCACATGAGTTACTGTCATCTAAACTGAGTGAGTTTAACAACCAACTTTATATGCTTCATATGAGTCTTAGTCATTGCTTGATGGGTGTCTTATTAAAGCTGTATCAAAGATGTCCTCTGCATACGCTCCTCTGCTCCTTGCTGAAAATTATAGGTGTAAACTCAATTCAAATTTCACATAATTTAAACCAACAAAATATTCTCTCTTTATTAACATTTTCCATCTGAGGTCCTCAAAGTGCTTTATAATCATTAATGTATTAAACCACAGGAGATAGACAAGTGTTATCCCCATTTCACAGAGGGGGGGAAACTGAGCCACAAAGAGGTTTATATACTACAATTTTGCTTGGACTCTCTCATTCTACATGCAGATGACTTGGTTTTAGTCTCTTACTGTACATGCACAAAAGAAAAAATAAAATAATTTTGGAATACCAGGACTTCTATAGCAAAAACATTAAGTGAAGAGTGTCAAGTACATTAAAAGCACAGTCACTGTAACTGATTACTTCATACACTATATTTATCATCCTGTCTCCTGTGTAATCATGAAGATTGCACTGGCTTAAGGATAGGTGAGCAAGCAACTTCACTCTAGATTATATGAAAGACAGGTAGACCACTGAAAGTTCCTACTATGATTGGGCACTCTGAATGCATACAGTAGATCTGTAATACAATTATCTTTTTAGTATTCAAGGAAAAAATGGACCAGAATCCTGAGAATTCCCCAAAGTAAAAAATGGGTGCATGCTGCAAAACCAAGATCTCAGCTTAAATATTTGGTGTGTTTGAGCCCCTAAGTGTCAGACATGTTCTGCATTGCCATTGCTGGCAGCGCTTCCAGGAGGTAAGTGCCAGCCAATAGTATTATCGCTTTCAGGATCAGTGACTTCAGGAAATGAGCCAATAATCCAGGAAGATCAGTTCCCCCTTGTTGTGATCTCCAAATATTGACATGTTCTGAACTTATATATGTTTGCATCTGCTGAACTATTAAAACATCTCTTCCATCATCCACAGAATACATAACTCCCAATTCTCAATTACACTAAGGCTGTTTTGCATAGACAGCGTACTATAAAGGGGCCTTCAAGAGGGCATTTACACCCCATGGAGGAGTTTTAGAGGTAAAAGCTTTGACATCATGTAATGGCAGTTTTGTTGGCTCTCTGCTGGTGGTCTCAGTCCAAAGTATAGCTGCCCTCCTGATAACCTGTAACACTGAGGTCTTCTACAGCATGTTTATCCATAACTCTCCAAGCACTTTACAGAAGGAGGTAGATATAATTATGCCCTTTCACACTAGGAACTTACCACGGTGTCTACGCTGCGCTGCTTTGATGGGAAATGCTCTCTGGTCGACTTATCTTACTCAGGGAGCTGGAGTACTGGAGTTGACGGGAGAGCTCTTTGCCATCGATTTAGTGGGTCTTCATTAGACTCGCTAAATTGACACCCACTGCATTAATTGCAGCAACGTTGATTTCTCCGTTAGTGAAGATAAGCCCTAGTGAAATGGGGTGAAGAGCCCGGCCCAAAATCATATGGCTGGTCGATGGGAGAGGTGAAAAGAGAGCCAATGTCTCCTGACTCTGTTCCATCACTGTCAGCAGCAAGGCCAAGGAGCGAATGAAGATGTGAACTAAACCAGAGATTGCCCCTCAGAAGTAAGATATATGTACACTGGCAGGTCACTAATCACACAACAAACTCCCACTGGACATGCTGTACCTGTCCTGCTGTGTAGATAAACATGGGGCTTTAGCTTCCAGACCTATCAATCAATCTGGCACCTTTTATGAACACTAAATTAATTTTTAAAATAAAAAGAGCTGAGCTGTTGCCCAGAAGAGGTTGTTATGCTGGGGAAGGAACATTGGGCATGACCAAAAAAGAGCTTACGTGAGGAATTCTTATGTGAGATATATGTACTCTGACGGATATGTAACTGCATTGAACTGTAACATGCTAAATGATTTATAGGGGAAGTAGGCTAACTCTGAGTGGCACTGAAACCCTGGAAAGTGGTAAATAATGAATAAAAGACATTATTTTCTTGTTAGTCGTTTGGCTTGTTGCCTGTTGGATCTTTTCAGCAGCTGGAGCGAGACAAGAATGGTGGGGCAATGGAAAAGGATGGGCAACTTCCTAAACTTGGATTGCAAGAAAGCAGACTCTGAAGTTGGGTTCTCAACCATCCCAGCAGCGTTGTTACCCTTAATATCCACACAGCATAAAGAGCATCAAAAAGCAGTTGATGAGGCAAGTAGAGACTAAATTGTCCCCTTATATATCATTAGAGTCCAGCCATGGAAGCTGTTCAACATCTTCACCAAAGCCAATGGGAGTTGAAGGCAATCACCATCTTGCACAATTAGACCCATATGGCCAGATCCTCCATGGAACTATTCCAATGTACACCAGCTGAGTTGGACCCTTATCCTTTCCTACCTCTCGCTGATCAGATCAACCCCAATACCATGGGAGAGAGAGGCCTGACAGTGAGGCAGCTGGATATAGTTTCAATCTACAACTGTGAACAGACCCTTGAGATCTACCACTGAATGTAAAGGGACTTGGAGACAGAAACGTGACCACTGCCATGCAGATAGTTGGAGCTGTATCACTGAGAGCTTCCAGCACAGCAGGAGTTGCCCACACAGCTGAACCCTTTGAAAAGAACCTGGAATGGCATTTTCCTGCCAATGTGAAGTGAAGGCCAGTCCTTCTGGGTTATAGAGTTAGCTGTAATAAGGGGTGATGCACAGGAATTCTGGCAAGAAACAAACTTTATTTCCTGGCCCTAGTCTGGGTCCAAGTTGCAAAGGTTGAGTCCCCTGTCACATGACAAGGCTAATTATCTACTGCCTCCAATACTATTACATTACTTATGAAAAATGGCAGTTAGTTACAACTGAAGTAATTCTTCAACAAAAACCTTCAAAAACAGACTCCAACAAGAGACTGCTGAATTGGAATTAATTTGCAAACTGGATACAATTAATTTAGTCTTGAATAGAGACTGGGAGTGGATGGGTCATTACACAAAGTAAACTATTTCCCCATGTTTATTCCACCCCCCTCCACCCCCCACTGTTCGTCAGACATTCTTGTCAACTGCTGGAAATGGCCCACCTTGATTATCACTATAAAAGGTGCCCCCCCCCCCCCGCTGGTAATAGCTCACCTTAAGTGATCACTCTCATTACAGTGTGTATGGTAACATCCATTGTTTCAGGTTCTCTATGTATATAAATCTCCCCACTGTATTTTCAACTGAATGCATCTGATGAAGTGAGCTGTAGCTCATGAAAGCTTATGCTCAAATAAATTTGTTAGTCTCTAAGGTGCCACAAGTACTCCTTTTGCGAATACAGACTAACACGGCTGCTACTCTGAAACCTGAAGTAAGAGTGAAGCTGCTGATGAGGAGCCTGATTCTCCACTGCCCTGCAGCGTGTTACTAACTACACCTGTGCAAAGTAGGTGCAAAATTCTGATTTGTTAGCATTTCATTCCCACTTTGTGGAAGGCTCTGGAGACTCAAGCCTCATTATCTCAGGCAGAGTCTAAGAGGATAAATAAGATGCGTTCTATAAATGGTAGTGTCTCTGTAATTTGAAGTTACCCAAGAGAGGCCAAACAAGGAGAACCTGTTTATCATGCATACCATGGAGCACAGCAGATCTCTCATACCTCCATGCAGGGGGACTTGAGCCCAGGGGGAATCAGCTCTGCAAGGGCTCCATATTCTGGCGAGAGGATTCAATTTTCCCCATCTCACAAAGCCCATTTCTGTAAGATCTTCCACAGAATATGGGCTGTATACCAGCAGCCAGTTTGTTAGCTTTCCTCTGGTTCAGTGGCACACCACGTTTCTGGTTCCTCTCTGGCTTTCTTTATAACAAGGTATTTCAAACTCTTGAAATTCCCAAAGCTTCTATGGGCAATAATGTCTGTCAGTCATTTCCTCTCTATTACCTTTCTTGGTGACACAGCATCTTTTCTCGTCACCATGACATTCCACAAACACAGTTCTGTTTCACCCTTAGCAATGAGCAGGTCTCGGAAGGTTCTGGAAAGTTGGGATTTGTTTCTCCCCAAATGTCTGGATTCTTTTGATTTTCACACTAGGTAATGTTTCTCCCTGATTTGTGGACGTGGGGTGGGTTTTCCAGTCTTAGCAAACATATTTATAGTTACAGAGCAAACATTTAGACAATACCTTATAACATGGGATACAGATATTATAAGCAGGATTAACACATGCAGTATCCTACAAACATTCCATAGAAGTTTACCACAAGAGGTGTTATCTCCTCTCCAACAAAAGAAGGTCTACAGTTGGTTTAGATACAACAAATCCTGCATCTCATTAGGGGAATAGACTAGATCAGGGGTGCTGAAACTTCATTGCACCTCGACCCCCTTCTGACAACAAAAATTAATACGTGACCCCAGGAGGGGGAATTGAAGTCTGAGCTCACCTGAGCCCTGCTGTCCTGGGCAGGGGGGCCAAAGCCGAAGCCCGAGCCCCACTGCCCTGAGTGGGGTGGCCAAAGCCGAAGGACTTCAGCCCTGGGCGGGGGGAGGGGGGAGAGTCAGTAACCTGAGCCCCACTGCTCAGAGTTGAAGCCCGAGCCCTGGGTGCTCGGGCTTCGACCCTGAGCCCCAGCAGTCTAACGCCAACCCTGGCAATCCTATTAAAACAGGGTCCTGACCCATTCTGGGGTCCCGACCCAGAGTTTGCGAACTGCTGGACTAGATAACCTAGCAGTCCCTTCAAACCCTAGGATTCTGATTCTACCATCCCCTCCAACACTACGCTCCCATTCCCAAGTGATCTTACCCCAGACTCAGTCCCACTTCTATTTGCTCTTCCCTCTATCGGGAATCCCACTGACTGGAGACGACCACTTCAATCAGATCCTGCTGCCCTTTACGCCCTGGTTCTATGAATGACCCCACTGCCCCATCTTTCCTGCCACCTCTCCCTGAAATTCTCCATTCTTCTCCAATTCCCATGCTACCATCTCCTTCCCTAGTTCTCTTTTGTTCTTTTGATGATAACTCTATTTTGTGTTTGCTTCCAAGTTTTCCTTAAACATCTGACTATTTTACAATATGCACTTGTAAATAAAAAGATGGACAGAATTATGAGCAGTCAATAGCAGTGTTCACTAATGCTATATGTTTTCTTGTCATGTAAATTCTCTTTCCCCTAATTATTATTCATTCTTTAAAGCCAATTAATTTAATATGGTAATAGGAATTTGCAGTGGGGCTGCCAAGCCATATGTCTCCAAATCTCCATGGACTCATGGTGACTGTATTTGTTATGCACCCAGAAATGACAGATGTGTGACACTGAAAATATTATGCAGATAGACTTGTTCAGTTGTGAGGCTTTGGGCCAAAACCAGCATAGAAAAATATGGATTCCAATTATGGGACCTATTCCATGTCCTATTCTAAGCTTCTAGTACTGCAAAAACTTACACATGTACTTACAATTAAAACACTTGCTAACATATTGTTCTGTTCTAGGCCCGGGAGGCCTGGCAGAGGTGCTCCGAAAAAGCAAGGCTCAAATGTGGCAAAGCGGCGAATTATTGGCTTTATTGAAGGTAAGTGACACACCCGCAACGGGGACTCCAAGCGTTGCTGTCATGGAGGCGGAGAGCCCAGCGCACCGGAGCAATGCCTGGGATGGAGTCCAATGAAGGGGCGGATAGCAGCCATTAATATACACTTAACATTGTCAGCTCATGTATAACTACTAAGGGGTTGTGCTCCTTTACTGGCAAGGGGCCACACGAGGCAGTCAAGGCCGGTTGAGGATCAGTTTGACCGGTTCCCCATGTCCGACACTGATCGATAGTAACCGTCTGCACGAGAAAGCGTTCTTCCCTAGCTAGGCCATCAGTCTTCCACAGTCCCTTACACAATCCAAATCCATGTCTACTGTATACTTTGTTAATGCAGAAGAACTTCATTAGTCTGGTGTTCTTTGTGAAAGTGTGGGAAGGGGATTTACTACAGCTCTTAAAAGAATCCCAATAGGAGAGCATATTACATAACGTTAAAGTGGCTGTGGATCTCAGGATCTTGACACAACAAAAGATTTTATTCAAAACATACTGGATGCCACAGAGGTGGCACAAAAGAAAGGCCTTATCCTGATGTTTTCTGGCACTGTAACAAAGGAAAAGGAACCCTGATGCATATGTTATGGGACTGTCCAATAGTCAGGCAGCTGTGGAAAAAGGTAGACCCAAGACTTAAAGTAGAGCTCAGTGTCAGCAGCCAAACCTCTGCTAAAAGTTATATCCTATGTCATTTACCTGTTAAACTGGGTTTAACTCTGCCACAGAGACTTTGGTTCTTGAGGGCTGCAATGATTACCAAGCACATATAACCTTCCTGCCAGGTGGAGCCGGCAGCAACCAGGGCTGGGTTCAATACCTAGGGGTTCTTTTCAACAGTACAACACAGAACTGTCTCAAGCTCCCACGCAGTAACCTGGGAAAATTACTTACCACCCCTGGGCACCTCTGAGAGGCAATACTTCCCCACTCGCAAACACAGACTCTGAGTGTAGAAAAGGAACTTTTAATGAAAGGAGGGAAGTCACCCAATATTAATTAGGGAAAATGCCACGAGCAGGATTCACAAACCTAAAATTGTGAGCAGGACACCCACCCTAGAGTGTGTGGGGCAGAGTCTTCTGCCTCATCTTCTTGAGTTCTACAACCCAAAGTGTAGAACTGTGCCCCCCACTGCTCCCTCACCATATCCCACTCACAATGGTTGTCCTTGGTCAGTGAGGACCCAGGGTTCAGAAGTGCACCTGTGTGAGTTCACCACCCACCCAGGGAAGAAGACACCTGGCTTGCTCTGCCACCTGAGCGCTTGCTCTGGCTGGCCGCCTCCCGCCAGCCGACTGCTCACCACTTTCGCCAGCCACCCATCCATCACCACCTGCCTCTCTGCTGTGACCTCTGTTGATCAGTATCAGGGCTTGTCTACACTGGCACTTTACAGGGCTGCAACTTTCTCGCTCAGGGGTGTGAAAAAAACACCTCCGTGAAAGCTGTAAGTTTCAGCACTGTAACATGCCAGTACAGGCTACACACTTGTAGAAGTGGTTGTTTTAGAGCACTGGGAGAACTCTCCCAGGGCTGTGCAGCGACTACACAAGCCACGTTAAAGTGCTGCCAGTGAAGACGTGCCCTTAATGATATTTAGCTCTCAGCAAGCTGGGCAGAAACACTACCCCACCATAAGTGATTTCAGCTCTCATTGAGTACTTAATATAACAATGAAGCCTATTTAGCTTTATCTTTGAACAATGGGAGGAAGAGGTTAAACTAGACCTAGGACCCTTAGGGAGAGTCCACACCTCCTGGCTGGGACTCCTGTTCCTATCCCTCTTACTTTTACAGGAGTCTGACATTTGAGCCCCTACTTAACGAGGTCCTTTCAGATGAGGGTAACGCCCTCATTTGGGACAGGTTAAGCAAGCTCTGCTCCCCTTTATTCATACAATAAGGGCAACAACACTGATAACAGCATTTCACTACCCCAGCCAAAGTTGATCACTTTGAGCAACACCGCTCTATCTGCTGGATATCTAAGCAGAGTAAGTGTGTTCATGTAAATACAGATTGTTCCTGAAGTCTCTCCCCCTCCCAGCTAGCTGTCAGGCGAGAGTTCATTCAGACTCTGCTTACACACATGATTGTACAAAAACGGAAGAGTAGGCTTATTCCCAGAATACAGCAGCGGTATTCAGACCTGTTTGAGTTAGCAGCCAAAGAAAGAAGAGTTTATTGCTGTAGCACTTGTCCTCAACCAGACATATGTATACCCCCAGGGGTAGGGAGAGGTCTTCCAAGGGATACATCAACTCATCTAGCTTTTTGCCTAGTTCTACAACAGGCTACATAAAAAGCATTATCAAAGTCATTACAAACTGAAATTTCATACACAGAGAATGACTTGTTTATACTGTTCTATAGACTATACATTGAAATATAAGTTTCATAGTATATGTAAGTACAATATTTATATTTCAATTGATTTTATAATTATATGGCAATAATGAGAAAGTAAGCATTTTTTCAATACTAGTGTGCTGTGCCACTTCTCTATTTTTATGTCTAATTTTGTAAGCAAGTAGTTTTTAAGTGAGGTGTAACTTGGGGGTACGCAAGACAGATCAGACTTCCGAAAGGAGTGCAGTAGTCTGGAAAGGCTGAGAGCCACTGCTGTAGAGAACAATTATATGAATTTGAAGAAATATTGGCCCCATCTCTAGATACCATTTGGATGAAAACGTTGAGATGGCTCAAAGAATGCCAGACCTTCATTCCTTGTAACCCCTCCTCTTTTGATCACCTCCTTCCCTCTTTTTCCTAGTCACGTACATCTTCTCCAATTTTATTACTGACACCCCAACCCTAAGAGATTATGTCTATGTGTATTGTCTGGTTTTGTATTGTCTGGTCTTGCAGCTTTGACAAGTTGTAAAATTGCATAATAGCGTAATTCTACTGAAGAACCCACAAAGTATCTGGTATTTGGAAACATATACAAGCTGTAAGTCATCTACATTTTGGGCTTTTCATCGTCTTTTTTCTTTAGGAAATCAATAAATATTAATCGCAACAAATACAATTAAAACATTGTAATAAAACCCACCTTCTTAAAATTTAAAAATGAGTAAGACCAACTGACAGGCTTCCCCGCAACAAAGAGACATGAGGCCAAAGCCTGTTCTTGGTAACTCTGGGGTAAATGTGGAGTGGATCCATTGACATCAGTGGAGTCACTCCAGATTTACACCAGTGTAACTGAAAGCAGAATTTGGGCTTTGTTTAATTTAATAAGATTCTTAAGTTAAACAAATGGCAGGGTCCCCAATATATGCAAAGTCATTTATTCTGCTAACATAACATTCTGAGTAAAGATTTATGTCTCAAATGCACAAAATAAGTTATTGTTGCAATAAAAAAATCCCTCCTGAAGGCAGCCTTTGCTAAATTGAGCTGAGGAGTTGCTATGGTGATGAGGTACTGAAGTTGCTGATGCATTATCACTTTGAAAACAATTGACAATGGACAACAACACTATTACATTAATGATCCTAAAGAAAACTACAGACAAATCCACATTCAAGGACAACCAAGGTGGTTTAAATTCAGAGTGGTTCTACTGATTTTAAGGGTCTGGATTTACACATGTGTAATTGAGATAAAAAAAGTTATCTCAAGAAAGTAGCAGTTGAGCAGAAGCAGCAACATCCAAAAGGGGTCCCAATGAGAACTAGAAATGCTACTACAAACAAACCAGTTGCGAGGAAAATATTAGAACACTGTAGTCTCCAAGCCATTACAGTATACTGGGCTTTTAAACTTTTCACCAGCAGACAGATGAAGTTGTGCCAATAAATTTGATCTTAGTTACACAGGTATAAAACTGGAGTAACTCCACTCACTTCAGTAAAGTTACTCCTGATTTAAACTGGCATAAATGAGAGCAGAATCTGGTCCAGTGGGATTGTTTATTTCTGTAAGTAAGCCAGCAGGAAGTATTTCCAATCACACTTGGGATAACTACGATATTCAAATTCTTTCCCACCTCCAATATTTTCTTTCCAGATTGTATTGGAGAAAAGTTTCCTAAGTCCTATAATTTACTTTATAATTTAAAACCTTCCACTGAGTTCACTTCTTCCATTACCTTCTCAAACACAGGCCTAGAGTTCAATATCAGTCCAACTGGTATAAATTCTGCATGTGTGATGCGATTTCAACAGAGCTACTTTGGTGTAACTGAGAACAGAATTGGACCCACGGACTTTAGGTTATTGAATTAGAGCTATGGATCCAGGTACTATTTTTCCTATGGAAACAATGGCTCTGATAGCGTGGCCCAGGGCAGAGACATATGAGATATTGCTCAAGATCACACAAGGGGAAAGCAGTTAACTTGTGTCATGGTCATAAATCAGACTTGGTTTTACTGGGTCATTCTTTTACCCATTTGTGGATGCTTTGCCATCATTGTGCTTTTTACAGTAACAGCAGGTGTCTGATTAATGTTGGTAAACTCATATGCACAAAGGGACAACATATGTCCAGTAAAATTCTACCAAAACAAAACAAACATACAAATTGTTTACTCAGGAATATGCTATTTCCACTAACAGAATGAAATTTCCTACACCAACTATGAAAAACTAGGCATATAGCCAGGGAGCAACATAAAGTACTGTTCACTACCATCAATCACACACTGTGAAATCACTCTAGCTGACAGCCCTAAAAGCAATTAAACTTCATCTTGGTTTAGGCTACTTCCATTTGCAAGGAAGGCAATTTTCCTATTAGTCTCCAGAGATATTTTGCAAGCTGTAGATAACCTTTTAAAATCCCTCTCACTGCGCATGTACAGGAGGTTATAATACCAGTTAGGGGGGGAGGGTGCAGGGAGAGGAGACGAAAATCATAAAATACCATTGGGTTATAGCATTACCTGAATTAATGTATAAAAAATTGGAAGCACTGTACGTCCGGTCAGAATGCAACAGCTTAGCAATATACAACACATGTTCATATTACTGTACCCCAAATCCTAGCCTTTCTGTACACCATACAGAACTACAGGGGAAATAAATATTTAATAGAAAAATATGTTTTTAATCTATTGAAAATTTCTTGTAATACAGAAAAAACAACATAGGATCAGTCTGCATCAACTAAATCCCTTCAACTGACTAGAGATGCGATCTGTTTTTGGACACTGAAGTGGTTCAGGACCAAAATGTGACCCATTTTAAGAGAGCTGTAATCTGGTAGTGAATGTCCCCCTACTTTAATTTACGCCTTCCCATGTTTTTTTTCCCCTGATGTCCCCATTTCTGCTCCGCCAGGGCCTAATTCTCATTCCCACAAGACTCCTTTTACTTTGCTTTGGCAGTATAACGGGGCTTAAAAGGGAGCATTAAACCGGTCCCTTTGCACTGGCAGAACAGTGTAAAAGGCCTCCATGTAAATGAGAATCAGGTCCTCAGGGTGTAATTTAACACCAGTGCTGATTTACAGCCATCTAATTTATGTGACTTCTGAATTTGGTCCATACTTATGGGTGGTCCAATTTGCCTAAATCAGTCACACAAATTTCACAGTGTTTCCCAAATACATGTTTTTGATCCTTACCTCTTGATTTGGGTGCCTAATTTTAAGCAAATTTAGGCTCTTCAAAGTTATTGCTTCAAAAGTGAGCTAAAGCTCGAGCTATGTGGAGTTTATTGTTTTCTCTTTGCAGAGGGTGGCTGAACATTTTCTTTGGTTTTGACTCAGATAAATTCTCCTCTCCCTCAAGCGTGACTTTGAGAACCAACAAATAAACCTGATATCTCAAAAGAAATTTAGCTGAAACTGTGACATAGAAACCTATATAACTAACATGGCTCTTTTTCCCTGTACTGCATTTTTAAGTCTCTAAAGTACTCTAAATGCTGAGGTTGGTATGCATTTTGTATACAAAAAGAAAAGGAGTACTTGTGGCACCTTAGAGACTAACCAATTTATTTGAGCATAAGCTTTCGTGAGCTACAGCTCACTTCATCGGATGCAGCTGTAGCTCACGAAAGCTTATACTCGAATAAATTGGTTAGTCTCTAAGGTGCCACTAGTACTCCTTTTCTTTTTGCGAATACAGACTAACACGGCTGTTACTCTGAAACCTGCCATTTTGTATATAGTTCAGTGCAGATTGATGCACTGTATGATCTCATGGACACTCTACTGTTGTTACTTCTTTGGCTGCTTTCTTAACCAGACTAAAACTTCTGTTTTCTCTCTGTGTACAGAGAAATCTAACAAATCATCACATTTCACCTGGTTTGCATTGAAATTATACAAAACCATGAATTTTGGGGCGATTTCAGTGCAAAAAAAAAAAAAAACTCCATCACATTTAGTTCACTCAGAATTTGGATCTGATTTGCTAAAGACATTCATGAACCTTGGGGAGCATTTCTACAAACACAGTGCCTAGTGCTGCATGGGGTTACTCCTTGTGCAACCTTACAGAAGTCAACAGAGCTACACATGGCACAAATCAAAGCAAAGTTTGTTTCCACTGTTGAATTTTAACTTTCATCTTTATATTATACTGAGGACAGCCTCCGTTGCTCCTTCAATCAGGACCCCTTAAAAAATCCACACAGTCTAGATATTCAAAACATTCCACTTCTGGGGTCCCATTTATCAAGTCTACACAAGGTCTTCATCCCTGTTTCAGCTGGGTTCAGCCCATCCACCCTGGGGGTCTGTCCTTTATTTAAAATTCATTTGTTTCATCCCAGTCCCAAACTGGGCACAACCTCTCCTCTCTGAGGGTCTGTCTTCCCCTTGGAGTTCAAACACTCTCCTGCTCCAATTTTAAGCTGGGCCCAGCCCTTCCCTCCTGCGGATCTGTCTACCTGCTCTCCCAAGTATCTCTTGCTTAGAGTATGGCCTTCTCCACAGGTGTCTTGCTCCTGCTGACTCAGAGCCCTGCAGGTGCCTTTTTGCTCCCTGCAGTATCTGCAGGCACCTGCCAATGCCCACCAGCAGCTGTCTCTGCCTTCATAAGGCCCAGATGCTTTTTCATAAGCCCAATTGAGCAGCATATGGGTGCACCGCACCTCACTTCCACTTAAATGGTCCAGTCACCTTGTGACAGTAATCCAAAGCCAAGAGAGTTTTGAGTGGGCACAGGATTCATCGAGAACATTTCACAGACTCTAATTGTGATACACATGGCAAGAGTTGTGGCCAGATCTGCCGGGGAAAGATGGTGCCACATAAGTGCCTTTCGCTTTTTTCCTAAATCCATCAATTTCTGGTTAAAAGAGGCCAGTTTTTGGAGATTCAGAAATGAAAACAACAGGCATATCAGGAGAGCTGCGCATTTTAAAGGATGACAGAATTCCAGCTCACTTGGAGGTCAGCAAATGTGCTTCCAATCCAGTGCCTGTTAACTTACAAACATAAGAGAGAGGGAGAGAAAGAAAGAGATGTGGTGGGAATCTGATAGCAGATCATGACCCTTAATACTCAGTATCATTTTTTAAAATCTATTGCTTGTATTGAAAAGCTACAAGACAAATACTGTTTGTTTATATCACACGCAATGATGTGTGCTCTGCTGCTTCAGAGGTAGACAGTTCACCAACAGAGGTCTGATAATCTAACTAAATGATTCCTGCTTCTGGAGCTGGACTAACAGCACTGCTGATGGCAGCTGTAGCACACAAACAAGGATAAACTCAAACAGGCTATGTCCATTTCAGGTGAAGTGATAACAAAGGGTATGTCTATACTTAGGGTGACAAGATGTGCCATTTTTAAAGGAACAGTCCTGTATTTAAGCCCTCCTGGAGGTGTCCCGACTTTTTCTTAAAAACAGGAAAATTGTCCTGTATTTTCTGTCTCCCCCAAATCAGCATTGGTGGGTCCTGCTGCTGGCCAGATCCCTGCTTGCCAGCCACCCGCCCACCAGGGGTGAGTGAGGGCGGGGGCCAGTGGCTGACGGCCATTAAAGGCTGGTGGCGGGGCAAAGCTGCCATGCATGGGGCTGGCCACTCCCCCTGCTGGTCCGTCATGCAGCCCCCGCTGTGTGCCGGCTCTTGGCCAGCAGGGCCCGTCCCCCATCCTGTTTCTGGCTGGCACTGGCTGCGTGCTGTGAGCTACAGTGGCTGGTGAGTGCGAGCAGGCGCCAGTTGGCAGCCCATTACATGTCACCTCTGCTGCCCACCCATCGGCCCTTTACATGCTCCCCCTCTCACTGTCCTCCCCCTGCTTTGTCCCTTCACCCCACCCCCAGTCCCATGGCTCCTCCATAACACCCCTGGCAGGGTGTGTCCCACTCCCAGTGCTGTGTGGAGAACCGGCCCCTGGTCAGAGTGCTCAGCTCACCAGCAGCCTGGCTGGCAGGCTCCTTCCTTCCCCCACTGCCTCTGGCTGGGCCAGTGCCCCAGGAAAGCTCAGGACACTCCGTCCTGGGGCACTGGCCAGAAGGAGCCAAGCCTTCCATGTGCCAAAGCCCACAGAGTGCTGGCACGGGGAAGCCTCTCCGCCCCTCAGCTCAGCTCTGGAGTTGGGGGGGAAGAGATTTCCAGCCTGTCTGCACCCTGACCCTGCAGGCTCCACAGCACCCTCTTCACCTGCCCCTCCCTGCCCTGGGTCCTGCCCATAGGGAGCACAGGGCTGCTCTGTCCTCTAGGCACCCCCCTCTGCTTAGCCACCTCTCTGGCTGGGTTTGCTGAAGCCCCTGCAGTCAGGTTCCCTGGGCTCTGGTGCACAATGCATCCTTAGGGCTTAACTCCTTCCTGCCCTTGCTGTAACTGGGGGACAAGAGACGGTTAGTTATGTCGGTGGCCAGCAGCAGCCTGGAGGTGTTAGCTGCCTTTCGACACTGTGCGGACAGGAAGGGACAAGCTGGTTAGAGCCACAGGGCCGGGGGGAAGAGATGAGCTCTGCAAAGACACAGACCAGGTCATCCCTTCCCCCCACCCACTGCTGCGGGAAGCAGCTCCTGTCTCTTTCCTCCCAAACAGTGCTGAAAGGCTGCTGCTTGTCACATTCTGGTGTGAACCCTAGCAGGAATCTGGGGAGGGGGACATGTGACCCTGTGTGCTCCCCTATATGTTGCCTCGGGAAGATGCAGCAGCAGGTACCAGGAAACGTGGTGTTCATCCTGGGGTCTCAGCCAGGCATGGAGGGCACAGATCACCGGGCAGGGAGGGTCAGGTTGGTCAGTCACCCCCCTGTGTGAAAGAGGTGTATGGGAGTGTGTGTGTGTCACCTCTCCCCGTGTGAACACTAAAGCCTCAAAGATAAGAAGGTAAATAAAAAAATCCAACTATGCAGTATTTCTTTTTAAGAGGGGCTCAGTTACCATGATGTTAATTTGAATGTTTGTACTGCATAGTTCTGATTGATTGCCGTTGAACTTGCTTGAATAAGAGTAATTTTACCAGGTATCCTTTATTCAGCATAGGGAAATATGGTCACCCTATCTATACTGCAATTAGACACCCAATGCTGGCCCATGCCAGCTGACTCAGGCTTATGGGGGTCAGGCTAAGGGGCTATTTAATTGCAGTGCAGCCATTAGGGATCTGGCTGCAGCCCAACCTCTGGGACCCTCCCACTTTGCAGGGTCCTAGAGCCCAGGCTCCAATCTATGCCTGAATGTCCACAATGCAATCAAGCAGCCTTTTAGCCTGAGCCCTGTGAACCAAGTCATGTGACATGGGCCAGCTGTGGACTTTTAATTGCAGTGTAGACATACCCAGAGAGAGCAGGGAGTCCACCTAAAGCAGAAATGAATAGAGGTAGCCAGGGAATGATTTTCCCAGAGTTTAAGATTTCATAATTTCTTCCTGTCTCAAATCAGGATTAAAAATTGAAATCTCAAAAATTTTCAAACCAATAATCTGAAACATTCTTTTCAGAGCGGGTGAACTGAAGTGTTTAATTTACATAATTTTGAAACAGTTCAACCTTTTAAAAAGGTCTTTTGGGTACAAATTAGCAAAACTTTCAAAATGAAATGTCATTTCGAATTGAGAAGCCAATTTTTTTTGTTTTGAAAGTGTCAAAACTAGACGTTTCAACAATCATGAAACTTTTTCCCCCTAAGATTTCTGAATCAGGAGTTTCATGAAAACTGATCCCGTTCCTGCAAACGGTTTGTTTTCAAGAATCGTCATTTTCCAATGGAAAAACATTGAACATTCCTGACCAGCTCTAGAACTAAGTCCTTTTGTCTACAAACAAAAGTTGAATCACTAACTGTACTGGAATAGTTAAAGTGCATCTCCAGTGGGGATGTACTTATACTGTGGTAAATATGCTTATACCAGTATAGCTTATTCAGTATGGGAAAGGGAACAAGCTATACCGGTATAAAGTATCTTTATACCAGTATAAATGCATCTACTTAAGGGGTTGAACTGATATTACTATAACAGGGAAAAAATCCCGATAGTTATATTGGTACAAAAAATGTGTGTAGATTAGACCCGAGACAAATTGACAGGTCAGTGGGCGAAATCCTGTGCTGCCACTGTCCTTGCTGTTTTGTGTTCCATAAAACACTTCAGTCTTCAGGACTTTTCATTCTGCACCTTTCTCCAGCACTAACATTCATTGAAACCATACACATAAATATTTTAAAAGTACCGTACACTACTTATAGAGGCAGAGGCAGTGCCATTCATACTGTTTTTACTACACATGGTGAAAGGCCTGCTGATAGAAGAGAGAAATGTGCTTTCACTAACTTATACCACTGTGGAATTGGCACCCTACCTTATCACTTAGACTGCTGCAGAATTGGCACTCTGTGCTATAAAAAGGGAGAGACCGGCATATTGACTGAAATGAATGCTCACACAAGAATTCTTTCAGTTAACTCATCATTCCTATTATGTAAGTAAAACCTTGCAACCTGACAAGTTGCTAGGGTGCCTGGGTGCAGTTTCCTTCATGCAGCTAGGGTAAATTTCATCTCTACTATCAAACTCCGATTTCAGCAGGTAACAGTCTCTGGACCACTCAGCAGAAGAAAAGGGAATTATTTCCATAAAAATCAATGCAGGGAAAGAAATAGAGCAACTTTGCATAGTGAAGCTGTTTTTCAGAGCTGGATCAATAGCTGCTACTGCTGATGTACCCTCAAACTAAAAGGGAAGAAATGTGAACAGTATTTTTAACCTGAGAGTACCACTGATTTGAATGCAAAGATTTAGAAAGTAGCACCACAGATTTCCCTCCTTTTTTATGATAAGGAAAAACGAACGGGTGACTATAATGAATTATAAGACTTTCCAATCTTTTGATTGTTCCTATGAGGTGAACAGAAGGAGGTGAGAACTGCCAGATTGACAGCACTGAAAACAGAAGTCTTCTGTTTATTCCCAGTTGAGAGCAGCACGAACAGTGCAAGCTACTGCCCTTATCCCAAATTGCTCCATTAAAAGCTCTTAGCATGGAGTTATAACCATTAGGCTGGAAGGGTAGTTCAGTCTCCATAACTATCTAAACCTTGGCCTTAATACTGAGGCTACCAACAATGGTGACACCATTAGTACTGATTGTGATGATGGAGTTTACGATGTGGTCCACAATAACTGGACTGAGGCCAAATACAAACTCATTTCATATAGGCAGCACTGAGTCCTCAGTAGGTTTTATTTTATTTTACAGGTGAGTTTATAATCCACGTAAAAAGGTAATTCCAATCCAGGATTTTAGGAAAGATTCTCTGAAGTGTTCTACTACTCAACAGCATCCCACCTCTTGGTGGGATACATTCGTGGAAATAAAAGGAATCCATAAGTGTTTGCATACTTTGATTACGTGAAAGATTAAGAAATATGTGGGAGTCAAGACAAACATACCAGCACACATGGGAGTAATGTGCTTTTCCCCAAACAGAACAAGGATGCTTATTTCACAATATTTTCATTTTTGACCCACTATGTACTCTCTTCCCAAAGAGCTTCCCTCAAACTTTAACTTACTCTAAGATTATATTAAAGTGAATGTTACCAGCACATCAGTATTTGTATGTTACCAGATTTCGGTTTCTTTTGGTGCATACACTGAGACCATTTGACACCGTCTTCTCTGTACTAAAATTGTTGTGGGAAAAATCAGACATTTGGGGGATACTGCCAAGAATATAATCAGCTGATTTTGACCCACAGTCTATCAGAACAGTTCTGCTCTAATTCAAGTAATGGGATTTTAGTGTATAAACAGTTCTGTTGTTCTGTCAGGGTGATTTTGTGGACACCTGTTTTCAACTGCATTTTCCAGTGACAAAGCATTCTTCTTTATTATGCCAAATTAATCCTATTTTAAGCTCTTTTTCTCAAGCTCACTGGTAGTAAAAGATTGGAGTGTGGCACAAGAAAATGACACATCCCAGCACTTTCAGGAGATATTAATTTTGTGTTTCCAAACAGTACACCTTAGAACTCCAGTCCAAGACACACACACCGCTCCCCCAAATTTCACTATTCAGGCCCTGAATTTAACAACCCATAACTCTGGGGAAGTCCATATTTAGATTCAAATCCAGTTCCAAATTCTGAGGCTTGGGCCCATTTCTACTTATAATTGACATTAACAGGGTTTCTTGCATCTTCTTCTGAAATCATCTGGTACCAGCCAGTGAAAGATAGACTCCCTTGACTAGAGCAACTGCTTGTCTAATCAGGACTGGCAGTTCCTGTTTTCCCTAGCTAGGCCTGGATCCCGCATCACTGAAGCCAAAGCAAGATTTATCACAGACTGTCAATGAAAGCAGGCTCTTGATCCAGATCACAGACCACACTTCAGGCATGTTTGGATTCAGGGTTTTGGTTTGGCCCAGTAGAATCAACTGCAAAGTTTAGATTAGGACCCAACATATCAAGAAACTCAGAGTGTTCACAGCTGTGGTCTCGATTCAGGCCCATCTCCAATTCCCAGGTACCTTTTCCCATTGTTCTTTGTGATTTTTCCTTGAAAATTCCACTGCTGGGTTTGGTCTGTGCTTAACCCCAGCCTGTGAACTATGATTTCTATCTAGCCTTGTCTGGAATTGTATTTTGGTTGAAAAGGTGAAAAGTAAATCAATAAATAGAGGTAAAATCAAAAAAAGATTTGAACGCAAACTGTCCAACAATTCTTCAACTGCAAATTAGATCTAAAAACAGAAAAGAAGAACTGGAGAAGACACTGCCTCTTTTCCTTGCCCTTTTCAAAGCTTTTTTGTACACTGTCCTGATGACTGAGCCACAAACCACCCTTGTCAGTGCACCTTTATTTAATTTGCATCAGCTTCATTATATTTCAGTGGAGCGCTGTCAATCAAAGTGACACTAGAGCCATTAAGATTGGCACCAGTTAGATGCAATTTAATGTAACTCAGAGCAGGTTAATTTACTCACCATGTGTTCACCTCCTTCATACATATTTTTTTTAAATCACCATCTGAGCAGCGACTTGCATTTCTGCTTATCCTATTAAGTTATGAAGTGATGCAATGTTAAAATCCAGTCAGTCAATCAGCTAGATGGTGAAAATTAATGGCCAGTGGAAACAAAGGCTGCCTATGATAGACTGAGCCTTCATGTAAAGAACATTGGAAATGCAAGTGAGAGAGTCAGTGGAGTGAGCCAGGGCTGCTTGGGGCCCTGCCAACAACTAAGTGAAAAATATCCACAAAACACATTTTACAACTTGGTGCAATCAGGCCACCCCTCAGAGCATTGACCAGGGAAATCACTCAGCGCATAGAAACGTCAGGTCTGATCTGAATGAGCTTCATACTGTATTCACCAGCCACAGGAAGAAGCTGATATCTTAAAGGGGCGGGAGAAAGAGGCACTGTCTTTTGGAGATGGGCCAAATGATTCCTGAGTAATCTGAACATGGGTGCGTGTGGCCTGTTTGAAGACCACAGAACACATAGTCCTTCACCACAGCTCATCTGTCATCTATTCACCTCTCTGTGTCAGCTAATATTAACTGATAGCCCCTTTCCTAATGGAACACACTAAAGAGAAATGTATATTGAGCTCCCTCTTTTGATGGTATGTCGTTTTTAGTGTCCTAACATACTTCAGTATGCTTCACCTCTCTGGTCACATAGTGCTCCCAGTAACCTTGCATGATTGACATTGTGCAGTCATCCGCAGTTCACACAATAACTTGGAGCTGTAAGATTCACTCCAATAGCAATTTGCGAACAAGAGTCTGATGTTCAACCTCTTGAGAATTGTAGAAAACAGCAGCTAATTCAGTATGGAAACAGTCTTCGTTCCCTACCCAAATGTCATCACTGCTCAGGAACTGGAAAAATCAATCAAGGCTGAAACAACCATCTTGTTTTGAAAAGTGTGTAAAAGCTACTGCAGAAATACAAGCATTTGATGAAGTAAGAAGGGTAGAGTGCTTGAAGAAGCTTGTATGCCCATCAGTTCCTCCTATTTACTTTACTAAATATTGCTACCGTTTGTAACCTTGCTCAAAGGAACATGGAGTTGGCTACATAAGGAAAATTACAGAATGGACCATCTAACAGTATCACTAGGCAGAGACATGTACACTATTTATGGTTCATCTGATAAATCTTTCAAAAATGGTGGTTGTGGTGTCTTTGCACAGTGGCCTAATGTAGCAAGTATAAGAAAGAGCATTATTTTGGGATAGATTAGCTTTAATTATATGACTGAAATGAAAGCTCTTCTCACTGCATTGCAAGAAATAAACAGAGCAGAAACAGAAGATGATGTTGTGATGTTTGTTAACTTGTAGGTGGTGATCCTTGGTTCCTTTCTAAGAAACCAGAATACTCTCAACAATGCATTCATAAGAAAGCTTGGAGGATCAGAAAGCCAATAAAGTTTTCGATGGATTCCATCACACATTGGTATACATGGGAGTGAGGTAGCAGATGATATGGCCAAAGTTGGAAGATCAGAAACTCGGGTAAGAATGACAATGGTCAAGGATATTGACATTTTATCTAGGAAAACGTTAGCTAAAATAAATGGTCAAAAGATAAAAGATCCTCTGATCAATATCAAAGCATATCAGAGAATAACATCCACCAGCATAAAATCACAGACACACTGCTGGAATAAGAATTAATAGAGTTGAGCAACAGATATATTCACTCTACAAATTGTGTCAGGAACAGGCTTAAAAATGTGCCCACATTTTTGCATGTGACATTGTAAGGTGAAGTGATGCTCTTCAGATTCAACACCTTGGATCAAACCTTAGAAAAGACCTTGTAAGAGTCTCTAAATTCATTCTAGTGTTTCGTGGCCTGATATGATAATTGTGGGACAAGAGAACCACAACAACTCTTTTGGCAGGAGGCTGGAATTTCATCATCCAGAGCGCGGGACAGTGTTTAATTGTCTTTGGCAAACCCTAGACCTCAGAGTAACTAAACTAGAGCCCTCTGTCACCCAGACATTTAAAGTAAACTCACCTTGTTTTGGCTGGACAATCCACTCTGTGTACACATGTTTTTTTCAATGGAAATAAGACATGAGCCATCAAATCAGGCTCAGGTTTACATCAGGTAGACTGCAGTCAGATGGAAGCTCTGAACTGCATGCAGAGCAATTAGTAATGTGGTTTGCCTGTTCTGGCTCCCCACCACTATTTTTCTGATTTCCCATGATAATCTCAATATAAAAGCACATCATTGTCGCCAGTACATAGAGGCAAACTGAGGCACTCTTTAGCTTATCACAAAGGATAATCTTGGAATCATGGGAACAAATCCTAAAGTCATTATTCAGGCAAAAGCAAACCCCCACTGACTTCTGTTGCAGCTCAAATGCAATATTACAATTGAAAATACAGGTCTTGCAAATTTTCTGCAGGGCCAGATTCTGCATACCCTTCCTTATTTATTTATATGAGTAAATCCATTGATATTAATGGAACTACTTCTGAGAGTATGGTTTTGTTCCAACCATATTTATCAGTAAGGCACTGCTGAAGTATCCCTTTAGTGATTTTTTTCTTTTTTTTTCTTGTCAATATTGCTTCTGTCTCATTACATGACCTATATTTAAGGATCTCAACAGATTGCTGGAAAATGCCTTCTTCCTTAGTAACTTCTGAGTATATGGACGTTCCCTTATAAAATTAATTTGGATCGGACTATATATTTATTACCCAGAGGTCTTTATGTTACCTTGATCCTATAAATAAGAGAACAATAATGAGATCATTTTCACTGGTCTGAATTCTCATGCACATTTACCCAAAAATAAATGGAGTACTTGTGGCACCTTAGAGACTAACCAATTTATTTGAGCATAAGCTTTCGTGAGCTACAGCTCACTTCATCGAAAGCTTATGCTCAAATAAATTGGTTAGTCTCTAAGGTGCCCCAAGTACTCCTTTTCTTTTTGCAAATACAGACTAACATGGCTGCTACTCTGAAACCAAAAATAAATCATTTGCTTATACAACACCACATTGATACAATCTATCTTACATGCTGATTTTTTGAAAAGGAGAACACAGAGGTGTATATTCACCTCTTAATTAACTATGAAGAGATCTGTCTCTCTGCATCAAAGAGAGAGTTCACCCGCAGGAGCTGTTCAGTCGTGTATGCATGTGATTTCTGATATATAGTTTCTGAGTCATTTCAATTGAGAAATGTAAATATCAGTCTTTAGCAGACTAATTTCTGTAAGACTAAATTGAATTACATATTAGCAGAACTGACATCTGGCTAGCACTCTATTTAATTCAGTCTGTCAGTGCCCGTTTTAGAGCTCTGTGCTGGAGGTTGAGTTAGGCCAAGACTGATGGTCTCTGCTCTACAAATTGAATCCACTGATGCATAATTGAGCTCTTGACTACATCAAGTATTTTCTTTACCAGACCCTCCTCTTGCTTACTTGCTCTATTTAGTTAATGAAAAACATATTTCCTGGTGATTAGGAGGGGAATGAAAAATGTAAGGTTCTGATCATGGAGATGCAGAGTGCCTCATCTTGCTTTACCCTCACCAAAAAGTTGAGTGTGCTTGGCACATGTCAGGTGGGTCCTTGATTTCAACTGGTTTGCTATGAGTCTTAAATCTCCCACAATGTATTTTTAAAACAAGTTATATAGTAAGTGGAAAACAGCTAATGTTAATGGCACATTAAGGCTGCAACATCAAGTGCTCCTGGTTTTGTAAAGACAAAAACCAGACTCATTGCATGTATCAGCAGATTTGAAGTCTGCATTTGGAAAGGCCTCTAGGGTAGATTCTGGAACATTTCCTAAAAAACCCTATCATGTCCTGTTTGGTCAATAAATCATATATTATACATAATTTACATTACATTATAAGATGGGATGACTCCTCTTTACCTGTTGAGCATGTAGTTTGATTGTTTCATTGTATTTTCCTCTCTCGGCCGTAGTGGAAATTGATTTATATTTGCTCGGATCTATAACAACTAACAGAAGATCAAGACTTAATTTTACTATTAAAAAAGAAATATGAAATAGTAGGGATTTTTTTTAAGGCACACTTGGGGGCCTACTCCTCTAGGCTCATCTAGACTGTAATTTGGAAGATGTCAGTTAACACCTGCTACCTGCCTAGGGTACATCTTTGCTGCAAAATTAACATGAGTGATCAGCACTTGGGTTAGCCTAGTGTGGGTGTGAGCAGCCACACTGCAAAGCCTTACCTGAGTTACTGTGTCCTCACTGGTGCTGCACTGTCCTGTGTGTGTTGCTAGGATTTCTGGGGGCATATCCCATAGTTCTATGTGCTACGGAAAGCTGATCTACTCTGTGAACTGTGGAAAAATTTGCCTGTCCTGGGCACACAGGGAGGGAATTGTGGGAAGGTACTGGAGAACTATCAACACTAGAGTGATTTTAAGTGTAGACAAGGCAGTGAAGTGTGCCTTTAGCACTTGTTAAACTGCTCCACCTAAAGCCTGTAAGGCTAGGTCTACACTTGGAGCTGGGGCTATGATTTCCAGCTTGAGTAGACATTCTTGCGCTAGCTCTCACAGAGTGAGCACACTAAAAATAGTAGCGTAGCCACAGTAGTGCAGGCAGTGCCGAGCGGAAGCACAGGCTAGCCGCCCCAGAAATGTACCCACGAGGTCTGTGCAGGTGTGTACTCAGGGGGTACCTCTACGCTTCAATTAGACACACGCAGCTGGCCCGTGTTGGCTGACTCAAGCTTGCGGAGCTCAAGCTAAGAGGATGTTTAATTTCAGTGTAGATGTTCAGGCTCCGGGCCCTGTGAGGCTAGGGGGAGGGGTATCCCAGAGCTCAGGCTGCAGCCTGAGCCCAAAGGTCTACACTGCAATTAAATAAGCCCACAGCCTGAGCCCAAATCAGCTGGCCCGGACCAACTGCAGGTGTCTAACTGTAGTGGAGACACACCCTAGAGAGGCTAGTTCATGCTGCTGCCTGTGCTACCACAGCTACGCTGCTGTTTTTAGCACAATAGTGCAACGGCAGCTAGTACAAGTACGTCTACTTGATCTGGGAACCACCCCGGCCTCCAACTGTAGATGTAGATTAAGTGTCTTGCTCAGGTGCTAACTTGTGAAGCCACAAAAATCCCTATAGCTTTGTTAGTCTGGAATTTAGAAGTTTACTGCACTTGTGAGCTGCACCACACCTTGCTTTGAGTCATTTAAGCCTCTCAGTAGTAACGTCTCCTAAAAACCTACTTTTATTTGTAAATGGTGTCCATTTGCCAGGGGGTCAGTGAAAAGAAGTTGTAGTTCCAGGGAATCCAGGCATTTCAAACCTGATGTTTGAGATGAAGGATGGTCTTGTGGTTAAGGCACTACACTAGAGATCTGGGTTCAAAACCTGTATCTACCATAGACCTCCTGTGTGACCCTGGGCAGGTCATTTAAGCGGTCTCTCAGTTCCACTTCTGTACAGTGGATATAATAATATTTTCTTTGACCATTTTGTATATTTACAATATAAGATTTTTACAGCCAGGACTGTGTTTTACTGTGTGTGTACAGCACATAGCACCATGGGGCCCCGATCTAGGTTGGAGTCAGTAGACACTATCATAATACTAATAAATAACAGAACCACTAAAGCCATCCCCCCTGGGTGTTATAAAAACCAGATTTAGTTTTCAGTCTGATGAAAGAAACTACTGCTAACATTAACAATTGTCAACTTGTTTTCCCATCAGAAGTTGTAGCTTAGAATATCTGTACAGGAAACAAAGTAATCACAAAAAAGAAAGCGAAATAGTACGCCAAAAAAACCCGCACAGATAAACCTGTGGAAATACTGCTGCTTACAGAATTTTAAAAAGCACATATAGACAACTGCAGAAGTTTGTCTTATTAATTTATGAAGTAACTTAACAACTTTCTTCCTTCCAGGTTTATACCTAGATTTAACGGTTTGTGGTATTTATATAAGATTGCTGTCAGCAGCATATATAAACTATCACAGTTTTCATTTGGAAACAAAATGGGGACAGGCTGTTACAAGTTTTACTTTGTTGGAAAGCCCTGGGGTCTTTCTGCAGTAGTTACATAGATTGCTTTTGACATGTGAGTTGCATTTGCTGATGCCACTCATCGACCAGATAGGTTAAAAGTAGTTTCTATCATCCCTCTAGCTGTAGAGGTCACTGCACAACAAGAATTATACTTAGTGTTGGATTAATAGTTTCTGTTTTAGCCACTGTTGAGCAGACAGTTTGATGTTATAGTATAAAGCCCCCACATTTAGCACTGAAATCCCTCCCACATTATTTATGCTATATACTGTCCATTGTTCTGTATTATTTATTATGCAAATCATATTGGAATGCAGTTTGTATGAAGGATGCTCTAAAGCTCTATAGTTTTGTTATTGTATTGCTTGCTGTCTGTGACCAAATACTTTGAAAAAACAGAGACAAAGTGGATGAGGTAAAGATATTACCTCACCTACCATGTCTCTCTAATATCCTGGACCAACATGTCTTCAACTACACTTGAAAAAATAGGCACGATAGGGACTCGATAGACCAAACATTTCCCTTTGCTACTGAGGTGCAATCCCACTAAAATCAATGGGATTGGACAAGGGTGATTGAGGGCAGAATTCAATTCACTGCTACCTTTTTATTCTCACCTGCATGTATCTTTGACTCACCTTGGGGTGAATAAGTGAGAGGATTGTTTGTTATCTGGATGAAACGTAGCAAAAAATCACCCTATATTAGCGCCAAGCTGTGTTTGGATGATTGCATGTTTGGTCTTTGATTTTAAACATGGGCACAAAGATTCCCATCTCTGTGCAAATATTTTAAAGTGGTCTGTGCAATTTAGAGGGTATTCTGCACCTGGCTCTCCTGGGCAAGATGACAAGGGGTACACTACATGTCTTTTCCACACATCACTGGGTGGCAGTCAACGCAGAATCTGGCCAGTATTGTTTTCTACCAATGGAAACTTCACAGTGGATCCAGAAAGCCACAGGATTAGAATAAACTAGGCTTCAATAGAAATGGAGCTTGGGAGTTTGCTTTGCATTCAACAGAACAGATGTGCTTGTTTGAAGAGATAAAATGTGTAAAAGCAGTATAACAGTGTGTGTCAGTTTTTGATAAAATGCATCTTTGTGCCTTATTTCTTATGCCAGTGAAATTGCTGAAGCTCTCATATACACTGCCCAAAACATGCAAAGATGGCAAGATATTTTGTCACCTGCTGGGGAAGTGCCAACTGCACAAGTGATGATTCCTAGGAGGAACTTTAACTTGAACAGTTTTTGCAAACTTTTCAGAATTTTTTTTAAATTTTGCTTTTATGAATTAGTCCTCTTTTTCAGGTTGGATTTGCCAATGTTGATTTATGCAGGTTGCAGTTTCCTGAAGGTAAACTGCACTGCTTGCAGCTTAAATCTCCAGGTATGCCCTTCACAGGCTGACATTTCTCACCTGGGCTCAGCCCCTGCCTCCCCCAGCTTAGTTCCTTCAGGTGTTTTCAGAAATCTTCTTTCTTGGGCGGGGAGGCAGTGGAGAAGAGCCTCGATTAAGTCACTCCCCAGCTTTAAAGAGAATTTGCATATGGCGGGAATCCTTTGTTTCCCAGTTTGACCCTCACTCCCTTCCCGTGGAAAAGTATCAGCATTTCAAGATGTACCAGGTGACATGGTATCACATGAGTATGCAGTGTCAAAGAAGCATCCCAGGAAACTTTTCTCAGGAAGGAGGGAGACTAGTATCTTCAAAGTTCTACTGTCCTTCCATCCAGGCTGATTGCATACTGTCCGGTGGGTATTCCCCAAGTTGTAATTATTACATAGTCAATATTCCTAATTTCAGATACAGAATGATACATGCATACAAATTGGATAATCACATTCAGTATATCATAACATTTCCAATGTTACCTCACATGACTCATCTTGCATAAAACATCTTAGTTATGCCATATTCCTATCATCATAACATTTCTATGAAGAATATGGAGCATAATGTTACAGGCCACAGTCCTCACAGGAAAGGTACAGCGCTTCAGTTCAAGCTTTTATACAGATCACATTAAATGGAAGAGGAAAGCATGGGTGATCCAGGAATAAATTACACCTGGAACTAAACCAGTGTAGAAAGTCTGTGCACAGAACTCCCACTGAAGTCAACAAGAGTCCTGTAACTGCAGCATTGGCAGGATCAGACTCTGTGGTTTGATGTATAGGTAGCACCAAGGGACCAAATTCTCTCAATATAATTGCATTAACTTCAGTGGAGCTAACATCAGGAGAAAACCTTACCCAAGGAGTCTTGGAAAGTCTATCAAATGCCTTAAGAGTCTCAGGCCTTGATTCTGTCCTTTGCTTTCTCTGGTTTTACACTGACTTCAATGGGGTTTCACCAGTGGTCAGAAATCAGTCCCGACCAGAAGGTCCTTTCCTAAAAGGACAGTGATGTGAGGGGCTCCATTGCAGCAGCTTCAAAGATACAGGTGGATCCGATACCCAGCTTTAACAAAAACTCACAGAATAAAAATGAATAGCCACAGCTGATCCTAGAATAATTTAGAAGGACTAAGATAAAAGGAATGGCAAGTTTACAAAGCTTCCCTAAAATGCCTTCCCACTATCTGTACTGATGAAGATGGACAGTCCCGATGTATTATTCACAATGTTGTCAGGGATGCCCTTAAGCCAAGGGAGGGAAACAGTCTTCAAATAATGATGCAAGAAAGCTGCTACTGAAGTGGGTTTCATTCAGGGCACATGATGAGGAGCAGCATATGTGACTAACCATGAGATTCTAAGTGACATCTCTTGATTGAGGACAAAATAGTATATTCTCTCCAATGGTAACAAAGTTCCTTTTCTTGAAGGGGGACGAACGCTCATGGAACAAAACACTTTCTCAAATGCTCCCAGGGACCTGGCCTGAGAATGTTCTCTCTTCACCACCACTGCCGCAACACTGCCTTCGACAGAAGACTGAAAGGTTGTAAAAGCTTTAGGCCATTCTCCATACAGATGCGTAACCTTCTATCTTTGACATAGGCAGGGGAAGAATTATGCCTTCTCATATTTCTTATTGCTACCCCCTTTGCTCTGCCAAAGATTCTACCCTCGACACTTGCTTTATCCCCTTCTCCCATCTTCCTCTTTGAGCCCTCTTCCCTGTTTGCTCTTATGCCTCAAACTTCCACCCTGTCCCAGTGCACCAGGCCCTGCACAGAGATATTCAAATACCTCTGTAAAGCTCACTTTTTCCTTTAAATCCACCAGGGCTAATATACTGAAGCCAAGGAATTAAAAACATCAATCAAAACAAAAAACTACTACTTGAGGAGACATCATTTTCCTGCAATGTATTAGCCTCCCACTACATTTTGTGTCTGAAACATGTTGTCTATTTACTAAGGCCAGATTTTGCTAGCCTTATTTACAGTTAGTAGTACCTTACTCTGGAAGCAATCCCACTGAAGATCAATGGGATTACTAGTGCATTAAAGGACTGCACAACTTGAATATGGGTGGCAGAACCGAGCTGTTAGATTTTAAACTCTACAGGAAGGAACCATATCCTTCAGTGTCTGGTACAGCATAAAGCATGCCATTGGTGCTTTACAAATCTACCTTTTATACAGTGCTTTTCATCAATAGATCTCAAAGCAGAATAATAGCTCCAATGATGTGTGTGTGTGTGTCTTTTTATGCTGTCCCCTTCCCTGTAGTGGCACTTAATGGGAGTTATGCACATGGACAAAGGGAGGAAAAGACCCTGTAATAGTCAAACACTAGACGTTCCCAGGAAGAGGGAAGCTTAACTTCAACAATACTTGCAAGACAATTAATACTGACTTTTTAATACGTGCATGTAAAAGGCCTAGTATAATGGAGCCCGATTCTTGATTGGGGCCTCTAGGGGCTACTACAATTTATTGATATTTATTTCCTCATATTATCCCCCAAATGTTTTCAGTCTTGCATTTCAGTTTCCTTCAGGAGAGAATTACCTTCTGTGCCTGTATTCTTCCACTTAATAAATTAGTTATTGTTTTCAAAAGACTGTTTTGTAATTTCAGTCTTTTAAAGACACTCCTGGTTTTTAATCGCTGTAAGACACTCCAGGGAATGAATGATGGTGCAGTAATTCATGCCTAGTGCTTTCAACATCTCACCCTCAGCCTCAGGCCCAATACCTCACTTGGCATGAATTATGACACTCTAATTCACACCCTGCCAAGTCTCATTACTGAATGAATGGATATTGAAACTAGTTAACTCTTTATGGGTAGACTTTATTGTTAGCATAAAATCTGAGTATATTACTAATCACTCACTTAGTTTTTTCATCACTGGTCTATCAGATGAAGTTGAGGTGGGCTAATATCTATTTTGGGGCTGGAGATTTTAATGAGTCTTTGTATTAGGTTTCTGGAAGACTCCTTTAACTGACACTGGCTCCATTTTTAATTGGTGTTTTACCACCTAATGATGGTCTATTCTGTAAATGACCTTGGAATTGTGACAAGTGATCTGTACCTCTCCTCTATAGCGTGCTGTGCACTTTATACTATTTTCAGTTCTTTGTCTGCCAGGCCTCTTGAACCTGGTCAAAACCAGGATATGCAATTCCCCCCAGGGGGTGCTACTTCTGACGATTTGTTTACTTCTCTAAAGGTATGCAGTAATTACGCCTCATGATATTAGTTCCTGATAGTTCATTAATGTTGAGTGACTTCCCCTCAGTCTTTTCATTGCTTGTCTTGCTTCAAGAAAGAAGTAACCCCTTCCCCATGGTGGGGAACAATACAAGATGAGAGGGGAAACAATCATGCATATACTTTCATAAAAAAAATCAGAATTTTCTCAATTTGCCGCAACACTTAGAAAGGCATCTTATTACCCCAATAAATAAGTTAAAAGAAAAGGAGGACTTGTGGCACCTTAGAGACTAAAATTTATTTGAGCATAAGCTTTCGTGAGCTACAGCTCACTTCATCGGATGCATTCAGTGGAAAATACAGTGGGGAGATTTATATACACAGAGAACATGAAACAATGGGTGTTACCATACACACTGTAACAAGAGTGATCAGGTAAGGTAAGCTATTACCAGCAGGAGAGCGGGGGGTGGGGAGAACCTTTTGTAGTGACAATCAAGGTGGGCCATTTCCAGCAGTTGACAAGAACATGTGAGGAACAGTTGGGGGAGGGGGGATAAACATGGGGAAATAGTTTTCCTTTGTGTAATGACCCATCCACTTCCAGTCTTTATTCAAGCCTAAGTTAATTATATCCAGTTTGCAAATTAATTCCAATTCAGTAGTCTCCAACGAGAGACTAAAGACTGGGAGTGGATGGGTCATTACAAAGTAAAACTACTTCACCATGTTTATTGTAGAGTCCACTGGTTTTAAGCCTCTAAATAAATAAGAAAAAAATATTTTGTTGACTGAAAGTTCTGTACCACAGTACAGTGCTGCTCTGGGCAGACCAGGGAGTCATAGACAATGTAGGCCTCAAGCCCCTTCCACTGTGTCATTTTCTAATGATCTTCTTTGGGCCCATGTTTATAACAAACATACACTATTAATATTAATAAAATAATAAACTGCATTCCTAGGACACCTTTCAGAGGATCTCTAAGCACAAGGCAAATATTTTAGCACTCTTGACAGATGGGGAAACAGAGAGAGAGGTGAAGTGACTTGCTGACAGCACGTCAGTGACAGAAGCAGGAAGAGATCCTGACTCACCATCCCCTGCTATCACCACTAGTCACACTATCACAAGGCACAGGTCTCATATAGTTTAGTCCTGACGGGAGAGGGAATGGAGTGATTTTGCAAAACAAAAAAAAGAAAAACCTCTGAAACAAATATAGTAAATTCCATCTTTGGTGGCTTCAAGTAAAATCACCAGTACATCAGCCCTATTGACAATTACCCCACTCAGCATCATTCCAGAGTGTTCACTCTGGAGTAGTCCATATCTAGGGTGACCATATTTCCCTATGCTGAATATGGGACACCTGGTAAAATTACTCATATTCAAGTGAGTTCAATGGCAATCAATCAGAACTATGCAGTACAAACATTCAAATTAACATCATGGTCACGGAGCCCTGTTAAAAAGAAATACTGCATAGTTGGATTCTTTTTATTTACTTTCTTATCTTTAAGGCTTTAGGGTTCACACTGGGAGAGGTGACACACACACACTCCTGTAAACCTCTCTCACACGGGGTTGGGGGGGTGACCAACAGACTTGACCCTCTGTGCCCAGCGCTCTCTGCCTGCCATGCCTGCCTGAGCCCTGGGACGAATGCACCTCTCCTGGTACCTGCTGCCATATCTTCCCGAGGCAACACGTAGGGGGGTACGGAGGGTCACATCCCCCCCCCCCCCCCGAGTCCTGCCAGGGTTCACACCAGAATTTGTCCAGCAGCAGCCTTTCGGCACAGTACAGGAAGGAAGAGACGGGAGCTGCTTCTAGCCGCAGTGGGTGGGGGGAAGGGATGACCTGGCCTGTGCCTTTGCAGAGCTCAGGTCTCCCGCCCTCCCCTGTGGCTCTAAGCAGCTTGTCCCATCCTGTCCACACAGTGTCAAAAGGCAGCTAACACCTCCAGGCTGCTGCTGGCCACCAACATAACCCAGCTGTCTCGTCCCCCAGTTACAGTGTGGGCAGGAAGGAGTTAAGCCCTAAGGACGCATTGGGCACCAGAGGGTTTGCTGCAAGGGTTTCAGCAAACCCAGCCAGAGAGGTGGCTCAGCAGAGGAGGGTGCATGGAGGACAGAGCAGCCCCACAGTCCTTGGGGACAGGTGAAGAGAGTGCTGTGTCCATGCCCGGGGAGCTGTCGTGGAGCCTGCAGGGTCAGGGCGCGAACAGGCTGGAAATCGCTTCCCCACAACTTCAGAGCTTAGCTGAGGGGCGGAGAGGCTTCCCCATGCTAGTGCTCAGTGGGCTTGTCACATGCAGGGCTTGGCTCCTCCTGGCCAGCGCCCCAGGGCAGAGGGTCTTGAGCTTTTCTGGGGCCCTGGCCCAGCCAGAGGCAGTAGGGGAAGGAAGGAGCCTGCCAGCCAGGCTGCTGGTGAGCAGAGCACTCCAACCAGTGGCTGGTTCTCCAGCGCGGGGAGTGGGACACACCCTGCCAGGGGTGTTATGAAGGAGCAGTGGGACTGGGTGTGTGTGTGTGTGTGTGTGAAGGGACAAAGCAGGGAGAGGACAGTGAGAGGGGGAGCATGTAAAGGGCCGATGGGTGGGCAGCAGAGGCAACATGTACCTGGCCGCCAAGTGGCACCTGCCCGCACTCACCAGTCACCGCAGCTTGCAGCAAGTGCCAGCCGGAAATGGGATGGGGGGAGGGCCCTGCTGGTCAAGAGCCAGAACACAGTGGGGGCTGTGCTGACGGACCAGCGGGGGGGCCAGCCCCATGCATGGCAGCTTTACCCTGCCACCAGCCTTTCACACCCGTTGGCCCCTGGCCCCCCACCCTCACTCACCGCTGGTGGCTGGCGAGCAGGGATCCAGCCAGCAACAGGACCCACCAGTACTGATGGGGAGAAAAGACAAAAAATACGCGACAATTTGCTCATTTTTAAGAAAAAGTCGGGACACCTGCAGGAGGGCTTAAAAACAGAACGTCTGGTCACCCTATCAGCAAAAGTGATCAGCAAAACTAGGGTCTGGTGAAAAGTAGGCTTCTTAGGAGTAGTTGCAACTTCAGATTTGAGGAGTTCAACTCATAGCTGCATGGGTGTTTGAAAACTTACATCTTTAATGAGGAGAAGCTTTAATGCAGTAATTTGCTCTGAGCAAGTTATTCTAGTGAAGTTTACTGTAGCTATTTAAATGTCAGAACATTTCTGCAAGCTGATTTGCAGCAAAGGCCCACAAGCACCATCATGAAAATGTCTTTGAAACACTGGTAGCATAATCTGCAGATGCTTGTTGTAAAGTCTAATCAGGATTGCAACCCTTAAGACAAACTGCAGACAATTCAGAAATTCCTCCATGTCAGAAATGGTTAACGTGGGATTCTACATGGGAGCCAAGTAGAGGTTGTAGTACAGAAGAACATACAATCCAATACTGATAGATCTTTCCAGGGGAGTAACTCAAATATTCCAAGTCTGGGATTTATCTGTGACTGTGACACATGAAGTCATATAATAAGTGTCTGAAGTAGTTTCAGGTGGGAAGAGCATTCCCTAGGTCTATTTCTCTTTTCAGTGTTTATTAGTAAGTCATTTTCTTCATACCAGTCCCAGATCAATCCCAGAATGGAGTTGCTTGCCTTATCTAGATGGATACTAGTGTTGCCCATCTACAGGATTTTATTGGTTAAATGAATCTAAAATAAACCGAAAAATACAAGTTACTGGATGGCACAATGGGAGGCTGGGGAAACGCAGGATCAGACCCAAGGTCCCTTGAAGAGGGGTATGGCATCTGATATTAATTAGCTGGTGTTTGTATAGTGCTTTGAACACGTACAGACCTATTTAAGCGTTCAGTAGTATTGACCGGGGAGCCCACTATATAATTCAAGTCACACCAATGACATTAATGCAACACGAGTGGAAGACATTAGTGCAATGCCAACTGAAATTCTTCTTCTCATTTAATTGAAAATTATCTCCTATAAAAAAAAATATGGAAGCTGAAAAAAAACACCTGCTTCTCTTAAATGGCTCCCAAGATGGAGTTTTCAACCCTGACTGAGGCTGATTAAATGAGAGAATATTATGAAGGATTGTTATTTCAGTAGCACATAGAGATCCTTGCTGAGATCGAGACCCCATTGTACCAAGCACTGTACAAACACACAGTAAGAGAGTGTCTCTGTCCCAAAGAGCTCCCGCTCCAAATAGCCAAGATATAGTGTGGGTCAGAGTGGTGACGGCAGATCACTGACAGGGCTGGAAATAGACCTGAATCCCAATATGGCACTCTAGTTAGGTTTAAGAATCAATTAAAATATATTAAAAACAACTTTTGAATTAGTGGGAGAAATATTAGACCTTCTTTCTCACTAGTGGGTTCTGTCTCCAAGTACTTTTCATTACAAAAGGTGTATGGGGGGTGGGGAAGGAGGAGAGGGGAACATTTAACTTTAAAATTTTTTTTTGAAAACTTTATCTACAGTTGTTAAAAGTAACCACTGTTTGTACATTACACATCACTTTGCGTATGGTCAGGTTCATTATTTCCCCTGTAGAGACCAGTTAAATTTCACCTGTTTGTGTGAATCTTTCACATAGTAACAGAGACAAACAAAAACAGTTAAAAAAAATAAGAGCATGTGGCTGTAAAACTTAAAGTATCAGTGTGGATTTAGAGGCAGGCAAAGTACTTAAAATGACTTTCAGGTTTTTAACTGACTAGATTTCAAGTTGGCAGTGTCCCTTTAAAATATGACCAAATAATTGTCATCTTAATGAAACACACAACAAAATGAATTAATACAGACTAATTCACATCTAACTACATAAGAATTTAGTTGTCTAATGTCTTTGTGATTAATATTGCACTAGTCAGTTACTACAACACAGTTCATGCCCCACTGTTTCTTATTATACATAAGTAGGAAAAAATGTTTGGTTTTTTTTCTATTTTCTAGTAGATATAATAAATTGCTATTTTCACGCATAGAAAATTGGAAACATGAAGAGGGTCAATTTAGTTTGAGTATAATCATCTAATGATGCAAAACTTTGATTTTCATAGGCAAAGTTAAATGGCATCTTTGGGCAGTAACGCATTTGTTTTAATCCTGTGTAAAATTGCTCTATAAAGTGGAGCTCTGGTAAGAGCCAGAGAACTCAACTAACAACTTTTACAATAGATTATGAGAATTAAGCGTTCATGAAAGATGCCAGACTGAAAACACTTGAATCTTCTATTTAGCCACAGAATGGGTAAAGCACTCCTGGGCCTTGTCTACATACAAAAGTTGCACCAGTTTAACTTAAATAGATTTTTAAGCTGATTTAGTTAAACCAGTGCAAGTTTGCTTGTAGACAATCTTATTTCAGTTTAACTTAACGTATTTTTTGCCTTATCTGCAAAACAAAAATGTTACTGAAATAGCTGACACGATGTTGAGCACTACTTATCAGTCAGTGTAGACCAGAATAAGCGGTATTCAGCATCATGTCCGTCAACCACCACTAACTCCTGGTCCTGATCAACACTGACTGTAAAGTCATGGTAAATATCATCTCAACTAATTCAACAGCTGACAACTCTGCTCAAGCACAGTAACACTTTGCACGGTAGACAAGTCTTAAGGGGAAGACTGTGTGAAGGAACTTGTCTACATGAACACTTAGTTCATGGCAAGCTAGGGTGTAAATCTATCCTGCTGCACACAACGTGTCCATGTGGACCTTGAGGCTTCGCATTAAAAGTTCCTTAGTTTAACCAACTCCCATTTCAAAGCAGGGTAGATCAAAGTTCATTAGGGAACTTTTAGTGTGCAGCAGCTGGGTCTACACAACCCCTTAATTCACAATCAACAGGGGTGTAAATCTACCTCACACTAGGCATCTGTGCTCTAAGTGTTCATACAGACAGGCCCTAAGTCTTCATGGCCCATCATCATTCCTTGCCCTTGCTGCTGAAAATACTGCCCATGAAGTGGCCCGAGGCCAACCAATTCATTTTGTATTCACATACAACCATTGGATAGGAACAACTTTCATTCATTAGCAACCAGGCTCATGCCAGAGCTTGCAAGTAAAACCAAAATTTCACTTCTTCATAAGATATGCTTTTTTAAAAAGATATTGTTTATTATCTTCTTCCCCTTTCTACTTTCCAAGTGCTTTCATAGGTGCTGTCCAGATGGTGTTGCATGGCAGAAGGATGACATTAGGAAACTGAATTAATTCATTTTGCATTATGCGTGTGTTATGCTATCAAAAGCCACGAAGGCAAATGAGAGATAATGATGAGCTAGTGATGTCAAATTTCCTTTCCAATATTTTTTTCTTAATTTTTTTCCATTTTGTGGTAGAGAGGGTTTCTGGGAAGGAGAAATTCACACTCTATGAAATGTTCACTCTGATTCACTTCAAAACAGAAAGTAATTTCCCTTGTGGAAGACAACAGAGGTGGGATAGTACGTTAATGCACTAACCTTGCAGCCTACGAGACCTAGGTACTAATCCAATTAAGTGAAGAAGAGCTCAATGGTCTCAATCAATTCCCTTTCTTACTCACTTGTTCACACCACAAAACCAATCAACATTGCAGTATTTTCTGCGTAGGAGCATCTCAGGACTGAAACAACATGGCTTTTGTATTGAGGCGCTCTGGCAGAGCTGGATGGAAGAAACTTGCACTATATATGTTTCAGAGTAACAGCCATGTTAGTCTGTATTCGCAAAAAGAAAAGGAGTACTTGTGGCACCTTAGAGACTAACCAATTTATTTGAGCATAAGCTTTCGTGAGCTACAGCTCACTTCATCGGATGCATACTGTGGAAACTGCGAGCTTATGCTCAAATAAATTGGTTAGTCTCTAAGGTGCCACAAGTACTCCTTTTCTTTTTGCACTATATATGGCCATTTCTATTAGTCATGGGTTTTCCTGAATCCCAAATAAAAGCAGCAGGAGTGGGCAGGGATGAACTTAAAGCGGGGAACAACCTGCCTTAAAAAAAAAAAGCACTAGAAAACTGTCCAAACATTCTGGATTTGTAGAAATGCATGCTCAAAAATTCATATGCAAGTTTGTACACACAATTATTGCAGCTACACATGTGATCACACACATTACACATGCAAGTAACCAGACAAAAGCCGAATTAGTTAATTCTGCATATACAATATTTTAAAAAAATCTATCCCTTACATGCAAAAATAATCAGAATCATTATATGCAAGTTTTAGCTTTTACTAGGCCAGTAAGAACTATAAAAAAAATTCCTTCAGACACCACAGAGATGGGCACTTTATCTGAACTCAGATAAACAGATATGCTCTTAGCATAAATTAAATAGACCCATCTCAGAATAAAAGGATCAAATGAAACCACAGGAACTGCTTCACCCATCGCTGAAATGCAGACACATCTGGGATGGAACAGAGCAGATGTTTAGGAATGCACAGAAACACCTACTTTTTCATGGCAGGCCCTGAAGAAACCCTATAGAAACCGCAGGAAGTAGGCAGAATGTAGTTACCAAGACTAGATGCTGTCCAAGGAGCTTGAGGTTCAAGTGCTTAGTCTTGTGAAATGAGCAGATGGATTTTTAATGGTGGCCAGTCTTGTATCCCATAGGAACACTTCCATTGGCCCCAAACCAACTAATATCATATTAGCATATTGATTCAACATGAGGACTACTGAATAATCTGCACTTACTGCAACATCATGGGTTTTCACTGGAGAGTTCATATCACACTAGCTTAAACAGGTGACCACAGCTCATGGTAAATGTCTGGCGCTTCCCCGAAGCACATCTGACCAGGTTGTTGTGAATCTAAAGAAGCTTTCCCTACCTCCCCACCCTATTTATTTGCTTTTAATTGAACACTCCTGTGAGTACGTAGAGCTCTCTAAATACATCCATCCTCCACACAACTTGGTTCTACTTCATTCATATTTCACCAAGACCATTGCTACACAGAATTTCACACAACGCATTTACTCACTGAAACCATTCCTGGTTGACAATTTATCAGAAAATTGATGTTAACATTTTACTACTCTCCTGTTTTGCTTGCATGGTTGGTGAAGAGAACCCTTTCTAGTTTTATGATTTACTCGAGCTTTGCTATTCTCAAACTCATACAGGATTAAAAAACACTTTCAGAAACTGAGCCCTCGCTGGGAGACTCACTCCTGGTTGATCTGACATTTTTGAACTCACAGCTTTACCAGTGAAAATAATTGTGGGTGCAGCTGCTGGCATCCTTTCATCTATGAGAGACGGTGAGAATTGCAGCCTATGAAGTAGATGGTTTGCAATTGTGACGGTGCACCCCTTAAGGCTTTATGGAAATATGCTTATGAAAGTATATATGACATAACTTGAAAATGTTTTATGCTACATATGCCATGTAACATCTCTGTAAAGGTTATGATCTACTGAATCTATTAATCCTGTTTGTATGCATATATCATTTTTGTATTTGAAGTTATGAATATTGGCTGTGTACTGGCTTGATTTTTAAGTAGCCTTTGTAAAGCATTTGGTCAGCTTCTTGAGAAAGGAATGTGCAAATTAAGTGCCCAGTCAAGAAGTACTTAAGGGACAATGGATCTTGGAAGGCTCCAATCCACATAAGAAGTCTACATGAGGACGTTCAAGGTAGCAGGTAAGTAATGGCTGCTGCCTGTAAAAATGGAGTCATGCATGGACATGTGACTTGCCCATGTGACTCCAAAACTCCATTTTGGAGCTGGACTTTGCATCAGAGAGAGGAGGGGGTCTCCACCCACAAGAGAAAGTCTATTTAAGCCCATGGGAGACCTCTCCATTTGGTCTTCAGCTGGCTCAAGAGATAGCCTCTCCACCCCCAAGGATACCTGAAAGAAACTGGAACAAAGGACAGTAACTACAGGGGGTGTAAGTGATTGCCGGACCCAGACTAGAAGGAGACTACTCTGTAAAAGGAAACTTACTGAAACATCTGAGGGTGAGATTTTATCTGTATTCAGTCTTCTTACTGTATTGGACTTGCAGGTTTTATTTTATTTTACTTAGTAATTCACTTTGTTCTGTCTGTTATTACTTGGAACCATTTAAATCCTACTTTCTGTATTTAATAAAATCACTTTTTACTTATTAATTAACCCAGAGTATGTGTTAATACCTTGGGGGGGGGGGGAGAATAGCTATGCTTATCTCTCTATCAGTGTTATAGAGGGCGAACAATTTATGAGTTTACCCTGTATAAGCTTTATACAGGGTAAAAACGGATTTGGGGTTTGGACCCCATTGGGAGTTGGACATCTGAGTGTTAAAGACAGGAACACTTCTTAAGTTGCTTTCAATTAAGCCTGCAGCTTTGGGGCATGTGATTCAGACCCTGGGTCACTGTTAGAGCAGACTGGCGTGTTTGGCTCAACAAGACAGGGTGCTGGAGTCCCAAGCTGGCAGGGAAAGCAGGGGCAGAAGTAGTCTTGGCATATCAGGTGGCAGCCCCCAGGGGGTTTCTGTGATCCAACCCGTCACAGCAATGTCTTATGTGACTGAATAGTCCAATCTGAGATTTGCATGATCTTTGGCAGTTATTGCAAATGTATGTATCTTGGTTGGGAGCTGCTTGCTTCCTATGGGCTCTTTTCTCTTCAAGTTGTAGGAGCCAGCTTCTGTCATGGACTTTGATACCCTGATGGAGATGATGGTGCCACTTATTACAAACACTTGCTAAGATTTCCCATTGGTCAGGATCAATTCCAAATTCTTTCATATCTCACTTGCATGTGTCTTTATAGCAAAACTTGGGATGTCCTTTTGTTCTTGTTCCCTCTGATAGCTCCCCATGTAGCATGTCCTTGGGTATGCGTCCTTCTTCCAACCTACTCAGATGGCCCAGCCAGCGCAGTCATCTTTGCTTGAGCAGGGCTGTCACACTTGGTAAATTTGTCCTTTGAAGAACCCCTGCATTGGTCACTTTACCTTGCCATTTGGTGTTGAATATACAGCGTAAACAGTGTAGGTGGAAACTGTTTAACCTTTTCTCCTGATGAGCATAAGTTGTCCATGTTTCCCCATCACACATGAGAGAGTGCTCAGGACGCAAGCTTGGTCCACAAGCCTTTTGGTCTTGATGGTAAGCTTTGAGTTGTTCCATGCTCTTTTAGTTAGTCTGCTAAAGGTGGTGGCAGCCTTTCCAATGTGAACATTTAGTTCTTCATCCAGTGAGAGTTGGTGGTCACTGTAGAGCCTAAATAGCTGAACTTTTGGACTACTTCTAGCAGGTTTGCATTTAAGGTAATTGAATGATCCTGTGGAACCCCCTGTCCTAATACAACTGTTTTCTTAATGCTGATGGCAAAATCAAAATGCCTGACAAGCACTTGAAAGGCAGTCCATGAGTTCTTGTAGTAGATCTTTATCGTCAGCTGTGAGGACAGCATCATCAGCAAATAGAAGTTCCCTGATTAGCACCTTTTTGACTTTGGTCTTTGACTTAAGTCGTGACAGGCTGAAGAGAGTACAACTATGAACTCACAATTATTTGCGAATGCAATTACTGCCATGGCCTGATAATGTTGGCACAGTCAAGTACGATACTTTGACCTGTAGATGACATTAAGTTTTACCTGAATATAGTTACAGTGCAAAAATTGGGTCCAGGTTTTGATACCTGGCCCTAAACATCTGCAATAAATTTGCTTTCAATTGCTGTTTTTATTCTCCGTGGGCAAATTTCACTCATGTACAGAGGGACCAACACTTGACATAGGCACTACTGACATCCCATTTGAGGACAGAATGGTGGTAGATACACATTGTTCTGTCTTCTCTGCACCAGGGTGTGTTTCCATTGTGAACAAAGGGAGTTAATCTTTCCACTAATCATCTGTGTAGTGGAATTTAAAAAACAAAAAGATGCTTTTTGGTAGCCTCACTCTTTTCATTTAGGGTCTTGGGCTCCAGCTCTTCCTTTTTGTGTCCGTCTCTCCAAGATTCTTTCAAGAATGCATATTACTTTTAGTGTGTATTGATGAACTAAAATTCCACTGTGAATTAGGCCATCATTTCATCTATACAAGACAGTCCAGTTACAAGAAACTGCTGTTATGACTTGTAATCTCCCTCTCACAATGGTACCTGCTTTGGAATGCAACAGTTTGCCAGAAAGGCTGTTCAAGAAACTCTGATTTCCAACCAAATAATGGATCTCCAACAGAGATTCAGGTGTCCTGGCAAGTCAGCCCTAAAAACCTTCCTTTTCAGCCACCCCTACCACCAAAGGTGGGATTCTGTTGCCAAGTATGGAGGAGTCTGCAGGAGTATGGATTGTCCCAGAAGAGGGAAAGTGAAAGGCAAAGCTGTCAAACTGTAGATGAAATTTACCGTCCTCAGAGGGTCAGTAGAAGGGGTGTACCATTAAAGTCCTACTAAATGCTAGGCCTTGTGTGGGACTTAAAGATGCATAGGCTTTGGCCCTCTACACAAGGACAAATTTAATCTTGTGAGAGGGACAAGGTCAGCCCCAATGAATGGAGGTGTAAGTCCTGTGGATGTCAAGTGGTGTTTTTCCATTTGTGACAGCACCAAGCTTGGTCCTTTAAACAGATTGCTAGGAGCTGGTTACCAGCCTCAAATCAATTAAAATGTTATACAAATATATTATACAAATATATAACACAACTGTATACAAATCTCCATCTTTATGGCATAACAGGAACCTTGACTCTAAATCAGCTGTTGGAGTTTAGTTGAGGAAGTTTATCATCAGTTAAATTGACAGTTGTTGATTAAAGAAATGGTGGTTTTACAATTACCTTTCTAAGTAACCCAAAAGCCAGGCTTGAAAACTTTCCAGCAACAGAAGTACATGAAGACATTTTATGATTTGACAAGACTTTGAACCTGCATCTGCTCTCACTCACACCAGAGTAATTTTGGAATAACTCTCAGAAATCAGTGGAATTAGATCAGTGTGAGATCAGTTTGAAAACCCGAGTTCAAAATTAAGATGTTCATTGAATCCTTCTCTCAAGGCTAAGTTATTTTCAGCATTACATCTTCCAGCTAAATAGAAATGAGTGACTTGAATAAGGGGCTTGTCTGGTTGGTTATTAATTACTTGTTCCTTTTCCCTGCCTGTATTCCCTGCCTAGAGTTTTTCCTATTTAATGGAAATAAATCTGGATATTTACATAGAGATATTTTCACTCTCAAATATGCATGACCACTTAGATCTAGAATATAATTGGACATTAACACTGCTCTACACAAAAACAAATACATTACCCACAGAGATCTGATCAATAGCTCCCCACTGCTTCACAGCTTTCTGCAGGGTGCCACATGGAATCTGCACCCAGCTCAGCAATCTCTGACTACATTCGAGTCCCCTGAGGGTCCAATGACCCTTCTCCACCCCATCAAGTGCTTTTTCATCACTACACTTCTTGAGATAGAGTGAATTGCTCAGTTTGCTGAATATGCCTGGAGGACAAAGATGCACTGAGGTGGGATTAACGCTGGTTCAGCTAGAGAAACCTATAACCCTCTAGACAATAAGTGCAGAAAGAATTGTAAAAAAAAAATTAAACTAAAGATCACATAGCTACTGTTTGAAACTCAAGGCATTTTACACATTGGCATCCTTGGTAACAGTACATTTTCTAAAACGAACCACTGATTTAAGAAGAATAACCAATTACTGTATAAGGCAGTGGTTCTCAAACTTTTGTACCGGTGACCCCTTTCACATAGCAAGCTGCTGAGTGCGACCCCCCCATATAAATTAAAAATATTTTTTATATATTTAACACCATTATAAATCCTGGAGGCAATGCGGGATTTGGGGTGGAGGCTGACAGCTCGTGACCCCCCCCCATGTAATAACCTTGTGAAACCCCGAGGGGTCCCAACCCCCAGTTTGAGAACCCCTGGTAAAAGGGATGTTTATTAAGTCAACACAGAATGAAGGGGAAAATTACGGCCGCCCTGCACAGGAACATTAGAGAGGGCAAGGTTTGCCAAGAGCTCCTTCCTCACCTGTGTATCTGCACAACAGGCAGACATCACCCGGCTAGATATGAGCAGGAATAGCAGGAGGTGGAGGGCAGTCCAGCCAATACTGCCAGGCTATGGCAATTTTCTAGCCCCAGAGAACTTGTGTCTGGACCCAGCCATGGCCCCTTCTCCTGAACATCATCTAGCAACTGGCAGCAAGAGATTTTCAAAGGCACAAAAGGCAGTGATGCACCCAACTCCTATCGGCAGTAAACAGGAATTGGGTGCATAGGTCTTATTGGTGTCATTGAAAATCTCCCCCTAGGTCTGTAGCATAACAAAGGCGTCATAAATATAAACGGAAGGGTAATCACCTTTTTGTATACAGAACTATAAAATCCCTCCTGGCCAGATGCAAAACCCTTTCTCCTGTAAAGGGTTAAGAAGCTAGGATAACCTCGCTGGCACCTGATCAAAATGACCAATGAGGAGACAAGATACTTTCAAAGCTGGAGCGGGGGAACAAAGGGTTCTCTCTGTCTGTGTTGCTTTTGCCGGGAACAGATCAGGAATGCTCTTCAGAACTCCTGTAAAAAGTTAGTAAGCAATCTAGCTAGAAATGCGTTAGATTTTCTTTTGTTTAAATGGCTGGTAAAATAAGCTGTGCTGAATGGAATGTATATTCCTGTTTTTGTGTCTTTTTATAACTTAAGGTTTTGCCTAGAGGGAGTCTCTATGTTTTGAATCTGATTACCCTGTAAGGTATTTACCATCCTGATTTTACAGAGGTGATTCTTTTACTTTTTCTTTAATTAAAAGCCTTCTTTTAAGAACCTGATTGCTTTTTCATTGTTCTTAAGATCCCAGGATTTGGGTCTGTGTTCACCTGTACAAATTGGTGAGGATTTTTATCAAGGCTTCCCCAGGAAAATGGGTGTAGGGCTTGGGGGGATATTTTGAGGGGAAGACATCTCCAAGTGGGCTCTTTCCCTATTCTTCGTTTTACATGTTTGGTGGTGGCAGCATAGGGTTGAAGGACAAGGCAAAGTTTGTACCTTGAGGAAGTTTTTAACCTAAGCTGGTAAGAATAAGCTTAGGGGGTCTTTCATGCAGGTCCCCACATCTGTACCCTAGAGTTCAGAGTGGGGAAGGAACTTTGACATGGTGGCAGAGCGGTGGGATCATTTTGAAATATTTTTTTTAGATAATTTTGAACCAGCAGCACAGCAGGATTTTAAAAGGGTTTTGTAAAAGAGGACAGCGACAAGCATAACAAAGGGATCTTCCTTTTGTAAGCTGGAGTTTTCTCTACCTAAAAGGCAGGGTAGTTAACCTCCTGCAGGGAAATTCACAAGTTTTTCACAGACCTGAAGAGGGGTTTTTTTTTTTTTTTTTTAAAGCTAAGAGCAACTAGAGGGTTTTTCTGTCTATTTGCCTGGAGACAAAGGACTTTTCTGTAGGCTGAGAATAGCTATCAGAGAACATAGGTATCACATTACAGCACAAAAATTTTACAAGCCAGGTTTGTTTTTTTTTAACTCTCGGGTGTAAAGTTAGTTAAAAACAGAGAGGCTAAGATGACAGAACTGAAGGCAGAAAGAGTCAAAGAGGCTGCCCACAGGACAGAAATGGAGGCAAAGGAAAACAAAATGGAGGCTGCCCACGGGAGAGCTATGGAGGTAAAGGAAAAAAAAGAGAGGAAGCATGCTGAGGAAAAGGAAAAAAAGAGAGGAAGCATGCACTGAGATGAGAAGGCAAAGGCTCAGCAGAATATACCAATAAACCCTAGCAATCCTTCTCCAGGTACCACTTCCCATCCCAGAAAGTTCCCCACTTACAAGGCAGGCGATGATACCGAGGCCTTCTTAGAAAACTTCGAAAGGGCCTGCCTTGCGTACAGCATCTCTACAGACCAGTACATGGTAGAGCTGAGGCTGCAGCTCAGTGGACCCTTAGCAGAGGTGGCAGCTGAAATGCCAAAGGAACACATGAACAAGTATGAACTGTTTAAAACTAAGGCGAAAGTCAGAATGGGGCTAACACCAGAGCATTCCCATCGGAGGTTCAGAGCCCTAAGGTGGAAACCAGTCATGTTATTTACCTGACCCCATGCCTACCACATTGTGAAACATTGGGATGCCTGGATATCAGGAGCAAGTGTTAAATCTCCAGAAGAGTCGCCCTTCCTAATGCAAATGGAGGAGTTCTTAGAGGGTGTTCCTGAGGAAACAGAAAGATACATCCTAGATGGGAAGCCCACAACTGTCATCAAGGCGGGGGAGATTGGAGCCAAATGGGTGGAGGTGGCAGAAAAGAAAAAAACTAGTAGCAGTTGGGGCTATATCAGAAGGGGCAAACCGGAACAAAACGGGTGGAGGGAGGAGAGAGGAACAATCCTGGTCGCAGTTGGAGCAGAGACCAGAAGGGACAACCTCTGACATCACCCTACTACTGGGGACAGCCCAAGGCCTCGGAGCAGAGGGAAACTGTGAGTGTGGGTGGAAAGAAGGTCACCGTGTGAAGGGACACCGGAGCGCAAGTGTCGGCTATCCACGCTTCCTTAGTGGACCCTAATTTAATCGACCCAGAGATCCAAGTAACAATTCAACCCTTCAAGTCCAACTCTTTCAATTTGCCTACAGCCAAGTTGCCTGTCCAGTAAAAGGGCTGGTCAGGCACGTGGACTTTTGCAGTCTATGATGATTATCCCATCCCCATGCTGTTGCGGGAAGACTTGGCCAATCATGTGAAGCTAGCCAGGAGGGTAGGAATGGTCACCCGCAGCCAGGCTAAGCAAGCCATCACGCCTAGCTCTGTTCTGGAAACTTCTACCAAGACCCAGTCAGAGGTGTTGGAATCGGACCCTATGCCAACATCTGCAATGGCAGTAGTGGATCCAGTCCCAGAGACCCAGACAGAGCCAGTCCCAGAACCAGAACCGGTAGAACAACCAGCACCAGAACCATTCCCAGCACTGAATCCAGTACTTGCAACCCCAACACCAGAGGGCCCCACCGAATCTGCACTGGCAGCAGCAGACAACCCTAAACAAGAGGCTCAGCCGGAGCCAGAACCCCAACGTAGTGCACCAGTGGAAAGTGGTTCACAGTCAACGGAAACAGCCCCATCCCCAACATCGCTTCCAGAGGGACCAAGCACAGATCCACAATCCAATGAGGAACTGATGTCTCCAGCCTCAAGGGAACAGTTCCAGACTGAACAGGAAGCAGATGAAAGCCTCTAAAGAGCTTGGATGGCAGCACAGAGCAACCCACCGCCTCTCAGCTCTTCTAATCGATCCAGGTTTGTTGTAGGAGGAGGACTTTTATACAAGGAAACTCTTTCTGATGGACACCAGGAAGACTAGCATCCTCAGGGACAGTTGGTAGTTCCAACTAAGTACCGGGTAGAGCTATTAAGCTTGGTCCACGATCATCCTAATGGCCATGCCAGGATGAACAGAACCTAAGACCATTTGGGAAAGTCGTTCCACTGGGAAGGAATGGGCAAGGATGTTTCTACCTATGTCTGGTCTTGTGAGGTGAGCCAAAGAGTGGGAAAACCCCAAGAGCAGGTCAAAGCCCCTCTCCAGCCACTCCCCATCATTAAGGTTCCATTTCAGCAAGTAACTGTGGATATTCCGGGTCCTTTTCCGAAAAGGACATTCAGAGGAAAGCAGTACATACTGACTTTCATGGATTTTGCCGATGGCCAGAAGCAGTAGCTCTAAGCAACACTAGGGCTAAAAGTGTGTGCCAGGCACTAACAGACATTTTTGCCAGAGTAGGTTGGCCCTCTGACATCTCACAGATGCAGGAACTAATTTTCTGGCAGGAACTATGGAAAGCCTTTGGGAAGCTCATGGGGTGAATCACTTGGTTGCCACCCCTTATCATCAAACAAATGGCCTGGTGGAGAAGTTTAATGGAACTTTGGGGCCCATGATACGTACATTCGTAAATGAGCACTCCAACGATTGGGACCTCGTGTTGCAGCAGTTGCTCTTTGCCTACAGAGCTGTACCCCATCCCAGTTTAGGGTTTTCACCATTTGAACTTGTATATGGCCACGAGGTTAAGGGGCCATTCAGTTGGTGAAGCAGCAATAGGAGGGGTTTACACCTTCTCCAGGAACTAACATTCTGGACTTTGTAACCAACCTACAAAACACCCTCCGAACCTCTTTAGCCCTTGCTAAAGAAAACCTACAGGATGCTCAAAAAGCAAAAAGCCTGGTATGATAAACATGCCAGAGAGCATTCCTTCAAAGTAGGGGCCAGGTCATAGTCTTAAAGGCACTCCAGGCCCATAAAATGGAAGGGTCATGGAAAGGGCCATTCACGGTCCAAGAGCACCTGGGAGCTGTTAATTATCTCATAGCATTCCCTACCTCCAATCAAAAGCCAAAGGTATACCATATTAATTCTCTAAAGCCCTTTTATTCCAGAAAATTAAAGGTTTGTCAGTTTACAGCCCAGGGAGGAGATGACGCTGAGTGGCCTGAAGGTGTCTACTACGAAGGGAAAAGTGATGGAGGCGTGGAAGAGGTGAACCTCTCCATGACCCTTGGGCGTATGCAGTGACAGCAGATCAAGGAGCTGTGCACTAGCTACACGCTGACGTTCTCAGCCACCCCAGGACTGACTGAACGGGCATACCACTCCATTGACACAGGTAATGCTCACCCAATTAAAGCCCAACCTTACTGGGTGTCTCCTCACACTAAAACTGCTATAGAACGGGAGATCCAGGGTATGTTACAGATGGGTGTAATCCGCCCCCGTGGCAGTGCGTGGGCATCTCCAGTGGTTCTAGTTCCCAAACCAGATGGGGAGATACAGCATTTAGCTTATGGTAGTCCATGCAAAAATGTAACTCGCCCAGACAACTATCCAATGCCACGCACAGATGAACTATTGGAGAAACTGGGACGGGCCCAGTTCATCTCTACCTTGGACTTAACCAACGGGTACTGGCAGGTGCAGCTAGATGAATCTGCCAAGGAAAGGTCAGCCTTCACTACACATGTTGGGCTGTATGAATTTAATGTGCTCCCTTTTGGGCTGCGGAATGCACCTGCCACCTTCCAAAGACTTGTAGATGGTTTCCTAGCGGGATTAGGAGAATATGCAGTCGCCTACCTTGACGATTTGGCCATATTGTCGGATTCCTGGGCAGAACACCTGGAACATCTACAAAAAGTCTTCGAGCGCATAAGGGAGGCAGGACTAACAGTTAAAGCTAAGAAGTGTCAAATAGGCCTCAGAGTGACTTACCTTGGATACCAGGTGGGTCAAGGAACTATCAACCCCCTACAGGCCAAAGTGGATGCAATCCAAAAGTGGCCTGTCCCAAAGTCAAAGAAACAGGTCCAATCCTTCTTAGGCTTGGCCAGATATTACAGGCGATTTGTACCGCAATATAGCCAAATCGCCACCCCACTGACAGACCTAACCAAAAAGAAACAGCCAAATGCCGTTCAGTGGACAGAAGAGTGTCAGAAGGCCTTTACCAGCTTAAAGCGACACTCATGTCTGACCCTGTACTAAGGGCCCCAGACTTTGACAAACCGTTCCTAGTAACCACAGATGCGTCTGAGCATGGTGTGGGAGCAGTTTTAATGCAGGAAGCACTGGATCAAGAATTCCATCCTGTAGTGTTTCTCAGCAAGAAGCTGTCTGAAAGGGAAAGCAACTGGTCAGTCAGTGAAAAAGAAAGTTACGCCTTTGTCTACGCTCTGGAAAAGCTATGCCCATATGTTTGTGGACAGCGTTTCCACCTGCAAACCGATCATGCAGCGCTACAGTGGCTTCATACCGCCACGGAAATAACAAAAAACTTATTCGGTGGAGTTTAGCTCCCCAAGATTTTGATTTCGACATCCAACACATCTCAGGAGCTTCTAACAAACTGGCTGATGCACTCTCCTGTGAAAGTTTCCCAGAATCACCTGGTTAAAATCTTCCTTGAGATGTGGAAAATATTGTTAGTCTTTATACACTTGGTAGTATATTTAGAGGTGCATGTATCTTATTAACTCTGTTTTCTCCTAGAGCTCCAGGAAGAAATCACAGCCAGTGTTTCACGCTATCTGTAATTTGGGAGGCATGTCATAAATATAAAAGGAAGGGTAAACACCTTTAAAATCCCTCCTGGCCAGAGGAAAACCCTTTCTCCTGTAAAGGGTTAAGAAGCTAAGATAACCTCCCTGGCACCTGACCAAAATGACCAATGAGGAGACAAGATACTTTCAAAGCTGGATGGGGGGGGAACAAAGGGTGTCTGTCTGATCTTTTGCCGGGAACAGATCAGGAATGCTCTTCAGAACTCCTGTAAAAAGTTAGTAAGCAATCTAGCTAGAAATGTGTTAGATTTTCTTTTGTTTAATGGCTGGTAAAATAGCTGTGCTGAATGGAATGTATATTCCTGTTTTTGTGTCTTTTTATAACTTAAGGTTTTGCCTAGAGGGAGTCTCTATGTTTTGAATCTGATTACCTTGTAAGGTATTTACCATCCTGATTTTACAGAGGTGATTCTTTTACTTTTTCTTTAATTAAAAGTCTTCTTTTAAGAACCCGATTGCTTTTTCATTGTTCACAGGGCTCTTTCCCTGTTCTTTAACACATTTGGTGGTATCAGCATAGGGTTCAAGGACAAAGCAAAGTTTGTACCTTGAGGAAGTTTTTAACCTAAGCTGGTAAGAATAAGCTTAGGGGGTCTTTCATGCAGGTCCCCACATCTGTACCCTAGAGTTCAGAGTGGGGAAGAAACCTTGACAAAAGACCTGATCTAAAGCCCACTGAAGTCACTGAGAATCTTTGCATGGAATTCAGTGGGCATTATGTCTGCTCCTGGCTGCCGCAGGCAATACACCTCCAGTAACCCACACTGGAATAGCAAATTAAAATTTCCTTATTCCATCCCACCCACACATCTCTGTCAGGCCATAAAAGACTCCCAATTTTTAATCATTCCTTATATAGCAGTCAGTACATTTCTCCCATGCCATGTTCGATGAAAGTCATTTATGACACTTTAAAGACCAGCATTTACATTGTGAGTATTTTCAATGAAAATACTGGTCACAGGGCAGGTGTCACCATGCTGCGTTTACTGGTGCTGTCAGAGTGAGTGCAACAAGGAAAATATGAAAACTGAAATGTGGATTAGTGAATTTGTAGTTAAAGCAATTAATTGAGAACCAGGAGCTGATGAGTGTTGAGTGATGAGCTGATGAGTGTGATATGCAGTAAGTGCTCTTAAGCCATTGCTGGGGTTTGAATAATTAGTACAGTAATTGTAATGATTATTAATGGGTCTTTATTATGTAAAATTGTTAACATTATATATTTAACTCTTGGTAATACACAGATCATGTTAGGGACCATCCATACACAATTATGTGCATGTATTGTGCAAAAAGAGAAGCCTCACCACTTGTTACAATTATCTGTAAAGTGGAAGAGTTTCAGTATGGTATTATCAGTTCCTCTTTAATTTATTATTCAGTGTTCTTGGAGCCCTAAGGGGCCTATTAACAGGAATTGACTTCTATTCCACAGATCTATAATAATTCTGTCATCAAAGCAAGTCAAGTGCTAATATCATGAAAATAATGTTCAAACCTCCTTTGATCTCCCATTAGAAATCATCAGGGGAGGAGCTGAATTAGGAAAAAAAACCTCAAAACTTTCTAACACAGAGAAAATAACCTTTGTAAACAGACCAAAAACTAAGAGATGGCAGTCAGATATTTTTCTATATTAGTGTCCACCTCTTCCAACCCAGGATTTTCACAAGAATGCTCTCTCTGTCAGTTCTACAAGGGAGCAGGTATAGGAAAGGGTGAAAGAAAGCCAACAAAATAAACAAACACTAAGTGCATCCATGTTCTCTGGAGGCCTCAGGGATAGCTGGATCTATAATAGCACACCTTTCAGGAACTGCCAAATGGAAAAGGCATATATATTTAAATATTCATAGTTTTTTACTGCTGCACAGACTTAGAGACAGCTTCACTCACTCCACACTAAAGAACTGATCCTAGCACCAAGGGTATATCCATCATTATCCTCCCAATGCCATCAGAATATTGTTTCTCTTTTCCTTTTATTTGTATGTTAAGAGCTCTCAAGCATGTCATCTCATATGCCTGGCAATCTTCTCAGGCCTGGCAACGTGAATCTCTCTGGAGTCTTTGGCCCATCTCTTCATACAGATGATCATCACTCCCTGCCTCCTCATATAGATGCAGTTGCTGCTAAAGTCACCCTGCAGCTGGGAAATGAAGCAGATTCAAAATCTGCAACCTTGTGCCTAAGTTAGGTGATTGTAGGTACTGAAGCATGGCATTAATTGGACCCTTCCACTCCCAGTTTGAGGGCAAATGGGTTGCCTCTACAAAGCTTTTGGCCCATGCTGGGCAAAGAGTGAGAAACCTGACTCATTCCTGAACATGCAGCTGCTGCAGCTAATGCATAGCACCATTTGGAAGACCCCTGGTTGTTCCTGTTCTATACTGTGAGCTAGATACTCCGCTGGTGTATATTGATTTAGCTCCATTGAAGAGGAGTTATACCAGCTGAAGATCTGGCCCAGTAACCTTAAAGTCCCTTCCTCCACCTAATAATTATAATACAAGTAGAAAGGGGCTTGAGCCACAAAGCACCAATCCAAATGACCCAAAGGGCAGATCTGGGGCTTTGTTTTATTCCCACCTCTGCTTTAAAGGGACGGGTATTAAAATTAAACCTTTTGGAAAGGAAACAGAATTAATTTTAGTTTGAATCCATCTATCCAGTTGTTCTGGTAAGTCTGCGCAAGCATTCAGGCTGAGAGTTTGTCCAACTGCAAATTAGAGAAGCGGGGAATGGAGAACCTGAAGAGTTGTGGAACCTGAAATTGCTTCAGTACGTTTTTTAAAATGCTCTAGTTGTTTTGAATAAAGCACCATGACTGCCTGGGAACAAATACAGCTCACACTGTTAACCACAGCAGACATGAGTACATTATGTTCCTTCTCTTTCTGAAGATCTCATCCCCTCTGTTCACAACACCCATATCATGGCTTGATGGGACACATCCTTTTCCCTTTCCACTTTTGCTTCCAAGGCTCCATTTCTCTTTCAGATCTCTGATCCCAGTTTCCTGGGTGTAGGTCTCTTCTTCTGCACTTTCATACATTCCTCCTTCTTGGCATCCATCCATGGACTAGGTATCCATCTCTCAGAGATGCTATGGGACCCATCTGTTGCACATTCAACTTCTAGATGACTCACCTCTCATCTTCAGGAAAATCCCATTCTCTAGGACCCTATTCTTCCTCAGACTTTGCATCCCTGGCTCCCTTCTTTCACACTCTTGCTTCTAGGGGTCCCCTTCTTTGTCTTAGTTCAAGGAGTCCCCACCTTTCTCAGTTTCCTGGGGCCCTGTCTTGCAGCTTTCAGGAGCCACATCTCTTTCATGCTATATACAGGGCTTCGTCTTTCTCTTTCTTTGGGCTTCTGCTTTCTCTACTACCTTTTCTTCAGGTGCTTTCCTTCCTTTCACTACTCTATACTAAACTAATCCAGAACATCTCTATCAAATAATCATGCTAATCAGTTCTCTACTGATCCCACTACCAGCACCAATTTTTGCCTCCCCCGCTTCCTGTTCCTGGCTTTTCTTGCAGTGCATTTTCACGTTCTACAATATAACCCATGATTCTGAGCAGGAAATTCTTTTTCCTCACAAAGCTGTAAAAGGGACATAGAATTATATTGGATTGTATCTTGAATGTAACTGGCTGTGGCTGTTGAGCCTAAAGCCTGCAAAATTCTTACTACATCCATTGTGTTACATTTTACATGAACCCTTTGACAAGGATAAAGCTAGATATTTGGGGGAGGTAACTGTCAGATGAAAGGTCTCAGTCAAAATGTGGTTAATAGTTCACAAATCTAGGGCTGTTTATTTGATGTAATTGTTATTTCTCATCAACTGTGCACACTGTGGAAGTCCCCTTTGCTCCTGCTCAGATACTAGGCAACCTACCATTTCACAGAGGAAAATGCATTTATTTATAGGTGTCTCTTTCTTTACAAGAAGTTCTCAAATGCATCTGTCTAGCTAAAGCAAACAGGTCCTTGACATGAAAACCTAGAAATACAGTGATTACCCATTGATTAGCTTCTGGTTGCGACTGGATTTTAGCATGAGGAAAATAATTTAGTAACGTGCTTATAGCACTATTTACTCCACTTGTTGTTTCAAAACTCTAGGGTGTCACCACTGGGGAATGAGGCTAGTGAAAGGGCCAATGCTGTTAATATTGCATTAGAAATGGTCCTGAAGTCAAACACCAGGACTGACTGTCCCTAACGTTGGAGGGTGCAGCTCAGAATCCAAACCTGTATCTGTAGCCAGACAGCCGCCCCCCCCCCCCCCAGACCAGCATTGCTGGAAACACAGGAGGAAGCAGGAACAGGGCACTTAACATATATTCCAGCACAGCCTTTGAAGCTGTGAAAGCACAGGTGTGCTGCTACAATGTGCCTCTGGGAGCAGATACAAGGATTAAGCTCACAGCAGGCAGAGGCCCTGTGACAGACATGGCTCTTAGCCCCTACTAAATATCGTGATGCACACACACCAACATCCTAGGTGGGAAAATATTTACCCTGATAAAAGAAATGTCCAGTAGTCGAAACTTATTGTTTCTCTCCTTTGCAAGTGTAAACTACTCTTGCAAAAGCTGGCGTCACCCCGACAGACCAGCCTCAATTTGGCATAAGAAAGGAGAAAGAGAATAAAGGAGTACAGAGGTATAAGTAGGGGACCTACAGCACCATGATTTTTGAGTGCTTTTCACTATCTATCTGCTGGTCAGATAAGTGACAGCCTCCCAAGGCTTCTGCAGCTAAGAGGGTCCCGATGCCTTGTCCCTTATTCGTCTTTCCGCGGAATTGAGTGACCGATCCTGGCTTGGCACCGCTGGAATCGAGAGATGCAAGGAGGGTAAGAAGCACCCACACCTGATCTCCTATCTTTAGTGTACACATATTTTGAAATAGAGCTCTATACTTTGTTTTTCTTTTCTTTGGGATTGTGGCTTCAGTTTTGTATCTTGTTTGTGTGTAACATCTCTACATTTAAATAAGTAGGCACTAGCAATTTTGTAACCACATGATTAGAATCTAGCTTAATAAATTTTGGTAACCATTTATGCATAAGCCTGACTTGTTTTCTCTGGTTTACTGTAAAGCAGCCAACACAATTAAAGAACCTCAGCCGTTTTGGCTCTAAAGCCTGGCCATTAGGTGAGAGTACTAAGAGCCTAGCGTTGAGTTGTGCCGCCTCCATGGGGCAAACTCTTGGGGCACCTGTCAGTCAATCCTGGCTGCCCGCTGCGAAGGAGCTCTGAGCTCTAGCAGTTAAAGTCACGGGTGTGGAGAGGCTCTTAGTGCTGCCATTGGGGCACCTGTCAGTCAGTATTGACTGCCCGCTGCGAAGGAGCTCTGAGCTCTAGCAGTTAAAGTCACGGGTGGTTAGGACCTTGGGGCATCCGTCAGCCTAGCCCGGGCTGCCCGCCGCGAAGGGACAGTGCGTCCTAGCGGTTAAAGTCACGGATGGTATAAACGGGCATAGCTGGCACCTCACCAAACATCCTTGGCCGTCGGCTAACAGTATCCAGATCTGAATTTTGCATTTGGCCCATCTATATAATAGGCTGAACCTAAACCCCACTCTGAACACTCCTAAACTTTAAGGCATTTGAAACTCCCGATGCGAAGGAAACAGACTCTTGCAAAATCTGGGTCTCGTTCTCCACTCACATCAGCTTTATGTTGATGTAGGTGTAACCCCGTTGACTTCTGTGATTTATACCAGTCTAACTGAGAAGAGATTCAGAGCCTCTGAACGTTACAGAGCCCACATAAGTGACAGTGAAATGAGGGCCATCAATGTTTATTTAGACTATGACTAAGTGCAGAGGGCAAAAAGCACCAGTGTTGCATGAAACCGATGTCAATAATGCCAAAGCATTCAGAAGAGAGTTTAAATTGTACCATGTTTTTGTTATTAAAGAATACAGAGGACCAGATCCTCCGTTCTGGCCAAGCAATGCTCCACATAGGCCCTGAATGGGGGCGGTAAGTATTGCTAATCAACGGTTCTGTTCCCCCCCAAATCCTTGGGCAGATATAGCCCCTAGCATAGCTCTCCTTTCAATTACATCAGTATTAGCAGTTCCCCAGGCACCATTCCACTAGTTGGGGACTGCTGGAGCACAAAGCACTTTGGAAATCCTCTCGTCCATCCCAACATGCTCCTTAAGCTCTGAGTGGGTGGCTCAGAGACAGCTGTGCCACTATGGTATTTCCCTATTTCAAAGGAATTGTAAGATGTATGGTACAGCCTGAACAGTTGGAAGGGAGTCTGAGGACAAGGATTGGTTCCCTTACTAGATTTATTGTCACATACAATTGAATGTGTACAAAAGACCCTGAATTTAGTTAACAAAAAACACAAAAACAGACCTATTCCTGAATGGGAGACGCCATTCTAAACTGGTTCATGTGCTTTGAATTTAGAAATCCCAGCGTGAGAGGCTTCTCCTCCAGCAAGCACTTGGAGTGGAAGATAGGAACAGACCAAAATAGTAGGCAGAGTGCTTACAAGTGGAGCTATGGCAAAGTGATGTACTGACTGCTGAGTGCCAGCCCATAGGGATCAGCATTTTTTGGAGGGAAGGTAGGGTGAAAACTGAAGTAGATTGAAAAACAAACATGCTATTTCCAGTTCAGGGGGAAACTAAGGAGAAAAAAAATTCAGACATTTGGAAAATAACCAAACCCTAAAATATTTTCTCTTATTTATCTAATACAAAAGGAATCAGTCTCTTATTTGAGATGCATGTTGGTTAAAAAAGACAATTCAACAATGTATTTTGTATGGTGCCTGTCACACAACACTGCAGAGTAAAACAGTTAAATCATGATGAATAGCAGAGGAAAAGAGATTAACAGGGAGAGGCAAGACAAAAGACCCAAATTCATCCTTGCTGTAAAATCCACTGAGTTAAGTGGCATTACACATGGGATGAATTTGGTCAGAAGTGTGGTGAGATGGTGACATAGGAAGGCTGTTGTTCCAGATGGCATGAGTTGCAGAGAAAATGCTCACACCAGCAGATGTGTGAGATGAAGGAAGAGAGAGGAGGCCAGGGCTAAACAAGCTGAGGCAATGCAGAAAAAGGCTGAGTTGATAAGATAGCTTGGAGCAAGTCCATGGGAGAGGCATAGAAAGCAAGGCAAGCAATTTTCTACTGGATCCTAAAGTGCTTGGAGAAGTGTGTGTGTGGGGTGCGGGGGGTGGGGGTGGAAATGATGTAGCCATGCTTCTTTGTATCCACAAGAAGGCTGGCAGAGATATTCTGCATATGCTGGTGTCTTGAGAGCTACGATCTGGGAAGACCGTAGAGAAGGGTATTACAGGCAACAGGAGATGAGGGCATGAATAAGGACCAGACAGAGTGCTACTGGCCATGCTCTGGAATAATCCAGTGAACTTAAGGCCCAAAGGACAATGGTCTGTCCTGATTTGCATCCGATTGGAAGCAGTAGTGGGTATTTACCTGTGACACTACAGAGTCCCAACCTCAGGCCTTCTCTTTGATCCTAGCCAAATAATGGAATGTAAAATTCTGTGGCAACATCAGTCCTGGGACACACAAAGAGCACCCTGCTCAGATTGGTGTCAGGCTATGTGTCCATAGGCTCGGACCCTGGGTCAGGTAATTGGAGGAGACAGTGGACCCTCTCCCTCTCCTCTTCTTTCTGCTCTCCTGGGAGAGAGCACTGGCAGGGCTAGCTGGAGGGCCAGCGGAACATTGCCATCTGTAGCAGGGTCAGAAGGGTGACAATGCTCTGTCCAAGCTCTTGCTTAAGAAGATCACTCCTTGGTACTTAGGCTGAGGAGGGAGAAGCCTGTTCTAGGTCAACAGATCCAAAGAAGTGGAGCATGGGCGGGGGGGTATCATAGGCTGGGGGAGACTGTGCCTCCCCAAACAGCCAGGCACAGCCCCACCCACACTCTGCCCCCAGGCCCCATCCCTCTACTTCCCCTCCATGCGACTGGAGTCCAGTCTTCCTGGGCCACGCAGCCCGCCCTCCCGGCGCTCCGGCCACGCAGCCCACCCTCCCATTGCTCCTGGGCTAGCAGGAGCTAGCCTGGGGATGGGGTGATGACTGTGGTGGAGGGGGTTCAGGGGGTGGTGGTGGAAGGGGTGAGGCTGGGGGCTAGCTTCCCGCAGCTGGCACTTCATGCCCTGCCCATGAAGTGGAAGAGAAATTAGTGGAATTACTTGTGTTTTCTTTGCGGCCCAGTTCATGTTACCTAGCCCCTGCTGAGAAACAGTAGAAATCTACAGTTTAGGCAACTCTAACAGTGCCACTCTTCCCCCAGAGAGATCCATATAACTGTTCCAGGTGCCTGTTCCTCGTAACAGCACAACAGTGCTACTACTCCCCTTTTCACATTGCACAGAAATGACTGCACTGGCTTCCAAACTTCTGTCAATGAATCGTACATTTCATATCAGCCTCTCAAGAAAAGATGGCTTGAGCCAATGGATACAGCAACATGGACTATAAATTATAAAAGTTTCCATCAAAATATCAGCATTACCGTTTATAGTGTCCTAAGAAACCCAAGTCAGCTGCATCCACAGCATTCATTAAACTCAGCAACATACAAAAATCAAAAATACACTGTACCAAAACAGAACAGAGCATTTTCAATTCACACGTAATCTCAATGCTTACCTATGGCTGTGAGAGCAGGAGATTTATTAAAATGTTAGAAAGAAGACTAGATGCCTTTGAAAATAAGTACCTATGAAAGATTCTGGGCATTGGATGGAGAGTATCACCAATGAAGAGATCAGAAAAATCACCAAATCAGTACCTCATTTCCATCAGAATCAGAAGAAAGTGCTGGACATATCTGGGGCATGTACCCCAGATGCCAATCCACAGACTCCCACATGAAGTCATCAGGGGGAAACCAACTGGTATGAGGACATGAGGGCACCCCAGAGAAGCCTTAAAAAAAATCCTTAGCAGGGGGAGCAGAAGAGTCTCTCTCAACACCACAGAACAGATAGAAGCAGCAGGTCCAATCCTTCTTGGGCTTGGCTGAGCATTACAGACTATTTTTACCACACTACAGCCAAATTGCCACCCTACTGACAGACCTAACCAGGAAAAAAACAACCAAATGCAGTTCAGTGAACTGAGAAGCGTCAGAAAGCCTTTAACCAGTTCAGGTGGCCCTTACATCTGACCCTGTACTAAGGGCTCCAAACTTCGACCAACCTTTCATCATAACCACAGATGCATCCGAGCATAGTGTAGGAGCAGTTTTAATGCAGGAAGGACCAGATCAACAATTCCATCCCGTCATGTTTCTCAGCAAAAAAACTTTCTGAGAGGGAAAGCCACTGGCCAGTCTCAGAAAAAATGTTACGCCATTGTGTATGCTCTGGAAAAGCTACACCCATACATTTCGGGATGGTGGTTCCATCTGTAGACTGACCATGCTGCACTGAAGTGGCTTCACACAGTCAAAGAGACTAACAAAAAACTTCAGTGGAGTTTAGCTCTTCAAGACTCTGATTTTGAAATACAACACATTTCAGGAGCCTCTAACAAAGTGTCTGATGCACTCTCCCGGGAAGGTTTCCCCGAATCAGCCGGGTAAAATTGTCCCTGCATTCTAAGTCATTGTAGTCCTTAAAATGTAAAAAAATACTGTTTAGTTCTTCCTGTAATTATTAGTGAAATTAGAAGTAAATGTATCTTAACTCTGTTTCCTAAGCCTCCAGGAATAAATCCCAGCCAGTGTGGACTCGACCTAGACCAGGCTGGCCAACATAGTCTGTGATTGGGGGGAGGGTGTGATAAATGAAGGGCGGGGAGGAGCTCCATTTTATGGGCACCCACCCAGCCAGTTAGCTATAAAATTCCTCCTAGTAGCTGTTCTCTACTTGGTTTACCTGTAAAGGGTTAAAAAGTCCACAGGTAAAAGGAAAGGAGTGGGCACCTGAGCAAAAGAGCCAAGGGGAAGGCTAGAACTTTTTAAATTGGGATAAAACTTCCCTTTGTCTGTTCTGTTGTTCTCTGGAGAGAGGGGACAGAGCAGAGGACAGGGTTGGGACTATGCTGTAAAAAGCTTTTTGTCAGGTATGGAAAAAATCAGATTATACCTAAAATTTACTCATAAATCAGAAAATGTCTAGAAAGACGTGATTAGGTTTATTTCTGTTTATTTCTTATTGGCTTGTGGACTCCTCTGTGATAAGCCCAAATGCTTTTTGTTTTGCTTGTAATCTTTAAGCTGGATCTCAAGGTGGTTATTCTTGATGTTTAATTTTTGTGAGTGGGTTTTTTAAATCTAACAAAAGCCTAAGTTCCAGATATATTTTCTTTTTTGTTTTTAATAAAATTTACCTCTTTTAAGAACAGGATTGGATTTTTGGTGTCTTAAGAGGTTTGTGCATATGTTGTTTAACTTGTGACAACAGTTAATTTCCTTTTGTTTTCTTTCTCAACTCTTCCCCGGAGGGGGGCGCAGAGTGAAAGGGCTTGAGGGTACCCCACTGGAAGGAATTCCCAAGTGCGCCTTCCTGGGTTCCAAGGGGTTTTGCATTTGGGTGGTGGCAGCATCTACCCATCCAAGGTCAGAGAAAAACTAACTTTGGGGGTTTAATACAAGCCTAGAGTGGCCAGTATTTTTTATAATCCTTGAGGGCCCCCTCCTTTTGCACTTGAAGTGCCAGAGTGGGGAATCAGCCTCAATGCTAAGTATCAGAGTTACCCCCCATTGAAATGAATGGGGCAGTTCACATCTCATGGAACTATTGTTTCAGGTTTTGCAAATACATACAAATCTGAATTAGCTAGCCTTGAAAATGTGAACTGAATGGAATCCAAAAACCATAAGAGCTAGACACCTTCCACAACACAAAAAACAAAACAGATACTGGAGAATTAGAAGGCAGCACGAAAGAGGTGCTGGTACGCTATATATATATATATATATATAATCTGTGAAGCCGTATGTACTGAGGATACTTATGTGGCCCCCATTACAATAGTATCTGAGCATCTCAGTTTTTAACACATTTATCCTCAACACCCCCATGAGGCAGGGCAGTGCTAGTATCCCCATTGTACAGACTGAGTGAATAAATTAAGTGAATAATTAAGTGAATTGCCCAAGGTCATACAGGGAGTATGTAGCAAAGCAGAGAATTGATGTTCAGTGTCCCAAGTTAGCAGCCTAACGAGCATGTCTTAGCTGAATCCAAGCTGTCGACCTCTGGATCTAAAAGCATGAACTTCTACTGCTTGATCTGCAGCACCTAATTATTTTCTGGGTTATGCAGAGTTTCCATTTTCTGAGTCACATATGCAGGGAAAGAGATATTTAAGAATAAAATGTTTCCCACAAACCATGGAAAACTGAAGAAGAGTCATGCAATAACTTCAGCCAGTGTGCCAAACCTGAGAGCCTTACCAAGGCTTTCATCCTACAACCAGCCACAAAGCCACACCCCTTGTGAAGCTCCAGTGACTTCAGTAAGGCTTCTCATGAGTGTGGGCACCCACCCTGCTGATCTGATTGCAAGATCAGGCTTCAGTTCTTGCTTATGCAAAATTTGCCCCAAATTCAGCAAAGTATGGCTCAGGCTTTGCAGGATTTCCATAGACTCTGAAGAAATCTTTTTTAACCTGCTGCTTAGTGGTAAGGGATGTGAAACTAACTGATGTAAATAAAATTGACAGTGCAAAGAGCAGCTTTGCCCTGTGGCCATTCCCATCTTCCTGTTATGTTATTTTTAATTGTGCCATTGGACAATGAGGAACTTGTGGGAATTTTTTTAAGCACTTGTAGATATTAAATAGCTGCAAGGCAAAACACAGCTTCAAATGGAAACATAAAATAAATTATTAGAGCCACACATCATAGGACCTTCTCAATAAGAGAGAGAGCAGGAAATCAGTTATGATAGGAGCACTAGCAATAAGTTCAATGCTGTGTCCGTAGCAAGCTCTAGAGTGGCAGCAATCTTTCCTCGCCCCTGAAGTGATATCCTGGGACCCAGGCTATTAATCTACTGCCATACCTTTCCTGTGCAGCAGGCATTGCAGAAATTCTCCTTCAGCAACCTGACAGGGCCAAACTGTTTTCTTAATTTTATTTCTGCCACACTTAGTTGTCTTACCAGAGGCACCTGTATTTAAGCTAATAATGGCTATAATAAATACAGGGCCTGCATCCAGAAATTCTACTGTCTTATTTCCAGGTTTGCAACTGAGATATTTTTCACCTGATAAGCAAAAGCGAGCTTGATGTGAGAAGGCTGCAGAGGGATTAGGACTTGATCCTGAAAAAACACTTTCACACGAGTAACCCCAGGATCAGGCCATTTGCTTGTCTGTAACCACTGTAGCAGTGAGAAGGAAAACATTAAGGTTCCAGTCCTTCAGCTGGGTCCAAAAGGGCTGATCCCAGTGACTGTCCATAGCCGTCCTACCCCTCATTCCTTAAAAAGGCTGACTCCTTTACATGTAATTTGAGCAGCTGTCTGATCAGGAGCAGTGCCGAGATGAGTTTCAATCTGCTGAATCATGAGAGTTCTTTTGCATGGACATGCTTAACAAAGAGGTGCTAAAGGTAGTATTATAACAACTGATTTAGCCTCTTCTTGAGGAAGCAGCAGAGGGTTATTTTTTTGGGTGCAGACTCCAATATACGTATGTGCCTGACCTCTACCACTATGGATACCTCCTGAGCCTCTGCTTCCTCAGTGCTGCTCTGGCTGACTGTCCCTTTCCCTGCTCCTGTTTACATCCTCTATACGGACCAGTTTTGTCTGTTACCTTCTGCTCCCCCCCTCCTGTTGTATCCACCTGTTGTTTCATCTTCTACTTAGATTGTAAGTTTCTTGAGGGAGGAACTGTCTTTTTCCCTGTGCTCCACACCGCCTAGCATAATGGGATTCTGATTTATGACTGGGGTCCCTTGACTCTGCTTTAATACGAATAAATAACAAACCTGAGGGCAGTAATCCCTCTGTAGAGATTTGTGGCCAGTGGAACCCTATAATCATGAACTCACTGGCTATGCGCTGTTCCTCTCCTGTGGCCTGCTCCCAGATTTCTACTTCATGGTGTGGAGTCCAGTTCTGTTGTATTGGAGAGTGCAGAATCTGCCTGAGCTCTTTCTCTGCCCCCGGGGCAGTGGGAGGGCAGCAAGACTTTGGAGCCTTCTGTCACTGCTAGGCCACCATCTGAATTTTACTCTCGATGCAAAAAAAAAAAATTGCATTGACACTACCCTAATATAGGTAAAATGATCAGGTTATCCCAGAAGGGTGGATGAAAGGTTCTAATGAAGAACTGAATAGACTGAGCAGATCCAGTTTGCCAGCATTTAGCTCTCCGGGTGGGTAAAGGATGCAAGCACTGCATGAACTCTCGCAGCTCTCAGTGAAACAGCTCATTTCAGATATTTCCAGCCTCTGCCCGCCCATCACTGGTGTGACAAAAACGGAAGGGGAACCAGCTGACATGGGAAGCAAATAGGGTTGCCAGGCATTTGGTTTTCAACCAAACACCCAATTGAAAAGGGACCCTGGCTACGGCAGCCAGGAAAACCTGATGCATAAAGATTCTCGGAATACATCCCAGCTGTAGGAATTGCCATGTGGTGAGCGAAGCTGGCTATAAGAGTTCCTTTGCCCACCCCAACTTGGTGCAAAGGGTCCACATCATAACAAAGACTAGGGATTGCTGTCTTTATAGCAATAGTGGCTTTATTAGGCTCCAGCAGTAACTTCTTGAACACAATTTTCTGCTAGCACAGGAAACTGGATGTAGCAATTCAGGAAATATAAATTTAAACTCAGCACAGGAGACTTATGTGAGGAGAGAAAGGGGAAAATAAGTCACCAGATCAGGTTACTGACTTTAAAAGAGACAGGGACAATAAGAAGAAGTGACAACCTGCTATGCACAGAAATGCTGTTACATCAACCTTTACACAGGACCAACATAGTCCCTGAGCTTTTCAAAAGGGCTCCTAAACCATTACACACCTGACATTTAGTGTAAGAACCTGAACACACACACCATATCAAATAGAACAGGAACATCCCTCAGCTCTTTGTACAGAGCACCCTGTGATTGCTCTCACTGCAGCTGGGGTCCTTCTCACAGGTGGAAGGAAGGACGACCCCTTTCCATCTAGCCTGCTGCCTCTGAGCTATGAAACATTCTCAGGACTGATTTTCTGATTTGGCCAGTAGGTGGTAGTCCTGCATTCACCAACCTACACAGTGGGAAGCTCCAGATCTGAAATGCTTTTTCTCTAGAGCATTTACTTGAGAGTAACAAACTACATCTGTTACATTCTAAAAGGTATATTGTACTCTAAAGATATTTATGTGCTCAGACACTCCATACAGACTAGCCCAAGTCACTAAGGGTTAATGTCATATTACACTATTAAGAGGTGCTAACCATAGCTGAACTCATTCAGTTCCACTGCATCAGGGATGGAAGGGGCAGCAATCTGGGACCCTGAGCAGGAGGTTTGAGAGCTTGAGGTGATGTGCTTACGTGCCCAGCTCTGCATGGTGCTTGCTGTGTCTGAAAGTGCAAGGTGAGTTTGGGGGCAGAGCAGGAGATCTATTAGACTGTCCACCTTCCTCCACAGGAGTATATGCCCAAGTGCTGCAGAAGATCTACCATGCTGAAGAATCTTTTCCCGCGGGAACCCTCCCTCCAGCAAGCCAAGCACTCAGGCTTGGTGCAGGGTGTTGACTTTGCTCCTAAATGAATACACTTGTCAAAGATACATCACTGAAAAATAAAAGTCATTGCCCCTTTCAGCAGGTGACCTCCTCAGCCAAAGTAAGGTTGAAGTACTTATTAAAAGTGTATTGTGTTGTTCTAGAGAGAGTCACTTTCCTGAGTCTACCTCTTAAAGGCTCTAACATTAATGCATGCCTTCCAGGTCATCTCCCTCTGCCTTCTCAGAGCTGCTGGCTGGGAAAATACTTGCCATTATATTTGGGAAAACGCACAAGAGTAAATAGGAGCAATTCTGTTAGCTTTAAATTTTAATTCACTTCATTACTGACAATTCTGTTCTATTGTATATAAGTTCTTATACTGTGCTCATCACTATAGTATCTAAACGCCTTCCAATAGTGCATTAAGCAATGTGATTACACATCTGTCGTGGTGTTTGTTCTCTTCCCCTCTCCCCAGGGGGAGCAGCATGTGCAGTGAGTGTCTTGTTTTGGTAGGGTTTTTTGGTTTTGCTGCTCTTAACTTTTTGATCAAAATAGCTGCATTCTAGTATCAGTAAGTCAGCTCCAACAGGCCTATCCATTGGTCCCCGGTGTTCGTAGCTCAAGGCCAAGAAGGAGCACTAGAGCCAGGCCAACATACCCTCCTTTGGTTAAAGATGGGATTTTAAATGGTGTGGATCAAAAATGGGTCTTGTGCTCTTTTTTGGTTGTTGGGTTTTGTTTTGTTTTTTTGTAAAGCTGGCCTTAGAATTCAGTTGTTTTAAGGCTGCTGAGGTTTGGGGGCCGGGGGAGGGATTAACCACAGAAATATTAGGAGCATCAACTCTAGTTTCCCTTGGCTTTGCTAAGGGGCTTTGGAAGGTCTCAGGGACATTTACTTTTAGCTCTCACACCTTAGCTGGAAGAGTGATGATGCTGAATTTTTTAACAGAGATGACTTTCTGCTCCCCTTCTCCAAAATGCTAATTATACATTGAAGTTTAATGGGGTTAACACCCCCCCCCCCATTGAATCAATTTTAAACAGCCTGACTGAAAAGGCCTCCCTCCACCTCTTGTTCTTCATTCATGTGATGCTGTCATTTTTCTGGTTCTCCAGTCAGAGTCTTCCAGGCTAGATAATATGAATTTTTAATGTACAAAAATAAGCAAAAGCTACATCTCTGCCTTAAGCCTCCAGAAATTTTAAAGAATGCTTTAATCATATAGAAGCAGAAGACTCACAAACCCGCTAAGTTTTTTCTTTGCAGCTAACTTGTATTCAGTACAAGTGACCTTCTCCATGTATTCTGAAGGGATCATGTACTGAATGTCATGCATACAGACAGACCGACCATTACATTTGTTTTTGCTGATATATATCATACCTGCTGCTTAAATCCTTAAAATTCCTATTGGATGCTTGGGAACACTCATAGTAAACCCTCAATATGTCCATTTTCCTTTTAAAGCATATATTTTAAAGCCCTTTTTAATTCTCCATTCTGAAAGATTTTGGCCTTAAGAAAGAAATCAAAGGTTAAAAAGGTAGGTTTTAAGGTAGAAAACAGGATAAGAGCTCCCTGAGAAATCTCCTTCCCTTCTCCCCTCACCCTGGGCAGCAAATACTGAACATAATTGATCCCTAGTAAGATCTGACAGAAGGACAGTTTTGAAAGCATCCAATTCCCAATCCCTTCCATCTTCCCTCTACAGTTAGAAGAAGAGACTTTAGAAGAAAAAGAGGACTGCTCAGGCATATACTTTCTGGCAACACAAACATCCATTGACCTCAAATCTCCAAGAGAATCTGAAGGAGATAGTATATGGCCTACCCCTCAAGAGGAGAACCTGTAAAGTTATTCACCCTTCTACAAGATGTACACTTATTTCATGTATAGTAGACAAATGAAAAAATAACCAGTTACAGTTATGGCTGTTTATTACTTTAATTTGACAACAATTACTTCCAGTGAGAGTGGAGTGGGATTTTAGCAGGATGCAGATTACTCAAAATTATTAATCTTACAGTGTCCAGGACTTGCACACCCACCCTAACTGGTCACACCACCATTATCGAGGAACGGGAAAACATTTCCTCTAATCCTCTCCCCACCCACCTCAGCATTCTGGCTACTACGTTCTGGTTTCTGTGGTACAATGGAGTTTTTGGTGGTCAAAGGTCTACAAAGAACATTTTACCACCCTCCAGTCAACCAGATCCTGCTGCTTCCTCTGCAAAAACAAACTATGAACTATTTCAAAGCCATTGTTTGTTCTCTTCAGTCACTATGGGTCTAATCCTGCAGCCCTTAGTCAAAAAGCTCTCCTTGAAGTCAGCAGAGCAGATGCAGACTCAGGTGCTGTGCCTCAGCAACTCCCACTGAAGCTTGAGTACAGATGAAGCAAAGCCCTTGGGATTTGAACCAATAGTAAGACTTGGGCCAGGTACAGCACTGTAAACTGGCAGGGTGACCGAGCAGAAACAAAAACCAAGCCTCATGCAGTAAGATCTGTTCAACAGAAGAGAATCTTCATACACACAGTCTAACCAAGGTAACACAAAGTTAAAAAAAACTGCCCCACCCTGAGGATCCACCCACTCTTAAGAACCTAAGTTGGGAGTATTATTTCCACCAAGCACACACACGTGCTGCTTTCTGACACAGATTCTTTGTCCCAGTCCAGCTCCTATATGCTGCTCTGATGGTATACAAAGGCTGTACAGACGCCGTTAAGGGGCTGTGGGAGAATTACTGCAGCACAGACACTGTGGAGTTAATGTGGGTGACCCTACGCTCTGCCCCTTGCAATTATTGGCTGGGGGTGAGCTGAGGGCAGATCCAATGCAGGCTTACAGCATATGGGCCTTTGGACAGTTTAGGCTGTGCTGCAGCCTAATTAGATAAATTAGAGACCCTGGGGGCTGTTCTAACTTACTCCAGAGGTCATTTTGTGCCTCTAGCAACGCAGACTCCTGAGGGCACAAAGGGGGCATCAAGTCCCGTCTCCTGGAGGTGCAGCAAAGAACAAGACCCTCTCGCATCAGCATCCTTTTTTATAGCCCATCCCTTACATAGGTGTTGGGGGCTGGGACTGGAAAGAGGAAGGAATGCTGACGTTAACTCTTTGTGTATTGGGGGGTTAGGAAGTGTCCCTTCATCTTGCCACAAGCACTAGGCCATTTTTCCAGTATTGTATTAACATCAAATCATTCATTTTTAAATAAGATACAAAAATATCAATTGCTCCCTGTCTAAAAAGGAGAGAAGACACAGCCCACCCCTGCAAGGAGAAGATTGGGTTGCCAGAGGCAACCCAAACTGAGCTGGGGGTTTGATCTCAATACAGGTTAGTTGGACATTATCTGTCTGCACAGTTATATGTTAAGTAGTCATGGGATTGAGACTGGGAAAACACCATAAAGGAGCAATTGCGGACTGGAGGCCAAATGTCTTCAGGAGGTGTACTACATCACTGAACCAGAGCCATTGTGTAAGCCTAACAGCTGCAGTCATTGTAAAGATTTTTTTATTCTTATTTGAATTTGTGTATGCACTCAGTAGTTTGGATGCTGAAACAACTGGTTAAGTGTTTATATTGACAATTAAATAAGATACCCTGGGTTAGCCTACGTGAAAGCACACCATCTCCAACTGTCAAAAGTCCCAATCCCTGTATTGATTTTGTAAGGTATTATAAATATATTTTGTGGAGTTTAGGCCCATGTCATATTGTTTATTTTAAAGGAAAATAAATTTCTAATTAGGGATGTTAATCTAGACAGGTTGCATTGCAATTGCTGTGCTATAACAGGTTTGGGGTTTTTTGGAGCGTTATTCATAAAATGGAATTTAAAATTATTAACTGTGTGTATGAATAATTGTCTGATGATAAAGACTGGATTCATAAGGAAAGGAAGAAAGTGAATCCTATTATCATCATCATTTCTACTTTTAGTATTTAGAGGGTTCCCATAGAAAATCCAGCTGCAGTCTCTTACAAGGATAGGAATTCATGGTCTGTGCACATACTTTGTCAGAGGAATTCTGTAGCACAGAATTGGTAAATCAATTGACTTACCCTTCCCCCTACATAGGTTACATAAAAAATGGGGTGATTTCTCAGCTAGTCCTGCAAAGGAGGCATCTGAAAAGAAAGCAGGAGAAATACGTTCATATCTCCAATTTCTTTATTGGAGCTTTCTTCTCTCATTTACCCTCTTGTATTCCCTAGAGTTTGCAAAGTCTGTCTTGTTAAGAAGCTGGCAGAATTTCTGTTAAGCACATTTGTGAGATTTTTCGGGAGGCCCCATAGTTTAAAGAAAGGAGGCCAACAACAGATGAAAACAATGACAGACAAGTGAATCTCATAACGCTTCACTTCCCAGGGATGTCAATACAATCAAAGGAAGCTGCACCACCAATGTAAATGTGTACACGCTGCTCAAGAAAATATATAGTCCGATGACTCAAGAAGCAGCCAGTAACACTGCAGTCCAAATTTCCCAAAATTTAATTAGGAATGTGAAAATTAATTGTGACCAGGTTTGTGACTGCAAAGATTGTATGATGAACCCTAGGCACTTGTGCTGCATTATTAAGTGCAATAGAGCAGTGGTTCTCAACCTGGGCTACATGTACCCCTTGGGGGTACGCAGAAGTCTTCCAGGGGGTACATCAGCTTATCTAGATACTTGCCTAGTTTTATGACAGGCTACATAAAAAGCACTAGAAAAGTCAGTACAAACTAAAATTTCGTACAATGACTTGTTTATACTGCTCTATATACACTATACACTGAAATACAAGTACAATATTTATATTCCAATGGCTTTGTTATAATTATATGGTGAAAAATGAGAAAGTAAGCAATTTTTAGTATTAGTATGCTGTGACACTTCTATTTATGTCTGATTTTGTAAGCAAGTGGTTTTTAAGTGAGATGAAACTTGGCGGTATACAATCCTTTGGGATTGGTAGAACTTTCTTGTATGATGAATAAGATTTTCAGTAATCCTCATCATATTTGACTTGGGTGTCTGGGTGGAGGCCTAAGTTTGGGTTACTTTAATGGAACTGTGTTGTTGGCTTCTGGGTAACAAATGAGGTATTCTAGAAGCTATTTTGTCCTGGCTTGGTAAATCTAAGTATTGGAATATCCAACAGCTTTGGGGATTGTCTGCCCCATTCTTTGCAATTCATCCTAATTGAGTGACCTCAGTTGGCTCCCCTGGGACTCCAGTCACAGCATATATTATTTTTATATTTAGATAAGAAAGAGAGAGAGAGAGAGAGAGACTATTGAAAATTACATCATATACTACACCTACGAATAAGCTTGAGCTCTCATATATAGTAATGCCTAGTTACAGAGGGGTAATTAGAATCCATGTAGGAGAGGCAAAAAGTTCTAGCCTGGAATTTACTTGTGCTTGTCACAGATTAAATGTGTTGGTGATGCAGGAAGTAGACTCCCCACTCTGCCCATTCCTTGTGCATGGGCAATTTTCACAAGTGACTATACCAAGTCAATCCCAGATCATATTTCTACCCTAGTCTAAATTGATTTTATTTACTCATTTGCCCAGTGTCACACTTCACACTGTAAGACGTAACAAGCAGATGGAATTTTAGCTCTCACCTGGCAGAATTCAAAATAGATTTTCAGCTAAGCAAGATATTATGCGGTCTACAGATTTTCAATTATATATTAATTCTCTATAAATATATCCAGGCTTTATTTACAAACCAAGGTATTAACCCATATACCAGCAATCATTCTGAATTTGGATATTCATATGGCATTGAACTAACAATTCTACTGGACCACATACTAACATAAATCTGTCACAGGTTATGTGGGCTTCTGTAAATAAATCACACACACATACACAAATTATTCAGGAGGGAAAAATAGATCACCTATTGAGCAACACACATCACTCATTGGATTTTATATACCACTTGCAGAAGCAGACAAGTCAACTAGTGAATCAGCTCTATTACCTGCTGAATTCAGATATATTGCTTACTGAATCGTATATAATACCTCTTGTAATAGACACATCCCTTCTTAAGCCAGATGCAATATATCACCTTCCATGTCAGATAACAATGCTGTATACTAATCTGTGTTAAGATAACATCCTCAGACTCAAAGCTCCCAGTGTGATAAAGTGGGTAAGAAAGCGAATGGGATACCTGGAGGTATAAGCAGAGGAAGATCAAGTAGAAGCAAGGTGGTACTGTTACTGCTTGGCATTAGCGAGACAGTACTGGAATGCTGTGGACACCAGAACTGAATCCTCTTTAAAAAGGATGTTTACAAACTGAAAAGGTTCAGATAAGAGCTGCAAAATTAGAAGCCTGGAAAACCTTCTTTTCAGTGAGAGACTAAAGAAGCTCAGTCTATTTAGTTTTTCTAAGAAAAGGTTAAGAAGTGACTTGGTCACAGCATATAAGCATCTACAGGGCAGAAAGATTTCTGCTGGAGGGCTCTTTAATTTATCTAACAGAGGCATAACAAGATCCAATGGCTCAAAACTAGAAATAAGGTGAGATTTTTAACAGTAAGGGTAATTAACCACTGGAATAACTTATCTAGGGATGTGGTAGATTCCATCACTTGAAGTCTTTAAATAAAGATTACATGTCTAAAAAGATATGCTCTATCTTAACCAGAAGTTATGGGCTAGATGCAGGAAGCACTGGGTGAGCCTATAGCCTGTGTTGTGCAGAAGGTCAGACTAGGTGCTCATAATGGTCCCTTCTGGCTTTATAAATCTATGAAACATCACATTGATATAGAATCAAATATATTCTTGTGAAGTGTGTAGGTATATAAAAATACACAGGCTAAAAATATAACTCATTGCATCAGCGATGTATTTATACATCAAATCCTGAAAGAACTAGGGTATCAATAATTAGTAAACCCAATACAGTAATCAACTCTCCAGCACACACTTTTCTCATCTCGAAATCAGAGGTGGTCCTGAACTGGAATTCCAGATAAAAACCATACACATCTCACAACCTACAGTAAAGTCTGAATTTGGATCTGGATCCTAATCTGGACTCCATGAGTCAAGCCCATCTCATCCCTTGAGAAGACAGGACAGTCAAGGGAACATAAACTGGGAATCTGGAGAGCTGGATTCTACTCCTAATCTTTGACTTTGTGTGACCATGGGCAAGTCACTGAAACTCATATGCTTCCATTTCCCCATATATAAGAGGGCAATAATGATACCTTGACAGCTTTGTGATGGGTTTGTGGATCTATGACTAAAAAGTTATCCACAAGTGCTAATTATATCTTTGGGTCAAATGTCAAACTGCTGCAGCAAATGTTCAGGTCACCCACAGCTCCACGGTAAGAAACTTCCCTTGAGTTTAATTTTTATTTTAGTAATTTCATACAAATTTTTTTTAAAAAATCAATATACAAAAGAAAACCCATACATCTCCAGAAACAATTCTGGACTAACTCCCTTTGCATTGTGAGTGAATAGGAACAGATTCTGCAGAAGTGAAAGGGATGCTTTTTCAAGTTAAGTTTGGAGCTAAGAAAAGATAATAGCATTGAAAAGTTCATGGAGAAGTATAAAGGGAAGAGAAGGGAGAGAGTATGCAGGAGAGATGGGTAAGGAGCTAGTAGAAACAAACCACAGCTATCAGGCAGACCCTGCATGGACATACAGAGCCATTCTGCTGACTCACTGTGGCACTGAAAGCAGGCAGGTTTCATAAGCTCCAATTTAGGATGATAAAAGGAAGAGAGTTTCTCATAAGAGAGGGGGAAGGAATTGACATAGGAGATGTTACAGGAAAAATTCCTATAAACAGCCAACTCTAGCTCAAATTTATGTTTCCTGTTCTCAAGAACAAAAGCTTGTGGAAGAGGAATGAGTTATAGATGCTGACCCAGACTGTGCACGCTTGTGTTGGCCAGGGCGGGGACTCCACCTGTTAACACACCCAAACACCCATTTTATATTTTCTTGTCGAGGGATAAGAGAGCCATTCTGCACACATTTTAGAAAGCAAAATGGAAAACAAGGATTCCCTGCTCCCAGATTTAATCAGGGCAAATACCCTCCTATGTCTAAGCCATACTTAGACTTTGCTCTCACTTAAACTGGTGTAAGTCAGGAGTAACTCAGCAAAGTCTGTGGAGTTACGCTAGTTTAAAATTGGCATGGCAGGAGAGTAAGGGCTAGTATTTATCAGAAGGATGACCCCAATACACAGTCACACTGTTGCCTCTGATTTTTGAGATGTCAAAAAACAAAACAAAAAACCAAAATTACTCCTGAGTTCTAATAAGCACAACTGGCATGAAGGAAAATAAAGAGGCTACAGAGCCGAAGTCCTCATAACGATTTCCTTTCAGTCATAACTTATTACATCCACATAATAGAATCCTGAGAAAACTCTAATGATAGCAGATTCTGTCAGCATTCAAGACACTGTGAAACTTCAGGAATTACACCCCATTATTGTCCTAAATTATAGATAACTTTCTCCCTTTAGTTGCTGATATGGAACATGTTTTTTCTGCAAGGCAGTTAGATAATGTCAGCACAAATTACTGCTTTCCACACAGCGTAGATGATGGGACCAGAGGCATTAAAGAAGCTTAAGAAAAGCAAATCAGAATAGACAGAAGGAACTGCTCTCCTTAACTTGGAAATAACAAATGTTTGTAGTAGCATGCTGGATAAGTCAAGAGAGAAAAATATCTGGGTCACTCAAGAAGCTTTATAAGCTCCATGTAATGAAAAATCAAAACTGAAGTTCAGATTCTTGTGCATGATGAAAGAAGAGCAATTGAAGTCTCTATTTTTAAGTATCAGTATATAAGCATTTGTATTGGCTAAACAGGAAAACTTTATTTCTGGCTTTGTACATAGATTGTCAAAATAACCAGAATACGAATGCAGGGTTATTTAAAGTGCTTGTCTACCTGTCTTCCATTTGTTGGGCCTTTCCCAGGGGGGCACCATTGAAGAAAGGGTAGAAGGAATGATAGGGAAGTTACATACCAGTGAAAGAATCACAAATTCCATAGCATTCTTTGTCACTTGATTTACTGATAATTAGTTTGAGACTCAGAAATTACTCCCTTATCTTTCAGAGTTTTACTTTGTTACCATTTGATTCCTGTATGGTGTTGCATTAAAAGTCAAGTTCTAGGTTGCCACCTGCTGTTTCATTGTTTACATTTCAATCTTTATGATTGAGAGAATGGGCCATAACATGCATGCATCCGATGAAATGAGCTGTAGCTCATGAAAGCTTATGCTCAAATAGATTGGCACCTTAGAGCCTAACCACACGTACTCCTTTTCTTTTTGGACCATAACAAGAAATCTTACAGGGGATTAGCAAAAACAACGAGGAGTCCTTGTGGCACCTTAGAGACTAACATTTATTTGGGCATAAGCTTTCATGGGCTAAAACATGCATCTGATGAAGTGGGTTTTAGCCCATGAAAGCTTATGCCCAAATAAATGTTAGTCTCTAAGGTGCCACAAGGACTCCTCGTTATTTTTGCTAATCCCCTGTAAGATTTCTTGTTATGGTCCAAAAAGAAAAAGAGTACTTGTGGCACCTTAGGGACTAACCAATTTATTTAAGCATAAGTTTTCGTGAGCTACAGCTCACTTCACTTGGTAAGGCAACTCCAAGCTTTTCCTATGCTGCCTTACCAAGTGAAGTGAGCTGTAGCTCACGAAAGCTTATGCTTAAATAAATTGGTTAGTCCCTAAGGTGCCACAAGTACTCCTTTTCTTTTTGTGAATACAGACCAACATGGCTGCTATTCTGAAACTTACCAAGTGTGTGTGTGTGGGGGGTCAGTGCTAATGAGCCAGTTGAATTGAATTGAATTGGCTTGGCTTGTTGGGGATAGGGGGGTGGTGGTGGTCAGTGCTAACAAGCCAATTCAATTAGTTCATTAGCACTGACTCCCCTTCCCCCCCCCCACACTTGTTAAGGCAACTCCCAGCTTTTCATATGCTGGGAATTTATCTCTCTCTACTGTATTTTCTACTCCATGCATCTGATGAAGTGGGTTTTAGCCTACAAAAACTTATGCCCAAATAAATGTGTTAGTCTTTACAGTCCCACAAGGACTCCTCATTGTTTTTGCTGATACAGACTAACATGGTTACCACTCTGAAACCTTACAGGGGATTGTTAACTATAGGCACAAATACCCCCTTTGCAGGAAATTCTGCCAGAGAGAGCTATACAGGAGGAAGCCTCTGAGATTCTCTTTGTGAAGCACTCCCCAATCATTCTCGCCCCAGTCCAACTGCAGAACAAGTCCTGATGTCCACCCACAAACCCTGCAGATTCCCTAGGATCTGCAGGGATCATCTTGTGATTAGGGCACTGGGATAGGATTCAAGAGAGCTGTTGTGGCTGTTACAGACATTCCTGCACTATTGCAATCCTCTCATACCTTAAGCCACTGCACCTGGAGTCAGAAGATTAAAAACATGAGCACTGAGATTTTCATGTAATTAAGATTTTAGGCTTTACAGCTGTGGGAAAAAAAAAACTTGAAAATGTGACTCAACTGTACCCTAAAACTCAGAAACCAGAAGACAGATAATAGGAACCTGACATTTAGTTGTATGTGGTTCTACTCACTAACATAGCACCCCCTGGTGTTGGACCAGGGCATTGCAGGCATTTTCATCCCTAGCTCCTCCTTGTTTACCACTTCTTTAGCCCTGCAATAGGGCTTCTTTAGTCCTGCAATCTTCCATAGCCCAGCCCTCAAGACAAGTCACCTCTTTCCAGTTCTGTCCCCTTCCAAGGGGAGAACAGTCCAGCTAAAAAATCCACAGCAACATCCAAACAGAAGATCCTTCCACCCCACAGGCTGTGTTGAAGTTTCCTACTTTTTCACCTCAATTCCCAGGGACTACAGAGTTCCTTCTTTACTCCTTTGGCTGAGCACTGACTTCCAGATTTTTTTCCATAGAGATCTCTCCTGACCATCTCCCCTCTACAGGGACCCTGGCAGTGTCTTCCTCCCAAGAACCTCCCTGTTTCTTACACATCTTATCTTAGGACCTTCCTACCAAATCCCAACCTGCTCTGTGGTTCTCTCCAGCCAGTCTTCATCAGGCCCTTCCCAGAGAGAGGGAACTCCCCTTATTCCTCTCCCTGGAATCTACTCCTTACCAATTGGCCTTTCCTCTCTATCTACTTCTCCATGAGCTTTTCACAGCTGGGATCACTAATTGTAATTGAGTTACCAAATCAAGATCAGTTGGGGGGGGGAGGGGGGGTTAACTGCTAAATCACTGACAAGGCTGAGCCCAACTCCCCTTAAAGAGCCAGCCTGCCTGCCACATTAGTATTTAAAAATCTCAGGATTTTTAAGCAAGTCTTAATGAGGCAGGCATGACTCATGATATTTGGAGTTAGTAATACTGCTGGTGCAGATACAGTCAGCCCCAAACTTCCAAAAGTGCCATTGATAATGAGTGCCCAACCTGAGGCCTGTTAAGATGGCTCCTCTAGTGCAGGGGTTCTCAAACTTCATTTTACCGCGACCCCTTCTGACAACAAAAATTATTTCAGGACCCCAGGAGGGTGACTGAAGCCTGAGCCTGCCCAACTCCCACTGCCCTGGGTGGAGGGGCCACAGCCCGAGCCCCAGCGCTCCGGCCTGGAGGGCCAAAGCTGAAGCTCAAGGGCTTGAGCCACAGGCAGGGGGCCTGCAACCTGAGTCCTGCCATCCAGGGCTGAAGCCCTTGGGCTTTGGCTTCAACCCTGGGCGGTGGGGCTTAGGCTTCAGCCTTGGGCCCTAACAAGTCTAAGCCAGCCCTAGCAACCCTATTCAAAGGAGGTCACAACCCACTTTGGGGTCCTGACCCACAGTTTGAGAACCACTGCTCTAGTGTATGTTAGAGGCCACAGAATGTCAGAGGGGAGAGGGTATGTGTGAGGAGGTCAAGGGTCTGACTGCACCTCCAGAACAGCAAATCATGTCCTCTTGGGTCATGGAGCATCAGTGGGCACATTAGCCAGGATTCCATCCTAGGTGTAGAGAATACTAACAGGGTATCCTGTCCTGCTGCTGTTTGAGTGTGCGGTGGGGGAAAAGCTCCCTGTTCTGTTTAACTCCGCAATGCGTCCACACAGCACAGGGCAAGATCTGGCACAGTCCATCAGAGCACAACCACTCCCTTTCTCAGATTTTATCTAGACTAGTCACTTCCAGCTCAGGTAGACATACACGTGCTAACGGCGATAGTATGCTAAAAACAGCAGCGTAGCCACAGCTGCATGCGAAGCAGGATGGGCTAGGCACACTGAATACGATCCCATCTGAAACCCTAAGTAGACCCTTGGGGTGGCTAGTTTGTCCTGCTGCGGCTGTGCTACTATTTTCAGTGTGTTACCTCAATGAGAGCTAGCGCGGGTGCCTCTACCCAAGGTGGAAATGACCCCTTCCCCCAGCCCCCGTGTAGACATGGCCTTATTATCTTTTTGCTGGCCAAATGTCTGCGCAAAATCAGAGAGTGCAGACCAGAGTGTGACGAGAGAATATTTGAAAGAGACAAAAAAGAGGAACACACAAAACTTCTCTTCCTTGCTCTAATTCAGAGGAAAACAGAAAAAATCCAAAATTGTGATCACTGCTACACATGCCTCAACCTCCTCCTGAGTGTAGTGCATTTCCAGGGAATCTCCGTAGGGCTGGGAGAGTCGTCGATTCCAAGGCCAAAAAGGACCATTGTGATAATCTAGTCTGACCTCTTATATACCACAGGACACAAAACTTCCCCAGGACAATTCCTAGAGCAGATATTTTAGAAAAACAGAGCCTGCTGGACTCCATCCTGCTTCCATGCAGGTGGAGGAAATCCATACACACAGTCCCCTCTCTAGGTGGATCTTGGAGTCACAATCAGGCTGTATGTTCTCATGCTGGTATTTTTCACAGTGAGCTCAATCCAGTCCCCTCTGAAATCAGTGGGAATTATGACAATGAATTCAGTGGAAGGAGGATTGGGTCAACCCAAAGTACTACAGTATTCAATAGTAATATTCAAAAACACGACAGCTTACAACAGAGATACTGCAGAAAAAGCAAACAGGCACAGGAGCTCAGAAGACATATAGGCAATTGAAACTCAGGTAGGAGACAGTTGGAACTACAGCTAGGATTTACGGGAGTCAGTGAAAGCCAATGGCAGCTGGGAGCCCAATTCCTTTAGTTCTCTGGAACTCCCATCCCACATCTCCGGGAAGGAAAGAAGAGGCAATGGAGGGAGAGCTACACGTGTGCGTGTGTTTGTGGGTGAGGTGGTTGAAATAATTATTCCAGGCACTCCCTTGCTCACTCTTGTAAGCTGTTTACAATAAGATAATATTCTCCTTGCAATTACTAGAGGTGGACCTCGATGCTACAACGCCCACTCAAAAAATGCTTACATTACCCTGATGCTGCCCTCACAATGTCTCCTCCATTGTTTTAGAATGAACTTCCAAATGTAACATTTCCTCAGAACTTTTCCAAGGGAAATTTCCTCAGGAACCTTTCCCAATGGTGCATTAAGAGACAGTGACAATACCTTTAACTTGAGTTGTATATGAAACGAGCACCTATGGTGGAATAGTTTGGGAGCACTAAGCACACCATAGAAGATGAGTGTTTCCACCCCACACTGGGTTTTATGCCATGAACCCCTCACTGGAAGCCCCTATTGAATGGCAAGTGGTTTGTGGTGCTTTTAAGAAATGAACATGTATTGCAGAAAACCACTGCTTTTCTGCGTATGGAAAACTCATTTTATTTTTGCATATAGCAAAGAAAATGTAACTTGTTCTCCTTCAAGAATTGATCATAAAGGCTTACATTACTGGAACAAATGATCCCTTGTCAAGAGCTTGGAATTTTCTAGAAAGGATGGGCAAGGAGACTTCCCTCCCCCTCCCGCCCCGCCCCGCCCCCCCACCACTTGCCCACCCCTCAGGGTTCTGAGAGTATAGAAGAGCATTCCCCGCCCCCCCAAATTTGTTTTTGCTTTCTGGTTCCTTTTAATTGCTGAAAGTGCAAGGAGCTTAGAGGTCACTCGTGTTTTAAGAGCCAATGTAAAGAGCTTAGCAAAAGGTAGCCATTTGCAGGGCACAACAAGTGCCAGGAACTATGCTACATATTATTGAGAGCCATCTACTCACTCTTCATCTGTCAACCATTTACATAGCTATGGCTACCTTTCATAAGTTCTCTCTTCTTATAGTGAAAACCTAGTAATTTTAATTATGTGCCTACTCTTTGAAATCACTGGGCAACTTCACAGGTCTTCCATTTTGTGTGGTTCCAGTCTGAATACCTTCCTTCTCCTGTGGTTTCCCCTTCGGAGATTTCTGTGTCGCTAGATTTTCTGGTATCACCTTTGACAACTCCTGAGGGTTGCCTATAAATGACCTCCTTTCACAGACCGTGCATCTGCATCAGTGTGAGAGGAACTCACCCCAGGCGTCTGTTGATGAAAGCTGCTCCCTGGTTGCTCTGTTTTTCCCACTGCATACTACACATTTACATTTCTACTAACTGCCTGTGTGCAGAAACGGCAGCCCATTACAGCTCTCTCCAGTACACTTCACTTTTGTACAGATATTTTTTTTCTCAGTCTAAAATAAATCACTTTAATCTGAAGCGCTCTGGTTGCTCTTTGTGTACAAAAAAGCATAATAGAAAATTGTGATACTGAGCTTAATCCTGCTCCTGTTGAAATAACTGGCACAAATCTCTTAATTTCAGAGGGAGCAACATCTATCTTCATGATCCCATCGTGTCCTTTTACTGTTCATGCAGAATAAGAAATTGGATTTAAAAAAAATCCTCCCCAAACACAATAAAAATACAAAGGAAATTCAATAAAACCCTTTTGTGATGCACTTTACAAGACCATTGAGGATCAGCAGCACTCAACACGCAGAAACATGGCAAATGGAAATTAGAAGCCCTGTGGTCCCTGACTTCATGGGTTTGGACCAAACCCTTAATGTAATTTTAATGTTGTTTGCACTGAATCATTGATGATGCTGGCTATTTCTCAGTGTGTATTTTATCAGGAATTTAGCAGCTTTTAAAACCACATTTTTTTCTCTTAGCCACCAATTACAAAAAAATAAAATAAAAACGTGAAAAGCATATTTCTGACAATTAGTCCTTATCTAGGACTGCTGTCAAACTAGATTTATGAACTATTATACTGCTTTACATTTTAGATGTGTCTACTGCTCTTACACGGCTGGTTGAATTCCCACAGAGAACTGGAAATCAAGCAGGAGACAATCTGCAAATATCTGAAAGGTGTAAACAGAAGGCTGGATTGTGACTGTGCTAATGCCTCCGCCCAACTCCTGTGTGCAAGGAACTAGGCACAGTTAGGCTGGAGAGCAGGGACCTATGAGGACCCAGAAGGAAGGAGAGCTCAACCCCTCACTTTCAAACGCTGCCGGAGCTGCTAGTCTGGCATGTGAAGTGCCAGGAGGAATTGTGTCCAAGTCAGTCAGAATTCTTCCAAGGGGTCACACTGCAGTGCAGCCCTTCCCTTTCCCCTCCACTGAGATCCAAAGGAGATGGAGTAATTCTTTCGGACTCTGTTGTGCCTGTTAGATGCTGTGCTGTGCAGCACTGCAGGATGTATGGAGCTGCACTGGCCAAGGGTGGCCCACTGTGCTATTGGGAGACGTTTGCCTTAGGAAAGCAGAATGGCCCCTGGAGTTCCAAGCCTCTCAGAGTCTGCATGCCCACAGTTTGTGGGGTGCATCTTACTTAATCCTGCTCTCTCCGGCAGATGTATGCACTGGAGGGACTAGAGCCATGTCTGCTCTACCTGCAGCCACCCTTCCCTACATTCCTTGTGCTGAGTGCTCTGAGGGTGTAGTAGACAGGATGCAGCCCTGGCACTTCCCAGAGCACAGGGCTACAATTCTCCCTGGCACTTACATGAGTCACACATGAGTTGGGAGAAGGGCTGTTCACACCCATCTCTATTTCACATCGACGAGAGGGCTGGGCACAATCTGTGGTGCATTAGAATTTAACTAAGAGACATGGGATGAAACTAAGAAAGCAAAATAGAGGTTGAATCTTAGGAAATCTTTCCAGGTTCAAGACACTTTGGACAGTGAACCACTCTCCTGTGGTGGGTGGGTATTCAGCATTGGCCTAACACTACTCCCATTACGGTCAATGGGAGTTTTGCCATGGAATTCAATGGGAGCAGAGTTAGACCAGTGCAAAGTGCTTTTGAAAAGCCCATCACACTAGAAGCATCAGGAGCCTCATTAAACCTAGAATGGACAAAGCCTTAAGAATGGTCTGGCCGTGGCTGGAGGACCTAACAGGGTTTTTCCATTTCTAACAGCTGTAATTCTAACATTGCCCAGTAGGTAGAAATACTGTTGTCTATGTATTTATTTCTGCATTTCTCTTTCCTCAGTCTTCTTAACTAGAAGTATTTGCCTGATATTAAGCAGGAAGGGTGTCTATTTCTAGTATACCCATTGTGGCCTGAGGGTCTCCATTAAAGTTAGGAGAGTTAAGTTAGGGGGCTGGGGAGAAAGAAGCTTTTTACTCCCTCCCCGTCACTGCGCAGCCACATAAGGGCCAGGCAGAATCTAGTCTGTAATAATTACTGGAGCAGCTAACTGCAATATCAAAAACAATTCAGTCACGGGAGTTGCTATAAAACTTTTATGAGTTGCTTCTAGGAAAATCTGCTGTTTGGGCCTGATCTGTTTGACTACAGTGGGTCTTGAAGGCACTCAGCACCTTACAGGATCATGCCCAAAACAGCAGACTTTTCAGTGAATGCCTCTTTTTCTGTACATATATTAAAAACAGACAACTCCCTCCCCTCTGCTAATAGGAGCAGCAGTATGAATCCCATCATGATATAACTACACTTCATAGTCTGGTAACAGTTTCCATCTCTGGATCCCTAAGCATTTAGAAACATTGGATAAGCCTTTCAAGGTAGGTAAGTTGTTATCCTCATTTTACAACTGTGGAAACTGAGGCACGGAGCTGGTAAAGGACATACCCAGAAAAACACAGGAAGCCCATGGCAGAGCCGGAAATAGGCCCAAATCTCCTGCCTCCCTGTTTTGTATCCTAACTATAAAACCATCCTTCCCCTCTAGCACCCTGTGCTAACCACAATTTTAAAATCTACCATGACATGTGATACTGCAGTTCCAAATGCAAAGGCCAAATACTCATTTAAAGTAGCACAATTTTCTCTGCATTGTCAGTTCAGCCTTTTTCTGGTATGTGTTGAGGAGACGGTCAGTAAATATAGTGTTCAGTTTCTTCGTTGAGTTGTCAATGTGGGAGATGAAAACCTTTGAACCTGACTGCAGACAGATTCCATGTTCCAGGCACATTGGTCTTATAAATGATAGAAAAAGAACTAATATATTGCAAGGTCTCATTCTACAAGCCTTCTGTAAGCAAAACTGCTATTAAAAATCAAGGGACTAGGCCCCAAGCAGTGAGACAGTTTGTAATGTGCAATTCTGCTTCATTGAAGAATTCTGGTGTGCAAGAATTCAACACAGCTTCTTACAGAAATGCAGGATTTGGCCCTGTGTAATTAAAATCCACGTACCTATTCAGAATTTTCTGTGTGTTTGAATCACAACACATGCTTCTGATGGTCAGTGTAGCTTTTTTCAGAAGATTACTGGTTACAGAATAAATACAACAGAACAGAAGTGAAAGCGTATCACCATTTAAATCAGAATTTAAATGTATTATGATGTTTTTGTTTCAGCACAGAGTACTACAGCTTTTTTTGTCTATAATATTGGGATAGGTGTGTTTTATCTCAAGAGGAGCTGTACTACATTTTACTACAGAGTGTGTAGTGCATGTACGAAGCAGTGTTCTCTGCAGGATTTCACTCTAGGATACCATGCACATTTTAGTATGCATGGAAAGGGATGAAAATGAAATCTCAGGAGGTAGGGTCTAATTGTTAAAGTGGAATAAAATGGCTATTTCTGGTGAAGCTGGAATGTCTGATATCAGTGCTGAGTATTATCATCAGAGATATATCAAAGCAGATAAGATGCTATCAGTTGCCCATGAGGTGTTATACAAAAGATGGGTACAGGGCTCAGTTTGGAGGATTTAGTAGATAAGGGAATGCAGTTCCTCTTGTCAAAATAAAGTACTTAGATGTCTAAAGGTAAGAAATGGAGTTCCTTTTTTAGCATTTATCTTTCATATTCTTGATTCAAAAAGTAAGCCCCTACAGTTCGCTTAAGCCACAAACCACCTTTACCTGCTAAGATATAATCCCAACTGTACACATTCATTATTTAGCCCTTCCTTATTAAATCACATCGGACCATCAGACCATGATGTTCAAGAATGAATTCAGTGACTCTTACAGGGTCCTTTGAAAGGGCTTGATCCCAGGTGTCAGATCCAAAGAGTGTCATTTTCCCTACAATATTACATTCAAAAGCACAGGCAGGTGTTAAATCCTGCTTCCAAACACAACTTGTAGAGTGGATACATCTTGGTCCCAGCTCTACTGATTTTCATTCCTGCAGTGCGCCCTGTCCATAGTCTCATAATAGTGGATATTATTTTCTAAGATGCTTTGATATCAATCAGAGGATCCTTTATCTTTTGATTATTTATTTCAGCTAATATTTTTCTTGACAGGGGGTCAATATTCTCAACTGTCCTCATTCCTACTTGAATTTCTGATCTTCCAATTTTGGCCCAATCATCATCTACCTCACTTCCATATATACCAACCGGTGATGGAATCCATAGAAAAGTCAATTTTATTGCCTTGCTCCCTGATTCTCCAAGCCTTCTTATGAATTGCATATATGATAGCATTCTAGTTTCTTCAAAAAGGAACTCAGGATCACCACTAGCAAGTTCCGTGGTTCCATTCTTTCCTTTTTAAGAGAGATAATCCAATCCAGACAGGGTCTACATGTAGGCCAACAAAAAACTTGTGGCCAACACTAGTAAAGGCTGTTGAAGGATCTGCATGAATGAGCATTGACACTACCTTTATCTATTCCTAGGAAGAGATAATGTATCTGAGGTTTTTCTATAGCACTTAACGTCATAGAATCAAATATCAGAAACAAGACTAATGTAGTCTCTGTGCTATATGCAAGCCAAAAGTCAGACTGAGGAGAATGTGAAGACTCCCTATGATGACAACTTTTACCACATCCTTTTTGATAACAATTCCTAAGAAGAGAAAGTTAGAGACGGAATAATTGATGAGATCACTAATGTTACAAGAGAAGTGTTAACAAAACTTCACCTTGTTCAGATGAAGCAGCTTGGCTACATAGTTACATAAGCTGATGAGAACTTTGGTAGCAGCTCCCATTGAATACTGAGGCATGTTTGGGGTTTTGGTCCTTCAGAATGTCCCCATGGGCACTCTGGGATCATGAAATTCCACTAAAGTTATATTTCTCTGGAACAATGGACATATCAACTTCAAGAATGATACACACAGGTAAGCCTTCTCAGCCTTCTCAGCAACAGGCCAACATCTGAGGACCTCATGGCCTAAGAAAATCAGACTGACCATTAATCTCACTACCTTCAGAATAAAATGTAAAACTTATACCCACATTGTAGCATTCTCACAATAAATGAACTACTAATGCGGGGGGTGGCAATAGAGAGACACTGATCCATAGGTGTATATTTGACAGGTGAATTTGTAAAATACACAAATCCTATAGTGATGGGTATGGGACCATTCTAATCTGCAGTCTTATTGAGCCTATCATTGTAGGATAAAAGTGCCACATCAATGGGCATTACATTGATTCCACCTATAAAGGACTCAAACTCTCCACTCTCCTTGATTTAGAGTGGTCATGTTTAAAAACCTTACAGTCTTCCATTTGCAACTAGGCAACATTGCCACAGCGTTTATGGCATCCCCTAGACTTAGTATGGGGAATACTCTGATGTCATCATTTAGTGACAAAGATAATTGAATAACATCTGCTATAAAGACTGGCCTCATCCCTGGTGGTTTTCTTCCAGAAAGGTATTACCAAGTCATTCAGGGCAGGCCTCTGCAATGAGATAAATGTTGCATTGTGTCCTAAAAGAAGCAAGAGTTGGGCTCATCCTTGAACTCTGGTGCTAAGAAACTCCTCTGCCTACAGCTCTCTACCTAGAATAGCCCTGGTCCTGGCTCCCAAGCGGTGTAGCCTGGGGCTCTCAGATTGTCCAGGTAGCTGCAGCCATTGTGGTGGGGTGCCGAGGGAGAAGTGGTCACGGAGGTAGCTTGATCTAAGCCCAGTAATGACTTTGAAGATCAGGATCACCATCTTGAAATGGATCTGGAATTGGACAGGGAATCTGTACAGAATATGGATCCTTGTTGAGAAGTGGTCTTCTGAGTTTATCTTTCTTAGGATAATCTCCTACTATATTTTCCACTTCTGAGAATACGTTCACCTTTTAAGGCTTTAAAAGTTTTTGCCCAGCAGGGAATTTTAGTTAATCTCCTTGTCACGGGGCACACCACTCACGGCTGAATTGGCGCCTCCTCTTCTGGTCACTCTGGGGGTTAGCTCAAGGACGACACTCCCACATCCACAGTTTGCACCCCATCACTCTGCCTCCGTGTCTGCCAGCAGCCTCTCCAGGAACTGCTGTGCCCTCTTCATCACTGGGTCCTCTAGCCAGTCACCAGCTCTGTTTCTTCACCCTTACCTCAGGGCCTCAGCATGTCAGTCCTAGCAGCCAGCCAGGAGCTTCTTCTTGTTCCCTGCCAGAAACTGCTCTGTCCATGGTGCTAGCTTCCATCCACCTGCTAGGAACCCAGTCCTCCCTTCTTGAGCTCCAGACAGTGACTAAACTCTGGCCCAGCAGCTTCTTTTATCTGAGCCCACGGGGGCCTGATTGGTTGCTCCCTGCAGCCTTACCCTGATTGGCTGTGCCCAATGCAGCATCTCTAGGCCACTTGGAGGACTCCCCTCAACTGCTCACTCCTGGGGTTAACCCCTTCTACACCTCCGTGAGGTAGATACCCCCATCACACTCCTCTTTTGTGCATCTTGCCTCCACATTTTTTAAGAAATCAATAAGGTCTCCTTGTGAAGACACCATTGCTTTATCAAGCTGGAGTGCATCACCTAGTTTTTCCTTTTATGCCATGTTGTTCTGGACTGGCAATTTCATAGTTCACCTCCCTGGCCTTCTACCGATGTTATAGGAACTTGGCCAAACTGGTACAACAGAAGTTTATTTTCACAACTAAGCAAATAGCCCCTGTGTTTTAAAACCTCTTGCAAAAGTTTTGCACTTTTCTGACAGCCCGCTGGATGGAATTCACCTCAGGAACAACCCATTAAAATTCTACGTATAATTTTGGGGAACAATAATTTCTTCCTGAGACATCAGTACTAAGTTCTCAAGAAACTGACTCTTATTATTCAGTGAACTTTAGTGCTCAGGAACCAAGCACAGAATTTAGGGCCAAATCCTGAGTTCCTCACTCAGTTTTTATTCAGTCATAATCAGTGGCAGTGTTGCCTATGTAAAGACTGAGTTTCAAGTCAGTAAGAACCTTCAGGTTTGGCTGTTAGGCACGATGTTGTGAGATTCCAAAAAAAAGACCTTCTCCCTGCTGAGTGTTATGAGCCATCTCTGTTTGTTTTCTCATCTCACATTAGATTTGCTGTTTGTGATTAGAAAACCAAATATCAAATTGCCAAGAAGAATAATGGCCCATCTGTGTCTATGCCTGCAAGCCTCAGAAATCAGCCTGTATCCTAGCTTCAGATTCCTCAAATCCAGCTAGCAAATGGCTCCACTGGATATTTGCATCTTCAAACATTTCTTAAAGTGTTCACCACATCTTGTTCTTGCTGATGTTGGCAATTTGATCCATAGTTAAATGTTTGTGTAAAGAAATTCTGTCTTTTTTAACTTCAATGCATGACCTTTAAATTAAATATTCTTTCAAACAATTTCTTGGCATCAACTCAGTCCTGTTCTTTAAGGGTTGTACACAGAGTTTTAATAGAATTGTCCCTTTGAGCTCTAATTCACCAGTTGGGCTAGATTCTTCTTCACTCTGTGTGGTGTAAATAAGGAGTGATTTCATGGAGGTCATTGGTGCTGCACCAATGTAAAACTGATGCAAATGAGAGCAGAATCAGGTCCCATGTCTTCATACATGGATTGCTTCTTCAGGATATAAAGATTGGTTTTGTGGTACTTAAAACTGTGAAAAACATGATTGCCTGCTACTGGGATGAAGCAATGTGAATGAAATTGGTGCCCATCCAGACAGCTAACACAAGGCCTATGCACCACTTAAGTCCCTACGAACCTTTATTTTGAAGGCTTAAGTGGTGCATAGGCCTCGTGTTAGCTGTCTGGATGGGGACCAATTTTATCCACAATGTTTCATTTGAGAGAGCAGCATTCTAAAGTTATGTCTGTTGCTGTGAAATAAAAAGATGGGTCTTGCTGCTGGTGCATCTGCTTTGGATATACAGGTGCTATCTTTAGGGTCCAACAGATGAAAGACAGTTATTCTGCCATAGAAACATAATGGCATGAAATATTAGCGTGTTCTCTATTGATCTGGATTATTAAAAGGGAGGTCATTCACAAGGTGATATATTGGTATGAAACATCATCCTGAAAGCTCTAAACTCACTTAATTCACTAAATGGGATGATCACTCAAACTGATCTGGACAGACCCTCAAATGCTAGTGAAGAGAAAGATGGATACAGATGTGCAGTACAGGCAATAGGAGGAAAAGCATCCTGTCTGACAGTTTTCATTCTTATCAAGGAAAATATGCTAGGGACAAAAATTCTGTGCCTGGTCCTGAGATGTGATAAGTTCCAGCAAATCCCATTGCCTTCAATGGTTGCTGAAGGTAAATCAGAATCTAGCAGGGTCAGTCCATTTATTAGGACATCTCTAGGTGTCTTACTGTTTCTAGCTTCACAACACATTTTCTTTGAAAAAATCTCAAGGACGTTAATGAGACTGGGTCACATGATAGAACTCTGACCAAGGAGCTCTAATCTAGTGCTAGAGTCATAGTAATAGATCTTTATAGCGGAGGAACTTTTAGCTCTCACTTGCATAAGGACCATTAACTAAAGACTCTCAAATGATATAGGATTCAGCTATCTTGCACCCAGACAAGAAACCTAACTTGACTAAATCATCAGATCCCTTTTCAACCATTTTCCCAAACAAAGCTCCTCCAGTTGCAGAGCCCTTTCAGGCATCATATAAACCGACATGCCTAGTTGCATATTCAAGAAATGCTGCATATAATGAGCCATCCTTTTGAATCAAGCTGTGGTTCATCTCAGCCTTCAACACTCTGGAATCCCAACAAATACGATTCTCAAACATAGTTCTGTGCACAGATCTTTTTTGCTTGATTACGTGCATTTTTTGAGCGCATATTGGAAACCAGTTTCATGCATTCTTTAGCTCCACACTGGTGCTGTTCAGCCAGTCACTGCAACTACTGGCTGTATTTGAGGGCTGTGCTACAGGTTACTTCATCTCTTTGACCCGGATCAAAGACCTTGAACCATACAACTGAATCTAGAAAAAATTGATCTTAATAAAATCTTCAGCCTCCATACAAGTACATCTGCTTCTTCTCTAGTATTTGAGAGCTGTCAGTGCCTGTTATCTTCTATAATTTGAAGGCTCAAAGCTTTGATAGTGGAAAATATCAAAGTGTCAGAGACTTGACAATCGTATTTTCACATATCATGGAAACATATCCCACCTGCTAGTCAAAAATGAATATCAGATTTATGACATTCCAAAAATCTAACCAGCAAAAGAATTTGTTGTTCCAGAAGAGTGGGCTGCTTTGTATACTCCCAGATTCAAACTGTGACTGCTTCCTAATAGACAGATGCTTTCTGATTTAGCACATACATTCATATTTAGATAGCTGGGCCAAATTCAGACCAGGTGCAACTCCACTTGTCTGTGGTCTTTCACAAGGCTGTTATATTCCTGTCTGTGGCAGTTCTTTAGATCATTTTTGTGGTTTTGGAGAATATCCATGATGTGATGTGTCAGGTTTCTACTCATAGGCATCACCATAATTCAGACCCACAAAAAAGTGATATCTATCTAAACATTCGGCAGCATCAAGAAATCTACTTGCCACTGCCATATGCAGAACTGTGATATCATAATACCTTGCCTGAATCATAGAACTGGAAGGGACCTCGAGAGACCATCTAATCCAGTCCCCTGCACTCATGGCAGGACTAAGTATTATCTAGACCATCCCTGACAGGTGTTTGTCCAACCTGCTCTTAAAAATCCCCAGTGATGGAGAGTCCACAACCTCCCTAGGCAGTTTATTCCAGTGCTTAACCACTCTGACAGTTAGGAAGTTTTTCCTAATGTCCAACCTAAACTGCCCTTGCTGCAATTTAAGCCCATTGCTTCTTGTCCTATCCTCAGAGGTTAAGAAGAATAATTTTTCTCCCTCCTCCTTGTAACAACCTTTTATGTACTTGAAAACTGTTATGTCCCCTCCCAGTCTTCTCTTCTCCAGACTAAACAAACCCAATTTTTTCAATCTTCCCTCATAGTTCATGTTTTCTAGACCTTTAATCATTTTTGTTGCTCTTCTCTGGACGTTCTCCAATTTGTCCATATCTTTCCTGAAATGTGACACCCAGAACTGGACACAATATTCCAGTCGATGCCTAATCAGCACGGAGTGGAGCAGAAGAATTACTTCTCGTGTCTTGCTTACAATACTCCTGCTAATACATCCCAGAATGATGTTTGCTTTTTTTGCAACAGTGTTACACTGTTGACTTATATTTAGCTTGTGATCCACTATGACCCCCAGATCCCTTTCCGCAGTACTCCTTCCCAGGCAGTCATTTCACATTTTGTTTGTGTGTAACAGATTGTTCCTAAGTGGAGTACTTTGCATTTGTCCTTATTGAATTTTATCCAATTTACTTCAGACCATTTCTCCAGTTTGTCCAGATCATTTTGAATTTTAATCATAGAATATCAGGGTTGGAAGGGACCTCAGGTGGCTCAAAGCAGGACCAATCCCCAACTAAATAATCCCAACCTGGGCTTTGTCAAGCCTGACCTTAAAAACCTCTAAGGAAAGAGATTCCACCACCTCCCTAGGTAACACATTCCAGTGCTTCACCACCCTCCTAGTGAAAAAGTTTTTCCTAATGTCCAACCTAAACCTCCCCCACTGCAACTTGATACCATTACTCCTTGTTCTGTCATCTGCTACCACTGAGAACAGTCTAGATCCATCCTCTTTGGAACCCCCTTTCAGGTAGTTGAAAGCAGCTATCAAATCCCCTCTCATTGTTCTCTTCTGCAGACTAAACAATCCAAGTTCCCTCAGCCTCTCCTCATAAGTCATGTGTTCCAGTCCCCTAATCACTTTTGTTGCCCTCCGCTGGACTCTTTCCAATTTTTCCACATCCTTCTTGTAGTGTGGGGCCCAAAACTGGTCACAGTACTCCAGATGAGGCCTCACCAATGTCAAATAGAGGGGAACGATCACGTCCCTCGATCTGCTGGCAGTGCCCCTACTTATACAGCCCAAAATGCCATTAGCCTTCTTGGCAACAAGGGCACACTGTTGACTTATATCCAGCTTCTCATCCACTGTAACCCCTAGGTCCTTTTCTGCAGAACTGCTGCCTAGCCATTCGGTACCTAGTCTGTAGCGGTGCATGGGAGTCTTCTGTCCTAAGTGCAGGACTCTGCACTTGTCTTTGTTGAACCTCATCAGATTTCTTTTGGCCCAATCCTCTAATTTGTCTAGGTCCCTCTGTGTCCTATCCCTACCCTCCAGCGTATCTACCTCTCCTCCCAGTTTAGTGTCATCTGCAAACTTGCCTGTTGAGCTCGACGATCTAGCCAGCTTTCTATCCCCTTTATAGTCCATTCATCCAGCCCATACTTCTTTAACTTGCTGGCAAGAATACTGTGGGAGACTGTATCAAAAGCTTTGCTCAAGTCAAAGAATAACATGTTCACTGCTTTCTCCTCATCCACGGAGCCAGTTATCTCATCATAGAAGGCAATTAGGTTAGTTAGGTATGACTTGCCCTTGGTGAATCCATGCTGACTGTTCCTGATCACTTTCCTCTCCTTTAAGTGCTTCAGAATTGATTCCTTGAGGACTTGCTCCATGATTTTTCCAGGGACTGAGGTGAGGCTGACTGGCCTGCAGTTCCCTGGATCCTCCTCCTTCCCTTTTTTAAAGATGAGCACTACATTAGCCTTTTTCCAGTCATCTGGGACCTCCCCCAATCACCATAAGTTTTCAAAGATAATGGCCAATGGTTCTGCAATCACATGCGCCAACTCCTCTGGCACCCTTGGATGCCGTGCATCCGGCCCCATGGACTTGTGCTTGTCCAGCTTTTCTAAATAGTCCCAAACCACTTCTTTCTCCACAGAGGGCTGGTCACCTCCTCCCCATGCTGTGCTGCCCAGTGCAGTAGTCTGGGAGGTGACCTTGTTCGTGAAGACAGAGGCAAAAAAAAGCATTGAGTACATTAGCTTTTTCCACATCCTCTGTCACTAGGTTGCCTCTGTGACAGTGCCCCCCATAAGGCTTTATGGAAATATGCTTATGAATATATATGACATAACTGGAATATGTTCTATGCTACATATGCCATGTAACATATCTATGCAAAGGTTATGATCTACTGAATCTATTTATCCTATTTGTATGCATGTATCATTTTTGTATTCAAAGTTATGAATATTGGCCATGTACTGGCTTGATTACTAAATAACCTTAGTAAAGCATTTGGTCAGTTACTGGAGAAAGAAATTCGTAAAATTAAGTGCCCAGTCAAGAAGCACTTAAGCAACAATGCATCTTGGAATGCTCCAATCCACATAAGAAGTCTTCCTAGAGCCATTCAAGATACCATGTGGCCAATGGCTTCTGCCTGTAAAACTGTGAGTCATGCATGGACATGTGATTTGCTCAGGTGACTCCAGAACTCCATCTTGGAGCTGGACTTTGCAAAGGAGAAAGGAGGGGGTCTCCACCCACAAGAGAAAGTCTATTTAAGATCGTGGGAGACCCCTCCATTTGGTCACACAGAGCTGAGGAAAATATCCCTTGACTTTGATTAGATGAGCATTGACCCAGGTTTAATTAATTAATTAATGTTCGCTCAGATGGAAGGTGCTACAGAAATGCAAATATTGATATATTTACTTTCCCATTAGACATTTTTCTGTAGCAATTTTCAGCAGTAAAGTGATAGCCATTTTGCTAGTTCAAATATTTACCAAGCCAATCTGAAGTTTTTCTTCAATTCACCTTAACCACACACTAAAATCTAAATTTCAGTTCAACATTATGACTACTGGAGGGAAATGGTGTTTTTTTCACTTGGAAGCAATTTCTTTTTGCGGTGTTCTTCTTGTATCTGTACCAGTCTCATTAGGGATGCCAGCTATGCCTCAGGCTGCTTCTGCTCAGCTAGCTTCAATATCTGTGGCTTGTTCTTAAGTAATGCAAGTGGCAGCCTGAAAACACAGTGATAAATCTGCCAAGATCACCTTGTTCAATTCTTGGGCACATTGTGATCCTGAATTCCTTATGTATTCAAACTGTCCACTGAAATCAAAAGAAGTTTTGGGGGTGGAAAGAATGCAGGTCAGATCTCTGCAGTTAGGTCAATTAAATGGATAGATTTCTTCCCTCCAATCTTCACTGCTTGTGCAGAACATTAGTATGTGACTCCACAATACTGGATACTAAAATGTCTGGTAGAAAGGCCTTTCATCTCAGGATCTCAAGGCTCAATACACACTACGAAAGCCCCACAACATCCCAGTGGGGAATCAATGTACATATGGCTAAAATGATGCACAGAGAGTTTAAATGACTTGTCCTCAGGGTCACACAAGATTTTAGTGGCAAAGTAAGGAACAGAACACAACAGAATAAAATCTGTCTGCCTGTTCTCTGCTTTCCTTATCTGATTCCAGCTCCGCCAGCTATGGAGCAGTAGCCCAGTCAGTGAGAGATTAGGAATCCTTCGACTACTCTGGACCACTCACATTCACCCTATTCTGACCCATCCACTCTGAAGTATTCGAGCTAGCATGGCCATATCTACTCTATGTTTGTTCTGATATGTCCCCTGCTTTCTCATGGCTTTAGACTGTAAGCTCTTCACAATATGGACCTGTTGATTGTTCAGCACAGATCGCTCATTCTGTGGTATCACATAAACCAATGAAGTAATATAATATTCTGTGTGAACTGTCTGCAGGAAGGATTTAGGTGCAGAGATGATGCAAGATGACTCCAGGGTCCACAGATCCATTACTAATACGACTGCTGCCAAAGCCCAGAGCTATATTCAGTTGGCAGATGGAGGTCTTTCCTTTAGGGAGAAGAGGGCCAGAAGCAGAGAGGATAAAAATAAAACAAACATTTGTGTTTTTCTCCCAGCAGAGTGACACTTTGCTCCGCTACAACCTCAAAAGCTGAAGAGAATGGCAAGGCTGACACAGCTGTCTTGAGCACAGTTCCCTAAATATTACTAAAGCCATGATTGCCAGATAAGATCAGAGATGTAGGAACCATATGATTCACAGACCTCTAACACAGCCTTTCACACACAGAACAATAAAATATACCAGTCTGAATGCATGTTTTGATAGGTAATGTGAAGTGGAGGGGTACGGTATGAGAAATCCATTTGGGACACATGGTATGGGTTACAACTTGCACAAAGGGCTGGTCTTCTGGTGGAAATAATATCTAGAACTGTAAGGAAGAGCTTAATTGAAGGCTGCAGGAAAGGGGCAAGGAAGGACAGTGTTATATTTTGATTGCAAAAAGTAGGATTAAAATGCAATCACTTGGCTTGCAGTGGCTTTTTTATCCACTCAGACATAGATAAATTCACAGCTCCTCCATCCTGTCTTTCTCTTCTCAGTGTCCTTCTCTAAACTCCCTACAGTGTTCTTGAAGTACAAATTGCATTTACTAACTCCTGCTCAAATCAGTTAAACTTAGACACAACGTACAGGGAATAAAAAGGAGAGAGAAAGTAGGAGAGTGATATAACAACTTATTACAGTGTAGAACATAGCATAATGAGGCCCCGATCCCTGATTTGGCCTCTTGACATTACTGTAATGTAAATAACAACAGATTACCAAGGCATAGCTGAGGATCTAGATAAGAGGAGACGCATTACAAGTGACTACTTTTGGAGGATATGGACATTAACACAACAGTAATTCTTGGTACATATATAGAGCTTTTTATCCTCAAAGCTCCTTATACAAGCTTTAAGACATGCACAAAGTTACCTTCTATACATGTAAGAAGTTTAGCAATTAAAATAGATTAAGAGGCACAAAAATTGAGCAATACTTTTGGACTTCTGGGCAATAATTAGAGAACAATAATCTATCGTTCATTCTCTCTGTCCTTAAAGGGTAGGTGAGCTCTCCTTCCCCCACTCTCTGATTCATGACTCTTCACTGTAACTCCACAATACATAACATTTTCTCCCCTTTATATACTGTTACCAGATGTGAACTCTCCAAACAGTAACAATGACCGGCACAGAGTTCTCCTGACTTCCCCTACTACCTCTCAACAGTGTCTTTATTATTGGTACTATTATTTCTCACTGGGCTGATTTAACCTCCCTTTTACAATTCCTATTAATGTTAAGCACAATGCATGCGCCTCCTGAAACTTCCTTGGGCTTTCAGAGATCTAGCTGAAACAGAACACGTACCGTCTGGGTTTTGGAGAGGAAATAGGTTGGTGGTAGATGACCAACTTTTCCACTAATGCAAAAAGTGATCCTAATATTTGGGCCTTAATTCACTTATGTGAGTTTCATTAGCTGGGCTTCTGGAACACAGTTATCTCTAGCTCTTTCCCAGCCATCCCCTGCCAACTCCAATGCATCCACTAATGAGAAAGCTATTTAAATATTAGACAAATGCATAATTCTTGCTATTATATATTACAGACCTTGTTTATTTACTGGCCGTTATACTCCCCTCTTGCTTTTTTCATATTAGCACATTATGTTTCTTCTTTTCACATGCTTTTGCTCTGGTTCTTTAAACAGCTTCAAAGGGGGAGGGATCCCCATGCTCATGAAAGCTCCACTTTGCAGATCAGATCTGCTGGGTCCTACTGTCTCTATCTTTCCAGAGAGTTAATATCTCCAAGGCTCAGGTTTGCTTTTATCTCTCATGCCTGTGCAACCCAGACAGCTGCGCCTATCCTCAGCAGTCTCGACTGAAGAACACTAATTCACATCCTCTTGTTATTGCCATGAGGAATACACAGAGGTTCTTTCTCTTTGTAGTGGTTTCTTTTTCTTTTAACGGTGAGTGTCTTTTTGGATAGAGTTTGTAGAACAATTGTGGCATTCAGGGAAGAGGAGGGAGCAATGGGGTTATTGATTTCAAAATGTCTCTAACTTCCAGGGGGATAGTTTACAGTCATCAGAAAGATGCATGAAATCTGTTATTTTAGTGCTGTTTTGTCTTGTGTAGTATTAATGAAACCAGGATGTAGCAATGGTAGCCTGGATTTAACATAACTCAATAAAAGCCAAAGTCAGTAGGAAACTATGATCATGGAAGAATATTCCTGTAAATGCCGCCTGGATCACCTATGATAGTGATGGGGATGTGTTTAGAGTGACTGTAAATAGTAAGGAGAGAAGCGTGGCTTCAAATAATGTATTGCACAACTGATGAATGCACAACTGATTCTACAAGAACAAGGCAAATATTTCCTTATGCTTTCTGATTTATTTCCCAGATTTCTTGTTACCTAAATACTTGATTAATAGTATTTAAATATTGTTTCAAATAAGTTTATGTAAATATATGTTAAAGTATTCAATCATATATTAAGACCATTTCCTATAGCCTATCCCTATTTTCATATACAGAATTTAGCCAACACATAGACACAAAAATCAGGCAAGAGTATTAGTTTAGTGGTGGTGGTAGAAATGAAAGTCTGATTCCCAAATGACTAACCTTCCCTTCTGATCATTGTTATTTCTGCACCCAACATTTTCTTACTTTATTCATAAAATGTAGTTTAAAAAAAATCTGTTTTGAAACATAATATTTGAAGAGTGAGGCCTAGTTTAGATTTAACAAAAAAAGAAATTAAGACGACAAGCTTTGAGCCCTGTAAATATTTGCTATTGCTTTGCATTAATTTTTTATTGGAAATTAAAACGAACTTTAAAATGAGGCTCCATTAGATGCTACTCTGTATTGGAACAACCGGCATTAATACTATACCACACTATAATGCAACAGCAATGGATTTTACATAAATAAATAATTTTACATAGAATATTTTGAGAAGTAATAACAATGTCAGTAAATAATGTAAGAGGAGACAATGGAACATTCTTATTTCTCTTCCCTGACAGTAGGAGAGAATCTGGCAAGTTACCATGGTCCATTTAGTCATTTTGCAGGGGGAAGGAAAGAAAAACAAAAGAAGTTAGTCTACACATAGAACAATATGCCATTTCTAAATATGATTCAACATTTGTTAAAAGGTCTCAAAAGTCAGGAAAACAAAGGAAATGTGATTTATGTTTAGTTTTGCAGTTTAGGTGTTCACAGGGCACTCAACTGTAGCTGCCAACTTTACTCCTTACTTCATTCTGTGGAAATCGATCCAACATGTTTGTTGTGATGTTCTCAAAGTGACCAGCTGTTGAAGGTGGTGAGTAGCTATTTCAATCTCATTTTACATTATTAAATGCTAGATCATGTAAAAGAGAAACTTTACACTGATGCTTTAATAAAACATATGATTTTGTTTCTTTTAGTATGAAATGCAAAATATGGTGGAAGGAATTTGTCGTAGCAAATGAGCTGTGGAAAGAAACCTTGCTGCTGAAAGGTATATTGTAAGTTACATACCAGTTTGGATTTTCTTTCATTGTACTGTAGCGTGTCCACTGCTGTTATGACAATTTGCACCAGCTGAGGATCTGGCCCTAACTGTTTTTCCCATTTCTGTTTTCAGTATGTGAAAAAAATATGTACACCTCCTAATTAGAGCTGCTTGATTATTCTTGTTACAATCGTTTGTCCAAAAGCATCTGTCTACTCAAATGCAACATTTTTGTTGGTTACTGCCATTTGGAAAACATTTTGTCAAGGAAAGAAGCACTTAAAAAAAGAAAAAGTTTGAAATACATTGCCACTGACATTGTGAAATATATAGGACCTTGTCCACTTGGCTATTTTGCTTTCATTAGGTGCCATCCAATTAATATGTAGTTTGGCAAACAGAAAGTAGATTATAAAACCGGCTCAGGAACAAAAATAATTTTTAGACACTACTTGCAGGCATAGTTTCATCCTGGAATCTTTAAGTCAATGCGCTGGTGACATCTAGTGGCATCCTATCTGTGCATCTGAATGATGATGAATTGTCATTTAAAGCTAGATATGAATGGATAAGAATCATTTATTCAAAGAGTTCCTTCTCATTACCTTGCTTGTGACTTGCCCAAGAGCAGCTGATAGTTTCTTAAATGTACACATTATTTGAAAATATTTGCATAAGACTTTCTCAAAATAATTCTTAGTCTGTAACTCATTTGTGAACAATTCATTGCAAATATTTGATATTCCAAACATGAGCTGTTCTGATTGGACTCAAGTCCCATGGGATGTTTTGGTTTCCTACTTGGATGCAGATAAGGTTTAGAATCAGATTTCAAATGGAGAATACTCATGAACACAAATTCAAAATTCACCTTCTGCAAATATTCTGCAGTATTAATTTACCATTGGCCATTCCAGCAGATATCGCAGGGAGTAAACTCATTTGCTAGAATAATCTCAGGCAGGGGTGTGAACACTAATACAGAGAATTAACAAAGATATATTCACTGAAATTTGTTAGCAGGGGTCACTCAGCTCCATTTAATTCATACCAAACTGCACTCCATTTCTATCTGGCTTTCTTATACAAAGAAGCTAGAGCACTGGATTTGTTGCTGAGACTATTTATACATTGAAGTTACCTCACTGATTTTAAAACATCTTTGTGTTTAAGCAGAGATACTCTTTTCAACTACCTCAAGACATCACCTCTAATAAACACACAATTAAAATTAATCACTCTGGGTCTGTAGTATTTCTCACTTTCTTCACTATATAGATATTTTTACTCTATGTTAATGAGAAGATAGAATAGAAAAGAAAAGAAAGCAAGCCCAGAGTTCAGCATGGATCAGCACAATTCTATCTTGTTTGGCCTTTGATGAGACAGATTTGGATTTAGAAATGCCACAGCTAGTATGAATATGATATTAAAATCTCATATGGTACTATGTTTTTTGACTGAAAACAAAACAAAAACAGCCACCCAGAAGCACTGGCCTGCAAAACTTTTCAAATAATTTGGAACATTTTTGTGGCGTCTGTTCTGATGTGCAGAGCTACAGTTATCTTATTTTTTTCTGGTGATTCATCACATAAGAACAATTCTTAAGTAGATCTCTCACATGGGAGAAAGAAAACACAGGTTTCAAGATATTCTAACTGAAGATTGTCTAAAACCAATGCTCACAGAAAGGCTTGTGAGAAGGGTGTGATCAGAAGTGTTAAAGCTGAATACCGATTTCAAATGTGGACATTACAATTCTCTTTCTGGAGCATACGAGGAAATAACAAAAGTTGCAACATGAAACATCCACTTTATACAGTATTCTGGTGCAATCCTGCACCACTGTAGTCAATGGGAAAAAGGCATCTGGCGCAAAGAGACAGCCTCCACTGTAACATATTAGAGTTGCTTGGATTCATAGGAAATAGAACAGCCTCAGCATAATCTATCTATGCTGCCCTGCTGCTTCTGATGGACCAAAAGCCCATAGTCTTTACGGCTGATGCAGATACACACTGTTAGTATCAGTAGGTTAGTGTATTTCAGGAATAGAGCCCTGGGTTCAAGCCATGACTGTTCAAAATAAATGTGGCAGTCTTCTCCTACCATGTATCCACCATACAATTATAACATTCAAAAACCAGTCAGAGAACACTTCAATCTCTCTGGTCACTCGATTAGAGACGTAAAACTGACAATTCTTCAACAAAAAAAACTTCAGAAACAGACTCCAACAAGAGACTGGTGAATTGGAATTAATTTGCAAACTGGATACAATTAATTTAGGCTTGAATAGAGACTGGGAGTGGATGGGTCATTACACAAAGTAAAACTATTTCCCCATGTTTATTCCCCCCCTCCCACCACTGTTCCTCAGTAACAGCTCATCTTAAGTGATCACTCTCCTTACAGTGTGTATGGTAACACCCATTATTTCATGTTCTCTGTGTATATAAATCTCCCCACTGTATTTTCCTCTGAATGCATCCGATGAAGTGAGCTGTAGCTCACGAAAGCTTATGCTCAAACAAATTTGTTAGTCTCTAAGGTGTCACAAGTCCTCCTTTTCTTTTTGTGAATACAGACTAACAGGGCTGCTACTCTGAAACCATACAATTGACAGTCTTTGCTCAAGAGAGTCCCTGAACAGAGGCAGCACCGGTGCTGTAGGTCAGGATTGAGATGCTGATTCAGCAAAACACTCAAAACACATGCTTAGTTTAAATAAGCGCTTAAATCCCACTGATTTATTTGAACTGAATTTCACCAACTTCATAGAATATAAAAAATGAAAAGCTAGCTAAGTGCTTTGTGACTCTCAAATGAGTCTCAGGATGGAAAGATCTGAATGGTGTCACTGAAAGACACAGTTTGTTTTCTGTCTCATTACAAAACCTCACTGAGTGGCAATTCTAGGCATAAGGTAGTGGAGTATGCAATATTCTTTGGGTTAGATCCTCAGCTTCTCCAGAGAAAAGGATGAGGAGAGGGGGCAAGGCGGCTTAAAGCCACCTTTGTGCTTACCAATTGCTGGGGCTGCCAAGGACCAGTCTGGCCCTGGTGTAGCTTAGAGCAGTCTAAATTACACTGGTTGGGGATCACTGGAGAATCGGCACTCTAGCCACATATTCTAAGCCCAGCCCATACACCAGCTGGCAGTCTGGGAGGGGGGCTGATGCAAAGGAAGTTACACCAGCTCTACACCAGCTGAGGTGTACTCCTCTATTTCAGAGAAATTTCAGCTGCCAGTTTAGTGCAACTTTACAGCTCTCTTGTAGTGCCAGAGAAGCTCAGGGGCCTTACTGAAGGGCAGAATCTGGCCTTTCGTGTCCATAACATATTAGAAAAAACACCAAAGACAACATTTGCATGACAGAAAAATTACCCTGAAAGCATCCCAGCAGTGAAATTAATCACAGTACAATAAACTTGGTGGAATTTTTCACTGCAGGACTTTGTGAATATCAGCAGCTAGGAACAGGCAGCTATTAATAATGAGGAAAAGAGGCAAACTGAACAAACTTTTTGACATTCAAAAGAAGAAAATGCTACTTTTCTATACAGTTCCCAGGCTGGAGCATGAGCTAGGGGTTAGAGTTGACATGGGGAGGAGTGGGTAGAAGGAGTGTCAAGGATCCTGCACCTATTTCCAGATAGTATGTTGGCTTTTGTTCTGTTACTGACTCAGTCTTTGACCTTGAGTGTGTCATTTCAGTGCAATTCTCACTGAAATCAATAGGAGTTTCACTCAACTGAAACATGCTGTAGAAAGGCTAGGTATGATCATCATCATCATCTTCTTCATTAACTTTATTATTCTGTGTCTACCCAGAGAGCAGTCAATTGCCAGAATATGTAATTCAGCCCTAGGGAAGAGAAACACCAGTGGTACCAGCCCATCACTTCCACAAGAAGAAAGGAGAGAACTGTGATTTGTTGCCAAAGAGGTGATGTTATATGTAATAGTTCATTAATAGTAATCAACAAGAAAAAACAGCTTTATTATTGCATGTTATAATCTGAGCTCTTTAAGAACAGCAGTGGAACATCAACGCTCTTCTGGATGAGAACAAGTCACATCCTTTCCCTACCCACTTGAAGCTGTCCCAGCATGCACTGGAGTAACGGATGAAAGGGCAGCATACTAACAATTTTGACGTATGTTTTCAATTTTCCATTTTGGTGAAATAGTATAGGGCTTGCATTTGTTACTCTTGCTGCTGTGACTGAGAGTAAAGAGACAGACACAGGAATGAACTGCTAGCTCAGCTTTTTACCATCTGCATTAGATAACGAGGTCTCGCGAAACATTTTGAATGATTGTTACACTTATCCTATGCATTTCTGTAGAAATGGATACCATGACATACAGAGTAATAACTCAACAGTAAATAAAAATCTTTTCCCACCTGGCTGCTACTTGTCTGGAAATTCTTGACCTGAGCAATTCAGTCTGAATTATTTTGATCACATTTGGTAATTGATCACATGGTTGTCTCTTGTTATGATAGTATTTTCAGAGCTGGAGAGCTACAGAACACACACTGAGTGGTCATTGCAACAGACATCATCTCAAAGTGGCACTTCTAGCTCATAAAGTAAGCAAGATGTTAAATGTCAAGCAGAGCTTTTTCTAAAGGGCAGGGGAAATCTTCACTTTTTTTCAATGATCTTTAAGATCCTATGCAATATGTAACATCTGCCTTGAATTCAAATCTAAGCTGGCTCTCCTATCCAAATGGACATGTTCAAAAGTATGCTTACATGGCATTCCTAGTTCAGGCATACTGTGAGCCGAATATAAAGATGAATAAAATGTGCACACTGTCAACATACTGCATATGGATACTCAAGTTGGCTCTTGAATGCCCCATCACCCGATTGTAGTGACTACCGTGTCAAATCGATGGCCCATATGTGAGCCCTAACTTACATACCCACATGTCCCATGAGCCAAACTGTCCTCTCGCTTACTAAGGTACATCTTCAATGTGGTAGCAACGACGTAAATGTGAAGATAATTTGGGATCTTGTCTTTTTATAGCTATTACGCCTTAAAATTACCAGAGGCTACACAAATCACCAACAGGAGATATAATTTCTTTTTCTTAGGGCTCTGTGAAAAAAAATCCTACTTGATGAAGAAACCAACTTTTCACTGGATTTTCAGAGTGAAAAATATAGTGCCTGTATGAAACACCTTGTTGCTGTCAACACCACTGACTGTTGGGAATTCCAATGCTTGAGACTGCAATGTCATCTTAGGCAGTCCACTGGCTGAAAAGACATCACACAACACTCTACCAACCCCATCTGGGTGTCAGTGACTCACCAGACTGGCAAAGTAGGATCTGAGGCATGGAAAGAACACTGCCCTAGAAGACTCATGGCTTACCAGAGATTTTTTCTCTTTGGCTCAATGCCAATCAGGTTGGATCTGAATAATTTTTTTTTTACTGGCAAAAAGAATGTTGTGAGCAGAGGATGTGGATATTTATGCAATTTTTGCTTTTGTAAAATTTCACAAATCTCTCTCTTTTCACAGTGGAAAATATGCAAAGTGAATACTTTGCATTTTGCTTAGCTTCGTCTTTTCAAACACAGGCACTGATCACTGCTTGTTGTATATCTTATCTTCTCCCATGGAAATGTCAATAAAGTAATTAAAGGTGTGAGGCTAAGCTCGTGAGTGTGCACCATGGACATATTTGCAGAGAGAGATGGTATACATTTCTGTCACGCATTGTGTAAATTTGCTATGCTATCAATGCCTTGCTAGATGCTGGTTCTTAAGGGAATGAGCAATGCTAATATTCACCTCAACCTCTCCAGAAAGGTTTAACAGATCCTGCTCTGAGATGTGAAAGTGTTTGGGTGGCTATATCCTACATTTTCCTCATTTAAATCAGAAGCAAAAATACTGAGAGGCTCTTCTTGTAGCATTTCTAACCTGGGCATAATCCAAAAGTACCACGATTCTCAAGAGAAAGCCTGTTCTCAAGAGATTTTAGCCCAGTTCTAGGTCAAATTAAGCAACTCTTCAGATATAAGCAATTCAACCACTTGGAGGATTATTGGATACAAGCTTTCTGATGACTGGTCCTCTTTGAGTCTTACTGACATGCTACAGTGTATTGAGCATGCTACCCTAATGTATTATAAATGTGAAATATTTGTAATGCTTAATGGCTTTTACTGCACATAACTGCTTTGCAATGACTATGTTTTTAGGAATATTGGGAATGTACGTGAAGAGGGTGTAAAGGAGATAAATATTACCCAGCGTCAGATTATCTCCCCCTCTCCCCAGATTTTTTGGGGATAGAGTTACTTGCTTATTTGAAAGAGGAGAAGATATTTAAATTACTGATATTTCTATCCCCTGGACCAGAATGTCTTCTCATTCACACCAGTATAAATCAGAAAGTAACTCCATTTACGTCAGTCAGTGGAGTCACACCAGTTCAGAGTTACTCTACATTTACCATTTTAACTAGGAAAATAATCTAGCCCTTATATAAATTTCCTGCTTCCTGTGGAGGATTTGTATCCCTATGAGAAGCTGCTGGGGTCTCTAACAGCAACAGTGTTGATCAATAAGGCCCAAATTCTGCTCAGGGTTATACCACTGAAGTCAATGGAGTTTCTCCAGATTTACACTCATGTAACTCAGAGCAGAATTTGCTTCTTAATCTATTATGTTGTCAACAGTAGTTTGCAGAGGACAACACTGGGAGCTTCGAGAACATAAGCAAGAGCCTAATAACGGATTTCATTATCTCTGGAGTTGTGCCATAGACTACTTCAACTAATAGAAAATGTTCTGGATTACTTGATAACCTGGAATCTCTCAGATGTTATATTTCACAAGTCACTTAAATAATTGGTCACCTAGAATTTAAAGTGTTAATATTATGGCTACTCCATATCTCAGTTTTGGTTTCCAACTGTCAGAAGGCCCAAGTCTAGAATAGTGCTTTTGATTCTGCTATACTTCATCAAAATAGTCTAGAACCAGAAATATATAGTGCTCTTTAATCATTTGAAAACCTTTCTAAAGTTTATCCCCAGGCTCTTCCCTATAAATAGCGCACACTTTTCCTACCATACATGTGCCTGGGATTCCTCCTTCATCTTCTAGGACAGTTAAAGGGGAGATTTTCAAGTCACAAATGGGATTGGACATCTGTCTTCTGGGTCTTCAGAAATCTCTTCCTAAAACAAGAAAAAGGACTTCCAATTTCTATTTCACACCATAACACAGAGTACCTATTGCTTTGGTGCTGCACTGATGAAGAGTTTCCAGTTTTAACATGAAAAGCAAAGGAGTAAATTCTGCCTTGATTTATGTCTTGCCCAACAAAGCTGACTTCAGTAGAGCAGAATTTGTCCCAAAAGGCTTTCATAATAAACCCAGATCCTTCTGTTTCACATTCGGTTAGAATCTTTCAAAAATCTAGAGCTTTTCTTATTTGATTTGGATGAGGATTCTGCGCTGCAATGCTCTCCTCATAATGTAATCTCTTCTTCATGTTGGGATCCTGTTCTGTGCTGTTTTACAGGAAGCGACGCAGCAGATGCTGAGGAGAAGCTAATGAACCACCTACTGAGCCCTGCCAGGTATAATAAGTTAATTCGCCCTGCTGTCAACTCCTCACAGTTGGTATCTATAGAACTGCTGGTTTCCCTGGCACAGCTAATCAGTGTGGTAAGTTTGAATAAGATGTGCTTTTTCATTCATTACTATTTGTACAGAACTTTGAAGAGGTAGCACGCTCTGTAGGTGATAGATTGTATTAGCATGACTGTCTCTGTTATTATATGGTTTATATAATCATAAGTGACATGGGAAGATACATATGTTTTATTATCTATTTGTCCATCATGCAATATTCAGAATGTGTAAGTGTAACCTTTATTCAGGCAAAAGGAGATCTCTTCATTCCTAAACTATAAAGTACTGAAAAATACAGAGCCAGATCCTTAGCTGACACAATCTGGCATAGTTCCATCAACTTCATTAGAGCCACACCAATTTACAGCACATGATGATCTTCTCCATAATGTGTATAATGATAAATTATCTTTTGCTGTGTACAGTGAAAAAATGTGGTATGGTCTGAGCACAGAAGTGAGGGCCAGGAACTCCTGTCCAAGAGCTCTGAATCTCTATGGGGTCTAGACCAAATCACTTAGGAAAGGACTTACCTAATCCCTATTTAGGACAGCAATTAGATATATGCTTAACTTTTGCATGAGCTTTAACTTAAATGGAGTTCAAGCACATTCTTAAAATTAAATATGTGCCTATGGTGGTCCTCACTCAGGGGTTGATTGGTCAGGTAGTGTCACCTAGTGTTCAGGGCTAAGGCCTATGTCCTGCAGAGGGGTTGTTGGTAGGGGAGCCCAGGGCCCTCCCACTCCACCGGGCTCCGACCTAAGGCCCTTTGAGGGCTATCAGTCTGATCTGACAGCGGAGGCAGCTTAAGGCTGCCCTCCCTGGGCCACTTCCTGTCTCCCCCCCGCGATTGTCCCAAGTCACCATCTGGGTTAAGGCGGCATGAAGGCTGCCCATTCACCCCCACAAAGCACCTTCTGGTGGTGGCATGCAGCATGGTATCTCCCTTTCTCAGGCGGCAACTGCCTTCTCCCATGGTATGGCCACCTTCCTGTGCCAGCTCAGCCCAAGGGGCTTTCCCCTGCTGGGGTAGTCCAAACAAAAAACCTAAGGGAATTACCAAAGTCCAAAGCTCATATGAGGGGGAGAGTGAAATGCTTTCCTCTCAGGCTGTCTCTGTGGCAGGTCCTCCCTTCCCTCAGGGAGGGACCTTTGGGCAGTTATCTTAGGGAGAAATTTCTGCCTTCTTTCTGCTCTCTTCCTTGGTCTGCCCCAAAATAGCTGTTCCCCAGCCTTTTAACTCCTCCTCCAGTTGGAGCATATCCTATAGGTATGGCAGGGTAGGGCTGCCTAGATCCAAGGTAAGACCTTAACCCCTTGTTGCCCAGGTGGGGTTTGTACACAATGCCTAAGAGCTATTCTAGGACTGGATGCTGCACCAATAAAGGCAATGGAGGTTTTGTTATTGACTGCAGTGGGAAAAGCATCTGGCCCATAAATAGGGTTATGTCTTGAACTCTGCCTCAGTCCCCCTAGCTGTAAAATGGGCATAGGAGTGACCTGCCATGGTTTTTGTAATGATGAACTAGTGATTAATTATAAAGTACTCTGAAGTTGGAAAGTGACATATATTTCTAATTTTGATATAAGACAGGAAGCAGAAAGACACCGATGGAAGTAATAGGAAGCTGCATGAATGCATGCGTTTGAAGATACGGAATTCCTTACCCAACAGATATTCTAATATAAACAAAGGGATTGTAGGCCCCATGTTCCCCTCCGCTAGGAGATTCCATCTGGAGACATTGACTGAGTTCCCTTTCAGGGAGTCCCCATGGTCCTCCCACAAGGAATGAAGGGTGCAGACTCACAGAATAGGGGGAAGCATGGTCTGCAAACCTCACAGAACCCAGGAGCAATAGGGTAAACAGTAAGTGCATAGATCCCAGACCATCACTTGGGTTAGCAAGCTCCTCCAGAGCCACTGCAAGGCCTTCCTCCCACATGGCAGCAAGAATTGATTAGGCACAGCACTGCCATTTGCTCAGCTCCAACCACTTCTTCTATAGGGACAGATGCTTCCTAAGAGAGTTAATGGTGCTTTTTAGGAGCATTAGCGCCACCTTCAGGGATTTCTTGGCAGAAGTCCTCCAGGATCTTTGCCCTTCTGTCTTTAGAGGCCCAGCCATGCCAGGGAGACTTCCATATGCTCCAACAGAGGGAAGGTATGTGCAGCAAAGCCACTGCCCCTCCCTGTCATCCAGACTGTACCAGAGACACACATGCCCACATCTGCTCACAGGGAGGGGTGCTCCGGACCCATAAAGCTTAGACATACTATATTGCTAATGATATAACTAAGTGTGGAAGGAATCCTATCCAAAGGCTCTTCCTTCTCCTTCATGCAGTAGGATATCTGTTCTAAATTTGCTAAAGTGCCTACACTTGGTGATATTTAGCCCAGATGCAGACGTCCACCTTCTTGACACAGCCTGCTGTACTACTGGAGAGGCTCTCAACAACTGCCTCTGAAGCTTATATAAGGACACAAGGCTTTTCACAACTTCTGGAACAAAACAACTTCCCCCCTGCCCACCCTCGCCCCCAATCACTTTGATGTCACTATTGTCTCATGATCAGTCTGGTTCTCTCTTCCACCCAATATATCTGAATGGCCGGGTGCAAATGAAACAAGGCCATACTATGGGTTTGTGTAGGAGTAAAGCAGTGTGTTCTCCTTTTGTCAGACACTGTGGTGATGAACAAGGTATAAATGCACAGACAGATAAAATTAGCTAGCCTGAACACTCCACAGACATTTATTCCTAGAGCTCAGGATAAGGTAAACCACAAATATTTGTGGAGTATCCAGACCTGACCATACAAACAGGTAAATGATTGCCAATTGATTTGCATTAGATAACATAACAGTCAAAAACACTAGTGCAGACAAACTCTTAGGCAATATCTACACGAGAAAAAGAGGTGTTTTTAACAGCTTAGATGACACGTTAAGATCTTAGGGAAGAGAAGACAATCTGTAGTTTCCATATGTGTTAGCTGGAGAATTCCTGCAGTTTGCCTTGACCACTTCACAAATTAAACTGCATCCTCTACATAAGATCTTAACATAAGTTAACATATGTTAAAAAAACACCCTTTCCTAGTGTAGACATGGTCTTAGGGTACAGCTACTCAGTAAATTACAGTTCAATTGTATGGTATACCTGCTTTAGCTCTAATTTAACTAGCTCCCATACCAACAGTAGTGAAGACACAGTGGCATGAACCCCAGCATAGGCTAACAACCTGAGTATATACCCAGGGTCAGCAGCAGGCATGTAGTGAGGTGGTAGCCCATACCACCGAGTCTTCGCTGCCATCATTACCCATGCTATCAAGATTAAATCTAGTTTGGGTATGCCTACCTACCCCACAATTATACCTTAATTTGCACTGTAGACATACCCTATATATAAGCGGGGGAATGGTCCCACTATTGTGGGGAACTTTCCTGGCTTCTGCACTACCCCGGTGAGGTGGGATAGCAAAAAGATCTTAGTCCTTGTTCCCACTTCCTTTACCCAGAAGCCTCCCTGCCCTTGAGGACTCCCCTTCCACTCTCCTGTCTGGCAGAGTCCTCGTAACCCCAACAAGGCAGGGCCCAGGATTCCGGAGGTCAACCCCCCAACCCTGCTGCGGTCACCTAGGACAGGGGCTAGGGTGTCCCCACTCCGGGGTACTCTCTCTGCACTGGGCACTTCCCTGACCCACTGATCATTACATACAATTTAAAGCAAATGCAAGTTATTTAAATCAACAATTAATTTTAAAAATAATAAGGAAAAATGGGAAAGGTAAAGGAAAACACATCACCTTGCTCTGTGGCAGGGAACATTACAAACAGTGTCTCTGGAATGCTAGGGCAGTTCACAGTCTGTTCCTTGTAAGTCCCAGGCCTCCTTCTCAGGCCCTGGCTGTGCTGCAGGGATGCTGCGGGTTGGACACTTGTTCTGGTGGTGGCCACACACCTCCAGGCTTTGGGTGGTGGGACCCTTCTTCCCAACGTCAGCACCCCCCCATCAGGTTAAGATCCCCCTCCCAGTCTGGCCTGCAAGGACCCTTGGCTGGCGGTGTCTTTCTGCGCTGGGCCCTTTGCCCAGGGTCCCCCCTTGGCTGGCCACAGTTGCTCACCACACCTGGCTCTGTGGCTGCAGCTCTGCTCCCAGCACAGGATCTGCTCTCTCCCTGGGCTGCTTCTGTGACTCTGCTCCCAACTCTGACCTGCTTCCTGGGCTGCTTTTCTGGCCCCTCTGGATCTGGCATGGTTCTGCTCCGCAGCTCAGCTTGGGCCCTTGCTTTCTCCTTAGGTTGGTCCCACTCTGTCTGACCCAGGCAATTCCAGCTCACACAGAGGACGATGGGACCCCTGTGGCCTCCTGACTCCCTGATTAGCCTACCCGCCCTGTCCTTCAGGCTGACCTGGAGCACTGACCTCTCTCCATTGTTCCTGGGGACTGTCAGTCTCAGGGTCCTGATTTCCCATTGACCCTTCCCCTTTTAGCACCCGGAGCTAACCAACCAAAACACCCCCACTGAATGTTAGTAAGGGGGCAACCATCCCCTTACATATAGGGAGCAGAGTGCAGGGAGCCTGAAATGTACTATTGCTCATGCATAGCCTCCACTCACATTGTCACAGTAATGCAACAACCCTGCTTCCTGTCCTGAAAGGAATTCCAGGATCCAGGCCCATAAAGGGCCTCACATGATTTAATCTAGAGCATCTTTATGATAAATCTTCCTGTAAAATGAGAGATCAAGAGTCTCACTGACCAACTAGTGTGGCATCAACTCAGACGAATAATGAGGGAAGGAATGGATTTATTGAATCCAACTGAGTCCCAAGCAGAATAGACAATAAAATAAACAGAAGATCAAGAAAGAAAATAAAAACAAATAATAATCTAGCTATTACTTATACGTATTCTATTTACCTAACATTGTTAATTTGAAGACACAGACTCAATTTCTAGAGATAACTATGACATTGGAATTAGTGAGACAAGGTTAACCCAGGGCAATGGCTGGGAACTTAAAGGCAATTAGCAATATTGCTAAGGGACAATATTGAGTCTTAACTGATTTAGTTTATCTTTGTATTTTTGGCCCTTTTCACTGGCGTCTCTTATCTGAAAAACCACTCCAGCTCCACTTCCTGCTATTGCCCTGCAGGTCTGAAGCAACATTTAAGGACAGCTTGATTATCTTCTTGTCCTTATCGTCCATCCAAATTGCTTTTATGCTGGCTGCCAAGCTACTTAATTTAAAGGGTCCCTTTGTGTTTACAGCCAACTAACGAGAAAAAGAGAGTCAATGAGGTTTGGTCAATTTAATTGCCAGGTAGCGACTCACCTATTTCTAGAGAGTACAGTGCCTGTGAATTTAATGCTGGAGAAAGGTGCAGAATTGAGGAGACTTCTGTTTATCCACAGAATGGGTAGAGCATAAGAAGCAGCAGGTGAGGCTTCCACTAATGAGCCTCTTCCCACAGCTAGAGTAACTACCTCTACAGACAGGAAACCAGACAGGTCTCCATATCCATTCAGTCTTTGACATCTTGTTGAGACGTCCTGCCAGGATACACATTAGTGACGGTTACGTTGGCTTTTTGTGATGTGTCCACCAGGGAGACCCTCTACCACTTCACAGCAGAGGATGTGGGGGAGATCCTCACACCCAAGCCATTCTTTTTATGTGACAAATCTGACTGAGGTGTCAGTACAAGACATTTTGGAACAAACTGATAAATTAAACAGTAATAAGTCGCTCGGACCAGATGGTGTTCATCCAAGAGTTCTGAAGGAACTCACATATGAAGTCTCAGAACTACTTACTGTGGTATGTAACCTATCACTTAAATCAGCCTCCATACCAGATGACTGGAAGATACTAATGTAATGCCTATTTTTAAAAAAGGCTCCTGAGGTGATCCTGGCAATTACAGGCTGGTAAGCCTAACTACAGTACCAAACAAATTGTTTGAAAGTATAGTTAAAAATTATTACATGCACAGATAAACACATGTTGGGGAAGAGTCAACATGGCTTTACTAACTGGAAATTATGCCTCACCAATCTATAACAATTCTTTGTGGAAGTCAACAAGCATGTAGACAAGAGTGATCCAAACTATATAGTGTGCTTCAACTTTCAGAAAGCTTTCAACAAGGTCCCTCACCAAAGGTTTTTAAGCAAACTAAGCAGTCATGGGATAAAAGGGAAGGTCCTTCCATGACTCAATAACTGGTTAAAAGATAGGAAACAAAGGGTAGGAATAAATGGTCAGTTTTCACAAAGGAAAGAGGTAAATAGCAGGGTCCCCCAAGGATCTGTACTGGGACCTGTGCTGTTCAACATATTCATAAGTGATCTGGAAAAGGGAGTGAACAGTGAGTGGCAAAATTTGCAGACGATACAAAATTACTTGACAGTTATGTCCAAAGCAGACTGCAAAAGGGATCTCGCTAAACTGACTGGGCAAAAAAATGGCAGATGAAATTCAGTGTTAATAAATACAAAGTAATACATATTGGAAAAATTAATCCCAACTGTACATACAAAATGATAGGATCTAATTTAGCTGTTACCACTCAAAAAGAGATCTTGGCGTCATCGTGGATAGTTCTCTGAAAACTTCCTCTCAATGTGCGGCAGCAGTCAAAAAAGCTAACAATGTTAGGAACCATTAGGAAAGAGATAGATAATAAAACAGGAAATATCAAACCTTCAATAATTTGTGCAGTTCTGGTCACCACATCTTTAAAAAGATATATTAGAATTGGAAAAGGTGCAGAGAAGGGCAACAAAAATGATTAAGGGTGTGAAACAACTTCCATATGAGGAGAGATGAAAAAGACTGGGATTGTTCATTTTAGGAAAGAGACAACTAAGGGGAGATATGATAGCAATCTATAAAATCACGAACAGTATGGAGAAAGTGAATACGGAAGTGTTATTTACCCCTTCACATAAATACAACAACTAGGCATCACCTGATTAAATTAATAGACAGATGGTTTAAAACAAACAAGAGGAAGTACTTCTTCACACAACACACAACCAACCTGTGGAACTCATTGCCATGGGAAGTTGCAAAGGCCAAGTATAACTGGGTTCAAAAAAGAATTAGATAAGTTAATAGAGGACTGGTCCATCAATGACAATAAGCCAAGATGATCAGGGATGCAACCCCATGATCTGGGTGTTCCTAAACTTCCAACTGGCAGAAGCTGGGACTGGATGGATTACTCGAAATTGCTCTGTTCTGTTCATTCCCTCTGAAGCATTTGGCATTGGCCACTGTAAGAGATAGGATACTGGGCTAGGTGGATCATTGGTCTAACCCAGTATCACCATTCTTATGTAATTTTAGATAGAACACTGAGTGATCATCAGATATTAACAGCTTCTTGCAGTCATTATTTACCTGGTCTAGATTTAAATCAGTAACCCAGCAGTGAAAGGGTCTATTACCCAGTAGAAAATATTTAAAATTTAAAATATGCTTTACCAGTCTCCCAAAACATCAAGCCCCTTGGCATAGCGGAGGGAGGAGTTTATTACTCTTTATTGTTTGGAATACTCCTTCAACAGTTTGAAAATAGAATCTCTTCAATGGCGTGATGGATTTTTAAGATAAATATATTTAGAATCTGAATACTTCTCACCATTTTTATCTAGGACAATATTTGGGGTCTCAGCTATTTGACAGTGTCCTCTCCCTGCCAGTCTCGCTCAGACATTAGTAACTGTCACAGGTCACTCTGCTTTACCCTCCTTTGTTCTTCTCTCAGCCTTCTTATCGTTTTTCATCATCCATGTCATTAAGGCTGCTGCTGCTCTTGGATCACTGGTAGAATTATTTACATTGTTGAATGAACAAAAATCTGCAATGAGAATAAGCCTTAGTTCTATTGCTAGAATCTTTCTGGGTCTTATGGAATGTCAAAACTGGTGTGGCTTCAGGAATCTCAGCTTTATAGAAATCTTTCTTCATAATTTATCTATCCTCATTTTATTTACCACTCCACTAATTTTTATGTCTTCTGTAAATTTTATCTGCAATGTCTTTATATTTTCTTCTAAATCATCAACAAAAATATTGAATGTAGGACCAAGAACAGATCCCCCTGAAACTCCACTAGAAACATCCCCACAGAATCATAAATTCCCTATTTACAATTAGTTTTGGCAATCTATCAGTTAACCAGTTTTTAATCCATTTAATAGGGGCCTCATTGATTCTGTATATCACTGGGATCACTATTTATTTTTATCAGAATGACATGTGGGACTAAGTCAAATGCCTCGCAGAATTTTAAGTATATTACATCAACCAAACATGTAATCTCATCAAAAAAATCCATGTCAAGTTCGCTTAACAAGACCTATTACCCATAAAATCATGTTGATTGACATTAATTATGCTACCATCCATTAATTCTGTACTGACTGAGTTCTATATCTGCCTTTCTATGATTTTGCCTACAATCATTTTCAGGCTAGCTGACCTGCACTCATCCAGGTCATTCCGTTTATCCATTTCAAATATTGGTACAGCATTAGCTTCTTCCAGTCCTCTGGAACTTTCTCAGTATTCCAAGATTTGTTAAAAATCAACAGTAGTCGTTCAGAGAGTTCCTTGCCAATTCTTTTAATACTCCTAGGTGCTGGTCGTCCAGTTCAGAGTGGATGAGAGCCCCCAACCTGTACGAGCCCCAATAGTGGTATAATCCAAAATGACAATTCCATTGACCTGATGAATAGAAAAAGATGGTCAGGAGACTATTACTTTACCCATTTCTTGTTCTAGGGTTTTAAAAACAGCTTCTTAAAGCTGCACATACCCAAGTCCATCTTAGTTAACAGTTATAATGAATTACATAATTGTATGAAATTCTGTACCATGTCATATTTTATGTGATTATTATTAATATAGTCAGAATTGTGCATTTTAGTGATAGACCAGTAGACACAGAAAGATTCCTAATGTTATAAGAGGTAGATTTTACATTATATGCAATGGTTTTAGGCAGCCAGGAGTTTGAGGTATCCCTGAAAGATTTATGAATAAATCCTAATAATAGAACTAACTTGTACAGTTTAGATTTATAAATGTTTTTTCCTTCTTTAGAATGAACGTGAACAGATCATGACCACAAATGTCTGGCTAAACCAGGTAACCATCCCATGGGGATGCTATAGCAATCTACTAACACATTGCTTTCTTGTTGTCAGTATGACTTGACTGACACAAAATAACTTACATCACTGCTGTACAATTCTTTCTCTAGGAATGGACTGACTATCGTTTGGCATGGCAGCCCTCTGACTATGAAGGCATAAATAAGCTGAGAATCCCATCTAAGCAAATCTGGCTGCCCGACATTGTGCTTTACAATAAGTAAGTTTTGATACAAAAAATGTTGCAAAGATTTTAAACAGAAACAAAAATCCTATTGATTTAGCAAGAAAAAAAATCCGCAAATCTTTTTCTTTTGCAGGGAAAATAAGCTTACAGTAAGCTTAGGATATTATTTAGATTAATAATATTGTATACTGCACAGTGAAAAATCTCTTCAAGGAGAGGTGGTAGATCCCTGTTCAAATCCCTTCTCATCAAGAAGAGGGGGAACTAGAACCCATTGTCTCCCACATCCCAGGTGATTACCCTAATCATTGGGCTAACGGTTATAAGAATGATCTTCCTCCTCCATCCTCCCAGCTGTTTTGCATGGAATTAGGTGGCCTCTGAGCCCATATATCAGATCAGGCCCTGCACTTAGTTTAGGTGCCAGAACAGGTCTTCCTCCCAGTTCATGGATCACTAGCACAAATAGGCACCTCCCTGCAGGCCAGACTTAAAAACCTATCTCTGAGGGCAGAGCAGGACTGAGGACACACTCCTCTGGTCAGTATCTCCCAGTGCCTAGTATAGGTGGCTTCCCACCTAGGATGCTGGCTTTTGTGGATTATATTCTAAGGAGCCTCTCTCTCCACATTCATTGTACAGGGTGCCAGGTGTCTAATTCTGGGTCACAGTGTTGTTCCTGTGATTTTCTAGACACCTAAAAGTTATGTGTTGTGATGCTTAGCGTCACATCTAGGTTCCTTTGTAGATCCAGGCCTATAGAACCAGCATGAAGAGATAAAATGAATAAGGCAAAGAGATTCTATGTTGCCAAGTACCAGATGACTTGCAATGGATTAAAGAGCCTTACATTTCTATGCTGCTAGTTGTAATTGCCCCAAGCTGTCATAGAATCATAGAATAGAATTATAGAATATCAGGGTTGGAAGGGACCTCAGGAGGTTATCTAGTCCAACCCCCTGCTCAAAGCAGGACCAATCCCCACCTAAATCATCCCAGCCAGGGCTTTGTCAAGCCTGACCTTAAAAACCTCTAAGGAAGGAGATTCCACCACCTCCCTAGGTAACACATTCCAGTGTTTCACCACCCTCCAAGTGAAAAAGTTTTTCCTAATATCCAACCTAAACCTCCCCCACTGCAACTTAAGACCATTATTCCTTGTTCTGTCATCTGCTACCACTGAGAACAGTCTAGATCCATCCTTCTTGGAACCCCCTTTCAGGTAGTTGTAAGCAGCTATCAAATCCCCCCTCATTCTTCTCTTCTGCAGACTAAACAATCCCAGTTCCCTCAGCCTCTCCTCATAAGTCATGTGTTCCAGTCCCCTAATCATTTTTGTTGCCCTCCGCTGGACTCTTTCCAATTTTTCCACATCCTTCTTGTAGTGTGGGGCCCAAAACTGGACACAGTACTCCAGATGAGGCCTCACCAATGTCGAATAGAGGGGAACAATCACGTCCCACGATCTGCTGGCAATGCCCCTACTTATACATCCCAAAATGCCATTGGACTTCTTGGCAACAACAGCACACTGTTGACTCATATCCAGCTTCTTGTCCGCTGTAACCCCAGGTCCTTTTCTGCAGAACTGCTGCCGAGCCATTCGGTCCCTAGTCTGTAGCGGTGCATGGGATTCTTCTGTCCTAAGTGCAGGACGCTGCACTTGTTCTTGTTGAACCTCATCAGATTTCTTTTGGCCCAATCCTCTAATTTGTCTAGGGCCTTCTGTATCCTATCCCTACCCTCCAGCGTATCTACCACTCCTCCCAGTTTAGTGTCACCTGCAAACTTGCTGAGGGTGCAATCCACACCATCCTCCAGATTATTTATGAAGATATTGAACAAAACCGGCCCAAGGACCGACCCTTGGGTTACTCCACTTGATACCGGCTGCCAACTAGACATGGAGCCATTGATCACTAACCGTTGAGCCCGACAATCTAGTGAGCTTTCTATCCACCTTATGGTCCATTCATCCATCCCACACTTCTTTAACTTGCTGGCAAGAATACTGTGGGAGACGGTGTCAAAAGCTTTGCTAAAGTCCAGGAACAACATGTCCACTGCTTTCCCCTCATCCACAGAGCCAGTTATTTCGTCATAGAAGGCAATTAGGTTAGTCAGGCATGACTTGCCCTTGGTGAATCCATGCTGACTGTTCCTGATCACTTTCCTCTCCTCTAAGTGCTTCAGAATTGATTCCTTGAAAACCTGCTCCATGATTTTTCCAGGGACTGAGGTGAGGCTGACTGGCCCGTAGTTCCCTGGATCCTCCTTCTACCCTTTTTTAAAGATGGGCACTACATTAGCCTTTTTTCCAGTCATCCAGGACTTCCCCCGATCACCATGAGTTTTCAAAGATAATGGCCAATGGCTCTGCAATCACATCCGTCAACTCCTTTAGCACTCTCGGATGCAATGCATCCAGCCCCATGGACTTGTGCTCGTCCAGCTTTTCTAAATAGTCCTGAACCACTTCTTTCTCCACAGAGGGCTGGTCACCTCCTCCCCATGCTGTGCTGCCCAGTGCAGTAGTCTGGGAGCTGACCTTGTTCATGAAGATCGAGGCAAAAAAAGAGTACATTAGCTTTTTCCACATCCTCTGTCACTAGATTGCCTCCCTCATTCAGTAAGGGGCCCACACTTTCCTCGACTTTTTTCTTGTTGCAAACATACCTGAAGAAACCCTTCTTGTTATTCTTAACATCTCTTGCTAGCTGCAACTCCAGGTGTGATTTGGCCTTCCTGATTTCACTTCTGCATACCCGAGCAATATTTTTATACTCTTCCCTGGTCATTTGTCCAATCTTCCACTTTTTGTAAGCTTCTTTTTTGTGTTTAAGATCAGCAAGGATTTCACTGTTAAGCCAAGCTGGTCGCCTGCCATATTTACTATTCTTTCTACACATCGGGATGGTTTGTCCCTGTAACCTCAATAAGGATTCTTTAAAATACAGCCAGCTCTCCTGGACTCCTTTCCCGCTCATGTTATTCTCCCAGGGGATCCTGCCCATCAGTTTCCTGAGGGAGTCAAAGTCTGCTTTTCTGAAGTCCAGGGTCCGTATTCTGCTGCTCTCCTTTCTTCCCTGTGTCAGGATCCTGAACTCTACCATCTCATGGTCACTGCCTCCCAGGTTCCCATCCACTTTTGCTTCCCTTGCTAATTCCTCCCGGTTTGTAAGCAGCAAGTCAAGAAGAGCTCTGCCTCTAGTTGGTTCCTCCAGCACTTGCACCAGGAAATTGTCCCCTACACTTTCCAAAAACTTCCTGGATTATCTGTGCACTGCTGTATTGCTCTCCCAGCATATATCAGAGTGATTGAGAACCAGGGCCTGCAATCTAGTAACTTCCATGAGTTGCTGGAAAAAAGCCTCGTCCACCTCATCCACCTGGTCTGGTGGTCTATAGCAGACTCCCACCACAACATTACCCTTGTTGCTCACACTTCTAAACTTAATCCAGAGACTCTCAGGTTTTTCTGCAGTTTCATACTTGAGCTCTGTGCAGTCATACTGCTCCCTTACCTACAGTGCAACTCCCCCACCTTTTCTGCCCTGCCTGTCCTTCATGAACAGTTTATATCCATCCATAGAATCATAGAATCATAGAATATCAGGGTTGGAAGGGACCCCTGAAGGTCATCTAGTCCAACCCCCTGCTCGAAGCAGGACCAATTCCCAGTTAAATCATCCCAGCCAGGGCTTTGTCAAGCCTGACCTTAAAAACCTCTAAGGAAGGAGATTCTACCACCTCCCTAGGTAACACATTCCAGTGTTTCACCACCCTCTTAGTGAAAAAGTTTTTCCTAATATCCAATCTAAACCTCCCCCACTGCAACTTGAGACCATTACTCCTCGTTCTGTCATCTGCTACCATTGAGAACAGTCTAGAGCCATCCTCTTTGGAACCCCCTTTCAGGTAGTTGAAAGCAGCTATCAAATCCCCCCTCATTCTTCTCTTCTGCAGGCTAAACAATCCCAGCTCCCTCAGCCTCTCCTCATAACTCATGTGTTCTAGACCCCTAATCATTTTTGTTGCCCTTCGCTGGACTCTCTCCAATTTATCCACATCCTTCTTGTAGTGTGGGGCCCAAAACTGGACACAGTACTCCAGATGAGGCCTCACCAATGTCGAATAGAGGGGAACGATCACGTCCCTCGATCTGCTGGCAATGCCCCTACTTATACATCCCAAAATGCCATTGGCCTTCTTGGCAACAAGGGCACACTGCTGACTCATATCCAGCTTCTCGTCCACTGTCACCCCTAGGTCCTTTTCCGCAGAACTGCTGCCTAGCCATTCGGTCCCTAGTCTGTAGCGGTGCATTGGATTCTTCCATCCTAAGTGCAGGACCCTGCACTTATCCTTACTGAACCTCATCAGATTTCTTTTGGCCCAATCCTCCAATTTATCTAGGTCCTTCTGTATCCTATCCCTCCCCTCCAGCATATCTACCACTCCTCCCAGTTTAGTATCATCCGCAAATTTGCTGAGAGTGCAATCCACACCATCCTCCAGATCATTTATGAAGATATTGAACAAAACCGGCCCCAGGACCGACCCTTGGGGCACTCCACTTGATACCGGCTGCCAACTAGACATGGAGCCATTGATCACTACCCGTTGAGCCCTCCAGTACTCCAGTCTTGTGAGTTATCCCACCAAGTCTCTGTTATTCCAGTCACATCATAATTCCTTGCCTGTGCCAGGACTTCCAGTTCTTCCTGCTTGTTTCCCAGGCTTCTTGCATTTGTGTATAGGCACTTGAGATAAGTCGCTGATCGTCCCTCTTTCTCAGTATGAGGCAGGAGCCCTGCCCTCTCGCACGCTCCTGCTCGTGCTTCCTCCCGGTATCCCACTTCCCCACGTACCTCAGGGCTTCGGTCTCCTTCCCCTGGTAAACCTAGTTTAAAGCCCTCCTCACTAGGTTAGCCAGCCTGCTTGCGAAGATGCTCTTCCCTCTCTTTGTTAGGTGGAGCCCGTCTCTGCCTAGCACTCCTCCTTCTTGGAACACCATCCCATGGTCAAAGAATCCAAAGCCTTCTCTCCGACACCACCCGCATAGCCATTCGTTGACTTCCACGATTCGACGGTCTCTACCCAGGCCTTTTCCTTCCATGGAGAGGATGGACGAGAAGACCACTTGCACCTCAAACTCCTTTATCCTTCTTCCCAGAGCCACGTAGTCTGCAGTGATCTGCTCAAGGCCATGCTTGGCAGTATCAGTGGTGCCCGCGTGAAGAAGCAGGAAGGGGTAGCGATCCGAGGATTTGATGAGTCTCGGCAGTCTCTCCGTCACATCGTAAATCCTAGCTTCTGGCAAGCAGCAGACTTCTTGGTTTTCCCGGTCAGCGTGGCAGATAGATGACTCAGTCCCGCTGAGGAGAGAGAGTCCCCGACCACCACCACCCGCCTCCTTCTCTTGGGAGTGGTGATCGTGGAACCCCCAACCCTAGGACAGTGCATCTCATGCCTTCCAATCAGCGGAGTCTCCTTCTGTTCCCTTCCCTCAGATGTATCATCTAGTCCACTCTCCGCATTAGTACCTGTGGAGAGAAAATGAAAATGGTTACTTACCTGTATCTGCGTTGCTGGTACATGGACACTCCCCTTTCTTCTTCTGGAGGTCACATGCTGCCAAATTTCTTCACCGTCCTCCTGTCCCCACAGTGCAGCCTGCTCTGAATCTTCAGAACGTTGTGTCTGTAGAAGCATATCCTGATGTCTGTCCAGGAAATCTTCCGTTTCTCTTATGCAACGCAGGGTCAATATCTGTTGCTCCAGACCTTGAACCTTCTCTTCCAATATGGAGACCAGCTTGCACTTTGTACAGACAAAGTCGCTTCTGTCCTGGGGAAGAAAGACAAACATGGCACATCCAGTGCAGGTAACAACAGCTGAACACTCCCCATCCATATTACCTTCCTTCTACGAGCTTCCTCAGGAGTTGTAGTAACTATTCAGAGAAGCCGGCAAGATGCTGTCAGTGATTCAAACATGCTTGCCTCTGGTGGCTGTTAATTACCTAAATGAAATGGCTTTGATGGTCTCAGTTGATTTTTATTCTCTGGGATTGTCAGACTGGCACCTTTAAACTGTAACCGATTAGGAGAGTTTTTTAATTATACATATATTCTGCACATCAATACTCTGCGTCACACACGCAGTATTGATGTGCAGAATTTATTTGGCTGTTTATTTGTTTCACACTTTACTTAGAAGAAAAATGTTAATACTTACATGGCTCTTTTCTTCTTCAAGGAGCTTTATTAACAGCGAATAATTACTTATGCCTATTTCTAAATATTATGGCATAATTTCTGCTTCAGAAAGTAGGTGCAACTCAGTTGAAGTCAATGGAGCTATTTACATCCGTGGTAAATTTAATCCGATTTTTTTTGCTGACGATAGATGGCCTCTAAATTATGTATTTTTCCCCTTATATTCTTTAATAAAAAGGAAAAGGAAAAACATAAAGAGTACTCTAATTCAGACAATTTCTCCCTTACTATATTTACTCTCATCTAACTTTAAAAACTGACTAACCCTGTTTTATTAAAAATGACTTTCCTACTCAAGTTTTTATTCATGTGTTTGTTAATTTATAGAGAAATAAGGTGATGAATAGTTACTCTTTTCTAGCCTCATGGTGTCTTTCAATAACAGGATCAGTTAAGTTTAATCAACAAATACGTATTTGGGGAAAAGTGCTGCCTAAGTGGATGACATATTTAAGCAAAATAATCTTGGGATCTTAACAGCCTTTTTTGTTAAACCTATCTCAGCCTGATCATACTTTCAGGAATATTTATTTGCAGTCATGCCACTTAGCTTATGATATTTTTTAGGACAGCAATGCAAAGTGGCATCAAGCTGTTAGTTCAAGGATTCTGCAAGGAGCATTGAAGTATGGCAGGAAGTGGTGTTCACCATTACTTAGGGAACACTCTTCCCACTGAACCAGTTACCCACCCTGGTGATGGAGGACACTCTTCTGGTACAGTTTTAGTCTTTTGGATGAGAAACTAAACTAAGAATTTGTGGGCATTAAAAATCCCATGGCACTTTTAGTAAGAGCAGGAGCTTTAATCACAATTATCCTGCCTAAATTACAACTCATGTAATTGCATTCGTTCTGCCATGTTCCCCCTGTATCCCCAACTGAATATAGCATTCTTCTTCACTTCCTGCTCAAAACTGTTCAGAAGAGTTGCCATGTGCTGTTAATGGCTGTGTTCCAAAGCAATGGTGGCTGCATTTTGGTGATGGGTGATCTTATCTTTACATCTCTTTACACATCCCAATGGGGGTAATAATGCATAATTAATTGTTTTTAAAATACTTGGTGATTATTGGATGAAACAGGCTCTAGACATACACGTTATCATTAATAAATGATATTGTCTAACTATTGGCAAAAGTGTTAATTCCCAGGTTGAAAAATGTATACATAGTTTTGATTGTCAACTTATAAATACCTGGAAAATGGGTTTTATCATTGAAAGGGTACAGAAGTTTAATTCTAGCAGAGATAGTGGGACCCCTTTTGGATTCAGTAGAGGAGGCTGAGAATGTAGTAGTTTGTCCTTTTCTGTATTTTGAACCCATATTCTGTTTCTTCACTGATTTCAGAGTGGTAGCCGTGTTAGTCTGTTATCAGCAAAAACAACAAGGCGTCCTTGTGGCACCTTAGAGACTAACAAATTTATTTGGGCATAAGCTTTCGTGGGCTAAAACCCACTTCATCAGATGCATGGAGAGGAAAATACAGGAGCAGGTATAAATACATGAAAAGATAGGAGTTCCCTTACCAAGTGTGAGGTCAGTCTAACGAGACAATTCAATTACCCGTAGGATACCAAGGGAGGAAAAATAACTTTTGTAGTGGTAATGAGAGTGGCCCATTTCAAACAGTTGACAAGAAGTAGTGTTAATTGAATTGTCTCATTAGACTGACCTCATACTTGGTAAGGGAACTCCCATCTTTTCATGTATTTATACCTGCTACTGTATTTTCCACTCCATGCATCTGATGAAGTGGGTTCTAGCCCACGAAAGCTTATGCCCAAATAAATTTGTTAGTCTATAAGGTGCCACAAGGACTCCTCGCTGTTTTTGTCTTTTCATTATTTGTTTGTTTTTTCTCCCACTTCCTCAGCGCGGATGGTACATATGAAGTTTCTGTGTATACAAATGTGATTTTAAAGAACAATGGAAGCATTTTCTGGTTGCCTCCAGCCATCTACAAGAGTGCCTGCAGGATTGAGGTGAAGCATTTCCCATTTGATCAACAAAACTGCACACTGAAGTTCCGCTCTTGGACATATGATCACACAGAAATAGATTTGGTACTTAAAACTTCCATGGCAAGCATGGATGACTTTAGACCAAGTGGAGAATGGGATATTGTAGCACTTCCAGGAAGAAGGAATGTAAACCCCTTAGACCCAAAGTATGTTGATGTGACATACGACTTTATTATTAAAAGGAAACCTCTTTTTTATACCATCAATCTTATAATTCCCTGTGTGCTTATTACATCATTGGCTATCCTGGTGTTCTACTTGCCTTCAGACTGTGGTGAAAAGATGACCTTATGCATATCTGTACTGCTTGCCTTGACTGTGTTCTTATTGCTGATCTCCAAAATTGTCCCGCCAACATCACTGGATGTTCCACTGATTGGAAAGTACCTGATGTTTACAATGGTACTAGTAACATTCTCAATAGTTACCAGCGTCTGCGTACTGAATGTCCATCACAGATCTCCCAGCACCCACACTATGCCCCCATGGGTAAAGGTGATTTTCCTTCATAAACTTCCAACTTTTCTGTTCATGAAACGCCCAGAGAATACCTCTGCAAGACAAAGCTTAAGCAAGCGCAGAAAGAATAAATCTGATAATCTATGCACTGATCCAGCCAACCTGTACAAAAACTCCACCTACTTTGTGAACACAGCCTCTGCCAAAAAATATGATTTGAAAGTTACTGAGAATCCGGATAACATCAGTGGCCATCAAGATTTTAGGTTAAGATCTTCAATGAAGTTTTCTCCAGAAGTCCAAGAAGCAATTGATGGAGTCAGTTTTATAGCAGACCACATGAAAAGTGAGGACAATGACCAAAGTGTAAGTAACAGGAGAAATCATTCCCATCTTTCCAAACCCCAGTTTTCTTTCCTTTGATGTCTCAAATAAGTGTATTCTTCTTCAGAAGGGAAATAAGAACCCAACAATCTTCCTTAGTGTTAATTTTTATAGAGATCCTAGCTATAATTTTCATAGTCAATCACTGTTTAGTAATAAGTTTATTTTCCTATAAATTTCCTATGAATAACAACTTGATAAAGTGGATATTGTTCTAAAAAGCAGTGTGCCAGACAAGAATCTCAGTCCCCACAAATAGAACATGTTTCTTGCTTTGGGGCAGAGGGAGATGGAGATGAGTTAACGTTAAACAAACTGTGTTTTTACATCAGCAAGGTAATGGGGTGTAGAGACCACAGCTAGTGTGTGGCAGGGAGAGGGTTAACATTCAATACCTGTTCAGAGGAAACACCATATAACTGGGCCCATAATGAAGGGACTGCAGGTAAGTCAGCCATGACCATGGCTGCGTTCTGCTAGAGTAAGTTACTTAGAGCTGGGCTACATAAGGTAGTTTAACTAAATGGGTTTAGAAATGGATTTAGTTTGATTGGCACAAACCCTTTCTAGGAACGCTATTATTTTGGATTAAAATTATTTGGATTATTTTGGAGCGCTATCAATTAGCTCTCCATACCCTGTTTGGTTGGTTGACACATGGTGGTCATTATGTTTCCTCCCAAGATCATTCAGCACTGTCTGGCAAGAGTGTAGATAGAACCACAATATTCATACCACAAAAGCTGAGGCTTCTTCCACTTGAGCAAACGGAGACTCTCCATCAGCTATGAGCAGTATAGGACCCCGGACACACATTCGAGCAGTTCTGCTCCCATCCTGTAGAGACACATTACACTAGCTAGTACATTAAAGTTCATATAAGTATCCATTGAATAATGTTCAGCAAAACTCAGAAGGCTCAGATGAACACCCATGACTTTCCCCAACACCCACCCCGCATCCATGAAAAATTTCCTACGTGACCCTCCTCTGCCCCAGCTCCCAATCTAGTCTTAAGTTTTCCATTACTGCTCTGTCCTCCTCCTCTCCTTTTACTATACAGGTCAAGTAGTCTGAAAGCCTGGCTCCTTTTCCCCTTCAGATCTTGCAGGAATCCCACATGAAGCCACACTGGTGACTTTCTTGCATTTTCAAGGAACTAGTTACTGGTCAACAGAAAAAAAGAAAGATCAGATGCTAAATCTGTAAATATAGCCTTAAGCTTAAACAAGTATAGGCCTCACAATGCTGAAAAAGTGTTTCAATACTATCTGTGCTTTTGTAAAGAACTTATACTGGATATTAAAAAATGAGTGCAGGGTACTGGACTAGACGACCTTGCAAGGTCCCTTCCAGTCCTATGATTCACAAACTCCCTGTCCTCACCCTAGACTAAAGAGCAATTTTCCAAGGTATTGTAAGTTAGACATTAATTTAATGCTTTCTGCACACAGGTCCTCTGACATTAACTTAAAGTGCTTAGTTACAAACCATTGTTTTCTAGATTCATAATTCTAGTCTCCGCTTTTTCCATTAGTATCATGCTCTGATAGTGACTGTTCATGTACCTACAGTATATTCTCTTCTCAGAAGCATGTAACAACACCCATTAACAGCAATGGGAGGTACATGTGTTCATTGGGGGGGAAATATGTAATGGTCTAATATAAGGCAGGAGTCAATTGGGAAGTACTGTGAAGTTGTTAAGAGGAAGAATTCCCATGTGTAACTAGAGTCAATTATAAAAGAAAAAATAGAAGTGATAAAAAAGATTAACACTTTCCCTTTACAACTCACTAGTATGCCTGTAGTCACTGTAGTGTATGTAAAGATAGGAGGTAAAATCCTGGCCCCATTAAAATCAATGGCACAACTCCCATTGTGACTTCAATGGGACCAGGATCTCATCTACACTGGACAGGGATTTGAGTACAACCAGCAGTGCTAACATGTATTAAAACACTTGCATACTGAGAATCAAGATCAACTACAGAATTATTTTCTTAAAAGCAGTAAGTATTGTTCATCGTTATTAATTGGGATGAATAGTATCAGCAAATTACAATTCACACACAGGAGCTTACTGGATTATGCTGAGGATCCATCCTGTCTGGCACCAAGCATTCAGTAGTGATCAATACCTGCTGCTTCAGAGCAAGGTGTAAACTATTTATAGTGTCATTCACCAACTGTTCAGGACATTATATGAGGGAAAATTCCTTCCTGACCCCTGTGGTGATCCTGAACCTTAAGAATTGTTTTCTCTTATTTTCATATACAAACTACAAACATTGAGCATCAACAAAAGAGATGGAGATGAACATGGTAAATTGCTATGTATCTTTAATTGACTTTTTCTTCCAGGTCATTGAAGATTGGAAGTATGTTGCCATGGTAGTGGACAGACTGTTTCTCTGGATATTCATCTTTGTTTGTGTCCTTGGGACTGCTGGGCTATTTCTCCAGCCCCTTTTTCAAAACCACTCTGCTGCTGTGAGCCCTTAACTCTCATTTAAAACTGTAAAATGTTTACACAGATGCTGCACGTGATTTTGCTCGCAGTTCCACTGGTGTAAATCCAAAGTGATGCCATTGAAGTCAGTTGAGTTAGTCTGGATTTACACTGGTGAACTGAGAGCAGAATTTGGCCTGCTGTGTTAACATGATGTTAGGAATTTTCTAGAAGACAATCTTTTCTTTTTTAATTTCATTACTTTTGATTAAATATTGGCTCTTTTTTTAATATGTTTAAAAATTTTACAGAGAAATTTATTTATTTCTACAACTTACCAGTTTTCCTCAGAGTGCACCAGGATCATTATTAAAATGGCATTTACTTATGCCACTTTGGGAAAGACATTATGTTTCCATAAGACCCTGCAGTTCACATTGCACAATTTTGCTGTTTCAAGAGAAACAATTGCTACAGTATTTATTTCCTTAAATGCATCAAAAAACTCTGTGTTTGGTTTATGGAGCCCAACTCAATATATGATAAATAAACATATTTATACCCTCTGTTCATTGGTGAAATCTAAATAAAATATGAAAAAAACCTCTCCTTTAAATAGCCTTACTTCCAAAATGTTCCAGCAGCCTTTATAACTCAGAAAAGGGGAATTGGTATACAGCACCACGAATCTGAAGCTCAACAGGAAAGTGTATAAGGAGCAGAGGCAAATGGTGACTCAAGAGAGGTTGGACTGCAAGCTCACTCTATGGGAAGGAGAGAGAGCAGCGCTAAAATGGGGAAGAAACAGCAAAGTAGAATCAATCCAAATTGACCATCCTGTTTTATTGGAGGAAATTATTTTGGGGCATGGATTATGGTATTTTACAATGCAATTCTCAGAAAATAGCTGAGAAAGTACATAAACATGTCTTAGGGACTGGAGATTTGGGGGCCCAATTCTCCTACTACAGGATAGGACTTACCACCTACTGACTTCATTAGCTGTTACTCATACCCTGCTGCAGGAGAACTGCATTTTTTGTTCTGGAGCAATCTCAGCTTCATCTGGCAATATCATATGCAGTCACTTGAGCACCAGTAAGCAACACCACTGAAACAAATCACTAAGGGGCATCAGTGTTTCCACAGGAGAAGCTCTAAACTGTTGTTTCTATGTGAGCTTAACAGAATACAGAAGAACTTCAGAGTTACGAACACCAGAGTTATGAACTGACCATTCAACCACACACCTCATTTGGAACCAGAAGTACACAATCAGGCAGCAGCAGAGACAAAAAAAAAAAAAAAAAGCAAGTACGGTACTGTACTGCATTAAACGTAAATGACTAAAAAATAAAGGGAAAGCAGCATTTTTCTTTTGCATAGAAGAGTTTCAAAGCTGTATTAAGGCAATGTTCAGCTGTAAACTTTTGAAAGAGCCACCATAATGTTTTGTTCAGCATTACAAACATTTCAGAGCTATGAACAACTGCCATTCCTGAGGTGTTCGTAATTCTGTGGCTTTACTGTAAAAGTTTAAACCTAGTAGATAATTCACAGATGAAGACACCATTAGTTTTACCAGACATTGTTTCTGTATCATAAACCAATTGCCCTACTTCATGCAACCTACTTTCAAAAAACCACTGTGAGTGGTGTACGGTAGCTGGGTGAAGGCAGCTATATTCAATATGAATTGCAATGTTTTCCTTTTTCTGAGTGTGGTAGTACCTCAGGTTTCCCAACAGGAGATGTTGGGGCCATGTCCTTGTGACAATCTGTGGACTGTGGGAATAGCTGAAAGGGTCAGGCCTGCTTATACCACCTGGAGAGAATGCATACGTACAATAAGACAGGCAGGCCTCCTTGTACTCCAGGATTCTGCAGCTGCAGGGTTTTCACAGAACTGTGCTTTACAATCCAAGGTTTCATATAAAAAATGTTATTCTAGCCCTTTTGGTTGTGAAAAAACCTTACAAGTGTAACCAGATGCCTGATGTTTGCCTAGCTCTGCTGACAACCCAAACCAAAAGCTGTGGAGTGTCAACACCCCCAATCATCTCAACAGGGGCTAATGCTGAAACCTAACAATGACAGTATAAATGTCAATATTAACTATCAAATTCTTTCAATCATTTTAACAAAACCATTCAGTGTATCCCACAATCCCAAACCTCTTTCCCTGCCTTTCTGGGTCCCAAAAACCCTAAATGTCCCCTGTCCATGAACCAAAACCTTCAGTTTCTCCCCTTACATTCTCTCTAATGCAGTGAATGTTTTCAGTAAAAATTCTGCAGTACAATGGAGATCCAGGGACAGACTCAGGGCTTAATTTGTTCCAGGGCTTGGCAGCTTATAGCCCCAGCACCTCTAGGCTTGGCAGTTCATAGCCCCGGCACCTCTAGGCTTGCTGCATCAGTTATGAATGTAAAAAAAAAAATTGCTTGAGCCCCGGCACCTCTTTCATTACAAATTAAGTACTGGACAGACTCCATCTGTTTTGCACCACTCTGGCAGTGTAAAGGAGACAGAGAGCTATACCCTAATAGGGCAGCAGAGAAGGAGAACCCCCAACAAAGCCTGACCAGACCCAGGGATCTGGCCTTGACAGCTTAAGAGCAGAATAAAATCAAATTAATTTAGTATAAAAAACAACACAAGCCGCCTCAGACTCTCCAGTCTGCCCCTCTAGAGCGGCACAGAAACTAGGGAGCCTTTCCTGCCGAATTCAGCTCCAGCCTCCCCCAGCATACACCGGTACACACAGCATGAAACTTGAGAACAGCGATATAGGCACCATAGCAAATATGTTCTCCATCTGATCCCATAGCCCCTGCACAGCCTGTCTATTCTGCCGTCCTGCCCCTGCACTCTACAGCCAGTCTCTACAGAGTCTATGTGCTCTATCCCATTGGCCCTAAAGCCCGTGCCGGTGCTAGCCCACCAGGGGCCCTAAGTAGGAATATTTTTGCCTTCTCTCCCCTCCCCAACACATACTAATAATTAAGGGCAGGGGGAGGGGCCTTAAGCCGCTCAGGGCCCTAAGCAATTGCTTAGTCCGTTTATGCCTAGCACCACCAGGTCTGCCTACGCCGGTCTCTGCTCACACACAAGACACCGCTCCTCACCTCTCTGCCTTCACATCAAACTGCTTCCTCCTTTCCCTCATGCTGCTGGGTGCCAACACAGGGGTGGGTCACTGAGAGCGCAGGAGAGTCTCTTTGCTCTCAGTTCTGGCACCTGGTGCCACCACAGCCCTCACTCCCAGCTAGCAGTTGCAGGGAAAGGCCTGCTCAGTCCCCCTAAGGCAGGGGTGGCCAACCTGAGCCTGAGAAGGAGCCAGAATTTACCAATGTACGTTGCCAAAGAGCCACAGTATTACGTCAGCAGCCCCCCCATCAGCTCTTCAGCCCTGCTCCCAGTCCCACTGATCAGTGCCTCCTCCTCCCTCCCCACACCTCTGGATCAGCTGTTTCGTGGCGTGCAGGAAGCTCTGGGAGGGAGGGGGAAGGAGCAAGGGCATGGCAGGCTCAGGGGAAGGGGTGGAGTGGGGACAGGGCCTGTGGCAGAGCCAGGAGTTAAGCAGTGAGCATCCCCCAGCACATTAGAAAGTTGGCGTCTGTAGCTCCAGCCCTGGAGTCGGTGCCTCTGACAAGGAGCCGCATATTAACTTCTGAAGAGACGCATGTTGCTCCGGAGCCACAGGTTGGCCACCCCTGCCCTAAGGGCTGAGCTGGAGCAAGCTCAGGGCAGATAGAATCTTCAGCAAACTTAAAAGCCAAACTAACAGTCACTACTGAGCATGTGCAAACTGCAATTTCACAGAGGTTTATAATTTGGCCGGATTTTGGTGGATTTTCGCAGGGATGGTACAAAGTATATCTCTGGCACCAGATGACTTCCCTGCTCCAAAAAATGAAGGCACTAGAGATTCTCGATTAAACAGCTGTAAGAATTTTTTTTATCATGGATAAAATAATGTACTTTTCCCTAATCTTCTTATCAGAAATGGCTGACTCATTTTTGCTGAAACTTTCACAAGTAATTCAGCTTGTGACAAGACCCAGCACAGAAAATTTCAGCCCAAACATTTAAAGTCTGGCAAAGTTTTAAACAGGGTGCTATAAGAGAATGTTAGGCAATGCTCCTAGTGTTGCCGGCACCCAGTGCCGAGAGGCTGAACAACAGCTTGAGTTGGTTTGTTACCCGGTGTGCTACACCCAATAATTACAACGGGGTGGAGAAGCAGAAAAGTTTATTTGAAGCTTTAAAAAGGTACAGGGAGATTTGAATTTCAAATCCTGTACAACAGAGCAGGAAGTTACACAGGCTTTTATACATTCTTTTATTTAGCATACTTATTTAATAGCAAGCTGCTTTAAGTATTCATATAGCCAGCCAATTCAGTTTTCAGCTAGTTTTCTGATTTTTTGTATTATTTGTTCAACTATACATAAAGCTGCTTTATTCAGCATTGTTTTTTTATATTTCCCCTGTTTGGCTTTGCTTAGTTTCCATTAGAGCTGGTCAGAAAATATTTCCTTCCCCTCTCCCTCACTCTCCCATGGAAAGTGTCAATAAAAAAAATTAATTTTAATTTATAATGGAAAATGTTGACATTTCATCAAAATATTTCCACTGACAATTGAAATAATCTGATTTAAACTGGCACTACAGTGCCTCATGCTCCCATTCTTCTCTATAGGTTGGGCTCGGTTTTTCTGGGGGTTGTTTTTTCAATGAAATACAGAAATTTTACACGGAAAGCAGACACCTCTCACAAAAATTTGTTTTGTCAAAAATTCTGTCAAAAAACAATTTCAATAGAAAAATTTTCAGCCAGTCCGTGCTCCCATCCTAGTGGGAAAAGTCTCTGCCCAGGAGACTTGGAAAGTGTTCCCTTTTCTTTTCAGAGCTACTTCTGCCTGGACTGACCAGGGCTGGTCCAAGAGCCCCTATTAGGGAATCAAATGTAACATTTTTATGAGATACTGCACACACATGACACAGCTCCTGATCAATCTGTTTGGGACTGTGGTGGCAAAAGGCAAACAAGCAAAATGAGCAAGAGCAGTGGACAACAGCTGAATGTTGGCTTGTTGCAAAGGTAGCACCAATATCATGGTGTGGGGCAGGAGAAGAATCCCGTTTCCCCTGACTCATAATCTGAGCTGGATAGGGCTTGGTTTCCAGAAGCATTTTTATAAAACACTTTGTTATGAAGAGTAAATGCCATGCAGTTCTGTGTAACTGCAGGTTCTGTGTTACTGCAGATATTTGTGGTTGGAGGAGCTTTTCCCCTGTCTGCCCAAACCCTTCTTCTACATAGTCCTGCAGTTGTCATAATCACATTTTTATATCACATCACTGTCTGTTACCATGAAAATAACCTTATTACTGATCTAGCTGATTTCATCATGAGCTCCAGCAGCTGGATGAGAAAGAAGATCTTGCTTTGGAATATAAATATCACTGGACATTTGCAACAGCAACAAGCCAAATTAAGGGAAAACACCTGAAGTTTAGTATGGTTTGTAGTTGCTATTAGACAAACACCCCTTGAGCTTCGGGGAATCTGGATTCCGATCTGAGCTTTAGCTCATGTCTAGCTGCTATAATTTATTTGTTTGTAGTGCAAAAGCTGCTCGTTAATTAAAATGAAGAGGAAGGTGGGTGGGGAGAAAAGCCCAGTCAGAAAATCCTAGAAAGGCTGAGAAACAAACACATCCACAAAGAGTTAAGCTGCAGGACCAAAAAGACTGAGATCCTACTGAAAAATCAAAGGGACATACAGCCCATTTCCTCCAGCCTAATAGAATTATACAAATTATCAGAAGAGCATGTGTCTGGGATGGATTGAATGATGCTCCGAGACAGATAAGCAGAGTAAATAAACTCCATGCTGAGAGCATAGAAAAAGGATTCCTTGACATTTGGCAGCGAACCAGCAAGATGGCAACTTGGGTGTATGCCTATGCTGCAATAAAAGACCCACAGCACAGCTGAGGCTGGCCCGGTGAGCTGATTCGAGCTCACAAGGCTTGGGCTGTAGGACTAAAAATGGCAGTGTAGACATTTGGGCTTGGGCTGGACTCCAGAACCCTGTGACGGGGGGAAGATCTCAGAGCCTGGGCCCAAGGATCTACACTGCTATTTTTAGCCCCACAACTTAAGCCCCATGAGCCCAAGTCAACCGACCTGGGCTCTGAGACGTGGTGCTGTGGGTTTTTTATTGCAATATAGACACACCCCCTCAAATAAAATCTTGGTGGCTTACATCAGCATACATCACCATTTCCGTGTTTTCAGTCCCCACTTCTTTAGGCAGCCTAATTGTCTTACAACATAGGGTGACTTGGCCAGAGTCATACAGGAAGTCAGTGGTACAGCAGGGAATTGAATTACAGTCTCCTGAGTCCCAGGCTAGGCCCTACCCACTGATCCATCTTGCCTCTACAAAGAGCCTTTTCTCAAATCCACATAGAAGGAAAAGCCAGTTGCAAGAATCCCCCAAAACACTTAACTCAGATATTTATGGGCATTTCTATTCCAAATTAGTTGGCTGTAAATCAGTGTGGTACTTTGCAGGGCACTTAGAATTCTCAGTACCTTAAAAGTGATCTGGAAAGGGAGTTCTTAAATTGGCCATGTACCCTTTTTTTGGTTTCATTATAACGTACGTAAGATGGCTTAGAAGGATTTTTTTTTCTCTGATCGGTTTTTACTTTAGGGACATATCAGGCATGTAAAGAGACCTTCCCTGTCTTTGTTGGAGAACCTTTGGGAGGTCTCAGAGATGTTTATTCGTAAACTTCATTGGTAGGAATTGAGATTCATTCCAGGATGAATTGTCACAACCCACCAAAGAGAACATCACGGTGCTCCGGGGAGGTGTGGCATCTCTTTGAGAAGAGTCTTCACTGCCCCACAAGTCTACAGTCCCTAACATGTTTTAGGCTTTTCTTTAGGTGCATAAGGCATCTCAGACACTGGCCTTATATTTCTGGGTTATTTTAAGAATTCCTTCTACACAGCTTTAGCTCCAATCAATTTTTCAATTTATCCTAGAAATATGATCTTACACAGGCCCATTGGGTCAAATACATGCCTGGAATAATTTTACTGGGCCAAATGCTGTTCTTAGATATGTGTGTAAATATGGAATAAAGCCACTGACTTCAATCAATTTATCTGAGCATAAGCTTTCGTGAGCTACAGCTCACTTCATCGGATGCATCCAATGAAGTGAGCTGTAACTCACGAAAGCTTATGCTCAAATAAATTGGTTAGTCTCTAAGGTGTCACAAGTACTCCTTTTTTTTTTGCGAACACAGACTAACACAGCTGTTACTCTGAAAACTGACTTCAATGTAACTGAGATCAGAATCTGGACTACTCAAAACTGCCACGCTCAAGAGGAAAAAATCCTGAGTAGCTCACCACCCCCAAAAAATTCATAAGATTGGCCCCCCAAAATCATGTATTTTGTTTTGTTTTTTTTAAGGATTATACTGTGTTTTTTGGTCAGTCTTGATTTTTTAACACTCCTTTCCCATCCTCTGTATCTCTGAGTGACAGTTCATGCCCCCTATTCTACCATATGTATTGAGTAAGAGGATTTTGGCCCCTGCTACAGAAGCTCTTGCTGCCACATCTCCTGTCCCCTGCCCAGCAATTAATGCTGCCCCAAACTTCCAAATCAATACTGTGCAAAGCAACCCTGCATCAGTTCAGTGCCCACCAAGCCTCACCTCCGCTCCTCCTGGGGTTCTTCACCCCCATACCAAGTGTAAGGGGGCTGCAACAGGGCCCCATCTCTCACTTCCAGGCTAAGCGGGGCAGCCAAGGGGCTCTTCATCACCACCCCTTTATCCATTCTGCCTCTTTCTAAGCCAGGTGTTGCTCAGCCAAATTTAAAGAACCAGCCTGAGAAAGTCATGCAGGGGGAAAAGCTATGGTAAGAGCCCCGCCCCGCACGGAGGCGAACTGATAGTGACGAGGAAGGCACTCCATTGGTATGCTCCCGTTAGGGTGACCAGACGGGAAATGTGAAAAATCAGGACAGGAGGTGGGGGGTAATAGGAGCCTATATAAGAAAAAGACCCCAAAATGGGGACTGTCCCTATAAAATCGGGACATCTGGTCACCCTTGCTCCCCTCTCTGCCTGGAGAGAGAGTTCTTTGCTGGAGCAAGATCCTAGGCCTGAGAATTATTCCTGAAATTAAAAAGATAAGCTCTCAACAAACAAGCCCTTAAACATCATCCACCCCCAGCTGCTTTCCACCTCCCTATGACTAGAGGGGTGTTAATGGACCTCTTCACCTTGAATGGTGAAGGTGACACCTTGACATATGGGGGAACTACTTACACGAAACAATCGGTTCCACCTTGTATTTAGTTGTCACTTTCTGAGTTAGTTTCCCAGGCCTGAGGAAGAGCTCTGAGTAAGCTTGAAAGCTTGTTTTTCTCATGAAAAGAAGTTGGTCCAATAAAAGACATTACCTCACCCACCTTTTCTCTCTAATATCCTGGGACCAACACCGCTACTACAACACTGCATACAAAGAAAAACCCTGGCAATTAAAAAAAAAAAAAATCAGTACATTTGATGCCTCATAGGAATTTGAAACAGTCTCCTGTTAAATTCCAAGGAGAGGCGCAAGTGAGCTTTTAAGCCACTATCCAGCCATTGCTAGAGATGGGCCTCAGCCAGAACGTCAAACCCAACCCCTCTCCCTCAATGTTGGGTTTCGGAGGAATCAGTCTGGAGTCACTGCATCCTCCCCTTCCCTTTTGAATTTGGTACCAACATTTAATTTTCCTGACCCAAGATGGCAGGACTCTGGCAAGCACAGCTGTTCTCTGGAGATTTCAGTGCTGTTGGACCCAAACTAGTTTAACCTCAAACCTGAGCTCTTGGCCTAACTGTGGTCACTATACCTTATGTCAATCTCTGGGCCCCAATCCTGCAAACACTTAAGCATGTGCTTAACTTTCCTACTGTGGGTTGTCCCATTGATTTCAAAGTAGGGGAGCAAGTCTACTACTGCCCTCACAGAGCACCCCCCCATCAGGAAGCTGAAAGTGAAGCTAAAGTAGATGAAATGCAACATCAGGATGAAGTAGTAAATACTTTCACACATGCCTACAGGATTGGGGCTCTCCTCACTACAAAGCCTCAAACAATTTTTATCTGTGTCAGTTAATTAACTGTGCACCTGAAGAAGAGCTCTGTGTAAGCTTGAAAGCTTGTCTCCCTCACCCACAGAAGTTGGTTCAATAAAAGATATTACTTCACCCACCTTCTGGTGGTTTTGGTCTCTTGGGCTCAGTTTACTGATAATTTGAGTGTCTCTAATGTCAATATCCATTTCAGCTCAGTTCAGTTATAAGATTTTTATTAATTAAACCTGTTCTAATGGCTTGGCACAAAGTTCCTATAAAGATTCATATCCTGTAAAGGAGCTGATTGGAAAAACTCTTAGCATTATCCAATTACTGGGCTCATTTATGCATCCACTAATGGCCTCTTGCCTACCCTTGTTGCCCGATGAATCGATGATTGCTTCTTGCCTACAGTAACTACATCTATTTGGTCTACGATTTATTTTGTGTTTCCAGTGCTCTCTGTTTATGACAATATGAACAGCTGAAAAGGGGGGCAGCACATCGTTGCTAATGGGATCTCCGTGGTGCAGAACTGTTCTTCAGGGTCCTGCAGTCTGCCTTATACAAGGATTTTATACATTGGAAGATTGGAGCTGTCTGTATTTCCCATGCCTGTGCAATCCTAGCAGCTGAGCTTGTCGCCAGCAGTCTCTGTTGATGACAGTAATTCATAACGCCATGGGGAGCACATTCGCTCTATTTCTAGCTGCTGCTGCTGTTTTCTTTTTCTTTAAAGGTGAGTGGTCCTTGAATTTTTTTTTTAAAGGAGGGGGTAGAAAGAGGATGGGTTATGGCTTTGTACAATTGTTTTTAATTGGTCTGGACTTAGGTTCAGCACTAATAAGTGGCATGCTGCAGGATTCGTATGAATCCCAGCTTCTTTTGTTAAACAATTTTAAAATCTCACCTTATGAACTCGTAACAAATAGCAGCCCTGATTTGGCATGCCAAATGGGTCCCATGATCCCACAAAGCCATTTAAACTTTAATCAAAAACTTCAATGTGGTTTTAAGGTTTAGCTCACTGTGGATACGTGCTCTAATGTGCTGGGGCATCAGCAGAAATAGGTGATGCCAAACAGCTGCTTGAGATAGCCTTAGAGGTGGCTCTGAACAGTGCACCTTATCTCAGCAAGAAGGAGATCTTTGTTCTGCAATTACTGGTGCTCTGAGATGACAGCAACTTTAACCAGAATGTTGAAACACTGGTTTATATATACGTAGTTATTGTCTACAATGTGATGGATGCTGGATGAGTGGTAAACACAGAGATTTAATTCACATGTTATGGAAATGTAAGTTGGTCAACAGCATTTGGGAAGGAGCTGGCAAAAGGCTGAATATGAATCTTAAAACCCACCTACATAAAGGACTCAGGCATATTTAATCCAGGGGACTCCTGACTTGCTAATAATTATAGGTGAGATATCACTAAATGATTAAAGCAAGTCTACTGGCTAAAAAGTTAATTTTCCAGAAATAGGAAAGTATAAAGTTATCTATTTTAATCTGGTGTGTTGGTTTGAGTGACTTTACTACCCTTGAAAAAAATAGCCTTCAAAATGAGTAAAGAGTGGGGATTTTTAACTGTATGTGGTCTGACATTGTGCCAGTCTCAGACTGGATGTCAGCAGAACTTCCAGAATAGGTCGGAAGATAGATATTTTGTTTGTGAATCTTTATAGATCAGTTATTGTGCAGATGAGTACTTCTGCTGCCCTTCTGTTTGCTGGAAAATACTAACCTAGTAGGACTGGGGAAAAAAACCTCTCAAACATATCCTAGCAACTGCATGTAAATCTATATGCAGTCATGCTGTCATATTTTAAAAGATCAACAGACTCTGTGTAGCTATTCCAGATTTACACAAGTGTTTCTGAAAGCAGAATTTAGCCCTAACTGTTAGTTTGTCTCACCAGCCATGTTGAAATATAAAATTATCCATAAATGGAGAAGAGATCTAATTTTTTTTTAATAAAAGGATTTTGGCATATCACATCCAAGTACCAGTAGAGAGTCTCTTTAGGACAAGGCCACTAAATTCCAGGCAGGATCTGCCTCCTACAGTGTTTATCTGTTGCCTATGAGAATGGAAGCATAGTTTAGGGGACAGAAGATTCCCAGTTGTGCTTTGAGACCTTCAGTTTATAGCCATAAGATACCACAGATAGCAAAACCAGCATCAGAAAGGGACAATTGTAAATAGAATGTACTACCTATTACCAGCAGGACAGTGGGGTGGGAGGAGGTATTGTTTCATGGTCTCTGTGTGTATATAATGTCTTCTGCAGTTTCCACGGTATGCATCCGATGAAGTGAGCTGTAGCTCACGAAAGCTCATGCTCAAATAAATTGGTTAGTCTCTAAGGTGCCACAAGTACTCCTTTTCTTTTTGCGAAGACAGACTAACATGGCTGTTACTCTGATACCTTTGAAATAGTGAATCAATTTTTAATCCTTGTTTCCTTATTTATAATGAGCAAGCTGTTAGCATCATTGCAACCATCCTATAATGAGCCTCAGTCTCCTGGGACAGTAAAATTTCCCAGGAGCTGGTCATATTAGAAAGTGTAGTTTTAGCTCCTCATGGGCTTAAGTTTGTAAGAAACATTTTTTTCTCTGACCTTGCTCAACCCCAACTCCTTTTTGTAGTGTTGAGGGACAAGGTGAGCCAGGGAAAAGGGCTTTTTCAGCTCCAGTTTCTATGATTTTATTAAATTATCCTTTAAACTCCATTTGCAGAGACATATGAAAATCTCCATCTACCATTACATTTTATTCTTCTATTTTCATCCTAAATGAATGCCAAATTAACATCATGAAGATTTAATGTCTGGTTATTTAATTTTCAAAGGAAATAGCATTTGGCCACAAGAAGCTTCGTGGGTTGTTTCAAAACCAGAAGCCAACATAATCTCTTTTCAGGTTGCAGTTGTTCAGAAGCAGAGCACAGACTGTTTGCAGCCTTGTTTGCTAACTACAGTCAGTTTATCAGACCAGTGGAGAATGTGTCAGACCCTGCCATCATTCAGTTTGAGGTATCCATGTCACAGCTGGTGAAGGTGGTGAGTACAGGCTTCTTTCAGAACCTAGTAAGTATTACATTATTAGCCCAAAGAAAGGCCCACTCCTTTTTCAACATGGCTGTGTTTTTCAGGATGAAGTGAACCAGATAATGGAGACCAAGTTGTGGCTGAAACATGTGAGTAAATATAATCCCAGCACTGATAATATCAGCTCAGTTAATTTTTCTTTTAATGTCAATATGTAAGGTTTCTTGCTGTGTCCTCCACCGCAATTTGCGAAGCAAAATGTTATATTGACCATCCTTTGCGTAATGCTCATTAATATCAACATTTAGCTAACTACTATAAAAGTGACATTGCACGTTACATTTATATACTACTTTTCATCCAGACATTTCAAAGCACTGGAGCTAGGTGGGAAAGCATTATTATTGCAATATTATAGTTGGGTGAACTGAACAAAAAGGTTAAATGATTTTGCCAAAAAACAGAATCCAGATCTGCTGCCTCCATGCTGTCACCATTCAACTACACTGGGTTCTTCCCTGTAACCATTAGGTCCCATGCTAGGAGTTCCAAGGTCTAACCATTTGGTTATCCTGAATCCCCATTTTTCCATTCAATCTCTTTAATGAAAAATGTAAACTGCTAACATTAAAGATTTGTAAATAGGAATATTTAGGTCAAAAGCAAGGAATACCAGCTAAATCTTTTGCTCAAATACATCTGTTAGTCGATAAGGTACCACAGGACTCTGCCGCTTTTACAGCTAGATAAACTGACCTAGGAATATTTTGGGAGGAACAGAGGAGGAAAATGGTAAACATTTTGCTAAATACAAACTGTTTCTACTACGTAAGTGTGACTATTATGTAAAGTAAATAAAACGTCCTTTCAGTCATGAAAAACAGCACAACAGAAAAATGCCTCAGCATAAGTAAACAAAAACTTAAATAAGCCAATGCTCAAAGATGCTGGGACATTCTTCCTAGCCAGCATTTGTATAGATTTGACTTGCATTTAAGAAAAGGAAAGATCACAGCATCAGAGGTGCTGGCCTGGTAGGGTACTATGCTGCTTTGGTGCAGAGATTTGGGTTGGCCACACTTACCTTAATCCATTGCTGACACCTAGTGGCTGGCTATTTATTTGCATTGAATGATTATGCAGCCTCCTGTGATAAAACCCACTGGAGCAGCACAGGAGGCCTAGGAAACTCTGTGAAGCTCATCTTGTGGAGCATAATTATACCGGCTACAGCCAGTCACAGTGCAGACACTGTGCAAGTTTCCCCCTGCATGTCTGCTAGTGCACTTTAGTTCTGTGAGGCCTCTGCAAGCCTAGCTTGGAATTCTTCTCACTATAATCTTTGTTGAACTGGTCTACAGGTTATTGTTATGGGTAGAGTCGGATTAATGCAGGGGCTTTAGGGGCCGCAGCCCAGGGCCTCGGGCTAATGGGGACCCCACAGGCCGGATGCGGCCTGCTGCTGCTTTTAATCTGGCTCACAGCAAGTCTCTGAGCCACAGGCTGGACGCTGGTCCCCGAGCCTTGGCACCCCCGCCCGGGGCTAGAGCCGCGAGCGCTGGCTGGCCGATGTGCCCCTGTGGCCCCTAGGTGAGGGGAGTTCAGGGAACCTCTGCGCGCTGCCCCCAGCACCAGCTCCACAGCTCCCATTGGCCAGGTACTGTGGCCAATGGGAGCTGGGGGGCAGTGCCTGCGGTGCCTGTTGGCACAGGCAGTGTGCACCACACAGAGCGGCCTGGCTCCTCTGCCTTGGGAGTAGATGTGCCGGCCACCTCGGGGAGCAGAGCAGCGCGGAGCCAGGGAAGGCAGGGATCCTGCCTTAGCCCTGCTGCACCACCAACCAGGAGCCTGCATCCCCTCCTGCACCCCAACCCCCTACCCCAGCCTGGAGCCCCCTCCTGCACCCAACCTCCCTCCCAGACCCCGCACCTCCACCTGCACCCCACCCCCCTGTCCCATCCCTGGCCCCACCCCAGAGCCCACCCCCCCAGCTGGAGCTGCATCCCCTCCTGTATCCCAATCCCCCGCCCCCACTTCCCCACTCCAAACCCCCAGGAGCCCAACAAAACCCAATAGCCCCTGGCCCACAGGAGAGTTAATCCAGCCCTGGTTATGGGCTGTGAACAAAATGCCTGTTGGAGACCAATATGGAACCAAACCCAAGGCCAGGTTGTGCTTGGCCTTTGGACAGGGGCAGAGGGAAATGAGGAAAGAAAGGATCCTTCCCCACCCCCTTTCTTGTATCTCCCATGAGAGTCCAGGCACACTTACAGTTCCTGGGCTTTGAAGATATTTACTTCAATGGGAGTTAGAGTCAAATCCTGCCTGAGCACCTGCATGACCTGCACAAGGTCACACAGCAAGTCAGTGGCAGAATTAGGAATAGAATTCCCAGTACAATATTATTATGCAAGGTTAAAAGCACTACAACCACCTAATATAGGAGACTGCTAAGAATAATCTCTGCCAGTCCTAAGGGTTTTTTAGTGCCCTGAATTGTAGAATACCGTCTCTCAGGGAGTAGCGGTACTGTAGAACATGTGCTGATTAAGGTGTTAACTACCGTTGGTCATACTGTTCAGAAATATGTCAGGCACACGATGAATCAATTAAATCGGTCATTAACTACAGTATTAACCTTTCCAAACTGAAAACACAGACCCATTAACGATATCCTTTATCCAGAAGGATCCCAAACATACTAACTCTATAGACCTATCTATACCCAAGAATTACCTCACCCACAACTGAAATGCAGCCACCCCTGGAATGGAACATGGTAATAGCTTAACACCATACAGCGACACCACAGTACAGGACAAAAAACACAGAATATCTGCCCCAGTTGGAACTACATGGAACTTTATGTAGAGACAATGTACGTACCTATCCGGGGCCTTGTCCCGGACAATAGCATTAACACCCTGACTCTGAAAAAGAACCATGGCATTTTAATGACCAAATTGACCAAGATTTTAGTTTTTGAGTCTCACCAAAACAATGATATCTGCCACACTCCTTAACATATGCTGGATTCTTTGTTCAATACTGACTCGTTTTGTAGTATGCAGTGTTGCAGTAGCTGTGTTGCTCCTAGAATATTGGAGACACAAGGTAGGCGAGGTCATATCTTTTATTGGACCACTTCTGTTGGTGAGAGACAAGCTTTTGAACTTACACAGAGCTCTTCTTCAGCTCTGGGAAACTTACTCAGACTATATCTACAGTATCACTTTTGTTGGTAAGACTTATGTCACTCAGGTGTGAAAAAACACTCCCCTGACTGACATATGTTTCACCGACAGCAGCACAGGTGTGGACAGCGTTATGTCGGTGAGAGAGCATTCCCCACCCACATAGCTACTGCCGCTTTTTGGGGGGGATTTAATTATGCCAACCGGAGAGCTCTCTCCTGCTGGCATAGAGCAGCTATACGGGAGACCTTATGGCGGCACACCACTGCAAGGTCTGTAATGTGGCTATGTCCACACTGCGCACCTTACAGTGGCACAGCTGTGCTGCTGCAAGGTATACAGGGTGGCCACTCTTTGTCAGCAGGCGAGAACTCTCCTGCCAGCAAAATAAAGTTACCCCCAATGAGACGCTCTCCCACCGACAAAGCAGTGTCCACACCGGCGCTTTTGTCAGTTGGGGGGTGAGGGGATGGAGTTTCACAGCCCTGATGACAAAAGTTTTACCAATGGAAGTGCAGTGTAGACATAGCCTTAGTTTCCCAGAGCTGAAGAAGAGCTCTGTGTAAACTTGAAAGCTTCTCTCTCCAAAACAGAAGTTGGTCCAATAAAAGATATTACTTCACCACATTGTGACTCAGAGGGAACTGTGTCACCTATTGAATTATCATCACTGTTTCTGATAGTACTTTGGCATTCCTTTGATATCTCCTATTCAAGCATTAACCAAGCCCTACCCTCCTGTGCTGCCTTAGCTGGCGGGATCTGGCGTAGAGCTAGTTTACAATCTCAGAAATCTCTCTGGTTGCTCTAGAGATATTGTAAGATTGCTTTACCTTATGAGTGGTGATCATAGCATGAAAATATCAGGAGCAATTACATTCTAATATAATGGGGCTGAGAGGAAGAGGAGGCAGCCTGGTCTAGTGTAAAGGGAACTAGGATTGGGCATTAGGAGACCTGAGATGTATTCCTAGTTCTGCAACTCATCTGCTGTGTGACTTTGGTCAAATCACTTTACCTAATTGGGACTGTTTCCCATGTCACCCTTGGTCCATCTTGTCTATTTAAAATGTATGCTCTTTGGGGTAGGAGCTTTCTCTTGCATGTATACAGCACCTGGCACAATGGGTTCCCAATGTATGTGCTAATGAATACAAATAAATAACATGGTCTTAAAAGATGATACATCTAGTCATTAGAGATTCTGAAAAAACAAACACCAACTTTATAAAAGTGCATTACAGCACTTTGTTTTAATGGAAAGAAGGGGCAGTAGTCCACAATTTGAGATGGGTCTTTTTGTAATTCTAATGAAGTTTGGTTTCTTCTGTGATTAGATCTGGAATGATTACAAACTTAAGTGGAATCCAGAGGAATATGGAGGTGTTGAGTTTATTCGAGTTCCAGCCGATAGGATCTGGAAGCCAGACATTGTCTTATATAACAAGTAAGACTATGCCATATCAAGTGCCTTTACTCTTAATTTGTTTTGGTTTTGTATCATGCATTTTAAAAAAAATTGAGCATTCCCATGACTATTACAAAAGACTTAAGATTTTGATCAAACCTGGGTAGCAATACACAGCGACTACGGTATATATTGCAAACTGTTACTTCTCTAGTAGAACTACCCCCCAATCACTGCTTCTGTTGAACATCAATACTTTTGGAGTCTGTTGAGCTAATAAGTATTAAAAATTGAAAACACACACATTTTAATAAGAGAAACAGACAGGAAACTTTAGACTCTGCATCCCTGTGCTCCTTCTACTCCCCACTCTTTCTATAATTGTTTTTGGAACTATATGCAAGGCTGGCAGTAAGAAGGAGCAGATAGTTCTGCCACACAACTTTCCTCTCATTTACAGATTAGAAACTCTTCAGTAGTTCAGACCTTTCATTGAAACGGAGTATTAGATCCAGACATTTTTGCAGTTAAAATTGTTACCCATCTGACATCAACACAGCATTAAATATAACTATATAAAAGCCCCAGGGTTGGTACACACTTAGGACTTTTGCTTCCAACACGTCAATAGGAGACCAAATGTGTTACTGAGATGATACGTTGGCTATACACTATGTAAGGAAGCTGGCCTCAGTGAAACATGCTTGAAATACTCTCCAATACAGGAGCTCCCAAACTGTGGTCTGTACAGCACATGCTGGTAGGTCCATGAAGAGCTGGCTGGTCATGTGGTGCTGGCTTCTTCTCTTCTACAGTTTTCTAATCACATAAATAGCTAAAAATGCTTTCCCAGTCTTACTTTTCCATGTAAACAACAGCTGAAATTGCCCCAGGGATGTTATGTGATTGTGAACAGGGTGGAGAGATGGCCCTGCTCTGATCCATGCATCCACAGTGACAAGCTGCGGCAGGAGCCCTGAATTCCTGCTTTCTTAGAGGAGTGATACTGCAAGGTACTGTGGGGATGGAGAGGAGAGAGAGAGTGAACCAAGTACAGTAAGGAAGATCAGCTTGTCCATCACTTTGTTCTGACACAAAAGAGCTCAAGTCTGCTGCCTTGGGTATGGATCACATTTAGCCAGGTTACAGGAGTAGAAAATACTACCATCTTGATCTTCAGCAGTTGTAAGTCCATGTAGCTCCACTGATGACAATGGAACTACACTTATTTACATCAGCCATGGATCTAGTACTACACATGCAATTTAGCACAATTAACATTATTGCTGGAATGCTGAAGTGTGCATTTGCTCACTTACAGTGCATGAATCCAGAGTCACTGTATATACATAAGCCTATGTTCTTAACCTTTTCTTATATGAAAGTGATTTGATTAGTTAAAATGCCTATCTTTTTTTTCCCCACCCTGGTTTATTTTTTACAGTGCAGTTGGGAACTTCCAAGTTGATGACAAGACAAAGGCCTTTTTGAAATACACAGGAGAAGTGACCTGGATACCTCCAGCTATTTTTAAAAGTTCATGTAAAATAGATGTGACCTACTTTCCATTTGACTATCAAAACTGCACCATGAAGTTTGGTTCCTGGTCTTATGATAAAGTTAAAATTGACTTAGTTTTAATTGGCTCTACAATGAACCTCCAAGACTACTGGGAGAGTGGAGAATGGGTTATTATTAAAGCTCCTGGATATAAACATGACATTAAGTACAACTGTTGTGAAGAGGTATATCCAGATATCACCTATTCTCTTTATATTAGGCGCCTGCCTTTATTTTATACTATCAACATGATTATCCCATGTCTGTTGATTTCTTTCTTAACTGTTTTGGTGTTCTACTTGCCTTCAGACTGTGGTGAGAAGGTGACACTATGCATATCAGTCCTTTTATCCTTAACTGTATTTCTCCTAGTGATCACAGAGACCATCCCCTCTACCTCTTTGGTGATCCCACTTATTGGAGAATACCTCCTCTTCACCATGATATTTGTAACTCTTTCCATTGTCATTACTGTGTTTGTACTTAATGTGCATTATAGAACACCCAAGACACACACAATGCCCGAGTGGGTGAAGACCATTTTCTTGAACTTACTTCCCAAGATCATGTTTATGACCAGGCCTGCCCGCGATAGAGAGAAGAATCAGAAGCCAAAGCCACTTTACAGTGCTGAGCTCTCAGACTTAAATTGCTTCAGCAGCTCTGAAACCAAATGCTGCAAAGATGGCTTCATATGTCAAGATATAACATGCAGCTGTTGTTGGTGTCAACGAATAAAGTTTTCTGACTTCAGTGGCAATCTTACAAGGAGTACAAGCTATGAATCGGTAGATGCTCCACTTTCGTTTTCAGTTTTGTCACCAGAAATGAGAGATGCAATTGAAAGTGTCAAATACATTGCAGAGAATATGAAAATGCAGAATGAAGCCAAAGAGGTAAGAACAACTTTCAGCATTAGTTACTGAGGTTACAGGCATTATTTACCATGAGTGTCAGAGTGTGGTTTTTTGTAGGAGTAAACATCCCAGCTGCCTTTCATAAAAACATTGCAGAACAATTCACAATTTCTTGATACAAATAACCCACATTGATTCATGGCCCCATACACCTGTAATGTAAACAATCAGTGGATTGAAATTCATATTGGGGAAACACAGTGTTGCACTGAACTCCTTTTACTGCCAATGCCAACCCATCTGCTAAAGTGGAATCTATTACATTAACTCTTTTGGAGGGAGTAACAAGCACAAGATTTGCAGTCAGAATGAGAGCTTGGGAAATCCTAGCACCGCAGTTAGCTCACTGTGTGCCCTTGGGCAAGTCACCACTGCCGTAAAATGAATATTTACTTACCTGTAGTGAGGCTTTCCCTGATAATAATTCTCATGCTGAACTGCTTCTGTGGATAAATACAGAGCAGCGAAGTTCAGGGCTCTCAATTCGGCATTTTTCTTAAGTGCTAAATTCACACAATTTTTCTGTTTCAAAAGCCAGGAGAGCTTCTGATGGTTATCACTACTTCTCAGTCATACAGAGAGCAGATACAAGTAACTCATATGCAGCAACTCTATCATTATCTTTACCACCTGTAGGTCATGTTCAGCAAAGCACTCAAGCACCTGCTTAAATTAAGTTTGGGCCTAAGTATTTTGTTGAATCTGGGCCTTATTCAGGATTCGTGTGTTCTATAAGCTCTTTTGATCTCCCTCAGCTTTAAGAATTATGGTTCTTTTCTGGAAAAGTCTATTTTCTACATCAAAAGTAAAATGCATTGTTCTTATTTTTCATAATAGCATTCAAGAATGAAGTATGCACATATGCTGTGTTCATCTAGGAAAGTTGAAGTAAAGATTGAAATTTATTAAGCTTAGCTTTACTTAGGATACTTATTTAACATTTATTTCCAACATTAACTTAAGATTATGCATTATTTCAAAGCCATCAACATAATCATTCAATGTAAAAACCACTCCTGCTGGAAAGCTTTTTTTCCCAGTCTTGATACAGTATATGAAGGAGAAAAGTTTTTACATCATACATAAGCATCTTGCTTTCTAATACAGTATTAAAAACTATAAGAAATGTCAAGAGAAGCTTTTAAAGTCATTGACAGATTAATTAAGTTGCATCCGCCCATGCACTTACCACTTCAACAGGAATGGTGCGTTTCAATAGGACTTAGATACGTAGGTGCCCAAGTGACTTTTGAAAGAGCTCCCTCTATAAAGTCTCTTTCACCTTCAAATTTCTGTCCCCATGGAAGAGGGGCCATATGTCCCCTGTGTGTTTAGTGAAAGGGACATTTCTATTATCTTAAAATAGTGTTACGAAGTTGGAATTAATTTAGAAAGATAGCTTCTTCAACTCATGCAAAGCAAGTTTCAGCCATAATGAATCAAACCATTTAGGGGCCGAAGAGATAGTAAGTTAATTCTGCACTGTTTTTGGCCTGAATGTTTTTGGATGAATGATGGATGAATTTCTGCTGCCTCAAAAGCCAGGTTCGAAGTTGTGGTCTTATGAAAGAGGAAACATTCTGTACATGGAGGAGCTCCCATGTACATTTTTGCTGAACACAGAAAGGAGTTCTGATATTACCAACCAATTTAATGATTAGTAAACTTTACCTTTATCAGAACATGCCTGCTTCCTGTCTTATTTGTCTGTGTTTATATTTTTCAGATTCAGGATGATTGGAAGTATGTTGCCATGGTAATTGATCGCATTTTTCTCTGGGTTTTTATTCTGGTATGTATTCTAGGAACAGCGGGATTGTTTTTACAACCATTGATGGCTGGAGATGAAATGTAGGAATTCAAAATACTCTGTTGTAAAAGAAAGTTGTTTGCTGACCAAACATTTTATGCTCTTTTTTGTTACTTTAGCTGCTTCTGTATATACTGCTTTATTAGTAGAATAAAAGATGTCTGTAGACTCATTAAGCTTCACCCAGCAAAGCTTCATTATAAATGTGAAAAGCTTTAACTGATTTTAAAATGTAATGACAGCCAATCTGAAGGTAATATTCTCCAGACTATTGCCAGATATCCCTTACAAGAGCTGGGGAAAAGGAAGGTAGTGTATAAAAATTCACAGAAGTGTTTGTTAAAAAGTATTTATGATATAGACATGTCCAACAGAAATTGGAAATCACAGCATTTCCACAGGAATGTTTAGAGGACTGTCAAAAGGCTGAAGAATTTAGGTTACCTGACCTACTTCCAACACTCATGTCCAGTGCTATATCCTCCAGGATGCGACATGCTTCAGTACAATTCTTCTGGGAGCAAGATCACAACTAGTGCCATAAAGCCACTCCAGTATATAGCCATTTAGAAACTGTAGCTCTTGAATTGCTGTACTAATATGCAACTTGTTGGTATATGATGTACCCATTATTATGCCGGGTTTTGAGGGGAACAAGTAGTGGGTAAGTTACTTTAGAACAAGGGGAAACTCATTTATAGCTGGATATTATGTTAAGGTAGCAAAGTGGCCATTGCATGATTCTGCTCACCTCCCATTTTGGAAACAGAACAAAAGCGCTAGCAAAATGTCAAGTTATTCAGACCTAATAATATCATTACACGCGCGCGTGCACACACACACACACAGCTCACATGAAGGAATTAAGATATTACAGGATAATTTTGTTTCACATGCTATAGACAAGTACTTAAATAAAAGGTAGGTAGATATAAAATTTTCCTGAAAAGTGTAGTAGAACTGCTTCTCATACATACATCCCATATGTTTTTACCAGTAACCATAGAGATACTTAAACAGGAGCATGAATATAAATATAGTACACTAAAAGGGTCGGGGAAGGCGCTTGGTAAAAATGTGAATTGTTCTCTCTGTGCAAAATGGGAAATTTCATGGAAATGGGGAAGTAGTTATATAAAATTTTTGAAAAAATAAACAGAATTATGTAGTTTCAAAACGTATTTGTTATTCTGGTTGCATGACACTCTGTGTAGAGTAACATTAACTACTGTTTGGTGCACTCAGACCCCCAGTAATTCACAGAAGCACAGACCCAGGAGTAGGGGATCTATTAGAAATTATTTGGTTTTAAAACGCTTAGAGCAGCAATTTGAGGATGAACTGTAGAGCCCAATAATTGTGGTGTGAGTGATTTTGTCTTTATGTAATACATAAAAATTATGGAAGTGATTGAAAGCTTTTCTCCATTTTACAAAAAATGTTACTTAAATCAGGATCGGGGCCCTGTTGTATTAGAACCTGACAATCAGCTCAACTGTAAATACAGCATAATTTTCATTTTTGTATTGAAGCAAGAGGGGAAATAAACATTAGCAGCAAGGAGGTTAGAACCAGGTATCCAGTCCATACTGTTGCTCTCATTTTCATACAACGTGACTACAGTAACTAAACAATGTGCGCACTGCAACTGTAAGCAGAAGCAATGAAGAAAATATGAATGTGAGAGGAGATCCAAAACATGTTCTGTGTCACCACTCACAGGCAATGGACTAGGGTGCTGATGCACCTTAATTCTAGGAAAGATAAAAGTCGAGTCATACCACAGGTCAAATCAGATACCTTATTAGACGTCTACTTTTGAAATGAACTGTAACAACAAAGTAAGACAAGTTAATGTCTGATTACATGTAACTATATACACAAAGGAGATAAGTTAGAATCTTTTCAATCACATGTACCTGTAAATTGAAGGCCAGAAAATGGCAATGTGCATTTTTTTCTCCTGTTTGTGAGTATAATTATATACTCTGTACAACCTAGAAAGTTACTCCACAGATTAAATGTGTTGTGAAGTAACAAGCAACTATATTGAAAATGTTCAAAAAATAACTTTTATAAATACTAAATATGAAGTAATTCCAACCAGTATGAAAGTCAGCATGACACCAGATCCAAATTGAAACAAAAAGAGAAATATCTAATTCCCCAACACTGCAGCCACTACCATATACCATTATCAAAGGACAGAATGTTGTAATTTTCACAAAAGAAACACCTTATTAATACCTCTCTGCAATTTACATGAAACTCTTCACAATAGCTATCAAGGTTCCTTCCCCACTCTGAACTCTAGGGTACAGATGCGGGGACCTGCATTAAAACCCCCTAAGCTTATTTTTACCAGCTTAGATTAAAACTTCCCCAAGGTACAAACTATTTTACCTTTTGCCCTTGGACTTTATTGCTGCCACCACCAAGCATCTAACCAATATATAACAGGGAAAGAGCCGCTTGGAAACATCTTTCCCCCCAAAAATCCTCCCCAAACCCTACACCCCCTTTCCTGGGGAAGGCTTGATAAAAAGCCTCATCAATTTGCATAAGTGAACACAGACCCAAACCCTTGGATCTTAACAATGAAAAAGCAATCAGGTTCTTAAAATAAGAATTTTAATTGAAGAAAAAATAAAAGAATCACCTCTGTAAAATCAGGATGGTAAATACCTTACAGGGTAATCAGATTCAAAACATAGAGAATCCCTCTAGGCAAAACCTTAAGTTACAGAAAGACACAAAAACAGGAATCTACATTCCATTCAGCACAGCTTATTTTATCAGCTATTTAAACAAAACAGAATCTAAGGCATATCTAGCTAGATTACTTACTAAGTTCTAAGACTCTGTTCCTGGCAAAACAACACACAGACAGAATAAACCTTTGTTTCTCCCCCCTCCAGCTTTGAAAGTATCTTGTCTCCTCATTGGTCATTTTGGTCAGGTGCCAGCGAGGTTATCCTAGCTTCTTAACCCTTTACAGGTGAAAGGGTTTTTCCTCTGGCCAGGAGGGATTTTAAAGGTGTTTACCCTTCCCTTTATATTTATGACAGTAGCTAAATAGCAAAATCAATATTTTTTCTAGCTTTTAAAACAAGTATTAAATAAAGATATTCTCTAAAATGTTCTTGTTTGGTTACTGAATTAAACTTGATGTGGGGGTGCTGCTATAGTATGACATACTCATGTTAAAAACAGCAGTGTAGAATAGTCAGGGAGATCTTAGATTCCAGGGCACAATATGAGCATAAATTCAATCCAGCTGGTGTTACTGAAACCTGATGGGAGGGTTGTAAGATTGGAATGTGATAATCAATGGTTATAACCTCTTAGAAAGAACTGAGTGAGCAAAAGAAGAAAGGTAGTGGCACTCTTTCTCAAAAGTGGCATTACTTTGTTTCCAAGTCATTGATAATTCAGAAGAAAAATGATTTTGAATGCTTAAGGATCAATGTCCTAAGAGATAAAGCACAAGATGGAGTATTAGTTGGTGTCTGCTACAGACCACCCAATCACATGAGGGAACAGGATTACCATCTCCTTTTGCACCTATTTTTAATGTGCAGAGGGAAAAGCTGCATGATCACGGTGGACTTCAGTTTGAGTGACAAATGCTGGAAGTCTCATGCTGCTGGTACTCAAACATCCTTGGGGTTTCTAAATATTATAGCTAATAATTTCCTAACTCAAGAAGTGTTGCATCCACCACGGGGAAATTCTATATTAGACAGCATCTTGACTGATAAAGAGGAAGTGATCATAGAACATGATCACACTCATAATGTGCAAACACATTAAAGTCCAGACCAGTAATATTTATACTTGGTGCTTTAAAGGGGCAATTTCACAAAGCTGAAAACAATTATGAGCCAAATCAGCTGGATGAATTTAATCAGAAAAATATGAATGATAATTGGGAATCATTTAAGGACACTTTACTAGATGCCCAAAAAGCCACAATTCCACAATCGAGGAAGAAGAACATACTGGCTAAAAACTGACTTGAAATTGAGAGGGGAAGTGAAGGGAGCTATACAAAAATAATATATAACAAAAGGAAGAAAGGGGAAGTTAACAGTAATGAATATAAATCAAAAGCTAGGAATTGTAGAAAGATTGATAAGGGAAGCAAAGGGACACAAGGAGCAATCCATGGACAGCAGAGTTAAGGACAACAGTTTTGTTTACAAACAGAATCCTGACAATGATATTGGTCCATTACTAGATGGAAATGGTAGAATCATTATTAATAACGCAGAAAAGGCAGAAGAGTTCAATAAACATTTCTGTTTTATATTTGGGAAAAAAACAGATGATATAGTTATATCATATGAGAACACTCTTTCCATTCCACTAGTATTACAGGAGGATGTTAAACAGCAGCTACTAAAGTTAGACATTTTTAAATCAGCAGGTCTAGATAACTTGCATCTAAAAGTTTTTAAAGAACTAGATGGACCATTAATACTGATTTTTAATAAGTCTTGAAACTTCAGGAAAACTCCAGAAGACTGGAAGAAAGCTAAAGTTGTGCCAGTATTTAAAAAGGATAGACTGGATGACCCCAGTAATTATATACTTTTCAGTCTGAAAATGATCCCGCACAGAATAATGGAGCAGCTGATTCAGGAGTCTATTAATATAGAATTAAAAGAGGATAATATAATTAATATCAACCATCCTGGGTTTATGGAAAATAGATCCTGTCAAACAACTTGATATTTTTTGGATGAAATTACACGTTCAGTTGATAAAGGTAATAGTGTTGAAGTAATAGACTTAGACTTTTGTAAGATGTTTGTCTTGGAATCACACAACATTATGATTACAAAACTTGATCTATATAAAACTAACATGGCACACATTAAAAGGATTTAAAACTGGCTAACTAATAGGTCTCTAGATGTAGTTGTAAACAGGGAATCATTGAGAAGGTGTGTTTCTACTGGCATACTGCACAGATCTGTTCTTGTCCCTACGCTATTTAACATTTTTATCAATAACCTGGAATAAAACATAAAATCATCACTGAACGTTTGCAAAAGACAAAAATTGGAGGAGTGGTAAATAGTGTAAAGGACAAGTCATTGATGCAGAGTTATCTGGATCACTTGATAAAAGCTGGGTACGTGGGAACAATATACATTTTAATATGGCTCAATGTAAATGTATACATCTAGGAACAAAGAATGCAGGCCACACTTACATGATGGGGAACTCTATCCTGGGAAGCAGGATCTCTGAAGAAGATTTGCGGGAAGGGGGATGGATAATCTGCTGAACATGAGCTCCCAGTGTGGCCAAAAAGGCTAATCTGATCAGTGGAGGCATAAACAGGGGAAGCTCAAGTAGATGACAGGTGCCCTCCATACTGGGGGGATACCAGCTAAAAGGGAGGACACATGACCTCTCCTCTCCTGGCTGTTCAGCTGCTCTCCTTGGCAGCCAGACACAGGCAGCGAGTGGGACCGAACCGCTCCTGGATGCTGCCCAGGGCAGCGCAGCAGCTGTCTGGGAGAGCACCTGGTGGCAGCGGTGGTGGGCTGCCTCCCGGGCTTGGCTTCTGGGACAGTGGCTGAGCGAGTTGGAGCGTCCTTCCCCACCCCCACCCCCAACCCCAACCTTGGCATGTTCTGTGTCCAGCAGTGAGAGCCTGGCTGGGGAGGGATGGTGTCAATACCAAGAGAGAGAAAATTGCTTTTGTAGTGAGCCAGCCACTCCCAGTCCCTATTCAAGCCCAAATTGATGGTGTTAAATTTGCAAATGAATTGTAGCTCTGCAGTTTCTCTTTGAAGTCTGTATTGACACCTCCTCATCAATTATTGGGAGTGGACCACAGCCACCCTGACTGAATTGGCCTTCAGCATTGGTTCTCCACTCGTAAAGTAACTCTCTTCTCTTCATATGCCAATATATATTTATGCCTGTATCTGTAATTTTCACTCCATGCATCTGAGGAAGTGGGGTTTTTACCCATGAAAGCTTATGCCCAAATAAATCTGTTAGTCTTTAAGGTGCCACCAGACTCCGCTGTTGTTTTTATGGATACAGACTAACACGGCTACCTCTGATACTTGCGATGCACTAGGCAGCGGCCCAGGCAGCGTGGCAGGAAGAGGCTCTGGTCCCACCCCTTCTCTTCCGGCTGTGGCCCTGCCCCTTCCGCTCCCCCACTCATCCCCTTTCCCCTGCCCCACATGAATCACCTACAGTAGAGAGGTTATTTTACTGTGTTTTGTGTAGGCCTTGCTAGAGCCCTAGGCATAACTAACAGTGTGAACCAAAGGCTGTGAACCAGAGTAGGCCTGGCCTTGACAAAATAACAACACCCTACGTATTAGCTAACACCAAGTAACCACATTCCTGACCTGAGAGGATGGTGCAGGATGTCCAGAGTTCTCAAGTAACTACATAAACACATTCTTAAGAGGTGGCACAGGAACACACCAACCCCTCGTAAGATAAGGATTGGATGACAGGATAATGGTGTTTTGTTTGAACTAGCAAGTACAAGGTGTAGGGCTGGTAACTAACAACATATGGAGTGTAATACGTAACTTGTTTGTATCAGTGTATATAAGAAGTCATAGGAGAGGCATCTTTGACCGGCCTGGGGGGCAGTGTCCTGGTGCGCTGACTGAGCTGGTACCACTGTTGCAGGCATACATGTATTAGTGTCCCTGTAGCTCCTATGGGACCCTAGTACCGTGCTTTGTCAGCCGCGTGCCTTCACCACTGAACCAAACCGGTGGTCGTTCTTATGAATAACATCGAGGTCTGCTGAATTAACATGTTTCAATGTCTGCTAATGCAGCTGACATCAGAGCTCCAAGACCAGTAACAACACTGTTGGAGCAGCAACATTTCTCAGCACTTAACATTTGGCACTGCTGTGACAGCTGTTGGAATACTGTGTCCAGTTCTAGCGTCCACAATTCAAGAAGCATGTTGAAAAATTGGAGCGTGTTCAGAAAAGAACCATGAGAACGACTGAAGTATTAGAAAGCATGCCTTACAGAGACAGACTCAAGGAGCTCAATCTACTTAGCTCAAAGAGAAGGTTAAGGGGTGACTTGATTACAGACTAGAAACACCTGCATAGGGAACAAATATCTGATAACTAGCTCTTCAATCAAGAGAAGTGTAACACATCCAATGGCTGGAAGTTGAAGCTAGCCAAATTCAGACTGGAAATAAGGCATAAATTTGTAAACAGTGACCGTAATTAATCAGTGAAATAATTTACGAAGGATCATGGTAAATTTCCATCATTGGAAATTTTTAAATCAATATCAGATGACTTCTTTCAAGATATGCTCTAGGTATCATTCTGAGGAAAATTATATGGCCAATGTTATACAGGAAGTCAAATTAGTCCAGTGGTGGGCAACCTGAGGCTTGTGGGCGCCCGTCAGGGTAATCCACTGGTGGGCCGTGAGACATTTTGCTGATGTTGACCATCCGCAGGCACGGAGGCCTGCAATTTCCAGTGACCACGGTTTGCCGTTCCTGGCCAATGTGAGCTGAGGGAAGCGACAGCCAGCATGTCTCTGTGGCCCGTGCCGCTTCCCGCAGCTCCCATTGGCCAGGAACAGCGAACCGCAGCCACTGGGAGCCGCGGCTGGCTGTGCCTGTGGACAGTCAATGTAAACAAACTGTCTTGCAGTCCGCCAGTGGATTACCCTGATGGGCCGCATGCAGCCTGCTGCCCACAGGTTGCCCACCACAGGATTACACTATCACAATGGCCCCTTCTGGCTTTGGAATCTATGAATTACATTAAAAAAAAATTAAATCCAGAGACAGAACTTTGCTTCAGACCAGATGGCTGTACATTGAATAGATGTCCAATAAATAGAGTTTTATTTTAAAAAATTAAAAAACTAAAAAAGCTGTTTTATTATGCAAATATATTTAGTTGCCAATACCAACTAAGCTTAATTCTTATAATTCAGATTTATGCGTGAGTCCAAAAGTGAAAAGAATCTAGGGAGACTATTTTATTAAGAATGTGGATATTAAATGTGTGAAATCTGAATTAAAAAGGCATACACAGCTTTCAGCAAGTTTTCTTTAGAAACCAGGACTCAAATTCTTGTTTTGTATAAGTGTTTACAAACGTCATTTTGAAAAACAAAGGATGTTAGAGAGGAAGTATAGTCTTGTGGTTATAGCACAGGACTAGGAATCAGAATTATTTCAGAACTCATGTGCAACTTTGGACAAGTCATTTAATTCTTTGCCTCTTTTTCCCTAACTGAAACAATACTATATACCTGTTGCAAGGTTTATATCTGGTAAATTACAGAAGCGCAAAATAGTATTAATTCCAAATTTAAACTGATAATTGAGCTATGTCTTTAAAGTTAATAGTATTTTTCATTGAAAATGTATGAATAAAGACAAATATAGAACCATAGATTATTTTAATTTACATATTACACCAAGTGTATTAGAATAGATGGTTAATATTTGTAATTTACTCTAAAAACTCAAATTTTCAGAACACTCAAAAGAACTTAGCCTCTTAAAATCCTCTTCTGCTCATTATAGTAAGTTAAATAACCAACCACAATGCTCTAATACATAAACATCTTCACACTTTTAACACTCAGTAGTACAGTGTATAGTTTATATAGTGTTTTGCCAATTCTAAAACAATTAGCATCCAAAAGTTTTTTTAATCCCTCTAGTTCTCAGCAGTTATCTATGTACTGTATTTTGGGGGTTGGGGGGAATACAATACATGCAAGTGTTTGAAAAGGTGTGTTTGATTTTGTCCAGATTTAAAAATGAATTAGTAGGCTAACAGCTAAGCAGTAGGTATTGCACATATCCTAAAATGCCATGCTTAAATATAGGCATGATTCCTTATACTAAGTTTATAATTCTATTAAAAATGTGCCATACACACTATTTGCACGAACATAGAACTACCATGTATCTTTTAAGAATCATGTTCATAGCAGAAGTGGTACCCCACAAATATTTTATGTGTGTGTGTTTCCAATGTGGACTGGTACTATTATATTTGCCCATTTATAAATAACAGGAATAAACAACCCAAGTGATCCAATTATTGAAGCCAGAAGAAAAGTCCATAAAAACATTCGATCAAGCACCTGAGCTATAAATTTCCAGTCTTCAACAACCTAAAAAAAAAAAAAAAACCCAAGAATTACTCAATATTCTAGAACATTTACAAGTAGAGGGCCAAATCCTACAGTCCTGATTCAGGCAGAAGTCCTATTGACATTGTGATGTCAATGGGATAAGGACTGAAGAAGCAAGCCCATAGTATAAATTTTTCTATTATGCCTGTTCCATAAACATTCAAGATCTTTCTATTGTTACACTTTGAGTTAGAGTAAGGGTGTCAGACTCATTTTGGGAAGAGGGCAAAATACTTTAGTTACAGCCAAAGAATCAGGGCCTGACCCTGCAAGGTGCTGAACACTTTCAACTTCCTGGGAGATTAAAGTATTCAACACCTCAGAGGACTGGACCCTTTGGGCAATATGCTAACTTCAATCTATAGCACAATTCCCAGAGATCAGTCAGAGGCTTGTACGAATATTCAGGGTAGAATATGGCTCTTCTGTAGTAGCTATACCTACATGTAAGTAACGTTATTGTTGCATTGAGTATCACATCAGGGAAAAAATGTGCAAGGCATTTTCAGGACTACCATTTCTTTGCCATTTTTAATGAGGTTATTTGTACATGCAGTCTATCAATTTTGCGCACACAAGTGCTGTAGTGGTACCCGCAAATTAAGCACACAACTAAACATTTTCAAGTGTGGTTATTAGATTTCAGAGTTGACATGTCATTAAAATTACCTGTGGCAGTAGGCCTACAGGTTTGGAAAAAGGCAATGTAACATAAATTCCCATTAGGTAAGGTTTTCTTTGCAACCATAAGGGCCAAAAAAAAAAAAAATTAAATAAAAGCATTCTTCAGAAAAGAGCCAGATAACTACATCAAGACAGGCTCAGAATTCGACACCCAGGGTTGGAAATTTTCAATATAAAAATGAGGACATTTTTTTTACCATGGTTAGTAATAGTGTCTTTTTCTGTGTTCCCCTGTAGTAAGACGTTATCCAAGCATGGAAACAAACTTAAGAATGCTATACTAATATTTGATACATGGAAATAAGTTAGTTTGGTAAATTAAAGGCTATTCCTACATAATTATGTGATAGTTATCAATGACCATTCAATAAAAGATGTCCTTTTTAAAACAACTTTAAGATCTGCTGACTACAGAGTCTTTTTGAAGTACCTTATTACTTTAGAAAGAACAGGAGTACTTGTGGCACCTTACAGACTAACAAATTTATTAGAGTTAGTCTCTAAGGTGCCACAAGTACTCCTGTTCTTTTTGCGGATACAGACTAACATGGCTGCTACTCTGAAACCTATTACTTTAGAGTGACTCAGCAACAACAGTGAACATTTTGATGAGTAATAGTATTTTTAATTGTTTTGATAGCATTTCATTTTAGAAAAATTAATACTATTTTCCCCAAAGTTCCATAAAAGCATAATTTTGCCTTGATTTTGTACTCTTTTTAAACTAAATCAGCCAATTGTTTTTGCATTTAGTAGATAATGTTTTTTGGGGCTGAAACCAAAAAGTGAGAGAATTGTGTTTGATCAATTCTTCAATCATCTATCTAAACATAACTCAGCAAATAAGACTTTCCATTTAGTATGTGATATCCAGAAGAATACTCCACCCTTATATTTGAGTGGAAATCCATGGTCCAAGCAATTCCTACTGGGAGGAAGAAACAAAAACTAAGATCTAGAGGTGCAAAGGGGTAATGCATCTCTTGAGATCTAGGTTTGAGTTCCAGTTCAGGATACATGAGAAATGAGTTTGATGGTCTAATAGCAGAGGCCTTAAATCAGGGGTGAAAGTGAGCCGGTACTGGCCGGTACAGCATACTGGTAAGAAGCCGGTACCGGCCCGTATGCAGTCCATGTTAAAGTGCTGCTGCGGCAGTGCTTTAACATCCCTGCCTCTTTTGCCTCCCCCATCGGCGGCCCTACCAGAAGGGTCCACACCGGCAGGACCGCCAATGGGGAAGGGGCAGCAACATTAAAGCGCTGCTGCGGCAGCACTTTAAGGAGGAAAAAGAAAAGGAGGACTTGTGGCACCTTAGAGACTAACCAATTTATTAGAGCATAAGCTTTCGTGAGCTACAGAGTGAGCTGTAGCTCACGAAAGCTTATGCTCTAATAAATTGGTTAGTCTCTAAGGTGCCACAAGTCCTCCTTTTCTTTTTGCGAATACAGACTAACACGGCTGTTACTCTGAAACCTGACTTTAAGGAGGGTCCTTTACCTCGTCAGAGCTTTAAGGACCCTCAAAGTGCTGCTGAGGCAGTGCTTTAACGTTACTATCCCTCCCCCCTGCCCCCGCATTGGCAGCCCTGCCGGTAGGGACCCTACTGGCAGGGCTGCCGACTGGGGAGGCAAAAGGGGCAACAATGCTTTAATGTCATTGCCCCTTTTGCCCCCCTCGGCTGCTGACGGGGGCGGGGCAAATGGGCAGCTTCCCCAGGGTCGGTGATTTAAAAGGGCTTGGGGCTCCCGGCTGCTGCTGCCACTACCACAGCAGTGGATGGAGCCCCGGGCCCTTTTAAATCACCGCCGGAGCCCAGGGCGGCAGAGGCCAGGCAGTGCAGATGTGCTGGCTGGGGGACGCTGACCCTCCCAGCCCCGCCCCTTCTGCCTGAGGCCCCACCCCTTCCAGGGGCTGGAGCCGCCTCCGTACCGTTAATAATTTATTATTACTTTCACCCCTGCCTTAAATGGACATTTGTCCATGTCACTAAACTACCACAGTAGCCATTTCTCAAGAAGATTATAACTGGAATAGAATGGGTTTTGCAGTTTAGGAGAGAGGTACATTTTGCAGAGTTGTGTGAACTTGTATACCTCAGGTTTTTTTGATGAGCACTAAATTAATCCGCATGATTTTTAAACAGCAGTTTTGCCAACAAGTAATGGAAATTATCTCCCAGAAGACATTGTCATTATTCTCTAGCTATATCAAAGAGAAAGAGAAAGTCCAGTATGGTTAATCTGGAAGTTTTGGACAATTAGCCAATAGTTCAAACTGAGAAATTATCAGAAATCTCTCAGTATGGGTGTTATACAGAAATTGGTTTCTTTCATATCTGATGTTTGTAATTTCTTTGTGCAAGTCATCTTCACCACACAACCCTAAACTGAACAAACTTTTGGCGCCTGGTCCAATTTCAAAGGCAAGACCAAAAATTTAAATTTATATTGCCTTATATTAAGGTAAATCAAAGAAGACAGATGTGAAATCTAATATTTCTATATTATTCCTATATTGTTATACTTTATTAAAATTAAACACATTATGTATATCTTTAAAATTGAAGAGGTATGATACTGTTGGCCACAGTGAAGAAGTGTTTTCCTAAGGTAGTAACTGTTTTCAGGTTTGGGCCTTATTACTATTTATTATTTGTATGACCGTAGCACTTACTAGCATACTTCAATAGCAATATTCACAGTAGCAAAAATTCCACTTGTAGCAACTGTTAACAGGATTGGACCCACAATGAGAAATCAAATTAGTTCTGTTTTTTCTTCACTTATTGAAAGATAAGTAAAATATTAGTTCTGTTTTTTCTTCACTTATTGAAAGATAAGTAAAATATTTACAAGTGATCCAGCTACTAGACCAAGGCCCTGATCCTGCAGGTGCTGGGGCCTACCTAGGGGAAGCTCATTGTAGGATCAAGACCTTAGATTATGATTTTTCTCTCTTATTAGTGTTTTCCCTCACAATATATAGACTGTATTTATAAATATATATTTAAAATCAAGATATTGCACAGTATGGCAAAGAATGCAGGTGATAAAAAGGAAATTGACCCAGAGCAACTGTTGTACCCCTAGCACACATTCAGGTATGCAGTTATTTGAATATGTGGTTGCTGGATGCATAAATACACCTGCACATATTTTCCTTACAAATACCCCTTCACTTGTAGTTCAATGCAAAAAACATATGTTGGTGCAACATCACAGTTGAAAATAATTCTCCATTCACTTATTCTAGTGTAAATCTAAATCAACAAATTTACACTAGTGAAAGTGAGAGAAGAATCAGACACATAAAATACAACATTATGGTTCTGACAGTAACCATATTGTAGCCATAATACATATAGGAAATACTGTACATACAGCTATACTATATATAAAATGCATGAAGATAAGATACCAGTACAGCACCTAGCACAATGGGCCTCTGGTCTATGTCTACATCTCCTAGGCACTACAGTAATACAAATAATTAATAATAATGCATATGCACCAAGCTATTCACATAGCTCTCCCATAAGAGCAAATGTCTGGGGCAGAAGCAAATAAGCCAGCTTGCAACTAAGGCCAGACATGGGAGAGGAGGCAAGCAGGCCAGTTTTCCCAACAGGTCACCCCTGGATGGAGAAATGTTGGTAGACTCCCACACTGCCAGAAGACACTCCATGATTGTCCCATGTGGCCAGACAGCAAAGTGGATGCACTCACATTTCCAAACACGTCAATAGTGCCCTGAAAATGGTTCTTAGGTCATAGAAGAAAGAATAGTTTTTGAAAAAGGGGAAACTAAAACAGCACATTTAAGATTAATTCAACTGATGTCATTACTGTCATTACTGTCTATTAAGAAATGTATTTTTGGTGATTTAAACATATTGATTAAAATAAATCTTTTAAAATGCTCTGCCTTAGCATACTTTCATCCAAAATACACATTGGTTACCACTTAAATTTAATCCTACTATAATTTATGGTAGTACTTAGAGAAGGACTATTATAGTTCATAACAAGAATTGTTCTGGTTTGGACTTAGGACTGTAAAATTAAATTTAGTTCTATTTTTGCTGAACTGCACATAAGACAGCTTTAATGTGGTTTTCTTTTAAATTATAAAAATCAATTAAATTTAAAATGACAAAGATATCTTGTCATGTGTTAAAATTAAGAATACATACTCCCCAACAATAATGTGATAATGAAACAGTCCAGTAGCACTCTACAGGCAAATAAGATTTAGAATATTCATTCACTCTACAGTTGTAATTAACCAAACATCTCTATGGGATTTATAATTATAAGGAAATATTTTGAGAAAGACCACAACAGGCTTAACTGTAAAAGGGAGTGAGACAGATTTTGATCACCATTGCAGAAAGTGTACACTACCCATATGGAGTCTATCCAAAAATGTACTTGTTTACTGGAAGGTCTTTTTATTGCTTCCCGGAAGCAGGACATCTTGAAACAAGGCTAGCATTTCTAGCTACTTCAGGAAATAATTGGTCATTGCTATAGTAGATAAGAACAGAGACGGGTACTCTAAGCCATTGTTTAGATTTCTATTCTAATTTCTAATCTGAAAAAATGAGTGCAACATCACCACTACACACACCTCGCGAACATCATTCTCCTTCATGATATGTCTTGTAATGTATCGGATAGAATCTAGAGCTGCTTCCAAGGTGTTCCTCGATGATTCTGATCCACTGATATTGCTAGTTTCTTCTTTCTGAGGAAAGTATCTATCTACATGACTTCTCATGCAAAGTAGCTTTGGAAGTTTATGAAGAAATATCTTGCGGACCCAAGGTGCCATAGCATTGTGAGTAGAAGAGGAACGATGATGAATATTAATAGCAAAGACAGTTACCACAATGGACAATGTCACAAAAATCATAGTAAACACCAAGTACTCTCCAATAAGTGGTATAACTTTAGAAGATGATGGTATTATCTCTTCAATAACAAGAAGAAAGACAGTCAAAGACACCAGTACTGAAGTGCAGAGAGAAATTTTTTCACCTTCATTTGAAGGGAGATAAAAGACAAGGACAGTTAAAAATGAAAGTCCTATACACGGAATAATGAGAAACAGTGTGTAAAAAAGAGGCAACCGTCTAATTACAAATGAATATGTAATAAATGGATACCAGCAGCATCCATCAGTTCTCTTCCCTTTGCTCCCTGTTGCAGTTACTATTTCCCATTCTCCATTATCAAAGAAATCTCTCTTGTCAACATCATAATCTTCTAGAATAATATCAACCTGTGAGCCATCATAGGTCCAGGAACCAAATTTCATAGAGCAGTTTTGAAGGTCAAATGGAAAGAATGTAACATCTATGGTACAAGAACTTTTGTAGTTTGCTGGGGGAGTCCAAGCAACGGTCCCATCATATTTTACTACTGTTTTTGTAGATGTTCCTTCAAAGCGACCATCTGCACTGAAAGGAAAAAATATGCATATTTGGCTATGTTATTACACACATTACAACCAGATGCTTTTATTTACGGTTTCCTATTAAGTGTTACCATTCCAAAGTGTCATTCAGATGCTTATCACTCTCAGATTTTTACCTTTTGAGTGGAAATTTTGCACTTTTGTCCTCAGATCAGGACTCTATTATTTTTTAATTTAAGCTGACTGAGGAAAAGCAAAGCGTGAAAAAACATTTTTCCCATTATAACAATATTTGTGCAACTTTTCTGAACAGGTCTAGTGCCTCAGGAGAGAGGGTCAAAACTTGACTTTTGATAGGAATCGTCCCTGCTTAACAGATGTGCATATTGGTGGGCTGGTGAAAATCAATTTTACTTTAACTTAATTATGCATACAAAAAACAAACAATACACTTGGCACTTCCAAACTTTTTTGTTTTATAAATACAACAATAGGTGTTTTTACTAAACAATCAACCAGTGTTCTACGGGCACTGAGTATGCAAATATAAGGTGAGCAGAAACTTTCATTCAAAATTCAGTCTCTCCAAGTTCTATTACCTCTCCGCATAGATTTATAAGAAAGGTGAGTAAAATTTCATTTCACATCTTTGTATATTGAGTATTATATATATATGAGGATGTATATTGACAGCCTCAGCCTATTAGTTTGTATTCAGAACTGTGCACTCATTCAGGTAGGACTCTGCAGGGGCCCTAGCATAAAAGAATGCATGTTTGTGCAGGATAGTGTTCTTCTTCTGACTAGCAAACCACTTCATATGAAGGAATTAAACCATTTAAAAAAAAATCCTAGAAAATTCCATAGAAAAAGGCAATGTCAAAAAACATTAAAATTGTAAAGCAAAGCACTCAGAAGTCTGGAAATGCCAAAGGTAAGGCAGTCCATGCTTTTTTAATTCTGACACCTTATGTGCATGTATTATAATACAGTCTAATTATGTGATCACAGACTATTTATCTTCAGAACCCATGCCTCATTCTATGTGTAGAGTGGACAGTCAACGTGGCAGGGGTAGATTTATTTTCTAGAATAAGATTAAAATCTTACTTGTCATACAACACAATATCTGGAATCCAGATAGACTCTGATGGGACACGAATAGATGTTATTCCAGCATAGTCTTCAGGGTTCCACCTTAATTTTACATCTATCCATTCCTATAAACACATGATAAAAGATATTACCGCATCTACATTGTCTCTCTCATACCCTGGGACACAACTGCAACAACACTGAAAACAACTGAGTATACATGGCAGTTACTTGGGAATGAGGAAAACTGAGAAAGTTCTACAAATATAATTTAGTAAACCGTGTGTTCACTGCAGGTAGGGCAGGGGCCCTAAACTTTTCTCAAAGTCAATAAAGGTGCAGGGAAGAGTTAGAGGACTGAAGATGGTAAGTGGGATGAAAGGAGGAAACATTTTGTAACAATTTAAGGGTAACTCAGTGACAAATATGTCTAAAGATAATAACTGCATCGAAGTTTAGTTCTGGATTGTGATTATTATAACTTGAGTGCACTTCCTGCTTATGAGCTAATACCTATACGTAGGGCAGAATAAACCAACTAGATGCTTATAGCAAGCCCCTCCTCGACCTCCAGATAGATTACTGGCCATGAAATTAAAAGTCCTGAGCTTTGTTAATCAAAATAGGATAAAAAATATCTTAACAGTGTAATTTTAAAATAACTTTTTAAAAGCAATTATACAAAGCTATACTATCTTGTGTTTGTGACAGTTTCTGACTAAAAATAGGATGCTTTGTTATAGGAATTTCAAAATATATGTCTGAATATATGTAGCTTCATTTAATAAATGTATCTAAAATGTGTCACTTTTATTAGAAATTTTGTTTTTTGAGAGAGCTTTTAGATTTATTTTTTAATTATTTAACTGAATTTTTAATTCTTTCAAGTATTGTAATATGCCTTTTGTATTAAACATGCTATATAAAATAAAGATTAATATAGCTTTTAAATGAAGATCCTATAAATACACAAACACCTAATAAATTGATAACTTTACATTTTAGTCACTCAGTGGACTCTTCAGTTGACATTTGCACATACCTGTTTCAGCCAAACATTTGTTTTCATCAACTGATTTTTCTCATCCTATAAAAAATTTAAACAGCATGTTTTTATGGGAACAATGATTTTACACTGCTTATTCACGGTAACCAACTGTGGTTTTGTTCAAAGGAGGCTCATAAATTGCAATACAAATATATTAATTGAGAAGGACTCCATTTGAAAATCACGTTTGTCTATTTTTTCTAAGTACTATTGTTACAGCCACCAACTACGATTACAGTAACCAAAAGAAGTTAATGAAAAAGTGATTTCCCCTCCCCCTCACATCCAACATTGATTTACTTTGTATATTTTACAGCATTTTATGTATAGTACTACTGTTTCCCTGCAGAGTCATCAAGGAACAAAATGACTAATTAAAAATACTCCTTAAAAACATTAAGGGAGCAGAAAAAATCTTTACAGATTTTTTTTTCTGTTTAAATTCAGAATATACTTTTCAAAAGGTGCTCAATTAGGAAACATTTTTTAAATTAGTAAATTTAAAAAAATCAAGTTGACATCTTTAATGCCATGCCAGTAGATTATCTCCTCTTTTATGAAACTGACATTTTCAAGGACATTATCTTTATTTCTTCTTTTTTTGTCCAATAACTTTCCTGTATTTTATATTTATAGAACCAACAACAGAACAGATTGCTATAATTTGAAAACATATATTTTTGTATTTATTAATTGAAATTAATTTTAAACAATAGAAAACCCAATAACTCTACAAATACTAAAAGCTTTAGTTAACAAAGTTTACAGAAAACAAAAATATGTCCAAGGACCACTTATTTTCATCATTCTCTCTGTGGCCTCTGACAATTCTCTATTTTTCTTCCTTCATCTTCACTTCTCTGAGGCTCTCTCTTTCTGGGGCTTCCCTCCTCATTGCACCCTTACCTATATAAGCCTCTTTTTAAAATGTTTCATTTATTTTATATAAAGAAAATATATATATATATATGATATGCACAATTATTTAACAATAGAATATCAAGTTATTTTTCATAAGCACTTCCCTATTCCAAAAGCTTTGCTCAGTTTTTAGTTTTAAAATTATTTATCATACATACCACATCCACTAACTGAGAGATTGCAAGACCAAACTTTATTTTTATTGTGTCATTCAAGTGTTGGACTGGGCGAACCCATTTTTGATAGTCTTGAAATAAGTGTTTAAACAAACAATCTTCACTTTTAGCAATAAAAGAAGGTTCTGATACACCTACACAACGAAAGAAATATGTTTAATGTACACATATAGTGAAATACAATGTACTCATTTTCATGAACATTGGTACAATTTGATATTTAATTATATAGATTCAGGTATGTACATATAGAAATTTATTTCTCATCTAATCACCTTTTTGTCTGTGAGGGTGGTGGAGGTTAAGCCACCTACGGTTAGCTTGATAAAATTCACTGATTTTATTATTCATTACTCTTGTTAGCACCATCATACTTTCCAAATCTGAAGCCCAAAAACAGTGGATCCTTATCTCACCATCTATGAGTAACACTGGAAAAAGTGAGACATAACCAAAAAATTTTCTTGTGCCATTTTTACAAATCATCCAGGCACCAGGTAATTGGAAAAATCCTACAGAGAGTGTTTTTTAAACTAGATAATGCCTCTAAACTAACTACAGCTATTTATTTATAATAGTGTGGTTTCAAACACATTTTAACCATACTACAAAACCCTCCCCAAAATGGGCACCAGTCAATGTAAGTCTCATCCTCCCATGACGCAAACATAAAAACTGAGTCAGAAAGGAGTTGCAGCATCCTTTATAGGTGGGATGACTGACAGGTTTTTTTGCCTTCTTGCTTCAGTGGAGTAAGGTGGAAGGAATTCAGACAAAAGGAATACTTTCATCTCGTGGTTAGAACAGCATCATATAAAACATTCACTAATATGGTTGTATATGTCCTACTCTACTGAACCTTGGGTGTAATTGTTTCAAATCAGAGCAAAATGAAAGACTATTGTGTATTTTTCCTCTTAACACCAGGTAAGGTCAAGTTTTAAAACTGTTACTGTATTTCTTGGTTATTTAAGAACTCATGTTTACTAGAGATGTAAATATCGTTTAAAAAGTTAACAGTTTAAACAATTAAAAAATATTTTGTTTAAATGGTTAACCGATTAAAGGGAGAGGGGCTGGGACCAATCCGGCTGGCGTGGCTGGGGTTGGTGGGCCGGCCTGCTCGGGGATTAACGGTTAAGCTGGGTTAACCAGTAAGACTAATGCTTACCGGTTAACTGGTTAACATTTTACATCCCTAATGTTTACTTTATTAACTCATTTGGAATGTAGGAGTTGCAGCTATTGTGAGGGGGCGGGAGGAAGGGAACTACTACTTGAAAAAAACCTAGCAATAACTTGGAAACACATCCAAACTCAAGGGAACTTGCAGCAGAAAGTAAATGCTGCCTGGCTCTGGCTCTTCCCCATCCCTCCCAACCACAAACCCCTATACCAGCATGGAAGGGCCAGGAAGAAAGTAGAGCAGCAATTCTTCCCTCTCACCCTCAACTCTACTGGTTTGGTTTCTATTATGCCAGCCTCCGCACTGTGCAGGGGAGGGTAATGTGGTTTGTGGTTAAGGAACTGAACATATATAATGGAAGAAAATGTAAATGCTCATATACACCAATGAGGTTCTAGATTGACTGAAACCACTCAGGAAAAATAGCTAGGCATCACTGTGACCTGCTCAAGGTAAATGGAGTAAAAACAGACAATAAAAAAACCCAAGTAAGATATCAGTATTATTCTCTATTCCTTTCCTAATATAGCCTAAAAATATTATAATGTCATTACATAAATTCATGGCTTGTCCTCACCTGAAATTCTGTGCTCCGTATTGGTACCCATCTAAAAAGGATATTGCAGAAACAGAAAGGGTCCAAAGAAGGGCAACAAAAAGGATTAAAGACATGAAAAGATTTCCATATGAGGAGAGATTAAAAAGATTAAGACTATTTAGTTTAGAGAGGAGGTGAATCTATCCAACATACAGAAGTAAATAAAATAGTGAATGATACAGAGAAAGTCACTCAGATACTCCTATATACCCCATCTTATAATAGAAGCACAAGGGGACAATAAATGCAATTAAAGTTATACTTAAAACCAATTACAAATATTTTAATACAAAAATTAACACGCAACACTCATTGTGACAAACTATTAGTGAGGAGAGATTAGTAGGATTTAAAAGACGATTAGATGTTCATATGAATATGCTGGCCTCAGTTACACTAACCAGGATGAAAAAATATACATGTTATCAACACTCATGTTTCAGGACCTAAGACTCACTAACTCCCTAGGATTAAGCCCATAATAGCGTTTTTTCATTTTCCTTTGGTGCAGTTGTTACTTGCCAGTTTTGACTATGGGACTAAACAGGCCACTGATCTGATCAGTGCTGCAATTTTTATGGTCCTATAAAAATTGATACACAAAGCATGAAAAGATAAGGGGGTTTGACAGGTTAAGAGTCATCTACCTCTGTATACTCTATGGCAGGCAGCCATACTGTTATTATCAGTAATCCCTTTGAATTTTGTTTCTCTGATACAGTACACAGGCTTTTCCATTGTTAATACATAAACCTTGGAAAATACACGTATCGGTGATGGAGGATCTTTTTCTTTCAACAACAGGCTATGGACAATATTGTTGCCACCAACAGGAGAGAGCAACAATTATTTTTGCCTTGTAGATAGCAGACTGTATCCTGGAAATCCTAGCAATAGTGTTAACAAATTCAGTTGTAGTTCACTGTAATATTAGTAATATTTTGTAGTTAAATCTGAATTTCCTTCCACAAACCCCTGCATGAATGAACATGTACAAAAAATGGATATGAAATGGAGCCTTAGACCAAATACCTTTCAGCAGTCTTCCCCTAAACCATAAATTCTCTTTCAGTAAGCAGGAATGAGATCTCACTGAGCCTAAACTCCGGCAATCCATTCAGTATTCATTAAATACAGAAGATTTACCCTATTTGTCAACAGCATGTAAAGGTTTGAGTTAAGTTCACCCTAAAGTTCCAGGCATATCAATTGAGGGGTAAAACTAAATCAGAAATAGCAAGGTTTCAGCATTAACACCCCGTTCATCTGAATGGAATAGTTCGCACGCTTAGAGGCAGACAATTCTGTCCCCTTCTATTCAGCAGTGGAGGGACCTCCTGTGGCAAAATCAGTGACATTCCGCTGTGTAGGAATGGGAGGTGGGATCTGAGAAACTTGTAAAGAGAAGGCCCACAACCTGTGCACTACAGAGCCCAGCTCCAGGGGGATACCCTGCATTCTTCTGCACAGTGCAGATTTGGGTCAGATTTGCCACTATGGCTGTTAACTATCTCTTCTTTCGCCCTCAGCAGGAGAACAAGTAGCAAAAACACTACTCTAGTCTTCAGAGCTGGAGTAGCAGCAACAGTGCAGGTCTGCTGCCAGGGAATGGTTTTGGGTAAAGGACTCCTTCTGCCACCGACTCCGGCAGCACTTTAATGCCTCGTGTTGTGTGCTGCTTTCAGGATTAGGGTAACACCTCAGTTTCAGAATACAACTCTATTAGTTTACAGTTAATTTAATTCATATTCAGAAAGTTATCTTTGCAGATGCCCTAAGGGCTGGAAATTTCTGTTTGTTTGTTTTTTAGTGAAATCCTATATTCTGCAGAAGCTGAATGTAACCCTCACTAGCCAGGGAATGTTTCCTATTTGTGACTGATAAGTGGGCAAGTGAATTTGTCAAACCCTGCAGCAGTTTATACAGCAGTTTAAAATTATACTACTTGAAGACACAATATACTGAGAGAACTATTCCTCTGTCTCCATATTTTTCATTTCTTCATCAAATCATGAAGTGTTTTCTACATTTGAGCCTAATCCTTTGAAAATACATGAAATATCCTTTTTTGTGTTACGATTAATACAACTTTCTTTTCTATCACTGACAATTATCTGTTGAATTTGTCATACAATTTGAGTGACCATGCAGTTTGACATTCTTTCTTCATGAACTGACCTTGGACCAGGAGCATAGAAAGTTGTGCATTGATGGTGCTTGGCACTTCACATTATCTTCTACACTTCTGTAAAGAGATATCTTGAACAGAAATTTGTTATCTTCAGGCTACACATGCCTCTAAATGTTCACATGGAAATCCTATTAAACATGAAATTTAATTCACTAATGTAGATGGGATTTTTATGTTCTTAAATGTTTATTTTAGACATTTGGCATTCAATTCCATTTTAAACAAAGGTGTGCACAATTTTCCAAAGATCTAATTTATTTCATTGGGGGAGTATGCAAATAATAGCTTCTGTGATGCCTTTTAATTCCTTTTCTCTTTCAAGACCACAGATCAATACTTTTTCAAGTTATCAGCTACTCATATTTATAAGCAATACCTTGGGCTTCAGTACGAACATTTTTTGCAATATGATAAACCCCCAAATCTACAAACTTTATGCTGGCCCTCTTTTGTATTCATACAGGTTGTATGGGTAGCAGCTTGTTACAAAATATTTTAAATACCTTCCAGATAGTAACTTAGATAACACTCCGTATCATTTTGCCAATACTCCTTTTTTGTTATCAATTATTTTTTTAAAATCAAGCTGGACTGGATGACACATAGGGCTAGTAAAGAGGCTGGTCGAGGCTGCTCATTCAAATTCAGCCCAGACCATTAAAGGCTGGGAGAGTCCAGAGTAGTTTGGAAGACTGTGTGAAATGAATAATTTGGTTTCTAATAGGCTAGAATCCACATCTTAAAATTAGCACCTGATTAGCTTGATTTCTTCAAGTCTCAACAGAAAGGCAAAAAATTGAAAGGACAGCACAATGCAGACCGAAAAATCCTCTGACCCCTACTGAAAATCAGAACTACTGTTCCAATTTTGGAAAAGAATCCATCTCCAAAGTGGCCAGACCTAAAGAGAGTAGCCAAACTGGATACAAGGGCTAAAAGAGCTTATGAACACTTTTACAACAGATGTCATTCAGAGAACTGCTGGGTCTAGAACCTGGTCACTGTGTTCGTGTTTAATTGGATGGAGAAAAGGGATGGACAACTCTAGCTGTCATAAAGAGAAATAATTCAGCATCCAGATCATATTTGATCAAGACCAACAGTAGAGAGTTCAACAGAAACAGCTGGCATTGACAGTATGCGCCTCAAAGAGAACAATCAACAAAGCAAACTCTACAGATGGCAGATGCAGAACAAGACAATGATGATTCAAGGATTCTGGACCAACCACAGCCAGTTGTTGCAACTAATGGCTAGCCAGATGACAAGTTGTTACGCATGCAGGTCGTGTAATTAGAAAACCAGCATGATTCACTTAGCAGACATACACTTAGCAGACACTTAGCAGACATACATACTTCAAAGACAGCATGATAGTGTACACATTGTAAATGGCAGGAATGTAGAACATAAAAGGGGAGGTGTAATGGAATGCTAAACTGTATTATACTATTCAGCGACTAGGTGGTGTTATGAGTAAATACCTAATTTAAATGAACCTCAGCCATGTCTGGCAGAGCATTAAAGCATCTTATCATGAACACATGTGATGTGTATAAGCAAACTCTGTGATCAGTCCATATTAGGGTTGCCAACCCTCCCAGATTGTCCTGAAGTCTCCAGGAATTAAAGGTTAATCTTTAATTAAAGATTATGTCATGTGATGAAACCTCCAGGAATATGTCAAACCAAAACTGGCAACTCTAGTCCATATCTGGTACATAAATACATGACAACTATTCTGTAGAAAGAAGCTGTCAGTATCCACAGCTGTCAATCTCACACTGGTTTTTTTAAAGTTAGGATATGAGTGTGCTACTAATTAAGGCATAATATCTATAACTGGGATATTTCAATTCTCAGTGAAAAGATAATTTTCTTGCTTCTAGTTAAACTTGAAGCTATTTCTGAACGATCTAATTGCTCAAGTGGCTAGCGATAAAGTTGTATCAATTGTTTATTATATCCAGTTTAATTCAAAGCTGATCAAGACATTATTTAAAATCTCACCTACTGTCAACAGCTCTGTACTAAGGAACTGAGAAGCAAGATTATTTTCATCAGCTTTCTATTGCCACCACTTCAAATATTTCCAAACAAGAGTATGAATGAGCAAATTTTTCTGGTCATTGAGTAAAGTATGTGTTTGCCATTTCCTTTTTAAAATTCATTTTCCCAATGCAATGGATGTTTGATGCTGTTCCACGTTGTATAAATATACTTATAAAAGTACAAAACTATCAGGAAAAAGCCTTTGCTAAATTTGGAGAACGTATGGGCTGAGAACAGGGCAATTTTAAAAACAAGTCCTTTGTAGGTCACCTTTAAAATTGTTGCCTGGGATGACATATGCTCTACATTTTTAAATCTACCTATTTGGTTAATCCACTATGGACAGCAACAATGTAGTCAGTGTTGACAGAGGCCTGACATGGTTTTGTATTTGAAAACTATTCTGATTTTATTGATATTGGCATATAAATAATCAAGAATGGTAAATATAAAAAAAATGAGCCATGTTTACTTCTCCTCCATTACCAAGCAAGAGTCTTACTTTTAAAAGGGTGAAAAAGTTCTATAATCTAAAAGCTGTACTTTAAACAGTACAAAGTAAAAAAAATAAGCTTAGCGTAATTAACAGTAACACTTTATTAAAAATCTTATGATTAGGGATGGCTGCTTTGTACCAAACACTGAACAGTTTTTTAATGCCTAAGTGACTTAGGAGTTTAATTCCCATTTACTTACTTTAAGGCTTGAACCCCTAAGTACCTAAGTCACTTTTGAAAATTAATTTAGGCATTTTTGGAAATTTTACCCTACGTGTTTTTCTGACAGGTATTTATATTTTCAAGAAATACAATAAAAAACCTAAAATTAAACTTTCTAATCCTATTAGAATATATTGAACATCTTATTTTCAGTATTTGGAAACATAAGTAACAACTCAAGAATAAGTGTACTTATGAAGTAGCTATAAACACGTTTAAATGTTACAAAGATTCATTTTTGTGCTTTAAGTGGGTAGATAACAGCAAGTCTGAAGAACAAACTTTTGACTAAAATGATTCTTTTCCTTGAGATTCAGAGATGTAGAGCACAATATTTTCAACAAAAAAGGGACAATGTATCGCCCACTCTAAGTACTCACAGGAGACAGGAATAATGGTACAATCAATTATAGCACAGCAAACTTTATATATATCTGTAATATCTTATTCATCACAAACTCACATCCTGAAATGTGTCAGAATGCAGTGATGGATTGTCAGTCCCAAAGAACAATGTCCCTCCTTTAGCCACAGAATAGAAATGACCCATGGTGAAGCAGCACAAGTTTCCCCACACTGCTGGGACAATCTAGTTCTTCAGAAAAAGCCTGTAGTGGTGAGAAGAGTTTGCTCTGTACATTTATTTCAATCTCTGACTGCTCTACAAAATGCCAGAGGTGTAAAACACCATGTCATCCAGTCTTCCAATAACTAGTGTTAATACTAACTTAAAGAAACTAAAGTAAAATGATTTTTAAAGAAAATTGCTACCAGTAATACCTTACTGCATATCAAAATTTGATAACATATTAAAGTTTGGTCATGAAACTTAATTAGAATAAAGCCTCTTTGCAAATTTTGTAAATCTTAATATTAACAAAATATACTGAAATTTGCATGCCCTTACCTCAATTGTTAAAATTAAATATTTAAGAAAGTGTTTCTCCAGTGCCAATGAATGGGGAACTCAATTACACAATTTCTGTATTGCAACTCATAAAAAAGAATAAAAAGTTTTATAGTTGCCATCGATGCAAACAAGCAGAATATGTAGATTATAAATATCAAATCTATGGGCAGATTTGGTAGAGCAGCAGTGAAAGGGGAACAGAGGCCATATAACTGAAAGTATAATAGGTACATCTTCAGACAGATTTGATGATTTCCTGGTCACATAGGTGCTGGAACTAGGGTGCTGGGGGTGTGGCACCACCCCCTGGCTTGAAGTGGTTTCCATCATATAACAGGGTTTACAGTTTGGTTCAATGGCTCTGAGCACTCCCACTATACAAATTGTTCCAGCACCCCTGCCTGGTCATGCAATGGAAAAAGTTACAGTAATCATTACACCTCTTTCTAACTTCCTTCTATCACATTTGCCCTCATTTTAACATAGTAATTTAGTTACTTATTTAGAAATTCAGTCCAACTTGTATCCCCCTATTTCAGAAAAACTTCAACTGTTGATAGGAAAAGTATTTTTAGAGTTACACAAACACTTTCATTACAACCCCCAAAGGTACCTTTGGGTTAAACTGAATTTCCACCTTTATTTCTTGATGAGTTTTTCAAAGATGAAAAATGCTCAAATCCTTGGTAGAAGAGATGAAAGAATTTACATCTCAATATTGGGTGCAATGCATGAAGCAGTTTACCATGCTTTGCCCAGAGAGAGACCTCTGTCGTTTTTTGCCTCTCCATTGAGCAATGGAATATTCACTCCACTGCATCAGATTCAAGCTCCCGAATAAAGGAGCATGACTGACAATGAATTTAATATTCAATTGATGCCTGTCAATTTGTCCTAATCACAAATGTAATCTGATTGCAAAAAATTGTTTCGTTCAAGGCCAGGAGCCCTAAAGTACTTTAGACTACATCACCACATAAACAGCAATTCTAAACAAAACTCATTGTCCCCACCTAATGAGGTCCTGGATGCTGAATTTCCCCCACATTCATGCCAAAATCAGAAGTATTTAATCAAAAACTGAAGGTAGATTGAAACTCAATCCTTCAATTGCTAAAGGAAAATTCTTTCCCAGTGAAAACTATAGAATTGTTTCAGACAATCCTTGCTGCCCATCTTTTTCTAAAGATATTTTTGCTTTTTTTTTTTTTTTTTTTGGCAAGAAATCTTTGACAATCCAGGTACCATTTAACAGTAGATCATTAGTTTCTTTTTCTGTAAAAGCAAGGTGACAAACTAGAAACAAAACAACACAAACAAAAAATTCGAAGGTGCCACAAGGGCTCCTCATTGTTTACACTAGGGAAAGCAGAAAAAGACTCAGAATGGTAATTTGTAATTTTTATATGTTTTAATAGAAATGAACAATGTTCAGTGTGTGTTCCTGGACTATTGATGCACTTGGAAGGCAGTGAAAAAATCAGGCTTTCATGCCATCCCCACAGTTACTCGGGCCTTTCCTACACTAGAAAGGGTTTGCCATTCCTAGTGAAGACAGAGTTTATGAACTGTAAGGCTTATGTTGCCCTAACTCTGTAAACCTCTACACTAAAATGTTGCTCCCAGCAATGTAACTCGCCCGCTATGCCGACTTAATAATTACCTCTGCAAGAGACATAGCGCTTAGGTTGACGTAGTTAGATCAATTCAGTGTCAGTGTAAACACTGTGTTATTTATGTTAAACTTTATGTCCCACAGTGTAGAGACTGTGTTATGACCCACAGTGCCCCACCATGACTGCTCTGGTCACTGTTTTGAACTCTGCTGCCTGGTGGCCAGGCACCAGAGATGTAAATATTGTTTTAAAAAGTTAACCATTTCAACAATTAAAATTATATCGTTTAACCAGTTAACTGCTGGTTGCTCCTGTCGGCCAGCCGGCGTGGCTGGGGCTGCTCACTAATGCTTACTGGTTAACTGGTTACTATTTTACATCCCTACCAGACACACAGGTATATGCCCTGTCCTCTAAATCACTGTGAATTATTGAGATTCCATTTCCTGCTTGCTTGGTGTGGAGAGCTCACCTAGCAACTGCCCAGCTGACTGTGCTGGCTACATGCTGCAGGCTGCTCTTGCCTGGTGTACACAGGAGGTGGTGGGTGTCCTGAGTCTGTGAGAAGAGGCTGTGCAGGCACAGCTCCAATCCAGCTACTGAAAAGTCAATATCTACGAGCAAATCGCTTGGGGCATGGGGGAAAAGGGCTACAAAAGGGACCCGCAGGAATGCCACATGAAAGCCAAGGAGCTGCGGCAGGCGTAACAAAAGGCAATGGTGTCTGACAGTCACTCTGGTGCAGAGCCACAGATTTGCTGCTTTTACAAAGAGCTGCATGCATGTCTCAGCGGAGACACCACCACCACCCCCAAGAGCCCTGCGGATACTTCAGAGGAGTCAGAGTCACAGACCCCAGAGTGAACAGTGAGGAGGAGTTGTTGGATGAGGAAGAGCAGGAGGAGGAGTATGGGGGAGAGGCGACCAGTGATTCAGTAGCACAGCAAGCCAGGACCTGTGTTTTGAGTCCAGCGCAGGCAAGTCTGATGCAGGGGAAAGAACCTCTGGTAAGTATGTCGTTTGCTTTGATATTGCAGGGACATATCTGTTCATTTACTCCTTTTTAATCATGCTAGAAGAGGTAGTGAAATAGCAATTCTATTCATTATCTGCTTCTCATTCCCCTGTAGAGTTAGGCAGAGAGGGCCCTGCAGAACAGAACAGGAAAAGGAGAGAGATGTGCAGCAGGAGATGCTAGCACTTCTCAAGCGTCAAACAGACATGCTGGAGACTTTTGTTGATCTTCAGGTTCAACAGACCTGTGCTCTCCTCCCTCTGCAGCCCATAGAGAACGACATTCCAGGACCTCCTTACACCCCTCATTCCCACATGGTATCTGGGGCTGCTGCACATACACTGACCTGTGAGAGACACAATTGGTATATGTGTTTGTGAAATGACAATGACTGTTCTTTCCCCTTCAAATGTTCTTTTCTCTGTATTTATAAAGTTTCATTCAATTATAAATATGTCTATTAGCATGGGTTTGGAATAAAAGTCTATTTATGGACACTTAATCTTTATTAGTTCACAATATATGCTGGCTGGGGCTGACATCATTCACAGATAATAGCAATATGTGCATTCGCAATGTTATATTACTACACACACAGCATCCATTACAAGGTTCATACCAGGATGCAAAAAAAACAATGCCAGGCGCAACACACATTACTGTGGCTCACAATTAAAATGGTCTTTCAAAGCCACCCTGAGCCCTATAGCTCCCCATTGAGGTCTTCTTATAGCCCTGGTATCTGGCTGCTCAAAGTCAGCAGACAGTCATTCCACCTCTACCCAGGCAAAAACTATTCCCCCTTTGCCTCACAGATATTATGAAGCACACAGCAGGCAGCTATAACCATTGGGCTATTTTTTTCCCTGAGGGCTGATCTCCTGAGTAGACAGTGCCAGTGTAATTCTGCCTCTGCTGAGCCTGTGGTTGAAGCACTCCTTGCTGCTGTCAAGGTGGCCAATGTATGGCTTCATGAGTCACGGCAGTAATGGATAGGTTGGGTCTCCCAGGATCACTGTTGACATTTCAACATCCCCAATGTTGAGAAGTCTGGTCTGGAAAGAAAGCCCCTGCTTGCAGCTTTCTGAACAGGCCTGCGTTCTTAAAGATGTGTGCGTCATGCACCTTCCCTGGCCATCCCATATTGATGTAGGTAAAACATCCCCAGTGATCACCCAGCACTTGCAATACCATAGAAAAGTAGCCCTTTCTATTTATGTACTCTGTGGCACGGTGGTCTGATGCCAAAATAGGGGTATGCATGCCATCTATCACCCCACTGCAGTTTGGGAACCCCATTGCAGCAAAACCATCCAGTATGTCCTGCACATTGCCCAGTCCTTCGTAGCAGGATTCCATTAATGGCCCTGCACACTTGCATCACAGCAACCCATACAGTGGATTTCCCAACTCCAAACTGATTCCCGACTGATTGATAGCAACCTGGCCTTGCAAGCTTCCACACAGCAATTGCCACTTACTTCTCCACTGTCAGTGCAGTTTCATTTTGGTGTTGCTGTGCTGGAGCAAGCTCCGCAAACAGTTCCAGGAATGTGGCCATGTGCATCTGAAAGAGCAGCAGCCACCGCTAGTCATCCCATACCTACATAATGATGTGATCCCACCAGTCAGTGCTTGTTTCTCGTCCACAGAACCAGTGCTCTACCATCTGCAGCTGCTCTGTGAATGCCAACAACAACCTTGAATTATTTCTTTCCATATCCCACAGCAAGCTGATCTCCAAAGAATTGTCAAGTTTCCCACGGTTCCTCTGCAGATACTGCAGGATCAGGTGCATTGTGCTTGCAACACTCATCAAAACAGTGCAGAACTGTGCATGCTTCTCAGAGAGATGGAGGATGCACGGGTTTGCACGGCTTTTGAAAAAATGCGTGAAACATTATGGGATGCAGATAAAATTCTGGGATGGAGAAAACTACATCACGGAACATTGAAACCATGTTCCCAATCACTCCTGTATGACTCGTTTGCCCCAATGAGGCATTGTAAACCCTTCCCAAAACACCCTGTGCTAGATGGTGGTGAGTTCCACAGTGGGATAGCTACCCAGGGTGCACTGCTGTCTGCATCAATGCAAGCATTGCCAGTGAGGATGCGCACTGATGACACAAGAAGCATCGTGTAGACATGCAAAAGAGATGTAATTACTGTAGCAGCTGTACGTTGACATAACTCAGGTCGACCTAATTTTGTAATGCAGACTTGCTCTGAACCAGTAAGAGTGTTTTTGCCAATATAACTAACAGTTCTTTGAATGAAATAAGCTGTACCAGCAAAAGGACCTTTTTCTGAGTATAACTTTGTTTATACTGGGCTTTTGTTGGTATGGCTACGTTGGTTGGGGGAGTGATTTCCCTCCCTCATGCCTAACTGATATAAAAAGGAAATGGGTGGTAGTATTTGTATTTTCCTTTTTTTGGGATGGGATGCAGGGGGGAGGCTTTGTTTTTTGTATCAGCTCTGGCCAGTATATATCTTATGAGTATGAAGCTTCACTCTCTCTAGCTTCTAGAAAGGAAGAGCCTTCTGTTTCTTCTCCCACCATCAGAGCCGTCTAGCTATTGCAGGGAGCAGAATTATTCTCTATCCAAGCAAATAACCCCAGAGCATACTTCTACTACTCCTTTTTCCCAGGCAGCAGCAGCAGAGTGAAATGGATGTACTTGACAGTTTCACACTGACAACTGCAAAAATTTGAAAAGCGGCTGTGTGACTGACCAGATTTTTTAAGTTTGTTTCATAGAATATCAGGGTTGGAAGGGACCTCAGCAGGTCATCTTGTCCAACCCCCTGCTCAAAGCAGAGCCAATCCCCAATTTTTGCCCCAGATCCCTAAATGGCCCCCTCAAGGATTGAACTCTTAACCCTGGGTTTAGCAGGCCAATGCTCAAACCACTGAGCTATCCCTCCCCTGTGCTGGTACTGCTTGGCAACGTTATAAAGATGAGCAGACGAACAGAGCTGTGTTTGTGAAGTAAAGAAGGCAACACTGATTTTTTTATGTTCACATTTAGAAGGTTATTATTGCAGTCAGAAAAGCAAGGAACGTTTAAATCAAAACTTCGGCAAAATATCTACTAATGGCTTGGCAGCAGGGAAAGCTTACTACTTACCACTAGTTAATGGATTTTGCAAGTCTTGCTGAAAACCAGCATCATCATAGTATATGGCCATGCTGCTTACAGAGAATCAAGTTGACATATATAGATTACCTATTTTTTCCCTTGCCCATGTCTGTCAGTCCTTAGATTAAGAGCTCCTCAGACCTTACACTGCCACCCTTCTTGAATGCCTGTACTGTGCTTAGCATATTGTGGGCACGACTGTAAATATTAAAAGATAACAATGTCTCAACCTATGGCTTGCCAAGATGTTTATTGCTCCACCAGTCTCCAGGGTCACTGAATACCAGCACCACTGTTGTGCATATGATAAAATGCACTGCTTTGAAGAGCCCTAGCAATATTCTTCTTTGGTTTAGCATTAGTTTCTTCTGCTCAGTGATAAGTTCAGTGGGGAGCAGAAGTGATGTCTACTTCCTGCTGAACAGCTAATGTAGATGAAGAAACCAAATGCCAGATGCTGGCTGGCAGCCTCGGAGTGGAAAGCAGAGCCACTGTGTGGCAATCCTGGCCTCATTGAAGTCAATGGGATAGGCCACTATCAGCCTAGGAACAGGATGGGGGAAAGGCATCATTCTTGCTGACCAGGGACCTGGCAGTGAGGACAGAAGAAGGGACATGCAGAATGTTGGGGAAGGCTGCAATTAAACAACTGATGGGGAAATCTGGAAGGAAAAAAGACATCTGAAAGGTTGAAGGAGAGAGAAAAAGTAGGAAAAGTGTACAAAGTAAAGTGGGAAGTGGAAAGAGGAAAAGGAAAAGACATAATGAAGGATTTTAAGGTTAGAAACATTTTATTCATACAAATTTAATTTATTCTGTACACATCATGGAATTAAATTGACAATTTTGTAAATACTTATACAAATAAGGTACAGCCCTCAGGCTCCTGGCAAGTTGCCAGTGCAGCCCTTGATGCTGCAGAGGTTGTGCACTGGTACATCATCTGTCCACAGCAGAATTCTGCTCATGCAACTAGATTCCAATCTCAGATACACAGGTATGTAATGTCCCCATGGCTTGTACAAATCAGGTACTCTTCTTTAGTATGCAAGAACAGTAGTAGATTTCAGAAGATATGCCAGTATGTTTTCCATATGTATTTGCCAGAATATAAAAAATTAAGATTTTCATTTCTGGACAGAGTGGAACTATACAAGAGGTCCCTTCCCTAATTTCTCTACAGTCTACTGGAAAATTCAATTTTTTTATATTCGCAAAAGAAAGCAAAATCATTTAAAGGAGAATCATGATATAAGTAAACTGATAAATATAGGAAACTTTGTCCAACAATTCTAACAGATGCAGCTTCTCTCAGAGTTCACTTCAGAAAACTAATTCTTATCCTTTAAGTTGAAATTCTTCTATATTACAAAACACTTCACTGATTTAAAGGCAATCAACTCATATTTTGTTTTGCAACAAACAACGACAGTTTGTACAGTACTCCAGGAAGAAAGAAAAGGAGTACTTGTGGCACCTTAGAGACTAACCAATTTATTTGAGCATAAGCTTTCATGAGCTACAGCTCACTTCATCGGATGCTGTAGCTCACGAAAGCTTATGGCTCAAATAAATTGGTTAGTCTCTAAAGTGCCACAAGTACTCCTTTTCTTTTTGCGAATACAGACTAGCACGGCTGCTACTCTGAATCTAGGAAGAAAGTTACAACATGCACACTCACACATAGCCACGTTGTAATGAATAGAAAACTGAAGTTTAATTTTCAAGGGTTTAGAAAGCATACATAATAACCAAGTGATACGGAATTTAGTACACCTACATCTGATAAATTGTTTACTAAATAACTTGTAAAGGATTTCCCCCACAATTTTAATATACTATTCTAAAGCAATACTATAATATAGTTTACTGCCCCAATGCACCACAGTTTTCAAACAACTAGTTAAATATCTACCACCAATTTCTATTTTTTAGTAAATTACAATTTTATTTTAGTTAAAATGGCCAAGAGAGAAACAAATTCTCCCTTCAAATACATACAGATAGTTCTCACTGAAGAAAAAGTTGCATGCTTGTACCCAAGGGCAAGATTTGGCTCCACAAAAGTACCTGACTATGACCTTTTTTTAACAGCTCTATATAATTATTCTTTCTATTGTGATGAGACTCATTTAGTGAAAACATAATTCTTCCAACTACTACAATTCACAGTAACTTTAAAAATCACTTTTAGCATGATAGTAACGTAGGTAAGGATTTGTTACATTTCAAACTAAAGTTCACAGTTTTAATCCAGTTTAAATTTCAGGATTTGCACTGTTTATTTTTTGCATCCCAGTTTAGAAAATGAAAGTCAATTAAGTCAATTTCACTTTTGCTTCAAGTGAGTTTAACTTTCAGGCTTTTAATACTGCCATGTTAGGACTTTAAACTGGGTGGAATATTTATCTAAAACCAACTGTTTGGAAGACTTATACATTTCACTGCTCTTAAATTCTGTAAAAGCAATATTTTACAACATCTGTATTTTGGGACAAGCTTGAGCTGACTACCCTTTTAAATTTGCACAGTTTTATCTATACAATTTTGTTTTGTGGAGTGTTTTATAATTTAAACTGTACAACTCAAATCCTTACTTTGAGATTAGCCCCTGGGACTTCAACAGGGTTAACTCAATGAATAAGTCAAGCAGAATTTTATCATAAATCCATAAGAATGGTATTTCAACAATAATAAATATTTATCATGTATCATAAGCATTCCTATGGTTTGCCTCTGGCATGTAGATAAACACACAAAGCAGATACATCACAAATCCATGACCACATCAGCTGTGAATAAATGCAATACACCTTACAGAGAACAAAACACAACAAAAAAAAACCCCACGAAGGTCTGATATTATAACAACAATAGCATTCTTCATTATTTGGAGTAGTTGTACAACCACCTAATGAGATGTTGTGATCAGTATTTGTAAATATGTATGTGTGCACCCAGAGAAATTTTGCTTGACAAGGGCAAAGAAAAAAAGACTCAACCTCTAAACAAGGTTGTTTGTGGGGTTTTTGCCCTATCTTCTGGTAAATAAAGCTGTGTCTGTTTAATCGTGGTCGCTCTAGATTACTTTAATTAAAAATCAAATAAAAAATTCTTCTGAGCTCTACTTCTGCACTGGCCCTAAGGACTGCAAAGCTAGTGCTCAAGCCTTGACTTGTTCTTCAAATCAGATTTAAAATGTTTGAGTCTGGTCTTTCAAAGAGTTGACATAGTATGCAAAACCCCTCCACGACCCCTTCTCCTACATCCTCCTTCCCCAAACCCCTCCACGACCCCCTCTCCTACATCCTCCTTCCCCAAACCCCTCCACGACCCCCTCTCCTACATCCTCCTTCCCCAAACCCCTCCACGACCCCCTCTCCTACATCCTCCTTCCCCGAACCTCTCCCCGACCCCCTCTCCTACATCCTCCTTCCCCAAACCCCTCCACAACCCCCTCTTCTACATCCTCCTTCCCCAAACCTCTCCCCGACCTCCTCTCCTACATCCTCCTTCCCCGAACCTCTCCCCGACCCCCTCTCCTACATCCTCCTTCCCCGAACCTCTCCCCGACCCCCTCTCCTACATCCTCCTTCCCCGAACCTCTCCCCGACCCCCTCTCCTACATCCTCCTTCCCCAAACCTCTCCCCGACCCCCTCTCCTACATCCTCCTTCCCCAAACCTCTCCCCGACCCCCTCTCCTACATCCTCCTTCCCCAAACCTCTCCCCGACCCCCTCTCCTACATCCTCCTTCCCCGAACCTCTCCCCGACCCCCTCTCCTACATCCTCCTTCCCCAAACCTCTCCCCGACCCCCTCTCCTACATCCTCCTTCCCCAAACCTCTCCCCGACCCCCTCCTTCCCCAAACCTCTCCCCGACCCCCTCTCCTACATCCTCCTTCCCCAAACCTCTCCCCGACCCCCTCTCCTACATCCTCCTTCCCCAAACCCCTCCACGACCCCCTCTCCTACATCCTCCTTCCCCAAACCTCTCCCCGACCCCCTCTCCTACATCCTCCTTCCCCAAACCTCTCCCCGACCCCCTCTCCTACATCCTCCTTCCCCAAACCTCTCCCCGACCCCCTCTCCTACATCCTCCTTCCCCGAACCTCTCCCCGACCCCCTCTCCTACATCCTCCTTCCCCGAACCTCTCCCCGACCCCCTCTCCTACATCCTCCTTCCCCGAACCTCTCCCCGACCCCCTCTCCTACATCCTCCTTCCCCGAACCTCTCCACGACCCCCTCTCCTACATCCTCCTTCCCCAAACCCCTCCACGACCCCCTCTTCTACATCCTCCTTCCCCAAACCCCTCCACGACCCCCTCTTCTACATCCTCCTTCCCCAAACCCCTCCACGACCCCTTCTCCTACATCCTCCTTCCCCAAACCCCTCCACGACCCCCTCTCCTACATCCTCCTTCCCCAAACCCCTCCAGGACCCCCTCTCCTACATCCTCCTTCCCCAAACCTCTCCCCGACCCCCTCTCCTACATCCTCCTTCCCCAAACCCCTCCACGACCCCCTCTCCTACATCCTCCTTCCCCAAACCTCTCCCCGACCTCCTCTCCTACATCCCCCTCCCCAAACCCCTCCACAACCCCCTCTCCTACATCCTCCTTCCCCAAACCCCTCCCCGACCCCCTCTCCTACATCCTCCTTCCCCAAACCCCTCCACGACCCCCTCTCCTACATCCCCCTCCCCAAACCCCTCCACGACCCCCTCTCCTACATCCTCCTTCCCCAAACCCCTCCCCGACCCCCTCTCCTACATCCTCCTTCCCCAAACCCCTCCACGACCCCCTCTCCTACATCCCCCTCCCCAAACCCCTCCACGACCCCCTCTCCTACATCCCCCTCCCCAAACCCCTCCACGACACCCCCCACATACCCCTTCTCCAAACCCCTCCACGATCTCCAACATACCCGCTATATCCCCCTCTCCTAACCCCTCTTCAGCCTCACTTCACCTTCCCTCCTAACACACACGCGGCTGCCTCCCCGACACCCCCAAAGCCCACACCGGGGAGCGTGCAGCCGTGGTCCCTTTACCCGTGTAGGGGGTGCGGGCGCTGCCCCTGGCGGCGGTGGCTCTGCCGGCCGGACCGGGCACCCCGAGCAGGGGCACGAAGAGGCAGGTGAGGAGGAACAGGAGGCGGCTGCCGGGGGAGAGGACGCGCCGCGCCTGGATTCCCCGTTCCGCCATGGCTCGGCTCGGCTCAGCGCAGCGCGGCGCCGCCTGGCAGCCCAGAGAGCGCGCGGAGCCGCAGCCTCAGGCAGCTCCGCCTCACACTCGAGGAAGGAGCGTCTCCCCAGCGCGGCGAGGCTACCCTGCTCTGCCCCTCGCTGGGGGCGGGGGGGGAGAGGAGGAGTGGGCGGGGCACGGGGCGAGACACCCCCGCTTCGGGGCGCTCCGGAAACCGTTAGGGACTCGTTGTGTCCCTCCCCGCGGGGCGCGTGCTCTCCTCCTCTGAAGGGGAGGGCGGGAAAGGAGCGGCCTGCTCTGTTGCCCTGAAGCGAGGGGGCCGAAGGGGGCGGGGGTATCACAAAAGATACATGGGGGCGGTGCTTAAAGTGGTCTGAATAAAGTGGAGGGTCTATCTTGAGCTGGAAGCTTTGTGCTTAATGTGCGCGACTCAGCTTGATTATACATGTAGCCAGGGGTGCGAGCCCCCCTGCCACTCTAAGCCCTGCCTGGAGGGGTCCCGGAAGGGCCTGGGCACAGCAGGGGCATCACACCTGCCGCAGCTGAGGTAATGAGGGGTTTGTTTCTCAGACCTCTCCTCTGGCTCTCATGCAGCTTGAGAATGACCTGGCAGGCAGCTAACACTGGGCACAATGGGGTTGTCCTTGTTTGGACGCTGTGCTGCACATCTGTGGCCCGTGCTCAGATGCTGTAGGCCATGTGTATGAGCCTATGGCAGGCATCACAGATGGCCTTATGTTTGGACATCATGCCAGACATGTACCATCCTGTTGACCCAGGGCTTTGCTGCTCTGAGCAGCATGGTAAAGGCGGGGTTGGATAAGGGGTAAAGGGTCCTGCGGGACAGGGAGCAGGGGGCAGTTGGATGGGGCTGAGGTTTTTGGGGGGGGGGGTAAGTCAAGGGACAGGGAACAAGGGGGTTTGGATACGCATGGGAGTCCCGGGGGGGGGGCTCTCTAGGGGCGGGGGTGTGAATAGGGGTCTGTGCAGATGGGAGGGAGCAGGGAGGGTTAGATAGGGGGTGGGGTCCTGGGGGGCAGTTAGGGCCAGGGGTGTGAATAGGGGTCGGGGCAGTCAGGGGACAGGGAGAAGGGGGAGTTGGATAGGGGGTGGGGTCCTGGGGGGTGGTTAGGGGCCAGGGGACAAGGAGCATTGGATGGGTCTGGGGTTCTGATGGGGGGGGGGAAGTGGGAGGGGCAGATAGGGGGCAGGGGCCAGGCTCTTGCAGGAGGCACAGCCTTCCTTACCCGGCCCTCCATACACTTTTGCAACACCGATGTGGCCCTTGGGCCAAAAAGTTTGCCCACCCTTGAGTTAGACCCTCCAAAGCCATGAGTTCTTTAAAAACATACTACTATGAGTTTTGCTTTTTGGTCTGTCTTCTATTTTTTTAATTCCCCCTGCTCCTCCAGTGTATGTGTGTGAGAATTAATGTGGCTGTCTCTCCCAGATGTATTGATTTTGGCCCCCACTGCAGCAGCTGTCGCTCTCACATCTGTCCATCTGCCTGCCCAGCAATTAATTCTGCCCCCACAACCCAAGATCAATCCTGTCTCCCCAGCCCCCACATCAGTTCTGCTCCCTAAACAACCCACTAATTCCATCCACACATCTGATGCTCCTGCAACTCCAGTGGGCCTCACTCTCCTCCCAGCCCTGAGTGGGGGCTTAGCAGTAAAACTGATTTTTAAATGCTTTATTGATTTTTCCTTTATTAACATAATATATACTTTTAAAAAGGTACATAAGAAAACAGAAAATAGAAGTAACTGACATACTCAAACAATATATTTCTGATTTGAGGTATTACCTGATAATACTTTTCAGTTTGTAGAGAGAAGGAGAGAAAAAAATAGGTTAAATGACTTTAACACAATATTTATTAGCCACAATGTTTATTAACCTTATGTTAAAAGATGTTTTGGGTACTAGTGTGAGGTGTATCTACTGTGTGTATTTGTGTCTCCAGAGACTCTATTCTCAGAAAATGAAGAACATTTTCAACTCATATCATTTTTAGCAATTCTTTATCTCCTTTTCAATATGGTTATTATATGTGTTTGGGATTTCATTGTTATACATATTGTCAATGATCAAAACTATATTTTATATCAATTATTTGTTTTACAGAACAGATCAGTCTGCCTATTTGTATACATCATAACATGTTTGGTTTCAGAGTAGCAGCCGTGTTAGTCTGTATCTGCAAAAAGAACAGGAGTACTTGTGGCACCTTAGACTAACAAATTTATTAGCGCGTAAGCTTTCGTGGGCTACAGCCCACTTCATCGGATGCAAAATATTAAACAGTACTTCATCATGTCAGACCTTAATGAAAATTGTTTACCTTAATGAAAATCAATACTTTAACACTTTTATATTATTTTTTTCCTGTATGCTCTTTGTTTTAATATGCTGAATGTCATATTGAGATTATTCATGTCTGCAGAAGGCATAATGCAGTCAGCATAAGCCATCCAAGGAGCGATTGCTTACATGGTAGTTTTTCCAGTGTAGTCGTCCAGTGGCCTGTTATATGGATTAGAATGCTCTGCAGTAAAAAATGACATTTCATACATTGGGAACATATATCTTCTTGTTTAGTCTTGACAATTTCTTACTTTACATACACTGAGTGATTGATTCTGCATCCACTGCACACCAGAACTCCCATTAATTTTAGGTGTTCAAGATGTAGGATTTAATCCTTAGTTTGCAATTTGTAGTTTACATGCAGGTTTCAGCATAAGATTATAAAATTAGCCATTTTGGCCTAATGTGTCATGAAAATATGTGCTGTTCTCATGTTTAATATCATTAATATAAATTTGGAGCAAGCAATTTTCTGAGCACTCCAAAAATCAGTCAGCAACATTTCTATTGTTTATCACAAATTTAAGGTTCTGGCTGCGATTGATCTTTGACCACATTGCACTGTCTGTATTCCTAAATCAAATTTGCTTCTTAAGAGCTATATATATACTAACCTTATGTAGGAATTGCATGAAAGGTATTTTATTATGGTAGTTTCTGGTTAAAGGTATTGGATGTAGTTTATTGACTTTCCAGCACATAAAAGATAAATTATTTTTAATTCATACCCATGAATTTGCTTGCAAATGGGTGCCATTTGGGTAAAATAGATGTTGCAAGATTGAAAAGGATTAAAGTCAAGGTACATGCCCATCATTATGCTAAATATATCGAGGGTCATCTGATCAGTGGCGGATTTAGAGTTAGTGGGGCCTTCTGTGCAGCTTCATTTTCAGGGGCCCCCCCTCGGGACCAGCTAAGAAAAAGAACATTCTCTCTTATCTCCCCCATTTTTTATTCTTTTTTTCTTCATCCTCCTCCTATAAGTAATGGGAAATAAATGAAAATAAAGTGAGGTACCTTGACTGGGACAGGGGGTTGGGGTGCAGGAGGGGGTATGGAGGGCAGGCTCTGGGAGGAAGTTTGGGTGCTCGGTGCAGTCTCTGGGCTGGGGTGTGGGAAGAGGGGGAAGGGGTGTGGGCTCTGAGAGGAAGTTTGGGTGCAGGCTCTGGACTGGGACGGGGTTGGGGTGTGGGAAAGGGTAAGGTGTGAGGGCTCTGGGAGGAAGTTTGGGTGCGAGGTGCAGGCTCTGGGCTGGGGCAAGGGATTGGGGTGTGGGAAGGGGGCAGAGGGGTGGCGCTTAACTTGGGCAGCACGGCTCCCAAAGCAACCTGCACACACACCCCTCCAGCAGCGGCTCCTAGGCGGGGGGTGGGCAGCGAGGCAGGGCGTCTCTGTGCACTGCTGCCTGCAGGCTCCGCCCCTGCAGCTCCCATTGGCCACAGTTCCTGGCCAATGGGAGTTGCGGAGTCAGCGCTTGGGGCAGGGGCAGCGCGCAGACACACACATACACCCAGGGACCACAGGGACATGCTGGCCGCTTCCAGGAGCGAAGTGGCGAGGAGGGAGAGAGGCAGAGCAGGCAGGGAGCTGCCTTAGCCCTGCTGCTGGCACATCTCTGCATGCCCCTTGTGGGGAGGGGGCAGCAGGTCTCCGTGAGCTGCCTGGGGCAGGAGCAGCATGTGGAGCCAACTCCCCCACCCGCCAGGGGCACGCAGACACATGCCAGCAGCTGGCCGCTGTGGGACCACTGGCCACGGCCTGCAGGCAGCCTGCCTTCCTGAGCTCTGCTGCACCACCAGCCGGGACTTGGGGGCAGGTTGTCAGATATTTGGCCTGCATTTTGGAGGCCCCCGTGTCATTGGGGGCTCTGTGCCACCACATGGTTTGTTTCATTGTAAATCCACTCCTGGATCTGGTGAATGTGTAAATATTTTTATGGTAGTAAATAACATATATAAATAAAGAAACTAATTTTCCACTGGGTGTTTTGAACTTGAACAAAATGTTAATATTGCAATAGCTAGCATTAAGCATATAATTGTGTATATCAAAATAACTGCATAAATAATACTTTGATTTCTGGTATCTTTAATAGGGTCCACTTAACCAGAAATGGAGATTCTAAAAGTCCCTACTAAAGTGACTCCTATGAATCATCCATCAGAACCAGTAATGCAAAAAGTAAATTGGAAGTTAATTACAGATAAAAAGAGCAAACTGCTCAGTTCTATTAGTAAAATAAGATGTTTTTCACAAAATTCTGTGAAGTGCATTTTTTTTTTCAGACTAAAGCAAAGTAGTAGGAAATTAGCAAATGGGATACTAAAATCAGTCCTTTTAAAATGCTAATTAAAAAGCCCTGTCTGAAAAATCTGTTATAATAGAAGTGAATGAAGCAATTAAAACTTGAAAAGCAGAGGTCTTTAGAGTTCGAAAGTCCTGATGGAGAGTATTTTAAGTTTTTGAAAGAAATTGGGAAAATGTTTGGATGACATTTTTTAATTAGAAGTCTTGTCTGAGACTATAAGAAAGAGAGAATATTTGTACTACAATTATCTGGAAGCATAATCTCATTGCGCCAAGGTTATATATACTACTCACTTGTCTGTAGGTGTAAGGGAGTTTATCGTCTCTCTATTTAGGTACTTGCATAGTCTCCATTACCATATTATCTGTGTGCCTCATGAACTTTAATGTATTTGTCTTCATAGCACACCCTTGTGAGGCAAACAAGTATTATTATTCCCATTTTACAGATGGGGAAATGAGGTAGCATCAGACTTAATCACTTACCCGAGGTCAGACAGGAAGTTTGTGGCAAAGCAGGAAATTCAACCTGGTGCTCCTGAGTCCCAGACTAGTGCCATAACAACTGGACCATCATTCCTCTCCTTAGTCTGACACTAAAGCTCTAATTCTGCAAGATAATCAGTGCAGATGGTCCCTTGCATCTGTATAGAGAGCCAATGAGGTCAGTGGGGTTCTGTGCAGGTAGATCCCTGTACCATGCAGAGCTCCATTATAATCAATGGGTCTCCATACAGGTAATAAAAGATCATCTTCACAGATCAGCCTGCAAGATCAGGGACTTAACTGGTGTAACTCATACATTAAGTGGCAAAAAGGGAGAAGTGCAGCAGTAAAGAAACTAAAACAGTAGGATACTTTCAAGTAGTTCTTCTCTTCCACTTAAATTTAACTTTCTGACATTTGTTCAGCATGTAAGTTACACCAACGTAGATTGCTCTGCAGTCATTTAAACTCCTTACCCCCACTTACTTATGTGTAACTTATACCACCACATGATTTCTGTACTTTGCCTCTCTTCCTTAATGCAAATACCTATTGATTTTGAATAGTTTTGGCCTTGACAGGGGATACGTACTTCCCCAGTGTCAAAGGGATCAAACATGATTAATAAGAATAAGTCAAATAATGGACAATGTTATTTTCATTATTTATATAGCATTATGATATACATGACTTTACATATTTATATAAGTTGCTTGGGTGGCCTTCTTAATTTGTATGCTTTTATAATTAGATACCAAATAGATATTTGATTGGACCAAAAGAGTATATCTGAAAGAAGCTCTGGGTCGTCTACCCAGGATACATTGCTATACACAGGCAAAATACAGTAGGTCAGAAAAAGAACGTCCATAAAGGTGAATAGAGCATAAAAAATAAAGAGAGCATAATAATCTGGAGAACAAGTTTACTGAGCCCTTGGCATTTTTGTAATTATTTTTTGTAATTATTATGGTACTGTTTCTGTAGAGGCCAAAGACAGTAGAGATATTTTAGGAATGATTACAAGGAAAACGGGAAAAGGTTGCATTTTATGCAGATGATATATTGATTATAGTTAGTCCTAATTTGCTACTAAAGAATTTAAATAACTTTTGTGATTACAAAAGGATCCCCAGATTTCTAACAATTCCTTAGTGAATACTGGCTTTAACGAGTTCCAGCATCCACTGAAATGAGAACTAGGCTCCATTCTATTTTTATATATTGTTCAGCATCATCATCTAATGCAAACATTTCTGGAGAGGGAATATGTTCATTTGAAACATGAACCTTAGTAGACAACACCACATGAACTTACATGTAGGAAAATAACACTAAATTTAGAGGGACAGCTAAATAGAATACTTAGGTACTAGTATATTGTAAACAGTTCCTACTTTGTGCACTAAAAATAAATATGTAAATAGGTAGAAAGACAGTGCGGATTATTAAACCTGACATAACATATTGTTAAAATCTGTTTTTGGTATTTATAACCTGTCAAGATTCCTTCCCCACTCTGAACTCTAGGGTACAGATGTGGGGACCTGCATGAAATACCCCCTAAGCTTATTCTTACCAGCTTAGGTTAAAAACTTCCTCAAGGTGAAAACTTTGCCTTGTCCTTGAACCGTATGCTGCCACCAGCAAGCGTTTTAAACAAAGAACAGGGAAAGAGCCCACTTGGAGACGACTTCCTTCAAAATATCCCCCCAAGCCCTACACCCCTTTTCCTGGGGAAGGCTTGGTAAGAATCCTCACCAATTTCTACAGGTGAAAACAGACCCAAACCCTTGGATCTTAAGAACAATGAAAAATCAATCAGGTTCTTGAAAGAAGAATTTTAATTAAAGAAAAGGTAAAAGAATCACCTCTGTAAAATCAGGATGGTAAACACCTTACAGGGTAATCAGATTCAAAACATAGAGCGTCCCTCTAGGCAAAACCTTAAGTTACAAAAAGACACAAAAACAGGAATATAGATTCCATCCAGCACAGCTTATTTTACCAGCCATTAAACAAAAGGAAATTAACGCATTTCTAGCTAGATTACTTACTAACTTTACAGGAGTTGTAACCCTGATCTGTTCTTGGCAAAAGCATCACACAGACAGACCTCAGCACAGACAGACCAACACTTTGTTCCCCCCTCCAGATTTGAAAGTATCTTGTCCTCTCATTGGTCATTTTGGGTCAGGTGCCAGCTAGGTTACATTAGCTTCTTAACCCTTTACAGGTGAAAGGGTTTTGCCTCTGGCCAGGAGGGATTTTAGAGCACTGTATACAGAAAGGTAGTTACCCTTTCCTTTATATTTATGACATAACCCATTCCTAATTTAGCTCTGAAAGAGGCACAGATACTGTGGTGGGCACAAGAAATACATTCTTGCAAGGCTAAGGAATGTAGACGGTAGGTTTAGCATAGTCAAATATTAGATATACTTCTGGGAAAAGCAGATAAGAGTCTGGGCATAGTGTTAATATACCTCTACAAGGTTCTCTGGCATACATTTAGTGTTGAATATACCTTTCTACTTCTGATCAAAATACAGCCAGAAATTGGGAGGAAATTGACTCAAGCGTACTATAACTTTTCTAACAGGTTTTAGAGTAGCAGCCATGTTAGTCTGTATCCGCAAAAAGAAAAGGAGTACTTGGGGCAGCTTAGAGACTAACCAATTTATTTGAGCATAAGCTTTCATGAGCTACAGCTCACTTCATCGGATGCATCAAATAAATTGGTTAGTCTCTAAGGTGCCCCAAGTACTCCTTTTCTTATAACTTTTCTGTATATTTCAGATGTTAGAGGACTGCTAGTTATTGAACATCATCTTGGTAATGCTGCAGGCCTGCATCCATTTCAAAGTTTTAAGGGACATTAATGGAATATTGGCCTTCTCTGTTACTATAACAGTTCAAATAAAAAAACCAGAACTTTTAAAAATGTAGTATTACTCATCATTTTATTCTAATTATTTGCACTACTATAGTGCCTAGGAGCCCCAGTCATGAACCAGGACCTCATTCTGCTAAGGTGCTGCACAAACACAGAACAAAAAGATAGCCCAAAGATCTTACAATCTAGTTATAAGACATGAGACAATATATGAATACTAACAGATGAGAGTGCAAGGGAAAAAAGTAGACATTTGGTCAATGGGAGTTAGGCTACTAAGTGCCTAAACCTCTTTTGGAATGAGATTTAGGCTCTTAAATCAGCAAGGCATTGCAATGCTGAGAGCAGTAATGCCCAAATACTTTTAAAAATCTGGGCCAAAGACTTATCAACCTTATAAAATGTTATAGGCATATTTATAGGCTTGTTAGTGATTGTATTCCTGGATCAGTGGGTGAGCTAATGGACCTAAAGACACTTGGGGGTAAATAATGCAAATTCCCAATACTGAAACAACGCAGAGTAAGTCTTTTGACGCTACACCCCCTGAAGCATATCTTGTGGGCGTGGGGCCTGCCCGGGTTCGGGACATGTTTGCCTTGGCCCGCAAACATGCCCCCTGCATCCTGTTCATCGATGAGATCGACGCCGTCAGCCGGAAGAGGGGCTGGGGGAACTTCGGGGGGCAGAGCAAGCAGGAAAACACCCTGAACCAGCTGCTGGTCGAAACGGATGGGTTCTACTCCCACACCAACGTGGTGGTGCTTGCAGGAACAAATTGCCCCGACATTCTGGACCCTGTGCTGAATAGACTAGTTTGACCTGGTTTAAGATGACTAAGACAACAAAGAACTTGAAACTGTATAAAATATCAGCCCTGACCTTAGTATATGGTCCTTAACACTAGCTGGTAAGCCAGGCATGCAGAACAGCTGTTTATTGTTTGTAAGATGTTTTCTCTTAAATGCTTTGGTTCTAAATAAATAGTACTTTTCTTCATGAACGTAGTCTGGTCACTGAATAACCCTGTTATTGCCCAGAGAGACAAGAATTGCAGCTGCTGAAGTCACACCTGCTGAGGTGATCACAATGAACTGCAGGAGTCTGGAGCCTAAAACCCTTGGATGTAGACATACATTTCGTGGGATCCCAGCCTGAGAAAGGTGTGAGCTAGACTTGACACCTGAAACCTTACGTGGGGTGCCCTTAACTTCAACTGTGACAGCCCCTCCACAGACTACTATATATATGCTTAGGCGATAGTTGTGTGTACATCATTTATAGAGCACGCACACAAGCCAACTGCTGCATAAGATTCCCAGAAGCTAGAGAGAATACTTACTGTGCATACCCAATCTTTTTCAGATGGTGTTAACATCTTCAAAAATAATCCATTACTTTTGGAACGATCACTATTGGGAACTAGGTACTTATATGGGCCCCATTACTGTAATATGTGTGCTTCTGTGAACTTAAAAAGTGAAAAGGCTCAAAACTTCTGGAATTTCTACATTAGTCTAGATTAATGCACCAGGAGCAACTCCATTATGTACAAGAGTTTAAGCTTCATTTTTATGATGCCCATATATAATGAAGGGAATTTAATTCTTTGCATTAGTCTACATATAATGAACAGTTTTAGTCAGGATTTAATTTTTTCAGCAAACTTGCTCTTATGGTTAAAGCTGAAACAGAATATCAAAAATTCCTCCTACTCTTAACTACACTTAGTTATAATTAATAGTAAATCAGTACATAAATCCAATTAATGTAAAACCTTGGGATTAAAATATTTTTAAGTCCACTTTGATATATAATGTGCTACTAAAAGTTGAAAGAATTCAGTATAATGTGCAGGTATCAACTAGATAAGTCTTAAAAAACAAACAAGAAGAATGCTATCTATTAGATAGACACAAATGCCTCATCTTAAAATAAATTATAGTTATGATCCCCAAATCATTTAAACTTTTAATGCAGGATGTTTGGAAACAATCTGACAGAATTCTAATGTTTCTTTGAGGCAACAGGCTACATAAACTTACTTTTGTTCAGACTGTGGGTTGTTTCTGGCCACATTTGGAAGAGGTACTTAACCAGTCAAAACTATCTGGGATAGATTATACAAAATAAAATGACACATGAAACTGAACTTATCTTTTTTCAGATCAAATTCAATCCTGTGAACCTGGTTTCCTTTAGAGGAACAATAAGAGAGAGTGAATATTAAACTAAAGGCCCAACGACCAATGAAGGCCCAACGACCAGCTTGAAATGCATCAGTTAAAGCCCCTCAGTTAAGGAACAATTTTAAATATTTTTTAAATATTTATTAAATATTTTAAAAATTCTGGGATGTCAGAGAATTGAGACTATTGAATAGAAAGGACAGTAAAAAGGCACATCACCACCTATACAATACCTATTTGGCTGTTTACCCTAGATGAAATCCCTTTAGCACTGAAGGAAAAGTTAGTTGTTCTAAGTTGTAGGACTTCATTGTATAATATTTGTTCCATATGGATTTTTATTTCATACTTAGTGTGTAGAACTTTAAGTTTGGGCTAGTTTTTTTGGTTTTGGTTTTCTACCTCTCCCAATAATTTGTCTGGTTTATCAGTACTTAGTGAGGAGTATTAAAGAGGAGCACTGCACATTGATTTAAGCTTATTCAGATTTTTTAAAAGTATTTTCATAACATTTTAAAGCAAATGGACACAGCTGTTGGGAGCGGTTTAATACTTCACTGCAATGTCAGAAAATCCATTAGCATCAAGCCAGGGCATGAAAACAAAACAGAAGTGTTTAATGCCCTTGGAATACAAAAAACAGTCAAACAGCTTAAGTTCTGTGGAAGTCGTTGATTTAAAGATAGTTTACTTTTTCTTACAAATACCTTCCTTAGGGAGGGCCATGTTCCTTTCTTGTGAGAAAATAGCTTATTTTGATATCTTGGTCATTTAAACTTGGGCAATTAGTTTATTTGAAAGTGTATACTTTTCTGGAAGGTTAAACTAACAGTATTTACTACTAATTAGAAGTACTCTTGCTGCTTACAGGAATATTAGTGGAGCAGCCTTAATCAATATTATAAAATTTAATATGCCAAAAAATTATAGATAATCTTGTGTGACAAGTATACTTTCATTCAGTATTAGAATTTTAAATAGGAAATGTTCTATAAACGTGTTCTAAGTTTCTGAATGGCTTTATTTTTCACAGTAGTGTCATAACTCTGTTATTTACCAAGTAGCCACATCTAGGCTCTAGACTGGTTTAAAATATTTAACTTCCCTCAAGAATCAGTGTATTTAGATGTTACTGATGAAATAAAATACCCATTACCATTCTTTTCACGTTTTATTCTTTAATACAAAACAAAAAGATGTAAGAAATAAATGAATTCCAGAATTAAAGTAATAGTAATTCAATGCAAGAAGTGGTAAATCAAGTATTAAATTTTATAATGACTGAGGGGCCTGGCTCAATAAATAATATTTCTGGCTTTTCCACTGCATCAGATTTGCAGGCTTTCATGAAGTGGAAATCCAAATCTTTCATTGAAACAGGTCCTATGTAATCTATAAAATTCCTGATTTCAAGTTCTATTTATCTTTTTCTTTTTGTTCTTTTTCTTTCTTTTCACGCTCAGATTTTGCTTCTTCCTCCTCATGTTTTTTTATCAACTGTTCCACCTCTTTTTGCTTTAGTACTCTAATTGTTGTCTTTCCATTCTCTCTTGTCAATGTTGCAATTTCAACTGAAACAGACGGAAAATATTTGCATTGTCACTTTTACCTAAAATCAGTAATATTTAATAGCCCAGGTTCTTTAGGGTTATGATTGTCAAAGGAGCCCGAGGGATTTAGGCACCAAACTCAAAATAGTCTCCTTTGAAAATCTCAGCCTAAGGCCTTGATTCTGTCAACACTTTTGTACATTGTTACTTACTCATGTGAGTAGTAAAAAAAATAAATGGACTACTCTCATATACAGGGCTGTCCCTGGAGGCGTGCAGGTCCTGGGACACAGGCACAAAGTTTCTATCTGCTGGGGGGTGCTCCCCCTGCCCCTTCCCCAAGGCCCCACCCCCACCCCACCTCTTCCCCCCCTGCCCCTTCCCACCCAGTTCTGCCCCCTTCCTCGAGCTCACTGTGCCCTCGCTCCTCTCCCCTTCCCCCCAGCACCTCCAGACACTGGGAAACAGCTGATCGACCACATTGGGAGGGAGTAGGAAGCACTGATTGGCAGGGCCCGCTGGCAGGCCAGAGGCACTGGGAGGAGGAGAAGGTTGATAGCAGGGCTCCTCCTTGCCCCCCTGCCATGAAGCAAAGGGCCCCCCAAAGCACAGGGCCTGCAGCAGTAACCCCGATTCACCATACCCTAGGGATGGCTCTGCTCATATAAACAAAGTTAAGCACGTTCTTGTTCCACAGGCTCAAGGTTGAGAGTAAGTAATTCCTGCATCTGCACAACTCGCCATCGTCCACCGTCTCTATTATACTGTCGAAACTGAGTGGCAATATAATAGAGAGAATGTGGGAGAGGTAATATCTTTTATTGGACCAATTTCTGTTGGTGAGAGAGGCTAGAGAGCTCTGTGTGGCTCAAAAGCATGTCTCTCTCACCAAAAGAATTTGGTCCAATAAAAGATATTACCTCTCCCACCTTGTCTCTCTAATATCCTGGGATTGACACAGCTACAACTACCCTGTGTGGCAATATAATACACTAGTTTGTTCTCTAAAACTCCATTATCACAGACTTATTTTTGACTAAAAAGCAATTGTTTGAAAAACATCCAGTTTATTGTAATCTTTTTACAGCAAGTATTTGGGTTTTTCAGCAGCAAGGAGTTAAAAGAAGTTCACCTTTAAATATGGGAGAGCAATATTGCTTACCTTTCTCTGCAGAAAGTTTGCTAACGTCCATGGTTTTGTTTAGCACTTTAATGGCTAAAGCAAGTGCAGATTTCAAGGTCATTGCTCCTTCTTTATAGTCTTGTTTTAACATTGACACAGCTGCCTGTAAGACAAAGAATGGAAATTTATTTAATGCAAAGCAATGCATACAGGCAATTTAAAGTTCTGTTGTGTCAGATGTCAGAGATCATGAATACTGCTGGCATTAACATTACTGTAGGAAATGTTTTACAACTATTTCTGCTTGTAGTAGTAATGAATATGGAATTGTGGTTAGTACAGTCCAACTGTAAACTATTTATCCATGGACAAGTTCATTTATTTTGTTTTATTAAGAAAAAATATCTTACAGCACTATTATTCCCAATGCATGTAGCTTTCCATCCTCCATAGTTTCCACTAGGATCACTCTGATACAGCTGAAATCCATAATGCTTATCCCAGCCAATGTACAGCAATGAAACACCAAAAGGACGTTTTCCTGTTAAAATACAAGGGTATTAGTCATCTAAATTTAGTAACAAGATTGGTCCTGAATGCTGCTTTAAAAAAAGAGTCAAGGAAAATGTTAAATCCTTTCCTCGGAGCTAGGATTTAATAGACTGCTCTGTACTTCTGGTATTTTAGATAAGCTCTACTATAAATCCTTTTATTGTTTCCTTCTAAGATGTGACTAAGAAAAGAATGCTGCTAGTGTCTTATTTCAATCTCTTACCCTACTAGCAATTTATTTCCATGTAAACAAACTGGAATTTATCACCTTAGTATCTTAAAACAAATCTTCAATGACCATCCTTAAATTTATAGCATAAGAGCTCCAGAAACCAGAAGTACATTAATGGTCAAGTCACACTACAAATATAATGGAGGTTATCAGTCAGCTAGGGTCTTCTGTGTTTTAACACTGTTATTGCTTGTGTTTGTGGAAACATCACCGTTCTGTGTATTTGGAAACACTCCCTAGCCCATAACATTGTCGTCTAACAGTCACAGAACCATGTTGTCTCATCTACACTAATAATTAAAAAAAAGTGTTGGAAGACTGATGCCCCTAGCCACAGCTGCTGGTACATAGTTACACTGGTACAATATGAGTCCTAGATTTAATAAATGAATAAAATACACAAAACTAATTTCCTCCTGTTGGGATTCAGGGCGTTCCTGTGCTCAAAAAGCCCTACATCTCAGCCACCAACTTTTCAACAGTGATTAATGGCTGTGTCTATATCAGCAAATTTAGTATCTATAAATTTATAATCATTGCAGTGTCATCATTTGGAAACAAAAGTTAATTCCCTCGGCAATTTTTCAGGGGTCATTTGCACTTAGCAATTTTACAGGTCAGTAACCAAGTATTGTAAATAACTTCATAAAATCATTCTTTAGAAATTTAAAAGTTCAAATATGTTTCATTTATTACCTCCAAACTGTGTATAAGCTTGCTTGATATCACACAGTGCTGTTACCAACTGCTCACAAGGAATTGGTTCTTGATACTGCAATAGATACCTAATATTCAAAAGAAATATCAAAAATAATATTTTTTTCAAAATACTCCTTTCGTTTGTCAGCTCCATGATTCAGGTACAGAGCTCAGCACAGCAATGCATAAGATATTACTTTGATTCACAGTTTTATCAGAATGAGAATGGAAATCCCAAAACACACACAGCTGGTACCACAGCATAAAGTACTATGCCCCCCTATTATTTAGTAATTCTTATCAGCCAATTTGCAATGTGGCTGTGATAGCAACCTCCATGGAAACTACTTTTTTGCAAGAGGGGAATGAAAAGTAAAATTAGCTAATGGAAGGATTAGAATGAGCAGAAGGTAATATAAAACAAGTCATTGAACAAAATCCCTGGCACTGGTGTCTTTATTACTAAACTTTATGAACGGAAAATGTTTGTTAAAGTTGTTTCACAAGACTTAATAAAAAACAAATCACTTTGAATTTGTCCACAATGATTAGGTTGTACATTTGTCACAAGAGTGAGTGGACTCAGTATACTACCTGATGATGGCCCGTGATCACAGACCAATGAATCTGGAACAATCTTTTTGGAGCAGGATAAATTAGGAGAGAAAACACGTTGGCAAGACAGGTGTATTGTAAAAATTAAAAAATAAATGCAGCATGAATCTTACAAAGAATGGAATAACAAGTAATCAGTTATCCAAAAAGGATTGAGGTTAGCAATTTAGTAAAGAGTACACATGCCTGTAACTTTAATTTTCAACAAAAAAATGTATTACTTGTGACATTACCATCACAATGTCTGTAAATTTACTATAAGACTACAGATATAATAATAATAAATTAAGAAAAAAGTATTAAAGAAATGGACCAGATCCCTGGGTATAATGAAAGTGTACCCTTTCACAGTTCTGGGTGATAGTATGCAAACATAGTTTAAAATATATGAATGGCTTTGTACTCCATGAGGTGATATGGTAAATAAAATGTTTCTTTAACAGAAACCAAATTTATATTTGAGAACACTTTCTGTGATTACATATTATTTCCTTATTTAAAGAATCAGACAACCTTGAAGCTGCACACGTTTATTAGGTCTTTACCTAGCTTTCCAGTAGTTAAAGGTGTTTCATTTTTTAAAAAGGACATTTCCGAAGTAAAGTACAAAAACTACCTCTAACACATTAACAATAAATTGATTGTGGCACCTTAGAGACTAACCAATTTATTTGAGCATAAGCTTTCGTGAGCTACAGCTCAAAGCTTATGCTCAAATAAATTGGTTAGTCTCTAAGGTGCCACAAGTACTCCTTTTCTTTTTGCGAATACAGACTAACACGGCTGTTACTCTGAAATAAATTGATTAGCATTTCACTGGAACAGGCTAAATTCTTAGTGGATGTAATCCAAGCATTTTGGTTATCTATTTTATCCAATGTAAACAAACGGGGGAAATGATATTATTTCCTTTATTGCTCTAAATGACTAGAGATTCAGCTATAAACTGGAGCTGTCTGGAATACATAACAAGATAATGTAAAATGCAGTTTGACAGATTGTTATTTTCCATTTTCTTGGCCTGGTTTGCCAAATCGTCTAAAACTGAACAAATTTATCTTCTGCTAGTATATTTAATTATCTGAATAGTGTTAAAGTTGGATATACGCTCCATATATATAGGCCACAAAAAGGAGGCTCACATGCAAGGCATTACATTTTATGACATTTATACAATTGGACCAGAATAGTAAACAAGAATTATAAAATAAGCAGATCCAGAGTTCAATTTGTTGACTGGTATCAAGTATTCATTAAAACCATTGGTAAGGTTCTGGTAAATGTTAAAGCTCTTTTAGACCTACTCCTTTTAGTTCACATAAGCAAAACCATACATGAAAGTAAAAGCAAAACTTAATATGGGCAGGGGCTAAAATGTAGAACATTTATTCCTTTTGTTTGATTAATCTTTAATACATATACAGAGAACAAAAAAAGAGAAACACTTTCCTTGTTAGAGGACTGAATTTGAAGTCAGGGTTAGTCTTAAATCCTTATTATCACACGTTACAGCTTTTAAGTAAAGCTACAAGAATATCTGTAACCATACCTTTGTGCAATAAGTCTCAGTTCATTTGTTAGAACATTAGCATCTGAAGTTATCCCTGCAACACTGCAAGCCATATCCCTGAAATATAAATACACAAGTTCATTGGGTTGTTATTCATTCCCGAGCAATAGCTGTATCATTATGCAACATTTCAGAGGAAGAACACAGTTTCATACCTACGATCAAACCCACACACTGTAAAACAAAAAAGACCATAAGCTCTTGCCACTGCATTTGTCAGATACATGTTGTAACCACTCCCATAACAGTACAACAGCAATCTTGAAATGGTTCATTAAGTTATACATTTACATATGATTCTACAAACATGAGGATTAGTCCACGGATTATTAAATTCCAGATACTGACAATACACTCTGGACGTGCCTAGAGGAAACATATATACATTACCATTTTGCAGGCCACCTTTAACATTCTGACATAACCTTTTATTCGGGTCAAACATACGGTGCAATGACCAACTAAAACAAAACTTTAAATTCTTATTAATGGAGATTCTACAGCAGCGGTGTCCAATAGAAATTCGATGCTAGCCACACTTGTGGTTTTGAATTTTTCTTATTAGCCACATTATAAAAAAGCCACATGCATTAGACATAATTCAGTAGCCTATTAGCCACATGTGGCTAGTGGCGAACATATTGGACACCACTGTTCTAGAAGATATTCAGTGTGTGCACAACTTACAATCTGGTTAATTGTTACTGGAAAAACAATTTGAGAGAAACAGCTGATTCAGATGAGAATTTTCTTAGCTGTATTTATTTTTAACAAAAAATATTGCATAACCTTAACTGTGCCAAGTAGCTTAAATTTAGTGTTTCTCCTGCTGAATTTGAGATGGCTATAAAATATCCACTGCTCAAGCAGACAGGATCAAATACAAAAGTAGAAAAATAATCCAGGTAGTGGATTTAGAGAAAAAAAGTAGGAGCAGACACAAAAGTAATCACTCCTTTGATTGTAGGTAACAGGATTCCTGAATAACCCAGTTCTTTCCCTCTGCTAAATAAGCCCCTGGCTGCCCCCAGGGTTGGGAAAGAAAGGGAGGGAGAAAGAGGACAAAGTCACTTATGCCTCACATGCAACGAGCAAAACTCCAGTGAACATGAGTATCCAGACCTTCATTGGGCAGAGTGGAAAACAATCCACAGTATGATTCTTGTTGATAACACTGGTAAAAAAAAATCTGAATAATTAGAAAAAAAGAGATTGAGAAATGGAGATATGGATCATCTCTATTAGAGTTATGTCATAGAATATTAATGCATGCTTTACTCATATCCACAGAAAATACAAAAGATAGAACAAATGCACGATTTGAAATGTGACTTACAGCCTATACAAACTAAAGATTACATTTGAACAAAGCAGGGACCAATGCTATTGCAGAAATAATGCGCAGAATTGTTCAGTTTTAAAATAGAACAGAGAGCAAATGAAGAAAAACAATGGAAGTGGAAGGTAATGTATGCAACAGAGTGCACATCACTGAAATATGAAAACCTATCAGCAATAGAAGCAACGGATAAATTTGTTCAAGAGCGAATCTGAAAATTAGGAGAAATGAGGGAATCAGAGAGCACTGCTCTTGATTAAAAGATTAGGGGATTTTTTTGCAAGACTTTTTGCTTTTTCATAGTACTTGGTAAGACTGGGCATTATCACATAAATGCTAATGCAGTGATAGCACCTTGTATTGGGAAATACGAGCTCCCATTACAAAAAACATTCCCATATTAGCTTTAACATATGGGTTACTCTGTCTAAAAAAGAAAAAGGTTTCGCTTTAACCATAATTTTTGAAAGCTATTAAAGCTAACACTGATAAAATAATTTCACTCAAGAACTCAAAACTCCTCAAGTAACAAAGAAAATCAGTTTTAATTATGTTGTTTGAATGACAGAGGTAATTAAATACCCTATTAGCAATTATAACAGCAGTAAACATCTTTCACCAACATCTCAACTTACTCATTAAGCTTGTATATTTTCTCTGAAAAAAAGACTTCATCAAGAAGCTTGTGGATGTTGCGCCGTTCTGCTGCTAACAATACACCATCATTTGCTAAAATTCCCAGGCAAGTGCCTGCATGTCCAATTGCTTCCATAGCATATTCAACTTGATACAAACGACCTAGGAAAAGAGGTTTCAATTGGTAAATTCAACCATTTAAATCTGAAGAGGGGCAATCCTACAAGGTGTTGAGCACCTCATTCAACATACTAAGAAAGCATAACTCAACCAACTCTCACTGTAATCACATCATCACAGGATCAGGTTCTAGGTCTGTCACTGATGGCAAGTTAATTGGTCAGAATCAAGTAGGAAATCCAATGAACACACACAGTGGCAGGTTCAGATAGAAATAAGCATTGCCCTTACAGAGAATTTTAAATGCAAGTTATCTACAACAGTGGTTCTCAATTGGGGGTCCACAAACACTTTCAGGGGTCTGCAGGGCCCCACGGATAAAATCCAGAGCCCGAGCCCCAGCACCTCCTGCAGGGCTGAAGCCAGGAGCTGCTGGATTGAAGTCCCGATCCTCAGCACCCCCCACAGGGCTGAAGCCTGGAGCAGCAGGGCTGCATTCCAGAGGGGCAGAAGCCCTGAGCCCATGGGCAGAGTTGGAGGGACACAGGGGTGTTGCCCCCCTGAAACTACAGTGCAAGAGCAGGGCACTCCTGGGGCAGCAACACCCCCCTCCTGCTGCTGCTCCCTGGCCAGGTAGGAGGTGGGAAGCCAGAGCCTGGCAACGCAGGACAGCTGTTGCTCTGGCTGGTGCCATGGAGCAGGCAGCTGCAGTGCTCCCTCATCTCCTGCTGCTACTGGTGCAGGGGGTTGAAGCTGCTTCTCAGCTCCCAGCCCCCTTTGCTCACACAGCCGGTCAGAGCTGCCTGGGCTGGGGGACCTGGCTCCATGGCTGGCAGAGCCCTCGGGGAACAGAGACCGCAAGAAAGGCCTCCTGGCACACAACCCCTAGCTACCCCCCTCCCTACACCCTGAGCTACCCCTCTGCCCGCACACAGCCCCTATCTACTACCTCCCTGCACCATGAGTGGTTTTCAAACGTTTGGAGCTGAGCCCCCACCACTGAGTTATAATTTTTGGTTGCGCCTCCCTCCCCACAATCCACACAGGCAGGTGGGTGGCCTGCTGACCTGCGTCAGAGCGTGGTGGTGGTGCTCCCTCTCCAGACCCTACTGTGCGGAGCTGGCTCGAGCCCCCCTGCCCAGAGCCCCCTCCTCTCCGCACTGGGCCCTGGAGTTTTTATAGTATGGTGTGGGGGGCCTCAGAAAAAAAAGGGTTGAGAAACCCTGATCTACAAAACTAACTGAAGTAGAAACTGAGACAAAAAACATGGACTCTTCAAGATTCAAAAAGGAGTTTTAGACACGTCCATGAATAAGTAGTATCAAATGTTACATTAGGTAGGATACTATTGTATGGGCTATTAATACTCATGTGTTAGGGCTTAGCCAATAGCCAAGAGATGTTTTCCTTGTATTATTCCATTGCCTAGGATGTACAATCTTTTTTTAAACACAAATTTTCCAGTTTAAATAAAGCATTTTGTTAAATGTCTGTGCAGCGTTGTTCAATTAGAGTATTTCAGGCTGGATTCTTGAACAGGTACCTTTGGGGGGGGAGGGGGGGCCACAGGTCAGTGTACTTTGAGTACTGAATAAAAAATAACCAAATATATATATATAAAAAATAGTACTGAAGAATGGTTTGAATTTTGGAAGGTTAACACCTTCCTCTGATGCATTCAGCATTAAACACTGTTGACAAAAGGAAACAGTATACTGAGTAGATAAACCTTTGGGTCTGTTTCTACATGAAAATTCTTATGCTTTTGCAATTCATACTTTTGTGCATTGTTTCCGTAGCTATAAGGATGAATGCAGTTGTCTTTCTGGAAACTGGGGATGTATCCAGGCTCGCACAAGCAACTCTCCAGCTGACAAAGTTTACTGCAAAATCTCACTGAATTTTTCCTAAAGCAGGACTGAAAAAACGTACTCAAACTTACTACCAAAAGGGTGGTGGCAGTCAGCCCCTCTGGGCACAAGCATGTAATTCACTGCCAATGGAATAGGCAAGAACCATATATAAATTAAGCTGGAGAGCCTTCAAAAAGAAATGTAAAGAAGCAGATCTCACTTAGATAGAAAAACTTTTATACTTTATTCTTAAAATTATCTCAATTTGCATTAAAATTAAAAGCATATCTCCACTATGGTCATGAAATCCCTTATAGTTTTGGATGTTCCTCTTAATGGGAAGATCTGATTTCTGTGTCACAGATGAACTCAGGCAAATTGTCAACACTCAAGACCTCTACATATTTCAGTTGCTATTTAAAATTCTTGGGGAGGCATAAGGATAGAAGTTGATTGGTCATGTGGTTCCCATTTACAGAACAATACCTTCTGGAGAAAATATAGTAGTTCTGGAATCATATCTTCGAGACTGTAACAAAAACATAACAGAACTCGTTATTTTTTTCCCTTTAAACAGAACAAACTTTATTCAGTAATATTGGCAATCATGTTCAGCAGTAACATAGTGATTTCAGTTTAATATCTGTGAGGTGTATAGCATTACAGGTAGTTTTGTTACCATTATTGTATTAGTTACCTTTTGTTACTAGTCAAGGGATGAGTGCTTAATTTACTTCAACACTTTTTCCTCTTATCCCTATCCCAATCATTGTATTCCTCACAAAGCTTTACAACTAATGCTGTAAACACTTCTGCACATGCTTAATTTACGTAAAAAATCCCAATTTAAGGTGGGTAAAGTTAAACACATGTATAGGTATTTTCAAGACTGGGGCCTCTGTTATTTAAAGTAATTTAGCTGCAGAGAGCTTAATGATACTGCTGAACTCAGGCACCAAAAGGGATATATTTCATGCATAGTAACTCACCATCTTGCTTGTATTTTACACTGTAAAAACAAAACAAAACAAAAAAACCTAATCAATACAAAGAATAGGTTCATAGAACATAACTACACATATCACTTAGACATTGAAAAATGATGTACAAAAGTACTAATTACAGTAATTAGCCCTCAATAATAAAAGGGTTTTTTTTAAAATGTTGTAATTAAGTTTTTAATATACATGAATCTCACTGATGAGATCATTAAAAGGGGGTCGTAGGAATCACCTTGACAGGTGATAAGTAAACCTGATTAAAAAGGTCCCTTTTAATGAATTCTATCAAAGCAGAAGTCGTCGTAATGGAGCAGATCAATGCCTCTACCTACTGGGCAAGTGTTGAGGCTGGGACAGGTTTCTCCCCCTCATTCTCCTTGCAAAGTCCCTATTCCCAGAGAGAGAAATCTTGGGACAGAGAAGAGCTCATCCCCCACACGAGAGGAACTTGGGAGCTAAGTCCCCACCACCTCCCCCTTACACCCCGGCTCACTGAGAGGGCGGGGGGAAGAGAAGCAGGCCCTGCCCAGCCCCCTTACGCCCCGACCTATCGAGAGGGGCTGGGGACATCCACAGTCCCGTGAGAGAGGCTATGGGGTTCCCCAGCCCAGGGAGGCCGGCTGAAGCCCAGTTCGCAGGCGGCTGCACTGCAGAGTCATCCCCCTCCCCCGCAGCACGGGAAGGCCTCACCGCCGCCCACTTCACACCGGGGGCTGCTACTCTCGCCGGGCCGGGCCAGCCCTGCCCCTCGGCCGGCCGCCCCGCACTCACCGCCGCACTACGGGGTCTCGGCCGCCGGGAAGAGACTGTCCTGCCACCGGCAACTGACTCAACGTCGCACCGCTCGCCAAAATGGCCGCCGCGCACGCGCGATAGCGTGGCCTGGCCCGCTGGCCGGGGCACTCCCGAATCCCGGCTCAGCGACGCGCTGCCGGGGGCGAGGAGAGGCGGGGCGGGCGGCTCGCTGCCTAGGGAGGTAGGGCCCGGTGGGGGACCGCTCCGCTCCCAGCCCAGGCCTCTCGCTCTCCTCGCAGGTCCCCGGGCCAGGCGCCTCCGAGCTGGAGCAGGGAGCGCGCTGTCTCACCGGCAACGGCTGGGCTCCAGCCTCTTCAATGTGTCCCTCATTTCAGCAGCTCCGGAACTGCCTCGCTAAACCGACTTGTCCCTGACAACGCGCCAACCCTGGGGAGGCCTTGAATCTGCTCGGCCACCTCGGCCTGGCGCCATGGCGCTTCAGGCTCCTCCGCTCTTCTTCAGTAACCAGATTGGAGAGAGAGAGAGAGAGAGAAATAGTGGTGTCCCCCCGGGGCCTGACCTGGGCGCAGTCCTGTTCAGTATATTCATCGGTGATCTGGAAAAAGGGGTAAACAGTGCGGTGGCAAAGTTTGCAGATAATACAAAGCTACTCAAGATAGTTAAGTCCCAGGCAGAGAGCGAAGAGCTACAACAGCATCTCTCAAAACTGGGTGACTTGGCAACAAAATGGCAGATGAAATTCCATGTTGATAAATGCACAGTAATGCACATTGGAAAACATAATCCCAACTATACATATGAAAAGGTGGAGTCTAAATTATCTGTTACCACTCAAGAAAGATCCTGAAGTCATGGTGGATAGTTCTCTGAAAACATCTGCTCACTGTGCAGTGTCAGTCAAAAAAGCGAACAGAGTGTTGAGAATCATTAAGAAAGGGTAAGATAAAAGGACAGAAAATATCCTATTGCCTCTATATAAATCCCTGGTACGCCCACATCTTGAATACTGCATGCAGATGCGATCGTCCCATCTCAAGATATATTGGAATTGGAAAAGGTTCAGAAAATGATTAGGGATATGGAAAGGCTGCCATATGAGGAGAGATTAATAAGACTGGGACTTTTCAGCTTGGAAAAGCGATGACTAAGGGGGGGATATGATAGAGGTCTATAAAATCATGGTGTTGAGGGCAAGGGGTTGGGGCTGAGGAGGGGTGTGGAGTATACAAGGGGGCTCAGGGCAGGGGGTTGGGGTGCGGAGGGCAGGAGGGGGCTCAGGGCAGGGGGTTGGATGCAGGAGAGGTTTGGGGTGTGGGCTTCAGCCTGGCACCACTTACCTTGAGCAGCTCTGGAGTGGCAGCGGCACACAGCGGGGCTAAGACAGGTTCCCTGTCTACCCTGGACCCACGCTACTCCCAGAAGTGGCTGGCACCACGTCCCTGGGGTAGGGCGTGGGGGCAGAGGGCTCCATGTGCTGCCCTCACCTGCAGGTACCTCCCCCAAAGCTCCCATTAGCCACGGTTCCCTGTTTCCGGCCAATGGGAGCTGCGGGGGGCGGTGCTGGCAGCTGAGGGCAGCGTGAGGAGCCCTCTGCCCCACCCACTCCCACAGGAACCTCAGGGACGTGGTGCTGGCCGCTTCCGGGAGTGGTGCGGGGCTCACAGCGCCACAGGGGTGGCAATCCCGTGGGCTGGATCCGGCCCACGGGCCATAGTTTGTCCACCCTTGCCCTAGCCTCTGTTGCAAAAAGCTGGGAATGGGTGACGGGATGGATCACTTGATGATTACCTATTCTGTTCATTCCCTCTGAGGCACCTGGTATTGGCCACTGTTGGAAGACAGGATGCTGGGCTAGATGGATCTTTTGTCTGACCCAGTGTGGCTGTTATGTCCAGCAAGGTTATGCCAGCAACCACGGTATTAGTGTGAAGGACTGGCACCTTGATACCACTTAATTTTGGGTGTATCCAGGTGGAATTACTGCTGTGTCCTTGCACTACATTTGAATTCTTCACCAGACATTGTAAAAAAGTCCATATGAAATAAAATCTCAACTGGCAAAGATTAAAAGGATAAAATAAAGTCTGTGTATTATGCCAAAATTAAACATGGGGAATTCATCTGAAAATACACTTTATGTGATCAGGCAAAGATGGACAAGTAGGATTAAGAACTAGATCCAAAGTTCACTGAAATTTAGGAGAATATTTCAATTGATTTCAATGGCCTTTGGCTAGACTTAGAGAGTATCATAGAATCATAGAAGATTAGGGTTGGAAGAGACCTCAGGAGGTCATCTAAACCAACCCCCTGCTCAAAGCAGGACCAACACCAACTAAATCATCCCAGCCAGGGCTTTGTCAAGCTGGGCCTTAAAAACCTCTAAGGATGGAGATTCCACCACCTCCCTAGATAACCCATTCCAGTGCTTCACCACCCTCCAAGTGAAATAGTATTTCCTAATATCCAACCTTGACCTCCCCCACTGCAACTTGAGATCATTGCTCCTTGTTCTATCATCTGCCATCACTGAGAACAGCCGAGCTCCATCCTCTTTCGAACCCCCTGTGATACATGAAGTGGGGGGAGGGAGTAGCTCCCTTCGATGGACACTCAGCCAGCCAGTTGGCTGTAAAATCCCTCTTGGTCTGTTCTCTGTTTGCTTTACCTGTAAAGGGTTAACAAGCCCACAGGTAAAAGTAAAAGAGTGGGCACCTGACCAAAAGAGCCAATGGGAAGGTAGAACTTTTAAAAATTGGGAAAAAGAAACTTTCTCTTTGTTGTTCTCTGGGCTGCAAGGACGGAGCAGCAATGCTGTGTAAGGCTTGATCCAGGTATGAAAATTCATCTTCTATACGTAGAAGAAATTATTTGGATAGGGAATGTTTAGTTCGACACAATCAGGTTTATTTTTTATTTTGGTTTGTGGATCTCCTCTATGCTAACCCTAGATGCTTTTGTTTGCTTGTAACCTTTAAGCTGAACCCCCAAGAAAGCTATTTTGGATGTTTGATTTTTGGAATTGCTCTTTTAAACTCTAGCAAAAGCCTGAATTCCAGATGTAACTTTAAATAAAATTTACCTTTTCTAAGAACAGGGATGGATTTTTGGTGTCCAAAGAGGTTTGTGCATGTTGTTTGATTAGCTGGTAGCCACAGCTAATTTCCTTTGTTTTCTTTCTCCGCTCTTTCCCGGAGGGAGGGTGAAAGGGCTTGAGGGTACCCCACGGGGAGGAATTCCCAAGTGCTCCTTCCTGGGTTCAAAGGGTTGGGGTTTTTTTGCATTTTGGTGGTGGCAGCATTTACCAAGCCAAAGTTAGAGAAAAGCTGTAACCTTGGAGTGGCAAGTATTAATTTTTAAAATCCTTGCAGGCCCCCACTTTCTGCACTTGGAGTGACAGAGTGGGGATTCAGCCTTGACACTCCTGTTCAGGTAGTTGAAGGCTGCTATCAAATCCACCCTTACTTTTCTGCAGACTAAACAAGCCCAGTTCCCTCAGCCTCTCCTTGTAAGTCGTGTGCCCCAGCCCCTTGATCATTTTCATTGTCCTCCGTTGGACTCTCTCTAATTCGTCCACATCCTTTCTGTAGTGGGGGGCCAAAACTGGAGTAGAGACATGTTGTTACCAACGTTACTTTGGGGTATGCTCATTTATTAGGATTATTCTTCTGGGGGCAAGGGTGGTGTCAGTGTATCATCATCATCAGTGTATCTATCAGTGTATTGCTTGTGTCACTTGTGTTCTCATATGGAGCTCTACTTCTCCCTGCTGCAAGTTCCCTCCTAATGGACCTATCCTGCAGGACCTAGGTTCCCCAGTGCTGGGTTCTTCCAGCCCCAGAATCAGACGAACACACACACATTAACAGAGCACATCCAAGAGGACCGGGTTACCTCCCAAGCTGACCCCTTATATGTCCCTGGACTCAGTAGGCTGGGTTGAGCAGCATTTTCAAGCTGTCACCCTCATAGGCCCTTGGATTCAGTTGGCTGGATCAAACAGCACTCCAAGCTGTCACCCTCCTATGCCATAGGCACCGCACTGGAATAGAGCACGTGTGAGCAGGCTGAGTCGAGCAGCACTTTCAACCTGCCACCCTCAACTGCCCCTGGATTCAGCAGACTGGATCAAGCAGCACTTCCAAGCTCCCACCTTCATATGTCCCAGGTTCAGCACATCCCTATCCCCACTTTCACGTTACACTTGTTCTGGTAGTAACCCATTTGATGAGCAAACCCCACAGGATTTTTGGGCACTGCAGTGATCTTTTAGTTTAGGTACGAGGGGTGTTGCTGCAGAATGAATGAGGAAACCAAAAAACACCCAATAGGGGGAGAGAGAGAGAAGCCACCAGCTTAATCATTAAAGTTATTTATTGCCAGGTAATAACCATAGGGGAGCCAAACAAACAAAAGAGTTATAATATTAAATCTAACTTAAATTTGATTATAAAAGTCAGGTTTAGAAAATGATAACTAATCACACAAGTCAGGGTCAGAAGGCTATACCTAGACCAAGAGAGAGAGAAAGAGAGAGATGGGTTCTCAGCACTCCGTGAAGCTTGAATCGATCAGGGGTCCCAGAAGGTGGTGGTAGTTGAGGGTCTGGAGTACTGGAGATAGGCAGAGGCCCCAACACGATCAGTCAGGAGACGGTGAAGTCCCAACGGAACTGATTCAGATTTTGGATCCAGGCATCAGAACGCTTACTTGGGCATGGGTGGGTTTTTGTAGAGAAACAACAATGGTTCAAGGGAGAACTCTAGATTTATGTGTAAACTGATGGCTCAAGGGAGTATACCAAAGTTGTTTTGTTAAGGCTATACAACGGGAGCTGATCATTCCTGGCTATGGGTAATGGTCCTTGGAGGGAGCTCACAATGCAATTAGGGAGCTTCACTATTTTGGATACCAATAAAGGATTTATTACTAGAATTAGTCTGATAACTACTGAGCCGAGTGTGTGCAGGTGTGGGTTCATTAACATCTGGAGCAGAGATCCCCTGTCATGCAGTGTTTCTCTGCTTTTCTGGTCCCAGAGTTCCCTGTGGTTCTTGCCTTGGAATCTCTGTTCTCCATTCTATATGCTAATGGAGATGCCTCCTTGTCCTATCTTCAATGTAAATGAGGCGAGGGGAGTTTCCTTAATCCTGTCACCCTTATCCCAGGGGCTTAGGTGTGTCCCACACTGCTTTTTCATTGCTTTTTGTAAGTCTTTCTTCTGATTGGTTTTGGTTCAAGCACATGGGGGGCAACGAAGGAAAGGTCTTTCGTGAGTCAGACAGGCTGGGTACTGCGCCCTGGTTCCCCAAGAACACACAACTGCCAGGTAACAATGTTGAGCCCAATTTTCTAAACAGTACATGGACAATTACCTGTGAAAAAATGTACAATTTCAATGCACATTTAGCAAACCAAGTGACTGTCTTTAGGCATATACATGACTGGCTGTTCGGGTATGTAAGTATTCAGTGTGCATCCACCACGCTGGTAACTGAACATGAGCAGACAACTTGTAGTTTTTTTTAAAAAATCATGGTCTTAAGAGCCATTGATGCATCTATGAAAACATTCTCAATGCATTATTTTATATGAAAATTACTTTAAAAAAATGTAGTGAATACAAATTGTACAATTACATAAATTGTGAGGTGCATCTTTACTTGTAAGTATATGAACATTTGTGTCTGTAATAAAGGTATGAAAGCTACATGGGTTCATTGTTCATATATGCTTTTGCAGTCTCAAACCAAATCTTCTCTACAGCTTCTTGGCCCATGTCAAACATTCTTAATAAGTGCTTCCATCCAGTTTTTGCTGTGATCATTAGGTATTCTTTGTTCTCAGGATACAAGAGGGAAGTGTATGAGGCTATTACAAGTGACTGAGAAAATCTACCACTCACCAAGAGAAACAGGGCGTCTCTCTCCTCTGTTGTCAATGGTACAATGCTTTCAAACCCTGCAAGAATATGCCCTCCCACACTGAGAGGATCCTTGCTCTCAATCATCATGTACATGATAGTTATTGCTAATTCAAATACATAGTAACCATAGCTCATGTCACTAAAGTCCAAAATACCGGACACTCTATATTGTGGATTCTCTGGTGAAGCAGTGTTGGAATCTAATAAGATATTATGATCATTAAGGTCCCCATGATTGATACCTAAATGCAGAAAAAATGAAAACAGTATTATGAATAAATAATAAACAGAAGAAACTTTCCTCAGAGTGTAAACGGACACATACACTGATCTATCTCAGAACTAAGGCATGATAATATTCCTATAAGCCATCATGCCTTGCCAGGTCTCACTGCTTCCTCATAAGAACCTTAGCTTCATTAATCCTATATAATAGCTGACTAGATGGCAACTGGCAATGGGATTGGGATGATTTATTATTTAGCTTGTTGTAATACCCACAATATGCTAAGTGCATTCCAAATGCAAGGGATTGCACAGAGAGCTTCAAAGACATTGCTATCTGATAGCGGTCTGGTGGCCTATATTAAACGAGTTAGTATTCTCTTCCTTATTTCTACCATTTGGTGTCTACATAATGAAAACCTACATCGTAGGTGGCAGTCTCAGCAGAGTGAGGGCTCGTCTACACTGGCAATGTAAAAGCGCTGCCATCTTTGGTCTTTAACACTGGCAGTGTTAAAGAAGTGGTTCGGGACTATTTAGAAAAGCTGAACGAGCACAAGTCCATGGGGCTGGATGCGCTGTATCCGAGAGTGCTAAAGAAATTGGTGGATGTGATTGTAGAGCCATTGGCCATTATCTTTGAAAATTCATGGTGATCGGGGGAGGTCCCGGACGACTGGAAAAAGGCTAACATAGTGCCCATCTTTAAAAAAGGGAAGGAGGAGGATCTGGGGAACTACAGGCCAGTCAGCCTCACCTCAGTCCCTGGAAAAATCATGGAGCAGGTCCTCAAGGAATCAATTCTGAAGTACTTGAAGGAGAGGAAAGTGATCAGGAACAGTTAGCATGGATTCACCAAGGGCAAGTCATGCCTGACTGATCTAATTGCCTTCTATGATGAGATAACTGGCTCTGTGGATGAGGGGAAAGCAGTGGACGTGTTATTCCTTGACTTTAGCAAAGCTTTTGATACGGTCTCCCATACTATTCTTGCCAGCAAGTTGAAGAAGTATGGGCTGGATGAATGGACTATAAGGTGGATAGAAAGCTGGCTAGATCGTCCGGCTCAACAGGTAGTGATCAATGGTTCCATGTCTAGTTGACAGCCGGTATCAAGCGGAGTGCCCCAAGGGTCGGCCCTAGGGCCGGTTTTGTTCAATATCTTCATTAATGATCTGGAGGATGGCGTGGATTGCACCCTCAGCAAGTTTACAGATGACACTAAACTGGGAGGAGAGGTAAATATGCTGGAGGATAGGGATGGGATACAGAGGCCCCTAGACAAATTAGAGGATTGGGCCAAAAGAAATCTGATGAGGTTCAACAAGGACAAGTGCAGAGTCCTGCACTTAGGACAGAAGAATCGCATGCACCGCTACAGACTAGGGATCGGATGGCTAGGCATCAGTTCTGCAGAAAAGGACCTAGGGGTTACAGTGGACAAGAAGCTGGATATGAGTCAACAGTGTGCCCTTGTTGCCAAAAAGGCTAACGGCATTTTGGGCTGTATATTTAGGGGCATTGTCAGCAGATCGAGGGACGAGATCGTTCCCCTCTACTGGATACTGGTGAGGCCTCATCTGGAGTACTGTGTTCAGTTTTGGGCCCCACACTACAAGAAGGATGTGAATAAAATTGGAAAGCGTCCAGCGGAGGGCAACAAAAATGATTAGGGGACGGGAACACATGACTTATGAGGAGAGGCTGAGGGAACTGTGATTGTTTAGTCTGCGGAAGAGAAGAATATGGGGGGATTTGATAGCTGCTTTCAACTACCTGAAAGGGGGTTCCAAAGAGGATGGATCTAGACTGTTCTCTGTGGTAGCAGATGACAGAACAAGAAGTAATGGTCTCCAGTTGCATTGGGGGAGGTTTAGGTTGGATATTAGGAAAACCTTTTTCACTAAGAGCGTGGTGAAGCACTGGAATGTGTTACCTAGGGAGATGGTGGAATCGCCTTCCTTTGAGATTTTTAAGGTCAGGCTTGATAAAGCCCTGGCTGGGATGATTTAGTTGGGGATTGGTCCTGCTTTGAGCAGAGGATTGGACTAGATGACCTCCTGAGGTCCCTTCCAACCCTGATATTCTATGATTTAACGTGGCTTGTGTAGTCATGGCACAGCGAGCTCTCCCAGTGGTCTTAAAAAAAAAAATTACCTTCACGAGGGGTGTAGCTACTAGCGTTGTCTAAACTGGCACGTTATAGTGCTGCAACTTGCAGTGCTCAGGGTTTTTTTTTCACACCCCTGAGTGAGAAAGTTGTAGCACGGTAAAGTGCCAGTGTAGACAAGCCCTGACACTGAACTCCCCTTTCATTCTTTGAGATGATTCCCTCCCAGTCCTGTTTCTGAGGCATGCTCATGGTGCATTGTGGGGAAATTTGTACATGTCCTGTGGATAAAGTAAATAATTTCTGCCTACAGTGCCTTGAATCTGCCACCTCTTACAAGGACTCACATTCCCTTTTAAAAATTTATTAGATCACATTACAGTATAATTGTATTAAAAATACTCACAGGCTCGAAAATTCCTTAGCTTGGGTACTATTTTATCTTTGAACTGCTGAATAAGTTGCTCCACAACTTCACGATAACTGTTCTGGCCCAAGGCATGAATATACTGCTCTAGAAGAGGAACATTTGCCAAGTTCCAAATGAACTTCCCTCGATGCAGACTTTTTATTGATGGATGATGGAATTTCTTAAGAAAAACACAAGAAAGAAAAAAAAGACTGTATACAACAGCTCTGCCTCAATGAAGACGTGGCCTGATCCAATGCCCAATGAAGTCAGTTGGAATGCATTGACTTTAATGGGCTTTGGATCAAGTCCATAGAGAGGGGGCTTTGCTTTGACAGTCATTTCATACCATGTGAAACCTTGTGATTGTCTGAAATTAAAACCTCATTCAAGCTGATGTGTGAAAATCCTTCCCTTAAGACAGTTGTAAGAAACACTTAAGGGCCACACCTAAAAACAAGGCCTAATATAATCTCTCCAGAAACTAACACTATGTAGGTGAGAGGTTCCGCACCCATTGTGACTCTGGGTATGTCTACACTATGGAATAAGGTCGAATTTATAGAAGTCGGTTTTTTAGAAATCGGTTTTATATATTCGAGTGTGTGTGTCCCCACAGAAAATGCTCTAAGTGCATTAACTCGGCGGAGCGCTTCCACAGTACCGAGGCTAGAGTCGACTTCCGGAGCGTTGCACTGTGGGTAGCTATCCCACAGTTCCCGCAGTCTCCGCTGCCCATTGTAATTCTGGGTTGAGATCCCAATGCCTGATGGGGCTAAAACATTGTCGCGGGTGGTTCTGGGTACATATCGTCAGGCCCCCGTTCCCTCCCTCCCTCCGTGAAAGCAAGGGCAGACAATCGTTTCGCGCCTTTTTTCCTGAGTTACCTGTGCAGACGCCATACCACGGCAAGCATGGAGCCCGCTCAGGTAACCGTCACCCTATGACTCCTGGGTGCTGGCAGACGTGGTACGGCATTGCTACACAGTAGCAGCAACCCCTTGCCTTGTGGCAGCAGACAGTACAGTACGACTGGTAGCCGTCATTGTCATGTCCGAGGTGCTCCTGGCCACGTCGGCTGGGAGCGCCTGGACAGACATGGGCGCAGGGACTAAATTTGGAGTGACTTGACCAGGTCATTCTCTTTAGTCCTGCAGTCAGTCCTATTGAACCATCTTATGGTGAGCAGGCAGGCGATACGGACTGCTAGCAGTCTTACTGTACCATCTTCTGCCGAGCAGCCATGAGATGTGGATGGCATGCAGTCCTTCTGCACCGTCTGCTGCCAGCCAAAGATGTAAAAGATAGATGGAGTGGGTCAAAACAAGAAATAGACCAGATTTGTTTTGTACTCATTTGCCTCCTCCCCTGTCTAGGGGACTCATTCCTCTAGGTCACACTGCAGTCACTCACAGAGAAGGTGCAGCGAGGTAAATCTAGCCATGTATCAATCAGAGGCCAGGCTAACCTCCTTGTTCCAATAAGAACGATAACTTAGGTGCACCATTTCTTATTGGAACCCTCTGTGAAGTCCTGCCTGAAATACTCCTTGATGTAAAGACACCCCCTTTGTTGATTTTAGCTCCCTGAAGCCAACCCTGTAAGCCGTGTCGTCAGTCGCCCCTCCCTCCGTCGGAGCAACGGCAGACAATCGTTCCGCGCCTTTTTTCTGTGCGGACGCCATACCAAGGCAAGCATGGAGGCCGCTCAGCTCACTTTGGCAATTAGGAGCACATTAAACACCACACGCATTATCCAGCAGTATATGCAGCACCGGAACCTGGCAAAGCGATACCGGGCGAGGAGGCGACGTCAGCGCGGTCACGTGAGTGATCAGGACATGGACACAGATTTCTCTGAAAGCATGGGCCCTGCCAATGCATGCATCATGGTGCTAATGGGGCAGGTTCATGCTGTGGAATGCCGATTCTGGGCTCGGGAAACAAGCACAGACTGGTGGGACCGCACAGTGTTGCAGGTCTGGGACGATTCCCAGTGGCTGCGAAACTTTCGCATGCTTTAGGGCACTTTCATGGAACTTTGTGACTTGCTTTCCCCTGCCCTGAGGTGCATGAATACCAAGATGAGAGCAGCCCTCACAGTTGAGAAGCGAGTGGTGATAGCCCTGTGGAAGCTTGCAACGCCAGACAGCTACCGGTCAGTTGGGAATCAATTTGGAGTGGGCAAATCTACTGTGGGGGCTGCTGTGATGCAAGTAGCCCACGCAATCAAAGATCTGCTGATATCAAGGGTAGTGACTCTGGGAAATGTGCAGGTCATAGTGGATGGCTTTGCTGCAATGGGATTCCCTAACTGTGGTGGGGCCATAGACGGAACCCATATCCCTATCTTGGCACCGGAGCACCAAGCCGCCGAGTATATAAACTGCAAGGGGTACTTTTCGATAGTGCTGCAAGCTCTGGTGGATCACAAGGGACGTTTCACCAACATCAACGTGGGATGGCCGGGAAAGGTGCATGATGCTCGCATCTTCAGGAACTCTGGTCTGTTTCAAAAGCTGCAGGAAGGGACTTTATTCCCAGACCAGAAAATAACTGTTGGGGATGTTGAAATGCCTATATGTATCCTTGGGGACCCAGCCTACCCCTTAATGCCATGGCTCATGAAGCCGTACACAGGCGGCCTGGACAGTAGTCAGGAGCTGTTCAACTACAGGCTGAGCAAGTGCAGAATGGTGGTAGAATGTGCATTTGGACGTTTAAAGGCGCGCTGGCGCAGTTTACTGACTCGCTTAAACCTCAGCGAAACCAATATTCCCACTGTTATTACTGCTTGCTGTGTGCTCCACAATATCTGTGAGAGTAAGGGGGAGACGTTTATGGCGGGGTGGGAGGTTGAGGCAAATCGCCTGGCTGCTCGTTACGCGCAGCCAGACACCAGGGCGGTTAGAAGAGCACAGGAGGGCGCAGTACGCATCAGAGAAGCTTTGAAAACCAGTTTCATGACTGGCCAGGCTACGGTGTGAAAGTTCTGTTTGTTTCTCCTTGATGAAGCCCCCCGCCCCTTGGTTCACTCTACTTCCCTGTAAGCTAAGCACCCGCCCCTCCTCCCTTCAATCACCGCTTGCAGAGGCAATAAAGTCATTGTTGCTTCACATTCATGCATTCTTTATTCATTCATCACACAAATAGGCCACAGGCAAACAGCCCAGCAGGAATGGGCTCCTCTGAGTGTCCCCTGAAGAAAAGCACTCTATTTCAACCAGGTGACCATGAATTATATCTCACTCTCCTGAGGATAACACAGAGAGATAAAGAACGGATGTTGTTTGAATGCCAGCAAACATACACTGCAATGTTTTGTTCTACAATGATTCCCGAGTACGTGTTACTGGCCTGGAGTGGTAAAGTGTCCTACAATGAAGGACGCAATAAGGCTGCCCTCCCCAGAAACCTTTTGCAAAGGCTTTAGGACTACATCTAGGAGAACCGCAAATGCCAGGGCAAAGTAATCCTTTCACATGCTTGCTTTTAAACCATGTATAGTATTTTAAAAGGTACACTCACCAGAGGTCCCTTCTCCGCCTGCTGGGTCCAGGAGGCAGCCTTGGGTGGGTTCGGGGGGGTACTGGCTCCAGGTCCAGGGTGAGAAACAGTTCCTGGCTGTTGGGAAAACCGGTTTCTCCGCTTGCTTGTTGTGAGCTATCTTCTTCATCCCCAAAACCTGCTTCCGTATTGCCTCCATCTCCATTGAAGGAGTCAAACAACACGGCTGGGGTAGTGGTGGCTGAACCCCCTAAAATGGCATGCAGCTCATCATAGAAGCGGCATGTTTGGGGCTCTGACCCAGAGCGGCTGTTTGCCTCTCTGGTTTTCTGGTAGGCTTGCCTCAGCTCCTTCAGTTTCACGCGGCACTGCTTCGGGTCCCTGTTATGGCCTCTGTCCTTCATGCCCTGGGAGATTTTCACAAAGGTTTTGGCATTTCGAAAACTGGAACGGAGTTCTGATAGCACGGATTCCTCTCCCCAAACAGCGATCAGATCCCGTACCTCCCGTTCGGTCCATGCTGGAGCTCTTTTGTGATTCTGGGACTCCATCATGGTCACCTGTGCTGATGAGCTCTGCATGGTCACCTGCAGCTTGCCACGCTGGCCAAACAGGAAATGAGATTCAAAAGTTCGCGGTTCTTTTCCTGTCTACCTGGCCAGTGCATCTGAGTTGAGAGTGCTGTCCAGAGCGGTCACAATGGAGCACTCTGGGATAGCTCCCAGAGGCCAATACCATCGAATTGTGTCCACAGTACCCCAAATTCGAGCCGGCAACGTCGATTTAAGCACTAATCCACTTGTCAGGGGTGGAGTAAGGAAATCGATTTTTAAGAGCCCTTTAAGTTGAAATAAAGGGCTTCATTGTGTGGACGGGTGCAGGTTTACATCGATTTAACGCTGCTAAATTAGACCTAAAGTCCTAGTGTAGACCAGGGCTCTGTGTGTGTGTGTGTGAGCACGCATTAGAGAGAGAAGCAGAGAACACAGAAACTGAGGACAGACAAGAACAGAGAGAGGGACAGAGGCAAAAAGCAAAAAAGCCGAGCAGTAGCATCTGAGCACAGTGTCAATAAAAAAGCTAGAGAGAAGGCTTTTGGCTAAAGAGGCTTGGGCAGTAAGCTAAGAAACTGCTCCTTTTGCTTTTGGTTCCTCCTGCATTTGGAGAAGCAGGACTTGGTACATTCCTTGTAAATATACAAGATTGCATCAAAGAAAATACCAGACTCCATCAATTTCTACTTTCACCAGGAACATCCCCAGCAGCCCAAAATTTGACTAGCAGCTCAGGGAAACAATACCAGCGGTGTCCTGGAAGATAGTTAGTTTCAGTACATTGATATCCACCCACATCTTTTAGTAAGAAAGATTAATTTAAGCAATTCCTCATTCTTTAAAATATTATAGAAGTGCTAGTGATGATAATATCTTCCATACATGTAGAAACTTTAATCCGTAAGAATTCCACAGTGCTTCTCAAATTGCATACATCCAATAACACTTCTTGGGCACAACAAGCTTTACATACAACTGCTGCCAAAGTGTAAAAGAGACAGAACCTGAAGGTACTTGCCAAAAATGGATACAATCTGACCATTTAAATGCAGCCACTTCTGGGATAGAGACTGCCAACCAGCTGGCTCTCAGCATACTGCACAACAGTGCAAGGGATAGGAAGTTTTGGCCAATAATAATGGAGCAAAGCTCTAGCCTTATAAAAAGTGTCACGGGACTTTTAATGTCCATTCAACACAGGCAGACACTCACCCATAAGGTCTGCATGCAGTAAACTAACTGCATCTCATTTATTTACTTGGAAAAAATGAACAACCAAGTCAATGGTACTCTGATTTGACCCTGTGTATCCAGGGAATCTAGGTATTGTCAAACTTAATCTTTAGGTCATGAAGCCATTCTCTCTCTTGCAGATGTGCAGGGAATTTCTGAAAGCAGTATAGAGGAGGGGTGGCAGACCACTGTGTAGCGGGGTTGTCACCCCGCTCCGGCCCTGAAGGGGCTGCAGCTGGGGAAAAAGAGTTAAAACACCCAAGCTAGGCTGATTGGAGTAGCAGCCACAGCTGTGGCCAGCTTAATCTGGGCCCAGCAGGCCCTTATAAGAGGGCTGTGGGCCAGAAGCTGGAGAAGTCTCACTCTAGCCCTGGAGTGGGTGTGGGCAGGGGCAAAGGCAGCTCGGGAGCTCCAGCCTGGTAAACCCCCAGGCTGCAGGCCTTGGTAAAGGCCCAGAAAGATACTGGGGTTGCAGAGGGGCAGCCTGGGAATAGGCAAAGGCAGCAGGTCCTACCCCCTTGCCAATGATGAGTGGCTATTACACTGCAGTCTGCCCCAGTGAGTGGGGGCTAGATGATGACTGGCAGTAGCCACTGAGGCAAGGTGGGTTTAGAGGGTTGGGGGTTCCCCTGGGAGGGGAGACCCAGAGTGTGGGGGGTACTGCTGGGGCAGAACCCTGAGGTAAAGGGGCACTGGGGTCCAGGAGGGATATGGGGGCCAGCAGCAGGTGAGACATGGGCCTGCAGAGGGTGCTCTGGGCTGGAAAGAGCTAATTTCCAAGATGACCAGCAGGAGGCACCAAATTGGTGAAGCGTCACCTCACTACAAAGTGCCTTTCTTAACTTTTGCCACTCTCTTATATTGGTACAATCTTTGTGGGGTGGCTTGGCTAAACTGGCTTTAGGGGCAGATTCTGCCAGTGGTGCAGTGCAAAAGCATGCTGCAGTGGCAAATCTAGCCCCAGGTTGGTTTGGTATAGTTGATTTGGTTTGGGACAGCTGAAAACAGAAGTATGGATGAAAATCAGATATGATAATGAACAGGATATTGCCTCAACTAAAACTTGATTACATACTACTATAGTACTTACATACTACTCTGCAGTAAGATGCACTGCACTAGTAAGAACAATGCCACTTGGTGATCAAACATTGCAATTTTAACCTTCTATAACAGGCAATGTCCTCTGTTCAGGAGAGAGGGACACCATCAATATGAAACCTAATCTGTTTTAAAATACAAGTTACACATTACTCAGGTTCCTATAACTTCCTATGAGTATCAGCTGCTAATGTTTATGGTTTTACAATAACATGTTGCTATTTTAAATATTTCTCTCCCCTGTGGCTCTGTAAGAGCCACACAGGCAAACGAGAATCTAATGGGGAAACAGTGAAACTTACTATACACAAAGTGCTGTCAAGTGTACAAGGAAACTAACTGGGGGGAAAAAAGGGAATTATTTTTCTCTATCATCTGTCAGCTAAAGTAATCTTAGATTTTGTGAGTCTCTTGAGTGACAAGAAGAAAGTTATACAAATTTCCTTTAGTTAAAAGGAATAACTGAAATTATATGGGGCATATGGATTTTTCCCCATTCTCCATTAAAATTAATCCTCTACTTCTCTCTTCAGATAATGTAACATTCATATTCTGAGAGCAGCTTGTCTATTTAAATGGTTTCAACCATATTGCATTTTAACACCATGGACTCTGGTAACACTAAATTACCTTTCCCACACTGATAAATGCTCTTAACATTTAACAGCATGGGCAGTAACACTAGCACAAGTGAGGAGTACAATTATCTGAAGTCTGTAGCACAGAAAATGAGAAACAGAGGTTAATGAAAAGTACTACACAATGCAAAGTTCTTTTATGTAACAAACTCGATTACTAGCTGATTTATTGGACTTTGTTGCTTCATCTAATCAAAGATGAAAGGCAGACCTTACTTTGCATTCCATGCTGTTTAAAAGGTATTTAACTGGAAGCAGCACATTGAGGGAATTGTCATAAATGTCTCCATATTAAGCCCCACTGTTCTGTTACAAGTGTACCAATCTGTACCAGTGTTAACTGGTCATGGTTCAAATGGTTACTAGAAAAAGAGTCAGGTCAAAATGAATTTTCAAAAAATTTAGCCAGCTGAGCCTCTGGGATGTTTACTTCACATAATAAATAAATAATAATACTGCCTTGTCCTTCTTTAGCACCTTCCCTGTGAGGATCTCAAAGCACAGTATGAATATTAATGAAATCAGCCTCAAAACACCCATTAGTAGGCAATAGTATTTCCATTTTGCAGATGAGCCACACAGAAGTTAAGGTCAAGCAGCAATTCTATTATGGAGAACAGTCTATTAATAGAAGAAGCTCTTCCTACAGGAAGGGTTATGCTAATTATGGGCATGGCAAAAGACCCCATGGCTGGACTCTGAAGACAATCAGTGGGAGGCTCTCACTAATAGAGGAAGGAGCTGCAGACAGTCACAGTAGGTTGATTCTGTCCAATTTTCCTTAGGGGTGTGTGTGTGTGTGTGTGTCTCTCTCTCTCTATATATATATATATTTATATATATATATGCATCTAAATCTACCTATCTTAGGTACTTTTATGGCTCCTGTAATGAGTATCTGAGAACCTCACCATCTTTAATATATTTAATCCTTATAAAACCTTTGTGAGGTAAGGAAGTACTATTACCCTCATCTTGCGGATGGGGAACAGAGGCAGAGAGAGAATAAAAGTGGCTTGCTCAAAGTCACACAGGAAGTCTGTGCCAGAGCGAGGAACTGAACTCGGGTCTCCTGGTGTCCTATTCACTGCACCATCCTTCCTCACTAACAATATTGTCCTGTTTGTTAGCTTTATTTACTCACAAAAAGAACATGCCTCTGTTCCGATGTCTTCAGAAACCATCTCTCAAATCATCTCTCATGCACTGGGCAGCTCCTGATATAGTTGTAATAATAAGTGAAAGTAATTTTCAGGCTGCAAGTGTACATAGTCCCAGCCACTAGCTGCTAAAATCCCTAAGGATGGCTGGCTCATGAGCTGCAAAGTTTGGACTCAGATCTAAACTCTCACAAAGTCCAGAGGCATTTAGATCAGAGTTTTTATCTGCCCTATCTGAAAAAGGCCCAGGACAACCGGGGGGCACACTGGGTCTGAAAGCTTTTTGGCCTCCAAAGCTGCAAAGAACTCCATAGAACAGTGCACTAATCATCAGCGGACATACTCAATTTAAAAGGCATTTTAAAGAATAAGGGGGATTCCCTTTTGTTCTTATTGCCAGCTGTAGTTATGGTTAATGATTCTTTGGTGTAGTTAAGGGGAATTGGACAAAGTCATAAGTAGGAAGGTGTGTTGCTGAAGAAATGTATAGACTCCATCATGCTGGCATGTGGCCAGTTAGGGTACATCTATGTCACAATCGGGAGGTCTGACTGCAGTTCATGTAGACATACCTACGCTAGCAGAGCCGGCACTAGGCATAAGCAGACTAAGCGATTGCTTAGAGCCCCGAGCAGCTCAAGGAGGGCTCCCTCTTTGCTTTTTATTATCTGTTATCTGTGGGGGTCCCCCATAATATTCCTGCTTAGGGACCCCAATGGGGCAGCACTGCTTCTGCAAGCTAGCTTTGATTCACCTAGCTTGCTAAAAAAGGCAGTGAAATTGCAGGGTGGAGACACGCTTGGGTCTGCCTACATGTGCAGCTATCACACCTCCTGATTGTAGTGCAGACACACCTTCACATTCACACTCATAATCTGACCCACCAGTCTGGGCTCGCTGCCAGGGGGAATCATTTAACAATAACGGTCATATTTGAGAATTCTCGTAGGTATTTTTCAGCTGAAAGCCAAATTAAATTGACAAACAGGAGCAAAGTAAGGATGTTCTCATTAGCTGGCCATAAGTGATTTTGCCTGAACATCTCTCCACTGGGAGGAAAGAAGAGAAGGAACAATTTTTAGTTTAAGTGAAGGAGAGGAGGTTAAGGGGGTGGAGAAGGAAAGGGAAGTTTATTTGGAGGTGAAGTGAATTTTTCATGCGGTGTCGCAAAATGACTGCTTCCTGAGCCACTGTGTCACACATTAGACATGAATCACTCCTACCTAATCCCCTCTCCACTGCTAATTCAGGATATATCAAAATTGAAAATAGCTGAGCTGCTGGAATCATATTAAAGAGCAGACACCATCACTTTTGTTCTGTTCAGCACTTTGAAAATTCAAAGAGAAAAATGCCCCTCACTCTGAATACACAGTGAAATGTGCTTCAAAATACAGTGACTCCCTGTCATAAAAGTACATCTAAAACTGGGAATGCACACATTTCCTTTAAACCATCAACAAAGTTACAGAATGTAGCCAGAGGGAGAAGGCAAATAACTATAAGTAAGAAAGTGTAGTTGCAGCCGTGTCAGTCCTAGGATATTAGCGAGTCAAAGTGGGTGAGGTAATGGCTTTTATTGGACCAACTTCTGTGAATAGGGCTAAGAAGAGCTCTGTGTGGATCGAAAGCTAGTCTCTCTCACTAACAGAAGCTGGTCTAATAAACAATATTACCTCACCCATCTTGTGTCTCTATAAGTAAGAAAGACACATAGGACAAGATTCTGAGGCACAGCCTAATATGTGCAGCCCATGCAGTAGGGGTCTATGGTAGCTTTAAGCCACCTTTGTATCCTCTGTCCTGTTCCTGGATTGCAGGAGTTGTAGAGGCCCTGGAATAAGGCAGACAGCAGTTCCCTGTAGGATGCAGCATTGCCCAGAGTCTCCACACTACTGCATTCTGAAGCACCCCCCCTCTCCCACCATACTACATGCCAGGGCTTGCAAGGGGGTCTCACAAGCAGCCTTCACACTGCCTGCAGCAGTGATTTTGCGAGGGGAATCATCCCCTAGCCAGAATTCAGGACCCATTAATGGTGCTCTGGCCCTTTAACTGTATGTAAAGGGGCCAGAATGGAGGGGAGAATCTCACTTGTATTGTTTGTGTGCATCGTTATGAAGTCTTCTGCATTTCTATATTGCCTTCCATTCAAGGATCCCAAAGAACTTTACACACATTTATATATTCAGCTTCAGAGGTCTTGTGTGCAACAGGTAAGAAAGAAGCATTCTCTCCATTTTACTGAGAGGGTTAGGGAAGTGAAGTAACTTGACCAAGATCACAGTAAGTCTGTGGCAGAGCTGGGAATAGAACCCCAATCTTTAGACTCCCAGTTGTGTGCTTTAACCACAAGAGCATCGCACCTCCCCTAATGTATACAGTAAAATAATGGGCAGACATGCTCTTAAACAGTAAAGCCACAGGTGGGCTTGGGGACCTTGTCTAACATCATCCACTATTATGTTCGCTGAGAAACATGGCTGAAGGCCAAGGACATTCAATCTTGCATTTGAGATCCATTCAACACAGGACTGGGGGAAGCTAGATACAACTCCCCTGTTCTCTGGGCTGGTCTGCACTGCGTCAGTTCTGGCATAAAACAGAGCAGCCATAGGAACCACAAGCTATTTGAGAAAAAAGAAAAGGAGTACTTGTGGCACCTTAGAGACTAACCAATTTATTTGAGCATAAGCTTTCGTGAGCTACAGCTCCCTTCATTGGATGCATACTGTGGAAAATACAGAAGATGTTTGTTTTTATACACACAAAACATGAAAAAATGGGTGTTTATCACTACAAAAGGTTTTCTCTCCCCCCACCCCACTCTCCTGCTGGTAATAGCTTTTGTAAAATGATCACTCTCCTTACAATGTGTATGATAATCAAGGTGGGCCATTTCCAGCACAAATCCAGCAGCTGGCAGAGGAGACAGTTCAGTCAGAGCAGGAGGGATCCATGTTCTAACCCTGGCTCACTGAGGCATTCCAGTTGGTCACGATATGCAACATAGTGACAAACGTGGAGTCCTAAGTGACCACAAATTTGTAGTACTTAACAAAGTGGTTGTGTTCTCCTTTCAAACCTCGAAAGAATAAGGGAAGCCATGGCTAGGGCATAGTTACGTACTACAGAGCCACACAGAAGAGCACTGTCGTGTGTTGAGCACTCTATGTCTACAGTGTTCAGGCGGTGTTTGCAGGTAGCTCTGAAACTGCAGGAATGTCTCTGATGTTACTGTGAGATGCCACTAGTTATACGTGTTATGAAATGTATAAAATACTACGAATCACTCCCGCTTGCATGCTGAGAACAAAAAGTCCTACCTCTGTGAGAGTTTTATCCAATCTGGCAGCTAGTTTCCCAATCTCGTATAAAATGTGAGGATTTGTAGAGATTGTTGCCACCGTCATGCCTGGGAGGTAGGTCAGCAGTCTCACCATGTACTTTTTTGTCACAGAGCCAGTACCTAATAGGCAAAGAGATACACTGTGAATCATTTCAATACACTCCATTAAAGGTCATTGTGTGTAAGGATAAGGAGGTTTCTCCCATCATAAAAGAAATCAAACTCAGATCATAAAAAAGACAATTCAAAGAACAGATTTACTAGATGACATTAGGAAAGGCCAACGCTCAGCACATGTGGAGTGTAAGTGCAACTCCTTGCCTTTACGTAGGAGAGCGACACACCTTGGGAAGGTTCCCCTTTCATGTGCACAAAGGGCCTGATCCAACACCAATGGCAGTCTTTGCATTGATTGCAGTGGGCCTAAAGAGAACCTAAAATAATAGGTTTCTTTATCAGAATGATGAGTCTCAATGGCCCTGGTTATCCTATTGAAATTACAGTGTTGAGGAAACCAGGTTCAACACAGTATTCTCCCACCATGCATGTTCTTGCATTGTAGATGGGTCTGAACTGCGTTTGAAACTACATCCCCAAACCATGGAGCTGGGGAAATAATTTGTAATAAGATTTATTTAATGAAGTTTGCCTTTTTTTGTTTGTGATTTGCCTGCAAGCAGATCAGCGTTTTCTCACATCTATTAATTTGAATGTATTTTCTGAATAATTTTTATGGCTAAGTCTTTTTCTGTTCTGTTTCTATTTGTGAGCAGTTTGATGCATTCACTATTTGAAATTCAAGCTATTTTGACTTGTCACATAGTTCACATGGCATGTTTCTGTTCCCTTAATGGACGAGTAAGTCTGTGGCAAAGCTGGGAATAGAACCCCAATCTTTAAAATCCTAGTTGTGTGCTTTAACCACAAGAGCATCACACCTCCCCTAATGTATAAGGTAAAATAATGAGCAGACATGCTCTTAAACAGTAAAGCCATGTGTGGGGTTGGGGGCCCATAGGCTTAATTTTCTGGTATGAATACTCATGATTCTGAATTCCAAATTCCTTGTTGGTGATTCTTTCACTGCAGTTATTTGCTGTTTCTACAAACAGTCCTGCCAGAAATACATTAGAACATTTGCAGAAAGCAAATACAAAAATGGCCATGACATGGTCAAAACAAGTTAACTGAAAAATTAGAATTAATATGTGCAGAAAGTCCTTTGGAGAATTCACAGTTTTCTGATGAACCATGCCATGACCCTGTGTGACAAGGCATCATTCCACTCCTGTCTTTTTTCTAGACAAACTGCTCAGAGACAGTGATGCTGGAACAATTTTTATTGTGGGGGTGCTGAAGATGGAAAGCATGTATTTGGGTTGTTATTACTACTTTAAGCCAGGGGGTGCAGCAGCCTCCCCTGAACCCCTAGTTCCAGCACCTATGCTCAGAGACCTTCTTCTGGTCAAATACCTTGTGCCATCTATTTACTGCATTCTCCCCCACCATCTTTACAAAGTCATGCAACTCTGTATTTACAAGCATACAAACCTTAGCTCACTCAGCCAAGTAACAGAAGATATCTTTCCCCTGAGAGATCTCTCCTGGCTCTGGCTCTAGCTCTTTCAAGCCTGCCAGCCTGTCTCTTCCCCCTGGCCTGGGCACTTCATTCCCATGCCTTTTTCTTTCTGGGCTAACGGGCTAATGTCTTCTGGGCTTTCCTCAGCCAATCCCAAACTATCAATTACACACAGCTTTGTCCCTCAAGTTTACTCCAGGGCAATTTAACTGGTGATTCAGAGATCAGAGGGCTGGTACAACTGATGTTGTCCAGCACCTTGTCACACCCTGCTAGAACTACCAAAGAGAATTTTAGCCTAATTACCTGAACGTCTCTTTTAATACACTTCACATGCTTACACACAAAAGTGCTTGTAGTGGTGCACAAGCATTTTATCAGTGCTTTTGCAATTGCACTGATTCTGAGCAAGACTCACCTAAGTTGCCTCCTGCCCTGCGACTCCCTGCACCATGGTAGTGCCAGTGTAGGACAGAAAGCACTGGCATTTCACTTGCATAGGTGCAACTGGTCTTCCTAGCACAGTTCTACAGTGCACCTGATATGCTGGCAGTGAGCTTTCTGGTCAAGGTTCTCCTCTCCAGAGCAGAGGTGATATTTCACCTATAAAGTTTAAGTGCTTATATTTTAGAAATAGAAAATTCAATGGGGCAGTGGATTGGAAGCAGTGTCTGGACCTGTAGGACAGGTACCTACACCACACTACTACTGCAACAGTTCAGAAAATGCTGTATGTGCAAGCTGAGCACCTGAACAAGGGCAACTGTTGCAGATATTCTGCACTGTTGCAACTACTCTAGGTCACTCATGCTGGTGTGGATTTCAGTGGCATTACTCCAGATTTATACAAGTGTAACAGAGCAGAATGTGGCCCAATTGCAATCACTGGGACAAACTGGGATACTCAGTGGTAGAATGTTTTGACACGAGAATGATAAAGCAGAAAGTAATTTTTTGAAGGATTTTGTAATCTCTCACCTAATGATTCTAGAGACATTATGTTACCGTCTTTAGTAAGATGGGGCGTAGCTGAAGGAAACCCTTCAACATTCAAAAATATCATGATCTGGGTCTGCACTTCAATGAGTTCAGGATTCTGGCTGTCTTCGCAGTTGGTGATTTTGAGAACATACTTGTCAGCACAGTCTGCTGTTCCCTCACTTCTTGAAACGTGCACATGAAAATTCTGATCAGTATAGCTGGGGAGTGATCTGATCACAGATACTTTTAATCCAAATACCCTTTCAACTAATTCAGTGGCTTCTTTTTCACTGAATGTTGGTTTAATTAATGTCTGGGATCCATGGATGTTTCCAGAAGACATTGTGTATCTAGAAGAAAACAGAGATGAGAATATTTCAATTGTATTCTGCCATTTAATATGGGCATAAGTTAGTGTAACAAAACAGACTCTTGGGTAGAAGGCGTTATACATTTATTAGCAAGGGGGAAAAAAGCTTCCCTGTTTAATGAAAATTTAACTATTCAGGATTCTCCATGTGCATTCTCTCTTTCTTCACCAGCTTCTTGTTTGTAAACCCACTTCAACCTTTGCTGCAGTTTCCAGTATAAGGCCTAATTTAAATATATACACACACATACACAATTTTAGTTGAGAAATAAAACATAAAAATGAACAATTTAGTGGATGCTAGCTAACAAAATTCATAAGCACGAAATATAAAATATCGCCAGTCAATGTTAAGGTCACCAGTCATATTGCTAATATACCAAGAATTTCCTAAGAAAGAAAGGGATCAAAATGCTATCCATGGCTCTTAAATTCAGATCCAGGATCAGATAACCCTTTCAACCAATGTTAACGTGTAAAAAGTAAGTGTAATCCTTCTGCCAGATGCTATCATTCAAAATTCAACAAAATATCAAGAAATATTCAGTGCCAATAAGTCAACAATACATTCAAAACAGCAATACCATTAAAAAAAAATCTAATCCATTCCCAAAAGCAGGGGTGGGCAAACTTTTTGGCCCAAGGGCCACAGCGGGGTTGCTAAAGGGTACGGAGGGCCGGGTAGGGAAGGATGTGCCTCCTTAAACAGCCTGGCCCCCGCCCCCATCTGCCCCCCCCCCACTTCCCAACCCCTAACCACGCCTCTGGGACTCCACCCCGTATCCAACGCCCCCCCCCCCCCCAGCTTCCTGACCGCCCCCGAACCTCCGCCCCATCCAACCGCCCCTTGTCCCCTGACTGGCCCCCGGACCTCCTGCCCCCCCGCCCCCCCACCATGCCGCTCAGAGCGGCAGGACTGGCTTATTGGAAAGCCCAGGGAAGGCGGGAGAGCGGGGGATGGGCCGGGAATGTAGGGGCTGGGCAGGATGGTCCCGCGCGCCGTAGTTTGCTCACCTCTGCCCCAAAGGATCCTTTCCGTTTTCCCCCGAGGCCAGATGTCAGTTTTTCTGCTGAAAGTGCTAAACCAACAGTTCTCCTCACAACCTCAGCCGAGCCTTGCCGCAACCTTGGACTCTGCTGAAGCCAGCAGCCCCATCTGGTGTGGGATGGGGCAGCTCCGCCCCACCTGGGTACGGGGGAGGGACAGGGGAGTGAGTGCGTCTCAAGGGCCCAGCCACAACAACCGAACTATGCTCCCCATGTACAATCGTATTGGTGGCCCAATCCTGGTGTAAACCAGTTTGGTCTCGTGTAATAGACAGAGCCAAACGCCGTTTTAGCTCCATTCCTGACCTGTGCCACAGCCCTGGCCTGTCTCCTATAACCTACACGGGCTCGAGACCCCCTTGTTCTTACTCCGGCTAACGCCCAGGCTTCTGCTCGCTCCGCCTCTCAAACGGGTTCTTTCGCCGCGCTCCCCTGGGGGGAAATCCGCGACCGCTGCCCCGCAGGGCATGCAGCTTTCACAGCAGCTAGGCAGCCCCAGCTCAGAGCACAGCCTCCGACAGCAGAGTGCCCCACGCTTCCCAAACGCGTCCTCAGAGATCTTAGACAATGCAACGGGGAACAAGAACCAGCCTAAGTTACAGCAGGGTCCCAACCTCCTAGCAGCAGACTGCGCGGGAGCAGATCCGAAAGAATCAGACACGCTGGCCAGGACGTGGCGTCTCTTCTGATCCTGGCCCATTACGCGCGCAAAGCGTCCCGTGTCCTCTCACAGCGCATCCACCCCGCACCGCCGGCGCAAAGCGGACTGGCTCCGATTTCCCCGGGGGAACGGTTCCATACCGCACACGGCGCTCGGCCTCGCTGGGCACCTCGGACGCTTGGAACCGGACAAGTTCCTCCTCTCAGACCAGAAGCGGTCAGCTCCCCGGCTCGTCGCCGCTGGCGGAGTGTGAGGAAATGTCTGATTGGCTGCTGGGTGCGTTAGGTATCGTGTATTCAACTGCTCTGCGTAGGGATGTGCTAAGGGTAGCGCAAAAAGAAAAGGAGGACTTGTGGCACCTTAGAGACTAACCAATTTATTTGAGCATGAGCTTTCGTGAGCTACAGCTCACTTCATCAGATGTTTACCGTGGAAACTGCAGCAGACTTTATATACACACAGAAATCATGAAACAATACCTCCTCCCACCCCACTGTCCTGCTGGTTACTGAGACGTCCTACATGGCAAGTTTCTGGCACTGTTGTATACCTGAAATTGCGACACGTAGAAATGTGCTATCTGTAGCAGTTATTTATACGCATTGATTGTAAGAAACAGCTTTTGTAAAAAGATGGTACCTCCCTCATAGGTCATGTTTTCTAGACCTTAAATTTTTTCTCTCTTCTCTGGACTCTCTCCGGTTTGTCCACATCTTTCCTGAAATGTGGCGCCCATAACTGGACACAATACTCCAGCTGAGGCCTAATCAGCGCAGAGTAGAGCAGACATCCCAGAGTGATGTTCTGGTTTTCTGCGGCAGCGTTACACTGTTCGCTCATACTCAGCTTGTGGTCCACTAGGACTCCTAGATCCCTTTCCTCGGTACTCCTTCCTAGGAAGTCATTTTCCATTTTGTATGCGTGCAGCTTGTTATCATTCACAAACTTTATAATTGTACTCTCTATGCCATTATCTCAATCATTGACTTAAGATTTTGAATAGAAACTTATCCAGAACTGATCCCTGGAGAACCCCACTCGTTATGCCCTTCCAGCCTGACTCAGCCCTTTCAGCCTGTGAATCACTGATAACTGCTGTGGGAACTGTTTTCCAACTAGTTTTGCACTCATCTTATTTTAGCTCCATCTAGGTTGCATTTCCATAATTTGTTTATGAGACGGTCATGGGAGACCGTATCAAAAGTCTTACTAAAGGCAAGGTAGATCATGTCAGCCACTTCCCCACAACCACAAGGCTTGTTACACTGTTAAAGAAGGCTATCAGTTTGGTTTTACATGTGAGACTGCTTGAATTAGCTACATCAGATGGCCTTTTTTAGCAAAGTAGGACCTGTCACAGCTGCAGGTAGCCCAGTCCTACAGACAGCGTTTTCACACACACTCGTGTAAGAAACTGCAATCTGTAGGGATGTGCTGCCTGTAACACTGCAATCTGATGAAACTAATACCTACAGATAGCAGTTTCTCACACCATGGGTATGTGAGACTCCTATCTGTAGCAATGAGCTACATCAGATGGCCTTTTTTTAGCGAAGTAGGACCTGTCACTGCTGCATATGTTTCTGGATAGTACAGGGCCCTGGAATCTAATAATAGAATCATAGAATATCAGGGTTGGAAGGGACCTCAGGAGGTCATCTAGTCCAACCCCCTGCTCAAAGCAGGACCAATCCCCAACTAAATCATTCCAGCCAGGGCTTTGTCAAGCCTGACCTTAAAAATCTCAAAGGAAGGAGATTCCACCAACTCCCTAGGTAACACATTCCAGTGCTTCACCACCCTCCTAGTGAAAAAGTTTTTCCTAATATCCAACGTAAACCTCCCCCACTGCAACTTGAGACCTTTACTCCTTGTTCTGTCATCTGCTACCACAGAGAACAGTCTAGATCCATCCTCTTTGGAACACCCTTTCAGGTAGTTGAATGCAGCTCTCAAATCCCCTCTCATTCTTCTCTTCTGCAGACTAATCAATCCCAGTTCCCTCAGCCTCTCCTCATAAGTCATGTGCTCCAGCCCCCTAATAATTTTTGTTGCCCTCCGCTGGACTCTTTCCAATTTTTCCACATCCTCTTGTAGTGTGGGGCCCCAGACTGGACACAGTACTTCAGATGAGGCCACACCAATGTCGAATAGAGGGGAACGATCACGTCCCTCAATCTGCTGGCAATGCCCCTACTTATACAGCCCAAAATGCCATTGGCCTTCTTGGCAACAAAGGCACACTGTTGACTCATATCCAGCTTCTCATCCACTGTAACCCCTAGGTCCTTTTCTGCAGAACTGCTGCCTCACTATTCGGTCTCTAGTCTGTAGCAGTGCATGGGATTCTTCACTTGTCCTTGTTGAACCTCATCAGATTTCTTTTGGCCCAATCCTCTAATTTGTCTAGGGCCCTCTGTATCCTATCCCAACCCTTCAGCGTATCTACCACTCCTCCCAGTTTAGTGTCATCTGCAAACTTGCTGAGGGTGCAATCCACGCCATCCTCCAGATCATTAATGAAGATATTGAACAAAACCAGCCCCAGGACCGACCCTTGGGGCACTCCGCTTGATACTGGCTGCCAATTAGACATGGAGCCATGGATCACTACCCGTTGAGCTGGATGATCTAGCCAGCTTTCTATCCACCTTATTGTCCATTCATCCAGTCCATACTTCTTCAACTTGCTGGCAAGAATACTGTGGGAGACAGTATCAAATGCTTTGCTAAAGTCAAGGAATAACACATCCGCTGCTTTCCCCTCATACACAGAGCCAGTTATCTCATCATAGAAGGCAATTAGTTTAGTCAGGCATGACTTGCCCTTGATGAATCCATGCTGACTGTTCCTGATCACTTTCCTCTCCTCTAATTGCTTCAGAATTGTTTCTTTGAGGATCCGCTCCATGATTTTTCCAGGGGCTGAGGTGAGGCTGACTGGCCTGTAGTTCCCCAGATCTTTCTTCTTCCCTTTTTTAAAGATGGGCACTACATTAGCCTTTTTCCAGTCATCCGGGACCTCCCCCGATCGCCATGAGTTTTCAAAGATAATGGCCAATGGCTCTGCAATCACATCCACCAACTCCTTTAGCACACTCGGATGTAGCGCATCCAGCCCCATGGACTTGTGCTCGTCCAGCTTTTCTAAATAGTCCCGAACCACTTCTTTCTCCACAGAGGGCTGGTCACCTCGTCCCCATGCTGTGCTGCCCAGTGCAGTAGTCTGGGAGCTGACCTTGTTCATGAAGACAGAGACAAAAAAGCATTGAGTACATTAGCTTTTTTCACATATTCTGTCACTAGGTTGCCTCCCTCATTCAGTAAGGGGCCCACACTTTCCTTGACTTTCTTCTTGTTGCCAACATACCTAATGTAAACACATTAACCCTCACAGGGCACATCACTATACAAAAAAAGTTTTGTCTGTGCCTGTAGTGGGGCAGCTTCCCCACTCTGATAAGCAGGGAATTAAAAGCAGGCAAGGTAGGCTAATTGAGGGAAGCAGCCACAGCTGTGACCAGCTCAATTAGGGCCCAGCTGGCCTTGATAAGAGGGCTGTGGGCCAGAAGCTGGAGAAGTCTCACTCTAGCCCTGAAGTGGAGCAGTGCTGGGGAAGGGCAAGGGGAACTGGGGAGCTCCAGCCTGGTAAACCCCCCAGGCTGCAGGTCTTGATGAAGGCTTATGAAAAGGTACTGGGGCTGCAGAGGGGCAGCCTGGGAATAGGTAAAGGCAGCAGGTCCTAACCCCTTGCAAATGATGAATGCCCATGACAGATTGCAGTCTGCCCCAGTGAGCCGGGGCTAAATGATGACTGGCAGTAGCCACTGAGGCAAGGTGGGTTTAGAGGGTTGGGGGGTAGACATAGTAACCGTAGTGACTCTATGCTGACATAACTTGAGTTAACACGCACTTAAAGTGTAGATATGGCCTTAGGTTTTTTAAATGTTTGGGAGAGGTAACAGGAACAATATGAGGGTAGACTAAGATTCATTTAGGTGTTTAAGCTCAAGGCATTGGAACTAGCCTTACTGCACCCTACAGGCTCAGGAACAAAGAAGCACATAAAAAAATTATTAAAATTTCTTGACTTGAGGGTGTATAACTCATGATTTTAGAATCCTTGTGGTTGTAAAGGTATCTTGGGGTTATAGATATGCGTTCATTATATTTTGAAAGGCTAAACTGTGAATGGATTGAACAAAATTAGATCAGGCCCTCAGGATAAGTACATTGTCTATTAGCCAAGATAATCAGGGATGCAGGCCCATGCTCTGCATGTCCCTAAACTGACCTTTGACTGCCAGATGCTGGAAGTGGACAATGGGATGGTTCACTTCGTCATTGCCTGGTCTGATCATGCCCTTAGAAGCACCTGGCATTGACCACTATCACAAGACAGGATACTAGATTAGGCAGACTATTGGTCTGACCAACGATGGCAGTTCTAATTTTCTTCAAAAATTAGAATAGATTTTTTCCAGGGAGACAGATGTTATAGGAGATAGTATACTGCCTTTATTGAATATTTGAGAATCAAGTTGTATGTAATGGCATGCAGAAAAACACTAAGGGCTAGACTGAGAAGCAAAATAACAGTTGTAAAAATGCAATCCCCACTGGTGGATTGACTCAAAACTAAGTTTTGACACTAGGCCAGAAATTCAGTCAGCTCTAAAATGAGAAGAAAAAAATTAAATTTAAAAATTCAGGGAATCCCAGCAGCAGATAAGACAACTTGGGAAACTGCTAGGAGACTCTATGCAATCAGATACAGTGATAAGGGATTCTTTGTTTCTGAGGGGATAGATGTAAAATGTTTCACTGAATTAAGTCTCAGGGATTATTTATAGCGGCAAATTAAAGCGCTTTAACTTGCTGGCTCAGGGGTGTGAACCCCCCCCCCCCCCAGAATGCAACAAGTTTGAGTGCTTTGCTAGTGTGGACTGGCTCGGCTCCCACTGCTCAGAGCTAATCCCCTTGTCAAGGTGGATTACCAGGAGCACTGGCACCCACAGCAGCACTTTGAACTTTGTACTCCAAACATAGCCTCAGTCGGTTAGGTAAGACAAAGAGCAGCTGCATTGAAGAATCCAGCCCTGGGAAGCCGATGCTGAGAGGTGCTGTCTGTGAGAGGGAAAATAAAAAAAGCCCCTTTGCCTCCCACCATTTTGGCAAACGCTGGTGTCTCAGTCCCACTGGGGTACCTGTTACCCCCTGTGCCCTGCCTGTGCCAGGTTTTGCCCTCTGTCAGCACCTCGCACCGAGCTTAACTCCTGCTCCTCCCCCACAGCGCTGATTTTGCCCTTTAGCCCCTCTCCTTATCCTGCCTCCAGCTGCTTGACCCCCCTGACCAGTCAATTTCCGCCGCCTGTTCAGACCCTGGCCACTCCCCTGCTCCGATTTGCCCCCTTTGTCCCCTTTTAACCCCTGTAAATAGCAGTCAGCAGAATTTTACGGCTAATAAGGCCAGGGTGAAGGGCTGTGGGTTCAGCAGATGTTACTGAGCATGCTCAGTTCGGGTGACCATACAAAAAAGACACTTTGCTCAAATAAAAAAAGCCTCACCCCCCAAACTATTTTGCAAAGCACTGGTGTCTCAGTCCCACTGGGGTAACTGCTACCCCCTGTGCCCCTGTCTGTGCTGGGTTTTGCCCTCTGACACCCTCTGCCAGCGCCCCACTCCTGGGCTTAACTCCACCTCATTCCTGATTTTGCCCTTTAGCCCCTCTCCTAATGCTGCCTCCAGCTGCTTGATGCCCCCGACTAGTAAATTTTCACCCCCTGCTCAGACCCTGGCCACCCTCCTGCTCAGATTCGCCCCCCTGTCCAGGTTCCTTCCCCACTCTGAACTCTAGGGTACAGATGTGGGGACCTGCATGAAAACCTCCTAAGCTTACTTTTACCAGCTTAGGTTGAAACTTCCCCAACGTACAAACTATTTTACCTTTTGCCCTTGGACTTTATCGCTGCCACCACCATACGTCTAACAGGTATATAATCAGGAAAGAGCCCATCTGGAAACATCTTTCCCCCCCAAAATCCTCCCAACCCTTACACCCCCTTTCCTGGGGAAGGCTTGATTAAAAATCCTCACCAATTTGCATAGGTGAACACAGACCCAAACCCTTGGATCTTAAGAACAATGAAAAAGCAATCAGATTCTTAGAAGAAGAATTTTAATAGAAGAAAAAGTAAAAAGAATCACCTCTGTAAAATCAGGATGGTAAATACCTTACAGGGTAATTAGATTCAAAACATAGAGAATCCCTCTAGGCAAAACCTTAAGTTACAGAAAGACACAAAAATAGGAATCTACATTCCATTCAGCACAGCCTATTTTCTCAGCCATTTAAAGGAATCAGAATTTAATGCATCTCTAGCTAGATTACTTACTAAGTTCTAAGACTCCATTCCTGTTCTGTCCCCGGCAAAAGCATCACACAGACAGAGAGAGGGGCTTTGTTTCTCCCTCCCCCCAGCTTTTGAAAGTATCTTATCTCCTCATTGGTCATTGTGGGCAGGTGCCAGCGAGGTTATCCTAGCTTCTTAACCCTTTACAGGTGAAAGGGTTTTTCCTCTGGCCAGGAGGGATTTTAAAGGGGTTTACCCTTCCCTTTATATTTATGACACCCCCTTTGTCACGTTTTAACCTCTGTCAAAAGCCGTCCGCAGAATCTTAGGGATAATAAGGGCACGGTGAAGGGCAGTGGCTTCAGCAGATATAAGTAGCACATTTCTGTGGAGAACAGTTTACTACGCTACACCGGCAGCCACGTGGAGTGAGCAGGCAGCAAGCGGCTCAGCTCCGCTGTGCTGTCAGTGGTGGGTGGGGCCCCCGGGGCCATTTTAAATCACCCTGGGGACACGCTGGGGGGAGCGCCTCGGGGCGGAAGGCAGGGCCGAGGGGGAGACCAGGCACCACGGGCCCATGGAGCTCATTGGTTGTAAAGGTGCGGGTGCAAGGCCTTAGAGGTATTGCTATTATTTGCTGGAGCTGTCGGTGGGGGACAGCTGCCTGTGCTATTGCAATGCCCTGTGACAAACATTCCAAAGGCAGTTTATGGCCACAGGGAAGCAGTCGTCTTGAAAGTAGTGGAGGTGGATAGTACTGGTTCCTGTTCAAATGCTAAGCCAGCCTTGAACTGAGCTCCCAAGTAGAGGCAGGATGATCTTATGATTAAGGCAGTGGAGTGGGACTCAGGAGATCTGGCTTCAGTTCCTGGCTCTACTGCTGATTTTCTGTTTGATTGGGGGCAGGTAACAATCAGGCTGTGGCTCAGTTTCCACCTATAAAATGGAGATAATAATCCTTTCTTGTGCATTGTCTAGGTGGATTTTGAGTTCTTTGGAGAAGGACTCACACTTACCTGTTTTTACAGCTCCTAGCACAATGTAACTGAAGCCTCTCTAGGTACTATTGCAATACAAATCAGTTAAGGAAGATCTAGGTTGTCCTGGCCCATGTGTCAGTAGTTCTCTAACACACACAGTCAGTCAGTGTCTTTTCTACTCAGTGACATTGTGATGCATGGCTAGAAAGGGTTAAACATCCTGCAAAATAAATAACCCTCAAAAGACATGTGGGGAGATAATGTTTGTGTTTTTGTGTATTTACATATGTATGAGTAGGGTCCACAATGTAATCAACAGTCCCTGTCTATGCTGTATTCTGATAATTCAGAGGTCAAAAGAACATCCAATCATTTAAATGAATTGAAACATGGGATATCTCAGAGACTAACAAATTTATTTGAGCATAAGCTTTCGTGAGCTACAGCTCACTTCATCCGATGATGATGTTGTCCATGCTGATGATGGATTCTTTTCAATAACAATCCAAAACAGTGCGGACCGACGCATGTTCATTTTCATTATCTGAGTCAGATGCCACCAGCAGAAGATTGGTCTTTTTTGTTGGTTTGGGTTCTGTAGTTTCTGCATCAGAGTGTTGCTCTTTTAAGACTTCTAAAAGCATGCTCCACACCTCGTCCCTCTCAGATTTTGGACGGCACTTCAGATTATTAAACTTTGGGTTGAGTGCTGTAGCTATTTTTAGAAGTCGTACCTGCTTTGCGTTTTGTCAAATCTGCTGTGAAAGTGTTCTTAAAACGAACATGTGCTGGGTCATCATCTGAGACTGCTATAACATGGAATATATGCAGAATGCAGGTAAAACAGAGCAGGAGACATACAATTCTCCCCCCAAGGAGTACAGTCAGAAATTTATAGTCATATTATTTTTTTAATGAGCATTATCAGCATGGAAGCATGTTCTCTGTAATGGTGGCCGAAGCATGAAGGGGCATACGAATGTTTAGCATACCTGGCATGTAAATACCTTGCAAAGCTGGTTACAAAAGTGCCTTATGAACACCTGTTCTCACTTTCTGGTGACATTGTAAATAAGAAGCAGGCAGCAGTATTTTCTGTCAATGTAAACAAACTTGATTGGTTTAGCAACTGGCAGAACAAGAAGCAGGACTGCGTGGATTTGTAGGCTCTAAAGTTTTACACTGTTTTGTTTCTGAGTGCAGTTATGTAACAAAAAAAAATCTGCATTTGTAAGTTACACTTTCACGATCAAGAGATTGCACTTCAGTATTTGTATGAGGTGAATTGAAAAATACTATTTCTTTTATCATTTTTACAGTGCATATATTTGTAATAAAAATAATATAAAGTGAGCACTGTGAATTTTGTATTCTGTGTTGTAATTGAAATCAATATTGAAAATGTAGAAAAACATCCAAAAATATTTAATAAATTTCAATTGGTATTCTATTAAGTGCGATTAATCATGATTAATTTTTTTAATTGTGATTAATTTTTTTTAGTTAATCGTGTGAGTTAACTGCGATTAATTGACAGCCTAGTTAATTCATATAGCTAAGTACCTCCTTCAGAGTCATCCTAATTACCTTTTTATTCCCTGAGGAACTCCAACTTGTCAAAAGACATGAAACTGTATAAAAGATCCTTGGGTCCTGATTCTGTCATCTCAGATCTGCTTAGACTTCATTAGGGGAAGTCTGAGTCACAAAACTGAGGTCCCAGTTATGCTGGTACGCCCTGAATATATTTGGACATTGGACTATAACCTATGAACTATTTCTGAAAGAACTCTTTGCAACTCCAAAGCTCGCCATTTCTGCTATGAACCTGCACCTACATGAATTGAACTCATGTCTATATGTATTGTGATACAGTATGGCCAGAGGGCAGCAGGAGAGTGGTTTTTTTTTGTTTTTTGTTTTTTTTTAAAGCAGAAAAGAATTTTATTTGTGTAACATTTACAAGAAATCACCAAAAAGGATAAAGCAAAACTATGCAACAAAACAAAAGCAAACACAAGGTATAACACAGCAGCCTTCAGGAGGGAGAAGTGTTCAGGCTAGCCTGGGCCCAAGCGGGGGGGCTTTCTCGACACTCGTGGTCTTCCACCGTCCTAAGTTACCTGGTGGCCTAGAGTGGGAGGGCTTCCTCGACACTCATGGTCTTCCACTGCCTCAAGTTACCTAGTGCTACGCCCAGTGTCACCGATTATCCCTCTCCTGAGAGTGCCCGACAAGATGGGCACGGCTGCGGGGTGGGCAGTTTGGAGGTGGGGGGGACGTACACCACGTGTGATAGGACCCCTCCTAGGTGACAGTGATGATGGTATCCACAGCGGCAACGGCTGGGGCTGGGGTCTCTCGCTCTTCCCCTCAATCAAAGGGTCAGACGGAGAGAACCGGATGGGGTCACCGAGCAGAGAACCTCGGACAACGCCCACTGCTCCTCGAAGGTGTCAAGGGAGTCGGTGGACGCCGCCCAGAGGAACTCCGCCCGGATACGTGAATGTACTGAGGATCGGAAAATGGCCCTACAATTGCAGGACGCTTCATTAGCCAACCTCCTCTGTCTGGTTTCATAAATGGCTGTTTTAGCTAGGGCTAGGAGGAGGTTAACCAGGAGATCTCACGATTTTGTGGGGCCACGGATGGGGAGTGTGTAGATAAAGAGGTGAGGGGAAAAGTGTAGCCAAAAGCGTAATAAAATATTCGTGAGGAGCCGGAAAAGGGGCTGCAGCCTGGCACACTCCAAATATACGTGTGCCAGGGTTTCCCTCACATTGCAAAATGGGCAAGTATCCGGGATGGGGGTGAACCGTTTCAAAAACACGCCCATGCTCACAGCTCCGTGAAGGAGCCACCAACTAATGTCCCCGACGGGCCTCGGGACCAAGGTGGAATACAGGCTGGCCCACGGGGGTTGCTCACCCTCTAAAGGTGGCAGGAGGTCCCATCACTTTGTATCGGGGCGGGACACCAGGGTGTGGGCGTGAAGGGTGTGAAGCGTGAGTGTGTATAGATATTTCCGTGGTGCGATTTGGAAGCTGACCAGCTGCAGTTCATGCAGCCGGCTCTCAGTGAAAGGGTGAGGGGTTTGTTGGGATCTACGGGGTAGGGGCCCAATTGAAAGGTCCGGCGGGCCTGGGGTAGAGGGTGGGCGGGGTGCGCCCTTGCGCAGGACTCGGTTGAGATAAGCCCGAGCAGCGGGTGTCAAGGTGGCCTTCACCTCCTGAAGTACGCGCCTGGGGGTACGAGGTCTGGAGACCCCCATGCGCCGAGCGAGCATCACGGGATCCAGCCAGTCTCCCTGGTCATAGTCCAGGAGGTCTCTGACTCTCGTGACTTCCGCCAGGACCAAACTCTGGCGCACCAAGCGGGACTCTGCCGCCTGCACACGGAGCTGGGGGTTGTGTAGCAGGGGCTCCATGAGAAGATCTGCTCCCACGGTGGCCGCCACGGACCTGGCCGTTGAAAACAGTTTCCAGGTCCGGAGGAGGTCCTGGTAGAAGACCGGCAGCCCGGAGAGGTCTCGCAGAAAACCTCTCAGACAAAGATAAAAGAGCTGCCGGTCGTATCGGAGCCCTTGGAAGCGGCGCAGGAAGGCGTGCGCCAATATGCTCCACGTCGAACTTCCTGCACTATAAAGGAGCCTCTGCAGGGCCTGGAGGCGGAAGACACGGACCTGAGTGTGCAGACACTTCAGGCCCTGCCCTCCTTCCTTCAGGGGTAGATGAAGAACCCCAACAGGGGCCCAGTGCATTCCTGACCAAAGAACTGTAGAATCGATGTCTGGAGGTCGGTCAGGAAACCTGGGGCTGGGACCAGGGTGTTGAGCCGTTACCAGAGTGTGGATAGGACTAGTTGGTTAAGCATCAGTGCTCTCCCTCGGAGCGGGAGACATTGGAGTTGCCTTGTCCATTTCCGGAGCCACTCTATCACCCCGCCTTCTAAATTTTGCCAGTTCTCCGGCAGAGAAGGGTGCATGGCAGAAAGGTAAACGCCTAGGTAGAGCAGTGGGTCCGCGCTCCACCAGATGGTCTGAAGCGCGGGAGGGAGGGAGCTCACCTGCCGCCAGTCCCCCACCGCCAAGCCAGAGCTCTTGACCCAGTTGACGCGGGTGGAGGAAGCTGCCAAATAGATGGCCTGGCAAGTCTCCACCCGCGCCAAGTCCCCCGGGTCCTGGACCATGAGGAGCACATCATCGGCGTACACTGACAGGACCAGCCGCAGCTCCGGCTCCCTCAGCACCAACCCCGTCAACCTCCTGCGGAGGAGACAGAGGAAGGGCTCGATTGCCAGAGCGTACAGCTGGCCCGAGGGGGGAGCACCCCTGCTGTACTCCTCGCCCAAAGCTGACCGGTTCGGTCAGGGTCCAGTTGAGCCTAACCAGACACTCTGCGGAAGCGTACAGCACCTGGAGAAAACTCAAACTGAGGTCCGAATCCAAACGCCTGCAGAGTGCCCAGGAGGTACCCATGGTCCACTCTATCGAACGCCTTCTCCTGATCAAGAGACAGGAGGGCGAACGACAAACCGTCTCTACGCCCGAGTTCCAAAAGATCTCGGACTAGAAATAGGTTGTCAAAAATGCTGTGACCCGGGACAGTATAGGTCTGGTCTGGGTGGATCACGTCCGCCATCACGGACCTTAGCCGCAGCGAGATTGCTTTCGCTATGATTTTGTAATCCGTGCTAAGGAGCGAGACGGGACACCAGTTTCGTAAATCGTGGCGCTCCCCCTTCTTCAGCACGAAAGGGGGAGGACCCCGTCCTGCAAAGACTCAGCCCAGACAGTGGCAAGGTCTGGGCCAAGGATGTCCCAGAACGCGCGGTAGAACTCCACGGTCAGCCCGTCCATGCCCGGAGATTTATTGGTGGGCATGCGACAGAAGGCTTCCGAGAACTCGGCCAGGGTGAGAGGCAGCTCTAGCCGGTCTCGGTCGCTCACACTGACCGTGGGAAGTTCCTCCCAGAGCATCCTGCAAGTGCCAGGATCGGTCGGATCCGGGGAGAAAAGGCTTGTGTAGAAGTCACGGGCCCTCCCACACATCTCCACCGGATCCGTGAGGGGGGCGCCGTCTTCTGCTAGAAGGCAGGTGATGTGTTTATTGGCCCCCCTCGTTTTCTCCAGGGTGTAGAAGAAACAGGAGCCGCGATCCATCTCCCGAAGGAGGCGGATGCGGGATCAAACAAAAGCACCTCGGGCCCGATGGTCCTCGAGGGCCCGGAGCTCCTCCCGCTTCTCCCAGCACGCTCCGCAGAGGAACGGGTCCTCGGGGCTGGCGGCCAGACGCCTCTCCATCTCTAAGACCTCCCATTCCAACTGCTCTATTGTTGCATTTCTCCGTCGGCTGGTGCCCCGGGTGTAGTCATGGCAGAAGAGCTTGGCGCGCACCTTCCCTAGATCCCACCATCGCCGTGCCACACCCCCTGTGCCCCTACAAACGCAGTTAAGACACAGTCAACCTCCCCCCACACGAGAGTACAGTTCAAAAGTACTCAGTCTTACGGCCCCCTCCACAATGATTTGTAGCTTCCCTGGGCGATGTCTCCATCAGCTGTCTTCTCTCCCGGTCTTTGTGGAGCATTCCAAAAATGCCAAGCAAAGATAAGAAGATGATTAATTGCGGGTCCACAAACAAACAGCAAAACGGTTAGGTCTGGGGGCGTCCACTCCCCTCCTCCGGGGAGCGGGTCGGCAGTCCTCCCCCCCCTTCTCCAGGGGTTGCAGCTGAAGCAATAGCAGCGTCCGAGGGCAGGCGTGGGGGGGCTGGCAGGCGAGCTGGCAGCCAACCAGCACTCGAACGGCAGCAAAAAAAAAAGAAAACAGCAAAAAAAAACAAAACGAAGAAAAAGCGTCTGGCCCGGTCGCGGGGGGGGGGGGGGGGGACTGAAGCAGGGGCAAAAAGCAAGGAAAGCCCAGGCCAGCAGCAGGAGAGGGCAGGGCAGGAGAGTGTAAGAAGGGAGCCTTCTTCCCTGGAGAGGGAAGAAAGTTTGCTATAGATTAATTAAAGCACCTGAAGCCTGTCACCCGGTAAAAACCCCCTGCTTCAATCAGACAGGAGGAGGAGTTGAAGCAGAGTGGATTGGTGTTGGAGCAAAGAGCAATTTGGAGGAGTTGAAACAGAGTGGGTTGGTGTTGGAGCAGAGAGCAGTTTGGAGGGAAGCAGAGGAGAGTTTGGAGAAGTGCTGCAGTGGGCTAAGAAAACCAAGACCCTAGGTAAAGGGACAGCTGGTTTGTGCAGAGGGAGGGGCAGGAAGCCCCACAAGCTGAAGGGCAGGAGAGGGAAGTAGCCCAGAGGAAGGAACCACTAGTTCAATGCTATCCCTAGGGCCCCTAGGCTGGGACCCAGAGTAGAGGGCGGGCCCGGGTCCCTCCCTCTCCACTCCCCTCCTCTAGGACACTAGTGGGGCAGTTAATACCCCAGTTCAGGGGCAAGAAACAGTGCCCTGACCCCCCCGCACAAGAGGAGAAAGCGCAAGACCCATCATAGTAGTGCCGGCAATTTGCCACAGTATATTGATCTTTTAACCATACTCTCTTGTTTTTTAATTAATTTTAGCTTAGTTAATAAGAACTGCCTGTAGTGCGTATTTGGTGAAGATCTGAAATATTTAATAACCTGGGAGGTAATGTGTCCGATCCTTTGGGATTGGTAGAATCTTTTATTTTATATGATGAAATAAGATTTACAGAAATTGTCATCATACTTGATGTGGGTACCTGGATGGAGGCCTGAGGCTGGATCACTTTAAGGGAACTTCTGAGTAACCAGTAAAATAATAAAGAAGCTGTTTTATGCTGGCTTGGTAAATCTAAGTATTGGAATATCCACCAGCTTTAAGGGGATTGTCTGCCCCATTCTTTGCAGTTCACCCTATTGAGTGACCAGAGCTAGCTCCCCACTAAGACCCCCCTCACAGACATCATACATGAGTAGTTCATCATGGGTATGGAGTTTCCTAATTTTGTCAGTTATCAGATTCCTGAAAGGCTCTGAGTTCATTTCCTGGATGTTAACATACAGGCAGGAAGTATGGGTTTATGGAGATCAAATACCCTGTGTTGAATCCAGGGGATTTGGGAGATAGGGTTTCCTAAGCCCCTACAGACTACTTGTAACAGAACCTCGGGCAAGCTACTTAAGTCTCTCTCTGCCTGTTTCTGTTCTGTACAATGGGGATAACAGTACTTTCCTACCACCCAGGGGCATTAGGAGGACAACTACATTAAAGATCACGATAGTACAGTAACGGGGCTACATACCTAACAGCCAGACTGAGGCACTTACAGGTTCATCCCTTTTTCTAAACTGACTGAAGACTCTGGGGACTCAAACGTCTGTTTCCTTAATTATCTTTCACCAGCCAGTTGGGGGCACAGATCAGCATTCACATCGCACTCCCTGTCAGTACCCAGCTCAGGCCGAGGAAGCTAATGATCCAACCAGCGGACCAAATTCAGTGATGAGTCCTGGTCATGTGCGACCTGAGGCATGTTGAGTGTACGCTAAAACCAGCCAGTTGTGATGTTGACAGCATAGAATATGGACTTAAGTGATTAATAATACGGTACTTGCCAGTAATCTTGAGCCTACTTGAGGCCCAAGTTTCTAAAAATGTTAGGCAGAATACAGAGCATTTTGCTGAGTAACCCGAACAAGCCAGAAGCTAACTAAGAGGGTAGGCAGATAAACCAGCCCCACTACTATGAGGTGATAAGCAGCACTATGGCTAACTTTTTTTTTTTCTTTCTTATCACGTGCTCAGTAATTGAGGGTCTATGTAACAAGCAGATTGTTACATTTGATACATCATTACCATTTGTATTAGCAGGTAAAAAGAGAAAATAAATATGATGAAAGATGAATCTCAGAGGCATTTGCCATAAGAGAGGGAGGGAAGAAGTCCTTTGTTTATTTTTTACTACTTCTGAGCTGTTCAGTTCACTGCAGACAGAGTACTCCATACATGACAGTTGCAGTTTGCATTTCCAGTGATTTAATGTATAATGGTTCCCAAATTTTGAGAGACATATCCTTGCCTCCTTTTTATAAAGAATCATGCTGGCATTTTAAACACATTTTATGTGATTTGTTTTAAAACAGATTGTTGCATACAAGTAGTGTGATACAATTTTCTTTATTAAAAATAATTTACAACATCAGTAACATTTTATGCACAGTTGTCAGCAAATGACCTTTGTCTCAAGATAATATTTCTATACAATACTTAACATTATTGAACTTAAAACTGTTATACTGTTTTGTTGGCTTTAAACAGCAGACACTGATTTGCAGTTGCTTAAATGTGTTTAATATACATTTTGTTTCATGTCCCTATATGTATGTGTAAAATTTATAAACATCAACACTATCCCAAAGTTCTGGGGGAAAAAATTATAAGTTAAATATGTCTAACACTTGGAGAGTCACTTTATTTTTTTCCTCTTATGCTTTAAAATACAGGAAAGAGAGCTTATTGAACATTGTATTTTATATGGTGAAAGCAGTCCTTTAATTGGACTGTATCCTGCCACTGCTTTGAGATGGATGTCATTTAATCAGGCTATCGCATCTCAAACTACTAGATCCTAGCACTATGTCAAAATTAATTTGTTTCCCCTGCTGCTGTGTTGAGAGGGGGTTATGTAATGCCTGTGATCACATGCACGTGACGGGGGGACAGGGGAAGACAGCCAAGCAAGTTCCTTCATTTCTACAGCAGTTTGCTAACTTGTGACAAGCAAAACAGATAGGTGCCATTTTCCTCAGCATTCACCATGCTTCAAACTTGTGGGCACTGGGGACCTGATCCAAAGTCAACTGAAGTCTAGGAAAAGATTCCCATTGACTTCAATGGGCTTTGGATCAGCCCATGTGAAATAGCAATGACAGGACCTCAACTATGAAAACAGAAGCTTACTTTGAGGTGTTCATAATATTCTTTCAGTGATTTTAAAGCATAAGAGCAGCAGAATTAAAGTAATCACTACAGGAGAGACATCGGAATGCCTCAACAGAATTTACTGGTTTTAATGTTGGAAAAATTGTAGGTTGATAAATGTCTTGTTAAATTGCATTTTCTCTCACAATATTGATTTACTTCTGATGTGTCTTATATCACTTCTCTTGAGTATTTTACTGTTGCAGCAACAAGTGTTTTATTGCAAGACTGCAGAAGTTGGGAGGTTGTGTGCTGAACTCAAGCAATGGTAGTCGGACAAGAGAGATGTTTAAACTAAACTCTTTCGTGCCAAATAACAGGATTTCCACTTACAGTAATCGGCTGGGGGGGGGACATCTTTATCAGTTAGCATAACTGTTTGCTCCCCAATAATGAACACACATTCCCCTTTACTTGAACCCAGAGAGAATATACCACTCAGCTGAAAAACAGAGTGAGATTAAGATAGGCCAGTTTTATACAATAAACAAGATTGGCTCCTCAATCACAACTGTCATTACAAACATCCAAGATAGAAATGGATCTTTGAATGCTTAATTCACACAGCAGTCATACAGCTGAGTAGTTTTTGTCTTAAATGTATTAAATTAATTTACTGAGCAGTGGCAATTGTCAATGGTTTTTATCTTTGCTAAAAGAAAGCACAGCTCAGCTGGTAAAATGTAGGAAAAGATTACACAGGATTTTGGAATTTGTGTAGAAAAACTTTCCTTCTTCAAAAAGCATATTACACACAAAGGTGTTTAAATGTCACTAGGGTTGTGACATAAAATGAAGTAGCCAAGGAATTCAAAGTTCAGTTTGACAGCTATGTTATCTCACATCATGAAAATTATTACCACCACCTGAAAGTGCTATAAATTTGCCAGTTTTAACCATGTCTTTTCAGGACTTTGTCAAAACTGTAACATGGTTTAAAACAGGATTTTTTAAAAATTACATTTTCATGTAAAAACTTGAAAAGTATTTTTATGCCCTATATTTTTTGACTGAAAGACCACTACAGTCTATTGCCTGAGTATAAGTTAGTAATTTATATTAAAATCCAACCCCCCATCATGCAATAAAGCTGAAATTGTTCTCTCAAGAGTTTTGATATACATGTTATTTGCAGTAGAAATCCTAACGCATAATTATGGAAATAATTTACTGGGCATGTGCAGAGGACTAGCTAATATTTAATGGTAATAAATGTTCTCTCTCTCCCAAAGGGAACTATAAACATATAATAGATAATCACAAGCCGATTTTTAAAATGTACTTTGAAAAGAGCTTCAAGAGGAAAAAAAAAATCAGAAATTGATTTATACAAGTAATTTAAAAATCATTAGTTGTAAAATGGTGTTTTAAACTAATGAAACCAAATAAGTTCCTGTGCTGAGACAGTAGATTTCCAATTGTAAACTCATGGAAAACAGGCTTTTATCATGGAAGTGCTGACACAACCAAAACTACAGCAGCTCAAAAGGCAATGCAGTAACAGCTAGCTTTGGTTAGAAAACTGGGATCTTAAGCAGAGTTCTAGTGTCATGAGAAGAGTATTCAGAGAACACATTAGAAGTTTTAAGAGACAATATGGTTATCTCAGCCTTGTAATGCGTTACAATGTAATTTAAGAGAAAGAAAACACAGTAATCGTAGGCCACACTTAAAAGCAAAGAAGAAAATCTAAAAGTCTAGTACATTTTTTAAAAGTAGGTTTTCACAACTCAGCTTGTCAGTACTTTGGTTAGCGACATTGCAAACAGTACACGTTAACTCCCAGGGTGACACAAGGGGGACAACCATGCTGCTCCAGTTACAGCAAAGATGGGCAAGCTGCCCACTTGAGGGACACAGGAACTTGCCCCAAGTTTCAGAGCTGCATCTTCCATGAAATAGAATTTATTGCAGCCATCCTCATTTTAAATACAGAGGTGTGGCCCATGGAGACTTCATATCACCAGCATACAATATTTCATCTTACTCTGAGTGATGTTTGATCTGGATCAGACAGAGCACACCATCTCCACAGTGAAGGTAAAGAAAGCCACGGCCTATGTTTACAGAACTCTTTGGGCTTCGTGTGGACCTTCTTTTGGTCAACCCCCAATTTAAAGCATAATGAATTCAAACCTTCGGATCTGGATTCTTAGCTACTACCATGGAAGAATCCATCTCTCTTGCCTCTAACATTCCATATCATCTGCTACCTTTAAACCAACAAATAGCAGTACACAGATTTACAGGTGCAAAACTAAGTGAAAACAACTGCAGGAGGAGTCGTCTTAAAGAATAATCTTCAGCACAATTCAGTTTTGGATTTCACATCCTTTATCTACAAAATGGTGTGATAAAATATCCCCCCCCCCATACTTACAGCTTTCTGCCACAAAACACGTATGTCGATTTTAGCAATGTTAATAGCACCATTTGAATATTATTTAAAATCAGGAAGGATCTTGTTGCGGTCACTACAATGATTCACAATCTTCTACATCCATGGACGAAATAACTTTGAGCGGACTGGGACTGTTGCAGTTCCATAGCATGGATTCCTGGGTTCACACAAGGCATTTTCAGAATTACCAATTATGCAAGGTATCCATATAGTCAGTAGCTACTATAAGAATCTTCGAGCCACATAGTTTAGAATTCCACCATGTTTATATATTGTTGTTTCCACATCATTTTCAAACGAGGCAATCACCCTGAACACTTTGCCAGTGTTAGTCTTCAAAATAAAAAAGAACAATTAGTGTTAATTACTTTTAAAAACTTGTCTCCAATTTTTGAACTCATACTCTACCCACAAACAATAAATGAGACAGACAAAAACTCAAACTGCATATGCCAACCATTCCAGATGTTCACATTGCTAAGACCACGATTACGTTTTATATTAGTGCACAATTTTAGATAATTTTGGGGAGCATATTGTGCTGCATTCTCTGCTGGAAGTAGGAGTGATTTCCCTGTGGATGTGCAAACTGTGTCATAGTTGGCATTGAATGCGATGTCTAGGTGGAAAGGAATCATGCAGACTGTTGCTTTAATCCCTTAGAAACAAGGAAATGGCAAGTTATGTGAGTGGGATTTGATTAAACTTTAACTGGCTTTTAACAAAGTTTCTGTGTTGGGGGAAAACTGAAGTGATTAGGGGCTGCACATGCAGACAAATAACGGAACAAGAAGGCAACTAAAATTATATGTACTTTCAAGATATTCTGGCAAATTATGTTCACTAGCAGTTTAAGCACAAGGCAAGACTATGTTTGCTTTTTCAAGTAAATCAGCATATTACTTCATAATTCCAATGGTCTGCACCTTGAAATAGAGATGATATATTTTAGAAATACCTTAATATCCAATGTGATTCCTGGAAACAGCTCTTGAGGAAAAGATATAGAAAACTGTTCTTTGCCAGTGAGGCCCAAAACGTTTGCATTTTCCCCCGGAAGAAACTGAAGTGGAGCTATGCCAATTCCAATCAAATGACCTTTATGAATCTTTTCGTAGCTTTCAGCTATAACTGCCTTAACACCCTATAAAATGTAAATAAAATAATTGGTTTCCGATTTCAGCCAGCAGTCTGCATAATAATGAAGTTTAATGAAAATAACCATAAAAACTAACACCAAATATTTTTCTGATCAACACAGAGGCAGTGACCTCCAGACTCCTGTATCTTAAGCTGGTGGAAGTCTGGTTTATTGGACATGCCTCGTTATTGGCTCTGCAGTGTTAGCAGGGGTAAAATGCAGTAACAACTTATTTTTGGCAATAAAACAAGCAGATGGCAGTGAATAAACCAAGGAAGCAGACCAGTGCAATAAGGTGGTGTCATTTTTAGTTATTTTTCAGAACATTTCTGAAACTGAAATCTATTAGCAATGCAGGACCGAACACTGTCCACCGAGGGCTTCAGAGTCTGTTGTTGTTTTGTAGTAATTAGGGGGATCTTTTGACGTTTGAAGGCAAAAGGAAACACTTCTCTGAGAGTTTTAAAAAAATGTTTATCTGAAGCTGCTGAGGTGGCATGGAATGCTAGATGCTTTCCCAGAGAGATGGAGAGTATAGATGGACAGGGAGCAAGTGACAGACAGAGGTATATGATAAATGCAGTTTATCAGAATAGTCTGCAATGTATCCAATGGCTTCACCACCACATGCACAAACTAAACAGAGAAAACCTTCATCAAAAATGCAGAGCATTGGTAACGAGAGATATTAGTTTGTCTGGATGTTTTCCTTTCTTGAGAAAGAGTTGCAGTTTTACAATACTCAGCTGAAAATTGGCAGTGATCTAGCTCACTAGTGAAAAATTCAACCCCAAATAATGGTGTGCAGCTTTTCCACTCACAAGACTGCGAAATGTGGATTGAATTGAAAATTGAAAATCAAACATTTAAAAAATATGAACATAATTTTTAAATAAAGCTTCCAGGGGGGGAAAAAAAGGCAGCAAGTTCCTCTTTTTGCTTAAAAAACTTTAACAGAGACTAAAATGGGAGAGCAATGATTCTGGGGAAGTGACGGGAGAGAATGAAACTTTTAAAACTAAATTTAAGAAACTACAAAGGTAAAGGAATAATTAGTAGGCTAGCCAACTTCAACATACTTTTTACCCTAGTTACTTATACTGCAGCCAAAGCAAGCACACAAAAATAACTGACTGGCACTTACCTTAGCTACTACAAAGCCTGCCCTTCATTCCCCCTAACCCCTATAGGAGCTGGGGGGTATACAGAGCACCCCCACAGGACTGGGGCCCTAGACCAATAGTGTATGTCATTTATCTAGCTAAGTCTAGAACCTCTTATGTTGGATCCCCATTTTGTGGGCCAAACTTGATAAATTATACATTTCTGAAATTTAATAAACTGGCCCTGTAACCACCTGTTCTCTTCTATGCAGATTCTACCAAGGAAAACTACAGATTATACATTTTCAAGCAAACAATATTTTGCAAATATTTAAATTTAAACTGAAGGCAGTTCAACATGAATTGATGCTTAAAGACATCTTCTTAAAACAATACATTTGAAACTAACTTCATGAGAATATAACAGTACCAGTAAAAAAGGCCCCTTTGCAGTCCAGTCTCTTGAGTTACCCAGTCCATACTTCTTCCCTGCTAAAATAACCAAAGGAATGCCTTCTTTCTGGTACAACTCTGCTGCTTCAAACACATCTAGCTGCAGGAAAAAAGAAAGTGAAATCATTAGACAAGCTCTAATCCATAGCTCTTAGCTAATAGAGTCATTTGAACAAATACATGCTCACCATTTGTCCTGATGGGAAATGAACTGTTTTTGGAGCTGGTTTTCCTATGAATTTATTCAAAAGCTTCATATTTGCAAAGGTACCTCTGGTCATCACAGCATCATTACCTCTTCGAGCTCCATAAGAGTTGAATTCACGAGGTGTGAGGCTACAAATATCATAAGACAGTATTTACTATTCAACAGAAAGTCTACTGATATTGTTTTGGAGGGTTTTTACCATTAGGTGGTATAGAGCACTAGCTAATGAACATTACAACTGTAGCTGAACTGAAGTTTTAAGTGGCTTTTTGGTGACAATCTAGGAGGACTAATTTTCTAACAAATGTTGGTTAAGCAGTCTGTAGAAAAAATCAACATGAGTAGTATCTACAAGTTCTAGTCTCATGAGTGAGATAGCTGAGCTGGCAGTGAGGGTCAATTCATTTTTACTTCTAGAAAGTACCCTTAATTTAGACTGAGGGAGATAGTCATGGGTAAACAGTGGGCACCGGAAGCCATTATTTTGAGATATTCGGCTGATAAACTGGGGTTTGTTGGTGCAGTACCGTACAATTAGTCCGTGTAAAGTGCTACCAAATGGAAGGTCTGATTCTGTGAGGAGCTCTGCACCTCCTGTGAAAAGCTGGGTACCCTCAGACTTCACTGGGGGTTAAGGGTGTTTAACATCTCATTATATTGGGTCCAGAATTGTTGATTCATCTCTCAAATAAATCTACATCAAACCTTCAGCCAAATTCACATTCATACAGCGGCAATTCAGTCTTTAAACGAGGCGTGTTATGAACAAGCTGGTCTCTGATGTGTTCTGTGCATCTATTTGCCAGTCTGCTCTCTTTGCCAAGAACAATAATTTTGCAACAGCAGTGGAGTAAGCAATTATCCCTATACTGTGTTCAACACCCATCAAATGAAGTGAAAGCAACATTATCATTTCTTATGTAAAATCAATGGACATAGAATAGACCATTAGCACAAGATTAGTGCTATCTGCTTTGTAAATTAACAATGTATCTTTGTTTTGAGATGGATTTGGCAGCAGACCATTATCTTTTTACAATGGTCTATCTCATCGATGTGATCTTTTAAAATAGATTTCAGCTGTTCACAAGGCAAAAGAGATTTCAAATACATTTCTGGTGATGACCTACAATCACAGTAGTGACAGTTTACATGTTAGCCAGGACATACACAATTAATTTCTCTAATGCATAATGGCATTTACAGAACAAAACAATTTTTGATGATCAGTTGTTTATTTGGTAAATTAAGTTCCCCACTGAGACAAAAACTAAAGCAGATTCATTTGCTTCATAAAATATACGTAAGGCCCTTTGTTTTCAGCTTTTGTTTTTATTTAATTTTTCCTGGGAATTTATCAATGTTTATTACCACCACAACAAAAAAACAGGTGAAAAATCAGTGCAAAAATATTATTTTTCTGGGTAAATATAGGGGTTTATTTTGTTGGACAGAAAGACAGGGAAAAAGTATTCAGCAGAATAATTCTTTGAATTCCGTTCATCAGTGTGGTTTGCTGCAGAACTAGAATAGAACTCAAAACACAACTTCACCTCTGAGTTTAAGAAAATAATACATCTCTTATCCCCAAATACAACTTTTCATTTGAATCAACAGTTTACTTTTGTAGAGTTAGAACTATTACCTATAAATATTTACATTTGATAACTGGGCCACACCATTTGCAGCGCACACACTCGACTTCTTTTCTCCTTTTGAATACTTCCTTGTGTTCTGAAATGTATTCTGACAGATTTTTGTTTTCTTCCCATTTTAGTGTGTCAAATCTTTAAACCATTATCTGCTAACAGCTTGAAATGTGTACGTGGTAGGCGTGAGACTCATCAGTACATTCAGATGCACACACACTTCAGAGCTTGCATGTGTGCCTGTTTGTTTATTATGTGTATCTTCTAGAGTAGACTAATACACAGCCTTACTTCAGTCAGCTTTGCATGTATATACAAACTAATGTATTATTGTAATACATATATCTCATGCAAGGTATTGTATTTTCCTAATAAAACAAGGGTTTTAAAATATATTTGAAGGATACAAAAGTAGGATGAAAATCAGAAAAAAAATGAATAATACTTTTTGTAAAACCCGGGAAATTTTTGGTAAAAATCAGTTAAAAAAATGAAAATGAAGGGGCTTAAATATACGTTACGATCCATACCCTTTGTTTGTCAGATACTTCGCAGCGGCGCTATTCCTTGCAATGCTTCCAGCAGGTGATATGTGATCTGTAGTTACAGAATCTCCCAAATATAGCAAGACATGGGCATTTTCAATTGGTTGTAGTGAAATTGGCTCTTTAGCCTATTAAGGGGGAAAAAAAGAAAAAAAAAATACATACTTTCCCCCCAGGATTCCTAGCACAAATCTTATTTAAACAGGTTTGTTCACGTCAAAAATGGAGCATCCATCCATGAGCTCCAATCATTCCAATGGTGTGAACACCAGTTAGAGACAGTTAGACATGGTTAATGCTACACAACTTAATCAGATACAACCAAATCTTACTGAAACGCAACTTTCCCCTTACTTTAGTATTCAGCACTTCCCAAAATATTATTTTAGATGGAATCACTGTACTTACAAGCTTATCAAAAAAAGAAGGACATCGGATATATGTGGACTTCAAATCCCATGGAAACAAAACTGACTCTGGTGCTTCCAGAAAATTCCATCGCTTATTGTCTTTCTACAAAAGGAGAGTATATTAGCCAATTAGACTATCAGGGAAACTGATTTACAATTATCTTATACAGTCTTAAAGTTTTTTTTCTGAGGTTGTAATATACTGTGGGAGATACCATCGTAACGTACACTGTTTAAGAACCCCAGTATAACAGAATACAGGTGGCCATATCTTCGTCACTTAATCTTAGTCACGGTATCAGAACCCTCCAAAACGGCTGCTGTTTCAACCAGAAGATACAGCAAAGCTATACAGAAATGCACTGTCTTCTAAACTATTTAAAATGACAGACCTATCTTACCTCAATTTTTTCTTTCAGTTCTTTAAACATGGATGATATCACATACTCCTCCTCAACTTGCTGAAGTTCTTCTCGAGTAGGCCAAACATCATGCAGGTAGATATTTTTGCCATTAGGATCAATGCCTATGTAAAAGGTTTTTTGTAAGCAAAAACAAAAACAAACGAACAAAACCCCCCCATATATGTTGAGACTTTATTCAAAGATGCTACAGCCGATTCCAAAAAAGTAATCGGCTAAGTGATTTTTTATTTCTTTGCTGTTAGGAATGAAAAGCATGGTCATTCTTTGTCTAGTGCTGTAATAATGTAATGCTCTCTGCATGCTTAAATGCCAGTTAAATGAAACAAACGTTGTGAAAAACTGAGGAAATATGTAATTTCCACCTTCTCTCATGAGACAAAATATCTGAGTATAAATAAAAGAAGAGATGAAGTGGTCTAAGGCTGATCGTCCTGTTTCAAAACAGAAAATGCAAAAGTTGCTGCCATTTAACAGGCAGACATTTTAAGCCAAAGCACCCAAAGAAAACCTGGTACTATTCTGAAATATGAGATATAAAAAAATAGTTACCTAAAGGCTCAGTCTGGAAATCTATATTAACAGTGCCTGCTATAGCATAAGCAACTACTAAAGGTGGAGAAGCAAGGTAGTTGGCACGGACACAATCACAGAGACGGCCTTCAAAGTTTTTGTTTCCCGACAAAACTCCACAAGCAACTAAATCACCCTGAAAGGTAGAAACAAATACATTTCTCAGCACTCCTTACGAACTTATAGGTGCATTAATGACAGTTTGCTTAGATTTCTGTTGTCTTAAAAAAAAGAAAAAAGCTAAAGGTACCGTAAGTACTTATAGAAGCCCCTAAAATGAAAGGTCATTTGCTCTCTACCACTACTATTCCCACTCTGTCTCCCCAGTCACAGAACTCCCTCATGTCTCCTCTTAGTCAGCTGGATTAGTTCTCCCCTCCTTTTTTCTCCTACTTCTCCATCACCTTTTCCCAGGCTGATGCCTCTATTACTCCCTCATTGCTAACAGCAGCCTTGAGGATTGAGCTGCTTTTAGCACTGATAAGGCTAAAGGCAGCTTATCATTTAGCTGTCTAAAACTGCTCACTTTCGTGATTTTTTTTTAATATTCCAAAATACATTTGTGCTTTACAGACTTACTAGATATACAATAAAGAAAGTATCAACCATTGGCTCATTTCTGTATCATTAACCTTATTTTGCCAATGACAAGAAAATAGCAGAAACTCAGGTTAGCATATGTATATATCATACACAATATGACTAACTCTTGCAAGAATACACAAACTTCATCTTACAGCTGAGATTTGTGTAGTATAAAGTTGTATTCACTATGACTTTATTATTATTTCAGACACCAAATTAGTCACTTTATATACTCCATGTGGCATGCAAAGATGCATCTCTAAATGCACTGCAAAATTCCAGCCAAGGACAAAGTATATTATTTTATACAGATTCTTTTATTTCCTGACCATTTGAGTAGAAAAGAATCTGCTACATTGTATATGCACTGTCAGAATCTTTAAGCTGTACCTGTTTTATCGCATTCCGAATGGCTTCTGGCAAGGGAGCAGTGTTTCCAACACATGTTGAACATCCATATCCAACAACCTCAAACCTGCATTGAAAAACTGGAGTAAGTAGCACATTCAATTATTTAAAATGAGTGTTGGTGAAATATTTGAAGCTGAGGGAATTTGTTTTGCTAACTGGGCATTTTTTATACTGAGTACACTGAAAAGAGATAATAATCTCATTACTTCTCACTTGTCTTGGTGAATTACAAAAAATAAGTCAGGTCTCCAGAATATCTCCTGATGTATTGCCATTACTTAGTGAAACGTAAGCAAGGACAATAAAGTTCATGCATAAAACAAAGCTAATACATAGTGTGATTTGATTATGATTATTATTGCTACTGAGCAGTCAAAAGTACAGTAGGTGTCTCAGACAAGCAAGACAGGGCCTGGTTCTTGTCCTGAAAAATTTACAATCCAAGCCACCAGTCCTGTGGAGCTCTGTTAAAGAAAACAGGCTTCTGCTCAGGCACAGGAGATCACCTGCACCTTGTAAATTGTATGTGCAAGGGCCAAGACCTGATCCAACATACACTTATGTGTATGATTAATTTTAAGCATGCAAGTTGTCCCAAAGTCAGTGGGACTATTCACATGCTTAAAGTTAGGCACCTTGCTGAACTGGGGCCATATCTAAGGACTATACATAAATCCACTTACACATGCACCACTTTTCCCTCCGTCAGCATGAATAAAGACGTTAAACTTACCCAAGTTTACTGAGGTATGGTAACACTCCACTTGAACTGAGGTAATGTGTAACCATCCCACTACCCGGAGATAAACTTGTTCTTATATAAGGTTTAACCATCAGTCCAGCTTCGACAGCTTTTCTGGCCAAAAGACCTAAAGAAAAACAAAACAATAGTTAAATAAGACTTGTGCATATTTATTGGAAGAGCAACTGAATTTATAACTACCAAGATGGTGTCAGGTAGATAAATTACTGTGACGAGGGGAAAATAAGGGAAATCACCATTTACTGTCTCTTAAGGAAACTGTTTAAAAGGAGTATATATTTGTAATATTCCTTAGACAAGTAATATAACAAAGTTGCTTTATCAATAATAAGAAGTCATATTTGTTTTCTTATTCAGATCAAACATATCCATTTTCTTCCCCTTACCTGACAGAAAATCTCTTCTCCGTGTTTTAATGGATGGTCTAGTGGTCAGAGCATGGAAGGGTGGTCTGGTCTGGGTTTTATTTCAAGTTCTGTCACTGACTTTTCAATTCCTGCTGTTAAAGCTCAGCTAGCATCTGATTAAAGGCTAAATTTCACCCTTTCATTCAGGGATCAAAACCTCCTGACACTATCAATGGTTATGTTGATATCCATAGCCTTTTGAAAGGAGCTCTAAACAGACTGGTAATGTCGGATCATAAAGTAAACAAACACAAACTTATTAGACCTACCTTCATAGGCATCTAGTTTTTATAGATGTCTGATAAGGCCACAGAAACTTTGAAATTATACAGCACTATGTACAATAAAGGCCACTTCTCATTAACACAGTTCTCAATACATATAACAGGAATTCAGGCCTAAAAGTACAATGAACAGTCTAACTGAGTTAAAAGGTCTGGACACTGGGAATTCCCTGCACTGAGCATTTGCAGAATTGGACCAAAAGACCATGTAAACACCAGATTGCAATAGTAAACCAAAGTTAGTTGTCACCAGTCACAACATACCTGCGGCAAGCATGACAGATGGATTGCAGTTATTTGTACAACTGATTACTGCAGCAATGACAACAGATCCATGAGACAATCTGTACTCATTTCCTTCATACTCAACAGGCACAATGTCATTTTGTTTCTCAACAGCAATCTGAAACCCTTTAAAGCCAATCTAGATGACAAAATATATAACAAGTCAAGAACAGAGACAATTCAACAACTATAGATCACACTTAAAACAGATATGTACCTCATCATAGCATGATTATGTGAACCTTCACTTAAGACTCATGTACTCCATGAAAGTGCTTATCAGTCATATGAGTACATTGAAATATAATAGGTTTTCAAAGAAGTCTTCAGAGATGCGTGCAAGGACTCATTGCCCTCAAATGAACAGTGATGCGCTCATCCATATACCTTTATAACTGCCATTGTTAATAGTACAAAATGTGTGGCAATAAGTGCCTATGCATCAAAAGCAGGATCAAATCCCTAGAGTATTTTCCCCCTTCTTTTAGGTGAATTCCCTTATTTAAAGGAATAGGCATTCATTCAGGTATATGTAGTTTGCAAAATTAGAAATGTGTGTATCATGTGGCAAGGCTCAAGACTTTTAATATAAACCATAACTGGTCCATTAAAAACAACTCCTCCAGCATCACATACAAGATATTCTACTCACTATCAGGGGTGGGCAAACTATGGACCACGGGCTGGAGCCACTTTAAGCCAGCCTGTGAGCTCCCGCTGGGGAGCAGCGTTTTGGCCCCACTCCGGCTGGACCACGCAGCTTGGCCCCACTCCAGCCGGGGCGCTGGGTCAGGGCTCGGCCCCGTTCCAGCTCCTACGCACTCTAATACCCCCTCTGGCATGCCAATGGGAGCTGCAGGGACAGTGCCTGCAGATGAGGCAGTGTGCAGAGCCACCTGGCCACGCCTCCACGTAGGAGCCGGAGAAGGGACATGCCACTGCTTCCAGAAGCCGCCTGAGGTAATCACCGCTTGAAGCCTGCACCCCTTAGCCTCTCCCCACACTCCTGCCCCAGCCCTGATGCCCCTCCTCCTCTCCAAACCCCTCGATCCCAGCTCGGAGCACCCTCCTGCACCCCAAACCTCTCATCCCCAGCTGGAACCTGCACCCCTTCCTGCACCCCTGCCCCAGCCCTGATCCCTATCCTGCCCTCTGATCCCATCGGTCCCAGCCCAGAGCACCCTGTTACACCCCAAACTCCTCATCCCAAGCCCTACCCCAGAGCTCACACCCTGAACCCGAGAGCATTCATGGCCTGCCATAGAATTTCTATTCCCTGATGTGGCCCTTGGGCCAAAAAGTTTGCCCATCCCTGCACTAAACCTAATTAATTACATATATTTCTTCAGCACTATTTTATAACTGTCTGAAATATAATAAAGATGAGCTAATCAAACAGGAAGCTGTCAAACCAAGTTTGACTGGGAAAGGATTAAAGATAAACACGGTCTGGATCTGTAACATTTAATCTCCCAGAAGTCTTCATGGCCCACCCAGCTTCCCCACAAACATCTCTTTTTTTCACTACTGAGTCTTTGATTTTTCTCCCACATAAGGCAAGCCTACCACAGCTGACTGCTACACACTATGGGTCTTATCCAAAGCCCACTGAAGCAGAAGACTCAGAGATTTCAATGGCCTTTGAATCAGACTCTATGCTACTTGCAATTCTACTTCTGACTCGGTGCTGTAACCAGCTCTTCTTGATCACTGAACTTAACAGTACATGTTAGGATTGAAAATTCAGCTCCCATTCAAAAGCATTGGAAATTGGAGGCTCATGGTTGTTAAGGCACATTCTGTTTTTTTTTTTTTTTTTAAGTTTTGGATAATTTAACAATTGATTAAAATCAACGGTTATATTAAGCTGGACTAAACTGAATTTACCTCCCAACAACACTGAGAATCATCGTTTCAATTTCAAACAATGAAGCTGATTTGGAGGGATTTTTAACTCACTCATAAGAAATGGCACTGTACAATCATTTTTGCCCCACTGTTGTTTTAAAATAGAAATTCTCAAAAAAACCCACCCACTCATGTGCCTAACCAATTTAGCAATTTTAAAAATGACTTAAATGGACAAACTGTAGAAGTTTGGAACATCTGATTGCTTAACTTTTTCACTTTTCTGCTTAGTAGATTCTTAGGTCCATAATATGAATTGAGGCTTTTTGCAATTTTTATTCAAATTTTCTACTGTTTGAGGCCCAGTAACATTCCTGTGATGGTTAGCATACAGAGCTATGCCCAAGGGACACTCATTGAGGTAGTGAGTATTTGTAAAATAAATGCTTCAGATTATGGATTATGACTTTATAAACTATTGTGTTCAGTATGAAAGCCAAAAAATGAGTTACAATACATCTATCTACCAAACCACTAAAAGTAAAGTTGTACAAACCTTCTCATTTAAGCAGGCTTGGAAATCACTCTTCATATTAGTAATAGCCACTCTATCCTGTGGTCTCTTTGGGCCACTGACATATGGCGTTATAGAACTCAGATCTATTTGTATTATCTGGAAAAGAAAAAAAACCCAGTAACACATGCTAGGAAACATTGCCCAATAGGTAAGAGCACATTTAGCCCTAGTTTTTCAAGGCAACTGGGCCCATCCAGTTTAGTAATCTGAATAGTCTGTGGTGTTTTTCCATTAAAAAGTCAGGCTTTCATTTTCAAGATGGAGTATTACTAACAATGCTTTATCATGAACAATCCATGAGCTTTGATGCCAGCTGCCAAAATTTCTCATGAAGTCAGACTTATGAGATACCCTGAAAGAGTTGGTTGACGAAAGGGATTCATCAGCCGTTCCTACACTCCTACACTTATTATAGTGCTTAAGGTTGTCAGTGGCATAGCCAGGTGGAGAAAACAGGGGGAGCGGAGATTAAAAAAGGCACCGCCCGCTTGTACTCACCTGGCAGTGCTCCGGGTCTTCGGTGTCGGGTCCTTCACTCACTCCAGGTCTTCGGTGGCACTTCGGCACTGGGTCCTTCACTTGCTCCGGTCTTTGGCGGCACTGAAGGACCCTCTGCCACCGGAGAACCCGGAGCGAATGAAGAACCCGACGCTGAAGTGCCGCTGAAGACCCGGAGCGCCGCCTGATCCGCTGCCGAAGATCCGGAGAGCCACCAGGTGAGTAAAAATTAAAAAGGCACCACTTCTTCTCAGTGGGAGAGCGGCCGCTGTCTCGCTCCCCACCCTAGCTACACTACCGAAGGTTGTTGGGTTTTTTCGTAAAGTATCTAACTATCCAAAGCTATGAGTTAAGATATTCATGTACAAATGTCAATTAAAAAGTGGCAACAATTACAATGATAAAAAATAAGTTATGAATAATGAATACAAATAGTTGAAAAAGTAAAAGTCATTCTATAAATACCTGGGTATATTCAGGTTCCTCTGAAGAAATCTGATCATTTCGAAATAACTTCACAGCTTTAAGATATGCTTCCATGAACTCAAGCTTGGCCTTGTCAAAGCCTATGGAAAAAATTTCCAGACATGGGAAAAGGTATGCTACTGAAAAAGAGCATAACTTACTTGTAACTAGGGTTCTCAGAAATAAATATTGTGACAAATTCACACAATCTGTGTGCCGCCCCATGGATTCCATGAATCAAGCACTATTGATGTGCATGACAAATCTGACTTTGCACTTTAATAACTGCCCTGAATATCAGTCTTCTTGCCATATAATCGTCCCTACACATTCTACCTCTGTCCTATTAGCAGTTTGTTGAACCCCCACAAAATCTAAAAGTGATATACTTCAATCTTTGAAACAAGGACTGACAAGCTACACAAACTGAATAGCTTGCTGAAAGCATATGTACTATTAGTTCATAATTAAGAGCTTTTTTCATTTTCATCTGATCACCTCACTGCAGTCTAAGATGGAACTCAGAAAAGGAACATCCATTCAGCAGGTACCCTTCTCATTATGACCTGATCTATGGGGAGCAACAGCAGAAACTTCTTGATCCTCTGAGCCAAATTAGGCAAGAGGAGCGACTGAATCTCACTTTCGTAGGAGGTGAAAAGGCAAAAACCAAAAGGTAACTCAAAAACCAAAGAAGCTGAGATGCACCAAAATAATCCTGCAGAAGACCATTCCCAGCAGCCACCAAACTCTGTCTGAACTTGTCTTCAAATTGTGATAAACCATTTTAAACATGGTTCTCTAACACTGTTTAAAACACTGGTTAGATGAAGTAATGGTTTGTGAGGTCCGTAGTTACCAGGCAAATCACGTTTAACCCATCCTGGCAGAAACCGCTTTAAAATATATGCTCACAATTTTTTTCCCATAATATAAAAAGAAGATTTCATTAATTGTCAAGAGGAACCACTTTACCATGTTGCCATTCCTGGCCTTATAGAATAACTCATGGGGGGCGGAAAATGGTCTGTCTTGACAAAGAAGACCTCTGCATGCTCAAGAATAAGCTGACCCTGAACAGTGATGGCAATGATCAGACTGATCACAGCAAACATAATATAAAGCTTGTACAGATTTGGTACAAGCTTCAGAGGCACGCCAGCTATCCATCTGTCAAGATTTATTTAAAAAAATTATTTCCTAGCTTAACTAGAAAAACAGTAATTAATGAAATGTAGTGCCATAAGGAAATTTACATGCTAATAAGCTCCACGGCCCAATGGCCACTTCCACAGAAAAAGGTAGCTGATATTCATTAAAGCAATATAATTTTTATTAAATTTAAAATTCCATTGTGTCCATGAGGCTATTCATGGGCGGGATCTGCAAAGTAGCTCCCCATGACACAGAACATTATTGCCAGCAGAACTCATTACATTATCTCCATCAAGCAGGTTATAATCCTGAAGAAAAATACTGTCCAAATGTAACGCATGATGCAATTTTAGATAAAAAATACTTTCCATGTGACTTTAAAATGCTAATATGCTGAATCATGTGTGTTACACCTTAATTTCATCCTTACCTGTATGCTTTAAGTGCTTTAGCGTCACATTATCAACAGGGAAAAAGCTCAAAATAGCACCATATTCAGGACACATATTTGCTATTGTGGTTCGGTCAGCTACAGACAGCTGGGAAACGCCAGTTCCAGAAAACTCAACAAATTTTCCAGCCACTCCTGCTTGCCTGAGTTGCTATTAAAAATGAAATACAGAACTATAAAACATCCGGAATATAAGAAGATATACTACAAGGAATGTTTGGTGCAACAGTTTGAAATTAGTAACAATTACTAATTTTACAAAATGAAATACAGTGCAAAACTTCTTTATATCTAAATCATGTCCACAAACTTCAAACGTCAAAACTTTAACACTTAAACTGGACTCTGACAGAGGTAAAAACCCTCAAGATATGTCTCCCCACCCACTCAGTTCTGCATATTTTCAAGCAGTGACTGTACCATGCTTTTTAAAAAAAGAAAAAGGAGTACTTGTGGCACCTTAGAGACTAACCAATTTATTTGAGCATAAGCTTTCGTGAGCTACAGCTCACTTCATCGGATGCATACTGTATGCATCCGATGAAGTGAGCTGTAGCTCACGAAAGCTTATGCTCAAATAAATTGGTTAGTCTCTAAGGTGCCCCAAGTACTCCTTTGCTTTTTGCGAATACAGACTAACACGGCTGTTACTCTGAAACATGCTTTTTAAAGTGTTGCTAGGAGGAGTCAGGAATTCACAAGGCAACGTGTGGCTTTTCATTTGGTAATCAAGGTGACAAAGACTCAAAGGAAGGAATTTAAAGCTCTACTCTAAGCCCAGTGAGCTAGTGACGGTGCTTTGTACTATCACAAGGAAAGCCTAGTTAGACACTATTCCCTCTCTCTTGTTCCTCAAGGTACCCTAGCTGTGAAGTCAGTGAAATTTTAGAGAACAGCGGATGGCAATGAAAAGAAAGGGATAACTACTTGAAGGAAAAGATATTTGTAGAGGTCAGGATAAGAAGACAAATAAATATCTAAGCAGTAACATATGTCACTGGAACAACTTTTGAAAATAAAACCACCATACTGGAATTAACAGACAGTTAAGCAAAGCGACACTACTGGTTTGTTGGATGTGGTCACTGAAACCTAAGTGCTGCTTTATCCCTGATGGTCCCCCAATTTCCCTGGAAAACCCCCATACATTCTGAGGCACTGTACACTGCCCCACTGATCCTTCCAGGATGCCTCCACCTGTCCTCCTTAGGCTAGCGTAGCTGCTGGTAAACAGTGTGAAAAATTACACTCTCATCTCTTGGAGCCAAGCAAGAAACTGGGAACAGAAATCTAACAAGACTTTTCTGTGCGATTGTGCAATCCACTGTAACTAGTTCACCGGGCTTAGAGAGTAGGGATTCATTGACATTTACCCCCTCTTACACCTTCTGTTTTATAAGGACAAAACTCCAAGTGCAGTGAAAAACTGAAAAATAGAAACTGATTAAATCTTGCTAAGGGTCTGAAAGGAAGGAAGCATTCACCATACTGACACAAATCACTCTGACACCATTTACCAGAGGCCCAGGAGTGGAGATCCAGAGAGACAGATATCCTCTCACTACATTTCTGTTACACTACTGTAACTACTGACTTCAGTAAAGTTACTCCTGATTTACCCCAGGTTGAGAGCAAAAGCAGGGTTTTGCAGGAACACTTTGGAGCAAAGAGTCAAACAGGAGGGTTTTTCCACTGCAGAGACTGTAAGTGCTCTCACTAGGGAACACTGACATTAATTACATTTATAAAATGTCTGTAAATACATAGTTATATGTAAGGCCTCTAAGGGACCATTGGTAAAAAGAAAATAAATAGGACTTAAATGAGCAGTTGCGTACTTAGGCGGTTAATAGAGATGTTGCTGTTTCATATAGCTACAGTTAATGATGCCGCATCAGAGACTGCGAGTGTCATAGAATATCAGGGTTGGAAAGGACCTCAGGAGGTCATCTAGTCCAACCCCCTGCTCAAAGCAGGACCAATCCCCAACTAAATCATCCCAGCCAGGGCTTTGTCAAGCCTAACCTTAAAAACCTCAAAGGAAGGAGATTCCACCACCTCCCTAGGTAACCCATTTCAGTGCTTCACCACCCTCCCAGTGAAAAAGTTTTTCCTAATATCCAACCCAAACCTCCTGCACTGCAGCTTGAGACCATTACTCCTTGTTCTGTCATCTGCTACCACAGAGAACAGTCTAGATCCATCCTCTTTGGAACCCCCTTTCAGGTAGTTGAAAGCAGCTATCAAATCCCCCCTCATTCTTCTCTTCTGCAGACTAAACAATCCCAGTTCCCTCAGCCTCTCCTCATAAGTCATGTGTTCCAGTCCCCTAATCATTTTTGTTGCCCTCCGCTGGTTGCTTTCCAATTTTTCCACATCCTTCTTGTAGTGTGGGGCCCAAAACTGGACACAGTACTCCAGATGAGGCCCCACCAATGTCGAATAGAGGGGAATGATCACGTCCCTCGATCTGCTGGCAATGCCCCTACTTATACAGCCCAAAATGCCGTTAGCTTTCTTGGGAACAAGGGCACACTGTTGACTCATATCCAGCTTTTATTTCACTTCCTAAGCATCTCTGGTAGAACTCCCACCATAACAAAGTCTGCTTGATTTAGGATAAACAGAATTCTGAATTACCTTAGTAATGCTTAGAACAACATCTATGGATGTAGCAAGTGGGCTGGCTAAGCCTGTCAGCTCACACCCAACTACCTCAGGCAAAGTGAGTGCAACTGGCATTCCCAGCATTACTGCTTCTGTTTCAATACCGCCAACACCTGGAGGTAGAATATTAAACTGTTTTTATTGTGCTAAGCAATTAACATAACAAACATTTTGAAGTGCATATTAAAGTCTAATGAAGTTCCTCCTATTGAAGCTAAAGGCCATAATAATCTGTACAATAACACATCCTTATTTGTATCTGACTCCAACTGAAAGACAATATGTTCAATACACGTGTCTTCTAATAAAAAGACGGACATGAAAGAATCTTGCAAAACTACTGCTCAAATTATCACATTTTAATCCTACTGGTGTACCATATCTACTACTGATTTTATATAAAGGTGTTAGATAGAAATTTTCTATTCATCCAGAGAACACATGCAGCATGGAAACTTCCTCACACTGCCATGCCAATGTGCATCGAACTACAGTAACAAGAGCTTTGCAATATTATGATTTCCTTCAAATCCCTTCTCAGGATACACAGTTCTTGACTGATTTCCAATGACAACATCAAAACACTCATCTATGCATTATATAAATGTCTTAAAAACCCCACCATTTAGGCTGTGAATCACTATTATCCTGGGAATGAAACTGGCCTTACTATATGGAATCTCTCTAGTTTCTTTTAGAACAGGGGTGGGCAAACTACGGCCCGCGGGCCGGATCTGGCCCCTCGGGGCTTTGGATCCGGCCTGCAGGATTTTCCTGTGGTGACGGAGGCTCCACGCCGCCCTCAGAAGCGGCCTGCACCATGTCCCCGGGGGGCAGAGGGCTCAGTGCATTGCCCTTGCCTCCAGGCACCACCCCCCACAGCTCCCATTGGCCAGGAACGGGGAACCGTGGCCAATGGGAGGTTCGGGGGAGGTACCTGGAGGCGTGGCAAGGGCAACGCACGGAGCCCCTCAATGGGAGCCCCTCTCCCCCAGAGGCCGCGCAAGGACGTGGTTCCGGCAGCTTCCCGGAGCGGCACAGCATGGGGCCAGGGCAGGCACACAGGTAGCCTGCCCTGGCCTCGGTGCGCACCGCTGCCACCCCGGAGCTGATTTAGGTAAGTGGCGCCGGGCCAGAGCCCAAACCCCTCCTGCACCCCGCCCCCCCAACTCCCTGCCCTAAGCCCCCTGCCTGCACCTCGCACCCCAATCCTTGCCCTGAGCCCCATGGCACCCCGCACCCAAACCCCCTGCCCTGAGCCCCTTCCCGCAGTCTGCACCCCTCCTGTACCCGCCGAGCCCCCTCCTGCACTCCGCACCCCTCTTGCACCCCAACCCCCTTCCCTGAGTCCCCCCATACACCGCACACCCCTCCTATGCCCCAATCCCTTGCCCTGAGCCCGTTCCTGCACACCGCACCCCCTCCCACACCTTGCACGCCCCCCAACCCTCTGCCCTGCATACAGTTTCCCCACCCAGATGTGGCCCTCGGCCCAGAAAGTTTGCCCACCCTTGTTTTAGAAGAACTGCAAACAATTTCAGTCCATTATTCGTATGTCATGAAATTATCTTCAAAATATGTTTCCCCTAAATAAAATTTCAAGTTCTGAAATGCTGTTAGGCTTGAAACAGAGAAATATCCAATATAAAGAAAGTATTAAATAGTAATTATTTTCCATTTATATAGTAAAAAAACCCTTACAATACAATTGAAATTATCAAGTCATGTACAGAATACTTACCCCATCCCAAGATCCCCAAACCATTTACCATAGTTGTATGAGAATCTGTGCCAACTACACTGTCGGGATATAGGAAATCTTTAACTTCAAAAACAACTCTTGATAAATATTCCAAGTTCATTTGGTGTGCCATTCCCGTTCCAGGTGGAATTACAGCAACATTCCTAAAAACCTTTGAACCCCACTAAATTTTTTTTGAGAGAGAATAAAAAAAAGGTTATTGCGTTATATTTAAATCAACCAGGGTGTTTTGCATTTGTACAGAAGGTGTGCTAAACTGTGTTTAGTGACATAAAGCCACATAACTTTAAAGAACACATAATAAAGAATTAAAAAAATGAACGTCATCATACTTGCTCTTCAGATATGATTGGCTGTTCAAGTAAATTGGGAAATATGCAATTTCAGCATTTACACATGGTTCTACTCTGAAAAGTGACTATGTAAAAATCCACACATCTGTTTCCTGTGAGTATAGAAAGACATTTTCTGATATTCCTGGCTGTGGTTTTCACTCCTTCTGTTAGTACTGCAAAGTCATCACAGGTATGAGAGAATCAGTTGGAGTCTATTCCTTCTTGTTCATCAACAAAATTTACTAAATTCTTAATCACTTCTATGTACAAACCTAATGAAAGCAACGGGCTCACACAGATGTCACTGAACTGAGACAACAGAGAAGCACAAGTGTAACCAAGGGTAATACTTGGCCAGCAGAACCTTCAGTACTGATTATGTTTTATGAGATTGCAAAAAATACAGCTTGATTCTCACAAACTTGGCTGAGATTGCAAAGCTGACACTTAGAAAAACATCTTTTTACTAGGGCTGTCAAGTGATTAAAAAAATTAATCATGATTAATTGCGCTGTTAAACAATAACAGAATACCATTTAAATATTTTTTGATGTTTTCTACGTTCTATAATATATTGATTTCAATTACAACACAGAATACAAAGTGTACAGTGCTCACTTTATATTATTTATCACAAATATTTGCACTCTAAAAATAATAAATTAAAGAAATAGTATTTTTCAATTCAAGTTCTGTAGAGCAGTGGTCTCCAAAGTGGGGTGCACAAGACGATGGATTGGGGGGCACAGCAGGAGGAGCACCGTCGGAGCAAAAGGGCGGTGTGGCAGGAGGAGCACCGCCGGAAGGGGGGGGAAAGGGGGGGCAGCCCCAAGTCCTCCGGCCTGTGGAGGAGTAGGGGCAGCCGCAAAGAAGTGGCACTTTCCCCTTCAAAGCCGGCTGGAGAGAAGCGGTGCTTTGAAGGGAAAGTGCGACTTCTCTCCGGCCGCTGGTTGCACGGCTGCCCCTGCTCCTCCTGAATCCTCCGGCTCGTGCTCACAGGGCTGCATTCCGAAAGGGGCTTTAGAGCTGCAGGCCAGGGCCCCGGGGCCCCCTTAGCCCAAGGCCTTGAAGCCCCTAAAGCCCTTGCGTTCCGGGTGGCCCTGCCTGCTGGGGGGGTGGGGGGGTGTGGGGCGGCAGCTCCCAGAATCGCGGCCATGGGGGTGGTGCTGCGCTTCGCAGGGCCACCTGCACACCCCCTGCACCAAACAGGAGCTGTCCCAGGTAAGTGCTCTGCACCTCCTGCCTGCCCCAGCCCTGAGCCTCCTCCTGCACCCCAGCCCTGAGCCTCCTCCCGCACCCTAACTCCCTCCCAGACCCCGCACCCCACCCTGAGCGCCTGCTGTATCACAAAGTGTTAAACCAAGATTTTCAAAAATAATAAAGCATATTCAATCACATTGCTCTCACTAAAATTATTAATAAATTTTTTAAAGTGAGAGCAAAAAGGGTTTTTGTACCGTTAATAAAATAAAAAAATCTGAAAAATATATCATCTTTATCTCATTGTTTTTTAATTTCTATTTTTTGTGTATGGTTTATAATTTACACAATATATTAGTACAGTAGGACAGATATATAATTTATACATAAATAAATATACATATATTGGGGGGGTGTGCTCAAAAAAGTTTTACTGATAGGGATGCGCGCTCAAAAAAATTTGGAGACCACTGCTGTAGAGCAATCCCTTCATATGCCCCTTCGTGCTTTGGATACCATTCCAGAGAACATGCTTCCATGCTGATGACGCCCATTAAAAAAATGTGTTAATTAAATTTATGACTGAACTCCTTGGGGGGAGAACTGTATGTCTCCTGCTCTGTTTTTTACCCTCATTCTGCCATTTCATGTTATAGCAGTCTTGGATGATGACCCAGCATGTTGTTCATTTTAAGAACACTTTCACAGCAGATTTGACAAAACGCAAAGAAAGTACCAATTTGAGATTTCTAAAGAAAGCTACAACACTTAACCCAAGGTTTAAGAATCAGAAGTGCCTTCCAAAATCTGAGAGGGACAAGGTGTGGAGCATGCTTTCAGAAGTCTTAAAAGAACACCACTCTGATGCGGAAACTACAGAACCCAAAACATTAAAAAAGAAAATCAACCTTCTGCTGGTGGCATCTGACTCAGATAATGAAAACGAACACGCATCAGTTTGCACTGTTTTGGATCGTTATCGAGTAGAACCAGTCATCAGTATGGACACATGTCCTCTGGAATGGTGGTTGCAGCGTGAAGGGACATATGAATCTTTAGCGTATCTGGTACATAAATATCTTGTGATGCCAGCTACAACAGTGTCGTGTGCACACCTATTCTCACTTTCAGGTGACATTGTAAACAAGAAGCGAGCAGCATTATTTCCTGCAAATGTAAACAAACTTGTATGTCTTCACAATTGGCTGAACAAGAAGTAGGACTAAGTGGATTAGTAGGCTCTAAAGTTTTACATTGTTTTGTTTTTGAGTGCAGTTATGTAACAAAAAAGTCTACATTTGTAAGTTGCACTTTCACGATAAAGAGATTGCACTACATGAGGTGAACTGAAAAATACTATTTCTTTTGTTTATCATTTTTGGAGTGCAAATATTTGTAATAAAAATAATATAAAGTGAGCACTTTATACTTTGTATTCTGTGTTGTAAATTAAATCAATATATTTGAAAATGCAGAAAAACATCCAAAATATTTAATAAATTTCAATGGTATTCTATTGCTTAGCAGTGCAATTAAAACTGCAATTAATCGTGATTAATTTTTTTAATTGCAATTTTTTTTTTTTTAGTTCATCGCGTGAGTTAACTGAGATTAATCGACAGCCTTATATTTTACTTGTAAACTCAGATCACAAACATGGAAACCCAATTTTCAGAGTCACTTTTCAGAGGAGAACTGCACTTTAATTGTTAATTTCTTTCTTTCTTTGTTGGTTGTGTTAAATTACAGTAAAAGCGGTTTTATCCAGCATGTTGGGGAAATGGGGGGTGCCGGTAAGTGAAAAATGTGGGTTAACTAAGAGCGAGGGAATTTGGGTGCGGGAGGGGGCTCGGGGCAGCAGGTTGGGGTGCAGGGTGCTGGATCTGGGGGGCGGTCACCTCCCCGCAAGCAGTGACCTGTCCTGGCTGCTCCTAGATGGAGGTGCAGTAGGAGGCTCTGCGCACTGCCTCCGTCCGCAGGTGGTTCCCAGACAACGGGAGCTGTGGAGCTTGTGCTTGGGGTGGGGCAGGGGCAGAGCATGGAGCCGCCTGCCATGCCTCCACCTGGAGTAGCTGGGACAGGTCGCCACTTGCAGGGAGCTGCCCAAGGTGACAGCCCCCCGGATCTGACATCCCTGCCCGCCAACCCGCTGCCCCGAACTCCTCCTGCACCCAAACTCCCTCCCCCAAAGCTCGCCCTCCGCACCCCCTCCTGTGCCCCAGCCCAACCAGACTCTCAACCAGAATTTCAAAGAAGATTTTATAGAGCTTTCCGGTTGGTGAAGTGCCAGATAAAACAGCTTTTACTGTTATTATATGTAATGGTAATACAGAAGAAAAATGCCCTAGCCAATCAGCAACATACATAGTTAGGTATCCTGTCTGTTGATTGAATAGCAGCATATCATGCTGCCTTATAGTGATCAGAGTTCAGGTCATAAATTCCTAGGCTAGCAGCAAGCACTACAGAAACACACTGAATCAGAGGAAGGGAGAAATGACTTACATCAGTGAAGCAACCCCAAAACTACCAACTGGTAATCAGAGTGGCATTGACTTGTACGCAAATCCCATTCAGAAGTGGTCCCACTGATTTAAATGGGACTATTGTCTTAAACAAAGATTTGCAGGATCAGGGCTTTGTCTAGGGATAAGGCTGGTGCGAAACTCAGCTGTATTTAGGCTTTGAAATCTCTCATATATGGCACCTCTTTCCAATCCTCTTAAGGCTGAGGATTGTTGATTCAATAGACAGTACCAACTTTTAAGTATATGGGCTCTATTGTCTACCTACTAAAAGTTCCTATGACACTTTAGATGAAAACAGTTTTGGACTGAGGAAGCAGTTAACCTGCAGAGATGCAGACAGATAATAATTCTGAGGTGCTGAGTGCTCTCAACGCACTTTCATTTCAATGGAAATTTAGGATGTTTGGCACCTCAAAGTATCAAGTCCTTCGTGTCTGGTCAGTTTCACTTTTGTTTCCAGTTAGCATCACTTCTGGTTCTCAGGTTGGAACACCATACTATTGATATTTGGGTTACAAACACTTGGGAAATGTTTAAATCCAAATAAATACACTGTTTCAGTTAATATTAGCTTATTTACTATTTCTATTAACATTTTGTACCCTTCCTCCTTTAAAAAACCCCCCACACCTTAATTAGGGCTCTACAATGCCTAAGAGTCATTAATTACTTGGGCATTCTTCCAAAAAATTGTATCATCATGTTATGCACTAATCAGCTGTACTAATATACACTCAAAAATTCTGACCTGAAAACCTGAAATTTTGAAAGGGATACAATAACTCCCCCACTACCATCATGAACTGCCAAGGCCATTTGAAAGATTGACAAAACATCAAATCAAATGAAAAATATAGTAAGAGGGCTGTAGAAAAAAAATGGCATACCTTAAAAAACTGAAGCCTCTCTCTATTTCTGCCAAATTCCACCTCTTGGTTTTTTAACACTGTTTCAGGCCTAGAAATTAATTAAAATTAATTGATAAACAACGGCATGTTTTGAATGATAAACAATGAGATTTGGTTTTTGCTTCTATTTGCTGGAACGCTGATTCATTGCTGCAAATAGCAGAATTCTTTTAAATTCTTTTAGATAAGACTGAGGCAATTTCTTGCAAACAAGGAAGTGAGGAAAGGAGAAGATACCCTCTGAAAACAGCAGAGAAAGGGACTGGTCTTCTCATCACATACAGCATAAATGAGAGTTTTTAGCTCTAGTTTGCCTGAACCAAGTAACCTCAAAAAACACCGATCAGAAAAAGATACCTTCCCAGCATGTGAGGGACTACAATAACTGCACTGTCAAACAAGAAAGGTATTTCTTCTAACTGATATTTGTAGGAGTTGCTTACCTCAAATAATTTGACGTTGAGAAAGAAATTAGGTGTCTGATTTATGTTATTGCTGGCAAGAGAATTGCTCATTTTCAACTCTGGTCCTCTAACTACTGACTAGAACACCAATAAGATACTGTATAATCTATTTGTAAATATCTTCCAGGAACTGTATTCATTTACTTATGTATATGCGTTCATCACCACAGTGTCTAAATATAAATGCAGATGACTAACTTTCATATGTGTTTGTTATGAAAAACATAATTTTATTAAAGGAGTGAAATTCATTGCTGGATTGTGTTTTTATAGCTACTGCTTCTCTGGGAGCTTTTTTGTGAGAGAGAGTAATAAAAGCCCTTCTCTAAATGATATTTTAGGGCTGCATTTTACATCATGACCTTTCCCCCTTTCTCTTCTGCAATAGAGAGAGATCATATGGTGTATTGTTTTACAAAGCTCTAAGGGACAGTCAACACTCAAATTGCAGCTTAATGAATGCCACTGCTGGTAGAAAAGGGTGTACTGGTATCAGCAACATCCAGATTGCAGAAAACATTTAGCTTTTCTCATAACATTTCTATTTCTGTGTGGAAAAAGCAAAAGAGGATGGAAATAATTTTTTTAAAATAAAATTTGCAACACAATCAAAATACTGTATGGTTGTGGGTCTCCTCTTCAATATAGCACTGAAATTCTAGATATGTCAGCCATAGAAAGACAGAGATCTAGTCAATCTATCAGAGACGATAGGTGGCAGTTGAAAGATGAGGGTTATTACATGTAATTGTCATAGAGTGCTGCAAAAGGACCTATAAATAAATGAATCTTGGGAAAAGGCAAGCAGATGAGGCCTTTGTGGGGTGTCACATACAGCCAAGATGTAATGCTGCATTTCAACTCAGTGACAGATGAATTAGAGGTTATTTGTGGCCTGGGGGATGATACATAGACTGCTTTCTTAGCTGGTATGGGATGTCCAATTCTTATCAGGAAAGAAAGGAGTTTAAACCTTCTGTAAATCATTTAAATGAAATATAAAACAAGAGAGACTTTCAGATGTAAACCAAAGTTTCAGCAGTGCCTTATTACATTAACTAATTTACAGAGCACTGTTCCTATGTATCACTGCCCTTACAAGGAAATGAGGCAAGTCTCCAGCTCAGATTTAAAAAGACAATCAACCACCAGAAAAATGACCCTCTACAGAACACTTTATCTAAGTTCTTCTCCTGTTTTAGATCAGTTCAAACACCTGTGGTGTTAGACATCATCCTAAATGCTCCGGCCTGTTTCTGGGTGGAGTGGACGAAGATGCAGAGAGGTACACATAGCATGGAGCAGCATCTCTGTCAGCTGTTGCAGACATTCTGGATGTCAACCAAGAGGCCCCTTCAGTGCAGCTTAAGGAGCATTGCCTGCTTTGCAGACGACAGACAGCTAGCTCACTTTTTTGTATTTTGGAGGCAACATTTAAATTTTACAATTAACTCCAGAAAGCTAGCTGTAATTAGCCAACAGGCTTTCACAAGGCAGGCCAACACTTTAAAAGCTGTACTGTTGCTCTGGAGACAAGCCTGCATCATCTGATAGCATAGTACAATTGTTCTGCTCCACCTTAAATTTAAACCAAAAGCACTGCAAACTAAAAGGAAGTGCTGAACTAGGAGACAGCACACAGAAAGAGCCTGAATTCCAGTCAGTAAAACACAACCATAATTCCCTCCAGCAAAAGACGGATTTGACAATTAAATGCTAAGCAATAAAAGCATTTCATACTCAGGCACTGGTTGAAGATGAAACGGACAGAGGATAGGGGTATTCTCAATCTGCGCAGAAAATTTTCCTGAGTTACGACTTGATTCTCCAGCATCACATGGCCCTTTGCAGCCAGTCTGGCCCCTGCAAGGTACCTTCCGAGGCTGCACTTTAAGTGGAGAAACCTTTGCCAATGGCCTCTGTAAGTCACCACCTCCAGGATTCGGAGCATTCTGTATTGCACTGTCATTTTAAACAGAAAATAAAACAAGTGCATAAAAACATTTTCCTACTGAAAAAACACCCCCAGCAAATGACCAACTGTATCTAAAAGGTCACCATTTTATTACAACCCTGCTGAAAGTAAAGTGTCACTGGGTAAGTTTAGTTAATCAAAGAATACAGCACGGTGACCACACAAAAAGAAGTTGTACTGACCTTTTCTAAAAGGAACTATATTATCTGCCATATAAACTACTCACTCATCTGATTGGTCTGCAAAACACCACATTTATTAACAGGACACAGATGGTCCTTGCACTGTTTACTTAAGGTCTGAAGGGAAGGGATGTGAGGAAAGTCTTGTCCCAGGGAAGGGCTGGGGATTGTGTTTGGTTTTATTCTCTACTGCAGCACTGTCGACATTTGTTAGATCCCTGGGGAATTCTCTCTTGCTACAGTTTACTCAAAGCAGCAGTTGTGATATTTTATATTTAATTGTGTTTCTGAAATAAGGGCTCAAGCAATAAACACATTTTATTACTACAAATATAAAATTATTATACTTCAGGCTCAAGAAAATAATGTAAGTACATACATAAAACACTGTAGGTAAACATTTTTAAAACCATCTACACGTTTACCATACTACACTCTATTTACACTACATTCAACCTTAACATGAACACACTGAAAAAAACCCACTATGAAAGATGATTGACTTTTTACCTCTAATGGTTACATTCAGTAATTTGCCACAATGATAAATACGGCTATCAATGTTTCTGCTGCTCTAAAATAAAAAGAAACATTTCCATTGTCTAGTGGCAGGATACCATACCACCTCACGGGGTATTTTGTCTGAATCGAAGCTCAGTTCACAATCCCTCAGCTAGTGGGATTTGGAAGCTATGCAGAGGCAGTACATGCAGCACCTTGGGGAAGGGCCTCATATCACACTTTAGCAGATGCTGACAGACTCCTGTGGACTTTCCAACAGTTAGCTAGCAGAACTGGATCTATCAGTACAAAGCAGCATGTTGAGATCTCTTGCCAACATTTGGCCTTTCTGATAATTTCATACTTAACTAATCACAATTTGGGCTTTTCCCTTCAAACACGAGGAAGGGTAAAAAAAGAACTGGACTGCTGGAGAAGCAGTATCACAAAATAATCTTCATTTCACAGCTATACAGTGGAACCCTGATTATCCAGTCTAATTGGGCCCACAGCCAGACAGGATAACCAAAAAACTGGATAAACCGGAGAATGGGTGGCTGGGACTCAGGCTGACAGCAGGAGCCCCTGCCACTGTCAGCCTGGGGTGGCTGGTGGTTTGGTTAATACTGGAGAGCTGGATGATGGAGGCTCGGTTAACAGGGTTCTACTGTACTTTCTTGTTTTTCATTCTTCTAAATTACTACTGCCAAAATTGGAGTTGTGTATGTATTTAAAAGGTCCGTGCAAATACCAAATATGCACACAAGACTGTCTTTCACAGCAGTTCTGAACTTTTTCAGTTCTCCAGAGACTGAAATCACTATTCCACATGTTAGACCAGTCAATATGCCCTTTAGGAGGCTACATGCTTTGAAAGAAGAAAAGGAGCTGTAATCACTTAGGGTATGTCTACATAGCGAAATCTGTGCTTGGGCTAGCTTACCCAAGCTAGCTTCAGTCCATCTAGCAGGGTGGCAAAAGCAGTGAAGACTTCAGCATGGGTAGTACAAGCCTGGAAGGCCCCATGGTACGTACTCTGCTTGCTACCCTTCACAGTGATGTCTTCCCCACTATTGTTAGTCATGCTAGCTAGATTCAAGCTAGCCTGAGTAGGCTAGCACATGCACAGCTTTTGCTGTGTAACATACCATTACATGAGTGAGGCAAAAGGTAAGTGTAATTTAAAGATTTTCTTTTCCACACTGTCAAAACTTCCAGACATAAAGGAGAGCCCCAAATTGATCTCATGACATCACTGCCTCGGACCGCTTTTCTAGTCTCTCTGCATGCACCTCCTCAGGTATGAGGTCTTGTCCCTCAACCTGCCTGGGCTGGAATTCTGCCAATCTTATACCGGTCTTGGGCTACAGCCCTGCATACCAACGTGATTTTTCAGCAGGCCCAACTGGGCTCGGCACCTGCAAGTCTGCCCTTCAGGAGGTACGACCCCCAGTCAATACAGGACCAGACAGCTTTCTGAGGGACCAGACAGTATTTCTTCACACAATGAACAGTCAATCTGTGGAACTCTTTGCCATAGGATGTGAAGGCCAAGACTATAACAGGGTTCAAAAACAAATGAGGTAAGTTCATGGAGAATAGGGTCATCAGTGGCTACTAGCCAGGATGGGGCAGGGATGCAAAACCATGCTCTGAAGCGTCCCTAGCCTCTGTTTGCCAAAAGCCAGGAATGGGCGACAGGGGATGGATCATTTGATGATTACCTGTTCTGTTCATTCCCTCTGAAGCACTGAGCATTGGCCACTGTCAGAAGACAGGATACTGGGCTAGATGGACCATTGGTCTGACCCAGTATGGCCGTTTGTATGTTCTTAAAACAAAGTACTGTTTAAACTTAACCATCACTTGGAAGCTAAAAAGGTCCAATGGCTTCAGATGACCTCCTTAAGGGTATGTCTGTCAGCCTCTTGCTCCGGAACAGCTCCTGACAACTACTGTCCTCCTCACTTGAGAATGTCTTTTGTCCCCCAGGAAGCCCTTTGTCTTAGGTTTCCATGCATCTACAATCTGTGATCCCCACCCACCCAATAAACTGGTTCATGGAGCACGATATGGGTTTGAGTGGGGGGTTAGAAGCAAATGGGTCTAATATTGTCCCTCAAATGTAGGTAAATAGGTGGCTATCTCAGGCTATTGTCCTCTTTCCTACATATATGCAACTGACCCCTGTCTGAATTCACTTTATAATCATATAGCAAACCCTCTTTCATCAAATGTGTAGAACATATGATATTCGTGAATTATTAAATAGTAACTCCATGACGGTTACATAGGCTACCTCTATGCTACCAAAGGAGCAGTGAACAAAGCACAATGGAGAATACTGACCACCCCTGAAATTTAATTATTAAACAGAACTGGCTTTTGTAGATTAAATACCATTTACTGAAGTCAATCTGCAAAGAATGGTCAACAGTGAGATCAGTTGGGCAGGCAGGATGGACTTTCATAGGATCTCCTCCAAGATTTTTCACTGCTTCCCTCATGGCGGCAAAATCCACCATTGCAGGAATTCCACTAACAAAGAACAAAGAAATAGCACTTTACATATATTATGATGCATTGACAATTCTCTAAAATAAAGCTAACTGTAGACGCTTGTTTTTAATTCACCCTCCATAGCAGCCTATTTGAATACCATCTCATAATGCTTGTTTTACTTTGTCTAACATGTTTTAAGGAATATTAAGTATTCATGTGCTGGGTTTGTTTAAATATATCTAAATAAAAACTGTCTGCCATCCTAACCCCAAGCATAACCACCATCGCATTTAAAGTCCGTGTCAACTAGGAATATGCAAAATCCTTGGCCAACTGATTACATTTGGTATTTACCCTTTTGTCTTGGTATGTGAGGAAACCTTGGCATAATGCCCACTTCTGGACGTATGCTACTGTATACCACCACTTTGCTATACAAATGAACGTGTATGCTACTTATTCTACTACTACTTTTCAATTTGTATTTTTCACTTATATTATAACAGTATTCATTTCAGGATCTAAAAGTACTGTTATCCCCATTTTACAAATAAAAAACACTCTTTAAGGACAACATACAAAACCAAAGGAAAGAATAAGAATACTGATATAAACTGAAATGTTATGAAAATCTTATGATTTGATTTGTTAACTAAGCACTTAAATCACTTCCATATATTTTTATAAAACTAGGATACTTCTTAGAGAGATAAGTTGCGTGAACTAATACCTTTTACTGGACCAGCTTCTGTTTGTCAGAGAGATGAGCTTTTGAATTTACAGAGTTCTTCTCTATTCTGCATGGCTACTTGACAAATAAATGATTGCCTAGCTTGGCAAAATTAAATGTGCCTAGTTTAATATTCTGTAGCTGCTTAATATTCCTTTTAGCCGCCTCACAGCCACAAATCTCAATAATCCATAGGTAACATTCTAATGGACAAATCCTGCTTTTCTTATTCATGAATGTAGTCCCATTGGCTTCAATAGGCTTATATGCACAAGTAAAACAAGCAGGATTTGACCTTAGGTTATCACAAGTAAGATTTCTAAATATTTCATTGCACCATCACACAATCCTACTACAGTTAAAGTGCCACCAAGCTGGTTCTTTGGCCCTTATTCTGCAAGTTACTCCATGCAGACAGAAACCTTCACCCACATGGAGTCCCACTGAAGTTAGCGAAGTTCCATGTGGGCACAGGCATCTGCCTTCTTGGACCAACTTGCAGGATCAGAGGCTTTATTTACAATGTAGAAACATCACTGAAGGTGCACTAAGAAACAAAAACTATGATTTCCATTCATTAATGGAATGCTTAAACATCACAAGGGCCACCTCATTTTGTTTTCTTTCAGGCCTGATAAAAGATTGGTAACCTCACTGAGCACGGTGAACCAAGACAGATTTTGAAAACGTTGTTAGAAAAATGTAATTAAAAAAAAGAAAGTATCTCACTTACGTAAAGTCTTGAAGAAGAACTCTGGCAGGATAGAAGGGCACTTCAACATTGTTCTGTTTTGTTTTCCAGTCTAAAATATTCATAACATCTTCCTTTTTTACTAAGAAGCCATCACAGTTACGGACAGCAGTTTCCAACAGTACCCGTATGGAATAAGGCAGAGTATCTGGTTATGGGAAAGTAAATGAATTAATCAAGGAAACACTTTTAGCCTATACATGTTTTAATTAATAGCACCTTACTATACTAAAGATATTTGACAAATTATGCAGGGAAATTCATTCCGACCCCATAAGAGCACAGGAATACAATAAAGTTACAAGGAAACACTAAATCAATGTGCATTTGCTCTCTATTATTATTTTATAGCATTCAGAAGGGTGCAACAGTGTTTCACAGAAGAGAGGAGGACCTGGTCCTTAGTATAAAAGCTTCTGAAAAAAATGGCCTTGATCGTACAATGAGCTTTGAATATGTGAATCCAGGCAGAGCCCCACTGAAGTCAAAGGGATACCACCCAAGTGTAGAGGTCCAATCATACAGAGCTCATTGCAGGGTCAGGACATTATTACAGATGGACCAAAATATGTGAGAGTGACTGTCAAGGTTCCTTCCCCACTCTGAACTCTAGGGTACAGATGTGGGGACCTGCATGAAAACCTCCTAAGCTTACTTTCACCAGCTTAGGTTAAAACTTCCCCAAGGTACAAATTAATTTTATCCTTTGCCCCTGGATTTCCACTGCCACCACCAAACTTTAACTGGGTTTACTGGGAAACGTAGTTTGGACACGTCCTTCCCCCCAAAATCCTCCCAACCCTTGCACCCCACTTCCTGGGGAAGGTTTGGTAAAAATCCTCACCAATTTGCATAGGTGACCACAGACCCAAACCCTTGGATCTTAGAACAATGAAAAAGCATTCAGTTTTCTTACAAGAAGACTTTTAATAGAAGTAAAGGTATCACCTCTGTAAAATCAGGATGGTAGATACCTTACAGGGTAATTAGGTTCAAAAACATAGAGAATCCCTCTAGGCAAAACCTTAAGTCACAAAAAAGACACACAGACTGGAATAGTCATTCTATTCAGCACAGTTCTTTTCTCAGCCATTTAAAGAAATCATAATCTAACACATACCTAGCTAGATTACTTACTAAAAGTTCTAAGACTCCATTCCTGTTCTATCCCCGGCAAAAGCAGCATACAGACAGACACAGACCCTTTGTTTCTCTTCCTCCTCCCAGCTTTTGAAAGTATCTTGTCTCCTACTTGGTCATTTTGGTCAGGTGCCAGCGAGGTTACCTTTAGCTTCTTAACCCTTTACAGGTGAGAGGATTTTTCCTCTGGCCAGGAGGGATTTTAAAGGGGTTTACCCTTCCCTTTATATTTATGACAGTGACAAACAGTCAGTTAGGATGAGGGCTACAGCAGTATGATTAGGAGTGAGCACATCTGGGAGGGTTGGGGATTTTGTTTTAAATATATAAAAACAAACACTGAATAGTGAGTCACTTATTGTAGGCACTAGAGAAGAGGAGTTTTTAAGAAGGATTTGAATGGAAGAGAATAAGGACTTGATTGAACACAGAAGCAATGATACCCCATGTATAGGATGAAAGAAAGAGAAGGCATGGAGAGACTGGTAGCAGAAATAACTGTAGGGAGTGCCAAAGCTGGTATCACTGACAAAGCAGAAGGTGTGACACAATGAGACTATGCTGCTAACTATTAATACAGATAATTTTTAGAAGCCTAAACTTGACCATTTAATTACTTTGTGATATCAAGTCAGAACTGACTTTAATGACAGAATATGGATCACTATGTGCAGTTTCCCCTTTGTTCACAGAAGGTGACAGTAAGACAAGAAATAATCTCAGCGTGGCTCCAAAAGTGGGAGAAATCTAGACCTAAACTGATTAATATAACGTAACAGCAAAGCAAATATTGGGAGAAGCTCTCAAGGAAGGGAAAACGTGTGTGTGTGTGGGTGGGGGGGGGAATAGATTAAAAAAAAGAAAGGGCTGCCAGTCACCACTGAAGGCAGTAAAGGAGCTCTTAGGTACTAAATTAAGAGCACTCATTCGCTCACAAACATCATTCCATTCAGCAATAATTCAGGTGGTCAGATGAGAGTACAGTAATAGGGGCAAGTATAAAGGGTGCTAGGTAACTGGTCAAACAGGTTCATGTACTAGTGTTTCAGCTCTGGAGACCAAAGCTCAGATCTGAATAATGTTAACAAACAGATGAGTTTGGCAGTTTCAACCAAGTCCATGGACTTTGTCTTCCTATAAACTATTGCTTCAGGGTTTGGTGGCTTCTGTTACATGAGATACATTTTAAAGGGCAGTCACTGTAATTATCTAATTAGATGATTCATATAAAAAGCAAATTGTACAGAAATCTGATTAAAATAAATGTGGTGTAATGTCAGCACTAAGTGTGTTTAATATTCAAATTACCAGAACAAAATGACCATATATCCCTGTCAGTTGTGTTCTTCCCTTTAATGAAGAATAAAGTCATTCCAATGCACTACCACATATATATATATATATATATATATATATATATATATATATAGAGAGAGAGAGAGAGAGAGAGAGAGAGAGAGAGAGAGAGAGAGAGAGAGAGCGCTGACCAGAAAAGGTCTTTCAGTCTCAGTCACCTAGCTGCAATTTTTTTCATAACTGAATACCTCTGCTCCCACTTTAAATATTAAGACAATCAGACTCTCTATAGCAATTTGGAACCAAAGAAATCAAATGAACCTTTAAACTGCAGGACAGAGGAGTCACAAAGGAGATCCAGGATGGATGACCTGGAAAGATGCAGGGGCTAGGATTCCTATCAGAATGCTGTCTCGGGGCCCTGCTTTGGAATTCTATCTTTCATAACAATCTCTGTCTGTTTTAATGCATGTTTGATAACTTTGAAGGCATCCATATTTGCTGGAAGAGAGGGTTTTCTCCCTCTCACAACCCAGCACTCTGACTGTTGGAGTCACTATTAGTCTACTCCTCCACAGTCTCCATTTACACAGTCTTTTGCCCTAAATAGCTCCAGTGATTTCTGCTGCTCTTCATAGCTTTCCAAAGCATCCAGACAGAAAGTGAAATAATTATGTTCAATTTCACGGCTGTCCTTAAGGTTCTGAAGAGAACAGGTGAAACTGACTGGTTTTCTTAATTCTACTCTACTGATGCTGCTTGAAGAGCTATGAGTACAGGCAGAGGAGCAGTCTGTCTGCCATTCACATTTGGAAGATTCTCTTTGCTGCCAATCGAACTAGAGATATTTTTTTAAAGCATAAGTTTAAATACTGCATAAGTTGATGGTCTATGTCTCTCTACCGGGAAGTGAATTTTTTTCAAGCCCTGAAGCTATATTATACATAAACTTCAAACCAAAGAAAAGTAATTGCTTTACTGCTCCCAAACATGTATATTGATTTAAATAAAACATCCATTTGAAACAGCGGCAAAGGAGTGCATTAATGGTCCAGTGAGCATATAAGTATAACCCACACCTCCCAAAAAAGTCCCAAAGAGCCTCAAACTCCTCTATTTACTCAGAATTTTGATTTGCCTGGGGAGATCATGATGGAGGTAACTTTTACTTAAATTTTATGGGGAAGTTTATTTCAAGTTGTCACTGATCAACAATATTCTGTATTGTATTTACATTGTGTAAGTGTATTTTTATTTAATTATGCTTCAAGGGGGACAGGCCTAATGGGTTCATTTTAGACATCTAAAAGTACACACAAATAAATATATTTATACAGTAATTTATCTGCTGAGATGAAATATTTGTCTACTTCACAAAAACTTCCATACAGTTCAGTTCAACTGAACCCTCTGCAGCAACTGCAATAGATATTATGCCCTATCTAGCAACAGGTAGTAAACAGGGCATTTATCCATGGTTTGGAATTCCTGAAGAGGAGAGATATGGGATAGCAAGAAACAGTGCAAAAGAGATAAGGCTAACAGCAGTAGTCCTACTGAATAGAACTGGGCTTTAGGAAAGTCGCCAGCAACCAAGACTATTGGACTAAGCCCACGCCCCTGACAAAGTTCACTCCACAAAATACATGAAACCCAATTGATGTATGTGTAGTTTTCTACTTATTAGATGAACAGGTCGGTGAGCCACAGCTGGAGAGAAGTCAACTGTGTGTCAGGACAAAGGTGTATTTGAAGACCTCTACAAGAAAACTTTCATAAGGCCTCTCTGGCTCTAGCTAGTTTCATCATTTTCATGAACACCAAGTTCACCCAAAAAATTAAAATCAAGATGTGACACTTATGATCGTATTCTGCAATATCATGGACAAATCTTAGGGAATTAAACCTTACTGAACTACATTTAACACCTTTGGGATCCATTATATTGAAAATGCGAATGTTTGTGCACTAGCGTGGAATTGTATGGAAATTCTTTAGGAGGCAGAAGGAAGGATGAGTGCAATCTCAGGGAGATATTAGGAACTTCAAAGGACTTTTTGGAACAATACATGTGAAGTGGATTTCCTAAGAAATACTTGGGAGTGAGAGGAATGCAAATGACCCACTATGAATCCATCCTTTTGAAGCTAAGCCCTGGGGAGAGAAACCAATTGTCTACTGATTACCTGCTCCTGAAAACTTCAGTACAAAGACCTCCAAACTGTACAAAGAGGGCCTAAATTTTTCACGTGTGCACTAGTTTTGAGCTAAGGCTGTTATGAACTTGTGACCACAAAAGAAACCTCTTTGGAGGGGTGCTGAAGGACTCACTTGCCAGAGCCCATACTAAAGACAGCTGTGCTGATCTCTGGTAAGCTTATTAGCATGCATGTAGGTTCTTTTATTTCTTTAATGTTTTCTCTGTAATGTTTATACCCAAAGAATAAATATTCTTGCATAGAAAGTGCTGTTTGATAACTTATGACTGTGGCAACTGCACTGTAAACCATCTCTGAGGAAAAAGGCAAAGCAGGCAGTCTGACTTTGATGGTGAATTCACAGTATAATCAAAGAACTTTTCAGGCAGGAAATACTCGGTCAGGAGGGAGAGGTGGGTCTCCATCCAGGAAAGACAACAGCGAGGGAGCCAGAAGCCTGACAGCAGGTACTCTTGTTGGACCATGCATAGAAATACAGATGCTTTTGGCCCTAAACTGTGACACAAGGAAACCCTCAAAGAAATATGAGATTGTCATTAGAGTAAATGAGTCAATGATGCATAATTCTTCCGCATTTATGTGACCACCATGAATTCATTTCAGTACAAACATTTATTTACATGTAAGGTAACACAGAGTTTATGTTTTTGTCACCGCTTGTTAATTCCATAACAGAAGTGGTGATTTTCTGTAGTGGAAATGTTTTTTATTACTATATTGACTACTATGCCTGTAAAAGGCCAAGAAGTATCCCTCACTTTTCCTTTAGTAGAAAAGTTTGGTTAAGCATCATTCCTTTAATCTCACTTTGAGCAAGCTATTAATCAACTTAATAAAACAGCATGTTTAGGGTAAAATTACACGCTTTCATACAAACCTACTAAAGACAATGTAGTCACTCGTCCTGCATCACATAACTGCTGCATATTTACTAGTGGAACCATACTACTAAAAAGCTATTAAAAAGTAGCATTACCATACTTAGTGCCTCCAAGTTTAGGGATATTGTAGAACTTCTTCTCTGGATTGTCATTTAATGTTTCAATTAAGTACTGGAACGGGCATTCTGAAAAATAATGCAGCAAAATATTAAGTGGAAAGAAAGGATGGTTCAGGCAGTAGGCTGGGGCTCAAACAAATGCAGTTCTAGTCCCTGTTTCACCACAGATATCCCTGTGTGACCTTGGACAAATCACTCAGGGCCAAATATTTAAAGATATTTAGGTGCCTAAAGATGCAGATAGGTACCTAGTGGGATTTTCAAAACCTCTTAGGGAGTCAGGCACTCAATGGGAGTTAGACACCCAGGAACTTTTGTAAGTCCCACGAGGTACCTAAATACCACTAAAAATCTGGCATCTAGTCTCAGTTCCACATCTGCAAAATGGTTGTTCCCTACCTCCCAGGGGAGTTGTGAGGATAAGTACATTAAAGATTGTGAAGTACTATGGCAACAGGGGCCATATAAGTACCTAAAGATAATAGACAGAAATGCACTTTAATACAGACCTTATTTTAAAAGTATCTGTAGAAAAGAACTGCATATTAATTTGAAATTATTTTCTGAAGTAATGGAATTTACAAAAAGAATATTTATTGCCACTCAAATACTATTAACCTAAATGAACAATGTCAGTAACATCTCTTAGGAAGGCCCAAAGAACTCAATATAGTGCATGTTTAAGAAATTCAAATTTGGTTTAAAACAAAAGTTAAAACTGTGACACCACCCACTCCCAGTCCTACAAACATTTACAATGAAATTAATGGAACAACTCAGGTGAGTAAAGTTAAGTATATGCGTGTTTGCAGGCAGAGGGCCTCTGTTGATTTTAAAAGACTGTATCAGCAATAAAAGCTTATCTTTTTTAGTAGGTTGCCTTGTTTTCACCTCCTACTTTGTTTACATTTTCATTGTAATGTAAATGCAGCATCATTGGTACTTTACAAATTATTTTGCATTTATGGTAAGGCCCTGAATCTGCAAACATGCTCAAGTAGTCCATTTATGCGCATAATGTTACTCATGTGCTTAAATGTTCGCAGGTTAACAAACTTAAAGAAGAACCAGAAATAGTCAACAAAAATAACTGAAGGATTTGGAGATACTAGTTTTAAAAAAGGGAGTGAGATACTGAGTGAGATAGGTTTCAGAGTAACAGCCGTGTTAGTCTGTATTCGCAAAAAGGAGTACTTGTGGCACCTTAGAGACTAACCAATTTATTTGAGCATAAGCTTTCGTGAGCTACTGTAGCTCACGAAAGCTTATGCTCAAATAAATTGGTTAGTCTCTAAGATGCCACAAGTACTCCTTTTCTTTTTGAGTGAGATAGGGTATCTATTCACAAATATTTAAAGTGAGACAGCTTAATAAATAGTAACACCATGAACCTATGCCCTTCAACCTTCTGAAGTAATGAACTACATAAGCTCAATTATCTACATGGTGGGCTCTTGAATTAAAGGTTAAAAAACAAAGCCCTGTCTGCCCTGTGCCTATCTATTGTAAAAGGTACCCAAGAAGAGTACAAGTATGAGATCCATTGTTTTCAACCCATTTTTGATCCATGACTTGGAAAAGAGCCTACCAAAGATTGAGAGGCTTGGGTCACAGAAAGGTCTGTCCTGAGAAAATTTGGGGCCCACTACATCATGTTCGCTGGGACTCCACCATCCCATTTCACTTCACCTACACAGACATAACAGGTGTTTTGAGGCCCTTCCCAGCTCAGGGTCCGGTATAGCTGTCACCCCCCTCCACCCAAATCACAGGACAGGTTTTTTGGCCATTTTGCTGTGGGAGGCAGCTGCTGCGGGGCGGGGGCCCCCCCTTGGAAGCCCCGGGTCCCCTACCCGGCAGGTGAAAGGTGTGCAGACAACGGGGGGCACGGGGGGGTGAAGGCTGAGCGCTACCCTGGGATGGGGTGCGGGGCATCAGCAGCAGGAGCCGCTACGCAGCACCGTTAGATCTATACGGAGCGTGCCAGGAGCGAGGGGGCAGCTGCTCTCCGTGCCGCTCAGTGGTGCCCACTGGCGGCTCTCCACGCCGCCTTAGGCTCGGCCTTGGGCCCTGCCCAGCGGACAAGGGATTCGCCCGGACTCGGCCGAGCCCCCCGCCCAGGGGCTGTGAACATGTCAGTGCAAGTCGGTGATACCGGAAAGGGGCTGAACAAAGGACGGCAGACAGCGAAGGCGGCTGCGGAGGGGGGGAAGCGACGGCTCGAAAGCGGAGCCGGTCCGGGGCGCGGGGGGAGGGATGATGAGGCGATAAAGACAGCGGGGGGGTGGGGGGAGATAAACCATCACTCCGGGGGCACCTGTCGCGGCCCCAGGCCAGGGGGGCTGGGGCCGAGGTACAAGCCAGGCCGCTAACTGCAAGGGGGAGGGTCGGCAGAAGCGGGGCCCTTCGGGAGCGGGATCGCCCCTCCCCTACCAAGCCCGGCTCGCACTGACCTGGCCTTGCAGGGTCCATCGCTGGCGACCATATTAACCCTACGTGGGGAGGGGGACGAGGAAGACTCGGGGAGGGGGCCGGGGGGGCGGAGCCAGCACCTAACATCGCGAGACTAGAAATGAGCTCCGCCCTTCCGATTAGCAGACACAGTTCTCGCGAGATCTTGGGTCATGGCAATAAAGGAAAAATAGGGGGGATCTCGCGAGAATTAGCAGCCGTGCTGGGGGGAGGGTGGTGTGTGTGGCCGCTCTCGCGGCAGTTCCAGACTCAGTAAAGGAGGGGGTGGGGTGGGGTGTTTGGGGGAAGTGTTTTTACTAGTCGCTGGGTGCCAGGTCGGGTCAGCCTCAGTCTGGGCGTGAGCTCAGCTTCCGGCGACTCTCTTGTTCCGTGCCCTGGGGTCCCCGCCGGACCGTGGTTGTGCGGGGCTACGCGGGAGAAAGGCGGGCGGGAGCAGGCTGTGGGTGACTGGGACGGTCTCGCAGGGGGGCCCACAGGCGCTGGTTGCGAGGCTCGGCGTCGCAGGGCAGGGGCTACGTGCCACCCCAGGCTGTGCCCCATGCTGGGAGAGTTGGGGCACAAGAGGTGGCTGGCCCGGTGGGCAGCACCCAGGTCCTATCTAGCTGGGCCATTCAGATGGGGCAGGGATTCAGATGGTGAAGCATTTCACGCTTCACTGGGGAAACTGCGTTTTAGTGCCCCTTCGGTCCGGTTCTGATCAATATCGTCATCAATGATTTAGATAATGGTATAGAGTACGCTCACAAAGTCTGTGACAGATACCAAGCTGGGAGGGGTTGTAAGTGCTTTGCAGGACAGGATTACAATTCAAAATGATCTGTACAAACTGGAGAAATGGTCTGAAGAAAGTAGGCTGACATTCAATAAGGACAGATGCAAAATACTCCATTTAGGAAAGCACAATCAGTTGCACACATACAAAATGGGAAATGACTGCCTAGGAAGGAGAACTGGAAAGAGATGTGGGGGTCATAATGGATCACAAGCTAAATATGAGTCAACAGTGTAACACTGTTGCAAAAAAAAAAAACACAAATATTCTGGGATGTTTTAGCAGGAGTGTTATAAGCAAGACACAAGAAGTAATTCTGCTCTACTCTGCATTGATTAGGCCTCAACTGGAATAGTTTACCCAGTTCTGGGTGCCAGATTTCAGGAAAGATGCGGACAAACTGGAGAAGAGCAACAAAAATGATTAAAGGTCTAGGAAATATGACCTATGAAGGAAGATTGAAAACACTTTGTTTAATCTGGAGAAGAGAAGACTGAGGGGGTCATGATAACAGTTTTCAAGTACATAAAAGGTTCTTTCAAGGAAGACGGAGAAAAATTGTTCTTCCTAACCTCTGAGGATAGGAAAAAAAAGCAATTGGAGAATTGCAGCAAGGGCAGTTTAGGGTGGACATTAGGAGACACTTCCTAATTGTCAGGGTGGTTAAACACTGGAATAAATTGCCTAGGGAGGTTGTGGAATCTCCGTCATTGGAAATTTTTAAGAGCAGGTTCGCAGGGGACTGGACTAGATGACCTCTCAAGGTCTCTTCCAGTCTTATGATTCTATGATTCCCTTGTCCCTCTGACTGGATGCTTTATTGTTCCTCCAGCACTGAGCATGTTAGCAAACCAAAGAGCTCTGTGCCCTGCTGTCATCTGCTTGAAGAGTGACGCACAAAGTATTGCAATGTGGTTCAAGCACCTGAGATCCCAGATCCAGACATGATGCTAAATACAAGTGAAATTGACTAGTCTATTCTCATTGGCCAAGCTGAATTGACTGCGAAAAGTAATCAGAATAGATAATAATTAGTAAATTAGGCTTCATTAATTCTGTAATTTAATAAAGTGGATTAGTAATGCAGCAGAGGAGAAGGTTTTTTTAAATAAAGGGACACAGCTTGAAATCAAATCAATAAACAAATTTAAAGTAGTTGGTGGTGTTACTTGTAAGGCCAGTAAGAATTGAAATTCAGACTGAAGAGTTTCAGAGTAGCAGCTGTGTTAGTCTGTATTCGCAAAAAGAAAAGGAGGACTTGTGGCACCTTCGAGACTAACAAATTTATTTGAGCATAAGCTTTCTTGAGCTACAACTCACTTTATCCGATGAAGTGAGCTGTAGCTTACGAAAGCGTATGCTCAAATAAATTTGTTAGTCTCTAAGGTGCAGACTAAAGAGTGACATTTTAAAAAAAAGTTGATCATTCATGTCATGCCCACAGCTTCGCGATGTCCAAAATCAAATATTTGACCTTCTAGGTAGAAAAGATTGGGACAGATCTGTTTTTCCTGGAATAGCAGATGTAAATTACACTTCCATGCAACTGCCTGTCCACTGTGCCCCAGCCAAAACTCAGGCAAAGGAGAGCAGGTCACTTGCACTGGTTGGGGTTTCCCTCAGTATATGTAAGTTTCCTTACTTTTCACTGAGGGTCCTACCGAAGTCCTAGCAGCATGTGCTGCAGTTAGGATACACCCTTAGCTACTCTAGTTATGCCCCTTACTAATCAACGTTGCCCATTTTTTGGACATCCTCCCTGACCAACATTGTCCCCTGGCCATTTTGGGTCCTCTGGAGTATGCAAGAGTGTGGGTTCTTTGCACCATTGAAATCTTCCCCAGTGAACTTTTTGTCAATGAAGTCCTTGCACCTGCAGTTATGGAAGGTGACCCACAGGAGACTATGTACCAGCTACTCCATTGTTAGGCTGCTGAAAAAAATGACTCCTTGTGTTCCTTGTTTGCTGGGTTGTAGGGCACCCTGATGAAATGAACAGACACTTGCTTAAAAGACTTTGCCATCTCCACCCTACTCAGATTCATGTCTTTAGACATTTTATATCTTTAGGACCTCAGATGATTTGCTGCGGGCTTGAAATCCCATTACTGGCTTCTTATCAGAAAAAACACATGACCATTGCCTTTTAATCTTCTTGGTCAGAGTAATTTTGGAGTTTTAGCTCCCGAAGAACAGCAAATATGCTGTAGTAGCACAGACAAAAATGTGTTGCAACTAGGAACTCATCCTCTCCCCCCCTCCACCTTATTTTGACTATTGGGATTTATTTTTTATTTTCTCTCCCTTTTTTGAACATATTACACAACATGGCTTTTGGTTGTATCTTTATTTCAGGTGTTAATATATGGATACAAGATAGGAATCAGACTCCTCTATTCACAATTTTTTCCCACCTTTTGTTTTCAGTACAAAACTTACTTTAAAAATAGATCTACCCTTGGTTGATAGGTTTGTATGCATTAAACTCCTCCTCCCTCACCTTCTGAAATGTCTGACACAGTTTGCAGAGTGCGGAATTATGTTCAGGAGAAGAGGTCCAAACAAAAGGGTCCTGCTTTTATAGCTCTTATAACTTGTATAGCCCCTTATTTATACTAGTGAATAGTAATTTATGTGAATAATTTCAGTGGAGTTCAAAGTCTGGCCTAAATAGCTGTTGGGAACAATGGAACTCATGTCATGATTATAAAATACTCCTACATACATTTCATATAGTGCTATTCATCAGTGGATCTCAAAGGACAAAACCATTACCTGCATTTTTCGGAGGGGGAAACTAAGGCACAGAAAGGCATAGTGATTTGCCAAGGTCACCCATAAGGCAGCGGCAGAAATAGAACCTGGTCTCCTGCATCCAAGTCTAGTGCTCTGTCCATTGGGCGACATGGCCTCTCATCCATACTGCTACTTGAAGTTTGCAGTGTTACCCTGGAAAATCTCTTATTCCTGGACCCAAAGTGTGAAAAAACAAGTTCTCTCTACTGGTTACAAGTTTCTGGCAGAAACTTGTATAAGAATCAGTTTACTCAAAGCCATGCAGCTAGTTTGTGCTTTCTAACACAATTCGTCTTGGCACTTGTTCTGATTGCCTCTCAATTCCTCCACCTAACAAAGATTTTTTGTGACAGCCCAGGCTGTTCCAGATTCTGTCACCTGTGCTAAGGTAACACAAAGGCTGATGGTGTTTGTCCACTAAGCATCCAGAAAAATAAGGAGAGGTTTAACCAGAATAGAACGTAGCTGGGAGGGCTGACTACTGGTGGGAGATAAGTGAGATCATACTTTTACAAGTCTGCATTCTCAATTTTTTCCAGAGTCTCCCATCACTGTGCTAGCAGCTCCACTGGTGGGAGCACTAGTGTAGATATGGGTCTAGAATTCACCAGCATCATTAAACGTTGGATCACTCGCAGAGCGTTAAATGCTGGTGGCCAGTCTACACTAGTCCTCCCACCATTGCTTCTAGCACCAGTGGAGTTGCAGCAGTTAGTGCAACAGTGGTAGCCTTTATGGAAAATTCCAGTGCAAATACAGCCTTAGCCCTGGTCTACACTACGAGTTTAGGTCGAATTTAGCAGCGTTAGAGCGATTTAACCCGGCACCCGTCCACACGACGAAGCCATTTTTAAAGGTCTAGGAAAAAGGGCTCTTAAAATTGATTTCTGTACTCCTCCCCGACTAGGGGATTAGCACTGAAATCAACATCGCCGGGTCGAATTTGGGGTAGTGTGGACACAATTTGACGGTATTGGCCTCCGGGAGCTATACCAGAGTGCGCCATTGTGACTGCTCTGGACAGCACTTTGAACTCCGATGCTCTAGCCAGGTACACAGGAAAATCCCCGGGAACTTTTGAATTTCATTTCCTGTTTGGTCAGCCTGGCAAACTCCGCAGCACAGGTGACCATGCAGTCCCCCCAGAATCGTAGAGCGTAGAATGTTTCTCCGCTCCTCCTGTCATCTCCATCCCTGAGGTTATCGCAGATTAGAAGGCGAAAAAAACGCACTCGTGATGACATGTTTTCCGAGCTCATGCAGTCCTCCCGCACTGATAGGGCACAGCTTAATGCATGGAGACATTCAGTGGCAGAGGCCAGGAAAGAATTGCTGTGTTTGCTTAACAGCAAAAGTATCATGCCTCACTAGTGATCCTGCCCGAGCCAGGTCGCTGTGTCGCTGTGCACTCCACGCTGTGTCAGCCTTGGGTGGCGGCATGACCACTTTGCGAGCAGGAAGGCCATAGATATAGACATTGCATTGGGTAGCTTCTGTAGCTAGAGAAAACATTCCTGTGCAGTCGGAAAGTCTGTAGCAAAAAAAGAGAAGCCCTGTGACATACCAAACTATTAATAATACACAACCACACGTTACATAAAGTATAATAGGGACCACGCGAGGGATACATTCAAGTTGGGTTTCTGTAGTGTAGTGGTTATCACATTCACCTAACACAGGCAAGATCCCTGGTTTGAAACAGGTCTCTGTTCCTTTTTCTGACTCCCCTCCTGCATTTTTAGTCTTAAAAGAGACCGCGCTGTGAAATTTTACTTTGAATTATATCAATTATGAGTTAAATAATATGGAAGCTCTCTCTAAGTTATAGTCCCGGGTTCCTTACCCTTTCAGCTGCTCTGATAAATTAACATTTTTGTTAGGGGTGGGGGGAAATTTTCATGAAGCCCTTTATAGGGACTAAATGCTATCTAGGACTCTAAAATAATCTTAACGTGGCCCATAGAGTGCAATCCTTCATTCTGGATTTGTCTTTCCACAAGTTGAACTGCTCCTTACTACTGTCCAGGTTGCATGAGCCATGGGAGCAAGGGGCAGGCTGGGGTAGGTGTGACCACACAGTGCTGCTGGCTGGGAGAGCAGCCTGAGGCAGAAGCCTCCAGCTTGCATGATATTCCAGGCAGGACTGAATCTCCATAAGACAAAACTTAAAGAAGAGAATGACCTGGAGTCACTCCCACTCGGTGCTCTAAGAGGAGGATAGCCATGTCTGTCCAGGCGCCTCTGATCGACCTCACCGAGGTCTGCCAGGAGCACCCAGGAGACGTACGATGGCTATCAGTCCTACTGCACTGTCTTCTGCAAAGGCAAGGAGCTGCTGCTGTGTAGCAATGCAGTACCGTGTCTGCCAGCAGCACCCAGGAGACGTACGGCGACGGTGAGCTGAGCAGGCTCCATGCTTGCTGTGGTATGGCAAGCATGGCAGCAGGCTGAGCAGGGCCGGTGGCCAGGACCCGAGCTGGCAGGAGCTGGCAGACGGAGCCCTAGACTGGCAGCGGGAGCCCGCTGCCGGTCTGGGGCTCCGTCCGCCAGCCCCGCTCAGCCCGCTGCCTGCCTGGGGTTCCAATCATCCAGGTAAGCAGGCAGGCAGTGGGCTGAGTGGGGCCAGCAGACGGGACCCAGGAAAAAAGGCGCGAAACGCTTGTCTGCTGTTGCTTTCACGGAGGGAGGGAGGGGGGCCTGATGACATGTACCCAAAACCACCCGTGACAAAGTTTTTACCCCATCAGGCATTGGGAGCTTAACCCAAAATTTACATGGGCAGCAGAGACTGCGGGAACTGTGGGATAGCTACCCACAATGCACCACTCTGCAAGTCGATGCTAGCCATGGTAGTGAGGACACACTCCGCTGACTTAATGTGCTTAGTGTGGACATACGCAATCGACTGTATAAAATCCAATTCTAAAAATCAACTTCTATAAAATCAACCTAATTTCGTAGTGTAGACATACCCTTAGGGCCTTATTGAGTATTTCTACACAACCTGAGGTAGTGAGCCTTCCAGCCCAGGTTGATAGACTTGGGCTAGTAGGACTCACGCTAGTGCTCAAAAAATAGTTGTATTGACAGCACTTCGAAATTGTGGCTCAGGCTGGAGCTCTGGCTCTGAAGCCAAGTCAAGGCTCCCTAGATTTCAGAGCATGAGCTGCAATAGGTCTACACTAGGGCTATCAAACAATTTAAAAAATTGATTGTGCGATTAATCGCACTGTTAAAACAATAATATTGTTATATTATTATATATAATAATAATAACTACAGTACTTGTATGAGGTGAATTGAAAAATACTATTTCTTTTGTTTATCATTTTTACAGTGCAAATATTTGTAATAAAAATAATATACACTTTGATTTCAATTACAACACAGAATACAATATATATGAAAAAATAGAAAAACATCCAAAATATTTAACACATTTTAATTGGTATTCTGTTGTTTAACAATGCTCGTGATTAATTTTTTTGAGTTACTCACGTGAGTTAACTGTGATTAATCAACAGCCCTAGTCTACACAGCTATTTTTAGCATGGTAGCATAAGCTTTGTGAGCCCAAGTCTATCGACCCGGGCTGGGAGGCTTGCTGCTAGGGGCTATGTAGGTGCATAGGCGCCAACTTTCCCCCAGCCATCTCCTGGCCCCGCCTCTGCACCCCCCTTGCCTCACCCCACCCCACCCCTTCCCCAAAGTCCCTGACCCCATTCCACCCCCTTCCCCCAAGTCCCCACCTCGCCTCTTCTCTGCCTCCTCCCCTGAGCGTGCTGCATCCCCGCTCCTCCCCCTCCCTCACGGAAAGTCCTAAGCACCACCAAACAGCTGTTAGACTGTGGGAAGCACTGGGGGGAGGGGGAGGAGCGGGGACATGGCACACTTGGGGAAGGTGGGGAGAGAAGGAGGCAAGGAGGGGGGAGCTTGGCTGCCAGTGGGTGTGGAGCACCCGCTAATTTTTCCCCATGGGTGCTCCACCCCTGGAGCACCCACGGAGTTGGCGCCTATGTGTAGGTGTATCTACACTGGCCTGCTTTTACCCTGTAAAGGAGAAGAGAGCTGTCATAAATATAAAGGGAAGGGTAAACCCCTTTGAAATCCCTCCTGGCCAGGGGAAAGCTCCTCTCACCTGTAAAGGGTTAAGAAGCTAAAGGTAACCTCGCTGGCACCTGACCAAAATGACCAATGAGGAGACAAGATACTTTCAAAAGCTGGGAGGAGGGAGAGAAACAAAGGGTCCGTGTGTCTGTCTATATGCGGGTTTTCTGCTGGGGATAGACCAGGAATGGAGTCTTAGAACTTTTAGTAAGTAATCTAGCTAGGTATGTGTTAGATTATGATTTCTTTAAATGGCTGAGAAAAGAATTGTGTTGAATAGAATAACTATTTCTGTCTGTGTATCTTTTTTGTAACTTAAGGTTTTGCCTAGAGGGGTTCTCTATGTTTTTGAATCTAATTACCCTGTAAGATATCTACCATCCTGATTTTACAGGGGGGATTTCTTTATTTCTATTTACTTCTATTTTTTTATTAAAAGTCTTCTTGTAAGAAAACTGAATGCTTTTTCATTGTTCTCAGATCCAAGGGTTTGGGTCTGTAGTCACCTAGGCAAATTGGTGAGGCTTTTTACCAAACCTTGTCCAGGAAGTGGGGTGCAAGGTTTTGGGAAGTATTTTGGGGGGAAAGACGCGCCCAAACAGCTCTTCCCCAGTAACCAGTATTAGTTTGGTGGTGGTAGCGGCCAATCCAAGGACAACGGGTGGAATATTTTGTACCTTGGGGAAGTTTTGACCTAAGCTGGTAAAGATAAGCTTAGGAGGTTTTTCATGCAGGTCCCCACATCTGTACCCTAGAGTTCAGAGTGGGGGAGGAACCTTGACAAGAGCACATTAATTCCTCCTGTGCAAACTGGTTATTTCCCTGACTCATTAAAAGTGGCCCATCTGTCACCAGGATCAAAGGAATTGTAGAGGAGCTCTTCTTCTCCACATCGGTGGGACCCACAGGTGCTAAGTGCTGGAGGCATTCTGCTCCTTTGAGTTGTTCTCTGCTGGGCTTGGTCTCCCTCTGTCCCCATGGTAAGCCCACAGGACTACAATAACCCTTGCAGAATATCTGTTAGAAAATGGTTTCAGGATGACTCCCTGGCTGTAATACTTGTCCCTGACTGTTGAAAATCAAATGGACAAAAAGCAGCGAGAAGGCATGAAAATTCAATAGTTTCTGTTCTTTATGCACGCACTTTGTAGTATACTCGTGAACAGGCACAGCACTTGGCTCAGCCATCTTTGCTGAAAGGTTGTTGAAGTGGCAGGGTTTTACTTGAATTATAGGATTTGTGGAGTAGCAAAGTGTAAATTAGTAAGGGTCTAACCGTATTAAGCTGGCCACAAGAGGGAGTTCTGTGACTATAATATAAGTAATGACAGGTTTCAGAGTAGCAGCCGTGTTAGTCTGTATTCGCAAAAAGAAAAGGAGTACTTGTGGCACCTTAGAGACTAACCTATCTATTTGAGCATGAGCTTTCGTGAGCTACAGCTCACTTCATCAGATGCATGCCGTGGAAACTGCAGCAGACTTTATATATACACAGAGAATATGAAAAATTTTTCTCTGTGTATATATAAAGTCTGCTGCAGTTTCCACGGCATGCATCTGATGAAGTGAGCTGTAGCTCACGAAAGCTCATGCTCAAATAAATTGGTTAGTCTCTAAGGTGCCACTAGTACTCCTTTTCTTTTTGCGAATACAGACTAACACGGCTGTTACTCTGAAACCTAACATTAAACAGCCGTGTTAGTCTGTATTCGCAAAAAGAAAAGGAGTACTAGTGGCACCTTAGAGACTAACAAATTTATTTGAGCATAAGCTTTCATGAGCTACAGCTCACTTCATCGAATGCATGCAGTGGAAAATACAGTGGGGAGATTTTATATACACCGAGAACATGAACCAATGGGTGTTACCATGCACACTATAACGAGAGTGATCAGGTAAGGTGAGCTATTACCAGCAGGAGAGAAAAAAACCTTTTGTAGTGATAATCAAGGTGGGCCATTTCCAGCAGTTGACAAGAACGTCTGAGGAACACTGGGCGGGAGGGGGAGGAGGGAGAATAAACATGGGGAAATAGTTTTACTTTGTGTAATGGCCCATCCACTCCCAGTCTCTATTCAAGGCTAAGTTAATTGTATCCAGTTTGCAAATTAATTCCAATTCAGTAGTCTCTTGCTGGAGTCTGGTTCTGAAGTCTTTTTGTTGTAATATTGCGACCTTTAGGTCTGAAATCGAGTGACCAGAGAGATTGAAGTGTTCTCTGACTGGTTTTTGAATGTTATAATTCTTGACATCTGATTTGTGTCCATTTATTCTTTTACGTAGAGTCTGGTTTGGCCAATGTACATGACAGAGGGGCATTGCTGGCACATGATAGCATATATCACATTGGTAGATGTGCAAGTGAATGAGCCTCTGATAGTTGGCTGATGTGATTAGGCCCTATGATGGTGTCCCCTGAATAGATATGTGGACACAGTTGGCAACGGGCTTTGTTGCAAGGATAGGTTCCTGGGTTCGTGTTCTTGTTGCTTGGTGTGTGGTTGCTGGTGAGTATTTGCTTCAGGTTGGGGGGTTGTCTGTAAGCAAGGACTGGCCTGTCTCCCAAGATCTGAGAGAGTGATGGGTCGTCCTTCAGGATAGGTTGTAGATCCTTGATGATGCGCTTGAGCGGTTTTAGTTGGGGGCTGAAGGTGATGGCTAGTGGCGTTCTGTTATTTTCTTTGTTGGGCCTGTCCTGTAGTAGGTAACTTCTGGGTACTCTTCTGGCTCTGTCAGTCTGTTTCTTCACTTCAGCAGGTGGGTATTGTAGTTGTAAGAATGCTTGATAGAGATCTTGTAGGTGTTTGTCTCTGTCTGAGGGGTTGGAGCAAATGCGGTTGTATTGTAAAGCTTGGCTGTAGACAATGGATCATGTGATGTGGTCTGGATGAAAGCTGGAGGCATGTAGGTAAGTATAGCAGTCAGTAGGTTTCCAGTATAGGGTGGTGTTTATATGACCATCGCTTATTAGCACTGTAGTGTCCAGGAAGTGGATCTCTTGTGTGGACTGGTCCCGGCTGAGGTTGATGGTGGGATGTTGTAGCCGTTTAGAGACACAGGCTGGGTAAGGTAACTTCTAAGTTGGTCCAATAAAAGATTTTACCTCACCCACCTTGTCTCTATAAGCAAACTGACAGTGATCAAATAATAGACAATGACCAGCATAAATGAATGCTGAAACATCGCTAAGTTTCAGAGACTTCAAAGTGCTTTCTCTAGTTCGTAAGAAACTTCATATCTATGTGTACAGAAATCATAAATAATTGATTCTCTTATGTTTCTTCAAATAAAAGCACTAGTAGAAGGAAAGAAAACTGGCTAAATTTTTGTCCAGAAACTTGCACAGCTTTGAAATTAGTTTGTTATATGTAATGTCAGAGTTGGGTTGTATTCAATCATAAGGACTGATTACGATACATAAGTGCTTAACATAGGGTTTAAAAATTGCACCGAGGTGAGATTTATCCAGTCTCTAGACATGTATACAGTACGAGCTGTAAAAATATCCAGTGTGTTTCCAGCAAACCTACATTAGTTAACCAAACCACCACTCCTCCAATCCAGCAAAACAATAAATGGAAGTAAGTATACCCCTTTCCCATAGAGAAACCACTCCAGAGCCTGTCTGTGAGAGTGCCCAGCTAATGTGTGGCTCCTTTAGCACAGCACCCTGGAATTCCCCTTACCTTCAGTGCTGCATGCAGTGATTCTCAGTGTTCTTTCTACACTTGTCTATTGTCACCGCCATGGCTCTCACTGGTAAACAATAGCATCTAGGGAGAGGGTCATGTAATGGCAAACCTCTTTGGGAGGCAGAGTGCTGAAAAAGCCTCAGAGACAATTTCTGATGTGGCTTTCAGAATGGGGGCATGCGGAGTAAGCATTAGCTATACAAATGGTTAGATCGCATGTTTCACAGTTCATCCTCTAGTGTCATTGCTGTTGGGAAGAAAGATTTGCACTCATCCTCATCATTCATCAGAGCTGTTGACATCTTTTAAGTGAGTTTAGTTCCAGTGGAAGATGCTGTACTGACAGCCCTGAGACTGATGACCTTTTTTTGTCCTCAAAACAGGAACAACCAAGTATAAGAAAGTCATTAATTAAGCATGTACAAAGAGGGAAAGTTTATCATACATAATATATTATATAGGGATCTATTTTTGTCATCAGTTCTATTGGGCAATCAATGAATATTCTGAAACATATTGGGTGATATCCTGGCTCCACTGAAGGCAATAGCATAACTCCCAGTGACTTCACTGAGGCCAGGATTTTACCATTATGTTTGTTACCTGAAACTGGGCCAGCTAGTAAGCTTAGGGAGATCTAATGACCTACCAGCGTTTGGCAGAAAGCAGCATGTTTATTATACTGATAGCTAAGCTCAAAAGAAAGGGGGAAGGGGTCACACTCATATACTCGTGCTCCCAGAACAGGCATGGCACTGGAGGTGTCAGGATCCTTCAAGGTAAGTGTCCCACAGCGCAGCGATGGACGGTGCAATGAAGGTAAGTCTTCCTGAGGCACGATGGAATGCAATGCGACAAACCACTGGCCAGGCGGTCTGGGCGAAGGGCCTTCACGGGAGGTACAGTCTTGTGAGTGCACTGCCGAGCACATGGCCCCTTCCCCTTTTAAGGACCTGCTCCTCATGGCCTGCAACTAGAGATGACTTGGCCGCATCAGGTTGGTCACACTCCACCTCCGACAGTGTCCATGCATTGGGTGTGTGATCACTGCCTAATTAGCGTTCCAGACACCTGGTCTACCTGGGAGCTCTTCTGATCTTCCAGCTACTCAAGCAGCCCATTCATTCCACAAGCATTCCAGGAAGGAGGGGGAAAGCCACTTCACAGGTATTCAAAGAGGGAGAGGAGACAAAAGGGGGGTGGGAGGAGGTGTAACAGATCTTTTGAACATACAGGTTATACAGAGCATACAGATCACTGCTGCTCCTACAGCAATGTTTATATATCATTTAAGATTGACAGGGTAGTGTAGATGAAACAATGTGCCTCAACTGTGGTTTGAAGGAGCCATTCTTCAATTCTCTGCTGAGAGTGCTGGTTGTGATGCTGGTTTTTGAAGTATGGACACCTGCCCATGAGAAGCTGAATTGAGACCAGAAATTCATTTCACCAAGGCCTCCAAACCCCTAAGAGTAGCCATTTGCAATCACTGTAATTGTGGGCAGGATTCAAACTGACACCTTACAGCAAAATGCTCAGGTGAGCAGGTACCATTCCCAACCTGCTCTCAAACACAATCCCAGGTCAGCTGACATGGGCTAGCCGCAGGTTTTTTAATTCCTGTGTCGATGTGCCCAGAGAGATCTAGGCTGCCCACATGTCAGACTGGTCAAAGCCATGTCTCTTTTTTGTATATATTGGCTGTATGCAGTGTCCTGGCCATTGCCTTCACACTGACTGGCTCACTGTGGTAGCTTTTTCTAATAAGCCTCCTCCGAGCATTGTGTGCTGCAGCCAAATAACCTGCGGCAGAGGGTAGGTTATCGCCTTCTGCTCCCTCCATCACACAGGGCAATGTGACACATGCCAGCTAGAAGCAATTTGCTCCAGGAAGTGTCTAGAAGGAGATCCCAGTGTTGATGAAGTGCTGTGTAAATGCTTGGCTGGTGGATGTTACAGAGGTAGTTGCGGACATTCTTTCTAAGTGACAGGTGAGATGTGTCTTCAGAGACATCCTTTCCTTTCACTCCTAGGTTTCAGAGTAGCAGCCGTGTTAGTCTGTATTCACAAAAAGAAAAGGAGTACTTGTGGCACCTTACAGACGAACAAATTTATTTGAGCATAAGCTTTCGTGAGCTACATCTCCCTTCATCGGATGCATCCGATGAAGGGAGCTGTAGCTCACGAAAGCTTATGCTCAAATAAATTTGTTAGTCTCTAAGGTGCCACAAGCACTCCTTTTCTTTTCACTCCTAGGAGGTTCTTGCTGACCCTTTTGTTTTGTTTTTCTTTTCTGAAGAAGGCCTAAGGGGCCTCCAGAAGGACAATGTCAGCGTGACTTCTGGTGATCATCTCCGGTTGGCTGAAGGCTGGCTGTGGTGGATGAGGCAAAATGAGTCAGAGGAATTTGTATATGTTTATTTTAAATCTTTTTAGGCCACTTATTTAAATGTTTTTCCAGTGTCACAGGACCTCTGGTTTTCTAATACCCATCACCTAAACAAACAGGCAGTTTTTAAAACCACAAACATCCACATTTTTAACAAGCTGTTTGGGCAGGATAAGGCGTATGGGCTCTTGATGTTAACTCAGGTTGAAAACCTTTCTATTGGTTTGCATAGTAGTTTCCTCCTATTCCGTAGTTCTGCCCTGTGGTTTTCAATGGTTCTATCAGAATCTGAAAGGAGCCTTAGAAATAAATTAATGGATACCTATAGTATGTCTGTATAACAGTCTGAGCATGGTTTGCTGCCTTCAGAGTTCTTCCTAGCTTCCCAGCTAGAGTCCAGTATCCTAGAGGAAGTTAAATTCAAGGGAGAGTTTACCATGAAGAAAAAACAAGGTCAGTTGCTTCTGCTTTGTAATCAGAACTGACAGAAGCCCACTGAAGTGTCTCGGTGAAACACAGAAAGCAAAGGCAGGCACTCCAGGGTGCTTGTGCAAAAGTCTGAGTAAGGCTATTACTGTATCTAAATCAATCTAAGGGATTTTAAGAGTACCATTCACCATAGTTTCTAAGTCCCAAACAAGAAGCACAGTTATTACTGGATAAGATTGGGCCACATTACGCCCTCAGGTCTCTGCTCCAAAGAGCTTACACTGTAAATAACGGGGGAAGGGAGAGCAGGGCAGTATGTGAGACTTTTTAACTGTTGCCTATTTGCTCTGGCTGATGAAAGAGTATGGTGTTACCAACCAATCCCCCCATAAAACCACATCCTCCCCTTATAGTCTTCTGAGAGAAAGCATGGCCTAGGGCTTAAAGCATAGTACTGTGAGTTGAAGTCCATGTTCTAATCTGGATTGCAGAGACTCCTTGTGTGATCTTGGGGTGCTTAGGTCTCCAATCCAGCACTCCCTCCTTTTACAGCTATCCCATTTGAGTCACTGGGATATCTAAGTGTGGAGTGCTTGCAGAATTGAGCCCTTATCTCTGTGTACCTCAGTTTCCTCATCTATAAAATGGGGGCAATAGGTAAGTATTATTATTCACACAGGGGTCATTGGGAGAGGTATTTCAAGCATGTTTAAGTGTTTTGAGATCCATGAATGGAATGTGCTGTAGGAAGTGCAAAGTATTACTAATAAACATTGGGAAAGATTCCCTCAAGTTGAGCTGTATTTTAAAGGAAACCATGTAGCACAGTGGGGTCCTGGTCCCTGAGTGGGGTTTCTAGGCACTACGAAAATACAAATAGTAGTAGTATCTGTGTATCCAGAAGATTATCGATAGTCACTCTTGGGAAATGGCAAAAGCTCCAGTGCTTGAGCCCCATAAAACAAGACTGGACAAAGAACTGGAGAACATGCTATAGAAACCTATCCGCCAATAGTTCCCTGCATAAGGACAAGATGGGACCGAATCACTCTCTTCTATTTCTATTCTTTAGCGACAGTACAGAAATAAAGCAACTGACCTTTTTTCCACTCACAAGTGAAGTCTGAGAATAAAGGATGACACAGCTTTAAAAACCTTCTGTAGAACATTTATGTAAGAAATTAAGGTCAGTCTAATCTAGCAATGGTCCATCTAAGGCACATGAGCAAATCTACAGAGACAGGCAGGACCAGTAATGTGTGTTTAGAGAAACAATGACACAGACATTGCTCAAAGACATGCTAGTTTAAAAAAGAAGGAAGAGCCGATTTGACAGTGACAGTTAGCCATCAGTAAGATGATCAAGAGTTTTAAGACTCATGTCATTGGACAATAGTAGGAAGAATTAAAGAAAATGAACATGAATGTTCTCTTTGACACTATTGTATGTATTATCTAGTGTGAGGGCAGCTACACAGGTTTAACATTCCCAGTGCCATCAGGAAGACTTCAGAGAGGTTGATTTGAGCCCTTCCCCCCTGCTCCAGGTTGTATAGCTTGTCACATGCTTTCTTTCTCTGTTGTGGGGGAGGGGGGAAGATTAGCCAGGAGTGAAAGATACAGGGGGCTAAATGTGTTTCTGGAAAGAAAAAGCATATTGAAACTGTTGGGATTTTGTGGTTCCCAATAACAACCAAATGAGTCAGATGCTCAGCAGAATCAAGGGTCTTCGATTCAATTCAACAAGACTTTATTCAATGTGCACAAACGGAGAGCCCCGGTACAAAAATCAGCCAGAGTCTCTCCAGCAAGCAGCCCCTCCCATTGCTATTTTATAGCATGTGGCAGTTGCATAACAAGTTACATAACACAAACCTCTAACCAATCATATTTAACCTTTCTATATAGGATTTGTTCATCACATGCTTATACTTCTCCACTCCACATGTTGAACCCCTCCCTTTGGCCTTTTCTAGAATGTTCCTAGGGTGGTGAGCCACATCATGCTTTTTATGCTTAAGTACCTTCTAAATCACATTTTGTTTAAAATGAACACAAGCAGACCCTTCAAAACTGTTTGCTAAGTAATATCCAGGAGAAAAGAACACTTAGAATCTAGATGTCCCTCTTCCTGTAACCAATATGTAAAAGAGGGAATTAAGACCCCAGTTAGAAATAACATTTATGACAATTCTGTAGTGTTCTTATTATTGATTAGTTTTATTAACATAGTGCTTGGGGACCTAGTCATAGATCAGGACTCCATTGCACTGGGTGCTATACAAACAGAATAAAAAGATGGTCCCTGCCCCAAGAGCTTTCTCATCCTCTATCTCAGATATCTGTTCCAGGCTTTATTGCTTTGGGTTCAAGTTTAGTACCTGGTTTACTAATAACCTTTCTAGTTATCTTTTTGAACAAAAATATCCAAGGTGTTGTTTGGAGGAAAATTCTGTAAAGCATATTCTACCCTGTCCTGATGGTGACCCTTCGTTCAGCAAGCGTACATGATATTTTACAGAGGCTAGAGATGACAGTATTAAAACTGTCCCAGCACACATGGGTGTCTTTGTAAAACATAGAATGGAAGGGTTAGCATATAAAAGCAAAGCTGGCTGGGATGGAGAGACTGTTCTCTTCTGGGATACTGGAGATTATGGGGGCTGTTGGCAACTACATTACAGAATTAAGATAAAACCAGATGAATTCTCACCTGTAATTAGTGTGTTACTGATCAGACAAGTATGTTCCCTAGGAGTAAGCCAAGAGCAAACAACACAATGGCAGCCAAGAGCAGCAGTCAGTCAATCTGTAGAAGATGACAGTTTTATGAGTTAAACCTTAGTAAGGAAGAATATCAGCCCTGCCATTTAAGGACAAGCAGATGAAATATCCACTGCTGATGACTATGGCTCCCATTCATGGTCAGAAAGACTGAAGCCAAGACACAGGGTCTCAGTGAGGAACATTGCCAGGTGGAAGGGGAGTTCTTTAGTGCAGCAGAAGCAAGGAAGAGGACACCTTCCTCTCTGGAAGGTGGAACTTATTTTGGGGCATTCTAAATCTCTCGTCTCAGGATACAGAAGTGGCCTGGCTGATCTCAACTAAGGAGCCCCTGAGCTCCCTCCTCAGCTCTCTAAGATGCCTCAACACGAGGTTAGTTCTCCACTTGGTCTTCCTGGAGAAATTAATCCCTCAGCACTAGGTATGTTGAATTTTAATCCCAAATGTTTTTGTAAGAGAAAAGAACGGTCCCTGGAACCGGCCCCCAAACATGTTAAATACAAAGAGCTCAGGCCATGTGTTATCATTTAATTATCATGTACCTTAAATATGGTACCTTTCATCCTGGAGGACCCGCAGGGGCCTGAACAATCTGATACAGGATGTCCAGAATTTACATTCAGAATGGATGAAATACTCAAGAATATTCCACAAAGAATTGCATTGCATTGCAGCCCAGATGTCATGGAAATGGACCAAATCTCCAACGTCCATGATTCTGTGGCAGTGGGATCTTTTGCCTTCCATGCAAATGCAACCACCTTTTAACTAGTCATTCTGGAGCAGTGACATTCCACAACAGATTGTAACAAAACATCAAGGGAGTGGGGAAGGCGACAGACCAGCCAGGAAGGAGGAAGGTATGAGATGGGCAAAGGGAGAACTGAGAAAGCCAAGGAAGCAGAAGAGAAGGGATCACAGCTTCACTTACCCTGCCCCCTGTTGGAGAGGATGCCAGCTGATTCACACAGCCTCTCAAGAAAGTTTCACATTTAATCACTAACATGAAATGCCTTCACTCTCTCTCCATAGTTTTAGAATTTCACTCACTTTGTCAGTATGACAAGGAACAATGCAGATATTGTCAGTAATAAAACAGTAGCCAGTCCAGATGCACTAGACTGTTTAGAAGACTACAAGTACTATAGAGAGTATTGATAGATTTTTGTATATACAAGAGAATCTGGCAAACCTTTCCAAATGTCTCAGGTTGCTCAAAAGCAACCAAGTACTGCTCATACCCCCACCTCCTAGCAAGCACAGGGCAAGCTAGAGGCTTTCTGGCCTTCCATTCAGGTGTAAGACAAAGGTAGGTAAATGGGTTAGCCCCAGTATGACATCACTGCTGCACTCTTGGGACTGTGAGGTGGGGAAGGCAATTTATCTGGGGGGGCTGGTATTTATAAATACTAAAGTGAGAGAACCCCTGAATTCTAGAATTTCCAAAGAAGAGTAATTAATAAACCAGAAAAAATCTCTGGAAAACCTTAAAGGCAGAGACCCATTCCTCAGTAGCAGAAGACCCCATCATGGAAAAGGGCAAAGCAATCCTTCTGTCCCACTCTCAACCAGCATGTTTATGTAGAGAAACCTTCAGGGAGATGTTGGACCAAGACCAAAATTGATCATTCTCTCAAGAGGGCTTCTTATATTCCAAGGTTCTACAATGACTGAATTTTAATCAGCCTTTGATGGAGGGGTTGGGGGAGGAAGACATCTTGCTGCCCAGTTCTGTGTGTAGCCAAACCTTCATCTCTCTACACAAGAGCGTGGGACAGGCTGAATCAGTCTCAGCCTTGTAATTCAGACCCATCTCCAGTTTTAATAAATTCAACTAGAACTTAAATGACCATCTCAATTATATAAAAACCCAGGGTCAGCTACAATGGGACAGCGGCAAACTGTCTTGATATCATGAACTGCACATATATCCTCTTCTGAAGGTGATCACTGAGGTGGGGGTGGGGATCTTGTTGTTCATAGGACAATAATCTAGGGTGTAAGTCTCTGCACCTTGGGTTGTCCCTTACACTCACTTTGTGGAGGTGTAAAGTGCTATTACTCTGATTTCGTAGTGTTTCACCCTCACTATTGTACAAGGTGTAAGGCTGTGGAGAATCAGGCCCTGAGTGTTTGGTCTCTGGAGTCACAAGTCATTATTACATACACATCTCATTTCAGCAGGTGGCACTGCTCTTCTGTGTAAGAAGGAAGAACCACATGGCTCTGGAAATACCATTATAAAATTTCACTCTGATGAATTCAAATAAAAGAGCAAGGGACAATTCCACCTTGGTCATTTTTCTTTAGAGGCTTCACAATCCCCACTTCCTAAGAATTGGATTTATCCAAACTCCTGAACATTGAAAGACAGTCCCAGGAACTCCAGGAAAGGTTGAGATCAACTCTGAGACTGCCCAGCACTGACATCTCTCTGCTGGAAATGTCAAATCCGCTCTCCTCTCTGCTTGGGTAGCAGCTTGTGCTTAGACACTGAGCTTCATATTGTTTTGCATCAAATGCTAGTTGGAGAGAACTCTCATTTTGGAGAGGGCACTAAAGATGCCCCTCACACCCCCTGCATGCAAAGGAAAATAAGTCCCAATTTCCTGTAGTAACTCAGCACATTCTCTTTGTGTTATCACTACTACAACTATGATTGTGATCTAAGTACAAGAGAGACAAGGATGGCAAAGTAATCTTAAATGACTTTGCCCCTGTATATATTGTGCACTTCTGCCTCCTATTATGCTATTATCCTTGTTGCAATCGTCATCTACATTTGAGATGAATTCTAGGCTTAGTTCATTTTCAGGCTCTTTTGGTTCTTCATTATTTTCTTGACATTTTCTGGAAAGAGTCTGGCTCTATTATCTGCTGCCATATCTGGAATAATTTTTGGAAGGTACATTAAAGTGCTTGTTTTTATGCATGGGTTTTTGAGGCACCTTCCCACATGAATACTTGGCTTTACGCAAATCCAGAGCCTACCCTTTCATTTACTGAAATGCCAAGAGCCCTCAGTTCAATCTGATATCATTGGGAGCTTTGTAGAATTAGGATTCTGAATCTGTTTACCCTGATGTGAGGGTTTTTTTTTCTTTTGCAGCTTCATGGCTCACTCTATTTCCAGTGCATCTGTGTCACAGCTAGCAAACAAATGGTTTTTAGGCAAATGTAGCTCCAAGTATTTATTGTGCTGAATTATTCTACTTTCCCAGATTTGTAAACTCTAATAGCATTACTGTGTATCGTCTTTTGGCTCACAATCATGGTTTCAGAGGATCTTTGCTTGTTTCAAATGAAGGGAGGAGTTAAATGTTCCACACTGTTGAAACTGGAAAAAAAAAGCATAAAAACAAGAGTGAGCTATGATATTCAGTAAAGCACATACCTCTAATTACAATACACTTTTTATTAGATGCTCTCCTGCCTGGTGACATGAAGCAACCCAGTTTTTCCACCTCTGTCTAGTGCCACATTTCTTGCTCCACTGTGTCTGTGAACATGACAGTGACATCTCTCTCAATAGTTTTCTTATGTGTCATCTGTTGTCCTCTTTTCCATTTTCCACCAATTGATACCCAGTTAAGGCTTGTCTAGGAATACTTTTTTGACATGCGTACAAAATGCCCAAACCACTTCAGCCTTCTTTTTCAGATCATTATCCCTACAGTCTGTTGGCCAGTCCTAACGCATCAGCATTAGTGTGTTACATTTCCTATTATGGGTGTCTAGCATTGGCCAAGTTTCAGAAGCATCTAACAAAGTGGGGATCTCAATAATATTGTGAAACTTTATTTTGGTTGTTGTATGAGTCTCATTTTTCCAGATATTTGCCAGTATTGAAACTGCATGAGCTGAAGTGTAGATCTTCTGGTACCAGCACATATTTTATCTGTGCAACTGCAAGGTTATTGTTTAGACACATGCACATTTGGGTTTATCTGGTCACCTTTCCTTCAACTCAGTTACTCATCAGTCAAAGAATGATGAAGGGCTGAGTCAGCTCTGCTGGAGTACAAACTTAGACTCCCAGGGAGTCTAAGTGTTTCAAGCCTGACGCTTAGACTGTGAACCCTACTCTCTCTCCAAACATGTCTGATGTATTCCCTTTTGCCTTCAGTTTCTCCCTCAAATAGACTCCCTCCCTGGCTGTGACCTAGATTGTGTTCCCATAATATTATTAGCAAATGGTTTCTCATGACATTTCAGCAGAAACTAATCTAGAGCCTAACCTGTGGCCAGATTGACCTTAGTTTCCACTCATCCCCCAGCTCCTTGATCTGTGCATGAGTGATTCTATTTCTGCCTTGCATGTGTGTCTGTCTTTGAACAGACAACTAGTTACTTGTTCTTAGAGACAGACTCATATGCAAGGCAGAAATCGTGGAGATGAGCCATAATATTCATAGGTCCTTTCTTTCTCCAAGATCATATCTGCCACTGGCTGCAGAGCCATAGATGTATACATGGCTCTTCCAGATTTCCAGAATTTTAAAACATAAATATTGAACCTGCAAGTAGAAAATAAAAATCACAAATACCTGCAAAAACATTACATAGATTGTTAATCATGCCTCAGCAATTACTATGTACCCCAGTTTTACTATGCTAACCAATATGCCAATCCAACCACATATTCTGTGTGGAATGACATATAGTCAATAATAAACCAACCATGCAGAATACAAGATACATGCATTAGTCTCTTCCTTTGGGTTACTTGATGACGATATGGTGGGGAAAAAACATATATAGAAAGAGCCTCAGATTATAAAAAGAAAAGGAGTACTTCTGGCACCTTAGAGACTAACCAATTTATTTGAGCATAAGCTTTCGTGAGCTACAGCTCACTTCATCGGATGCACACAAGTACTCCTTTTCTTTTTGCGAATACAGACTAACACGGCTGCTACTCTGAAATCAGATTATAAAACCATTTTAACCTGATGCAGTCCGTTAGATTTATTCATGGAAATAATGATCTTGAAACAGCCTTTTGGGAAGAAAGTGCAGGTATTTAACACAGCTAAATATAGTACTTATACACAGCTATAAGCCACACCTAACATGCCTGGCAACTTGTGCTTTTTGTTTATTCATTTCTCCAAACCAACCCCTCTCCTCACCTATCTAGTGTCCCTCCCAATCAGCTCTGCCACAGTGAGCCCAAAGCCTTTCCTCCCAGCCCTCCACAGCAGTCGTTCCCCTCCTTTAGAGAATGAGCAGAGATTCCTGACATCAGAATTTTCAGTTTGCAAAGTCTCAGACCCTTAATCTCATCAGAAAATGGCTCAATTAAAGACTTGCTGGTACATCACCCCATTCCTTGAACCTCTCCAGAGAGAATACAGTTGAACATGGATTTGGAAAACAGCGCTCCTACCCATGGGTTAGTAAAGAGAAACATTTCTGTACACCCTACTCCAGGCAGTTCTGCAGGTACATACAAATTCAAAGGTATGTGACACCTCCAAGAGCACCCACAAAAGGTGTATGTTAGTACTATAAAGAAAAAACTAGCATCCAGATCATCTGCTTGTGAATTCATTGGGTTTATTGCTGCAGAGTAATTTATTCTAGGAGAAAGCTCAATGCAACTCGCTAAGGCACAGGGAAACCAACTACAGTAACAATTAGAGCCATTGGGCAGGCGGGGGGGGGGGAAGAGGGGGGAGCGGCAGAAGCGATAAGCTTCCTTCCAGGGACATCTGGCCATTGACTCTCCTGGGACCAGGGTTTTCAGGTCATTTCATTACAGCCAATAGGCTGTAGAGAAGGGAATCCTAACTTGATGCAGCAGTGTCTTAATCACACCTTTTGGGACTTAAATGTTGGTAGGTATTGATTGAGGTAAGACTGTGACCCTTTCTCTAGCCAGCTGCCCTCACCTTTCATATGGGGGTTGAGGTCCATGGAGACCACAGATTCTAACATGTAATGTTCCATATTGATTCACATGGCCGGGCAATTAAAGAGCCCCAATTATTGCTTTAGGCCATTTGCTTTCCACTACATGAAGTGTATCAGGCCTGGCCAGCCAGCCTGGCCACGCAGAAAGGTGGATGCACTTAGCCATACCTTCAGATTAAAGCTGAGTATGGATCCATTCCATGCAAATTAGGTGCTGTCCTCAGACTCCAATCAATCAATCGCATGGAATGGGCCAGGTCTGGGCACCTCTGGACTGAGCCACATCTGTTGAACCCAATAAAGTGAAAGTGGTGTGGAATGGGCCGGAGTCCCAGCTCCACATGAAAAGTTGAGAAGGGAGGCACTGAAATAGTGGGGGATGATGAAACTGGTTGTCTCATTGTTGGTTGCAGTTTAGTGCGTGGCTGGGGAGGAGTATTTATAAGATACCCATTGCTCAGCAAGCTCTGTGAGGAATGGACCATTTTCCCTACGACAGAAATTGTTGTTTCAGGAAAACCACACCCTGTCCTAGATTTGCAGCAACTGGAAGCTTGGGAAATTCACATGCACCCATCAGTTCTGTGGCTCAAAACTGATGCCAGTTTCCCAACCAGGAAATGTACATGTTTCATATAAGCAGGCAGGATTTCTCCCCTGCTCCAAAACATACACTGCTACTCCCACTGTCTTGCAAGGAGGTTTGTTTTTTCAACAAAAGAGAGCAAACAATAAAATAGTCTTAACTCAGTCCTTACTTTCAAATTTCCACTCAGCTCAGGGGCTTCTAGCATGTTCCCAGCTCTTCTTCCTCTCTAAGGCAGCAACCTCAGGACTGTGTCCTAGCGCATCTAGCCCACTGCTTGAGGAGACCCTCCCCACCACCTGTTTCACTCTATCTCTCCTCTTCCTACCCCCAGCAGCCTTTTATAGGCCTAGGTGTTGCCCAGCCCTTTTTAATTGGTTGGATTGGACACACCTGTTCTGGTCCAGGGCTGCTAGGCCTAGTCTATGAACAGGGACCAGCTAACCTATGATATTTTCCTTCCTCTATTTTCTGTGGTTTGTATTATTCACTGAATATCTGACAACGCTCTCTTTACCTCAGCTGTGAGACTTTTCTATGGCTTCCCCTCAACTCTAGGAATTTCAGAAATAAATCACCCTATTCCCCAAACAATCTGAAGAGAAAAACTAATCCTTTGTTTTCATAGCTACATTCTCAGTAATAGTTATGATTACTTAGTTTATCGTGGTCATGGATGACCAGACAACTGAACAAGACATCCAGATTCCAAGTATTTCCAGAAACAATAGTGTACTGTACTTCATCACATGCTACAGACAATACAAAGTCTGTGTGGCAGGTTTCTTGCAGACTCCAATCAATGCCTTCTGGCTACTGTTGCCACATCCAGAATTGGAGGGAAGCATTTATTATGCTAACATAAGGCAAATATTGTTATTAAAGTCATACACACTTAGCACATTATATTATTATTATTATTTATTTATTTCTATTACCCCATAGCACTTAGGATTGTTTGTTAATTTTATATGCAATGTTGTTGTAGCTGAGTGGGTCCTAGGATATTGGAGAGACAAGGTGGGTGAGGCAATATCTTTGATTGGATCAATCTCTGTTGGTGAGAGAAATGAGCTTTCGAGCTGTACAGAGATCAAGAAGAGCTCTGTGTAGCTTGAAGGCTCATCTCTCTCACCAGCAGAAGTTGGTCCACTAGAAGAGATTGCCTTACCTACCTTGTCTCTCTGTTACTTTTACAGTCAGACATGTGCATGGCACTTTACAGATATTAGAGATGGATTCTTAACAGACAGATCCCCCCACCCCCATAATATAATGGCCTCATTGTGCAACACTTACTTTGAGTGGCACTTAAGCAAGTTGCCCTAATGTCTTCTGTGGGACTTCTTGTGTGAATAAGTAGTACTCATTGTAAGGGCTGCAGGAAGGAGGCCTTAGTTGGATGGTAATAAATAGGATGCTTGAGAAAAGGATCTAACAAAATTATTACAACAGAACATAGAAATCAATAACCATTTGTTCAAAATAGATTGTCAGGTTTTAGTGGATACACCATGGCACTTGTCAAAAAGGAAGGAGATGCATGAAATTCTCAGCCAGTGAGCATCAGGATATTTCCAGGTTCTCACCCTTTTCTCTAAACAGCAGGCTGATCTCATCTGTTTATGGCCAGCTGATGTGAATTGTCCCGTTTACCAGACATATGCTAGTGAGCTACCATGAGACAGTCATGCTCCATTCCACATGAAAGAATTGCTCCCAACCATTCCAAAGTATCATTTGGTGCTTCTGCTTCTGGTCACCCAGCTGCAGTGAGAACTCTTCAACCATCTCTTTATTTAATCAGCTCCAGGAATTTATTTCATTCACTATTTGCCTGTTGATAAATGTTTTCTAATTCTTATCCCCAAATCCTCTCCTTTCCCAAAATATATCTGGATATTTCTCCCCTAGACATTTCCTTTCGCCTTTGGTTTGCAGTAGCACACAAATAAAAACTGGCTAAGTGGTACCTTAATTACTTCAGCATCCCAACAACAAGCTTCAGGCAAAAAGATCATAATTACTTATTCAAAAGTATTCATAAAATTAACATATCCTGAATGAATTCAAACTTCATTTAACAGGCCACTGCACTTATTATGAGCATTTAGTACATGTCATTATTTAAACTTAGTTGAGAGCAACTTGCTCTTTCATAAGATATCAGGGTCAAAAGTAGATGAAGCAGCAGTTCACCCTAACAAGAGGAAATGTCAAATGGTTTAGGGAGCTATACAGCAATCTGGTCACATGTATGTAATTTTAAGGCATTCAATGAAGCTATTTCTCAGGCCTTTAATTTATTGCACAGAATTCTAACTGCTCCTAAAACGCTGTTTCTCACCTAATATTTATCAAGAAGGAAAAAAAATCCTGAGGGAAGAAATGATGAACTGTTCTTTTGTGGAGCTGATTAGGGGCTTTGTTCACAAGCAAGACCCTTCTGTGTTTCCAGATATCTGCAGTACCAAATGCACTTAATTCCCACTGTGGCTGTTATTTGGGGAGCGGTATATATGGATATTTTTGCACAGAATTGAAGCATATAAAACTGCTTTACAACAATGTTGGTTTTCACAGCCAAATTTAAATGTTTTATGAAAATTACGGGATTACTTGTACATTTCGGCAGTGCTATCCATTGTTAAAATCTGCTGGACTGTACAGTATTCCACTCTGTTAACAAAATGGTGTCTGTCACAAATCTCTCATCATATTTTTAACTCTTCAGACAGCCAACAATGTGTTGGTAAAATGTACTATGTCAGTGAGGCAGGGACATGCTGGCGCAAGACCTGTTTCAAGGTGATTGCTAGAATCCATTTTAAAGGGAACAAAACTAGTTTGTGGGTGATCTCTCTGGTGAACCATGAAACTAACAAAAAGAAAAGGAGTACTTGTGGCACCGTAGAGACTAACCAATTTATTTGAGCATAAGCTTTCGTGAGCTACAGCTCACTTCATCGGATGCATTCAGTGGAAAAATGGAAACTAACATGAGGCCAGCACAAAGAAAGCTCAATTATAGTTCCATCTATCTCTGGGTATGTGTACACAGCAACAAAACACCCATGTCAGAGACTCTCATGGCCTAGGTCAGCTGACTTGGCCTCATGCTATGGAGCTAAAAATTATAGTTGATCTCCTAGACCAGTGGTGGGGAACCTGCAGCCGGTGGGCCGCATGTGGCCCATCAGGGTGATCTGCTAGCGGGCCACGAGACATTTTGCTGATGTTGACTATCCACAGGCATGGCCCCCTGCCACCCCACACAGCTCCCCTGGCCGCAGTTCGCCGTTCCTGGCCAATGGGCGCTGCGGGAAGCAGCAGGCTGCAGAGATATGCTGGCCATTGCTTCCCACAGCTCCTGCTGGCTGGGAACAGTGAACAGGGGTCACTGAGAGCTGCGGGGGGGTGGTGCCTGCGGACAGTCAACGTCAGCAAAATGTCTCATGGCCCGCAATCAGATTATCCTGATGGGCCACATGTGGCCCACAGGCTACCCACCACTGTCCTAGACCCTCTCCCCTCTCTGGATCTCAGAGCCTGGTCTCCAGCCTGAGCCTGGATATCTACTCTGCTGTTTTTAGCCCTGCAACGTGAGCCCATGACTTGGGCTCTAAGAGTCGCTGCTGCGAGTTATTTCTTTGTTGTGTAGACATACCCTAAAGTGATTATATGGCCTTATTACCATAGTGTCTAAGTGCCTCACAATCTTTAGTGTGCTTATCCTCACAACACTGTGAGGCAGGGCAGTGCTATTCCCCCTTATTTTGCCGATGGGGAACTGAGACACTAAGTAACTTGCCTAAGGTCACAGAAGATGTCTGTGGCAGAGCAGGGAATTCAACCTAAATTTCTTAAATCCCAGTCTGGTGCCTGAACCATCGAACCACCCTTTCTCTACATCTACACTACAAATACTTATCAGAAACTAGAGACACTACAGGAAGCCCATGAGCCTCCTACTCAAAACCACCCTTCCTCTGTTCCCTGGCTGTTACCTTCTTGGAGAAAAGCTCACTGGCCCTGCTACCCCAAACTTGCTCCCTCCTTTGGTGTTTTCATGGAGCATCTTCTCCTCTCAAACACCCCTTAATGTTCCTCACGGTCATGTCCTTCTGCCACCTTTAATGGGTCTCCTCTGCTCTCCCTTCATTGCACACTTTCTCCTCCATTGCTTTAAGGTTCTCCCTTTTCCTGTATTCTCCCACCCACAGTGCAGGGTTTCCTCTTCCCCATCACTGTGGATTTTCCTTCCTACATATCCCTCCTTGCTGTGGGTTCCCCTTTCTCCTCAGTCACAGTAACATTCCCCTTTCTTCTCCGTTTCCTCCCTCTCTATGGAGTTCCCCCTTCCCCTCATTGCTATGCGGTTCCCCATTTCACTTGTGCCCATCCCATCCTTTCCCCAACCCCCCAATGTGCAGTTCCCTTTCCCCTTTTCACTACAGCTGCAATTTAAAGGGCTGTTCTCTGCGTACCTCAGTGCATTTGAGTAGGACTTGTGATGGCCTGATTTTCTCCTAGCCCCTTTGCTGGGCCTATGTGTGACAGCAACCGTGTCAGGTTGAGGCCACCTTGCCATGCTGCGGGAGGGGCTGTCCGGGTGTCTGCTTTTCCACAGCAGGAGCTGGGCCTCTGGTGCCATGTTGCGGAGAGGGAGGTGGCAGCACTTTGGCCAGCTTTGGCAGTGGCTACAAAAGCAGCTAAGAGTGACCCCCCCCTGTTGGGCCTCCTGCCCAGCAGTAGAGGGTGCTGTGTGGGGCCTGGATGCAGCCAGCTGCAGATAGTGGAGCAGAGGAGCCGGACAACTCGCAGACACAGCCCTGCCCTCCTCTGCTGGGGAACTGAGAGATTCTCAGGTATTTTACCCAGCAGAGTGAACTACCAGGAACTATTCACTCTTCTAATACTTCCTACAGTTATTCAAACAATAACATGAAAGAATAGGGCTGTCCATGTAAGTGGTCCATGTACGGCACTCTTAGCATTCCAATGGCTGGACTATATCATGGCCTGTTTTGAAGATTCTAACAGCTGTTGCATGAAGCCATCAACCACAAGGTTTCTGTGGTAATCTGTCCTAAGGGGCCAGTTGCAGACTTTTATTATCCTTCGTGCCGGCACTAAACTGTTGACATCAAATTAGTTACTGGAATTGGGAAGTAAATGACATTTCAGAGGTTATCGTGCCAATCAGCTCCAGATGATTCCAATTTATTTCACTAAACCACAACGTTTTATGTAAGCACGTTGTCTGCTGGCGTGCCTGGAAAGGACTTGGCCTTCAGGCTCTATAATATCTGCAATATGTCCAAGTCCTCCGGCAATGTCCTGCTAAAGAGAGTTTGAACTCAGCGTTAAAACCGATGAAACTAAAATTATTAGATACTCACATTGAATATGTGCAGTCCTGGCTTAAGCAGAAGTGTCATTTAGATCACTGCGAGTTTCATGTGATTATGGGCTGCAAAGTTATGTGCAACTTATCTAATTGTTCGCAAATTGCCCTATTGTAGTCTGATTCACTAATTGTCACTGTGGCACAGTACATATTCTGCACAGATGTTCACACACAGAACATTTTAAAAGTTCCTAAATATAGCAAAAGAAATGGCTTCAATAACCAGCAACCTCCTGGTAATATGAACATCTCTGCATTGACACTGGCAATAAAATACTGGCTAAAGATTGCTATAAGGAATTGCCACTGTAAATCATTTTGTCTTCGGAGGTAGCATGCTAGAGGCAGTGTGATCTAGTGGATACTGGACTGGGCCTCGGAAGACCTATGTTCTATTTCCACCTCTCCTTATAGCCTGCTGGATGACCTAGTGCAAGTCACTTCCCCTCTCTGTGCCTCAGTTTCCCCATATGTGAAATGGGGAAATGATACTGAGCTCAGTTGTAAAGTCCTTTGAGCTATACTGATGAAAAGCACTATATAAGAACTGGATATTATTATTAGACCATAATACCATTCGTGCAAGGGTGGGCAAACTATGGCCTGTGGGCTGGATCCAGACCACGAGCCGTTTTAAGCCTGCCCCTGACCCATAGCATGCGGCTCAGCCCCGCTGTGGTGCTCTGGCCGGGGCGCTGGGTTGGGGGCCACACCACATGACTCCTGGAAGCCGCGGCATGGCCCTGCTCTGGCTCCTATGCGCTCCAATGGGAGCTGCAGGGATGGTGCCTGTGGATGGGGTGGCATGCAGAGCTGCCTGGCAGCGCCTCCACATAGGAGCTGGAGAAAGGATATGCTACTGTTTGTGGGAACTACTTGAGGTAAGTGCTGCTCGGAGCCTGCACCCCCTGAGTCTCTCCACACGCCTGAACCCCCTGCCCCAGCCCTGATCCCCCTCCCCAGCGCCAAACCCTTTGATCCCAGCCCAGAGCACCCTCCTGCATCCCAAACCTCTCATCCCCAGCCCCACCCCAGAGCCCGCACCCCCTCCTCCACCCCAACCCCAATTTTGTGAGCATTCATGGCCCACCCCTGCATTAAAAAGTTTGTCTGCATTAAAATTTTGCCCACCCCTGCATTAGTGCATGTTTTAGGCCTTCATTGTAATGGAAGAATGAAATCTCAACATGCAAAGAGCATCAGGCTTGTTTTGCTGTTTATTTCACTTATATTGGGTCAAATTCTGCAGTCCTTATTCAGCACAAAACTTCACTGACTTCAGTGCTGCTTTCTGTTCTCTAATGCAAAGCCTTGGGAAACTGCCTACAGGAGATTAGAAGGAAAAGCCTTCTCTCTCCCTCAATTCAGCAGCTTGGTTTGGCGATCCTACACAGCTGCTCTTCAGCTAATGCAGCCCCTGGAGATTGTCAGCCAAGTTGAGGGTGGGAAAAGAATGCACCAAATGCACAGGAAGGAGTTGGAGAACTTTTCGGGAGCAGGGAACTCATGTAAATGAGCAGCACTATGTGTATTCTCAACCTGCGTCCTGCTGTACTGTATGCTGTATAAAATGGGCAATCCTGTGAGACCACTTGATATCTGTCATTATTTTATCACCTTTCAGCAATGTAATTTACTGGGGCATGAAAACTCCAGCCCTGGGAAAACTTACTGCAAGATCATCAGACCTGTCCTCCAATCTGTATTCTCCAGTGAATACACACTGAGGTCAAGATCTTGGTCCTTATCTTCAAGGCTCTTAACAATTCGGGTCCAAAGAACTGAAAAGATTATCTCGAGCTTCAAGATCACAAAGAGTGGTATAAAAACCTATGTAGACTAGAATGGAACTGCCAAAGTCAATCCCATTCCTCTAGCACCATGGAGTTGTCTACAGCCAGGGTACTACTCTGTGCAGGAGATGCAAGAGCTGGTCCAAGACTGTGAAACTCACTGGTACAGAACCTAAGAACCACCCCGAACATGCAGTTGGACAGTTTGGCTTCTGTCCAATAGTGGGCAAAAATGCGGTTACTTGTACACTAACCCAGTGGTTCTCAAACTTTTAGCAACCCGAGGACCTCTCATTTTTATTTAAAATTTTTCACAGAAGCTGGCTTCTAATTTTCCCTCGGCGTGCTCAACCCATGCTCAGCCCCAGTCCCTGGCCCCCATGCCACTCCTTCCCCCAATGCCCCCCACCTCTTCCCACCCCCGCCCCTCCTCTTCCATGCCTTTTTCTGCCCCCTCCCCGAGCACACCCCATCCCCACTCCCCTCCCCCCCCGCGTCTCCTGTATGTCACTGAACAGCTGTTCTGCGGTGTGCAGGAGGCACTGGGAGGAAGGGGGAGGAATTGGTCAGCGGGGTCAGCAGCCCTGGACATGACTTGCGGATCCCCTGGAGTCAGACATGACTTATGGACTGCCAGAGGTTTGCGGAGCCAGTTTGAGAACTGCTGCACTAACCAATTCATTACAATATCACATCTCTGGCTGAGCTGTTCCTTTTCTCTTTTTGCTTTCCCAGTGTGAATTAGTTTGAATCCAACATCATTGCCTGTTCTGTTTATTGGCTTGTCTTTCTTTGTTTTTGCTGGAGAAAAGAAAACAAAAGTTTTATGAGAACAGCATTATAACAACCAAGTGTAGTGAAATCAGAGAAATATTCCCAATCTGAATCCTTCTTGTCCTAGGGCAGATGATGTGGCCTGATATCCCAGTGTGTCCCAGCCACCTAAGGGTTGAATCATGCAAAACAGATTTTTTGTTGTTGTTGAAGTTACACAAGTTAACTGGAGATCTCCGTAAAGATCAGGCTAACCCTTTATAGATGCCTTTATAGCATGTCATTCTCAGTATTCCATGCAATGAGCATGGTGGGCCCAATTGTACAAATATTTACTTGACTCAATGAGTAGTGCCAATGAAATCAGTAGAAGACAGTGTGATGGGTTTGGTCACAGAGACTCCTTTGGGACTGTCACCTTACCTGCTGGAATTACCTCTGAGCCTGTCTTCCCTGCCAGCTTGGGACTCCAGAACCCTGTCTTGGTGAGCCAGACATGCAAGCCTGCTGAAACACAGACCCAGGGTCCGAACCATGCCCCCAAAGCTGCAGACTTAACTGAAAACAGCTTAGCAAGTACTCCTGTCTCCAGCACCCAAACCCCAATGGGATCCAAACCCCAAATGAATCTATTTTACTTTGTATAGAGCTTATACAGGGTAAACTCATAAATATTCTGCCCTCTATAACACTGATAGAGAGATATGCACAGCTGTTTTCTCCCCCAGGTATTAATCACTTACTCTGGGTTCAATAATAAACAAAAGTGATTTTATTAAGAATAAAAAGTAGGATTAAAATGGTTCCAAGTAATAACAGACAGAACAAAGTAAGTCACCAAGTAAAATAAAGCAAAAACTCGCAAGTCTAAGCCTAATACATTAAGAAACTGAATACAGGTAAAATCTCACCCTCAGAGATATTCCAATAATCTTATTTCACAGACTAGACTCCTTCCTAGTCTGGGCCCAATCCTTTCCCCTGGTACAGTTCTTGTTAGTTTCAGCTCAGGTGGTAACTAGGGGTTTCTCATGACTGCAGCCTCCTTTGTTCTGTTCCACCCCCCTTTATAGCTTTGGCCCAAGGTGGGACTCCTTTGTCTCTGTGGGTTCCCATCCCTCCTTCTAAATGGAAAAGCATCAGGTTTAAGATGGATTCCAGTATCAGGTGACATGGTCACATGTCACTGTAAGATATTATTCTTCATTACCCACAGGCTGGTTCCCACGTCCACAAGGAGGCTTACAGGTAAATAAACCATCTACAGTAACTCCTCAGTTAACATTTAGTTATGTTCCTAAAAAATGCGACCCTAAGCAAAACGATGTTAAGCAAATCCAATTTCCCCGTAAGAATGAATGTAAATAGGGGGGTTAGGTTCCAGGAATTTTTTTTTTCCAGCCAAAAGGCATTATATACATTTTAAACAATTTTAAACAAGCAATTTAATACGGCTATTAAACAGGCTGGCAGCCCCCCATCAGCTCCCCTACACCCCCCCCCCCTGCACCTCTGGCCCACTGGTGGATGCCGCAGATCAGCACCTTCTGCCTGCTCCCCCTGCCTCCTGCCCACGGCAATCAGCTGCCTTGTGGCATTCAGGAGGCTGGGGGGGAGGAGTGAGGAGGCACTGGGGGGGGGCGGCAATGTAGTGGGGCTGCAAGCCGTGGACAAAGCAGGCGGCCAAACAACGTTATAGGGGAGCATTGCACAACTTTAAACGAGCATGTTCTATAATGGAGCAGGGACATAATATCGAACGAATGTTAAGCAAGAGGATGTTAAGTGGGGAGTTACTGTACGGCCAATTGTCCTAGTCAATGGATGCCATCAAGATTCTAAATCACCATTAATGGCCCACACCTTGCATAATTATAATAGGACCTCAGAGTTAACGTCATGTTTCTAGTTTTAGATAGAAGAATGAGACATTCATACAAATAGGATGAACAAACTCAGTAGATTATAAGATTTGTAACGATACCTTACAAGAGACCTTTCGCATAAAGCATATTCCAGTTACATCATATTCACGTTCCAAGCATCTTTTCATAAAGCATGTGGAGTTCAACATCACAGACTGGTCAAGTGTTTGGAGGATCAGGCCCTTAGATTACAAGCTCCCCAGGCAGGGATCTTGTCTTTCAGACATGTTTAGGGAACACCTCATTCTCTCTTGGCCCTGTATAAGCAATTCTTATTCAGTAGTAACACCCCAAGTTTGTGTCATCATCAGATGTGACAACTCATGGGAGATTGTTTCCCTCGCGCATTCACTTGCATTGTCAGACATTTCCTAGCTACACAAGCAGAAAGCCACTTGGCAACAGGCACTGGTCATCAGATGAGAAGTAGGACTGCCTCAGGCTGAGGTGGATTGGTAAGACAGCAGACACGTCATGAACAGTTATGCTTATTGCAATCATTCAGCCACCAATGTGTCCAGATGGCAGCGGCAAACTTCATGTTTCACCTCAAGTGCTACTAAGCCCTTTGACACTCCCTGCCTGCAGAATATAGCTTGGTGATGGCAAAAGTAGCTTCTGCTTTGCAGGAGGGGCATGGCCTGCTGGCTAAAGCACTGAACTGCCTCCTGGTTCTGTCACAGCCTTGCTGTGTGCCTTTGGGCACATCCCTGGGGCCCTGAGCCAAAGCCTATGGAAGTCAGAGTAAATAGAGTCCTTTTGATCTCAGTGGGCTTTGGATCAGACCCTTAATAATGATGCTCTGTAAAGCTGTGATAATGATACCCTCCTGCCTTCACTCACAGAGATGTTCTGAAGGACGTCATTCACTGATGTTTGTACAGCACGCTGAGCTGGAACGTGCCAAAGATGTGCAGGTTATTTGTAACTGCTACACTGAAATTGTATAATTCCCAAAAGTGGCCTAACTGCAGCAAATAAAAAAAGCCAGAAGTCTTTTTCCAAGGTTTTTGGCCAATGGTCATTCAAAATCCCTTGCAATTAGATTTAGAATATTGCTGTATTGTAAAGAGTCAGGGGACTCACTAGTGCTGTTTGACTTTTGTGATCTTCCAACTGTTTGTTGTAAGAATAAAACAAACGCCTTGGGTCAGAAGGTACATCTGCACTTCAATCAGAGGTGTGATCTCAACATGGCAGCATGGGCTAGCCACCTGATTCCATACCCAGGACCCCACGTGGATGTGTATAGCCCATGCTGACACTTGTGCTACTGCAACTTCCCTGCTATTGGTATTTGAGCTGGCTAGAGCAAAGCTAGCTTGGGGATTTGCTGCCGTCGCACCTCTGATTGGAGTGTAGCCAGAGTCTGCTCTCAATTTACACCGGCATAAATCTAATGCAATGCCACACAATAGGATTGTCAACTCTCCAGGATTGTCCTGGAGCCTCCAGGAATTAAAGATTAATCTTTAATTAAAGATTATGTCATGTGGTGAAACTTCCAAGAATATGTCCAACCAAAATTGGCAACCCTAAATCGATAAGGTTGCAAAGCTGCTGTGACAGCACTAAGAGAGTAGGGAACTGCTGCAATGCTAAGCTACAGGCAAAACTTCATTTCTGTGGCTGGTTTCCAGCACTAAAGCAGATAAATTTCCTGTTACACAAAACGATCCCTGTCTCAAGAATCTGCTTTTAATCATAACCTCACAACTCAGATTTATGGCTCGTGCTTTGCTACAGAGCAATTGCCAACTGGATGGATATCTGACCATTTTTGACAATCAACATGAAAACTCTCAAAAGGATAATTGCTGGAACAGCAGAGTCATTTAGCACTATCCTTTCTAGTCTCATGGCTTCCATTACATACATTCACTTGTTGTAGGAAATGTTAGAGCGATGGCCCTGATCCTTCAGCTGGATCCAATGGCTGGCACCCTGCCCTGGGGAGCAACCCCAGTGGCATAGCTGAGTGCAGGACTAGGAGGTCATGGTTACTCTTCAGATGCATCTATAATGGACCACATTTAAAAACAATTAAGAAGCTCTGGATAAAATATGCCAATTGTCATAATCAACCTCGGGTTCTGCTCTCCCTTCCAGACAAGTGTGTGACTTTTCCATCTGAGCCAAAACGTGCTGGGCCACATTCTGCTGGGCTACATACTGTGGCCATATTTTGTGTGGAGAGAGAGAAAAACGGTCTCTTACAAGGTAGATTCCATTCTGTTCAGGTGTAGGTAGTGTGAGAAGTCTGGTCAAGGCACCAGAAGACGGACGATCAGGGCCTGGTCTACACTCAAAGCTTTTCCTGGGATAGTAATGTTAGTTAGGGATGCGATTTTGTTTATGCAACATTTCTACTCTGGCAAAAGCCCTAGGCCAAGATCTTCACCCGTGTTTAAATGCCTAACTCCCCCGATTTAAGCAACGATCTGGGCCCTAACATAGACACAGCTATAACACAAAAGAGTGCTTTTGCCAGTATTGCTTATTTCATTCGTGGGACTAGTATAAGCTAAATCGGCAAAAGCTCCCTTTTTCAGGTATAAGCTGCGTGTACACTGGGAAGGTTCACTGGTATAGCTATACAGGCAAACATTTTCTGGTGCAGATTAGGTCCAAATGTTTCAGATACTGATGGTCTGCCTGTATAAATATTCTCTCTTATCTTTATGGACCTCTCTATCTGTTTTGCCCCATCACCACAGTATCTAGGTCCCTCACAACACCCTGGTGAACTAGGGCAGCATATTTCCCATTCTACAGATCTAAGGCACTGAGAAACTGGTGGCTTGAGTTTCAAATGTGCCAATCTCTTGCAACTCCCCCTAGTGACTTCAGCTGGAGACAGGGTGCTCAATATGTCTGAAAAAATCAGATCATGAGTGACTTGCCCAAAAATTCTCACAGCACATCCATGGCAGAACTAGGAATTGAACTCAGCTCTCCTGAATCCTACCCCAGTGCCTTAAAGCCAAGACTATTCTTTCTCCTATGGATTACTGTTGGAATGGACATTGTAGTGGACTAATGCAATTCTTAAAAAATATTTTTTCCCCTCAACAATTTTTCCTCAGCTAAGCAAATTTTCTATTCAGCTTGTAACAGCCCCATGCTGGTAGGATTGTTCTTGCTTGTTATTATTATTAAGCTTATTATATGCCTGCATCCCCAGTAATTCAAGCCAGTTCAGAACAGCAAGTAAGTGGATGTGCTGTTCTTCACTTCCTGTCTAAGCGGTGCGTATTATTGTCAAAAAAGCCACGTTTTGATAATTATTACATTGAGGGCAAATGTTAGTTCCATGTAACTGTAAGATGCATTCTCTCCATGTTGCAGGAAGAAAGTTACTCATGCTGCAGTTCATATTATTACTGAACCTGAAGGAGGATCTTCACAGACAGAGTACCCAGGGATTCCTCATTCAGATACCAGAGGAACATTGAGGACATGGGAGATTCTGTACAGATAGACAGATATTTTTAACCTGGCATATTGTGGGATGCTCTGAAAGCCACAGAAGGCATGCAAGATTTGCAGCGGTATGTAGCTCTGTACATTTTTGTGGGTATTGGTTGTAGCAGGGTTTACCCACAGATGCATTTCTAAAAGCTACTAATTTTCTTATCCCCATCAGAAAAACACCACGCTAATTAACAGAGTTGACAGTTTGTTCGCAAGAAATCCCTGGGATAGAAATAGCCAGTTTTTCTATTCCATTTTCCTGGACACTTCATTATATATGTTTTAAAGGGAAAGAGCAACATTTGCTGTGGTAATACCGGAGGGGGAGACTGTGAAGAAAACAGGAGTGCCTGGCTCATTTACATCTTAGTGCCCTGAAGATACTTCCAGCTTGGATCTAAACCGTAACAGTGCTGGTGTCTGAGCTCCACTCATTAGGCATGGAGATACTTTCCGTGGTTCTCAAGCTATGGTCCACCAAGCCCTTTCTGGCTCTTCATAGGTTGAAATACTGAGTCACACGTAGTGAGCGGGAAGGGGGTGCTGAGGGTTGCTGTGGGTCCACAAGAAATTCTCAGCATTATAAGTGACCCACAAAAGGAAAAGTTCAGTGGGGGTGGGGGTCTCAGTAGGCTTTCCTCCGCTCTACCCTTTAAGGATAGTAGGCAAGGTGTGTTGGGTCTGACTGCTCTCTGGGCAGATCCAAGATGTCCTGGTGTAACAGCAATCACTGTGAGAAATTATGAAAACATTGTTTGCCTTTAAATTAAGCTGGGGGTCTTACTGTGAGTAGCTAATGGCTGTCACCACTGGGGAAGGTTGACTGATGCCAGTGTTAAAAGGGTAGTTCCTGCCTAGCTCTATTGTGGAAATGTAGTGGGATGAGCTTTCCCCACACTGCATGGCTTGCAACAGAATGGCAGTCCCTCCACTCAAAGCAGCATAGAGATTGTTCCCTCATGGTGCCCTAGAGGGGGTGTGGAGGGGTAGAGAGTAAGCAGAACCATGGCTCTGCGGGAACATGCTGCATCCCTTAAAAAGGGGGAGCAGTTGTGCACTCCCCTTACACATTGGGGAGCTCTGGAAGGCATGCAGAGAGCCTCCAGCACTTCCCAGGGTCAGTGGGACGCTGCACTGCCCCCAACATGGGGCTGTGTCCAGTTGGCCCATACTAGCCCTAGATGTTTTGTTGGGCTTTCAATCCAGAACAACTAACAAAACAGCTGTGAGTTATGCCCAATAAATTTAATAACTGATACAAATTTGTAACTACAAAATACAAAGTAGACTGAAAAGTGACGGCATAAGAGTCAAAAGGAACAATATTTGTTATGCAAAACAAAAGCAAAATACACTTAACAGCAGATAGGGATTCTGATATGACACACTTGGTCACATACAATGCTGCATTAGTAACAGTACACATAGATATTCATTATGCAGGATTTCTCACAACGGCTGCCTCTTAATCCTCCACTCCATCCCAGATGACAAGTCAATTGGTGTTCTTCATTCTCTTACATAAATTCTTGTGCACACAACATCATCGGCACCAAAAGTCTTGAAAAGAAACAGAAATCAATCAGCAGAGAGGTAATAGGCAAAAATTACATACAATTTTTCAGGAGTATGTTAATTTTACCATAGTAGCTAGTGGTATAGCAGACATTAGATTGTAACTTTGCCGAAGCAAAGACGTAAGTTTTGAAAGGGTAATATACTGAAGGTGGTTCTCTTTCCCAGACACGAAGTTTGTCAGAGAGATAAATAGCCTGGAACCTCATAATTTTTCTACAGTTTCTTGGCATGCATTTGTGAATGGCAAGAGAAGTTGGAATGTACTAGGTTTTTATATTTGAAAACAGTCACAATCTTTGAATGGCTTTGTCTGAATTAAGGGTGTTTAGGGTGGGATTCAGATCAGATTGACTGCACGTACAAGACTGACTGCTTAGCTGTCCAGTTCCTCAGCTGGTGTAAATCAGTGTAGCTCCAGTGCGATCAATGGAGCAATGCTGATTTACACCAGCTGAAGATCTGGTCTATATATACCACTATATATATAAAACCTGTAATTGGATAATGCTGCTGCAAGATGTTGACGTGACAGACCTACAGACTGAAATCCTCTTTTTCCAGCTATAGTGTAGACAGCATCAATGTGAGTATCCCCACACTGCTCTGACGGGGAGTCCTGACCCTGACCTGGAGCTTTCTCCTCTGGGAGTGAGAGGGTAGCTTAGTCTCCTTGCAATGCCCATTCGATCCTCGGCCCCTCTGCTGAGTCTACCAATAAACTTGCCAGTTCTGCTGATGTTTTCTGACATGGACACTTATCGACTCGGAATCTGTCTGAGGCAAACTCATTCCCTGCAAATGAGCAGTTAAAGGATTCAACCAGTTCCCCACAGCCATATAATCCAGCATGGCGCACTAATACCCCACCAGATTTACCCCACTTTAACATGGCTTCCTGACAACATTTGCAAAAATATGCACACATGCCAGATAACTTAAGCAGGAGCTATGCCAGAAAAAGGAGTGTAGGAATGGTACCCGGAGGAGTTTTATTACTGTGATGTTTTTAAGCAATTTTATTTTGATTATAAGAGTTTTGAGGCAGGGATTGTCTTTTTATTATGTTTGTACAGTGCCCAACACAATGGGGGTTGGGCCTTTAGGTGCTACTAGAATAAAAATAATACTAATAGAAATAAAACAAAATAAAACTGACTTTGTGCACACATTCTCTGCAAGAGGTAGGGGACAAAAGTCCTATAGACTTCTTCCCTAGCTACACATGCAAAGAGATCAAACACGTTTGCACAGGATTTAGAAGACTACTTGCTAATAGTCACCTATCAGGTGCCATTGACATGACCCTTCAAACAGAGCTAGACATTGTTCCTTTCCTGAAGAGCCAATCCAGATTATGTGGTTTCTCAGATGCTATAGGAATGTGTTGCATTTTTTAGCTCTGATGTTTTATATTTTATAGGTAAAGTTCATATTTTTAAAACTTGTGTGCCTAAAGCTAGCCACCTAAATCCACAGTTGGACACCTAAATAAGTGGTCTGATTTCCAGCCCCTTTGAAAGTAGAGCTACTTATTTAGGTGCCTAAAGTGGATTTAAGTTGTTAACTTTAGGCACCCATGTTGGAAAATTTTGAAAAGCCTAAAAGTTTAGCATAGTAGCATTATTAGTGAAATGGCATTAAAACATATTGTTGAGCAGAGAAAGTTATGTGTTGGAGGGACATGTACTCATACTTTCTGCATTCCTTTTCTTTAAAGTTACACATGACTTTGCTTCACAGATACATGTTAAGGACACAGTTGTACACCTCATACATTGGTGAGCATCTAGTCTTGTGAGAAGTCCCATTAAAATCAACAGGACTGATCATATAAGTGGTCCCCTTCATAAGAATGGCACAATCAAGCCTTAAATCAATTTAACATTCCACTCTAAACTACCAAGAAACTCAGATCTTGAAGCCCTTCCCTACATGTAACGCCCATTGAGTTCTGCACAGTGCTGGTCCATGAGAACAGTTCCTAGACAGAGGAAAATAAACTTTAATGGAGACTCAGAAGAGCTCTGACTAGACTTCTGCACAGTATAGATCCAGACCCACAGATTAGGTACAGATAGATTGAGGGATTGTAATCTCACAACCCCCTGCCCTAAAATTCATTGGATTTAGGGATGGGGAGTGGTTTGAGGAGACAGGAGAGTCTCTCCGTCTGAATCTGCCCCTAAGGTTTTGGTTCTAGTTTGGAAGAGATGTGGAAGAAATCTCATCAGCACAGCAGATCTCATAAGAATGCCATTATGCAAGAGGGTAGAAATCGAGACAGACAGTCCAGCCTGTCTTGGGCTGAAATTTCCAAAAAGCATCTTGGAAGAGTCCAGCACTGTCAAATCTGAAACCAATGCTAATGACAAAGGTGGGATTTTCAAAAGGGCCCATGTGAACATGGCACCTAACACGCATTGTAATCAATGGGAACTGGGCACACAATTCCCTTAGATGTTTTTGATATTCCCATCCTTTCTCATAAGCTTCAAACCTAAATTTTCATCTAAACTTAATCTGGATCCAAACCCAAATAATTGCCTTTTAACCAGTCTCTTGCTTCTGTCTAGCAAGTACAAATTTAAAGGAGAGCTATCCTGTGAAACAGGAATCCAGGAATCAGCTCTGTCGAGACATAACAGCATAATAGGTGGAATTCAAGACTTTGTTTATATTAATATATTCTGCCACTAGCTCACTGTATAACCTGCAAACAGTCACGAGCCTTTTTCTGTCTCATTTTCCCCATCTGTACAATAGGGATAAAACTCGCCTTACAAGGGTGCAGTGAGGCTGAATGTTTGTAAAGTGCTGGGGGAGGTGCTGTATCTAAGTGTAAATTATTATAGTGTCTTAAATTTATTATTTCAGAAATTACAACATAGCCCCGCCAGCCAATCAGATGGAATGGCCAATCAGGCAGCCTGCTGCTGGCCAGCTCTAGTGATGAGGCTGCTTGGAGCCTGGCTCTGCTGCAGGCCCTGATTCCTGGCAGAATGAGATAATCCATCAATTCACACTCTGCAATTTCACCCAGGACCTGATCCAGTGCACATCAAAGTCCATGAACGGGCTCCCATTGACATCAGTGGACATTAGCTCAGGTCCCCAGTACTTGAATAGAGAGACTTCCACAGCTTTTTCATAGATTCCAAGGCCAGAAGGGACCATTGTACTCATTTAGTCTGACCTCCTGCATAACGTGGGCTGTAGAACGTCCCCAGCACAATTTCTGTTTGAACTAGAGCATATCTTTTATAAAACATTCAATTTTGATTTAAAAATGGCCAGTGATGGAGGTTCCAGCACAGCCATTAGTAGATTGTTCTAATGGTTAATTACTCCCACAGTTAAAAATATATAGCTGATTTACAGTCTGAATTTGTCTAGCTTCAACTTCCAACCACTGGATCTTGTTATATCTTTGATAATGGGCTCTTCCCTCTAGCAGACAAATAGTTTTCCCCAAGAAGGTACTTACAGACTGTGATCACATCACCCCATAATCTTCTCTTTGTTAAGATAAATAGATTGAGCTCCTGGAGTCTATGACTGTGTCACTAACATTAGTTTCTAATCCTTTGATCATTTTTGTGGCTCTTCTCTGAACCCTCTCCAATTTAGCAACGTCCTTTTTGAACTGTGGACACCAGAACCGGACATAGTATTCCAGCAGAGGCTACACCAGTGCCAAATACAAAGATAAAATAACTTCTCTACTCCTACTCAAGATTCCCCTGTTTATGCATCCAAGGATCACATGAGCCCTTTTGACCTGAGCATCACACTGCGAGCTCAAGTTCAGCTGATTATCCACCATGACCTCCAAATATTTTTCAGAGCCACTGCTTCCCAAGACAGAGTCCCCCGCCATGTAAGTATGACCTACATTCTTTGTTCCTAGATATATGCATCTACACTCACCTGTATTAAAAGATATATTATTTGCTTGTTACCAGCTTATCAAGTGAGTCAGATTGCTCTGTTTCAGAGTAACAGCCGTGTTAGTCTGTATTCGCAAAAAGAAAAGGAGTACTTGTGGCACCTTAGAGACTAACCAATTTATTTGAGCATGAGCTTTCGTGAGCTACAGCTCACTTCATCGGATGCATACCGTGGTATGTAGTGGTATGTAGCTGTAGTTTCCACAGTATGCATCTGATGAAGTGAGCTGTAGCTCACGAAAGCTCATGCTCAAATAAATTGGTTAGTCTCTAAGGTGCCACAAGTACTCCTTTTCTTTTTTCAGATTGCTCTGTATCAGTGACCTGTCCTCTTTACCATTTATAGTGCCCATCAAAGTCAATGCTCAGTACCTCTCAAAATCAGGCCACTTATTTGGGTGCCTAAGCTTAGAATACCCAAGTTTGAAAATTGTTGGCTTGTCCAATGTCACACAGGAAGTGACAAAGGCAAGAATAGAAGCCAGATCTCCTGACTTGCAGTCCAATGGTCTATCCAATGGATAACTCTATCTCCTAACTTATATGATTAAATACCTATATCAGTCAGTCAGCTGTATTACAAATGGTATTACAACAGGATGCATATTCAAATAATGCATTAGGTATCTCCAGTACTTAAACATGGATGGGTACTGGTTCTGGGCTTGACCTTGCTTTTATTGAGGTGAATGGCAAAACCCGCATTGACTTCAGTGGGAGAAGCAATGTTTAATTTGTAATGAAAGAGGTGCTGGGGTTAAAGCAATCTTTTTTACTTTCATAACTGATGCAGCAAGCCCAGAGTTGCCGGAGCTATGAACTGCCAAGCCTAGAGGTTGGGCTCAGCACTGGCAAGCCCCAGCAAAAATTAAGCCCTGGGGAGCAGACCCTCCACTTGATTACTTAAGATCAGACTTTTTTAAAATATAGGAAGCATTAAACCTTTAAGTGGTTTAATTCCAAGGCTTAAACCCACACAGACACACTTTGGCACTCAGCTGTGCGATCTCTCTCCAATCTGGGTTGGACCATCTTACCTGCCATGTTTAATTTCAGAATCCAGAAATATCATTTAAAAAATGTTCAATCATTCATCTATGCTTCACAGTTCACCAGTTTTAATCAACTATAGCATGAATTTTCCAGGGAGAGGAAGGGGAATAGAAACAATGCTTCAGACCCCTCAAACTTCTGATCTTTGACCCTTGCTAAAATTGATTCTGAGAACCCCTGTGTGACATGTGAACTGTGCAAAATTTGGTTTGAAGCTGTTTTTTAAAGCCATTCTTCAGAAATTATCTACTATACAGCATTTGCGATACAGATAAGGGGCTGAGCAGTCATGAAAGAAGCAACACAGAAAAGATAGAAGATAAATTATTTAATTTGAACCGCTAATATTTGAAGGCAGCAACCTTTAATTTTGGGTAAGAGCAGACCCTTTGTCCCTCCTAATTTGCATGAGTGATTGACAGCTCATTAAGGTCACAGAAAAGCGCAATAACAGCAAAAAACAATAGACTCACAATTAGGAAGTAAGGAAAAAAGACCTTATTTTAAAATAACCTCAACCATAAATCTTCATTTTTAGACCTGTACATGAAATACATATGCTGGGTCAGACTCTGGTCCTGATTACACTGATATAAATTCAAAATAACTCTAGTGAATAGTGTTCTCGTGCAAATAAGATCAGAATCTGGCCCTGTATCTGTAGTCTAATTTAAAGTTAAGGATAGTTAAGGATACTCTCAAGGTAAGAAATCTGAACTTTGACAAGTTCCCTCCTCACCTCCCTTTTTGTTTGCACATCCCATGTAATCCTTTATATCCATTTTTATTCAAAAGTATTTAAAATCCAAGTTTTCAATACTTAAAAAACCCAAAACCAAAGAACCCCCCCATGTTAACATTTCTGAGAAACCCTATACTAATAAGTCTGTGATATAGAATAATAATGCTATTAAATATGAAGGCTCCATTGCCACATTTCCAATGGGATTACTATAAATAATACTGGAGAAAGCATCTTTTAAAAAAGAGTTTTAAAGTGTTAACGTGACCTTTTGCAAAACAGGGGGTTGATCCTGCCTCCATAGACCATCAGGCCTTAGACGAACAAGATTTATTCTTGACGTACCAATAACACCTTTCCCAAGTTAAGATGAACGAAGAGCAAAGATCATTTTTGGGAACACAAAACAGAGATGTAAAAAAAAATTCACCTTGGTGTGAAATGTATGATGCTATACCTGAAAAAACTCAGAACTGTGTCTTCTCAAAGGATCAGGCACCAGCCCTGCATGGCTTATACACTACAGCACAGGTTCTGCTCCATGCAAGGCAGCTATCCCAGCTGCAGAGACCCCCAAGGCGCACAGGAATGGGGCTCCCTCCAGCTCTGCTAGAAGGGAGCTGGGATAAACTGACTGGGGAGCTATGGGAAGGATTATAGGAGAAGGGGGTGTTGAAGAGGAGGGAGGCCTGAGAAGAAGGTTGGAGCTGGGATACATTAAGCTTTAAACGGCTGCTTGCAGAAAATTGCACCAGGGCGAATTTCAGCTCCCAGTCATTATGGTTCAAGCAAAAACCTTCAAGAGAGAAAGCCTTTTTAAATCAAGATTGGATATTTTTCTAAAAAATATGCTCTAATTCAGTGGTTTTCAACCTGTGGTCTGCAGACCCCTGGGGGCCTGCAGACTATGTCTAAGATTTCCAAAGGGGTCTGCACCTCCATTTGAAAATTTTTAGGGGTCTGCAAATGAAAAAAGGTTGAAAACCACCGCTTTAGTTGAAACAGGAATTAATTCTGGGGAGTCCTATGGCCTCTGGTTATAGAGGAGGTTAGACTAGCTGAATACAATGGTTCCTTCTAGCCTTATATTCTATGAGTCCATATTGTGTTTCTTAACCTCACTCTCCTTTCCCAGTTGGGTCAGTTTGTGTCGTGGCTGCAGAAGGTGACAGCATTACAATCGGATCTCCTGCTTGTACTGTAAGAGTTGGCCTTGGTTTTGCAAATGCCTCGTGAGTAGGTTGCTTAGATGACAAAATCCAAAAATGCTTTGTTAGAGAGCTGGAAAAATGACAGTTGGAAATAAATTCTGTTTGTATCAGTTAAAAAAAAAAGGGAAAAAAAGGTATGAAACAGAGGGTAGAACTCCCCGCTTCCTAAGCTATCTGGGTAACATAAAGGCTTACTAGAGTTGAACAAACAGAAGGATCTGGATATTCATGTTTATGGAAACCAGTGTGATTTCACTAATAACATCCACCCCATTCCTAGAAACACTGTTCCTCACTATCTGAAATAACAACTTTAACATTCTAAAAGCTTCTTGTCTACACAGGGTCAGATCTGTTGTTGTTGTTGTTTTTTTCCCCTTTCAGATGAAATCTTAAAAAACAGAGCTCCTGTCTGGATTACATGAAGGTTAGATTGTATTGATATCTTTCGTAAGAGCAGAGGTATGCCCCAGTGTTCTGGACTAAAAATCCCCTCCCCATTGTTGTATGTGCTATAAGTCAGTTGACTGCCTCCATCCCAGACAGCATGTCCTCCAGACACTCTATTCCCGGGCTGAAGTACTGTTCTCTCTATCTAAGATACTTATATAGTCCCCATCACTGTAGTATCTGAGTACCTTACAATCTTTAATGTATATATCCTCACAGCACTCCTGTGAGATAGGGCACTGCTATTAGCCCCATTTTACAGATAGCAAACTGAGGCATAGAGAGGCACTAATTGATTTTCCCATGGCTGCACAGGATGTCTGTGTCAGAGCAAGAACTGACCTTGGATCTCCCACAGCGGAGACTAGTGCTCTAACCACTGGACCATCCTTGGGATAAAATTACTGGATTTACCCAGAATGCACTGACACAAACAGGCAATGCAGTGACTCTGGATGTGCAAACTGCTGTTGTGGGGGAAAGGCTACTGTGTGGGCACAAGTTTAACTGTGATACTTGTAATCAAGTTAAAGTGACCATGTCTCTAGCCAGTTACAGATCACAGCTGCAGTTGTAGCAGGGCTGGGCACTAAGGTGAGATTCAGAGAAGGGATATCAGTACCAAGATGACAACTGTAGGAGAAGTAAATAGACTGAATCTGACTGCGGGTACATCTACACCGTACTGCAAGGGTGGAAGGTCCCAGGGCTCAGGCTCGAGCCCGAGCTTGAACATTTACACAGCAATTTTTAACCCCACAGCCTGAGCCCCGCGAATCTAAGTCAGCTGACCCAGTCCAGTTGTGGCTGTGCCTCGGGTCTTTGATGTATCCTATGTAGATGTATCCTCACTGGCTCAGGTGGAGGGATCCAGTTCCAGATACATGAGGCAGAACTGCTGCTCCTGCCTGAGTGTGGAGTGTTATGTAGGAGTGGATAGAGGGATCACAAGGACTGAAGAAGCAGATTGATTGGAGCTGGACATAGTTGAGCTCAGACATAAGAAAGAGCGATTCTAGGAATCTTGAAAATAGAGGGCAATTCTGAATGGAGTTCAGAGATGAGCAGGGAGTCAGAGGTGATAGAGGATGTGGTGACATGTTCCTACTTATCAGAGGGAGGTTATATAGTGCTAACAGTATGCCAGGCACTCCTTTGTCATATACCATGTGATAAGAAGCATGTAATAACACATGTACCAAAAAAAGGAGAAGGAAAAGGATATATTTCCAGGTAAATCAAAGTAGGCAGTTCTCCAGAAATTAGGTCAAATTCTCTGCTCTCACTTACGTTGATTAAATCTGCAATTACAACTGAAATTACTGGAGTTACTTTGCATTTATAGAATTGGATTTAGCACATTATGGTTATTTTACCACTAAGTGTTTAGAGGCAGTTAAAACAGAAGAACATGATATAATTTGGTAAGTTATCTGAGAACAATGATTTAAAAAAAGTCATTGTGTGTGAATTGCACTAAAGAGGGTTAGGAGCATCCTGGCCTTTCAAATGCATTTAATATAAAGCAGCATGTTTCACAATAATTAATGGAAAAAAGTAACAGTCCGATTACATAGCAACAAAACCTATTAGTACAATGTATGCACTGGAAGGGTGAAAGGGTCTTACCAAAATCAGCTCATCGTTAGCTAATTCCCGAGTCCAATATGTTTTAGGACCCTCTCCCCCAATAAGAGTTTGTTTGCAATAGATCTTGTTTTCATTCTCCCAAGTGGCTAAACTCTGCAGGCAAGAAAACCATTAGTAACATTAATTATATTCCCTGGCAGCATGAGGGAGAGACACAACAATGAACACTACAGAGAATAATTGCTGCAGTAAAAGAGCAACACATGGTAGATAATAGCAAGGGAGAAAGGCATATCAACAGAAAGCAGTAAAATCAAAACAAAGGTTGGGGATGGATGTTTTGGAGATATATACATATAATTAACAAGAATAATTTCAAATATGACTTCTCAACATAACTCTGTGTTTATTTCCGTGCATCCAAATTAAGAAGTCCTTTAATTCTCATAAAAATTTTAATGGTGAGAACTGAGAAGCTTCATTTATTAACATGTAATAACTTAGCATCTTTGTAAAGATCTGGCATGAACTGACATGTTATTTACCACCTCATGGCATAAAAGCAGCTAGAATCAAATGTAACATTTTGGAATAATAAATAATGCAGTACTTGCCACTTATAATCTTTATTCTATATGGCACTGTTCCAGGTTACTTGTATGTTTAACATATAGTTCTAACAAGCAGGGTACACAGCAACTAAATTAAAGTAGTTGCACTCGAATTTGGATATTTTGGGGTTTTTTAAAAATGAATATGGGGGAGGGTCTGAAAACTGAAATACACTAGGACATTTTTTCAGAGCACTTGGAATTATTACTATAAAGCTATTTTGAGGTGAGAAATCATGGCATTTCATACTGTTTAACAAGCAGGCAAGCACAGGTTCTCCACTGCTTTTCCTCCTAGTGTTGAATTATTATTCCACAATGCAGTGGAACAGCTGTGCAGAAGGATGCCCCATAATGAATGTACAAGTAATCGCTTTACAACTAGCACATGGGAGATATTCATTAGTCTGTGATGATAAAAAAAAATTAAAGTCAACATTTCCTTGACTTTCCAAAGGAAAAAGGTTTTCTTTTATATAAAAATTCGCTATTTCTTTTATATAAAGAACAATGATTCTTTCAAAATTATAGCCTTTTAAAACCAATATGGCAGAGTTATACATGTTATGCTTTTCATTCCAACTATCCTTAATCCTTATTTGTTTGTGTGAAAAATAGATCAAGTCAGACTGCAGAATAAGACCCTCTTTTCCTGTAAAGTGTTTCAGGATCTATAAACATTCAGCTATTTTGTCGGGTATTGCAAACTATATTATGATGTTATTTTTCTATCAATTTCTGTATCATAGCCACAGCTCAATTTTCTACTGAGCTCAGCAATATAATTCACTCATATAATTTCACACATGGAAAACATTTTACTGAAAACTACATTTTAAAAATTTGCCCACTTTCAAAGCAATAATTATTGTTTTTCCATATGTAGCAATAAAACTTTCATTTAAAATGGAGTCAAATATTTGTGTGTTCTGGATGATCAAATTCCATTTTACTTTCACCAAGAGAAAGAAATTAACAAAACCAGTGAGATATTTCTTGATAGATTTGTTCATCCTAGAGATTCAATGGGAGTTGCGGGTGCTCAAGATCTCCCAGGATCAGGCTCCCAGTTACACCAGTTTAAATCCATAGTAATTGTACTAAACTTGAAGTTACTCTAGATTTACATCAATGCAAATGAACTCAGAAGTTGGTCCTGGGATGATCAGAAATATTTTGCTACTATTTTGCCTTTTTAAAATATTACTTTGGGAAGGGGGGGGGGGGCTAGATTCTGATATCCTTTACTTGCACTGAGTTGCATCTTACTTTGAAAGTAGTTCCATTGATATCAATGACACTACTCACACTGAGTAGCACTTTCATTGATGAGTAGTGTCATTGACATCAGTGGAACTACTTGGGAAACAAGATGCTACTCAGTGAGAGTAAAGGACATCAGAACCTGGTCCTGTGTGAACTTTTTTCATACAACCCCCTCCTGCCACCACAGAGGTACCAATTCTCTATTTCCTTATGTCTTGTGTATTCATATAAGTGTAAATTGGATGTAAGCTGCAACTAAATCAGAATGTAGTATTATACACCCACTTTGCACAAGTGTAAATGACTATACAAGGTACAAAGCAATGGAAACATCAGGCCCAGAGTTTCTCATCAGAGTAAAGTGTAATAACCAAACCAAAACAAACAGATGAGGCATCTCAAAGATAACGCTGAACAAAGAAAGTGGTGTAATAACAATTGACAGCCGTTGAAGTTTACATAAAATTAAGTATCACGATACAATATTAGATCAAAGATACAAGCAATTAATATCTATGCAAAAAATTAAGATATATGTTTGAACTATGATAAAAGAATGTCCGGAAAAAGCTAAAAATATCCTGCAATTCTTATTTGAGACCTAGCCTGTTTTGTTTTAGGATAAAAGTTATGAGCAAGTTTGTGCCACTAAATCCTGCACAGCACTCAAGGCAGAGATCTTAGTTGCTCATCCACAGTGTGTTGTTATGGTAACAGACAGAAATCAAGAAATCTCTTTCACCACTAGGGACATGTTAAAATAGAGAGAAGGAAAAGCAATCAGAAAAATTTCTGCATGCAAGGGTTAGGGAGAAGAATTGTGTAAAATCATCTTGAGCTCTTACTTCAGGACCTGATATTTTTTGCTGCTTTTAATTTTAAACTGCCCTCCCTGAGGAACAATGCCAGATTGAGGCCAAAAACCAAACAGTTCAGATTAGGGATGGAGGAGGCAGAGAAGACCGAGTAAAGGAGTAAGTCGGCAATGCCATTGTCTTGAGCCAGTGGAAATGTATCTATCTGCCGCATATAAAAATTACCGAGATCTCAGATAAATCCACGCTGGGAGAGCAAAGGGCTTTTCCTAGGACACAGGGGAAGCTGTCTCGTTGCTGGATCATACCTCTGGTCTGTTGTGTTCTATTCAGACTCTTACTCCACTCCCATTACCAGGGTAGGTGAGTGGGGTTCTGTTGGGAAAACACCATCAGCCAAGGCTGTACACACACACAGTTCTCCCCCGCCCTTACCCTGCATTTTCTGCCATCCACAGTCTCCTCTTCGAAGCTCTCCCCTACTTTGAAGTTGATCTCAGTGGTGCGGACGGTGGTAGACGTTTTGATGTAGAACTGGTCCCCGTCCTGGCGGATCTCCACATGCGGTTTGGAGGCGGCTGCCACCGCCACTCTCCTGAGCATCGCATTGACACCTGGGCAGAGGGGGAGACCAGGAAGCAGAGCATTAACCTAACCGGGCCCCTCCAGCACCGCTCACCGCGCTGCGGACGGCGTTTAGCAGCAGGCTTGGCAGCAATGGCTTGGCGTTGGCCACAGCCCTGCAGGTGCGTTAATCACTCCGACCCCGGACAGGTTGGCACGGCCCATGACGGCAATGCCTGGGGCGCGAGGCTGGGCGGAGCGGCTCGCCATGGGCCGGGCGGGCTGGTAGCCACCTGCTGGCGGCCACCTGCTGGCGGCACGTCGCTTCCCAGGCTAGCACCTCGGACGGCCGCCCCGTGCGGCGAGGTCTCCGCAGCCCCGCGCCCCGCGGCTGCGGGGAGAAGGCAGCCGGCACCCGGGGCCGAGCCACGCGGCTGCAGACTGGCTGACTTGGCTGCTAACTCCCCGGGGCAGCGGGCTGCGTCCCTGCCCCGCCGGCGCCGCCCCCAGCCCGTGTCCAGGCTGCCGGCGCCGGGCAGACGCGCGCCCCGCCCGCTCCTTACCCAGCGCTTTCAGGAGCTCGTCGAAGTTCTCGCTGCTCTTCATTTTCCAGGTGCCGGCGAAGTTGGGCATGTCGGAGGCGGCGGGGCGTGCGCGGCGGCGGGGCAGGACGGAGCGACCCGGGCTCTGGCTGCTCTCAGCTCCGGCACCTTGTGAGCGGGGCGGGCTGAAGCGCTGGCTGTGTGAGTCACTTCCCCCCACCTCTCCTCCCGTGGGACTCGGCAGCATCCATCCATCCATCAGCCCGCCCTGCCTTCAGCCAGCTAGCCAGCTCCTGGGGCTCCCCAAAGGGAGACCCCAACTGTCACTCGCCCTGCAGCTGGGAGCCGGCTAGAGATTCACCAGCTATTGAAAGGAGCAAGAGGCAGAGGGGGATCCGCAGAGGAACAGTGCCCAGGATGGACTTTAACTGGGGCATGGTCCAGGGAGGCAGGCAGGGTATAGCCAGAATGACACATTACTTCCTCCAGGGCCAGCTCCTCAGCCTCCCAAAGGGGGAAAGGTCCCTTTAGAATCCTGCAATCTTGCAGGCACATGGGCCAAACACATGCTGGTGTAAGGGGATGAACCTGACCAAATATTTCTGGTCCAGAAAACCTAGACGCGGAAATGGGCCTTGACTCAGAAATGTAGCTAACAAGGAAAGGGTGAAACACACCTCAGAAAAACCCAAAACACCAAACACAAACCAATTTTCCCTGGTTTTTTGTTTCAGTGAGAACTAAAGAAATTCAGTTTCAGTTCAAAACAAACCAACAATTTCTTTTTCCAGATTTTTCAGTTGGTCCCTAAACTGAAAAAATCCATTATTCCCTCCGGTCTAAATAAATACCCATCCCATCCATGAGACTCCATACAATCAAGCATCAGATCACTCTTACTCACCTAGGTTAAGTTAGCCTAGGGTAGTAACAGAAATTAATCCACTACTCACTGCCAAAATGTCTCCCTTTCCCATGTGTCTTCATGCAGTTTTGGAAACGGCAGAGCAAGATCGGAAGAACTGGAAATTATTCCAGCTGCATCAGAAACTGCAGCGCCCATTGCAGAATCACACATTTTGAAAAAGCATCACAACAGGCTATTTCCCATGTATTTGAAAGAGAGATGAGTTTGGTAAAGTGTATCTATACAGTATTCAGGAGATAAGTATTGTCTGAGGTCTTTCATGCTTCCTTCTCCATAGCTGCTGCTTTTAATCCCTCCATTTCCTAGGTATCAGAAGAGCAAAAGAAGATTTCTCTCTCTCATACCAGGCCCAAGCCTGCTCACCTTATAAGTGTAATGGGACTACTCACATGAGTAAAATGTTGCACTGTTGTTGTAACTGTGTTGGTCCAAGGATATTATCGAGAAAAGGTAGGTGAGGTAATATCTTTTATTGGGCCCACTTCTGTTGGTGAAAGAGACAAGCTTTGGAGCTTACACAGAGCCCACACCTGAAGAAGAGTGCTGTGTAAGCTCCAAAGCTTGTCTCTTTCACCAACAGAAGTTGATCCAATAAAAGATATTACCTCACCCACCTTGTCTTATAAGTAAAATGAGCAAGATTTGACTGCATGCTGTTATTTACAGACCTCCTTCCCATAATAATACATTCTAATGATGCAGAAAGGACTCTTGAGTTTGACCCACAACTGTGCCTGATGCAATTTTACTATGCAAACCACTTGGCTGAGCCCGTTTCATAGCACACTCACAGCTACTCTTCCCTTGTTTGGTTGATTCTGGAAAATTCAGAATAATAATTTGGTTATTTGGAGTATTTTAAAGCAAGTGTCCACAACTGGACAAATGTCTAGAAATGGGGAGTCACCAGTCACAGACTGGGCTGATCCTCCAGGCCCTCCGCAGGTGAAACTGATGGGGAACTTTGCCCAAGTAAGGACTGCAGGAGGGGGCTGAATATATGTCTGCATTTGGTCAGTTTTCTACAGATATTTTCCTTCTAGATGTAGTTTCTTCGAAGGGAAATCAATAGAACTAGTTGACGCTTTTTGTCCACAACATTTTTTTTCAAAGAATAATGTGGTGATTTTTTTCCCCAATCAGGATGGAAGTTTGTGTGAGCAATGTCCATTTGTGATTACATTTTTCATCTTCTGTCAAAAACATTTTTTTCCAGTTTTTGGTAACAACCAAGATTTTGGCCAAAACCTGAAAAATGTCAGCATTTTTTTTTTCAATGAAAATGAAAACTGAAGAAAACCATTTTCATTTTTGTCTTCTTTTTGTGAGAGGGGAGGGGGAAGAGACACAAAGCATTTCCAGAGCAGCTCTAGCAGGCAGGTTTTGCCCCTTTGTGGGAAAGGTTGCACAGTCCACTAGGCAATCTAGCAGTTCCCCAGGAACCTGTGCAGGAGAGCCTCCCTCATCCCTTAACTTCAGCACCCTGGCTGCATGGCTCCATTGTAACGTGACACAGCCTTGCATCCAGGATTCAGAATCACACATATGAGAACTCTGAGATAAGTCACATTTCTCACTGTTTGCAGGACTGGGGCCTTAGCTGTCTAAGATAACTGTCACGTGTAGCTCCCACCCAAGCAGATGGGAATCAGCCACATGTATCAGAGAGCAGAAACTGGCCAAGAGATTTTTTTGGGGAAGGGAAGGAGGGAAGAGGCGGCAGAGGGAGTCTTTTTCTTTAGAGGGGAGTTTAGTTTCCATGCCCATTCATTCCTTTGCTGCTGTGCTGAGACTGCCAACAAGGGTTTCAATTGATGCTAGTTGTGAGTGTTCTGGGGATGTGGTACTTGTCTACTAGATAATATACTGAAGCCATCAACCCATGTCATGAAGACCACAAAACAGCCTTGAGAGCGTCATGACTTTTAGAGATTGGAACAGTATTGAAAGAACAAGTGGCTTAGAAGTTAAAGGCTCCATTTTGCATTAGCAACACATGGAGATGTCAATCCTTCTGGATAAATTACACTTTTATGATGGGATAACACAATTTTGGCAATTAATTGATCTTTAAATATTCATGGTAAATAGACCTAATGGCCTGTGATGGGATGTTAGATGGGGTGGGATCTGAGTTACTACAGAAAATTCTTTCCTGGGTATCTGGCTGGTGAATCTTGCCCATATGCTCAGGGTTTAGCTGATCGCCATATTTGGGGTCGGGAAGGAATTTTTCTCCAGGGCAGATTGGAAGAGGCCCTGGAGGTTTTTCGCCTTCCTCTGTAGCATGGAGCACGAGTCAATTGCTGGAGGATTCTCTGCTCCTTGAAGTCTTCAAACCATGATTTGAGGACTTAATAGCTCAGACATAGGTGAGAGGTTTTTCACAGGAGTGAGTGGGTGAGATTCTGTGGCCTGTGTTGTGCACGAGGTTGGACTAGATGATCATAATGGTCCCTTCTGACCTTAGTATCTATGAATCATGCCCAAAGGCTGCTGGGTGCCTATGCATTTATATAGTGTCCTTCATAAAACAAAAGCCCAGATATACGATCTAATCAGCTTTGTCTGGCAATATATACACATTCCAAGGCAAGCATCTCATTTGTACAAAAGGCCCCATTTCCTTGAAGTACTGTACGATGTGGGATCAACAACTCTGTAGAATTAAGCCAAAAGATCCAGACATCCTATGAATTGCCCAGATTTGAGAATGAAGAGGCTTTGTTCATAGCACAGAGGGGGAGACAGGCATCAGCATTTCCAGAGCAAATTTCATCCTCCTCAAATATTCTCCAAGTGGAGGGGACACTGAAATCAAATGCTGCCTGGCATTTTCCCTTGCCTTCTTGCTTTTTGTTTTGCTTTGCTTCTTTCGTGCTTTTTTCCTTTCCCTTTTAATTCCTTTACTTCCTCCCTTTCTCTCTTATTCTCTTTTCTAATCTCCTTCTCCTCACATTCCGCTGTCTTCACTGATTCACTTCAGAGTCAATAGGAGTAGTATTCATGTAAATGAGGGCAGAATGTGGCCCCAAATCTACAAGTACAGTTATTTCATTCTAACAAAATGCCCTTCAAGCAATACAATGCTTTTACCATGTTCGAAAGTCCACAATATGGCTGAGCCTTGCTGAGAAAAATGGTCCTTTGCCTTTTCCTCCCTGTTATTTAGATGCTCCAGAAATTGATCCCATTATGCTGCAGAGTACAAGGAGCGCAGCTTATACTGGCCAAGTTATGCAGTTAGCTATTACTTAAGTTGCAGCAAATTTTATGTATTTTGCATTCAGCTCATGCTAAATAAGGTGTATACACATGGATCTTGATCAGTTTACAAGCCGCCTTGAATATATTTGACAGCTAATGGCTCAGATCCTCAGCTGATGCGAACTGGGGGTAGCTCCAAGGACAATAGTAGAGCTATGCTGACATACAGTTGAGAATATGGCCCATGTACTCTAACCAGGTGCACAGATCCTTACCCTAGCACAGCGTCTATAAGAGGCATTTATCATGCTGGTGTTAAAATGACCCAGATTAAGAAGCAGGTTTATTTTTTTTTTCAATCTATATAGATATATTTCCCCATTAACGTCGTGGAAAATAGCTTTGATTTTCGAAGTGTCTCCTTCAGCAGTTCTTCCCCTTGGCATTTATTTTAGATACCTGAATCCCTAAGGCTGATCTTTCCTTGCAGATGGACCTAATTAATCTTCCCAAAAGTGCCCCTAAGACAAAAGAAAGTAATATATGTACAGATGGGACAAGGTACTCCATCATCCATCCAAATAAGTGACCAATAATGTGACCAAAACTATCCCCCTGTGGTTATTGACCGACCACTGCAAAGTCACATAAGGCTCAGTGGAAACAATAAATTTTATTTACTAAGGTGGTACCAGAAAAAAAGATTGGTCTGAGGGAATATATAATAAATTATTTCGGACATGAATAAATTATACATCTGGAAGGCAAATTGCTGTCGTAAATTTATCTGCCAAATTAATTTACAATGGGGCTCCCAGCGTGACAATAGATGAAATGTAATATAAATGTATGCGGAATAAAAAGCATTTCTGCAGTTCTGCCTTGTATTGTCTATTACACTCTCATTAAAATGTCACTGCATCATTAGTTTTGTGTTTAGCATCAGCTGACAGGATACCCACTGTTCCCTGAGCTAAAACACTGGAGAGATTCCCTCCACCCCCAATGTAATTCTTATTGCAGCAAGGTGGATGGATCCCTGCACTGCTAGAGCTTGAACGGTAAAAAGTCCATCAGTTTAAAATACTATTATAAGCCTACACTATGAATGGAAAAATAAATGTGATTATTTACACTCATGGCTATGATCTTCCCAGTATTCTCCCCATGTCACCTCCTCCCCCAACAGGAATGCAGTTGACCCCTATTCTCTCCCAAAGTCAGGCCTCAAACTGGCCACCTGCTCCTTCTGTCTCCTCCCTTTCCTGCCAGGGGAATACAATGAAATTGCATATGTTTTTATAAAATAAAATACAATGTACTTCCCTTACTATATTATGTCTTTCAACCTTAAGAACAGGGACCCTGATTCTCTTCTCACTTGGTGCTCAGTCTCACAAGAGCCTGAGCATTCCAGCCCTGATCCAGCAAAGCACTTAAGCACATGCTTAACTTTAAGCATGAATTGTCCCAGGGAGCTGCTCATGCACTTATGTGCTTTGCTGGATCAGCACCAGAGTAAATCAGTTGAAGGCAATTGATTTACAGTAGTGTAAAACAAGTGAGAGGAAAATCAGGACCAGTCCCCTTCCCAGACTAGCAATTTGCAGGAGTCTTTCCATGAAGTTCACAATCTAGGAGAAACAACTACAAATTGCTGAGTTGCTTTGGAGAGGGAGCTGATGCAGAGTCATAGTAATATATGACCAACATCTAATAATTTTTAGCAGGAATCCTGTTTAACAAACATGCACAGAAAACCACTGAGACCATAGACTGCTGGGCTCCAAAGGAGCTGTTTCTCTGTCTGTCTATCAGGCCAACAATCCTTGGGTTAAACAAAGCAAAAGTTAACAAGGCAGAATAGAATGATTTTGAAGGAGCATTTACAGTCTGTCAGTTTTAAAAGATGATTTTGTAAGACTAAGGAAACCTATTTACATAATTAAATAGAGCTGTTATGGTCTGCTGGGTAAATAATGTGCTTAAAAAACGGGAGGGGGTGGTTAGTGAATTTCAGAGTCCAAGACAGTAAAGGGCTGATAGCACTGGTTAGAGCTAGCTTAACGCTTGCAGGCATAGTACAAGCTTCCTCTGCCAGCTCTCTTCATGCACATCGGCACGGAGATGCAGCACCGCTGCTCTTCCAGTACTGCCAGAGCCTTCCAGGGGGCAGCCAGAATACCAGCGCTGAGTTGGGTGTCCTGGAGTTAGAGGTTGGGTTGGTTAGCATGAACAAAGACACCGACCTCTAAGGGCTACGGGCTTGTTGTAGGGGAGCATGTGGGGGAGCAGAATTCTGTGGAACTGCGGAGATATTTCATTTAGTCAAACTGCTGATGCAGAACCATAATTATTGCTTTATGACCAACATCTAAATAAAGATTTTCAGTAGACAGCCCTTTTAAAGCTTATGTCAGTAGACCACTGAGATCAGACTCACCGGGTTCCAAATGAGCTGTTTCTGTCTATCTGGCCAACAAAGGAAGCTGAAGTGCTACTTGTAAGTGCGCCCCCATACTTGTAAGTGCGCCTCCAGCCCACAAAGGAAAGAGCCTCCCTTCCCATATCCTTATTCAGGAATGGCTGGAGGGTGAAAGTCATCCCTGTAGAGAACCAGCACAAGGCTTGTTCACCACTTATTGGGGTTAGGTGGGTCTGAAGTGGTGCATGTGCTGACTGTCTACCCAGTGGTGAATTTCTCCCTAGATGAATACCTAGGCCATGCAGCATGCCGGAGAGTCCATAAAACATAGATTTCACCAGACCATCAGATGAGTCTCTATTCTCCAAATCTGTCCCCCATCACACCCCTAACTCAAGGAAGCCCCATGAAAGACTCTGCATGATACTGACATAAGCTTCTAGGAAATAAAATAAATCCATATCTGAGCTGGATAAACTGCTGCAGAAGTGTCTAATGGCCAGTGGCCAAGTGGCTGTTCCCCAATCAGAGGTCTTTTAATAAATACATAGTCAAGTGTTTTTAAATAGAAACCTGGTTGTGTGTCCTTGAGTCAGAGGAGCTGGAGATATACAACGAATTAGCCCTTGAAAACCATCCCTTTCCTTTGGGCAAAGTGCAGTGAATTCACTGAGTGATCTCACGTAAGTCATCTGATATCATCACTGTGGGTAACTTACCTTATATGATCCTGGAGGAAGTGAGACTTCCTGCTTTGGGTGTTTATAGAACCCTGAGCTAAGGCTGTGGCATTGAGATTTCTGTCTATGGGCACCAAGACAGAAAAAAGTGGGATTTTTTTTTGTAATGGTGATAACTGTTACAATAGAAAGTAGAGATTTTTACATTTCGAGGTTTCTATGGAGTCACCTCACTTCCCATTTGACTTCATCTGTCTTACTCAGAACAAACAGTTGAACAAATAGCATTACTAAAACTGGAGCTGTCAATGTAAGAATGATCAAACCATGTCAACTTCTCTCTGAAGAGGCCCCATATCTGTTAAGATTCACTTGCCCAAGAAGATGGATACAAATTTACTGACTTTCTTAGTTACTGGAACTCTCAAAAGATCTTGGTCTCCACAGATGAAAGGATCACATGACTTCTTCTAGCAGACCAAAAAAGAGTGAGAACCCAAAGGAAGATACCCTTGCTTCAGTAATGGAGTCAGTGGAAAGACTCCAACTGGCTTCAATGGGACCTGAGGGAGGCTGTGAATCTACAGAGGCCCAAACCATTTGCACAAACCTAGAAGGTTTTCCTTTTCCACCTGTTCCTTGCTGTGAATATACCAGATTTAAAAGCTTCACACTACCACTGAGAGACCAAGAGAAAATGTTTGTTTTTAATTTCCAGACAATATTGAGTACTTTGGCATTCCATATAAATTGGAACCGATAAACAGGAATCCCATCCTTTAATTTAATTTACAGAGTTATAAATGCTCCTTAGAACACTGCTCATCATCCTAACTCAAAGCACTAATAAGTTTAAGATGTAAGGACCCAATCCTCAGCTCGTATAAATTAGTGTAGCTCTGCCAAATTCAAGGGAACTATTCTGATTTATACCGGCTGAGGATACAGCCCTAGGTATCTCCAGGTTGGTGGTGTCCTGACTCCTATTCACTCTTCTCCATCTTTGCATTGCCATGATTTCATGATTGCTCAGAAAATGGCCTGGAGAAAAACAGCTCCTTCCACTGTTAACTCTCTGACCTTCTAAACTAACATCCTTTCCTCTTTCTATTAGGAAAAGTTTCTGGGTCTTATTAACTAAACAGACTGAGTGACCATTTCCAACTGAAATCAGAGTCTCCAACAAGGAAGTCATGGTTTCCCAAGCTTCCTTCCCTCAGTACTGGGTTGGCAGATTTCAGATTGAAATAGAATAAGGCAGCATTCTTTGTTTAACAGTTATCTTGATGCTCTCCAGATAATGCAAGCCACTTCCTTGTCTCTTGGTTTTGAAGAGCCATTCTTAAAGGCCCAAATGATTATGGCCACAAGTTTCAAGCGTGGATGCCTAAAGTTACTTAACAAAAGCCTACAGTTAGGCACCTAAATGAAAGGGGACCAATTTTTAAAAGGTACTGAACACCTGTAGCTCCCTTGGATGTAAGCAGAAGTTAAGGATGCTCAGCACCTCTGAAAAAATCAGACCACTTTTATTTAGGAGTCTACCTTTACAGTTAGGTGACTAATTTTAGGCACTCAAGTTTGAAAATTTTGGCCAAGATCTCCAGCCAAGATTTTAAAAAGTAGGACCCTAAAATCAGGCTCCTAAATCCATAGTTTGAAACCTGCCTGATTTTCAAAGGTGCTGAACATCCAGCAAATCCACCTCTAACTGTAAACACTTATTTTCAAAAAACCTTGGCCCTCATCAGTGGTGCCAATTAGGGGAGGGCAAATGCCCCTCTTTCCCCCAAGGTTTCTGCACTTGCTCAAAGTTCCACAGGCCTTAGAGTTGGGTGGCAGGGGGTGTGGGGTGAGAGATTACTTTTAAGCAGCAGTCCCATACTGAATTGATATGGCTGCTGCCAAAGTGGTCCATATCACTGTATGGTTACACCACCACTGAAATCTGACCCAGTTGCCCCTCTGTACAGGGTTCCCGCAGGGGGATGATTGGAATTATCTCTTCCCTCCCCCGCTCCCACTCCAAGAAATATCTGAATTGGCACCACTGGCCCTCAGTTTTAGCTAAGGGATCACAAAGACCCAACAAGTCAAATCAGAATAGGGACTTTTGCCTTACATACCCTAGAACAGCAGAACACTCCATCCAAGACAAGGGAACACACTAAGGGTTTTTCATCCCCCATAGAACAGTACACCTATATTCTGAAACTCAGGCAGGATGGAAGCCACACTCCAAAGAGGGCCTCATTTTTATCAAAAGCCCCTTCCTCAGAAGAATCCACCCAAAGTTTAAGTACTGCATTATTCATATCTCAATCCATCCTATTTCAAAATGCCCCTGGACCACTTTCATTGTAAAGGTTTCAGAGTACCAGCCGTGTTAGTCTGTATTCGCAAAAAGAAAAGGAGTACTTGTGGCACCTTAGAGACTAACCAATTTATTTGAGCATAAGCTTTCGTGAGCTACAGCTCACTTCATGGGATGCATACTGTGGAAAGTGTAGAAGATCTTTTATACACACAAAGCATGAAAAAATACCTCCCCCACCCCACTCTCCTGCTGGCAATAGCTTATCTAAAGTGACCACTCTCTTTACAATGTGTATGATAATCAAGGTGGGCCATTTCCAGCACAAATCCAGGGTTTAACAAGAACGTCTGGGGGGGGGGGGGGGAGTTGTGTGTGTGTGTGAGGGGGGTGAGAAAACCTGGATTTGTGCTGGAAATGGCCCAACTTGATTATCATATACATTGTAAAGAGAGTGATCACTTTAGACAAGCTATTGCCAGCAGGAGATTGGGGGGGGGGAGGTATTTTTTCATGCTTTGTGTGTATAAAAGATCTTCTACACTTTCCACAGTATGCATCCGATGAAGTGAGCTGTAGCTCATGAAAGCTTATGCTCAAATAAACTGGTTAGTCTCTAAGGTGCCACAAGTACTCCTTTTCTTTTTTCATTGTAAAGTGCATCTTTTGTAGGTGACTGACTTTCTTAATTATTGGAACTCTCAAAAGATCTTTGTCTCCACAGACAAAAGGATCACATGACTTCTTCCAGCTGACCAGAAAAAGAGAGTGAGAACCCAAAGGAAGATATCTTTGCTTAGGTAATGGAGTCAGTGGAAAGACTCCAACTGACTTCAATGGGAGCTGAAGGAGGCTGTGAATCTACAGTGGCGCAAACCACTTTCATGGGAGAGTGAAGAGAAACTAGTAATGTGCAATTTCAATGGGTAAGTAAAATCTATTAGGTAAAGACATCAGCTCTAGCCGTAGGAAGATGTGAGATTTTGTATTGACTCTGGGAGGGTATTTGCAACACAACTGGAGAGAACCACATGAGAAGACTAAGTGGTTATTTTACTGTAATGCTGTAATTGTACTGTAATCAGAACTAGCAGGAAAATGGATTTTCCATCCCATGAAAAATTTCACTGGAGATGGAAAAGCCAAAATTTCAGCATACACTAAATGAAATTCAGAAAAAAAAAATCGTTTGGAGTTGTTTTTAAAAGTGTTTAAATAAAATTAAATTTCAAAACCAAAAATCATTTAGAAACAACAACAAAAAATCAAAAAATTTTCTCCAGTTTTTTTAAAACGAATCTGCGCTGATATGATTTCACAAGAAATTTCTGGAGCTTCCCAGACCATGCAACAGAGTCTGCTCCTCTGGTCATAGAATCAAGGCAATGTGAATGTTGTATAGGATAGACTGTTTGATTGTTTAGTACATTTACTATCTTGTTTGTGGCTTTAGAAATCAATTTTAAAAGAGGAATCTGAATAATCTGAACATTTTAAAAGCCAAATCCCTTCTTTACCAGAGAATAATAGTTAAATACTGTTGTACATCAATCAAGCATACTTCCACACAAAGGACACTTTTGGCCTATCGACAGATACAGTGTTAACCCTAAATTGCTGTTTCTTATTCACATTAGAGTCTCATCCAGGGGCCCAGTCAGGATCAGGGCCCTTTTGTGCTAGGTGCTATACAAACATCGCTCTGCCATTTTGCATCCACAAATAATAGCAAGTACTATTTTGTCAGCACAAGCAAATCCATGTACACATCTAAAACTAATTGCACCTGCCTCTGTCTTCTCCATACCCTCCTTTGCATCTGTGACAGTTTGGGGATAGGTCTGTGCCAAATTAGGAATTCCATTTTGTTTTATGAACACCATTTATGACCTTCCTTGTGATTAGAGCATCAGTTTTGTAGCAGAGACTTGACTATGTGGATCCACTGTCCGAGAAGCTGTGACCGAGCAATCAAGGGTCATCAGCATTGAATGGTTCTTTCCTACTGGAACAATAGGGGTTCCCCTAGCAGTGCTATTGATTTTGAATGGACTCGCTCTACATAGAAACCTGTCTCTGAAGGGGGGTGGCGGAGTGTTGGAATCCCCCAGTCAGAGCACATGGCTGGGAGACATGCAGTGGCCCAGATTGACTAAAAGAGAGACTTTAATTTAAGGAGGCTGCTTCTTAGAGGACAGGAGGAACTCATTCTACCTCCAGAAGCAAGATGGCCAAGCCAAGAAGGACAGAAGGGCTGCCTGGTCTAAGGACTTGGCCCAAACCACAGATGCACAGGTATGACAACAGCAGATCCAGGGGGTTGCATTCAGGAGCTTCTTGTTTTCCACAGATCTGTAATTCTCTTGTGCTTTTTAAAGAGTCAAGTATTTGTGAATAAAAAGTTGTTTTGATAAGCCTGTGTTCCTTGCTTTATTGCCAGTTTTCTAGTTACACCCTTCAGGGACAGAGCTCCCACATCCAGGTGGATTCTCGGGGAAACATGTCTAAGCAATTTGGGGTTTGGGAGGGCTGTGGTATTGGTTCTGGGCTCTAGGTGCAGAGTGCAGGGCCTCACTACCCAAGAAGGGTGTCAGACACAGGGTCTGCACCTGGAAGTGTGCTTGGGAAGCCCAGACTAGGAACAGTGACCAGTCACTGCCCAGACCCAGGGGGTTTAGAACCACGTGGGAGCCAGCTGTTGGATCCACTCACAACAGATTGGTGTCCATCCAGAGAGTGGGATTGGGCCAGGCTGTGAAAACACCCAGAATTATTTTTGACCACTGTTGTTCATGGGAGAAGTCTGCTGGCACAAAAGTGAACCCCATACCTGCCTTGTGTGAAAATGGAACTAGCCCTAATAGCATTCCACAAACAAGGCTTGCCCCTGGGAAGCTGGTTGGCTGAACATCACATCCCAATACTGAACATTTGCATTGGCTAATTATAACTATTCCTGCCTACTGAAAAATATACAATCCACAATTACTGTCAGGGTGACTTGTAAACATACAAACTCCTCATGACTCACTATTAGATTGGATTTGCATTACACTGATATAGTCGTCGCTTCAGACAACTGTGCCTTCGGCTACAATAGGACAGTTTGTACTTTTCACAATAACCTCCAAGGCATTCCCTGTATTAATATTCTAATGATTGTGGCAAGCAGGTTTACTGCTGGCCAAAGGTTCAGAATTCTGTCCTTTTTTAACAGTTATAAAGGACCTGATTCTGCCTCATCTGGAGTAGCACCTTACTCTGTGGGTAGTCACACTGATTGGAGTCAAGGGGACTAGCACACAGTAAGGTCCTACCCAATGTGAGTGAGAGCAGAAAAACAGAGTCCAATATGACTGAAATGAGACACAGTTCCAAGTGAACTGGCACACACGTTGCATGGAGTTCCTGACCTTGGAGGAGGCAAGGAAAGGGTGCAGGTACAATGGCAAGCATCTGATGTGGCATGTTGGATCTCCAACATTTTGGGAGGTGGAGGCAACCAACACAACTAAGTACCTAGTGGCATTTCTTCCAGCAAGCATTTTTATGTCAGGAGAAAGTGTACTACCATGGTGGAATTCAGACGGATTGAAATGGAAGGAAAGGAAAGGTAAGAAGGAGAGGAGAGAAGAGGAGAGGAGAGGAGAGGAGAGGAGTGAGGGGGCAGAATGGAGGGAAGAGGGACATGCTGAAAGGGAAAGGTTAGACAGCTGAAGATCCAAGTAAAGCCTGCACCCAACTAGTACCAATGGAATCACTCGAAGTTAATGACTGTGCTCAGCACATTTGAGTGGGAGTCGGGGTGCTCAGCACCTGGCAGGATTTGTGACTAATGATTTGGCTTGGGTCTTGCATTATAAAAAGACTGATCATTGCACCAATAAGTCAGCCATGGTCTAGCAATTCTGAATGTGTATACAACATGGAATGTAAACAGTGTATAAAGCTACCTGGGGCGTCACCATGGATTTAAGTGTATTATAGGTCTGAATATTGTACTTAAAAGACTGTTTGCAGCTGCTGTAGTGGTCCAATAGCAGAGCAGCAGATGCACATCAACACCCAGGTTTGAGAATAGATTCAAACCTTTCATTTCCTGGCCCTGAACACTGACAGCAACAGAAAAGGGAAGGTCATTTAATCTTGATATGGCAGCTTGCTATGAAGCAACTCTGCTTGACTGACTCTTTGTAGTCTCTAGACATCATGTGGCGTGGTAGCAGGTGATAAGTCAGACAGGCTTTGTGTGTGTGTGTAGAAAGAGTGTGAAAGTGTTGGAAACAATTGTTGTACAATGCCATCTAGCCTACAAACTTTCCTATTGGAGCAATTTTTGAATCTGTGTTATTTTTCCTCAGTCCTACTCTCTCATTCTCAATATTTAGATTTTTATAAAAATAATATAAATAGAACCTGATCTCTTATTCTGAATCATAAAGATTGTTGCTATTATAAGGATCTAGTGTTTAATTTCTTATTTCAATTTTGTGTTCATATTAAAATGCTACACTTTAAAGGGCACCATCAATTAAAAAAAAAATCACACTCCTATCTGATTTTTAGTTATCAAGTAAGTAAACACTTATTACTGTAACTGAAAGGAGTTGGAGAAAAAAATATTCTTCTGATATTTTTACAGTTTTACTCTGTGCATTTTACTCTATGGTCAATTTAATAGTTTCTCCTAGCTTGTCCTTTAGGCCCCAATCCTGCAATTAGATTGGTATGAGCAGACCCTGGCTATTGGGTGGAGACCCAATGACTTTAGTGGGACTCTGCATGGGCACAAGGGTCACTCACAGGGATCCATTTGCATGATCATGGCCTCAATTATTCAGCTTCTTCCACTGCGTCTTTCACTCAATAGTGGTGGGAGAAAACCAATTAGGAAAATGTGATTGTGAAACCACAAAAACAGTGGCAGGGAGGCCCCAGGACAAGTGAAGCATCTGAAACGGTTTTAACTCATTTAAATAAATTGATATGGTTTCAAACCAACGATGTCTCTTTATTATACATATTCAAGAGGATGCTATTTGCAGAGAAAATTATCAACACAAAAATCTTACTTTTACAGTAGGTGCTAGACTCTGAATTTGATAGAGAGGAGGGGGGCATTTGGAAACAGAATTTCAGAAATAAGTATAATTCCATCATCCCTGCAGAAGGCATGTTGACAGAATGAGCCTTGGGTCAGATAGGAGAAGAAAATAAAAAAAGACAGGGACTATTCCATTTTAATATCGCCAAATGCCAGCGGCACAAAATACTTGAGATGTAATATGTCAAAAATGAATTTTTCACCTCATATACTAGTCTGTTTTGCTTTTCTAGGAAGCCATTGATTCTTTTTTTTTTTTTGGAACAGTATTACCAAGATCAGCTCATTTCAGACAGATGTGCCACTGCATCAGTATCTACTAAATTTCTCCATCATAAAATACAGGTGGAAATCTTCATCCACAAAATTCTCTGTCTCTCGAATTTTCTCTTTTCCCTGATTTACACAATCATGTAATCCCAGGTGGAATAATAACAAATTTCCCATGTAACTGTGATTTGCTTGATAAAGCAGCATTCATATTTCCAACAATTTATTTGAATGTCATGAAAACTGGCCAACTTTACATCATTTCCAGTAAGTGCATATCAAATTTCATAAAATACAAATCAAATAAATATATTTTTCCACCAATTTAAGAAGGCAGCCATTAGTGAATGAACTTCTAACACAGCCAGAATGGGGGAATATTCTTAAAGGACAAAAATCAGAATGAGTGGGTAGTTATTTACCTATAGCCTTTCAACAGAGTCCAAGAACATGAGCCTTTTTGCACCACAGATTCTACATGCACAGGTCTTTCACCCCACGTTACTAGAAAGCTAACTCTTCAAGAACCACAATTATAAGTAAACTTTAATGATCTATCATCTTTACACACTATCTTCTCCACACAAGCCGATGTTGAAAGTCTAATATAGATAGTACCAACAGAAACAGATCTTCATCAAAACCAAATGTGCAAACAATAAGAACAAAAACTAGCACAGCTCTCTCTTACCATGCAGAGATTCAGAACAATGCATTTCAGCTGCTACTCTAGAAAGATCCCAAATCATGGATTCTATGGAATTTTTTTTGTTCAGTAAAACTGCTACTTTCAATCATCTCTCAACATTTGTTTGCTTCGCTGGGGCCACAATGATTGCTTCTAATTCACTTAATTGCACTTAAGTGCTCATTTTTTGAAACTGCTCTATCATTATCATGAACAACTACTACTAGCAACTGCAAATAGGGTATCGCTGGGGTAAGGTGGAAAGAGGAGAGAACAAAGAATAATAAAACCAGTGTACAGGTCCAACAATACTCCACTTAGTTCTCTCTAGATCTGGCTTTGAATGTACAATGAAGCAGCTACAGAGAAATATTGCAATTCTCTCTAAACATAATCAAATAAACTCAAATATAATTTGTCTACCTGATAATTTTCTGAACCAAGTTATTAGGAAACAGGAGGAAATCGATATGTTAGTAGTCAAGACTTCTATCCACTGGCTCTTTCCAATACACTTGATTCATAGCAGATGTTAATAAGTCGACACGTCTGTTCCTGTTACTTTGTTCTGAAAGAGTAGACTGGGCTGAGAACAGTCCCACTGAAGTCATCTGGAGAGGATTTTTAAATATAATAATAGAGGGTGAGATTCTCCCACCCATACTGACAGTGGATAGTAAATACCCAGTTCCTCAAGTATTCCCATTGAAATCAACAGGACTACTTGAGGACTAATGTACTACTTTATGTGATTAAGAGAGGTAGAATCTTGCACAGAATTATTACTTACTAATTATTATTATTTGTATTATCATAAGGCCTGTGAGCCCCAGTCGTGAACAGGACCCCATTGTACTAGATGCTGTACAAACACAGAAGCAAAAGATGGTCCCTGGCCCAAAGAGCTCACAAGTATAAGACAAGAGACAGATACAGACAGATAGATGGGGGAATGCAAGGAAACAATAAGACAATACTGGTCACTACGATGGCTACGTACTGTTATTATTAAAGGGATTGAATACTGCAAGACATTAAAAGAGTCAGAGCAGGTAAACAGAGAGAAAAGCCATTTGAAATCATGAAAAGTCCAAAGACAATTACACAATGAGCTGAATATTAAAGGAAACAGTAGACACAAAGGAAATACAGGGAAAATCTTTCACCCATACACAGGGGAGTTAGTGGAAGGGATGAGGTAAAAACAAATACTGAAGTAGAGGATTGTTCACAAGAGCTAAACAGCTATTTAAGAGCAAACAATGTATTACTGTATATAGCCATTAGTTAGGTACCTAGATCAAACTCATGAGCTTCCTTTCAGCCAAAAATGGTTCTTTCTTCCTAGATATGCTATGATTATACCTGGCACTTGTTGATAATGTGTATAGTCAATTGGTTGACCACACTCTGGTTCATTATGAAACATATTCAGAAGACCAAATAATGTCAGCCAGGTTTATTAATATGTACAGGAAAAGAGGTTCTAAACAATGCTAGTCTCCAAGGAGCTGTCCCATGCAGTGGTTACATTCACTGTTCGCAGGTGAGTGCCTCAAGTTATACACTTTAGCTAGTATTATTTATATGATGATTCTTGTTAGGGAATTCCTTTCTTCCTTCTCTTTGGTCTGGATATTAGCATGGCAGGTACTGGTCCAGGAAGGTACTTCCTAGCTTGTAGTAAGACACAGAAGAAATCTATCTTGATGTTGACAAGTTTCCTCTCTGCTTATGCCAAATGATTACTTCAGCAAATGCAAGGAGTTATGGGATACTTAGCATAAGTGAACAGGATTACGGTATAGGCCAGTTTATGCTATATCATGATTATAGTATTTGTGCTTAATGTTACTGGTCCTTAATACATACTAATTTTATATATATAGCAGATAATATATATTATTAATATGATATATTTATATACTAGCCAGCATATATTAGTCAACACATTTATGAATCCAGTTGTGCACTCTCTAGTCTGGGAAGACACCTGCTAAAGCAAATGAGAATTTTGTGTAGAGTCCTGATCCTCTGACTGTATCAACCCACATGAATCCCATTGATTTCCACAGAATTAGGTTTTTTGTTAGAGGATCCCTTTCAGGATCAGTGCCGAAGTAATGGGGTACAGGATAGGCCCATGATCACACTTTCTGGCACAACATCTACATGAGATCTGTACGTAAATACTATTTTCCCCTTTTTACACATAGGAAAATTGGTGCACTCAGAAAGTAAGGCAAAAATTTTCCAACCTGCGTGCCTAAAGTTAGGCTCTTTAGTCCTTAGGTAGGCCCTAAATGAAAGTGCCCTGATTTTCAGAATGCTCAGCACTTGCAAATACCCTTGATATAGGGGAATGCAGTGCCTTATAGATGATGCTCTGCACCTTTCAGCATCAGGCCCTAAAAAATTACACATGGCAGCTCGTCCTCCAATTGCCATTACCTAACGAGCTAGCACCTCTGCATATATAAACCTCACATCATATGCTTACAGCCCTTACCTGAAAAGAACAAAAGATAGTGTGGTGCTAATCACCACATCTGCTACTGAAAACAGTCGTATGTAAAACAGATTGTAAATATATGGTGCACATTTTCTATACTCAAAGCAAAAGGAAGAGAAGTTGATAGGCAGGCATTGCTATAGGGGTAGAGTTAAGATTATTTTGGTGGATCATCTGAAGTACAACTTTAATTCAGCATTCCTGAGTTTCCAATATTTGTAAGGGGGGGGGATAATTCCATCATTGTTGAAAGGTAACATGCACCCAAACCGCAAATAATGTGGATGCAACCTTAACTTCACCTTAAGAATATATTACAATAATATTAATATTTTAAACATCTTAACCTTAAAATAAATAGCTCTCTGATTAGATCTCATTACATGGTAGATCTGTCTTGTTGGGTTGAGTCATGGCACTACTATGTTGGGATTGCTTCTGAGACTTTATTTTACTCGGCTTTCCAAGAACAGTTTGATTCCAAACTTCATCATGCAGGTATTTTTATTTGGCATACAGCAATGCTATGCTGAACTGATTAGACTTAAATGCAGGGCGTAGATGCAGGATACATTACAGATCTAAAGTTACACAGAAATCCTCTCCCTTTACATACATTTACACATCATATTGCATTCTACATTTTAGGACTGACTTGATTACTTTATAGGAACCAATCCCTGTACAGCATACTCTGTCTATGCACTGTCCGTGTTTGACTTACTCTTTACTTCATTTTTACGTTTCCGACTTATTTTGTCCATTTTATCTTGTTCTTTGTAAAAGGTTTTCTGGGTGTTAGTTCAAAGACATTCTGTCTTTTAGTTCACTGACCCATTTACCTAGTTAGCACAAACATTTTGTTTTCAGTCTGTTAATCTATTTATCTCCTTAATCCTGTCTTTTAAAATATAAAGCCTCCCCCATGTTTAAATTATTCATGTCAAGCCAGGCCTACATGTCTCAATTACTGCATATAGAATATGGAATTCATTTTCCCCAGAGGAAGGTGTACCATGGCCATTCCACTTAGGGCAGGGTTATGATTGGTTCTTGCCTGGGCCCACAGGGTGTAGGGGACAGAAGTTTCCTGGTCTTGCCTGTCCTGCCCAAAGGCAGGGCACAATAACAGTCCCACTGAGCAGGAAGTGCTCACCACTTTGTCCCTTGACAAGCAAATTGCCTGAAAGGGATTGGAGAGGATCAGGAAAGATGGGAGGCCATGACTCCAACACCCTCTATACCAGCTTGTGGAGTGGGGGAAGTGTACCAGGACAGCAATCTGCACCATCCTAATGGATGGCAGAGAGTACACTCCTTCCCCACCCCCTCGCTATGTGTACAAAGCATCGAAAAGATATTTTTCTTGAGGCACAATCTCTGTGTGTGCTCTCTGAGGTGGTGCTGCTACACCTTGCTCCCTATACAGGACTCTCTGCAAATTGCACAATCCAGCCCCCACCATAGATGAAAAGGAGAAGAAGAAAGGGTAATGTGGTAGCACGGAAGACAATCCAAATGAAGAGGTTGTATGTGCTTTCCATTGCGTGTAACAGTCTGAGAAGATTTGGATCCCCACATGGAAAGGGTATTTTTCCCACCCTATCACAGTGCATCTCAGATCCCTACCCATCTCCCCACTTTGCTTGTTGACTGCCTTGCAGATCCTACTTACAAGTCAAAACACTGTCCAATTATCTTTCCAGCATTTTGCTGAGAAGTCGCATTTGGAAAGATACAAGAATACATTTTCCAAGAGATTTAATTCCTTTAAGGGAAGAGCCTCCTTTTGCCACTCGATGGAGAGAACTGTCACATTGGATTTCATTACAGAGACTTAATACAACATGACTTTATAAGGCAGAAGAAAATAACCCAATCCATTTGAAAAACAACTTGGTCAGATACCCACACGAAACACAGGAAAAAGGTTTGCAATTCAAAACAGAACATCTTTGCTTGACAAGATTAGATTTTCTTTATGTGGATACAAGCTGTAAAATAAATATTCAGACTCACATTCTTTCCATTAACAATTGACTTTCACATATTTTCTCCAGCAGAGAATCTGGTCCTCAGATCCAACATCTTGGTCACTACAACTGATAAGGCCAAATCCTGAAGTGTATACTCAGTTTTTATTTGGTCTTTACCCAGGCAAGACTTTCCACTGAAGTGAATAAGAAAGGACTTCAGAATTTACCCCATTGTTAGGGGCAACTTTGACTGCAGTTGCCTTAATATATTTTCATTAACAAAAGTAATTAATCTAGGAACTGCACCTACTGGACCAGACTCTCATTTACACCATTCTCAATCCTGAGTAACTCCAGGGATGTGAGAGAAGAATTTGGCCTCCTGTGTGTTGCACAGAAGAGTCCTTTGCAACTGCAGATTACATGGGGAAGTGGTTGGGAATGCTGAAGGCAATGTACTTCCACAGTGGAACTAGACAAGGCTCACACTGCACAAGGGAGGAGTAGTAGGCTGTTTGCTGCTCCTGTACTTCTAGGACCTGGAGGTAGATGAATATGGGCTAGCTATACAGGACTCAAGGTCCTAAGCATATGTCAGGCAAGCCCCCTTTGTGCGTTAGCACCTGTGGAAGTATAACATTGTATAAGGGGACATGCTGGATACATTGTATATGAGAGGGCATGCCAAAACATGTTACAAAGTATCTGAGGGAGCACACATAGGGACAGTTAGCTTTTGAATGGAGAAGCAATTAAGATAGAGCCAGCACGTCTAAGAAGCAGGCATCAGAATGGAAGGTGTGAAGGGCAATTAGTTAAGTTAACTGGAAGCTGTTAAAGGAGATTGTTAAGGGTGGCAGGTAATTGAAGATATGTGACTGGTCTCAGGGATCTCGAAGGGTGGTGACTAAAATCTTTTTCTTCTTTTGTCTGTAACTTCTCTGTAACTTGTTCTCCAAAAAACTGTATAAATTAAGAGACACAAGCCCCACTCGGGAGGCTCACTTCTAAATGTATTAGCAGAGCAGCTTTGCTAATAAAACAGAGTGGTCTGATAAATTGTGAGTCTGAGTCAAACTTTGACACACCTTAACCTCAGAGCAAAGCCCTTCTACTGGGGCCCTGCTCCATTTCTCAGGAGAAGACCAGATATAAAAAGTAGCATAAGGAAATGAGAATTGACTGGTGTTTATTTTTTATGTTGGGAAATCTTTCATTTTTTTTTTATTTTAAATCATTCCAATTCTAAACATGTGTTGGAAAAGCTGCTTTTCAAAATCTAAAGCTGCTGCACAAACCAAAGCTTACATGCCAGTTGTTGAACCATCAAGCTGCTAGGGTTGCATTTTCCATTCCCTCTTCTAATGTACGACAGGGCACCTTTAACGCACCGAAATATAACAAATCATGTCTAAGAGCCAAACAGCCAAACCTTGTTGCCCTAAATCAAAACTCCAAACGACTTCAGTGGGAGGCTCTCCTGAGCAGGGCTGGCAAAATCTGGTCCTATGTAAACTGCCAGCAATCCATAGTCATTTATGGCAAGTTCAGTAAAACCTCATTCCACATGGAGTACAGCCAGGCATGTCCCCTCAAATTGACTCTTCAGGGCTTGAGCAATCTTCTGCACTGAGAAACATGGATGTAGCTTTTATTAACTTCAGCTCTTGTTATTAAAGCCCAGATCCAGCAAAGCACTTGGACACATGCTTAATAATCCCACTGACTTCAATGGGGCTACGCACATAGTTAGCACATTTTTAAGTGCTTTGCTGGATCAGGCCAACTCCTCTACATGCAGGTGTGCTAGTTTTTTCTGATAGTTTAAAAAGACAAAGCAAAAACACAACCAACCAACCCTACTTAATTCCAGCATGCTCTTAATTTGAACGTCAGATAGTGACTGGTTCCTTTGCAAAAATCCCCACCTAGAATATTTGTCCTGGACTCTACTTCTCTTTCCATTGTTTTCATATGAACACGTGTGCGTCAGAAATAGCAGCTCTCTCTTTTCTAACACTCTATGGATATTGGCAAAAATAAGACCCTTATTTCTCCAATATAGTAGCAATAGTGGAAGCTGTATTGTAACTGGGCTTCAACATTTTCCCCTCCATGTTGCCTAACTTTGCTCTGGTAGTTAAGTGGCTACAGTATAGCTTCCACGATTGCTACCACTGGTGGAGTTGCACCAGTGTTGAAATATGTGGTTGGGGTTTCCATAGTATAGACAAAGGCTCTTCCCAAATTCATCCGACGATGTCACTTCAGGGATTGAGACATCTCTGTTATTTCCCTGGCAAAAGAGGCATCTCAAACACTGCGCTGATACATCACAGGGGTGAAATTCAATCTGTGCAGTAAGGCTATGTCTATACAGTACTGCAATAAAAGACCGGCAGTGCCAAGTCTCAGAGCCTGGGTCTATTGATGGGCTTGTGGGGCTCTGGCAGTTGGTCTAGAAATAGCAGTGTAGACATTCTGGCTCAGGCTGGAGCCAGGCTCAAATCCTAGCAAGAACGGAGGGTCTCGGCGCCTGGGCTCCAGCCTGAGTGGGAACATCTACACTGCTATTTTTAGCCCCACACTCCAAGCCCAGAAAGATTGAGTCAGTTGACCCAGCCTCTGAGACTCGGCACTGTGGGTTTTCTTTGCAGTGTAGATGCACCTAGAGGGGCCAGCACAAGGGTTATGCACACCTTAAGCTCTGTTTTGAATGTTTAAGTGGGACTTAGGTGGTGCCTAGGACTTGCCCTGGCCCCTCTGCAAATCAACGAATTTCACTCCAAGCAGTTAATTAGACAGAAAGCAGCTTCTGTCTGAAGACTAATGTCTTGGGTATGGGACCAATCCTGCATTCTTCATCAGACACAGCTCCTAGTCTACTCACTGAGAGATTTGCAAATGTAAGGAGTGTAGTATCAGGCCCCCTATCAGTAAAGGTAGTAAGGGAAGTAGGGAATGAACTAAGGCTGGTAAACTGGGTTTAGTGACTTAGTGAACTTTGCAAAGTTTGATGGCATGTGGAGGGGGCCTTAAAGGTTGCTCTTCATTTCCAATCTCAGAAGTGTTGGGTCAATGAGTCATACTTTTCATGCAGAACCAACATTGGCCTGATGTTTTTGATGACTTGATCTTCCATATCCCCAGGTGTCATTACAGAAATGTCTTGTATGACTTCCTTCCATTACTAAGTTCTGGGAAGCTGCGGCTGAGCTAACTGGGGTATGAATACAAATATGGTGTTAAAATTCCCTAGCCTGCTCAGACACAGACTCTTACATTTTTCTCTTTCAAATAACTTCTGAAAGTCACTAAGCCCAAGTACTGTATTTGGGGATCCTGCTCATATCTTTCAAGCAGCAACATCATAAATATATTTAGTGAGTCTCCGAGGCACAAAAGCTACCTTACCCAGTCATCTTTGTTCTATCTAGACAGTGGAAGCAGCAGTGCCCAAACCCCATGGTAAAAGCTGTCCTCAGGGCATTTTCAGCCCACCCAAAAGCAGAAAATGCTAATAATATTACAAGATAGCCTGTTCCAATAGGTTTTCCCATGCTATTTTGTAGACCTGCATGTCCTATTAGGAGGATCGTCTGAACTTCTGGAGTGTATGTATACCCAAGCCAAACTCCAAGTTTAGAGTTCTCCCACCCCTAGTTTGGAATTCCCTGTCACCACCCAATATACTAACTCAGACGCTGCACTGTTCAGAAAATGAGCTTTCCCATAGGAGCATTCACAGGACCAAATCCTGCCTTTTGATAAAACAGGAGGTGCAATGTTCATTGATGCCAAACTCTGGAGTGTCTTTGTGCTGCTGGCAAGAGCTGTCCACTCACTAGTGCTAATCCAAAGTCCAATGAAGTCAATGGCACTCTTTCCATTGACTTCAGTAGGCTTTGGATCAAGCCCATAGAGCGCAGGGACCCATGTACAAGAACTGCAATCTCTTTAAACCTTCTCTCCCCCTAGCACACAGGGCTAGCCACCAACTGGCCCAGAACACACAAAGCCATCACTTTCTTCAAGGTCAGGTATTTTATTAATTTTATAAACCTAAAAGCAAACAGCTGTGGCCACCATGCTACTGGGGATGATTGAAATGATCCTGGCAGGAACTCACATTAGTGGGGACAAGTGTAAAACACACCAACATGCAGTATTTTAGGCAGAGATTCAACACAACATTTAAACACGTACTTTAGTCCCATTAAAATAAATGAGATGTAATTGCATGCTTTGCCTCATCAGGGCTTTAAACAGTGCTTCCTGTCTCCACAGCCAGAGAAGGATGCCATAGGCATGTATTATCCCTGTAATAATATGCTTTGACGCAAGCACCTCATATGAAGGCAGCTTAACATAATGGTATGTCAATGTGCTGTGCTCAATCTTGTTCCTGTTGAAGTCAATGGGAGCTTTGCCACTGACTTCAATGGGAACCAGAGCAGGCACTGCATTGGCGTTTATCCTGAAGGGTAGCTCCTCTGTGCAAGTTTAATACTGTCAACAACATTCACAAAGATGTGCAAGCCAGATAAACAAACTGGAGAAGAATGAGCCTCACTCACTTGGGGATGAGTACATGGAAGTGGTGGTTGCCCAGTAAAGTTATCAAAGCAGACAGCATGCATGAGACAGTGTTGATGGAGACAAAAGTGGCATTGAAGGCTGCAATAATAAAGCAGTGCAGTGACACAGAGTTAAGTGGCAGAGAAACTGACTGGTCGAGCCAAGTGTGTGTCTTTATATTCAGCCGGCAAGCAACCTACAAAAATGGACATTAGGCATTAAGGCTTCCTAGATTCTATTTACTCTAGAAATAACCAAAGTGTTGGCACAGAATACTGAGTATACCACATAAAACTGGGAGGCTTTTGATAGTGGCTGAGCTAATTATTGCAGTCTACCTTTGCACTCACTGTCAATCAGTGAAGGGCTCTAATTGAGTTTTTCTACACAGATCTTGATGTATGGAATGTGCTGTGTGTCTTGGGCTGCTGAAGAGCTATGTACTCTGGGCACTGCGCACAGAAAGTCCACTGAAATCAATGTGATGCCATGTTGGTGGTCAGATTCTGGCCCCCACCTCAGCTGCTTTATACAAGAGACATGATCACATGCATTAAGTCACCTATTACAGGAGAGTGTTTTATGAAAGGGAATCCCCAAGTGGCAGAGAGCTAGTGTAGCTGCTCTTATGCTAGGAACTGGCCCCAGCACCCAGGAACTGTGAAGGTGGCAGAAAGCTACTTTTGTCTTTGTTTCCATTCCTGTGCTGAGTGCAGCTTGGCTAGACAGAGAATCTGGCTCAGGGTGGTTACGGGACTGCCCCAGATCCAGTCTAGTATTTTAAAACGTATACTTGCAGAGGTCAGGCAATAATTCTCTCTCTCTCTCCCTGACCTCACTAGGGCCCTACACATACAGGACCATGAGACCAGCCTGGCACAATGGTCCTGGGGGTAAGGTAATAGATTCAGAGTCAAGACTGCTGGGTTCTATCCCTATGTCTACCACTGACTGTGTCTGACTTCAGGCAACTCACTGAATCTCTCAGTTCCCCATCTGTAAAATGGGGATAACACTTTACATCAGATGGCTGCTGAGAAGACATCATGTAAGAAGCCAACATACTACCTTCCAAAACATGAAAGTTCCTGTAATGTCAATGCACAGAAGACTCATCAAAATGTGGGGATGTTTCATTATTGGTTTTGGATCATGGGCTAACATCTTGTGCCTTCTAAGAGCAAGTCACAGATACATTCACAACATTTCCTTCTTCTAATCCTGACAAATAAACACCAGATGTTTCTTTGAGAACTATTGCATTTTGCAGCAGTTCAGCATTTCAGAGCTAGGGGAATATTTTAAAAACCTTCTCCAAACCCCTTCCGTAAAAGTGGCTTTAAGTGAGAACAAAACCAATTACACCCCCCCACAAGAAAGGGCCATTCCTATCAAAAGCGATGAACAACGGAGGGAAGGTAAGAACAGAGGAATTCTCCTTCCAGAAACCAATATTAGAAGGAGAGAGAAGCTGGGGAGAGAATGTTAGCTGGGCTTAGTTATCAGTAAGCATAGACTAATAGCTGGAAAGTATCTCACAAAGAGGAATGCTGCTCTTGATACTTTTTGATCCTCTTCCAAAACAATTCAGCTCTTAAAGGCTCCCTCTGACCTACAAAGGCCATTAAACAGGAGAATGAAAGGCTTGCAATTCTGTCTGACCCTTTTGTTCTCCCTGTAGGAAATATTGGGGATGTGAATGCTTCCAGTGGAGGATGGAGTTTAGTTTCTAGGATTTATTTGTTTAATTAACTGTTTTATTTTCCTCTTTTCTTCCCTGAACAAGCTGTTCAGTCACTCCAATTCCACTGCCCACATCAGCCCCTCTGATGGAAGGGACTGTACAAGGCAAGTTCTTCTCAGAGTTGCACCTCATGCAACCACACTGCAGCTGGATTGCACACAATGCCAGTCAGAGAATGATTTTTCTCAAGTGCCAAATACTGCATTATTGTCGTCATCATTAGACACAGCTATCAATTTGTAGAGGAGAATGGTGGCGGTGGGGGGGGGGGGGAGAGAAATGGGGAAAGAGGGCTAGAACAAAACTGCATCCAGCCCCAAATTCCTGGGTTCAGGGGTCCAAATATTTTATGCCTTCCTAAACAGGGTTCCCGTCTCAATAAAGTTTTCTGATATTATCGTTTGCTAAGTATATTATAACATGCTCTTCATGCAGCTTCAGAACTTCTGGATATTGGCATCCTAGCTTCACCCACAAAATAAACCTCACTAATACTTTCCTTCCCCTGCCTCAGTTCCACCACCTGTAAAATGGGGATAATGGTATGAAAAGTGCTTTGAGATCTGCTGATGAAAAGCACCATGTAAGAGTTAGATATTATTATTATTGTCTTGCTTCTGCCAGTCTCAGCCTCTGGGAGGTTCATTTTCTTCTTAATTGCTGTCTGCCCTCTGTACTGTACTTGTAACTGCTTATTAATTGAATGGGAGGCAGGATTTGTCCACTGGATGGAATCCCAATTCAGTAATCACTTAAAAAAAGCTCCCAAAAATATGCTTAAAGTTAAGCACATGCATAAGTGCATTGCTGAATCAGGGCCTAGAGCAGGAGACTGAGAAAAAAAAGAAAAGACTCCTAGATTCTACTCTTGGCACGGTCACTGACTCACTTTGTGACCCTGGGTATATCTGGAGTTCTACGGGCCTCAGTTTTCCTAATCTGTAAAATGAAGATAATGATACTTCCCTACCTCACAGGGTGAGGAGGCTGCATTGACATTTGTAATGTTGTTTCAGATTTGTGGAGGAAAGGTTTCTATTATATCATCCTCCTGTTTGCCTGTGCCAATACTTGAAATCTGAGGGTGAGAATGGCTGTGATTTCAAATCGGATCCCCTTGTATCCCATAATATCTGTTACAACTGGACCAGGCACCACCATATGGAAGGTGTAGCAGCTTTGGCTAGTTTTAAGGGTCTTGTGGGCAGTCACGGGGTTGGGAAAAAGCAAGAGATGGACTCAAAGCAAAACCCTAGTTCTGAACCTCCTTGAGCTTTAGAAAACTTCAGATTTGAACCTGGATGCCAACTTTGTAGCTTGGGACTAGCTCTAAGTAAAATCCCATAATAAAATGGTCTGGGAATTTTGAATGGACAAGGAGGGAGGGAAAAGAGTACAAGAGAAAAAAAAAGGAAAGGAAGGAAGACAAAAGAAGTGAGCAAAGAAAGAAACAGGAAACAAAGCCGCAGAAAAAACTGATGTTCTTTTACCTCATGTCTGTCCCAACCAGCACATTTCAAAAGAGGAGCACTGGAGATTATGTCTGCATCCACAAAGATCTTCCTATTATCTTCATTTCCCTTGCTTCCCAAGTTTGTTGCAATGCTGCTGGCATTATGCTTATACTATACTTGTCAAGAAAGACAGATGCTCTCTGTGTGACTATCCAGTCCTTGGATGAGACTTGCGTGAAAGGGATAGATACCACTGAAATGAATGAGAAAGCAGTGCTAAATGTTGCCTCAATTCATTCCCAAGATGACAGCAGAGGATTCTTTCCACCTGCCACAACTGGTCACAGTCTGCTTCTCCACTGCCAGAACAAGGACAGTCTCGGAGTGATTAATGTTTCATTGTGAGGGCTGCATGTGTGTTACCAGAGACAGGCTGAGAATCTTGACAGTGTTGCGTTTAGGAACCCTTTGTCACTGCGGTGGCTGCAGGTGCTACAGTTTCTGTCAATGGTCCCTTTCTGGTACACCAAGCTCTCTTTAGGTAGGGAAATTGAAGCTGAAACTGCTGGAATAGTTCATTGATTTTCATTGTCCAAGCTGACAGGAATGCAAGAAAACTCACTTCACTCTGCTCACGTGTTCATACCCTTTCTCTCACCCCCCGCCAAAAAAAATCACAACAAAAACAACTTTTCTGTCTTATCTATTTAGATTCTAAGCTCTTCAGGACAGGGACTGTCTGCTGCTTTTTTGTACAGAACCTAGCACAATGGGATCCTGTCCTAGACTGGTCCTTAGGCAATACCATAGCAACATGATTAATAATAATAGTAATCAAACAAAACGCATACAAAATGAAATTGGATTTTAAGTTTCTCTCTCTTTTAACGTATTTAAGGTGTTAGCCATGTAGGTTAAAATTCTTTATCTACAACAAAAAACATTTTTTATTTAGTGTCCCTTTTTGGCTGCTACTTTAACATCAGGGCTTCCTGCATCCAGGTTGTTTTCCCCACCTGGGCTGCGTAAGGGGAAGGCAGCAGAGCAGCAGCTCCTGCTGCTTGCCTCACAGCACATCCAAGGTGGGGAAAGTGACCTGGCGGTACAGAGCGCTTGGTGTTGTTCCTCGCTCCCTTCCTCACAGCCCCCTAGGGGGCTGCAGAGGAATGTCGGGGTGTGTGTGTGTGAGCAGTATCTGTATATCAGCACTGCTAACCCTCCCCCCCGCCCAAGAGGAAGCAGGGAGAAATCTGGCACCCCCGCATGCAGCACTCCCCTGCCAGCCGGGAGCAGTTTGATTCTACACTGGCAGCGCGTACCTCTGTGCTGCTGCACAGCGCCCCCTTGACCATGGCTTCCCTGGGCAGTTGGCTGGGTGGCTGACCCCTAAGGCCGGCCTTGCTCATGCCCATTTACTCTCCATTGTATCTCTATTACAGGCTACGCATTCACACAACCCACCACTCACTCTTCCTGGCCCACAGACTATCCTCTAGTTCACCTGCCCATTATTGCCAATATAGCTCACCTTTTACCTTTTGCAGAAGAACCAGACTTGGGCCTGCCCAATCCCTAGTGCTGGTGCTGGTCAAGACGCTGAAAAGCTCCCCCAGTGGTGGATCTATATATAGCAAGTTACAGGGTATTCTTATACACTGTTCTTTGCATTTGTTAATACAACTTGTTCTAGTTCTGTGTGTCCCACAGACATATATACCTACCTCACACTGCAGTTCTCCCCACAGAAGCCTAAGGATACCCCAAAGCTCAAAACATATTTTGCACATGCAGCCCCAAACCAAAACTGTTCCCTAGCTACGCTCCTATGACCAGAATTTTCAGAAGAGCTGTGCTCCTATTAAGGCACCAAAATAAACAGCCAAATTTTCAAAACATTTCAGCACATTGGGTGCAGAGCTCCTTTGAAAATCTGGTCCTTATTTTTAGGTGCCTTAGCGGGCCCAGAGTTCTGAAAATCTGGCCCCCCCGTGCATGCTGAGCACCTGAAAATTTGCCCCTACCTGGACCAGATTCCCAACTCTACCTTTCATATTCACCATCCTGATAAACCAGAGACCGTGCCTTTCCGATACAAATCACATGCCCACTTCCAAGCAACCCACACGGAGCTTCAAGCACTATGTACCTCGGTCAGCAAACCCCTTCACTAAACTACTTACTATGGAGGAGAGAAAGGAGTTGACATGTCAGCTGAGTGGCTCTGCAGGGGTTGAGTTTGAATCCTGTGCAGCTCAAGCAACCCTCAGAGCTGAAACTCCTGATTATTGAATCTGCTGATTTTATAACGATTTCAGATACCTCCAAGACCTTAATAAATCAAAGTTACCTGCACATTTGCCATCTGATAAAGGCTAGGAAAAATAACGAGGAGTCCTTGTGGCACCTGAGAGACAAACAAATTTATTTGGGCATAAGCTTTCGTGGGCTAAAACTCACTTCATCAGATGCATGGAGTGAAAGATACAGTAAGAAGAATATATATTATAGCACATGAAAAGATGGAAGTTGCCTTACCAAGTGGGGGGTCAGTGCTAAGGACACAATTCAATTAAGGTGGAAGTGGCCTGATCTCAACATTTGACAAGAAGGGGTGAATACCAAGTGAAGGAAAATTACTTTTGTAGTGCTAACAAAGCCAGTGCAATCAAGGTGCCCCATTTCCAGCAGCTGACAAGTAGTTACCATCATGTGCCAACAACGCCCCTCTGCCATGTACATTGGCCAAACTGAACAGTCTCTACACAAAAGAATAAATGGACACAGATCAGACATCAAGAATTGTAACTTTCAAAAACCAGCAGGAGAGCACTTCAATCTCCCCGGACACTCAATAACAGACTTAAAAGTGGCAATTTTTCAATAATAAAAACTTCAAAAACAGACTCCAGCGAGAAACTGCAGAACTGGAATTAATTTGCAAACTGAATACCATCAAATTAGGCCTGAATAAATACTGGGAGTGAATGGGTCACTACAAAAACTAAAAACCAATTTCCCCATACTAATTTTCCCCTACTATTACTCACAACTTCTTGTCAACTGTTTGAAATGAGCCACCTGATTACCACTACAAAAGTGATTTTTCATCCTGTTGATAATAGCTTACTTTAATTGAATTGTCTCATTAGAACTGACCCCCACACTGGGTAAGGCAACTCCCATCTTTTCATGTACTGTTATATATATATATACATATATCTTCCTACTGTATTCTCCATACATCTGATGAAGTGGGTTTTAGTCCATGAAAGCTTATGCCCAAATACATTTGTTAGTCTCTAAAGTGCCACAAGTAATCCTTGTTTTTTTTTTTTTGTTTTGTTTTACAAGTTCATCTAAGGATTTCCAGATCCTTAATTTAATTACCAACCTTTTCTTGTCTTAATCACCCAACTTCTGTTTGTAAACAGAACACTGACTCCCTGTCCCAGGGACACAAGCTAGGAGAAGCACCTCTCTGCAGAACTCACATTCCACACTAATGCTGCAGTTAAGAGCTCCGCCTGGGAGTGCACCTCCTGTATGAAACTTGGTGGGGGGTAGCTCCCTTTTTGGTAGGCTCCTAATTAGCACCTTGTAGCTAGTGTGTACTTTTAAAATTCAATCAGTACAGAGGTATCTCTTAAAAGTCAGTCTACAAATAATCAGGATACCACAGAATTGTGAAATTATACTAAATAATATTTTCTAGATTTTCATTCTTTTACTGCAGTATTGTGTTGGGACAAATGCAAAGGTCCCATCTCTGTTTTTACTTTGCTTACTCAGGCAAATTTTGACAAGTAAAGACTGATTACAAATTCTAGAATGCCTTCTGAATCACATCCAGGGGTTTTAACTTAATGTCCCAGTATCAGTTAATTTGGACAGCTTTCCCACAATCTTAACGCATGGGTGAGAGTTAGTAAATGAAATTTGGAAATGATCCAGTTTGCTGGAAAGAGTAGCCTACCTCTTCTGTATGATCATAGATGGTTACCAAGGAAACTTCCTCTTCCTTCAGTAAAGAAGCTACAGTATTTTCCTTGGAGGAGCTGTCAGGTGCATGGATCCCACTACCAGAACATTTTCAAGAGTATGTGGAGTCTCTATTACACAGAATAATCAAGGACAAGAAGAATTTTGTGGACAAGTTCTTCCCTAACCATGACAAAAGGCAGCCAGGTACAACTCACAGCCAGCAAGTCCCTAAACTGCCGAGTCAGCCTCTTAAGAAGCCACTCCCAAATCCTGCCAATTATGTCCTAATGAGGTTTAATTTTTTGCTACTATTTATTATTAATTATAGTAATAAAAATAATTAGTTACTTTATTTGGAGCCCAAAATGTGCGAAGGGCCTTACGGTCAAATATGAGGGCAAGGTCCCTGCCCCAAGGAAGTTACAATCTGAATGGCAATATTTCACAGGAGGATGGGGGAAGGGAAGTGGTGCACAGCAAGCGACTGAGCAGTGTGATTCAGCAGGAGTGTGGGTAGTACCACCAGTTTCACTATCATTTTTTGGAGAGGGTTTTTGGCCCCACTGAAGAAATGTTTTGAGGGGGAACTTGACCAAGGAAAAGGTGGAGGCCAGGCCAGGGAGGGAGGCCAGGAATGGGGCAGCCATAGAGGCAGCAGGTGCAGAGAGGAAAGGGGTGCGGCGGCGGCAGCTAGCTAAGGGACTGGTGAATGGCTGGACGGAGCAGGCTGCTCGGCAGGTGCTATGTGGGCAGGAGGCCAGGAACAGGCGTCCGGGTGTGAAGTAGAGGCGAGGGGCTGGGATTGGTGAGGGGCTGGATGTGGCTGGGGAGGACTTTCACGGCAGCATTTTGGCTAGACAGCGGGCTGAAGTGATGGGACTTTCCTAACTGGCCACAGCCCTGCGTGGGCCTGGCTGGGCCTGTGCGCAGAGGCACTTGCCTGGCACCCTGGATGCCCACCCACTGCGCCCTGCAGCCCAGGCCAGCCCCACCCCGCCTGGCTGCACATGGCCCTGGGCTCGGTGGAGTCGCGCTCGGGGCGAACAGGGCCCGTGCGCTGCTCTTCTGAAAGGAGAGAGACGAGGAGAAGAGGGGCCAGCGGGGGCGGCGCCGTGGGTAGCCCCCAGGGCACGTGGAGGGCGGCTCAAGGGGCCTTCTCAGCCACAAGGCGGCAGCACGACGCCCCGGCCGCGTCTTCCTCTATGATCACTGCGGGGAGACAGGCACTGAAGTTGGACGCTCCAGCCTTTCTCTCTATGGTAAGAAACCTCATCATAGGGCGCCGGCGTCGCGGGTGCTGGTTGGGTGGCAGCGAGTTCGGGTGGGAGGAGCAGGAGCGGCGCCCAGGTAAGAGATGTGGGGTCTCGGGGCGGGCGCCAGGCGCCTGTTGGGGTGTTAACTGGTGCGGGAGAGGGGAGCTGGCGCCGCGGACGGCGGGTGCTGGAGGGGGGGGCCGCTGGGGACCCGGGGGGGACCCTCAGGCGGTTTCCGGGGAGGTGGGGGTGGTACAGGATGTCGAGGGTCCCATGTCCTGCGTTCCTCTTGGGCAGTGCCCACCCGCCTGCTGTTACTCCCGCCCCCAGGATCCCAGTAACTGGCCTGGCCCTCCGTGCAGTTGGCCGCGCTCTGCGTAGTGGGTGTCACTCCCCCCCCCCCCCCCCCCCCCCGTGTAATTAGCCAGTTCCCCCTCTTCTTCGTGTGAACCTTTCACCCAGCCAGAGGGGAGAGAAGCATTTCTTAAAAATTAGGAAAACGTGATTATCAAACCCAAAGAAGTGGTAGGGGGACCCAGGAGTAGGTGTAGAACCTGGAAGTGTTTTAAACTCACTTTTAAAAATCAGCTTGATTTCAAGATGACAGTGCCCATTTAATCTGTGACAATACAGGAAACCGCAGATTTGAAATTAGAAAATTTAAGTAATGAAAAATGGATTTCATATTTGCTTTACTTCCACTCACCCAGCTCTGTCATATTTCTGTTGTTACTTTTTCAGGGCTATACATGTGCATTGTATTTCATCTTTCACTCTTTTCAAGTTTCTCTGCCCTGAAGTGTTTACAGCCTAAGGCCTCAATCTTGGAATGAGCTCCAAGTGGGTTGGACCCTCATTCCCATAGGATGCATATTGCAGGATCCATTGTCCTGGTCCCATGAATCTGTACAAAGTCCAATTGATTTAAGTGGAGAGGTATATGGTACTGGATCCTGATGCAGGACTGTGACCTTGGAAAAATAATATCTTACTGCATATCAGAACATGATATGATTACTAGAGGCTTCTTATTGCTGACACTACTTTATATGCCACTGTTTGAATCCCAGGTAGGGCTCAGTGGCAAGTCTTGCTTTGGAAGGTTAAATAGTACTTCTGCCCTTTTAGTTCATTCTTGTGGTAAACCTGGGGGAAGAAAGAGGAAGGGTAAACTGTCTTGTGAAGATTTATTTGTATTCTTATTTGGGCTGTCAGTCGCAGTTAACTCACGCAATTAACTAAAAAAAAAAAATCACAATTAAAAAAATTAATCGCACTTATAACAATAGAATACCAATTGAAATTTATTAAATATTTTTGGATGTTTTTATACATTTTCGATATTGATTTCAGTTACAACACAGAATACAAAGTGCACAGTGCTCACTTTATATTATTTTTTATTACAAATAAATGCACTGTAAAAATGATAAACAAAAGAAATAGTATTTTTCAATTCACCTCCTACAAGTACTGACATGCAGTCTCTTTATCATAAAAGTGTAACTTACAAATGCAGATTTTTTGGTTACATAACCATACTCAAAAACAGAACAGTGTAAAACTTTCTACAAGAGCCTACAAGTCCACTCAGTCCTACTTCTTATTCTGCCAAACCTCTAAGGGTTTGTTTACATTGACGGGAGATACTGCTGCCTGCTTCCAATTTAGTGTCACCTGGAAGTGAGAACAGGCGTTCGTGTGGTACTTTTATAGCCAGCATTGCAAGGTATTTACATGCCAGGTATGCTAAACATTCGAATACTCCTTCATGCTTTGGCTACCATTCCAGAGGACATGCTTCCATGCTGATGATGCTCGTTAAAAAATGTCAATTAAATATGTGACTCTTCTCCTTGGGGGGAGAATTGTATGTCTCCTGCTCTGTTTTACCTGCATTCTGCCATATATTTCATGTTATAGCAGTCTCAGATGATGACCCAGCACATGTTCGTTTTAAGAATACTTTCACAGCAGATTTGACAAAACGCAAAGAAAGTACTGATGTGAGATTTCTAAAGATAGCCATAGCACTCAACCCAAGGTTTAAGAATCTGAAGTGCCGTCCAAAATCTGAGAGGGACCAGGTGTGGAGCATACTTTTAGAAGTCTTAAAAGAGCAACACCCTGATGCGGAAACTACAGAACCCAAAACACCAAAAAAGAAAATCAACCTTCTGCTGGTGGCATCTGACTCAGATGATGAAAATGAACATGTGTCAGTTTGCACTGCTTTGGATCATTATCAAGTAGAACCCATCATCAGCATGGATGCATGTCTTCTGGAATGGTGGCTGAAGCATGAAGGGACATATGAATCTTTAGCACAACAAGCACGTAAATATCTTGCGTTCGCATGGCACTGTTGTAGCTGGCGTTACCTGTCCTCACTTTCAGGTGATGTAAACAAGAAGCAGGCAGTATTATCTCCTGCAAATTGTCACCAAACTTGTTTGTCTGAGTGATTGGCTGACCAAGAAGTAGGAGGAGTGAGTCGACTTGTAGGCTGTAAAGTTTTACATTGTTTTATTTTTGAATGCAGGTTTTTTTCCTAGTTAATTCTATACTTGTAAGTTCAACTTTCATGATAAAGAGATTGCACTACAGTACTTGTATGAAGTGAATTGAAAAATATTTTTTTTGGTTTTTACAGTGCAAATATTTGTGATAAAAAACAAACATAAAGCGAGCACTGTACACTTTGTATTCTGTGTTGTAATTGAAATTCATATATTTGAAAATGTAGTAAACATCCAAAATATTTAAAATAATTGGTATTCTATTGTTGTTTAACAGCACAATTAATCGCGATTAATTTTTTTAATCACTTGACAGCCCTAATTCTTATTTCTGACCTTAATTTTTTTCTTTTTGTTTCCAGAGTATTCCTATGCATATTCAGCTTATATAAAGAAATGACCACACAGGTAAATACACAGGAGTAATTAAACTAATCTCTCTAGTTTGATTTTTGACCATTTCTATAACGTGGATGTTCTTTTTCATTTCAGTACAGTATTCTCTTCAAGCAAGAACAAGGTGAGGAGATACTAACATGGTATTGTGCTGTTAATTTTTCTTCTCTAAAATCTTTATTTCCTTGGATTTAAAATGAGTACTAACAGATTGTATTCTCACTAAGTCTAAATCTATGTGAAATGTTTCACAAATCTGAGTGGGTTTTATGGTATTTTTAGCTGCAGTAATCACGGTAAATAAAATTGGATTTAATGCTGCATGGGCATGATCCAAGCACACCAAAGTCAACAAAAGGACTCCAGTTGACTTCAGTGGGCTTTGGTTCAGGCCCTATGAGAACATTCCCAATCCATGTTACTTTTTTGTAGACTGGTTCAGGTGTACTTGAGAATGTATGGATTCATAGGCAAGCCCATGATCCCTGAGGCCGTTTACTGTGACCACGGCTCCCTGGATTCTGTGGTTCTACAGCATGTGCCACAGAATTCTGCCACAGAATCCCATGCTTTCATGAGTGATAGTATTCCCAACTGCAGATACCAAGAGCTTCCTCCCTGACAACTTTTCCATTATAGTTATGAATTGTCAATACGAACATCTGCAACGTGTTTGATTTACTGAGCTCCTAGATTTCTAACACAATGAATGCTATACTGATTTATTTTTCATTTTTGAATCTGATTGGTTTTTGTTAAATGTCCCTGTTTTGTTGTGTAAACTACCTAAACCTGACGCAGAATTTCGAAGTCTTTTGGACTGAACTGCCACAGTAACCAGAAGCTTTGCTGCAGGATTTAGGTCCAGCTGGCTACATGGTTCACGTGGCCTTGACCAGGGCTTGCATTGTGCTATGGGTGGAGTCTAACATGGCTGCTGCTCAGATACCATGCTTGCTAGCAGCTTTCTATTCTGTTCTTTCCATAGTGTATATGTTCTCAGGATGACATGAGAATTATAGGTGAGAGGGGAAGGTATTGTTAGCCGATTCAGCGCATTATTAGTGCTTCCGTCTGCTTATAGCAGGAAGTAAGAACAAGCAACTGCTGTGGGTAAATATACCTGCTTGATTCCAAGAAACACCATTGTTTTCTCTCTAACATTTGTGCTCTCTTTCAGCACATGATGATGCCATCTGGTCAGTTGCATGGGGAAAGAATAAAAGAGATGGTTCTGAAACGGTAATCTCTGGATCATTAGATGATCTAGTAAAGGTCTGGAAATGGTAAGTGAGGGGTTCAATAAACATTGGTTAAACTGATTAACAATTGGAAATACAATGTAAACTAGTGCAGAAATACAGTATTCTTTCCTTTCTCTAGCCCTAGAACATCAGTAGCTGTGCACTGCACAGTAAGTAGCAGAGCACTTTGCTTTGCTGAAATGGGGGCTGGGCTTGGGAAACAAACTGGAAAAAAAGGTTGTAAGTAGTGCTACGCACAAACTGTCTGCTTTCACTCTTCACCTGCTGTGCAAAAGGTAAGAAATGCTTTTTAAAAAAAGAGAGACCGATAAAGAAGGGGGAGGTGGGAAAGCTGGAGGTGGGTGCAGTATCTGAAATTACTGTTAATTAGTTTGTTTTTGTTTGTGGTTTTTAACAAAAGGACTGATGAAAAATTAGATCTACAATGGACTTTAGAGGGCCATCAACTGGGTGTGGTATCAGTAGATATCAGCCACACCGGTACCATTGCAGCATCCAGTTCCCTAGATGCTCATATTCGTCTGTGGGACTTAGAAACTGGCAAACAGATCAAGTCCATAGATGCTGGTCCTGGTAAGATCTTGGTGCTAATTTGGTTTATTTGTAATCTGTGTAGTGTGTGTGTGTGTGTGTGTGTATACAGTACAGTAAAGAACTAACATACTAGCTGGGAGTGATTAGCTTTTTTTATAGTGTCACAACTGTCTCCTTCCTTTTGCAAAACAAGGATATGAGATTAACAGACATTCACTTGCATTCACTTTACCAGTGCACTCTATACTGGTATAAGCCAGTGTTAAACTGATGTGTCTCTATTTGGGGTTGCACTGATAACAATCTATTTAATCAGCCGGTGTGGCTGATTTTAGTTAAACTAGTGCAACTTCTAGGTGTAGACAAGGCCGTCATGTAATCTTGCTGGTTTTACTCACTGTCTCATTAGAGTTCTGAATTGCACTAAAGTGACTTTTGTTGAGAATGCATAAGGCAGAATAGAATCCAGTTATCTCATAGGTGTAGTGATCAGAAAGTCTAGTGGTGGCAAAAAACCCTATTCAAATACATAGTGATGGCTGAGATTTGCATACTAAGAAGGCCCCAGGTTTGCTGCAGGTGCACTTTGAAATTCAGTACTGTGCAGAGAGTGCTTGTTTATGGAATGCATGGCTATGTCCGAAGGTGCAAATCAAAACAAATAAGGCGTAAGCCTAGATAAGCCTTGACAAGCACTGAATTTCAATCTGGAGGGCACAAGATCTTAACCAAAGGATTGAAATACACCTGTACCTCGATATAATGCGGTAAAGCAGCGCTCTGGGGGGTGGGGCTGCATGCTCCAGCAGATCAGCGCATCAGCATGTCTGGTTCCGACACTGATCTGAGCGGCGTGTTAAGGGTTCTGGGCCGGGGCTGAGGGGTTGGATAAGGGGCAGAGGGTCTCGGGGACGCGGTCAGGGAGTAGGGGGTTTGGATGGTTTGGAGGATCTGGGGGCAGGGCAGTCAGGGGACGGGGAACGGGGGCGTTGGATAGGGCATGGGAGTCCTGGGGGGCCTGTCAGGGCGTGGGCGTGTGGATAGGGGTTGGGGCAGTCAGGGGACAGGGAGCAGGGGGGGTTGGGTAGGGGGTGGAGTCTTGGGAGGGGTGGTTAGGAGCGGGGGTCTCTGGAGGAGGTAGTCAGGGGGCAAGGAGCCAGGGAGGGTTGGATGGGTCGGGGGTTGTGAGTGGTCAGTCGGGGGGTGGGAAATGACTATTAATAACGGAAATGCTCGAGACGAAAGCAAGTTTGATATAACGCTGTAAGATTTTTTTTGTCTCCCAAGGACCTCGTTATATCAGGGTAGAGGTGTATTATAACAAGGAATGTTGGTAGATCAACCTTGTAGGGTCGGGGAATGAATGACTAAGCACATATATAATAAATCTGAGGCACGCAGCACCAGGCTAAGTAGATAACTATAAAAAGTCACCATGTAATTCTATTTCAATGAATAATGATCTGCCCGGCACTCTTTTCCCTTCTGTCTGTAAGTGCTTTCGGTCTCTGTTGCTGTAGTGCTGCTTCTGACAAAGGCAACCGTTCTTTCTTCTAATGCTTTTCAAGCAAATAGGAGGATTTTTTTTTTTTTTTTTTGAAAGGCAGTGATAGCTACTGCTATTTAACGCACTTAATATGCTGCTGTTCTAGGAGGATGCCCTAGACTAAGATATTTCTGGAAAATGTGATCTGTGATTCAGCTGAAAAACAAACACCTTAAGCGTTTATTCTGTCAGCTTTTGTTAGCTTGGTGTGAATTTAACTTTTGTGGCTGAAGTACAGGGGAATAAACTATCTGTGAAGAGGTATACGTGGAATTAACATTGTTGGCTAAAAACTATAAACAAGATTAAATATACCAAATATTTTTTCTTTTTCCGTACAGTTGATGCCTGGTCGTTGGCTTTTTCACCAGATTCCCAGTATCTTGCAACAGGAAGTCATGTGGGAAAAGTGAACATTTTTGGTGTTGAAACTGGAAAAAAGGAATATTCTCTGGACACTAGAGGGAAATTCATCCTTAGCATTGCATATGTAAGAACTTCTCTTCTGTTAAAATATCATCCTTGTAATCTGCTGTAAATCACTCATTTTCTAACACTGTAGTAACAACCTTAACAGGAACCTTTATTTAAAAAACAACACCGACTTCCTTCCTACCTATCCTCCACTTCTAGGCAATAACCTCCTAAAGCAAGCACTTTACTTCTGCTTATAATTGCCATTGCCCTTTCATGTATGTATAATGATCCTTTGCTCCAACTTAACTGATGAATTGGACCAGCCTTAAAGGTAATACAAGCTTTCTATAATGCCCTTGCTCTTCCAGCAAGGATATCCGACCATTACAGATACCAATTAAATCTCTGAATTCCACATTAGGAGGTAACTTTGTTGATGGTGAAACTGAGGCATAATAAGTTTAAATGACTTTTCCTAAGTGAGACACAAAACTATTGAAAAGCACACACTCTTGACTGTAAATTATTACAATAGAAAATCCCCTGTTGTACATTAGAATGAATAGTGCATCTAGTAAAATAAAGAGGCAGATGGACATTAAGGACAACATGCAGTCTGAAAACTGTCTGGAAAAGTCGCTCTTGCTCATGCGCTACTTATGAATATCAGTCTTAGATCTTCAGATTTTTCTGAGCCCACCATACTAAATATCTTGCATGGCAGATTGTTTTGATGTCATCTTGTCTCTTTGCACCTTCCCCATCCTCCCAATACAAAATAAGAGTCGTTATAAAATGTGTAATATATGTATTGTTATAGAGTCCAGATGGAAAATATTTAGCCAGTGGAGCAATAGATGGCATCATCAATATTTTTGATATTGCAACTGGAAAACTTCTGCATACGCTAGAAGGTAAGTCTTGGAATGTTTGCAGTGTGCAAGTTATAGCTTTAGTCCAGGTTAAAATGTTAGTTAAGAAACACTTTAATATTGTTTGATGGGTTGAAATGTCATGTTAATTTGTCCATCTTGAATGTTCACTTGCAAGCTTACACTGATGGACAGGTTTCCAAGCTAGTCCACCTATATCTGTGCTCTCATTTAGGCACCATCATTTTTATGGTTCTAAATCAGGGTGGGCAAACTTTTTTTTTTTTTTTTTTTTTTTTTTTTTTTTGCCCTGAGGGCCACATCGGGGTTGCGAAACGGTATGGAGGGCCGGGTAGCAAAGGCTGTGCCTCTGCAAACAGCCTGGCCCCTGCCCCCATCTGCCACCTCCCACTTCCTGCCCCCTGACTGTCTGCTTCAGAACCCCCGACCCATCCAACCCCCCCCCACTCCCTCTCTCCTGACCGCTTCCACCCTGAACCTCTGCCCCAGCCAGCCAGCCCCTGGGACCTCCTGCGCCTTATCCAACCCCTCCTACCCCTGCTCCCTTACCATGCTGCTCAGAGTGGCAGGACAGGCTTATTGGAAAGCCTGGGAGGTGGGTGGGCGCAAGCCGCGCTGCCCGCATGGATGCGGGGGAGGGGGAGACAATGGGGAAGGGACCGGGGGCTAGCCTCCCCAGCCAGGAGCTCGGGGGCCAGGCAGGACGGTCCCACAGGCCGGATGTGGCCCGCGGGCCGTAGGTTGCCCAGCTCTGTTCTAAATGCTGAAGTATGTGCAGGATCCAATTGTAAATCTTCAGCATGCACCATGGATGTGTTTTAGAAAGGAAAACCAGTTATGCTTAACTGGATTCTTCCTAACAAATCAGTTTAACTTTCCCCAGTGCTAGCAAATGAAGCTGGTCTCTCAATGCTGCCTTACTCCTTCCCCCTCCCCCCCCCCTTTTTAATATCGTTAGTTCCCATGGCTAGAAGAGTTCTGGAACGTTGAAACTCTCTAACAGGGATGAAGAGATACTCTTAAGTAGTTTATGCAACTCTCTTTTTAATGTAGTCTTAGAAAATATGTAAAAGACTGAAGATAAATGACACACAGGGCACAATATGACTTCTGATACCACGGTGCTGAATTTTTTTCTGTAGTTCTTCTAAGTAAGAACCATAGCTGTAAAAACATGATAATCCTGTGTGGAAATGAGTATGCTCTGCCATGACAGAGACTAGTGCTCAGGAACCCTCCAGATTACTTGTATATACTTATACTGACTGTATTGAGAAGAGTTTTGGGGGCAAGGGCGGAAGTAGCCTAAGAATGAGGAGCTTTAACAATTGTTCAAATATGTAAATTGAAGAGTATCTCGTTGCCTTTTTTTTTTTTTTGAGGAAAGATATTATCTTGACTAAAACTCGCTTTAATAATTCTTCTTTCCAATGATAGAGTATTTACAGATCAACCATGCCTATTTTGAATTTTAGGCCATGCGATGCCAATTCGCTCATTGACGTTTTCTCCGGATTCCCAGCTGCTCGTTACAGCTTCAGATGATGGCTATATCAAAATCTATGATGTGTAAGTTGTTTCACAAGACATGTGATATAAAACTAATATTCTAAGAGGCTGTAATGTCCCAGGACAAAATACTCTTGGGGGAATTCTGCGCTACAGCGCATGTGTATATTGAATGAGCCCTGCAGATTTCTAACTTTTTGCGCAGAAAAAAGCTGCTGCCAAAATGTTGCTGCAGTGCTGCCTTTTGCCCACCAGACGGCGATGTGGCAATAGAATAAAGTTGCAGCTCTCCACAGTGATGGGGAGAGCTGCCTTCCCAGCGCTTGTCAGGCCAGGTCAGGAGACGGGCTGTGGGGTGCAGGAGGAGGGGGGGCTGTCAGATGGGGGCTCATAAGGGCTAGTGGGGGAGGACTGACTGGGACAGAGGCTGAATGGGAGAGGAGGCACGTAGGGAGGGAAGTGCAGAGACATGGGGACAGGGGGAGGGAGGGCAGAACTACATAGGGGCAGGGGAGTGGCTAGGTGAGGGCACAGAGACACATGGGGATGGGCAGATGTGCCTGACTAACTGGGAGAGGCTACGGGTCATCCAGGGTCTACATGGGAGAAGCTCCCTAACAATTCCTCCCTGCCTTGTGCCCCAAAAACAAAACACCTGTTCCGTACTTTTCCCACCCATACCCAACAGCCTTCCAAGTTCACACCGAGGCTCCTTCCCAGCAATTTACTTCCCTCTCCCTCAGCTTCTCCGTTACCCTGACTCCCACAAGCCTTTGCTCTGCTTCTGAGGTGTGTGGGAAATACGGTTCTGTATTGTAGTTTAAATGAATTATTACGCAAAGTTCTGTATTAATATGCTCAGTAAGGAATCTATTTGTTAAAAAACGTGTCCTGAATCTTTTTTGCTGTCTGTATTGTTACAGACATACTTGCTGACAGGTATTTTGAAATAAATGACCAAAAATAATTGAAACTGGTGTGATTATATTGTGTTGTTTTGACAAATAAAATATGCAGAATTTTGCAAAATGTTAAAATATTGTGCATAGAATTTTTATTTTTTTGTCACCAGAATTCCACCAGGAGTAACAAACCAAGCATTCTGCTGTATGGAATTATCTTAAAAGTGTGGTTGAATAACTAACTATTTTTTAAAAATCTGACATTTTAAACTGTAAAACACTAAATCCTGTGAACTTGGACTCTTTTAAAAAGGTGCAAGGGTAGATGGCGGAACTGGCTCAGAAAATTGATGCCCACTCACTGTATTTGGTAGTTCAGTATACCTACTAGCCTCGTTCTTCTCCTGCATACATTTTTTTTTCTGGTCCACCTTTAGAATTTCTGCTTCATGCCTAAGATATGCTGCCTCATTCATTGTCTTTGTCTTCACACTTCCCTGAAGCCCTTGGCTTTCTCCCTATCGCTGCCCTCTTTTTTTGCACAGCCTATCACTCTCCCGACTCTCTGTGGCAATACGTTCTTCCTCCTGCTATCTGGGCTTTCTTTGATTTCCACCAGTCTGGCTTTTGTCCTTTCCGCTTTGCTGAAACTTCTCTCAAAATCACTACCTACCTTTTCCTAGCTAAGTCCAAAGGTATTTTATGCTCAAATCCTAGGCCTTGTTAGTTCAAGCACCCTGCCTGACTCTCTCCCCAGTGCGGGAGGGGCTGTGTCTCAGATAACTGTGACCTAGGCCCCCAAGAACTTACCTGGAATTAGCACATGAAATTTTAATGCATTTTTTTTTATTATATGGTGTCTAACTAAACTTTTTGTCTCCTGTAGACAACATGCAAACTTGGCAGGCACACTAAGTGGTCATGGATCCTGGGTATTAAATGTGGCATTTTGTCCAGATGATACTCATTTTGTTTCCAGGTATTTAGCATTTTTAGTGAGTGAAAGATCTGTTATAAATTACTGTGGGCCAGACTGATATCCTTACTTACATAGAATAGGTTTCAGAGTAGCAGCCGTGTTAGTCTGTATCCGCAAAAAGGAGGACTTGTGACACCTTAGAGACTAACCAATTTATTTGAGCATAAGCTTTCGTGAGCTACGGCTCGCTACGTCGGAATAGTGCCTTATACAAACAATCCCATTGACATCCAGGGGGCTTTTTGTGCAGTTGAGGTACTTCTGCATGTAAATAAGGGTATCACAAGCTGGCCCTAAATTTTTGTAAAGTAGCAAGTAAGTGAACATACCTAATTGAAGGCAAAGATACTGATTCTTAAAATGCATGTTAATTTATTTTAACGATTGTAGCTTAGCTTCTCATTATTTAATTGATGCATCATCCTATTGTACTATAGTATATTGTAAAAATAGTATCTTGGTAATAACCCTTGGAACAGTACAGACTAGTAAGAGTCTACTCAGTTGTGCTTTCTTTAGCTAACCAATGTGCTTCAGAGAATTGGTGATTGCTGTGTTTGGAATTCTCATTTATTTTTCATGCTGTTCATATTAAAATAATTGCAAATTGAGGCCAATGTTTCTAGAACCTGCTGGTAGATCTTCATTTATTCTGTTGTCTTCCCCCTAATTTTGAGGTTTTTTTAATACTGTAGTATCAGATCTTTGGTCTTTTAATTATACTATAATCGAATTGCTACTAATTCAGATATTGATCTAAAATATTTTCCAGTTCATCTGACAAAAGCGTAAAAGTTTGGGATGCTGGAACAAGGACCTGTGTTCATACCTTCTTTGATCATCAGGATCAGGTATATTAAGAATGTAGGACATGTATAATTCTCTTATCCGGTCTTCTTATCTAGATTGATTTACTAGTATGAAAACTTCCCTTCACTTAGGGCTTGTCCATACAAATGCTTAGTTTGCAGCAAGCAGGCATGTGAACCCTGCTGCAGTACACCAGAAGTTCCCTAGTGTGCTTTAATCTGCTCCAGTTTTGAAACAGGCTAGAATGGGGTTGATTTACACCCTGGCTTGCTGCAAACTAAGTGTTTTGTATTGGCAGGTCCTTACGTATTTTAATTGAAATCCAGGCTCCATTGAAGTCAAAAGCCCATTGAAATCAGTGGGGCCAGGATTTCACCACTAGTCCTTGGGATAGTGCATTAACATTTTAAAGATTTGATGGTATTTGACAGTTGCTATCCTAGAATCTATTCCCCCTAGCTCCCAGGCTGACCTTTTCTAAGTACTGTAATACTTTTTACAACCCCAGTCAAGAGGCACCCTCTAGGGTGGTGAAATGGAATCTCATCAGTCTGTATCAAATCAGTACATCTTTGCTACACTCCTATTTTGGTTCATAGCAAACAGGGTGAGTGTGCTCTGTATGTAAAGGAAAAAATATAGACTGTTAAAGGGAGTGGGTTGGTGCCTTTCCCCTAATTATGTAGGAAGAAATCCTGAAAGCTTATTTCTTCTTGAGGTTTTTTTCTCAAAAATCAGGGTTATCAACTCATTTGCTGGGAGGCCTTCTTGGAATAGGCGCTCTCACTGGAGTGGTAGCTGTCTTTGAGACAGCGTGGGGGCTAAATCTTTCCCAAACTAACCTCTTTCCTCCCAAACATTTTGGGCTTTTGAATGTAAGTGTTAACAAAAACAAACCAAAGAGAGGGGTGTATTTAATTAAAAACAAAATCATTAAAAACAAACCAACCCTATCTTCCCTATTAGTCAGTTTTCACTTCCTTGGTAATTTGTGCTGTCATCGCTACTAATTTCCCCCAGTCTTTGAGGATAAACAGGGTAGATAAGACCTGGATATCTAATTTTTAAAAAAGTAAAATAAATTATTCTTTTTCTTTTTGATAACTATCTGTATTGATGTCTTGCTCTCAGGAGACTAACACACAGTAGTGCCCTTCCAGGTGTGTGAGAGGAGTGTTAATGAAAAGTGGTGGTGCAACTGACAAAGACTTCCCAAAATAGACTGAAGACAGAGCCCTTTTGGCAATAGCCCGCTAATGTGCTATTTTTAAATTTTTATCTTAGACCTTGTAACATGATAGGAATAGTTTAAGGACTGACCAAACCTCTATAGGGTTTGTATTAGTACTTAAGTCATTAGATAGCTGTCTGGGTTTACTTCTGCTGAAGGTGGCCATCTTTCAGCCTGTGCACCCCTCCATTTCCTTTCAGCCTTGCATTTCTCATGCTTGGTTTCCTTCCTCTTCCCCTTCCCGAAATTACTATAAACTAGTTTGGCTTGGAATGGAGTAGGTTACCACAGCTACTGAGAGAACCGAACTTGTTGAAATCGATTCACATTAGAATGACCATTGTACATACCTTTCATTCCTCATTCATCCAAGTTATTGGAGCATAAACTGCATATTCAGCTAGATGGGTGCAGTGGGAAGATTATTGGGTTTTTATAGTATTTAAACAGTATCAGGGTTCAGAAGATGAAAAATGAGGCTAGTGCCTTTTTCAGACCAACGGCAGTCTCCTACCGTGCCTAGGTCATCTCAACAGCTTTACACTAGTAGTGGAAGTGATATATTTAAATACTATCCCCACTACTTGGTGCCTACTGAAAATGTGAAACAATGGCATCTTGTTACCCACTTCAATGAGCTATTGTTTGCACTCTTCTGTTTGCAGGTCTGGGGAGTGAAATACAATGGAAATGGTTCCAAAATTGTATCTGTTGGAGACGACCAGGAAATCCATATCTATGACTGTCCAATTTAAATATGCCGAGTCAGGCGTATTGGTTAATTATGTATGTACAGGTTTTCAGGAGAACTGCACTTCTCATATGTTGCCACTTACTTAAAGATGCTTCTGATTATTTTGTTAATGTGATAATATATTTTAACAATGCTGAGATGAATCTTGGACTCTATTGACACAATAGAAAAATCAAAATATACATAAGGTTTATATGTATCTTTATCACTTTACATTTGGCATGAAAGAACTCTACATTTTAAAATAGAAGTTACTATTGTAGTTGCATATAACTAAACTACTGCTTTCTCTTAAGCAGTCTCAGGTACATATTTCCAAATACATACTGTTCCAAGGTGAAGTAACTGCTTACTTAAGCTACCTCCATATTTTTCTCTCCAGAACTATATAAATAGATTTGAATCTGAAATTGTTGACTGGCTCTGGCTGAGACTTAATTTAAGAAACATTACTGGCTCTTAAACCATGTATATGTGTCAGATATGGCAGCCAGCATGCTGGTTGCTAAACAGTTGTCCTGGTGATGTGGGACAGGGTCATTTAAGTTGAACATATTCTAGCACCTGTGCTCAAGGCACATGGTTCACTAGTCATGATGTATCAACTTTAAATTAAAAACAACCACCCCAAACTTAAATTTATATTCTCTTTTTACTGGAAGTGTATTAGCTGTAAAAGTTATAACCCATTTCCTAGTCCTGTCTCCTGACTGTGAACTGATTCTTGAGGGGGGGTGGAATTCAATGTGACACATGGAAAAACATTTCCTCAGTGTTCCAGTTAAAATTCAACTTTTTTTTTTTTTTAAACCCATAAAACCAAACTGTAGAGGAGAAGTTTCCTTTCATGTCAGTGCTTAGATGACCTGTTTCTGGGAGCTCTTGTAATACAGTCTCATTGTAGGGCATATAGTAGGTAAGCTATTGATGCAGAACCTCTGGATTGTTTCAGCTTCAAATTTCCCTCCTGCAGTAGGTTTTACTAGAGTTTTTTTTTCAATTCTATCTCAATGCAGAACAGTTATATACAAAGTAAACCATTAATTTCTTGCATTCTAAGGTTGATGCTACCATTTGCTACTTCTATAAAATACAGGCTTAATTTCACATTTTCCTCTATCATATGTCCTCCAGACAAGAAGTATGTATGGTCATATCCTCTGTGTTAACTACCAGCTTGAGGAAATAATAAACATTTAAAGGTGAGATACTCTAACAGTTCCCAGCACTATGTAAGACACATTTTAAGGGTCCCTGTTTCCCATTAAGTTTTTATCGACACTAATGCTGTGAGTGGCAAAATCTTAATAAAATAACTTCCATAATTTGTGTTCTACAAATGTTACTCTTCCTCCCCACTCCATGTAAAAACCCTCTTCCTAGCTCTAGTGCAGGATTAGGTATAGGTTTTTAAGTTTAACATCTATTCTGCATAGTCTAATAAGTAGCAGCCTATGCCTGTACCGTGAACTGCAAGCAGGCTATCCCAAATGTGTAAGACAGCTACCTAATTATAAAATGGGCCAAAAGTAAAAGTTATACTATGCTTCATGTAGTGGTAGACAGGTATTTACAAGCGAAGTATGACACTCTGTGGTCAGTGGTAATGTTCAAAGGGGACTTTTTTTCCTCTTCCTACTGCAGGGGTGGGCAAACATTTTGGCTAGAGGGCCGCATCTGGGAATAGAAATTGTATGGTGGCCATGATCACAAAATTGGGGTTGTGGTGCAGGAGGGGGTATGGGCTCTGGCATGGGGCCAGAAATGAGTTCAGAGTGCAGGAGGGGCCTCTGGCGTGGGACAGGAGGCTTTGGGCTGGGATTGTGGGGTTCAGAGGGTGGGAGGGGGATCAGGGCAGGGGTTGGGGGCATGGGGAGAGGCTCAGGTGTGCCGCCTCTAGGCAGCACTTACCTCAAGCAGCTCCCGGAAGCAGGTCCCTTCTCTGGCTCCAACATGGAAGCATGGCCGAGTGACTCGACATACTGCCCTATCCACAGGCACGGCCTCTGCAGCTCCCATTGGAGCGTCAGAGGGATCCATTGGAGCATGTAGGAGCTGAAGCGGGGCCATGCTGTGGCTTCTAGGAGCCACATAGAGTGGCCCCCGACCCTGCTGCTCAGCTGGAGTGCTGGAGCCAGGCAAGCATGAGACCCTGCTCCCCAGCTGGAGCTTATGGGCTGGCTTAAAACGGCTGGTGGGCCAGAGCTAGCCTATGGGCTATAGTTTGCCCACCCCATCCCACTGCAAGCAAGAGCTGAAGGTTCAAGTCTTTATTCTGCAGGTTGAAGTCATATGTAAGATCAGCTCTTTTCTTGTCTGAAGCTAGGAATTCCTTTAGTGGAAAAAGCAGGTAAATAGAACTGATATAGGGGGTTATGTTACAGAAACTAAATCAAATGGTGTACAAGGGTGTTGCCTTTTATACCATGTGGGCATATGGCCATATGTTTTTATGTGAACAGCAGCTATATGCTGATCCCTAGTGCCATCTCAGATCTTGCTGATTCTCTATACAAATACCCTTGGATAGAGATGTATACTGCTATAAACACAATAAGTCCTATCAGCTGCATAAATAAAAACAGCTAGCTACTTTGAACTTAAGCATGACTGGTGTCATTCTGTGTTTGTAAAATTATGTATGAGGCCCTGCACATTGCTGTTACAGTTACTACAGCACATCAATGAGAATTTGAAAAGCTCAGCTACAGGAAGCACCCATTTTTCCATTCAGCAGTAGTACATAAATCCTACACTGATTTAGACAGTGGAGCTATCTCATGTGACTAAACTGCTAATACAGACCATCTCGACTACTTCTAGAAATATAATTGACAAGTGCTGATAGCCCCTGTGCATTTCATCTGAATACAGGCTGGAGATTTTAGAACCAATGGATTCTGAATAGGGACTTGTTTGATATAATCCCCCTTCAGAAAACTTATGACTTTACTGTAGGCTGCTGTAATCTGAAACAGTCCTAGCTTTGAGAGAGTAAATGAGCTAAGAAAGGACCTAAAACATAGGATAGGGAAACCTCTGCTACCTGAAGCTGGAACAGTAACACTAATGTTTTACAGGATTATTATTTTAACTTGGTGCTGGAATAAAATCTAAAGAGATCACTGTCAGACAAGCCCCTGTAGTTACTCTACAGCCTAAAGTACAAATAGAACAGATCTTAAGGTGGAAGAGTACATTTGACAGTATGGGGAGAGGAAAAAAATATAGGTCCTATTAAAAATACAGGACATAAGTTCCCTTGGCCTGCTAGTGTAAGTGGCAGGTAAACCTAACTTCTCCACTCCTTCTAAAGGTACTGTGAATTACAGAGAGGAATGGGGGAAGTCTCAGGGCCTCTATGCACTGTTTGAGGCAGGGTCATGTACTTGGTTTGTGGAAAAGAAAAAGCTGAGTTCTGGCTATAATGGCCCCTCTAGGTACTTATTCTGGTGGAAGTGCTCTTTTTCCAGTTTAGCTTATCATTTTGGCAAGTGTTTCAGCTAAACTGACATTACTTACCCGATTAAGTGTATTCATCACAAGGAATTATAGTTGTAAAAAGCTTTTCCTAGTAGACTAACTTATAGACATACCATGCCTTATCCTATTTGAGTTTTTGCTACTTAGCCATACTTATGCTAGGTGGTAAGACAGGCAAACAAAGCTGGTGCTCAAGTAAATGATTAATGAAAAGCTTGTTTTGTGTAGCAGTATGTTTGCCTAGAATCCATTATACTTCTGGACATTGTTGAGGAGGTAAAAACATAGTATTACTATACTAAACAGTCTAAAGGCTTGTTTAAACTAAACCTTAAAGCCCTAGCCTGAACTGCCTAGCAACAGAGGAATAAACTTTGAAAAGTTAACATGGAGACACTAAAGCAAGTTCGTTCTGAGATTGGCTACTGGACATAACACAGCCTCAGCTCAACATTTAGTTCTGGGCTGGCATACAGAACAAAGATTTATAGACTTATAACAGGCTTAATGATGAAAGGAGCATAAGACTCTACTTTTCAGACAGACTTCTGCTTGGTCCTAAGATGTTTTTATTGTAGGAAACAAGCTAACTTTACCATATGAAAAATATTTACATAAGACACACTAAGCTGGTATTGCAAGAGTCTTACATAAAATAGTAAAAATCTGCTTCCTGAGCGGTACTTCACTAAAGCTGTGGACCTTTATAGCAACTAAAAGATATGCACAGTCCATTTTCTCAGCTGCATAACTAGGAAATGTTAAGTTACATATAAAGACTATGAATACTTAAATATGAATTGGTTACAAACATATGGGCAACACAGCAACTCAATTTGCTGAAGACAAAAAAAAAAAAAAAAAAAAAAGAGGTAGTGGCTATTGAAGCCATGCAGTTTTCATTGTGAAAATTAACATTCCAGATGACTCATCCATTCAATTTCATTTTAAGACGTCTGGCATTGCACTCCTGTTCTGGGACCTTCTTCATCTTCTTCATATACTTCTCTACTATTACGGCAAGTTTGCTCTCTTGGATCAAACTCTGTAAGTTCAACCTGATCCATGTCCTCTGTAATCATTACTTCTTCTCGTGGAGGAAGCAAAGCTTCCAATATAGGCAGTTTCTCCATGGGAAGCCACTGATGCTCTGGAAACATGACCTACAAATAAAAAATGTTTTCCCTGTAAGTAATTCCTTGCCTTACATTTCCATTAAACATGAAGGTGAATAAGCAGTGAACTTACCATAAACTGTATAATTAAATAGCCTTTGTCCAGTGGAGACTTGTAGATAGGCATCCCTTCATTAAGGATACATTTTAGAGCACCATGCTTTATCACTTCACCTGCCCACAAAGAGGGATCTGGAATCAGTATACATTTTGGTATCTTTACATTTGGGTTTACAGCCATAAAAGCAAAGCTTTGTAACAGGAAACATTCCTGGGTTTATGATTTTCTCTTCACCATTGCTGCGAAAGCCCATACAAACACAAGGGGATGCTGACTGTACACAAAGTGTAATGAGAAAAAAATGAAGTCTGTTCTCCAGTCTTAAAAGTAACCCTTAAAGAACAGTAGGTGAAAATCCAAGGGGGGGTAGAGGTGTGTGTGTGTGTGGGGGGGGGGGGTTAGTTGGTTTCTCTTTAAGGGATTTTCTTGCAGAAAGTGTTTCAGCTGTATATGGACTCAGTAGCTTCCTGGTTCTTCACTCCAATTTTTAACTTCATAGATGTTTGACTCCCATTTTAGTTTTAGCAAAATTATAAAGCAATCAAAACCAGGATCTTATACTGGAAAGTGTCAAGCAACCTCATCTACAGGCAGTGCTATCCACTCCACCTGTAATAAAGGAAGCCAACAAGTTGGAGTTGGAAATAGAACGGGAGCAGGAACTCTGACAGAACTAACTCAATCAGATCAGGGTTGACTAATTTCTAAAATCCCATTCCTGTAACAAATTCAGTGGAACCTTAAACAGTGAAGTTTGACTTTTGCCAACTAACAAGCAATTTCTAAAAGAACAAGTAAAATTCTGAAAGCCTACCTGGTCTAGAAGTTATAAAAAGGACTCTATTATCCAGTGTTTCAATAGTCCTTTTGAAGCCACATAAAGACTCAGAGAGGTGAATTTTCATTTTCATAATTAAATCATGTCCTCGTCTCTGAAAGACACTATGATCCTTCTGATCCAGCACAATTATAACATCACCAGGTTCCAGGTCAGGTTCCTGATCACCTTCTCCATGAAATACCAACTTTTGCCCATCTTTCATACCTATAAAGGGTAATTTAAATTAATAGGTTTACTCTATACCGGTTTTGTTAGATACCAATACTGTAACATGTTTTAAGATCTCATTTTAACAAAACTAAATTTCTGGGACAAATCTGTACACTTCAAAGATTTACACTAAATTTGAGATTGAGCTACTATTTTAAGTATTCTTACCTTTATCAATGTGAACTTCTATGATCTTTTTCTCTCTGACAACTTTACATCCATTGCAATTGTCACATCTGTCCTTTGGGTTTATTCGTTCACCTTGGCCTTTGCATTCTGAGCACATAGTTTGAATTTGCTGTACCATACCAGGTCCAATCTGCTGAACAAGAACCTGCATTCCTCTTCCTTTGCACATGGGGCATTTTTCAATTGCTCCTTTCTTTCCACCATATCCTTGAGGTAGAAAGAAAATCTGAGGTCGACACCTTAGGGAAAGCTATTCCTTCATACCATTCTGCAATAAGACTGCTTGAACCCTAGTTCTTAGCATTAAGAGGGAAGTACACTTAGGATGTACTGCATGTGAAATCAGACACATTTGGTACATTCCCAGTTGCACACACTTGATTTCACCCTCCCTTCACATTTTAGCAATTTTCAGTGAATGATCAGCATATTTATCATGTCTTGGAAATGTAGCCATTTGGCATTCCAGCAGCATTCTAAAACAAAGCTGTCTGCTAGAATTTTACATAATTGTCTAGCGTCTTAACACTTGAAGATTTATGCTAGTCAACAAGGTCAGACAATTACGTAAGCATATGATGTTTAATGGACATATAAAAGAAGATTTTAAGAACATACATGGTTGGTTGTTTAATGTTGTAGAGAAGCGACCATCTTAACATCCTGTATTTGAATTTTATTATTGCTCCTTCGGGAACTAAAATCTAGGTTCTATTCACTAATATATGATAAGGCTACTGTTTTACTTGAAAGGAATGGCCTTATTTGTTGATAAGTACAGTGTAAAAAAGGTTTTCAGACCCTTTCATTGATGGCTAGGTGCCATGATAATGATGGGCTCTACAGAGATTCGTGTAGCCACTCAGTGCTTCTTTCCCTTTGTCTGTACCTTAAAAAGCTGAATTTTATATGATCCACATTACTGAAGTTCATACCTTTACACTTCTCACAGATTACATTCTTTTGTAGTGCCAACTTCCTTGTAACTCCATTATATAAGTCTTCAAGAGAGACACTCAATTGATGCACAACATTCTTGCCTTCAAGGAAAAGAGTTTAGAAAAATTAAAGGCCAATACAAACATTATTAATGGCAATTTCTTATTATAGGGTCTCTAAACAGACTACTTGTTAGTATATGTTTAGGCTAACTGAGGAATCTCAGTTTGTTACAAATTTTAAAAAGCCAAATTCAATCCTGGTGTAAGCAAATGCAACTCCTGACAGCTTCCATGGAGTTGCATCCACTTACATGAGAACTTAATTTGGCCATAAATTAGGCAGCCATTATTAACCTCATTTTGTAGATTAACTGAGACAGCAAGACATTATTGGGGCATTGTAAACATGCGATCATGTCAATTTAGAAGCACTTTAATGCTAGAGCTGCCTTCATATTCCCTCACCAGTTTGTGGCATAATTTTAAAAAGTTTCTCTCCCCTATTACTAAACCCATAAAAATGGGGGATAGGCAGACAGTAAAACGACCTATACAGAAAGTGCCATCAAAAGCACAGCAAGAATTCTTAGTTTTTAAATTTTGTTCCCCCTATCCCCTCCAATCTTTTGTTTGTAGTGTTAGATGTTACATGTAACGCTTTGAAGTGTTATTTTCAAGTTGATAGTACCCTTTTAAGCAATCTGTCCAAGGTGTATCAGCAAGTCAGTTGCAGACCTAGAAATAGGTCCTGACTCCCAGTCCTCTGTTCTGGCCACTAAATCGTCTCTCCTCTAGATTATCCATGACCCATTTAACATAATCTAGCCATGTCACTGATTTTTTTTTTTTAGTATCAGCTACATGATATAAAATTATTTCTATAATCAACAGATCAGCTCATACTATACATGACCTATGCCGTTGCTATTAACAATATCCAAACTAGAGGCATTTTAATAAAAATAGCAATACTGCAGCACAGGTGTCTTACGCACTGGTTCATAGTAAGTTTCTAGAACTTCTCTTTAGAGCTATGTACCTCTTCTCTCTCTATTCATTCGGCCTCCACCACCAAAGAACATGTCAAAGATGTCCATGGGTGAAGAGAAGTTGCTGCCACCCAAGCCTCCTTCTTTAATAGCCTGCTCCCCACCCTGGTCATAGATGTCCCTTTTCTTTGGGTCCGACAGAACTTCATAAGCCTGGGATATGAGCTTAAACTAAAAAAGAGAAAGAGAAAAGCTCTGAGCAACTATGACCAAGAGCAAGAATAACCTAGAAGTGAATCTCAAGAAAATTTGAACTGCAACAAGATTTTTCTGCAGTACTTGTAATCCTTTTGCGGCAGAAAGCACTGTCAACAGAAAGTTAGTTAAAATGTACAGATACCACCTGTGTTTTTGCAGTGTTTTCCCCAACACATATTAAGTGATTTCTATGCTGCACTAAGAGATGGTAAATACAAGTTACAACAAAGTCACATCAAGCCTTCTCAACTGTCTGCCACCAACAGCTATACATTCTGTTTGGGTGTTGTTTGCTTCCATTAGTTTTATTACAGAACACTGAAGTGCCATTGATAACTACTTCACTCACCACTGCAAGGATAGCAATGAAGGATTTTATATCCAGTTAAACCTGCAGGATTTAACTGTAATATTTTGGTCAAATTAGGTTTAACAAGCCTTTTATGACAAAAGGAAGAGGTACTTCACTGACATTAAGTGGTCAGAAAGTCAGTTTTATGTCTTGTCTAGAAGTGGACATATCCCTTGGTTTCAAGGGAAATTTTATTATATGAATCCAGATTTATAGTTCTCCTATTACTATGCAACAGGCTGAAGACAAAATGATGAACAACTGAACTTTTTTCTAGTGACCTGACTCATATGTCAGTTCTTTTGACTATTATTTTTATGATCTGTGTTCCTCATGATCTGCTGCTGTATATTGTTAGGGGGCTTATTCCTTCATCCGCTTACTTCCCTGGTCCTTCTCACATGAAGAGAGAGCAACAATACCCAAAGTCCAAAGGTGCAAACAATTCAATATTTATTGGGGTGAACTTCCAGCAAGCATGATTCCAGTTTCCTTCCTTAGTGCCCCCTTCCCAGCTCTGACACCACAGAGCCTTACACCTGTGTCCCTGTTCCCATTCCTGCCCTTAGCCAAACATGATTCCAATTTCCCCACCCCCATTCCCTGTTCCCATTTCCCCTTTTAGCAAAACATGAGTCCAATTCCCCCCCCCCCCTTCCTGATTGACTGCAGACTATATAGTAAAACTTGAGTTCTGCTTAGCTATACCTTAACCAATCATTTTCCTGAAATTTAACTAACCAATCCTAACATATTGTAACATGATTATGTAACCAATTATATCCCACCACCTTACACCCAGCAAAATTAATTATACAGCAGACAGAAACAATCACAGAACCAGACAGAGATTATACAGACAAACAATAGCAAAGTGGGAACTATAATGACAAAACAATACAGAAGTGAGGATTTCACATCCCAGCTATTGATAAGTGTGTTCTTGCCAGACAGGATGCTATCAAACTAAGTTTCCTTTTACATTTTCTAGGCACTTCCCTTTCTCTGGAGATGAGAGGCACTATCAGGACAGGACTGTATTCCTAACAGCCCAATAGCACCTTATTTCAATGTGACTAGTTTGGAATGTGAGGTGGTGACCGGTTGCTTCCCAGCTTATGGCTGCTTCTGTTGCTTAGCCAAAGGCCTTAGCCTAAGAACAGGGCCTCAGACTGTCACAGTAAGAGATCGACCTTACACTGGCAGATAGTGATTTTGATTCTTTCTTTTATACCTCTAACCAGCCAAGTGATAAGAATACACCTAAATTCTTAGAGTATAGGCCTTTACAGACAGGCCTGACTATCTATATCCTAACACGTCACCTGCAGTTCTTTTCCCCTGACCAAGACTCCACTGTAAGGCAGTTAGAGTTCCTAAGTAAAGAGGCTAATCTTGCATTCTTTTTGACACAAGGTTATTTTCTTAGAGAAAAGACTGTCTACACTGTTTCTGAAAGGGTTTTTAATACCTATGGAGCCAGAGGTCTTAGATTACAACGGTACGTGCATTAATAAAATGGCAAAATTCCAAAAATGGAAGACACAGCAGACCACATTACAGTAATTACATGCTAGACCCTGCTACTTCAATTTTTGTTCTGCACACTGCTCTTTAAGACTAGAGATACTGATTTCACTTATGCCCTTTGTTAAAGCAATTTCCAGAAGCTTCACTAAATTCATAAACCTACCACTCAGAGTACAGCTAGTTTTCTGAGCATGTAACTACACTGCTCTTGTCATCTCATCAAATGATGTTTGAGAAAGGCGCTTTCCTTCTGACCATCCACAAAAAAAATTCTACTGTAGTTAATTCCACATAGAGAGCTGACATGGTTCCCTCTGGACAATTAAGTCACACATCTCCATTGTCTTTTTTTGCTGTTGCCATCACAAGCACAGCTCCAACAATTGTAACAGTAGTGTAGTACAGCAATACTGGTAGCAGTGCTTTACTTATCATGCCATTTAGCACTGCATGACAGTGATTAAAGTGCTCATAGCCGTCATTTGAGTCTTGTTTACAGCAGAACTAACACTGATGAACTGAATTTCTTAGCAACAGGATAGCACCAAAAAGTCCCATAAATCAGAAGAGACTGTAGGAACAAAAATGGTGTCAATCTACTTCTTCCACAAGCTTGTGACAGCTGAGCTAGCAATCCTCCCTCCCCCTTAAAGTTTATGAAAGCATATGAGATTATATGCTCCAAAGACATGAGCAAAAAAGTTAAGTCTCAAAAGGGTCTGGAAAATGCATTATGCTTAATTGGAAATACTCTTTACCGCAATAAGAACACTACATTCATTCGTTCAATATAGAACAGATATAACAGAAGAGAACCAGAACTAAATAATCCTTTACTCTGCATTTGTCAGGGTGGATAAAAATCAATGATTCAATTAAAAAAAATCAGATTTTTTAACTTAAATCTGATTTTTTTTGATAAAATTCTTTTTGAGGAAAAAACCTATCTAAAGATAGTTCTAATTAAGATACATTATAGCTCAAAAATATTTCATCATGGACTAGGATTATAAATACTAATTCTATAGTATGAGAGAATATATTCATGTAATGTTTAAGAAAAGTTTTGTAAATGAGTTCCAATAGTTTATGGATTAGGGACCCAATTTTACAGAGTTCCAGGGGCTTCTGTATAGATTATTTAGGTTAATCTTTCTATCTACCCAATGGGACTCAGTGCTCAGTGTAGAAGATACTATCAGAGATGCTTAGTTTTGCAGTTCTCAAAATGTGGATTGGTATCTCCAGAGATAACATGCTTGTTAACAGCAAATATGTTTTAAAATAAGTAAATAATAGATAACAGTGAGAAATAACAGACCTCAACCCCATTGTCCCTCTGAAAATTTGTGTACAGAGATTTAATCCCTAACCTCTCTCTAAAAGTGCAAAGTTTCAAAAAGTTCAATGACTAGAAGATTGCTGGGAGCGGAATAGATCTGGACAAGGAGAAGTCTGGAGATAAATGTGAGAAAGGAGGGACAGGCAGTAGAAACAAAAGTGAAACTGTTTGAGCAGCATATTCCAGAAGTCTTGAGGTCTTTCTGAGTGTAGCCTTCATTGATTTGAGATCTACCCTACCATTCTCTCACTAGAAAGGAAAACCTGTAATGGCAGCAGGCTGTAAAAGAGACCCAGTTTGGGAATAAGAACCATTCAAGAAATATATGTTTTCTGATGATGTTTTAAAGAAAGTCACACCAGTGAACTGGTGGAAGTCACTTAAGCACTTGGATTCAGAGACTGTTGAAGTGATAATCTCACTTTTAACAGCAGTAGCTTCTTCTGCCGGTAGAAAGAATATTTTCTTCCTTTGGACTAATTCATTCCAAATTGAGAAATAGTTTGGGACCTGAAAAAGAAGGAAAGCTTGTTCTCCTTTTCCAGATTATGAACAAACAGGAAAATGAAGATGAAGGAGTTAGCTGCAGAAGACAATATTTTAAGTTTCTCCTGTTGACCTGGCTGACATATTCTATTTAATTTTTGGGGTTTTTTTAGAATTTCATTTAACTATTTTAGTTAACAGTTTTAACAAAAACAAACCTGATTTTTAAAAACTTGAATATTTAACTAAATTCAAAAATTCATATGCTTGTTTTGTTAAAATATTATGTTTGCTGTTGAAGAAAAAAATCCAGAATACATAACATTATTGTTTTAGTTAAATAAAACAACTTAAATGTCTGTCTGGTGATGTTCTCCTCCTAATACAGCATGGCAAGAAAATCCTCCAAATGTTAATGTAATTAACCTGTTGAATTGGAATGGAGATAGCTATGTATGAAGTCACTGGGAGGTGAACTACTTCAATTAGCTTTGGTAAATGAAATAATCAAACAACCATTCATTTTTTGATATAGTTGTAAACTAATCTGAAAAGTTTTCAAAAGAAATCACTTTAAAAATGTATAATGTGTACTTTCTAAAAATGAAACCTGCATCTACCTCCAAGTTGTGAAGAATATGTATTAAGGTTGTAACAACCAACAAGAATGCACATTTATGTAGAAATCCATGATTAAATCGAGTCTTCCTGATCAGTGATTTAAATCAATTCCATTTAAACCAAATCTACCCTGGCACTTGTAGAAAGCATCTGCTATTTAGGAGACCAATGGTCACTCATCTGCACATGACTAAATATAACTAACTTGCTTTTCATGGACCAATCAACAATCCTGATACCCAAGTGCTCCTAATTGCTCTTCTTTTGATACCATAGACATCAAGATACTGGGCAGTTGAGCCCCGTTTAAAATGTAAGTGGCATTATTCATGGAACTCAAGGCAAAGTCCTAGACACAGCCAAGTAAGTGGTCCTGTGGAAAGATCTTAGTGTAGAAATGCAGAACCAGGTTAAAAAGCTAGTTTTCATGTGAGCCACAACCGTTTTGCTCATCCTAGAAGCTTGCCGAAAGCAGCACTTGTTATATGTCGAAACTGAAGCATGGTTTTCAAACGAGCTTTTAATTACGACTGGCTTTTCTGAACACAGCGTCGGAGGCCGTCCTCATGCGGCAAAGCCTCACCAGCTGGAACACCAGCAGCCAAGCAAGTCCCTTTGCAGCCGGCTGGCGATCGGAAGGCGCTAACGTGAGCGGTCCGGCCCCGGCCCGGCCGGCTGCTAGGGCAGAAGGGACAGCACCCGCCAACACCAAGGCTCTGGCGCGCCAGGGGAAAGCAACCCCGCGCCGCACGGCAGGTGCTTTTTACACACCGCCCCCTCCCCCCGGGCTAAGCAGCGTCTCTCTTGCCGGGCCCTAGCATGATCAGGGAGACTTTACACCCCGCCTCCGGCTCTGCGAGACCCGGGGAGCCCCTGGGCAGGGGGGCCGAAGGGTTCATGGCTGCGGCAGGCCCCACCCCCCACAGGCGGTTGAACCGTAGTGCCGCCAGCCCGCGCGGTGCCCGCCGAGAGCCGGGCGCGCTCCATCACGTACCCGCTCGCCCTCGCTGGGGTTCTTGTCGGGGTGATACTTCAGCGCCAGCTTGCGGTAGGCGCGCTTGATCTCGTCCGAGGAGGCGCTGGGCTTCACCTGCAGGATGTCGTAGTATCCCGTTTCCTTCACCATGGCGCCCTGGGCGGGAGAGCGACACCAGCGTTAGGGGGCTGCGGGCCGGGGACCAGCGCTCCGTGACACGGCGCTGCCTCGCCCGGCCAGCGACCAGCCCCCACCCCGACCGGGGGCCCGCACGGCGCTGCCCGGCCCCGGCTGGGGACTGCCGGGCAGCTGGTGCCTAGGGCATAGGACGCCGGCCGGGAGGCGATCGGCTCCCTCAGGTCAGGCACCGGCTGATCCTTCCAGCCCCCAGCAGACATAGGGGCATCCCTGACCCGGCGCCGCTGGGACCGGCCGCTCTTACCGCTATGGCACTCACGAGCCCCCGCACGCAACTGATTTAGTACTAGTTCGTAGCGCAGCGCCCGGCCAGCTCCGCAGCTTTTATAGCGGCAGCGCCGAACCTTCTGGAATGACGCCACCCTATGTCACAGTTCTGGAACGGTCTAGAATGCCTGCGTGTGACGTCACCGCCCAGCCCTTGTAGGAGGAGGAGCCGGGGCGGGACGCGCTTTGCAGCAGCCGCCTGCTGTTACTAGGCAACCGCTGCTGCTACCGGCGCTCACGGTACTGAAAGGGGCTTAGCTGTGCCCCCCCTCCCCCCATACACCGCACATTCAACGCCCTTCCCCGGAGAAACACTGTACACGGCCACTTCCGCTCCTCCCAGCCCAGACTGACCACGCCAGACACTCCGGTACTCAAAAAGAAAAGGAGGACTTGTGGCACCTTAGAGACTAACCAATTTATTTGAGCATGAGCTTTCGTGAGCTACAGCTCACTTACACACAGTCCCAGCACACCCCGAGAAACCCGCAGCAAAGCCACTTCCAGTGTTTTCCTCCCCACAAGACAGCACAGGCCTCCCCTCCACCTGAGACTTCCCCACCCACCTCCTCCTTCCACCTGCCCCAGGCTGCCTTCCCCTCCCAGATAATATGCTCCTGTCACACCCCCCACACACCGTCATGCCCTGCTGCTCTACACACACACACTAGGGGGACCAGAGAGCAAGTGTGAAAAATCAGGACGGGGGGCCGGGGGTAATAGGTGCCTATATAAGATAAAGCCCCAAATATCGGGACTATCCCTATAAAATTGGGACATCTGGTCACCCTAACACACACACTGTCACACCCCATACAGGACACACACCCCTACCTACCTACCTCTTTGCTTCAGTCTTCACGGCTGAGGACGTTAGGGAGATTCCCAAACCAGAGCTGTCCATTGTAGGTGACAAATCTGAGGAATTGTCACAGACTGAAGTGTCATTAGAGGAGGTATTGGAATTAATTGATAAATTTAACAGTAACAAGCCACCGGGACCAGATGGCATTCACCCAAGAGTTCTGAAAGAACTCAAATGTGAAATTGCGGAACTATTAACTGTAGTTTGTAACCTGTCCTTTAAATCAGCTTCTGTACCCAATGACTGGAAGATAACTAATGTAATGCCAATATTTAAAAAGGGCTCTAGAGGTGATCCCGGCAATTACAGACCGATAAGTCCAACGTCAGTACCGGGCAAATTAGTTGAAACAATAGTAAAGGATAAAATGGTCAGACACATAGAAGAACATAAATTGTTGGGCAGAAGTCAACATGGTTTCTGTAAAGGGAAATCTATTAGAGTTCTTTGAAGGGGTCAACAAACATGTGGACAAGGGGGATTCAGTGGACATAGTATACGTAGATTTCCAGAAAGCCTTTGACAAGTTCCCAAACCAAAGGCTCTTACGTAAATTAAGTTGTCATGGGATAAGAGGGAAGATCCTTTCATGGATTGAGAACTGGTTAAAAGACAGAGAACAAAGTGTAGGAATAAATAGTAAATTTTCAGAATGGAGAGGGGTAACTAGTGGTGTTCCCCAAGGGTCAGTCCTAGGACCAATCCTATTCAATTTATTCATACATAATCTGGAGAAAGGGGTAAACAGTGAGGTGGCAAAGTTTGCAGACAATACTAAACTGCTCAAGATAGTTAAGACCAAAGCAGACTGTGAAGAACTTAAAAAGATTTCACAAAACTAAATGATTGGGCAACAAAATGGCAAATGAAATGTAATGTGGATAAATGTAAAGTAATGCACATTGGAAAAAAATAACCCCAGCTATACATACAATATGATGGGGGCTAATTTAGCCACAACTAATCAGGAAAGAGATCTTGGAGTCATCATGGATAGTTCTCTGAAGACATTCACACAGTGTGCAGTGACAGTCAAAAAAGCAAACAGGATGTTAGGAATCATTTAAAAAGGGATAGAGAATAAGATAGAGAATATCTTATTGCCCTTATATAAATCTATGGTACACCCACATCTTTAATACTACATACAGATGTGGTCTCCTTATCTCAAAAAAGATATACTGACATTAGAAAAGGTTCAGAGAAGGGCAACTAAAATGATTAGGGGTTTGGAGCGGGTCCCCTATGAGGAGAGATTAAAGAGGCTAGGACTTTTCAGCTTGGAAAAGAGGAGACTAAGGGGGCCTATGATAGAGGTCTATAAAATCACGAGTGGGGTGGACAAAGTGAATAAGGAAAAGTTATTTTCTTGTTCCCATAATATAAGAACTAGGAGCCACCAAATGAAATTAATGGGCAGCAGGTTTAAAACAAATAAAAGGAAGTTCTTTTTCACTCAGCGCACAGTCAACCTGTGGAACTCCTTGCCTGAGGAGGTTGTGAAGGCTAGGACTATAACAGGGTTTAAAAGAGAACTAGATAAATTCATGGGGTTAAATCCATTAATGGCTATTAGCCAGGATGAGTAAGGAATGGTGTCCCTAGCCTCTGTCAAAGGGTGGAGATGGACGGCAGGAAAGAGATCAATTGATCATTATCTGTTAGGTTCACTCCCTCTGGGGCACTTGGCATTGGCCAGTGTCGGTAGACACTGGATACTGGGCTGGATGGACCTTTGGTCTGACCCAGTATGGCCGTTCTTATGTACCTCCAGGAAGCACTCCGCATTGGAGGCAACCCTTACCTGAGATATCCCTTTCTCTTCACATCAGAAGAAACACAACTCCTGACTCTTTCTGACAAACCCATGCCCAGTACGCTCCAAATTTCCTTCCCTGAGACACCCCAGGTTGCCCTCTCACCAGAAAAAAAAAATCCTCCAGCATCACAATGCCCTCTGTCTCACCACAATGTACTCCTGCTAATCCCTCAGACCACAACACAACCCCAATGCCACCCTACCCGAGACACACACTGCCGTTCCTCCAACATCCTTCCTCACCCACACATAACTCCCCACTGAGACACCTTTAGGTCACCCTCCTTCCCAAAGACATACCTGTCATTTCCCCCTCCAAAGCCTCCTTGACCTCAATGCAAAACACAACCCCCGCTGCTTCCCCATGAACCACTTCACACCTTTTTCTGAGACAACCCCTGGGGTGCTCCCCGAAACACACTCAACACTGCCTTTTTCATGATTTATCCACATCATTGAGGTACTCCTCTGCATTCCTCACAGTGCCCCCTGTGGCTTCTTCCCTGCCCTCCCATGTCACCTACCCCCTCAGGTCATTATACCACTGCCCTGACACTGACCTCTCATACTGCCAGGAGTCGATCTCCCACCTGCCACATCAATACCCCACTTCTGTCACTATCCCACTTCCACCAACTGCATTGTCCATCCACCTCTAACCTCGCCATCTCAACTGTGCCCACGACATCACCTTCTCCCCTCTGACATCACTCTCAATTCCACCGCTCTTCTGTGCCTCAGTTTTGTGATCTGTTTTGTGACTGGCTTTCTTCTGGCATCCACCCCTAAAAACAGGGTCACACGCTTCTCACGTGTAAATCCAAACACTGAATGTTGAGCTGCACTATTTATAGGTTAGTAGCAGCAGAAGGAACTGTGAAGAGGAGGAACTACTTCTAATTCCAAAGTTCCACCATTCAACAGTGAACTGTTCCTAGAGCAGTAATGGATGGAAAAAGAGGAGGTGAGCATGCAAAAAGGAGAGATGGGTGGGGGTGGGAGGGAGCTACCCCTTAAAAACATAATTAAAAAAAAAAGATACAGTGCACAAGACAGAGTTTTGATCCAGGAACAAAATAATCAACATAAAGATGAAGTTAATGGTTTCACAAAGCACATGGAATGTCTAGTAAAAAAATTCTCCTGATAATAATTCCCAATATATAAGGTGCAGGATTGTCTGGGCTGCGACTCTTCCTGCTGAAACACCCTCCTCCACCTCCTACTCTGATCAACCTCTAGTTTGCCCTGAAATGTCCCTTGTGCCAGGGACTTCTTTGGGAGTGTCACAAAGCTGTTTGGGGTTATTCTGAACCAGGGAGTATTCACTGGTGGGGCCATGCAGCATCAGGGAATCAGCAAATCAGGTTCTTATGCCAAATTCTGCTCTCTGTTACACTGTTGTAAATTCAGAGGGCCTATACTGAAGTTGCTCGTGTAGAGCAGAATGTATAGTCATAAATGAATGTACATTAAAATATTTGAAAAATCACAGTCTTACCCAACTCTTCAAAACTTCAGGATTGTGAGTTTTGTAGAAGGGATGTTTGTGGAAACAGCACTGTTCAAGAGAATACTCATAGAAATTTGTAAACCTGAGTTTTCACACCAAAAACCTGCTTCTATCAGTTATGCTCAACCAACCAGGAAACAGAAGAATACCACATGACCTGTGTATCCAATTGAAATTAACCAATACAGCTTGACTTTTGAATATCAAAAACTCACAACAAACTACTCATAAATGCTATACAGACTAAGCATTATTCATAGATATTACCTATGGTTTGGCCTGTATAGCATTGTAACCCCCCTTCCCACTTGGGCACTTCCTTGTAGGAGATGGCTATATATTTGATGCGGTAGTTGGCGCACCTGTCTGAGGATAAATTGTCTTGGAGTTAAGGCACAAAACTTGTAGTCAGTAGATCTGGGCCCTGTTTCTGATCCTTTGTACGCTTGGCCTGCTCTATGCAAACTTTTGGTGGCACTTGTTCAAATCCACCCCGCACTGTCTAGGCAGGAGTGGTTAAACAAAGAAATGTGTGTTTACCTCAATTTACATATAAATAGTAAACAGGCTCCTTGAGACAATCGGGAGACAAGGCAAATCAGCATTTCAGCATACACAGAGGAGAAGAAAGAGCATGGAGCCATCTTCACCACCTTCTTTACCGTTTGAATAAACTTAGGCCTTGTCTACACTGGTAAGTTTCTGTGCAGTAAAGCAGCTTTATGCGCTGTAACTCCTGAGGTGTACACACTGCCAAGCCACTTAGTGCGCAGAAACCGTGCAGTTGTAGCGCTTTAAAAACCCACTGTGGTTGATTACAGCGCTGTGATTGGTCTGTGGGAGGTGTCCTATAATGCCTGTTCTCACCTCTCTGGTCATCAGTTTGAACTCTACTGCCCTGCCCTCAGGTGACCAACCATCATCCCCACCCTGTAAATTCCTTTGGAAATTTGAAAGTCCCCTTCCTGTTTGCTTGGTGATACGTGCAGTGGTCTCAACGTATCTTTCCAGGTGGCCATGAATGCTCCACGCACCAGGCGATCCCCTGCTTGGAGCAATGCCGAGCTGCTGGACCTCATCAGCATTTGGGGAGAGGAGGCTGTCCAGTTCCAGCTGCGCTCCAGCTGTAGGAATTATGATACCGATGGAAAGATATCATGATGCATGACAGAAAGAGGCCATGACTGGGACACATTGCAATGTAGGTTCAAGTGAAGGAATCATAGAATATCAGGGTTGGAAGGGAACTCAGGAGGTCATCTAGTCCAACCTGCTGCTCAAAGCAGGACCAATCCCCAACTAACTCATCCCAGCCAGGGCTTTGTCAAGCCTGACCTTAAAAACCTCGAAAGAAGGAGATTCCACCACCTCCCTAGGTAACCCATTCCAGTGCTTCACCACCCTCCTAGTGAAAATTTTTTCCTAATATCCAACCTAAACCTCCCCCACTGCAACTTGAGACCATTACTCCTTGTTCTGTCATCTGCTACCACTGAGAACAGATCCACCCTCTTTGGAACCCCCTTTAAGGTAGATGAAAGCAGCTATCAGATACCCCCTCATTCTTCTCTTCTGCAGACTAAATAATCCCAGTTCCCTCAGCGTCTCCTCATAAATCATGTGCTCCAGCCCCCTAACCATTTTTGTTGCCCTCCGCTGGACTCTCTCCAATTTTTCCACATCCTTCTTGTAGTGTGGGGCCCAAAACTGAACACGGTACTCCAGATGAGGCCTCACCAATGCCAAATAGAGGGGAACAATCATGTCCCTCGCTCTGCTGGCAATGTTCCTGCTTATACAGCCCAAAAAGCCATTAGCATTCTTGGCAACAAGAGCATGCTGTTGACTCATATCCAGCTTCTCATCCACTGTAACCCCTAGATCCTTTTCTGAAGAACTGCTGCCTAGCAACTCAGTCCCTAGTCTGTAACAGTGCATGGGATTCTTCCGTCCTAAGTGCAGGACTCTGCACTTGTCCTTGTTGAACCTCATCAGATTTCTTTTGGCCCAATTCTTTAATTTGTCTAGGTCCCTCTGTATCCTATCCCTACCCTCCAGCATATCTACCACTCCTCCCAGTTTAGTGTCATCTGAAAACTTGCTGAGGGTTCAGTCCACGCCATCCTCCCGGTCATTAATGAAGATATTGAACAAAACCGGCCCCAGGACCGACCCCATGGGCACTCCACTTGATACCGGCTGCCAACTAGACATGGAACCATTGATCACTACCCATTGAGCCCGACAATCTAGCGAGCTTTCTGTCCACCTTATAGTCCATTCATCCAGCCCATACTTCTTTAATTTGCTGGCAAGAATACTGTGGGAGACCATATCAAAAGCTTTGCTAAAGTCAAGGAATAACACATCCACTGCTTTCCCCGCATACACAGAGCCAGTTATCTCGTCATAGAAGGCAATTAGGTTAGTCAGGCATGACTTGCCCTTGGTGAATCCATGCTGACTGTTCCTGATCACTTTCCTCTAAGTGCTTCAGAATTGATTCTTTGAGGACCTGCTCCATGATTTTTCCAGGGACTGAGGTGAGGCTGACTGGCCTGTAGTTCCCTGGATCCTCCTTCTTCTCTTTTTAAAAGATGGGCAGTACTTTAGCCTTTTTCCAGTCATCCAGGACCTCCCCCGATCGCCATGAGTTTTCAAAGATAATGGCCAATGGCTCTGCGATCACATCCACCAACTCCTTTAGAACCCTCAGATGCAGCGCATCCGGCCCCATGGACTTGTGCTCGTCCAGCTTTTCTAAATAGTCCTGAACCACTTCTTTCTCCACAGAGGGCTGGTCACCTCCTCCCCATGCTGTGCTGCCCAGTGCAGTAGTCTGGGAGCTGACCTTGTTCGTAAAGACAGAGACGAAAAAAGCATTGAGTACATTAGCTTTTTCCACATCCTCTGTCACTAAGTTGCCTCCCTCATTCAGTAAGGAGCTCACACTTTCCTTGACTTTCTTCTTGTTGCTAACGTACCTGAAGAAACCCTTCTTGTTACTCTTAACATCCCTTGCTAGCTGCAACTCTAAGTGTGATTTGGCCTTCCTGATTTCACTCCTGCATGTGTGAGCAATATTTTTATACTCCTCTCTGGTCATTTGTCCAACCTCCCCTTCTTGTAAGCTTCTTTTTTGTGTTTCCACTATCGGAGATTGACTAAGCGCAAACAGGAGAGGAGGCCCCTGGTAAGTGGATCTGATTTTGGGAATCGCTGAAGTGAGTTGTTGGGGGTAGGAAGGTTGCAGAAAACAGGCTTGTCTCCCACCGTATGCCTAGTCTGAGCAGCAGAACAGGCTGTTGATTGACTCCCTCACTTCACGGGAATCTCCCTCAGAGATCTCTAGGATACTCTCATGTAGATACTGGGCAATCTGTTGCCACATGTTCTTCAGCAGAACTGCTTTGTTTTTTTCCCCATTAGTGGTAACTTTCCCACACCACTGTGCTGGGCTCATTGCTGCACATAGGCGAGCCCCATAGGGGCCAGGGCGGAGGCCACAGGCTTGGAGAAGACCCTCCCTTGATTCCCTGCTCATCGTCAGCAGCGAGATATCTTCCATAATGATCACATCCTGTGAAAAGTATGGGGACAGGAATGATTATCAGGCCCCCACTACAGTGCTGGCTCTCCCCAAGAGCCACATGCCCAGTGTACAGCAGCAGGGTCCAGAAAGAGTGATTTACCTTGCTCCTGCGGCTACTCACCATTTTGGGGGTCTTGTGGCTCACGTGCGCTTGCCTGGAGTCAGCCAGTTAGTGACAGGTATATGAATACTGGCTGTGTTTTAAAGCACTGAATCAGTGTTGTCTGTGTTGCAAACAATACTGTTTCTGTAAAATGTTGCATTTAAACTTCACAGAGATTACTTTGGGAGCCCAGCCTCCCTCCCTCATACAATTATGCTAAATCCCCTTATTGCATCATGTGTACCAATCACCTCCTAGCATTACAAGCACTGCAATCCCGAGCATAGCAACAAATATTAGTGGCTTTCAGCTTCAAATTGCTGCCTCAAGGCATCCCTGATCCTTATGGCCCCGTACTGTGCCCCTCTAATAGCCCTGGTCTCTGGCTGTTGAAACTCAGCCTCTAGGCACTGAGCTTCTGCAGTCCAGCCCTGAGTGAAGCTTTCACCCTTCCCTTCACAAATATTGTGGAGCATACAGTACACAACTATAAGCATAGGAATATTGTCATTGGCCAGGTCCAGCTTCCCATACAGACATCGCCAGCTGGCTTTTAAATGGCCAAAAACACACTCAACAGTCATTCTGCACTTGCTCAGCCTGTTGTTGAATCGCTCCTTGCTGCTGTCAAGTTGCCCCGTGTATGGCTTCATAAGCCACAGCATTAAGGGGTAGGCGGGCTTAGGATCACACTGGGCATTTTGACTTCCTCTACAGTGATCTTCTGGTCTGGGAAGAAAGTCCCAGCTTGCAGATTCCTGAACAGGCCAGTGTTCCGAAAGATGCGTGTATCATGCACCTTTCAAGACCAGCCTGCATTAATGTCTGTGAAACGCCCACGGTGATCCACAAGCACCTGGAGAACCATTGATAAATATCCCTTGCAATTAATGTACTTGGTGGCTAGGTGGTCTGGTGCTAGAATAGGAATATGCATGCCATCTATCACTCCTCCACAGTTAGGGAAGCCCGTTTGTGCAAAACAATCCACAATGTCATGCACGTTGCCCAGAACCATAGTCTTTCGGAGCAGGATGGAATTAATGGCACTGCACACTTCCATCAACACAAGTCCAACGGTCGACTTTCCCACTCTGACCTGGTCAGCGACCGATCGGTAGTAGTCTGGAGTAGCCAGCTTCCACAGTGCAATTGTCACACGCTTTTCCAATGACAGGGCAGCTCTCATTCTCATGTCCTTGCACCGCAGGGCTGGGGTGAGCTTATCACACAGTCACATGAATGTGGGTTTCCTCATCCAAAAGTCCTGCAGCCTCTGCTCATCATCCCAGACGTGCATCACATGTGATCCCACCACTCAGTGCTTGTTTCCTGAGCCCAAAAGTAATGTTCCACTGTGGTCAGCACCTCCATGAATGCCAGAAGCAATCTTGTGTCAAAGCTACTTGTGTGGCAAGATCAATGTCGGACTCCTCTTGCCTTTGTAGTTTAAGAAATAACTCCACTGCCACTTGTGACGTGTTAGTCAGAGCGAGCAGCATATTGGTCAACAGTTTGGGATCCATTCCTGCAGCCTGAAGAGGCAGGGCGTGCAGTATACAAACCATTGAAAGATGGTGCCAAATGTGGACAGAAGCACAGGGATTGCTGGGATGTGAAGCAATGCATCACAAGTCATTGGGATAGGACCCAGAATGCTCCACGACCCCCTCTGCCTTCCCACAAGTCTTAGCGGCAGAAGAGAAAGAGGTACTCTGTGGGATAGCTGCCCAGAGTGCACCACTCCGAATACCACTGCAAGTGCCGCAAGTGTGAACACGCTATTGCGCAGGCAGCTGACAGTGTGAACACACAACAGCGGTTTCCCTTCAGCGCTCTGTGAGTGACGCTGTAACTGCCGGTGCTGTAACTTTCCCTGTGTAGATGTGCCCTTAGCTTTGAGGGGTAATCCACAGAAAAACCCACTTCAAAGGTGACTGGAGTATAAAAGTGAGGCGGGGCAAAAACACCCCAGGTCATCTCTCCCTATTCACTTTTCTCTCTCTCTCCTCTTTCCCGTGCTCAGTGGTGAGCTGGAGCCGGTTTGCACCGGTTCGCACCTGTTCGCATGAACTGGTTGTTAAATTTTGAAGCAGTTTTAGAACCGGTTGTTTACCTGCTTCCCTGCAGGGGGCGCTGAGGCTTTGATGGACTCCAGCCAGGAAGTGATGTAATTCCTCCTCCGGCCGCCGGGGGCGCTGCACTGCGGGAGCCATGTGGGCTGCCGCCTGGCCCTGGGCACGAGCCCTGTTGCTGCTGCTGCTCCCCTGGCCCTGGGGCTCCCGCTGCTGCCTGGTGGGTCCCCGGCTGCTCTGCTGGGCCTGGGCTGCGTCCTGCTGCTCGGGCTGCTCCGAGCCACTCTCCCCGTGAGTACCCACCACCCTGCCTGCAGCCAGCCCCTGTCTCCAGCCACCCCCTGCACCCCCTGCCCGCAGCCATCCCCCGTCTCCAGCCACCCCCTGCCCTGCCTCCAGCCACCCCAGCACCCCCTGCGCACAGCCAGCCCTGCACCCCCTGCCCGCAGCCAGCCCCCATCTCCAGCCGCACCCCCTGCCCTGTATCAAGGCACCTCTGCCGCACCCCCTGCCCTGTATCCAGCCAACCCCTGCTGCATGCACCCCCTGCCCTTCTGCAACCAGCCCTGCACCCCCCGCCCGCAGCCAGCCCGTCTCCAGCCACCCCAGGACCCCCTGCCTGCAGCCATCCCCCGTCTCCAGCCACCCCCTGCCCTGCCTCCAGCCACGCCAGCACCCCCTGCCCACAGCCAGCCCTGCAGCCCCTGCCCGCAGCCAGCCCCCATCTCCAGCCACCCCTGCACCCCCTGCCCTGTATCAAGCCACCCCTGCCGCACCCCCTGCCCTGTATCCAGCCAACCCCTGCTGCATGCACCCCCTGCCCTTCTGCAACCAGCCCTGCACCCCCCGCCCGCAGCCAGCCCCTGCCTCCAGCCACCCCCGCACCTCCTGCCTGTATCCAGCCAATCCCTGCTGCACGCACCCCCGCCCTGCTGCAGCCAGCCCTGCACCCCCTGCCCGCAACCAGCTCCCATCTCCAGCCGCCCCCGCAGCCCCTGCCCACAGCCAGCCCCCGTCTCCAGCCAGCCCCGCACCCCCTGCCCTAACTCCAGCCAACCCCTGCCACACTCACCCCTGCCCTGTCTCCAGCCAGCCCCTGCCGCACTCCCTGCCGTGCCCGCAGCCAGCCCCTGCCGCACCCCCTGCCGGAAGCTAGCCAGCCCCACACCCCCCGTCTCCAGCCAACCCCTGCTGCACCCTCCTTCAGCCCTGCCCGAAGCCAGCCAGCCCCATACCCCCTGTCTCCAGCCAGCCCCGCACTCCCCTGCCCTGCCTCCAGCCAGCCCCTACCTCCAGTCAGCCCCTGCCCTGCCCACAGCCAGCCCCGCACCCCCTGCCTCCAGCTAGCCCTGGCCCACGCCCCTGTCTGCAGCTGGCCCAACATCCACTGGTGCCCTGCAGTTCCCAGGGCAGTAACCCTGCACACCTGCTTCAATGAGGGGGGCAGGGAACAGCTGGGCCCCACACATGTGCACACCCTAGGGTGACCAGACAGCAAGTGTGAAAAATCAGGACAGGGGGTGGGGGTAATAGGTAATTTAAGGTAAGATAAAAATAAGGTAATATGGTAACCCTACTGGTAGAAAAAATACATACTGGGGCACATCCCTTCAACCAGAACTTTTTATAGGGAACTGGTTGTTAAGATTTTGGCAGCTCATCACTGCTCGTGCTCTCTCTTTCATCTAAAAAGACAAAGGGACCAGCCCTTGGGCTTTGGGAGAGATCCTGATCTGAAATCTGGTCAGCAGTGTGGCCACAGAGGGGAACACTGCAACAGGGGTAAAGTTTGGAGGACACTGCTCCTCACCATTTTACTGGGATTGTTTTCTGTTTGGCTGGCTGGATGTGCTGCATAGTCTTTTGATGAGTATTGTAATTGGAAAGTATCCCAGTGCACTGCTGGAAAGTGGGAACTACTCTAACATACCTCACTGATTTAGGTGCCCTTTATTTTAACAAAGGATGCTCTTAAGTGCACTTTGCATAAGACATGCCTCCTATTTGACCAGTCATGCTCATGTCTGGATTTATGCCTGGTTTTTTAACTCAGTTACACCAATTTAAATCCAGAGTGTCTTCATTAAAGTAAACGGAGGTAATCTGGATTTACACTGGTGGTAACAAACAGAATCTAGCCCAGAATCTCCCTTCTTAAACCTTCATAACAAAGGCCATTTACACTGTTGCAAGATGTCTGAATGCCTAATCTTTAGCGATGTTGGACACCTGCAACTCCCATTGACTTCAGTGGGACTTGCTGATGCTCAGCATTTCTGAAAATCAGGTATTTGCTATAATAATGTACAGACTCAGTTATGCTTTTTAAGATTCTTTTTACACAAGTACAGTATTTGGAATAATAGATTTTAAGGCTAGAAGGGACAACTCTGATCATCTAGTTTGAGTATTGTGGTCTTTGAGGGTAAATGAAGGAGGGAATGGTATTGAGAGAGTCTGTTAATTAATGTAAATTATTTGCACTTTAAGACTATACATATTTTTTTAAGAATGTTAAGATCTTTAATTTTAATTTTTTTAAAAAAAAGTTTTGCAGTTTGTTTTTAGGGTAGGGATGCAGACATTCTTTGTCTGGCAACACTAGAGAGAATAAATTTACAGAGTGAATAATATATTAATGAAATTAATTCCTGGGAAATGGGAAATTCCTGCAGATGTAAAATAGCAAGCAGGTCAAGAAAATAATTGTGGCTTTAAGCCAGAAAACAACAAGGAGCAATAATTTCAGGCTGTCTATTAACAAGCAAAAAGAAGGTAATATCAATTGTTTTTTACTTAATATAAAGCTTTGGATACATAATAAGTTTCTTTGTATACTAGCAATCATGATTTCATCTGTTTTGAACTAGGGACTGCAAATGTTTTAGTAACGAGACTGATGAGAGTACCCTTCTGGTGCTTGGGGAGGTTCTGTGTATTCTGTTTAAATTCTAGTTTTGTAAATTGCCAAAGCAATATTCAGTGAACATAACAGAAGTTTCCTTTTGCCTCCTGAAGAATACGGATTCTAAGGGGTCTGTTTTCCTTTATCAGCTACTGAAGAATGTTTGTGTCACTAAAATCTAATGCCACATAAATGCCTCTTGATGTTGTTATCCGCATAATGTAGGCCACCCACCCCTACCCTTCCATGGGCTTGAGGTGTAACCCAATCAATTTAGGACACCCACTCCTACCCTGCCTGGGCTCGGGGTGTAACTCTCTATGGGTTGGCGGGGCCTTTTCCCAATGAAAGAGCCTTTACACAATAATATCCTTAACTTGTACTTATTAGCAACTGATCAACAGAATACACACGCTAAGGATACAATGCTCACCACTTCCGATAAAGCAGACAAACTTTTCCTGATGGTCAGTCAGGACTGAGTCATCTGGGCCTCCGTGTTCTGCATGGTGTGATCGGCAGGGTGTGAGGGTTCTGACAGCTTTGATCTTAGGTTGTGTCCTGGAGCTAGGTTCCAAAGAACTTCTTTTTAGACTCAAGTTTATATAATTAAACTTAGGTCCTGCTTATCTGTACCTTAATGAATCATTTTTACTAAAGTATTATGAAACAATATTTTAACCAGTCCTGGCACATTACAAAACAATTCTTTAACCAATCCTAGCACATCACCTGCTACATACAAGAGTCAATTCAAATATTGTGAAACCAGTTACAAAACAGTCAGAAACAATTAAAGATAAAATAAAAGGGAATTGTGACTTGCTACCTTTGGGTCATAGATAGGGCCCTACCAAATTCATGGTCCATTTTGGTCAATTTCACAGTCAGAGGATTTAAAAAATCATAAATGTCATGATTTCAGATATTTAAATTTGAAATTTCACAGTGTTGTAACTGTAGGGGTCCTGACCCAAAAGGGGGTCATGGGGTGGGTGGGGGGTTTGCAATGTTATTGTGGCGGGGTTGCGGTATTTCTGTGCTGCTGTTGCTGGTGGCGCTGCCTGCAGAGCTGGGCGGCCGGAGAGTGGCAGTGGTGGCTGGGAGCTCAGCTCTGAAGGCAGCACCACTTCCTGCAGCAGTGCAGAAGTAAGGGTGGCATGGTATGGTTTTGCCACCCTGAGTTTTGCGCTGCTGCCTTCAAAGCTGAGCCCTCAGCAAGCAGCTGCCACTCCGTCCACCCAGCTCTGAAGGCAGCAGTGCAGAAGTAAGGGTGAAATGTATGGTATCGCCACCCTTACTTCTGCACTGCTGCTGGCAGGGTGCTGCCTTCAGAGCTGGTCATCCAGCTAGTAGCTGCCAGTCTCTGGCCACCCAGCTCTGAAGACCGCGCAGAAGTAAAGGTAGCAATACTGTGACCTCCCTACAGTAACCTTGCGACCAGTGTTCCCTATAATTTTTTACATCCATATGCAGAATGAATTTTGTAATGTGCACCAATATGGAGGTGTTGTGTGACACATCACCTTCATATTGGTGCACATAACAAAATTCATGTGGTGGGGGTGGGGCTGAGGGGTTTGCAGTGTGGGAGTAGGCTCAGGGCTGGGGCAGAGGGTTGTGGTCTGGGGGGATGAAGGCTCTGGCTGTAGGTGCGGGCTCTGGGGTGGGGCTGGGGATGAGGGGTTCAGGGTGTGGGAGGGGGGCTCAGGGCCGGGGAAGAGGATTGGGGTGGGGGTGCAGGCTCTGGGGTGGGGCTGGCTTTGAGGGGTTTGGGGTGTGGGAGGGGGCTCAGTGCTAGGATAGAGGGTTGGGGTGTTGGGGTTGATGGCTCTGGCTGGGGGTGCAAGCTCTCTGGTGGGCTGGGGATGAGGGGTTCAGAGTGTGGGAGGGGGCTCAGGGCTTGGGCTGTGGGCTGGGGCTGCGGATGATGGATTCAGGGTGCAGGCTGCCCCCAGGCTGCAGTGGGAAGAGAGGACTCCCCCCAGCCCACTCTCGCCACAGCAGCTTGGGCTGGGGTAGAAGCACCTCTCTCAGGTTGTGGCAGCTGGGTTGGGCTGAGGGAGGGGCTCCTCTCCCCCGGCCACAGTAAGTGCGAGGCAGCTCTGTGCTGGGGCCAGCAGAGAGGGGCACCTCTCCCCGCCACGGCAGGTCTGTGCTGGGGCTGGCGGGGAGGGGCGCCAAAGCATGGACCTGCCATGGCAGGGAGAGGCTACTCTCCCTGCTGTTGCAGGTCTGTGCTTTGGCCAGTGTGGAGGGGCGCCTCTCCCCACCGCAGCCCTGAGCACCTGAGTGGGACTTAATATGCAGCTGTGCGGTCACGCAGCTTAGAGGGAACTTAGCTTGCAACCCCCTCCCCGCAACCCCCTTTTGGGTCAGGACCCCCAGTTTGAGAAATAGTGGTCTCCCCCATGCAATCTGTATAGTACAGGGTAAAAGTACATAAGAGACCAGATTTCACAGGGGAGACCAGATTTCATGGTCCATGATGTGTTTTTCATGGCCGTGAATTTGGTAGGGCCCTAATTATAGATTTCCCAACTTAAACTACTAAGTGTTTCTTCCAGACAGAGTATTATCTTGCAAAGTTTTTCTTAAAACTGTTTTAAGGTCTGTCTGTTTATTTGGTCACTTGTTGGTGCAAGCCTTCTTAGGCCAGGAATGCTTTCTTAACAACCAGATATTCTATTGTTTTGTACAGTTTAGATGGAACGTGACTCCCCACTTTTAGCTAATGGCTGCTGCTCCTTACTGTAGAAAGGCCTTAGACTATAATGTTGCTGTTGCAGAATGTTTTGCAGAATTTATAGTCCTTCTCTCCTGTAGAATTTATTATTTTATAAATAGCTTTTGAATATATTCATTAGTAGTCAGACACAAACCCTTCCTAGGCTATTAAGAAGCAAAGGTCATATTACATGTTACAGGTAAGTTATTTTTATAAATTAATGTATTGGATTTGCATTAGAACTTACATACTTTAGGCATTTTTAATGTAACCAATCTCTGATGGTACCTCCACTAGATGTACATTTTTCATTTGTTCTATTCTTTTTCCATTCCTCTTAGAAAAGTTTAGATATCTGGATTGGTTTTCACCTTTCCCCAGGCAACCAGAGACTTATATGAATAATTTACTACACAAATGCAATATTTAGATAACATGGGCTAGCAGTATAACCAAGTTATGTAATCATTTCACTGAAAGACCGTAAGACCAAAATTCAATGTAGAAAATCGCAATTTAAAGTGACACTCTAAGGTACAAACAGTAGGCTTTGTAAAAACAAGTTAATGTCCAGACCTAAAATTCATAGAACTGTTGCAGGATTTTTTTCATTCCAATGGAAACAGCTTTTTAAAAAAGAGAAATTCCCATCCAGTTTTTGCAACACAGAGATTCCATTAGAGCTAAAAAATGAAATTAACTAAAAATGGCTTTAAGGAAAACTGAAAGTGACTAGTTTGTTTCATTGTCTAACACCCGGGAAAGACACAACATAAACATCATAAACTTTAAATTAATTTTGATTTTAAAAATCCATTCCATTTTAATAAAAATCTGTTTGGTTGAAAAATCTAATGTAATTAGCTGCATAGATAGGTCATTTTGCAGTATACTTTAACTATATGGTATTTGGCTATGCGGTGCCCCTTTAGGTTAAGCACGAATTGCATGAAATATGATAAAGCTGTCTTACCATATAAACTCAAGTTGTCTGTGTTCTTTATGGACTTTCTGTTTCTGGTTAAGTTGTGCAGGTTTACTGAATAAAATAGAGAAAAAAATCCACAGAAAATCAAAATGGCAATCAAGGGCACAGTTCAATGCTGAAAAATCACATTGCTAGTAATTAAAATACTGTACATAGCAGCTATGAAGTTATATAGGCAACTAAATGCAGAAATACTTTAATTGCATATTTTGTAAATTTGAAGACTGAAGGACACATGCTATTGTTTTTTTATTAAGAAAAATTCCCCATTCATTAAAGTGGGGGAATTTTGCTTAAAAATCAATGGTTTGATTGGCCTTGAGATAGTACACTTGTTTGACAATGAATGAGAAATCTATCACTGACTTTAAACTGGCTGGATACTCTAACAGATAGCTAGGGACTGACCATGAAGATCACTAAGAACTTCACTCGATAGTTAATTTCAAGGGTCAATATAAGTTATAGAATAAGGATTTAGAAAAGTATGTATGTGTAATTAAAGATAACCATACATTAGCAGTTAGATATAGATAAACGTGAATTCAAACTTTTAAGCAACTTTTCATCAGTAACAGTCAACTATCAGTAAGATGCTGTGACGTTATCCGATTAGAGTATGACCATGCAAATCATTGTTGCTACCACTGTTATATAATTGCAACGAATCTTATCCAAAGTGTGATGCATGGCCAGAAAGGGTAAAGCAGCTTGCAGGCTAATTGACCCAGATTCAACCTTTAGGGACATATTGGTAGATAATGTTTGTGTTTTTGTGGGTTTACATATATATTGTTAGAGGTTAACAATGTAATCAAACAGTCCCTGTCTATGCTGTATTCTGTTAATTCAGAGATCAAAAGGAAGTATTCACATCTAAATGAACTGTAAACATAGGATATCACTGTATTCATCTCTCTTTGAAATGTATAGCAAATCACCTGAGAATGGTGGAAAACGGGCAATTGCCTTATGTTAATCCATGTAGGTAATTACCAGTGATGCTTAGGAAATAGGTCTACTTCAAAGTCTCCATGATTGCCTGTTGTTCACCTAAGGACTCCAACCTGTCAAGAGAAGTCCTGGAACTGTATAAAACCCCCTTGGATCCTGATCCTTTTTATCTCAGATTGGCTTGACGCTTCATGCAGGGGAAACGTAAGTCATAAGGCTGAGATCTCCAGTCCTGTCTGGATCACTCTGAGTATGAACATTGGACTATAACTATGGACTAACTCTTTGCAGCTACAAAGTTCACCATCTCGACTATGAATCTAATCTTAGAACTGTACTCATGTCTGTATGTATATTGATCTTTTAACCAATACTCTCTCTCTCTCTCTTCTTTTTAAATACATTTTAGTTTAGTTCAGGGGTTGGCAATGTTCGGCATGCAGCCCGTCAGGGTAATCTGCTGGCGGGCTGCGAGACATTTTGTTCATATTGACCGCCCGCAAGCATGGCCCCCCGCAGCTCTCAATGGCTGCAGTTCACCGTTCCCGGCCAATGGGAGCTGTGGGAAGCGGCGGCCAGCATATCCCTGTGGCCCGCGGTTTGCCGATCCCTGGTTTAGTTAATGAGAATTGGCTGTAAGCTTGTATTTGGGTAAGAGCCAAAATATTCATTAACCTGGGAGGTAATGTGTCTGATCCTTTGGGACTGGTAGAACTTTTTTATATGATGAATAAGTTTTTCAGTAATTCTCATCATATTTGACTTGGGTATCTGGCTGGAGGCCTGAGGCTGGGTTGCTTTGAGGGAACTGTGTTGTTGGCTTCTGGGTAACCAGTGAGGTATTTATAGAAGCTGTTTTGTCCTGTCTTGGTAAATCTAAGTATTGGAATATCCACCAGCTTTAGGGATTGTCTGCCCTATTCTTTGCAGTTCACCCTAATTGAGTGAACTCAGCATAGCTCCCCTGGGATTCCAGTCACAGATGCTCTGGCAGATAGCTCATTACAGGTATCTTTAGCTAAAAAGTGTTTGGATGTTTTACTTCCCTTTACTTTATTTGACTAAGGCCTGATCTACACTAAAGCTATAAGTCGACCTTTAAGTTACGCTACTTCAGTTATGTATGTTCCTGGTTTGTGATATGGCAGCCAATGACAGGAACTCTGGATAAACATGGCTATTGTGGCAGACGCTCCAGACCTTATTGGAAAGCTTCATTCAACTCAGAGTACTTGCAAGATCACAGAGCTATCAGTATTTGGATTTTGTAATTGAAGTCGATGTAACTTAGGTTGACTTACAGCGGCGTTTACACCATGCTGTGTGGACGGGAGATGCTCTCCTGCTGACTTACCTTCCGCCTCTTGTGGAGGTGGAGTACAGACGTCAACAGGAGAGTGCTCTCCCATCCCATTGACACAGCTGCATCGATCACAGCAGTGCCGATTTAGATGTAAGTGTAGACAAGCCCTGAGAGAAGGTCAGTTCTTGGTGTGACTCAGGTTAAATTTGTGTCTTTCTTCAATGTAAGGTATTTATTCTGTCAATCTTACACTCAGATAAGAAGAGGTGATTCCACATTTTTAGAAGTAACAGGAAAGTTACATAAGGCCAGTTTCTTGAACCTACTCTACTGCAATAGTTCCCAGTTCAATCATTCTCCTGTATCCCTTCTCTTGTATCCCTCCACCTACAAGCTACAATCATCACCCTCCCACCTAACAGAATAAATAAAAATACAGGGAGTCCTTAGACTTATGGCACAATTCGTTCCTCAGAATTGCATTGTAAGTTGAAACACAAGTTGAAACTGCTTTTCCCATAGGAAGCAGTAGTATGAAGCAAAAAGAAAAGGAGTATGTGTGGCACCTTAGAGACTAACCAATTTATCTGAGCATAAGCTTTCGTGAGCTACAGCTCACTTCATCGGATACATACTGTGGGAAGTATAGAAGATCTTTTATACACACAAAGCATGAAAAAATGGGTATTTACCACTACAAAAGGTTTTCTCTCCCCCCACCCCACTCTCCTGCTAGTAATAGCTTATCTAAAGTGATCACCCTCCTTACAATGTGTATGATAATCAAGTTGGGCCATTTCCAGCACAAATCCAGGTTTTAATAAGAACGTCGGGGGGGGGTTGGAAAAAAACAAGGGGAAATAGGCTTGAATAGAGACTGGGAGTGGCTAAGTCATTATGCAAGGTAACCCAAGTTAATTGTATCCAATTTGCAAATGAATTCCAATTCAACAGTCTCTCGCTGGAGTCTGGTTTTGAAGTTTTTTTGTTGTAATATCGCAACTTTTATGTCTGTAATCGTGTGACCAGAGAGATTGAAGTGTTCTCCGACTGGTTTATGAATGTTATAATTCTTGACATCTGATTTGTGTCCATTTATTCTTTTATGTAGAGACTGTCCAGTTTGACCAATGTATGTGGCAGGGGGTATTGCTGGCACATGATGGCATATATCACATTGGTGGATGTGGAGGTGAACAAGCCTCTGATAGTGTGGCTGATGTTATTAGGCCCTGTGATGGTGTCCCCTGAATAGATATGTGGGCACAGTTGGCAATGGGCTTTGTTGGAAGGATAGGTTCCTGGGTTAAAAGAAAAGGAGTACTTGTGGCACCTTAGAGACTAACCAATTTATTTGAGCATAAGCTTTCGTGAGCTACAGCTCACTTCATCGGATGCATACTGTGGAAACTGCAGAAGACATTATATACACAGAGACCATGAAACAATACCTTCTCCCATCTCACTCTCCTGCTGGTAATAGCTTATCCAAAGTGGGGGTGAGAACCTGGATTTGTGCTGGAAATGGCCCACCTTGATTATCATACACATTGTTGTAAGGAGAGTAATCACTTTAGATAAGCTGTTACCAGCAGGAGAGTGGGATGGGAGGAGGTATTGTTTCATGGTCTCTGTGTATATAATGTCTTCTGCAGTTTCCACAGTATGCATCCGATGAAGTGAGCTGTAGCTCACGAAAGCTTATGCTCAAATAAATTGGTTAGTCTCTAAGGTGCCACAAGTATTCCTTTTCTTTTTGCGAATACAGACTAACATGGCTGTTACTCTAAAACTGTTCCTGTGTTAGTGGTTCTGTTGTGTGGTATGTGGTTGCTGGTGAGTATTTGCTTCAGGTTGGGGGGTTGTCTGTAGGCAAGGACTGGCCTGTCTCCCAACACACCTCTGGGCAACATACTAATCCACAGAGACCTCCCTACCAACACTACAAAAAGAAGGATTCTAGGTGGACTCCTCCTGAAGGTCGAAACAACAGACTGGACTTCTACATAGAGTGCTTCCGCCGATGTGCACGGGCTGAAATTGTGGAAAAGCAGCATCACTTGCCCCACAACCTCAGCCGTGCAGAACACAATGCCATCCACAGCCTCAGAAACAACTCTGACATCATAATCAAAAAGGCTGACAAAGGAGGTGCTGTTGTCTTCATGAATAGGTCGGAATATGAAAAAGAGGCTGCTCGGCAGCTCTCCAACACCACTTTCTACAAGCCATTACCCTCTGATCCCACTGAGGGTTACCAAAAGAAACTACAGCATTTGCTCAAGAAACTCCCTGAAAATGCACAAGATCAAATCCGCACAGACACACCCCTGGAACCCCGACCTGGGATATTCTATCTACTACCCAAGATCCATAAACCTGGAAATCCTGGGTGCCCCATCATCTCAGGCATTGGCACCCTGACAGCAGGACTGTCTGGCTATGTAGACTCCCTCCTCAGGCCCTATGCTACCAACACTCCCAGCTACCTTCGAGACACCACTGAGTTCCTGAGGAAACTACAATCCATCAGTGATCTTCCTGATAACACCATCCTGGCCACTATGGATGTAGAAGCCCTCTACACCAACATTCCACACAAAGATGGACTGCAAGCCATCAAGAACACTATCCCCGATAATGTCACGGCTAACCTGGTGGCTGAACTTTGTGACTTTGTCCTTACCCATAACTATTTTACATTTGGGGACAATGTATACCTTCAAATCAGCGGCACTGCTATGGGTACCTGCATGGCCCCACAGTATGCCAACATTTTTATGGCTGACTTAGAACAACGCTTTCTCAGCTCTCGTCCCTTTACCCCCCTACTCTACTTGTGCTATATTGATGACATCATCATCTGGACCCACGGAAAAGAAGCCCTTGAGGAATTCCACCATGATTTCAACAATTTCCATCCCACCAGCAACCTCAGCCTGGTCCAGTCCACACAAGAGATCCACTTCCTGGACACTACAGTGCTAATAAACGATGGTCACATAAACACCACCTTATACCGGAAACCTACTGACCGCTATTCCTACCTACATGCCTCCAGCTTTCACCCTGACCACACCACACAATCCATTGCCTACAGCCAAGCTCTGCGATACAACCGCATTTGCTCCAACCCCTCAGACAGAGACAAATACCTACAAGATCTCTATCAAGCATTCTTACAACTACAATACCCACCTGCGGAAGTGAAGAAACAGATTGATAGAGCCAGAAGAGTTCCCAGAAGTCACCTACTACAGGACAGGCCTAAGAAAATAACAGAACGCCACTAGCCGTCACCTTCAGCCCCCAACTAAAAACCCTCCAAACGCATTAAGGATCTACAACCTATCCTGAAGGATGACCCAACACTCTCACAAATCTTGGGAGACAGGCCAGTCCTTGCCTACAGACAGCCCCCGAACCTGAAGCAAATACTCACCAGCAACCACATACTACACAACAGAACCACTAACCCAGGAACCTATCCTTGCAACAAAGCCCGTTGCCAACTGTGCCCACATATCTATTCAGGGGACACCATCACAGGGCCTAATAACATCAGCCACACTATCAGAGGCTCGTTCACCTGCACATCCACCAATGTGATATATGCCATCATGTGCCAGCAATGCCCCTCTGCCATGTACATTGGTCAAACTGGACAGTCTCTACGTAAAAGAATAAATGGACACAAATCAGATGTCAAGAATTATAACATTCATAAACCAGTCGGAGAACACTTCAATCTCTCTGATCACGCGATTACAGACGTGAAAGTTGCGATATTACAACAAAAAAAACTTCAAAACCAGACTCCAGCGAGAGACTGTTGAATTGGAATTCATTTGCAAAATTGGATACAATTAACTTAGGTTTCCTTGCATAATGACTTAGCCACTCCCAGTCTCTATTCAAGCCTATTTCCCCTTGTTTTTTCCTCCCCCCAAACGTTATTAAACCATGGATTTGTGCTGGAAATGGCCTACCATGATCATCATACACATTGTAAGGAGAGTGATCACTTTAGATAAGCTATTACCAGCAGGAGAGTGGGGTGGGGGGAGAGAAAACCGTTTGTAGTGGTAAACACCTATTTTTTCCATGCTTTGTGTGTAAAAGATCTTCTATACTTTCCACAGTATGCATCCGATGAAGTGAGCTGTAGCTCACGAAAGCTTATGCTCAAATAAATTGGTTAGTCTCTAAGGTGCCACAAGTACTCCTTTTCTTTTTGCGAATACAGACTAACATGGCTGTTACTCTGAAATGGTATGAAGGGGAGATTGGTTCCTGAACCAAGGCTTGATACACTATTTTCACCACAATAGCCCAAATTATTGTACTAAATGAAGTATAGATGACTAGTATTGCAACAATTTATTTACCATACACTGTATTTGGTAAACAGCATTAAAATAAACATATAAACTCACATGCGCTGCTCAGAATGCTGGCAATACAGGCTCAGAAACGAGGGAGAATGGCACAATGGCTGAGCAAGGCCCAGCCAATCACTGTCCAAGCTTTCTGATTGGCTGAGCCTGGGGCCAGGAGCCAAAAAAACCAAGCAGGATCCCTGCCGGGCAACAAGCTACCCTACTGCCTCAAAGCGAATCAGAAGTGACCCCTTCCAGCTCCATACCAGTATAATGCAACCAGGAAGTGATTTCAAGCAAACCGTATACAAGTTGAGTGTTGTCATAAGGGCAAAATGAGCATCATGGGGCAAAACAGGCAGCTGATTGAAAAGCGTCGTAAGTGGTGTCCGATGAAAGTTGGGCCTCATAAGTCCGAGGACTCCTGGTAATTCTTTGACCCTCCAAAATAAAATATTTGACTTTTAGCACCATTTTATTTGTAATTATCAATGTTTCAGCTGTGTTTAAGGAACAGAGGAGGAACCCTCTAGTAGCTAAATTTAATACCTGTAATTTTCCATAACTATTAATAGTTTGTTTTCATTAAACATTCAGGCACAGCTTTCTCAGATCTTCTAGTTGTATTTTCCTTTGCTTCTCAGATTAGTAGCCGGAAGCCTGCCTGTGTGATTTCTGAATACCGTTCAACATCTAACTGCTGATCAGTGCTTCTCTCCCCAAGAACTTTTCCCCTCGTAAGTCCTTGCAACATCTCAGACTAATAGCTGCCCACCTTCTTATCAAATGACCAATGGCCACCATCTCTTTATTCCTTTACTTCCCTCTCCTCCTGCTTCATGTGCTATTACTAACTCCCATCTGCTTCTAATTCACCAACTACACGTGTGCACGTAAACACAACAGGAGATGTTCCACAGTTATAATGCTGTTGGTCCATGGAAGTAGGCAGGACTGGGAGTAGGAAGAAGCTAGTTGTACACTCTTGCCTCCTACTAGTTTCTCGCTAAACTGTCACTGGACTCTGTTTTCTGTTTCCAAAATTCATCTCTCGTGGTTATCTGGGGAGAGACAGGACGCCACCCCCACCTGGGCTCTGAAACAAGCATTATTTTCACATATAACAACCAGTACCACTTTATCTTTAATCCTTGCTACATTAAATGCTCTTAGAATCCCTGTGTGACTTGTTAATGGTTTGGGTTTTTATTTTTCTCCCTTGCTATATGAAATAGGCCTCAATCTCCTCTAAATCATACCTTCTAAATTGCTGGGCCATTTGTTCACTACTGTCTCAGAGGGGAAAAAAGAGCCACCTGCTGAATTGCTAATACAACTTCCTTCAGCCATCTGTTTTCTTAAAAATGTTCCCAAGATTGGTTTTACTTAGATTAGGAGATCTGACAAAAATTACAGCCTATGTGGTATAGAGCCTGAATGTGTACTCAGTTACAATAGGATACGTGTAGCTCCACGGATTATTTCATCATGTGTGTAAGGGAGATTCGTCTTGTGTATAGTGTCCCTTTGGGTGCTCCACTCTGTGTGTGCTTGTGCCCCCTGTGCCTCAGAGGGGAGATCTTAGGTAGCACTGTATGTTCAGCCAGTGCATATGCTGTCCCTGTCTTGTGCCCTGCACCAAGGCTATAAAGCGCTACCTGGCCAACTGCCAGAGTTCCTTCCCTAACACATCAGCCTGAAACAGAGCCTCAGGAACGTCTGAACTGAAATTACCTCACTCTTATTTTCTCTTGTTCAAGATAGTTAGTGCTAGTATCCCCTCTCTCTTTTTTGTTCGAGTTTCTAAAACAATTAAAAAAAGTTTTAGAACAGTGAACTGTTACCCATGCATAGATTTTCCCTCCTTGTTTCTTCCCTCTTGGGAAGTGGAACCTGGAAAGGGTATGCCTGGCTCCCCAGGTTTAAACATTGCCTTTCCTGCTGAGAGGCTATCCTAGCCAGTGACAGACATTCCCACCATATATGCCGTCTCAGGGAGTCACACAGCCCTCAAAAGTATAATTTCTGCCTCAAATTAAAATCAAGGGCCAGAAAAAACGGAACTAATGTTGCATCTGCTTATGATGGAGAGTTCACTGACTAGCTTCCAACCCCAGCCCAGGGCCCCTCCACATACAATGAGCCCCGAGAAGGCCAACTCCATCAACTTCCTTGATGCAACACTCCTGCATAGCTTCAAATAAAAGATCCCTGGATTCCTCTCAAAAATCCTCTAGAAAGCAGGCTTCAAATCCCTTGGGTAGAGAATCTACCACAAAGAGACGATCCCTGACAAGATTGACCTCCTCAGCACGCACTGATCTCTGACTCAGTACCCATGAGGCTGCAGACTCCTCAGGTACAATTATTGCCAGCAAGTCTAAGGACTCCAAGAGTTTGGGCTCTTGAAGATTGGTACTGTTGTGTGAATGAAGCAGCAGGGAAAAAACACAGCTCCTCTAAATCGGTACTGATGGTCCCCTAGGGCCTCAGAACCTAGTACTTCAGCCCTGCATAAAACCAAACCAACTCCTACTGGTCATTCAGAGTGCAAGAGACCTCTGGAACTTGTCAGCACCATCTACCTCAGCCACCTCTGCTCATCTTACCTCAGTGGTACCACCCTCCATCCCGGTACTGCAGGAATTTTGCTTTCCCTGTACTTGGTGGTTTCAGAAAGGCTTGAGTCTCTCCTGCTCAGCACTGACTCATTCCCAGTATTGATCACCCCTCACTCCTTGGAGATGTGCATAGTACTGACAGAGTCTACCATAGCTTCCATAATTGCTCCACCTCTGCCAAATCTTGAAGAGGACAATGACGACAATTTCTCATCAGTCTCTCACATTTCTGTCCAATGCTCTCCTTTCCACGACTAGGGAGCTTTCCATTCTGAGATCTTTGCAGAACCAGTTTACTGTCATGGGAGACATGGCCCACCCAGTTGGTATGGACATCCTTGAGTGCCCCACCCATGCCTTTTGCACCACCTCAGTGGCCTTACTGGGACCCCTAGGTGGTTTATCGCTTCTAATTCTCAAGGGCCATTAGTGTTTCTCACTTGAAGAGAAGGCAGTTCCCTTGAGCTTCTCTAGAGCTCCTGATTTGCAAGAGGAGAGTCTTGAAGTACAGGAAGTGAGATTAGACAAGATTATTCCTACAACTCCCATTCCTTCATTCTCCCCCGTTGAAGCCATTGTATCTCCTTCACCGACCTTGACAAATGATTTTAAACAATTTCAGGACCTTATTAAAAGGGCAGTGGACTCCTTACAAGAAGAGGTTAAGGAGTCACAGCACAAGCTAGTAGACATCCTGCAAACTTCCTCATCTGCCGTGTTGCATTACCCATTAACAAGGACTTGCTGGACCCAGCAAAAATAATATTGCTTACCCCAGCTACAATACCTCCCACCAGTAAGAGGGTGGACAAAAAGTACTAGGTTCCCTCCAAGGAACCAGACTTTATTTTCAGACCCATCCCTGAATTCTCATGTTGTCGATACTGTAAATGAACATAGCAACAGCATCAGGCTAAATCAGTGCCATATGACAAAGATTTTCAACCTCTTGATTTATTTGGATGTAAATCATACTCATTGGCTACCCTACAATTTAGGATCACTATGTTCCAGGCTCTTGTGGCAAAGTATAACCATATTAATTTCTCCAAACTGAATGCCTTTATTGAGCATCTTCCAACAGACCAGAGGGAGAAATTTCAGGTGATCATTGCTGCAGGCCAACTCCTTGCAAGAACTTCTCTGCAGGCTTCTCTAGACACCACTGACCTAGCTGCTCATTCTGTCGCCACGGCGGTGGTCATGAGGAGGACTTCCTGGCTTCAGTTATTCTGCTTTCCAAACTGCCTCCAGTCTACAGTCAAGGACCTTCCATTTGAGGGATCAAAGTTGTTTGCCAAGAAAACTGATGAATCCCTCCACACATTAAGAGATTCTAAAGCCATCTTGTGTTCGCTGAAAATTTACATGCCTGCACAAAAGAGAAGATTCAATAAATCCCAGATGGTGGAGAGACCCTGGCTTACTCAATTCCCTTCCTCCCGAGGCATTATGAACACAGTGCAAAAGACAACAGTTGCAGAAAAGGAGACCAAATACCTCACAAGCATCCGTTTCACAACCCACTGCATCTAAACATCAATTTTGATGGGTTGGTCAAGGACCTGAGTTACCACCCCCACTCTTATCTGCTGCAACAATCAATGTCTCTTGCTTCAGTGACCGCCTCTCTCTTTATCAAAACTGGGAACACATACCTAGAGATAAGTGGGTGTCGGAGATCATTTCTGGAAGTTATTCTATCCATTTTCCCTTCCTCTTCCTGTCCCTCTTCAGGGACCTCTCTCACGAGCACCTTTTATGATAGGAAACCAACTCTTTCCTGAACCTGGTTGCTATAGAACCAGTTCCCACACAGGGAGGGAGGGGATTCTATTCCAAGTACTTCCTGGTCCCGAAAAAGAACACTCAGATTTGTAAAGGTTCAGTGGTTCAAAATGGTAACTCTTGCAGCAATAATTCCATCTCTGGTCCAAGGGAACTGGTTCTCAGCCCACAACCTACAGGACACTTACTTCCATATTGCAATTCACCCACCCCACAGAAGGTTTCTATGATTCATGCTGCGTCATGATTACTCTCAATACAAGGTGCTCCCATTCAGTCTATTATCCATGGCCAGAGTGTTCTCAAAGGTCCTTTCTGTGGTAGTGGCATATCTTCACAAAGAAGAAATTGTGATCTTCTCATACTTAGATGATTGCCTGCTCATAGCACGCTCCTTGAGTGAGGGTTTGATGGCCACACAAAAGGCCATGAACCTATTCTTCCGACTGGGACTACAATTACAGTACAACATCTGGAACTCATAGGAGCCTACCTTGGTGCAGCAGCAGCCAGAGCATTCCTTTCCTTACACAAGTTCAACACTCTGATCAATTTCATCTCAGCAGTCCAGGTCAGCTCTCAGACATTGTCCAGAAATGGCCTCCAGCTTCTGACTCACATGGCATTGGGCACCTTTGAAATAAATCAGGTGAGACTCCTCTTCAAAAAGGTGGCTCCGAACTGTCTACTTACCAAGCAAACACATCTTAAACAAACTTCTGTCTATGTCCTTGATAGTAAAAAAGTCACTGACCTGGCAGAAGGACCCTCACAATATTTTCACAAGGGTTCCCTTCTCTGAACCACCCCTAATGTTGGTATTAGCAATGGACACATCCCTATTGGGATGGAGAGCCCACTTGGGAACCCATGGTGTTCAAGGTAGGTGGTCTCCACTTGAGTCCATGCTACATATCAACTTGTTGGAACTCAGAGCAGTCAGAAATGGCTGTACATGTTTCCTCCTACAATTAGGGGCAAGCATATAAATATCATGGACAACAGCTCATGTATGTATTTTTTATATAAACCACCAGGGAGGAGCGAGATGGTCTTCCCTCTGCGCCAAAGCAATGAAACTCTGGAATTGGTGCGTTCATAACCACATCAACATCTCAGCAGTTTACCTTCTGGGTATACAAAACACTGTGGCAGACACTTTCAGTAGATGCTTCTCCCAGGCTCAAAAATGGGAAATAGAACCCTCCATTCTCCACAGCATATTTCTACACTGGGGCATCCCAAAAATAGACTTATTTGCCGTATTAAAAAACAAGAAATGCTCCTGGTTCTGCTCTAGGGTCAGTCTGTGTCACACTCTCTCGGAGATGCCTCTCTTCTCCAATGGAAGAGAGGTCTCTTGTATACATTTCCACCAATTCCACTAATATCCAAGGTCCTGCTCAAGATAAACCAAGAAAAAGACCGGATTATACTTATAGTTCCCACATGGCCAAGACAAATACTTCCCCTACCTTACTGAGCTCGCTGTTTGCCAATTAACTGTTCTCCAGCCTGTTCCTCATCTCCTCTCTCAAGTTGCCACCAGATCCATCAGTCCAATTTCCAGGTCCTCCAGCTCAAGGTGTGGCTGGTTGATGGCTTCAGGAGTTAGAAATGACCTGCTCTGAGGATGTAAATGCAGTGCTGTTACGTAGCAGGAAGCAAACTACTCACAACACGTATATCTAAAAGTGGAAGAGAGAATCAAACTCTCGTGTGACTTGGGACACATTCCTCTTACATCCTCTGCACTATCATTTGTGCTAGGTTACATCCTAGAGCTAAAAAGGTCAGGATTATCTCTAAACTCCGTAAAGGTGCACCTTGCAGCTATCATGACCTCCCATCATAAGATAGAGGGTTGTTCTGTTTTCACTTTTCTCACAACAAGAAGACTTCGCAAAGGTCTGGGTAACATCTTCCCAGAAATCAGATGCTCCACACTGGCCTCGATTTTGTCCTCAGGGGTCTTATAAGACCTCCATTCAAACCCATGGCCACCTCCTCACTTTTACACCTCTATGAAAACTGCATTTCTGCTTGAAGAGTGGGAGAGCTAGAGGCTCTAATGACATACCCTGCCTTTACAGTCTTTTTTACAGAGAAGGTCACATTAAGACCACACCCCAACTTCCTACTGAAAATATCTTTGGACTTCCACATAAGTCAACCTATCCACCTCCAGGTTTTCTTTTCAAAACCACATGGAGACAAAGATGCGACATTGCACACACTGGATGTCAGGAGAGCACTAGCTTTTTATTTAGATAAGACTAAGTCCTTCAGGAAATCTTAGACTTTCTCTCCATTGCAGACAGATCTAAGGGATCATCAGTCTTCAGACAAAGCCTTTCTAAATGGCTATCAAGCTGGATTACCTACTGCTATTGGTCTCACAATCTTCAGCCTCTTTCTAGAGTATGATCTCATTCCACGAGATCCCTCTCCACTTCCATAGCTTTCCTCAAAAACATTCTGGTCACAGAAATATGTAGAGCCACTACTTGGACATCTATCTGCTCATACATTTTGCTGAACTTTATGCTGTCACTCACAACTCAGTGTCCAATGCCATATTTGGCTTCACTGTTTCATTCTCAATTCTAGACCCAACACCAAAGCCCCATCCCTCTGTTAGGGGTACTGCTGCAGAGTCACCTAAAGTGGATTGCTACTTGAGAAAGAAGGTTACTCATCCTGTGCAGTAACTGTGGTTCTTCGAGATGTATGTCCCTATGGGTGCTTGTGACGGGGGCCTGACTCACCACCTTGGCGCCTCCTGCTGGCTGTGCTAGGAATTAGCTCTTGGTTGCCAGTGCATCTTCCTCTAGTGGTGTCTCACGGCAATCACTTCTGCTCCACCCCTAAGACCCCGCGTTGCTCCCCAGACCGCAGCATCCTCTTCTAGACACAGCCCTTTGGCTGTGCCCCACTTGGTTCTCTCCCCACTTCCAGGGGAAGTGACAGTCCTTAGTCTAGCCACTTCCCTCAATGGCACACTGCAATCTCTGATCTGGCCACTCTCCTCAGTGGTGAACTGCAGTCCATGCACTAGCCATTCCCCTCAGTGGCAAGGGGGGGGTCCATGGGAAGAAACCCAGGTCTGCCCACTACTCCACAGTCTGTCCCAGGGACCCTATAGCTAGCAGCCACGTGCTGCTGCCCTTCCAACTCCCATCACCTATTTCCCTTGGCCACTTTCCTGTATCCCTAGCACCTTCCTAGCCCTTTGTATCAGGAGCCTCAGTGTGGCAGGCCTCAGGCTAGAGCTTCCTATTGGCCCCCTGACCCTATCTCTGGTACTCCTCTTAGGCAGCCAGTCCTTCTCCCTTGCACTCCAAGGAGAGACTGACTCTGCTCTGTTGAGCAGCCTTTCTTATATGGTCCTCCCTGGCCCTGATTGACTGCTCCAACAAACCTTCTCCTGATTGGCTCTGTACAAGCCCTCTTCCCATTAGTTGGGTTTTGTTCAGCCTCCCTGAGGGCTGCTTTAACCCTTCATCTACCTGTGTGGGGCAGCCGCTCCACTACAGTGCTCCATTGCTGGTCCCCCTTCCCTCTGCTTTGGAGTTCTTTCTAGTGAGCACTGTGGCAGAGAAGGACTTGAGCATGATTTGCCCATGCAGTGCTATGTAGCCCTGATGCAGGGCACGAGATGGGGAGAGTGCATGTGTGGGCTGAGTGGACACTGCTACTTAAAATCTCTGATCTGAAGCACAGGGGGTGCAAGCACACCTAGAGTGGAGCGCCCATAGGGACACACATCTCCAGGAATCACAGAGACTAACAAATTTATTTGGGCATAAATTTGTTAGTCTCTAAGGTGCCACAAGAACTCCTCATTGTTTTTACTGATACAGTCTAACATGGTTACCCCTCTAAAACCAAGAATCACAGTTACTGCACAGGGTAAGTAACCTTCTCTTAGAATCAGTCACTTAGAGCAACCTCCCTGCTCTGTGAATGGTTGCTTCTGCAGTCCAAATCTGAACTGATAGAGTTCTGAGGGGAAAAAACCTCTAATATTATTTTCCAGCTATTAACATTTTTTCAGCTTCAATTTAGGGTGACTTAGAAAAGATCTTATAAAAAGATAGATTTGGTATCTGTAGTGGTACTGCAAGTGGGGTATTTCCCCTGGATAAATACCAGAAAAGGACATCTTGATCAGCTCTCTTATGGAAGCTGTTTGTTTAGAAGTAACCAGCATTGGAGGGAAGGTCAAAACTATAACTTTAAGATCAATCAGATGATTCTTTTTGATTCAAGACATTTAAGGCAGTACGGGATGTATGACCAACATCTTTAGAAGTCCTGGTCTAAGGAAAGTTTTAATTAAAGTACATGAAAACCTTTAATAAATAATTATTAATAATAAAACAACTGGGAGAAAACATGCCTGCTTTCACACTGTGAGTTCTACTGGCCAAAGAGATGCTGAGACATACCCTAAGTGGCTTAGTGCTGTAGACAGGGTAACTAGATGAATGAATAACTGAAGACAAATGTAAAGGTTCACTTCAGGTTATTTATTTGGAACTAACTCAGGCCTTGTCTGCACTAAAGGGAAAAGCTGATCTAAGCTAGGCAATTTGAGTTACATGAATAGTATAACTCAAATCGACATAGCTTAGATCTACTTACATACTACGTGACGTCGACAGGAGATGATCTCCCGTCGACTCCCCTTACTCTTCTCGATCAGCTGGAGTACAGGAGTTGATGGGAGAGCAATATTGACCACTGATGCATTGATCGCAGCAGCATTGGTCCTCCAGTAAGTGTAGACAGGTCCTCAGGCCCTTCAGCACAAAGTAGCTTTGTCTTCTAGGCCTTTCTTGCCTCAGGTCAGGTGCCACTCTGATCTAACAGAATGTTCTTTCCCTCTCCAGTTGTCTAGATTAGAAAAAACTATCTGTTTTTTCCCCCGATTTACATACCCATCTCCTTTTTCTTCCTCATGATGCCATATGTAATTTAATAATTATAACTCTATAATACCTTTTTTCTTTGAAATATAACCTTCATTAATTAGGGTCAACAGTAAATAATACTCAACTCCAAGGAAGTTTTGTGGTCATTTATTTATTTTTAAAATTCAACTTATCATAGATGCTGGGGGTGCTACAGCAGCCTCTGGCTTGAAGTGGTTTCCATTAAATACAGGGTTTACAGTTTGGCTCAATGGCTCTCAGCCCCCCCCTATAAAAAATTGTTCCATCTCCTCTGCAACTTATTCCCAAATAATTCCCAGAAATCACAAGGCACTCTTCAAAAGGGCACTGCAGTTCCTGCCTCAGAGGCCTGGTGAGGCAGGGAAGCAGGTTTTAGGAGGAGACGTTACAGGAAGTGAGCTTTTGAGTGTTTGTAGGTGTGGCTGGGTATGCTTGTGCCTGGGAAGGCAAATTTTGTGAGGGAAATGATGCTTCTTCTGACTAATGGCTACTAGGTCATCCCTGTGTTCCAGCTGCAGTGACAGGGCAGTAGAAATGGGTGAGGGTAGGGTTGTTTTTTTTCTAGGGGTGGGAGATTCAACTAGGGAGAGGAGTTGCCTTTTTTGAGCTGGAGCCCCCTTAGTGTAAAAGAAGTGGGTGAGGGGTTGTGCTGATGGCACAACATTGTCTCGGAGGTATCCTTGAGTTTTGCAACCTAATCAGAGGGAGGGATAGCTTAGTGGGTTGAGCTTTGGCCTGCTAACCCCAGGGTTGTGAGTTCAATCCTTGAGGGGGCCATTTAGGGATGTGGGGCAAAAATTGGGGATTGGTCCTGCTTTGAGCAGGGGGTTGGACTAGATGACCTCCTGAGGTCCCTTCCAACCCTGATATTCTATGATTCTATGTCCTTCCATATTGCGTCCCAAATAGCTCAGATTTGTTCACTTTCAGGGCATGTGCAATGTGCATTTGTTTACCAATGGGCAATGACACAAATGGGACTGAGGTTTTGAAGGGAGTTTTTTTCTCTCACTTTGATGTCATTGTTTGTTTGGGATTGTAGGGAGCTGGGATAGCCTTCCTCCGAACCAGAGGGTAAAGAGCTACTCTCTCTGCCTGACTGGGCGGAGCCAGGCCAAGGTTACTCCATCCACCCCCTCCCCGGAAGGGGAGGGTGGAACAGGAAGTACAAAAGGCAGAGCCCTTAGCCCAGTCAGGGCAGCACCAGGGGCCAGACATGGGGGGGGGGGGGTAGACACAGGCTGCTCCCTGTAGACCCTGCTGCTGAACCAGGGGAAAATTGACCCAGAGGAAGGACTTGGGCTACCAGGACTGCTGGCCACAAAGGAGCTGGAGGAGCCAGGCAGCAACCCAAGCCAGAGTGAGCCCAATGCTGAGCGTGAGCTGGGGCTACTGGCAGCTGAATACCCTGACAAGTTGGAGGAACCAGAGGGACCCACTTGAGAGACTGGGTAGGAAGTAGCCCGGGGTGGAACTGGACAGTGTGGTGAGTTAGTGTTTGATCAGCATGTTGCGGATGGATCCCTGCTCACCCAGTGGTGGGACACTCTCCTCCCGCCACTATCAGGGCCCTAGGCTGGAATGCAGTGGAGTCAGGTGGGCCTGTGTTCTGCTACCCCACCTCAGGGTGGCAGAACCCTGATAAAGAGTTAAGGACTCTGCCGGCGCTCCCCTGCCTGAGGGGTGCGTCACAGACTCTTGCTGGCGCTCCCCTGCCTGTGGGGTGTGCCACTGACTCTGGACAGGACTTCTGTGTTGTGCCAACTGTGACGGCACACCTCCCTCTGCTAATTTCTCATCGACGGAGAGGTGTGATCAAGGCCTTTTGGTGAGGCAGTAGCTCTCCACCGCCCCCCCAGCGGTTTGGCGGACCAACTAAGATCTTGCTACAGGGAGCTTTAAAGTTTTCCAGGTGAGGAGTATTTACTGACTTTTACTTTTGACTTGATTGTATTTTTAATTTTGGGCAAAAGTGTCTAGAGCCCAGGGTTAGTGCTTTTATTTTATAACAAACTAAAACCCAAAATATATTTAAAAATTCTGCACAAATCCATATATTTAATGGACAATTTTCAGCCATGGCTCCAGGCCATGCCAGTTGGGAATATAGCCCAACATGTTTAAACATCTTTGTAAAATGTAATTTGGTTAATGAGTGATTATTCATGTTGTACAGATTAATTTTATTTTAAATTAAAATGTCTACAATGACATCTATGTACAATAATATTTATCATGGTAATCCTTTAAAATCTATAAGAACCAGACTCAGTCCTGGCATAACTCCAGTGAAATTAGCAATATTTTACTGTTATGCCAGGATGAATATAATCCGTGGTTTTTATTTGTTAAATCTGTTTGCTACTGTTTTCAAACAGCAGAAAATTTAGCCACTATGAATCCTTTGTGCATTGTTTAATCCTTTGTGCATTCATGCTAAAATAATATAGACTGATGCCACAGAATATTAACTGGGATTTTTAACATGGAGAAGGGACCAGGGGGCTCAGAGTGCTGGTATTAGCACAGTGAAACAGCAAGAACATTCTGAGTTAGTATCCTCTGTTGCCTGTACATAGTAATTGCAAGTTACTGCAGTTCATAGACAACACTGGCCTATCAAGAACAGGAATCGGAGAGCATGCAGCCATCAGCAGTTTCATGCAAATTACATAAATGTATGTGTTAACTATCCCTATTTAGGAGAGAGAATCCTATAATTTTTTTAAGCAAAACTATCATATTTTTTTATCACATTGCTCCTCTGAAAAGCTCTTTGAGTCCAGTTTGTGTTTCAGTGGAGATGGGAACATAGCTTCAGTCTCCCCAAATGTTCCTCTTTATAGCTTTCATAGGTGTACATGAAGCAGTCCAAGAGTGTATCATCCACTTGATGCATATAGCGTAGCTCTCATTTTATTCTGATCTCTGATGTTTAGAGATCATGTTGATAAAATAAGTGCCTTGGAAATTCCTAAGATCGACAGATTCTGGTATACAACAAAATGACCAAGCTAGTCACATAACTTAGACTGTTGCATGTAAAGAGTGAAGGTGCAGGTCCTTCCTTCTTGAATGCTTCAAGTTACCCTTGTTTGTAAGGAAGTATTTTTTAGTACAACTGGAAGAGGAGCTAGAAATGTGGTGTAGGAACTGCACTGGCAAATTAAGTACAGATTTGTATTGTTCATGACACTGCAATTAGGCTGTCAGGATGTGACGAGTTACCTCTGAGCCTGAGCTGTGGTCTACACTACAAACTTCATTGGTATTACTATGTTGCTCGGGGTGTGGAAAATTAACACCCCTGAGCGACACCGTTATACTGACCTAACTCCCAGTGTAAACAGTGTTATGTCAAAGGGAGGTCTTCTCCTGTTGACTTATCTACCGCCTCTCAGGGAGGTGGAGTACCTACGCTCATGGGAGAAGCTGTGCTGTCGGTATAGGTAGCATATTCACTAAGTGTTACAGCTGTGCTGCTGCAGCCCTGTAAGTATAGACAAGCCATGAGATTCTTAAACCTCTTATCTTTGAGCCTGCCTTCTTAAACCTGACGAATCCGTTACCTCTCAGCTTAAACCTGCTTACGTCTCAGAGTCATCCCTGAGCCAGAGAGTGTGATGTGTCATTAGAGGCAATTACCTGCAGCTCTTGTGATAGGCCCCTCCCCATTCAACCAGGGTTCACCCAGTTCCCTAGCAGGGCAGGTGATCCCAAGGGAAACAGTCTCTTCAGGCTACTGAAATGTGACTTCTTGGCTGGGAGCGTTCATATTGCCCAGCAGTTCTGACGGACTGCTCCAGCTCGCCATTGCTCATGCTGAATTCAGCCTGTTCTTACTCTCTAGCCTGTTCCTTTTTCCATGCTAGCCAACCTGTTCCAGCTTATATCTGCCCCTGCCTCAGCTGGCTGCCTGGCAGTTCTGACACAGGTCCCTCTCTAGCTGGAGGCTGCAAGAAATTTGCAAAGAGGTTACTATAAAGCTATACAGTCCAATCATCTTTCCCATAGAAAAACAAGTTTTCTCTACCAAATACCTCTCAAGCAAACAAATCCTCTCTACTGTAATGGTTTAGCTACCTTTGTCACTGTGCTTCTTCTCACTGCTTGAGCTTGGGAAAAGAACAAGTATTTAAAGGGTCTGTGGCTCCTTGCACCCCTACCAGTCACTAGCTTGCTTCCCAAGTACAGTACTTTCAGGTTAATTTAGGGATGGTTATTGAGTTTTCCCTTGTTATTTCTTTGACCTGAAGTAAAATATTTTAAAGACCAGATCTCTGAAGTGGCTTTTTTTTTTTTAATTTAAGATGGAGCACTCATTCAGAGGACAGGTTTCAGAGCATTCTCATCAGAACTCATGCTCCCTCCATGAGGTCCACTCCTGTCATTGAACCACCCAAAACCACAGACAGCACCCACCCACAGAAGCCAGTGATCTTCTAGCTGGACTCCTTCACTTTCAGTAGAAGGTAAAAAATTTTAGGTGATAAGAGAAAGAGAGGGAAAAAAAATATGATTAGAGGAGAATAAATGTCTGGAATTTATTCCTCTTGACTTTGGGCTTCTAATAAACTGAACACCCAAAAAAAAAAAAAAAGCAAAAGGGCCCACTTGGTCTGCGATGGCCTGCTGCTTTGTTACATTCTACAGTAAAAGTTATCCAAGCTGAAACCAACACATTTTCCTTGTAATGATTGGGAAAACCAGTAATAAATTTAAGTGGGCTTTCTAGAGCCCTGAAGGAACCCTTTTGAAAATTGTCACCAAACTGAAGGAAGAAGTAGGGAGATTTCTCTGACTCTGATTTTAATCACCCTTGACAAAAATGCTTATTCTTGAATCCTGGGCCCCATAAATATACACTTTTTTGCCTTTGTAATGTTTCATATTGTGCTATTACATATTTTCAAACGTATCTGGGGGTGGTTAGGATGAGAACTCTTGGGACCTACCTCCAAGGTTTTCTCTTTTTCCCCGCCGATTTCAAATTGCACTCGATAGAATGATACTTATTGAATACTGTGCTGCATTGTCAATATACTGGGGATATATTTCAGCAATAATACACTTCTAGCAAAGGGGATAATATAAATTTAGGAAAGTGTTCATATACATTTATTCCCCAAGTGGCAAAACAGTTTTTTCTTAAATTCTGGCAGGCTATTAGTTAAGTGGTGAGCAGATCCTTTTCAATATATATGGTAGTCCTGGTCCTGTGAATTGAAGTAAAAGGGAGCTGTTGGCACTCAGCCATTTAAAGGAATGGGTTTCATATGTGTCATTGACTTGTCGGAGTCATATCCTAATTTAATTAATCTACATTTTTTGGAGAAAATAGTTTACTTGGATGCTCTATTTTGAAACTAGAATTAATAAGAGAATCAGAATTGCTTCGGTTGTTGTAAGCTGTGGACTGATTGGGGTTAGATATCCCAGCAAAAGAGAAAATTTGCATCTTAAAGAACTATGGTCTCATTGAAATTCTTCTCATGTATAATTACAGAAAACTGAATAAAAAACTTTTAACAGTAAGCAACTGGCAGGCTCTGTGACATTTCAAGCATGTTAAAATCGGAGAGAAATGGAGCTTTAGTCTCCTCCTCTTGCATTACGTCTTTATTTGAACAAGTATCCTGTTTCTGTTAGTTTCTTAAATGGTCTCAGGAGCTTATTTATGCCTGATCCAGACAAATTTTTAGCATATTTGTTGTGGAGAGTTTGTCAGAATGGCTGGCAGCGAAGAGACCCTTAAGAAAAAATTGCAAGATGAAAATGAAATGGCAGAAAGCCACGAAACCAGGTAAAGTAACTTTGAGAATTTATACTAACAAACAATCTTTATTTCACAAACCCTAAAACTAAGGACCTGATTCTGCTCCTGCTAAAGTCAATGTGAACCATATTCACTTAATGTTAACTTTACTATTTAATGCAGAATGACAAAAGTCCTTTGTTGAAACTAGAAAGCAAAGAAAACTGTGCCAATGATTCTGAATTGACAATCTCCTTTGCTAATCCATAGACTGTCTGAATTTTATTGCTACTAGCATTATTCAGTTCAGACTATGTCCTATCCACAGTGAAATAATTATCAAAATTTTACCAATTCTGTTCTGGATCTCTGGATCACAGACTGTCCCTTTATAGTATTCTGTGCGTTTATTTATAAAAATAGTCAGTTTGCACAGTTTTTTTTATTTGAACACCTGTGTCCAGTGGCATAGTGTTCACTGCATAAGACAGAAACCGTTAAATCCAGAAATGGGTGTAGCAGTGATTTTGGGGGATGGGGAAACAGTGATCTGAATACTGATGTGAAGATTTGTAGTTCTACAAAAATTGAAAACAGTTCTGTAAAAAAAGAGTATGGAGTTGAAAAATGGCTTAAAAGTTACTTCAACCTTAGGGCAGCAGTCACTCTCAGCGTAATGTGATTTTTTTTTTCTTCTCCTTCAGCATACATGTATGTAAAGCAAGGCAAATAGTACTGTAGAACTGGCAGCCTGCTCAGGGTGGGCAACAGCCAATATCAATTAATTTCAGAATCTCGAAATTAAGTCTCGATTTTTTTTCCCAATACATGAAAGAGCTTGGTTCCTGATAGACACCTTATTCTAGACTTACACTAAGCACTGACAAATCATTATCAGCACCTTAAAACTTTGTTTCAATAAGATTCATTTGTATTTCCCTTTTAAGGTTTATTTTTCTTCCCACCCCTTAAGTTCTTTATTTTTCATCTGGAATACATGACTGCTAATATTTCTAGAGGCAGAAGTAGTGGTTCTCTCTATTTCACAGTTGATATCGGAGTACCTGCTGTGGGTAGCTTAATGTAACTTGTGTTTTTAAATTTGTACATAAGTGAATAAGGTAGAATCCTGACTCTGTTGAGGTCAGTGGAAGTTTTGGCATTGACTTAATAGGGACAGAATTTCACCCCAATCTGCCATGGAAACAAGCACTTGATTAAATATAATTTGAAGGAAATTCAGGTTAGGAACCTATCAGTGGACTTAAATATTCCAAGCTGGTATTAGACGTATCACATGAAGGACTTAGTCTCAAGGGTGGATGAAATCACCATCCAGACACACCATTCTCAATACACTCCTTATTAGCCAACCTATTGGTGCAATGTGTTTAAAACCTTATTTCATATTAAACATTAAAGACTTTTTGCGAAAAGTCATCTTTATTACATTCAAAATATTTACCTATGTTCCATCAAGATGCAGAGGACTTAGGATTCAGTAAATAAACCATAGGTGCAGGTCTATTACAAATGTACCAAACAAATGGCCCAAAATCCAGAAAATATAACTCGGTGCATAAAAACATAACAGCCATCCTGGGTCAGACCAGTATCCTGTCTTCTGACACGCCAGTGCCAGATGCTTCAGAAAGAATGAACAGAACAGGTCAATTATTGAGTGATCCATATCCTGTCATCTAGTGCTGACTTCTGGCAATGGAAAGCAACTCAGTACATTGCATTGTAAAAAAACAAAACAAAAAACTTCTCCACAAGCAATAGCTTAGTCTAGCAGTTCTAAAAACTGAATTATGATTCAGACGGTCAACTGCAGAAATTCATGGCTAACTGCTAGACAAAAGTATATAATTCTATGTGAAATTCCCAGATCAAAAATTTCAGTAAAATGGAAATAAGTTTGTATAATTAATTTGTTAAAAGAATCGTTATTAGAACCTTGCACTGAAAATCTTCTGACTTTTTGACCATTTAATGAGGTTAAACCCAACTCCCAAGTGCCTGGAAATGCACAGGTAAGACAGTCCAGAAACCCTTAACTGTGCTCCTGTACCATTTTCATGTATCTTTGATTTATATACTAGCAGCTGGGAATATTTTGAATCCCCCCTATTCCACTCTGGGCTGTGAGAAGTCCATATTTAGGAGTGTAGACCTATTCAAATCAGAAAGTTATGTGAAATGTAAATATGGACTTTTGGAAATATCCAGATTGTGACTGTGGATAACCTGAACTAGGCCTTTCCCCTCTTGCCTGTTTAGATGAATGAGCCCTGATTTTGGTTTGTATTCAGCAATGCAGTTAAGTTCATGTTTAACATTACAGTCAATGGGACTTAAGTACATACTTAAATGTAAGTATGTACTTAAGTGCTTTGCTGAACTGGGGCCTCTGTGAGCGACCACAGAGTGGATGGGTAACTGTATGATTTTCTGAGGGTTATGATGTGTGACTAACAGGATGCAGTATTGCCAGTTCTTGTTTTGGTTTTGTTTTGGTCACAACTCTAGCAATTTTGGGATTTTTTTAACCTTTTCATGTAAAAACATGAAGAAAGGTTGCTAACTCATGAATTTTCACATATTCAAAATGGCTACCACCTCCTATTACTGTCAATGGGGCTGAAGCCAGCAAGATGGCCACCATTTCCCAGCTGGTTATCAGCTTGCGGAAGTGAGGCTGCCCTTAATAAAGTTGTCTGTCACCTCTTGCTGTTTTCAGCGAGATTGAAGCTATGCTACCAGGTAAAATGGCTGTCCCTGTGTATTTTAGGGGGCTAGACAGGACATGGACTGTGAAGAGGTGCAGAGCCACTGAAAAGTGAATGAGGGGAAGGGGTCACTGGGAAGAGCAAGAGGCAGATTTAGGGGTTGCAGCAGAATGATGCAGGGGTATGTGGGGCAGGAAGGAGGCTGAGAAGTTGTGCAGAGAACGATGAGGGAGGTGAGAAATAAAAGGGATTGGATGCCAGGTTTCATAGCATGGAGGTGGAGGCAGGTAAAGGAAGTCCCCTCCGAGCAGCCAGGGGAAGGCACGTTGCCAACTCTTGCAAATTGATCACAAGTCATGGGATTTTTAGTAGACTGGCACCTAGATCACTGCCTGCAGTAGAACAGGAGCAGACAGACTGATCCATCTCTTGGATGGGAAATTGCATACGAGAAAAGAGACAAGGGCATCCTAAGAATTTTACCTCAGGTTTATTAATTTTAGTTCACCAGTCTCTGTTTTATGACTTGTTACTATGATTTCATGGGGAAATTTGAAACTTAATTTAAGAGAAGATTGTGAAATGAGTGACATTTACTAGAAGTTTGTTGTGTCCCACTAAAGATGGTGGACTATTCCAACTATTATTAGTCAGTACCTCTTTTCCTGTCTGATCAGAGCAGAAGGGAATAATTACAACTGTTACTATTACTGTAATGAGGCTCTTCCCAGTGACCCCTTCTCTTTCTCCAGACTCTTTGGAAATGTGTGTAATAATTATTAGTAATGTCTACCAACAGTTTTGGGTTCCATGAGACTGTCCCACTTTGACCCACTAAACCCCATGTCCTAGTTGAAGTAGATCATTTCCTGCATTCAGTGGCACCCATAGCCGTACATATGGTGTGCATCATTGGCAGGGGCAGAGCTAGAGAGGGCAGCAGTTTCAGCTGCTCCTGGGCATGTTCAGCCTCCTTGGGCATGTTCAATGGCTGTAGGGAGCTCAGGAATGGGAAATGACATTGCACCTGCTTGGGCTGGAAGGTGGAGGCTGACTGTGGCATGGGCATGATAAAGGAGGCACTGGGACCAGGGGCTGCAGTGGAGATGGGACCACAGGGATTGACAGTGACCAAATCCTGCTTGGATTGGAAAGGTTGGGAGGTATGTAATATAAGCACAAACCACACTATAGATGTTTTCTTAACATAGTGTTCATATTATTACAATTTTAGTATTTTCTGTAAAGTCCATTACTGTAACCGTTAAAGGCTTAAAATAAAGTGGTGAGAACACCATGAATGTGAGTTCCAGCAGTACATCTTATTAGAACAACGGCCTCACCTTTTCTGTAAAAATGAAATTGGATTTTATATTTCCTGTCATCCACTTTACATAAGTGTAAAACTCTAGATGATAACTTGTGTGTCCAGGTAGACTTGCTTTACGATCAAAGGTAATTTCGTTAATTTGGGCCATTTTCAGGCTAGTGCCTTCTTGTATCAAGGATAATATGTATTCAGAAAGTATTATACATTCTCATAAGGGCAAATGTATACATTAGCCTTTTGCGCTGATGAATAATATTGATAACCTCTTCAATTGAATTGACTTCTTCTCGAATCTTAACGTAGCTAAAACAGGAATTTCTCTCTTAAATTATATTTTGTCCAAAAATAAAAATCAGAGGTTTGACACTTTGTGTAAATATCCATATTATAGGTTACTCATAAAATCTGTGCTTTCTGCAAATTACAGATAAAGACTCTTGTTCAATCTTTGCATACTTTTACTCAGCAGATGTCCGGGATGTTGATACATAAGCAAAGAAATTTTGTTCACAGTGGTCAATAAATATATGCTAAAGGAGATGATGAATCAAGAGAAAAAGATGCTGATCTGTGACTTTTGGACTTTAGGGGGGCAGTTTAAGCCTCTCAAATTTTGCTTTCATTTTAGTAAAGGGGAGTTTTGCTTGATTTTTAGTTTTGTTTTGTTTTGTTTTTTTTTTCTTCTGTTAAAAGGATATTGGTGACACTGGAGTTTCAAGGACTGGAGATAGTCGTCTCAAATACTTGAGATACATATGCTTCTGTGGTGACACTTATAAAGAAACTGGCATAGTACTTTGATCCCATCAAACAGTGCCACCTATATATAGGCTTGAGTTTGGGCAGTTAAATTATATGCATAGCTCTGTGTGTGTGCTGGACACAGGATTCTAGGCTTATATGGTATCCAGAACTCTGATATTAAGGAAGATGAAAGTGCAGAATTTGTGGAGGGAAAAATACCTTCTGTGACATGTTTTTGAGTCTGGAAACTGGGCTGCAGTTACTTGAAAATGGATGGGGAAGAGAGAAAAAGTATTATAATAACTTCTGTATAGCCATTTGTAGAGAGTACAATGAGGCTGAGTTGGATAGAATTCATCACTGGAGAGCTGGATTTCTGCTGCATAGGTCAGAAGGGAGCAAGCCAGTCTATTACAAGATCATTCTAGAGTTGTGTCATACACTTTATCGTCCGAGTAAAGCCTTATTTCTTTTCCATGCTCTCATATAGTTTTTAATAATGTACTAAATTTGTCTACTTACCAAACTAAAAGGAAAAGAATCAACTTATTTTTAGTGACTAAAAAAGAGATTTTTGGTCCTTTTCTTGCAAATCAAGATAGCTGTTTCCACTTCAGGATAGGCTATTGTTGGCAGCAGGAGCATAGATTTGTATGTAGAGGTGTTGTCCCCCCCACCCCCAAACTATATACAATTTTTGTTTTAGTAGTTTACAATTCCGATTTGATTCCTAATGTGAGGTAGAGCCCTGCAGTGGGACTGGGATCCCATGGGTCTTGCAGGACCTGCTGCCATAATAGCAGGAGCAGGATAAAAATTCAAGAAACAATCCGGGAATGGGTGGGAGTGGGTATTGGGTGGGCGGATGGGGCTGGGAGTGGGATTAAAAATATAATCCTCCCATGCCACAAACACATGAACATCCCAGCCAGCAGCCACCACTTTCCAGCTACCCAGCTCTGAATTTCTGCTGCCCTTCAGAGCAGGGTGGCTGGGGAGGGGTGGCTCCTGGCCCCCCCCAAATATAGAAGTCAAACTATGCCTGTGATTAGCAGCCTCCCTTTTATAAAAGCTATTAGCTACTTGTGAACTTTAGTAGGCAGTAATTTTTTTATTTTATTTTGTTCTTTAAGCTTAATGTAGCTTTTACATTGCATCCGATGAAGTGAGCTGTAGCTGACGAAAGCTTATGCTCAAATTTGTTAGTCTCTAAGGTGCCACAAGTACTCCTTTTCTTTTTACATTACATTAGTAGTTTGAGAAAGTTTGTTTCAGTATTTATGAAAAACAAGTTTGCACAGTCAGCGATAAATAGCTACTACTACTAGCTTGTAAATAAGCTGAGCCTGTTGACAGGATTAGTAGGTGTGGCTATTTGGACTAGTGCAAGTGTGAGAGAAATCTGTTTAGCATAATTTTGTCTCCTCCATAGAAAGGTAGCCTGGATTTCTTATAATTTATCTTGTGGCCAACGTGGTTTCCTCCGTTACATTTGTGACATTGCACTCCCTGTGTTTTATGGAAATATGCTTATGAGTGTGAATATGATGTAACTGGAATATGCTTTATGCAAAAGGTCTCTTGTAAGGTATCATAACAAAGGTTATAATCTACTGAATGTATTCCTCCTATTTGTATATAGGTATTATTCTTGGATCTGAAGCTAAAAATATGAAGTATAACTGAGGTTCTATTGTAATTATGCAAAGGCTGGCCCATTAATGGTGGTTTAAATCTTGATGGCTCCCATTGACCAGGACAATTGGTTGTAAACGGCTCTGTTTACTTACAAACCTTCCAGTGTACATGGGGGGGCCAGCCCAGGAAGAATGGAGGCTGGAGTCTCACAGGACATGTGATCATGTCACCTCATACTGGAATCCATCCTAAATCTGGTACTTTTCCATTTAGGAGGGGTGGGGACCCAGAGAGACAAAAGATTGCCGCCTTGTGACAAAACCATAAAAAGGGGTGAAGCAGGACAGAGGTGGCTGCGAGTCTTGAGAACACCCCTGCTTTCCACCTAAGATGTCTGCTGGAACTAACAAGGACTGTACCAGGGGAAAGGATTGGGCCCAGACTAGGAAGGAGTCTAGTCTGTGAAAGAAGCTTATTGGAACATCTCTGAGGGTGAGATATTATCTGTAATCAGTTTCTTAATGTATTAGGCTTAGACTTGCATGTTTTTGCTTTATTTTGCTTGGTGACTTACTTTGTTCTGTCATTACTTGAAACCACTTAAATCCTACTTTTTATATTTAATAAAATCACGTTTTTGTTTGTTAATGAACCCAGAGTAAGAGATTAATATCTGGGGGAGCAAACAGCTGTGCATCTCTACCAGTATTATAGAGGGTGGACAATTTGAGTTTACCCTGTATAAGCTTTATACAGAGTAAAACGGATTTATTTGGGGTTTGGATCCCATTGGGAACTGGGTGTCTGGGTGCTGGAGCTAGGTGACCTTCTGATCTGTTTTCACTTAAAGCCTGCAGCTTTGCAGGCATGGACCACACCTGGGTCTGTGTTTCAGCAGGCTAGCGTGTCTGGCTCAACATGACAGGGTTTTGGAGTCCCAAGCTGGCAGGGGAAATGTGCTCAGAGGTAATCTCAGCACTTCAGGTGACAGTTCCAAGGGGGACTCTGTGTGACCAAACCCATCACAACATTATTTATGTCCATTGAGTTCAGTCACTGGCCCAAGTGGGTGCATTATCTGGTACTAAAACTCATTTTAGTGATGGCGGGTTTTTTTTCTTCTTCACATATTTCTGTATACCCTGTGATGAGACACAGGGGTTATACAACTCGGGAGCTTCAGGGCCATATTCTCATCTTGCATTGATGTAAAGCTAGGGTGACTCCGCTGTCTTGAGTGTTTAGAATTCTTACTGCAAACTTGTGGTCTTTAAACCACAGCCCTTGCAGGAGGGGCTAACATTACAACAGGAATTACCAAAAAGAATTCAAGATGATTCAGCCACATTTCTTCCTGGAATTGCACCTTGCACTACTTGCACCTGCATAAGGAGGGCACAATTGAGCCCTTAATATAATATAAATTAAAGATATCCGCATGTTTGCATATTTATTTAATGTACCTAAGGGCTCAATCCTGTCTCAGTGGCAGTTGAGAATGTTTAGTACCTAGTAGTAAAGTTGGGTGAAACTTTTTTGGTGAATAGCAATTTCACCAAAAAATGCATTGTCACAGGGTAGCACTGGCCTTTTGACTCATCAACTGCTTCCCAGTTGGGTTTCAAGGGATGGCATCTGAGCCATAAAAATGGGGAAAGAGATAGTGGAGGGTTCAGTCTAGAGAAGTGCACATGAGAGCTTCAATGGGGTGAGAGATTAGCAAGTGAGAGCCAGGAAACTATAGAAAGAAGCTGCAGGAGGCTCCTGGGGGAAAGCTGAAGGTAGAAGAGCAGCAGAGGGGTTTGCTGGTGGATCCCTCTTAACCAGGGGCTGGCCAACTAGGGCTGGAGATGGCTGAAGGCCAGAGAGCAGCAGAGGAAGTTGCCTGCTGACTTCTAAGCTGGAGAGCCAAAGCTGAGTGCCAGAGAGGGCTGATGGCAGAGACCAGTGAAGGAGACATCAGTGGATAAATCCCATGCTGGAGAGCTGAAGGCCAGGGAGGGTGAGGGATGCTCCCCTGGTGAGAATGAACTCCAGCAGAGAGGCTGTGGTCATTCCTGCTGGGAACAGCAGGGTTGTGATGCATCTGGAAGGCCTGAGGTGGTTGTCCTGCAGGACCCCCTGGCTTGAAGTGGTTCCATTATATACAGGGTTTACAGTTTGGTTTAATGGCTCTCAGCACCCCAGCTAGAAAAAATGGTTTCAGCACTTCTTTGGTCCTCTCCTATCTTTCAATCAGGACCAGAAGTGCCCACCTGTGGTGGAAGATGCTGGAGCATGCTAGGTGCTTCGTCCAGGGCTGGCCTTATGGGTGGGTGGCTGTCCTGGGCACAATGGTCAGGTAGTGCTGTGGTCCAGAAGCAAGATTGGGGTGGACCTTGGTTGCAAGGATGTGGAAGGGAGCTTAGGGCAATGGGGCAGGGGAAGCAGTGGGGCCTGGGGACAATAGAGGGTTGGGGAGCCCAAGGAGGCTGTGGAGGTTAGGGAGGGGATGGGTGGGGAGCCCACAGAGCTTAATTTGTTCCAGGGCTGAGCCCTGGCACCTCTAGGCTTGGCAGTCAGCCCCAGCACCTCTGGGCTTGCCATGTCAGTTACACATCACTCAGTGGCCAGAGGAACTTCCTGAGCCCTGGCACCTCTTGCATTACAAATTAATCACTGGGATCCAGGGAGTTATCTTGGGCCAGGGGGGATGGGTGGGGAGCAGGGATGATGTGTGGGGCCAGGGGCAGTGGCTGGGGGACTGAAGGAGGCAGCAGGGGTTGAAGGCAATGGGGGGGATGAGTGGAGAGGATGGGCGGGGAGCCTAGGGAGACAACGGGAGCAGGGTGGGTGGGTGGGGAATTCAGGGAGGTAGTGGGGGCTAGGGATGATGGGGGGTGGGGTAGGTGGGGAACCTGGGAAGGCAGAGGGGGCTGGTGCACCAAAATGCAAGTTCGCCCAGGATGCCATTTTTCTCTGAGGTCAGCCCTGGCTTTATCAATAGTGTAAAGATTGTGGGATTTTAAGGACTGCATAAACTGGGTGTGAGAAATGGACTATGTCTGGGACTTTTAGTAATAAGCTGGTCCCAAAGAGGGAAAGTATTGAGACAAGAGAGCTGTTGTGGAGTTAGTGGGGACTCTGAAGAAAAGGCAACTAAGGAAGTCCTTTGTTCTGCCACAACAGGACACTTCAGGCAGGCCTGCCTTATTACATGCATTTTGAGGGGCATTGAATCTTATCCGCATTTTGGGTCAAATTTGGCAAATATTTTTGGCTGAAAAAAACTGGGAAGAAAAATTTCAGAAATGTCAAAAGGTTGGTTCCCCCCCCAAACATTTTTCTAAATGGACTTCTTTGACAATGTCAATTTAAAATCAATCAGAACGTTTTGTTTGACCCAAATATTTTTTGGTTTTGTTTCTCCAAAGTTTTTCTTTAAATCTAGTTTTGGTTTGAAACTAACCAAAAATTTTCTTTTTAATTTTTCTGTTCAACCACCGAACCAAAAAATCAATTATTTGCTCAGCCCTATCTAGTGGGAGGCACTACAGACCTTGCAGGTTTGGCCCCAGATATTCTACCTGAATCTATTGGACTGTGAATAGTGGAATGTACTTAGAAAATAAATGTTGGGGAATGTATATACTAGGAGCTTAACTGATGTTCAATGATATCTTCTTAACAATTGATCTTTTGCTGTGTTAGGACACACTGGCCAGGGAAATTGGGTTTATGAGAGCATCTTTTTCATGTATTCTAGTATTGGTCTCTTAAATCATTTTGGTTTTTGAACAGTTTGAGAGACTTAGTATTTCAGATTGTCCTCAAGAGAAGTAAGCAGTTGGATAGGAAAGCCATGTTTGATCAAAAAGTTCTGTAGTGGATAAAAATGGCATATTGTCTAATTTAGTTTAATTCATTACTAGGCAAATTATAAACACATGTTCATTTATGCCAGGAGCGCCACTGAAGGCAACAGGAATTCACATATGAAGAAACTATTTGCATAAGTAAAAGCTTGCAGGATTCAGTCCTAAATTACTAAAGACAAACAAGTAGACATTGCACAATAATTCAGGTATGATAAGGGAGTGGAGTGATTAATGCAGAGGAGGTACACCTACTGTTAACAATAAATAGCAATCAGTAGTCAAAAGCTTACTGCCTTTAGGAAAGCAGATTGTAGAGTGAGACCTTAAATGAGCTAGCAGCAAGAGCTGCTGAGTAAATGAAAGCTGCTGCACACTGTGGAACCTGATGTGGGGAAAACACAAGCAAATCTTTCAGAGTGGAGAAGCAGCTGCCCCCAGGAGGAGCAAACGGAATCACTTCTAGAAGAAACACGTGAGTGATAGAAGAAATTTGTTAACTGGGAGACAGACACCCCACACTAGAGGTTCGCACATTCCATCTTAACCCATCTTCAGGGTAATGTAATTTAATACAAAACAAACAAAAAAAAATCCCTACACTAGTACAAGGATAAGTTTCAGAGTACCAGCCGTGTTAGTCTATATTCGCAAAAAGAAAAGGAGTACTTGTGGCATCTTAGAGACTAACCAATTTATTTGAGCATAAGCTTTCGTGAGCTACAGCTCACTTCATCGGATGCATACTGTGGAAAGTACAGAAGATCTTTTTATACACCCAAGCCATGAAAAAATGGGTGTTTACCACTACAAAAGGCTTTCTCTCCCCCCCACCCCACTCTCCTGCTGGTAATAGCTTATCTAAAGTGATCACTCTCCTTACAATGTGTATGATAATCAAGTTATCTCACAAATCTTGGGAGACAGGCCAGTCCTTGCCTACAGATAGTCCCCCAACCTGAAGCAAATACTCACCAGCAATCACATATCACACACAGAACCACTAACCCAGGAACCTATCCTTGCAACAAAGCCCGTTGCCAACTGCCCACATCTATTCAGGGGACACCATCACAGGGCCTAATAACATCAGCCACACTATCAGAGGCTCGTTCACCTGCACGTTCACCAATGTGATATATGCTATCATGTGCCAGCAATGCTCCTCTGCCATGTACATTGGTCAGACTGGACAGTCTCTACATAAAAGAATAAATGGACACCAATCAGATGTCAAGAATTATAACATTCATAAACCAGTCGGAGAACACTTCAATCTCTCTGGTCATGCGATTACAGACATGAAAGTTGCAATATTACAACAGAAAAACTTCAAAACCAGACTCCAGCGAGAGACTGTTGAATTGGAATTCATTTGCAAATTGGATACTATTAACTTAGGCTTGAATAGAGACTGGAAGTGGCTAAGTCATTGTGCAAGGTAACCTATTTCCCTTGTTTTTTTCCTACCCTCTTCCCCCACCCCCCCGACATTCTTGTTAAACCCTGGATTTGTGCTGGAAATGGCCCACCTCGATTATCATACACATTGTAAGGAGAGTGATCGCTTTAGATAAGCTATTACCAGCAGGAGAGTGGGGTGGGGGGAGAGAACCTTTTGTAGTGGTAAACACCCATTTTTTCATGGTTTCTGTGTATAAAAAGATCTTCTGTACTTTCCACAGTATGCATCCGATGAAGTGAGCTGTAGCTCACGAAAGCTTATGCTCAAATTGGTCAGTCTCTAAGGTGCCACTCATGCATTGTTGGGTTTTTTTGGGGTCATTTGACTTTTAAAACAAAATTATTATGTTGTGTGGGGTAGAGAGTGCTTCCAGTGTTTCTGCAGTGGTGGAGGGAGGTGCTAAGCCTGTACAGTTCATACCGCTTTCAGGGCGTGTGTGTGTGTGTGTGTGTGTGCGTGCATATACAGAGGAATGGGTTTTTGCTACTCCTTTTAAAAAAAAAAAAACTAGCCTGTGTTTCCCTCCATGCTCTCCTCGTGGCTCTGTCCAGAGGGTAAGAATGGAGTAGGGTTAAGAGATTCTTAGTAACACAGTTCAGTTTAGAATTTGAAATATTAATAAAATCGGAAATACACAAAGGTATTTAAAAAATTCTCTGTAATATTACATTGTGTAGTCAGTCACTTCTAAAGCAGGGGTTCTCACAACAAATTTTTTGGTGGCCTCAAAATGCAGCCACCAACTCTTGCTGGTGGCAGCTCTGACAATTTTTCCTAAAATTCTTAATTAACTTTAGGAAAAACAAATAAATAGGCATACATATACGTGTCCAAATCATTATAATTTATTTATGTAGGGTATTTTTTGAAGGCTTAATAATAAAAATATGCAGTTATCTTTAGTCTTCACTGAACCTAAACAGAATAGAAACACAAATAAGGTGCATTGCACATTCTTGTCTTTTGTTGTTGTTTTTTTTTTTTGCTTTTTTGGTTGCTTTTTTAAAACTTGCTAGCTGGTAAGTCTGCTGCTGTGAAAATTGATATTTGTATGTTCCTTTTCACAGCCTCCCATCTAGCTACTAAGTCTGCTGTGGAGAGAGATATTAACAAACATACAAATATCCATTTTCACAAGCAGACTTACTCAGCCCCATCAAGGTGGGGACAAATTAAGCCCTGGATGGGGAGGTGGGTAGGGAGGCAGCAGGGTCATGGGGGGATGAATGAAGGGTCAGAGGAGGCAGCGAGGGCTAGGAGTGATGGGGTGGGGTGGTGAGCCAAGGGCTGGTACCTGTGGTTGGGGTCCAGAGCCTGAAGCTCCACGACCGGATCCTGGGATCCCATGGTTGTGGATGGGGCCTGTGCCTGAAGGAGGCAACAGGGGCCAGAGGTGATGCTGGGAGGGGTGACCCCAGGGCCAGCACTGTGGCTTCTGCCACCATGTGGCCAGGGCTCCACACCCAGAGCCTACCACCACAGAGCTGAAGCCCGAGTTCACTGTCCCAGGAAGGTGGGGAATTCACACCAGCTGCCTGCTCCTCTGGTGTTTGTGGCTCCAGAGGGGAGCAGGGGCCAACCCCTGCTTGTGGCCCTGAAGGAGGAGCCATTGCTTTGCCCTTGCAAATCACCACCCAGAAATCTGTGACTGCAGAAAAACCACTGGTGGCTGAATTTGAGAAACACTTTTCTAAAGGCTCCACTCATTGACCATTAAGAGGTCTGCTCATGGAGACTCTGCAGGCTGCTGAGGTTGAGCTACTACATAAGCTCTTTCTCAGTGATGGGAATCCTGCACTGCTGCCTGGAATATCTGGCAGTAGGAGAAAAGTAATACTGGCATTATTCTAATGTTTCTAAAACCATTTTAGTAATGTTCATGAATCATTGGACACCAAAGCTTTTTGCTCCCAATTTGGATTGTCGGTGTTTTTTTTAAAGTATAAATATGAGCATTGTTGATCACATCAATTTTTACAAAGTACTGCACTATACCAACTATGCCAGCCAGCAGATCTGGCTAGGCACACAGGAGAGCAGATGCTGCAACTTCTCCAAGTGTGATGCAATGGGCTTGATTCTCCAGTGCCTTGCAGCTTGTGCCATCATTTACACCTGTGCAACATGGGCATAAAAAGCTCCCAAATTCAAAGCCTCCACTCATTTACAATGCTAGCACTGGTGTAATGATGGGAGAATTCTGATTCTATAGCATTGTGTAGTCCTTGATGTTTGTGCTAGGTGGATGCACAAGTGTGATGCAATAGAGGACCCGTCTCATTGTGCCTGAGTCAGCCTCCTGGAGCAGGGACTTAAAGGCTCAAACAACCCTTAATACTTGAAGTAGCCAGCTGGTTTTTGTTCCAGTGGCCATTGTGTTTTACGTGTGTGCAAAGGCAAGTATAGAGTATACGTTGTTTGCAACCCTGCAACAAACTTCTGTGGAGGGGTGAATTTCATCCTTGTGATAAAGATTCTGTTGCGTTGACAAAGTTGTTTTTTTTTTTAATTGTTTGTACCAGGTGCTAGATTAATAGTATTTGGAACTAAGAGTCTCTGCAACTTGTTTTTAATCCCTTTAACAGATATAGTACAGATATCAGCAGTGAAATCTTCCACATACTGTATTACCAACATGCTCACAATTTATACTTGTACAATTCATGTCCGTTCTGCTGTGACTGCCAACAACAGGTCAATTAGTGCCCAGCGTAATGATGTATTTGATATTAACTTTATTCAGTAGATTTGGACTGAGATTTCATAATCTAAACCATGTGAAATGATATTAACTTTATTCAGTAGATTTGGACTGAGATTTCATAATCTAAACCATGTGAAATGATATTAACTTTATTCAGTAGATTTGGACTGAGATTTCATAATCTAAACCATGTGAAATGATATTAACTTTATTCAGTAGATTTGGACTGAGATTTCATAATCTAAACCATGTGAAATGAGAGTATCAGCCATCAGATAAGAAATGCTTTCAGTCACTAGTGTGGTCATATTAGAAACAGTGACCAAGAGGTGAAAAGGCTCCCCATTCCCAGGAGCCATATAATCTCTCCCTTATGTAGTATTTACTAGCTGACTTTTAAAGTTACTCTATAGATAACTTTTTTATAACTGTGTCTTTTGTCTTAGAACACTGACAGATAAACAGAAAATCTCAAAAGAATCACTAACTTATTCTGAGAAGATCCAAGATAAAGGCAAAGAACCCCCAGGTAAGCAAATAAAGGACATTTGTTTGAAAACTTGGGACATTACTGCTTGTTTCATTTGTTCCAGTGATAGTAGTGACTGGAGAAGTCATGATATTCTGCATGATTTATTAAACAGGGAAGAAACCTGAATTAAGAGAGAAATTTGCATTAATAGCATATTATGGGTAGTGGTAGCTGCCCCATATTTAAGGGATCCTTTTCTAGTAATCTCCTACTAGTGTGTTCATTTGGCCTTTGTATAGTCTTGCAGATTGTACTGAATGCAGTTCATGGCTGGGTGTCACATGCATGGCTGATGGGATGGTGAGGAGTGATGAAGAATGAAAATAAAACTTTAACTGTGGTAAATCAGGGTGACTCAAAACTGCTGGGAGGTTTGTGTAAACCCATGTGACCTGACCAATTTCACCAGGCTGCAGAGTGGCCTTTGTCTGGCTTTGGGAGAATTACTACATAAAAGTGAAAAAATTAATCTAATTGTAGGCAGAATCTCACAAGGGTCCCCTGTTAGCTTTGCCGCTGAAGCCTGTTCACAAGTTTTGAAATAATAGGAACCCTTACAGAATTGTATGTATTAGGCAATAACAGTAGACTGTAAGATGAAGAAATGGAGGTGCTCCACAGGAATCTTGTAAGCAGATTTTTAGCTACAGAAAAGCCATTCTAGGCTCACAGAAAAGGGTTTTTATTTAACAAAGGCATGGACAGCTGGCAGATTCATTCTGTAAAGCCAATTACAAATTAGAATAGTCAAATGTGGTCGCTAATTGTCCAATGTTCAGAGTTCAGAAATATTTGATAGGACCTTTTGGGGGACACATTACATGTATTGATAGTTACTAAGGCTCTGATTCGGCTAAGTACTTGACATGCACCTGACTTTAAGCACGAGTTGTCCAAATACTTTACTGAATCAGGGCCTTATGTAAGTTTTTGTTAACTTTGTTTTGCCATTTTGTGTCAATGAACCTGTAGCAGGGTCCAGAGTCCATGTTAACTTTCTGCTTGACAGATAACAAACTTTGTGTTTTGAGATCATACACAAGTACAAGTGCTGAGTCACAAGGGAAAGTTGGGGACTGAATGCTCAAGAATGTTCTCAGAAGTTATATAGGAAATAACTATAATGACAGTCACCTGGTCCGAGAAGAAAGCCTTTAAGAAGGGAGAGCACCACACCCAGTTGTTACTCTCTAGGTATACAACCTAGTTCTAGACAGTAGGAGGGAATCCTGTTTGTTTTTTAGTAGAGAGTTTTTCTTTTGTTGTAATCGGTGGACACTGAAGTTTAGAAATATAACCTTGAGGGATAAAACTGCTGATTAAAAGATGGATTCATTTTTTATTACTGAGCCAGCAGATCCACTCTATCCTGTCTACAGTATGGGGCCAGGCCCAGATTTTGATATCCACTGAACCGATATAAATCCAAGTAACTCCACTGAAGTCAGTGAGAGTTGCTTACTGGTTTAAAACTTACGTAAGTAGAATGAGAATGGGGTCCAATTCTAACATAATTGGTCTGATTCTCCTCTCATGAATGCCAGTTTTACATTGGTGCAACATAACTGACTTTAGTGGAGTTACTACTGATTTACCTCAGTTGTAAGAAGCCATCCAAATTGACTAATATAATATTATAAGATTTGTTTTTAACTTATTTGCATCCCTTCCCAATTCCCCTGGGCCAGATACTGCTCCTATTCAAGTCCATACTAAAATGTGTGTTGACTTGAACAGCCCGATCCTGTTCTTACTGCTCTCTTGGGCCTCGGTTTCCCGCACCATAAAATGGGGATAATTCTTACTCCACAGGTATGTCATAAGTCCAACTTAATTAAAGCTTGTAACATGCTCTGAAATCCTTGGATTAAAGATGCTATAAATATGGGTTTGGCAGAATTAGATTTTTATTCTTGTATACAGTAGAACTTTGGGAATGGAGGTTGTTCATAACTGAAATGTTCATAACTCTGAACAAAATGTTATGGTTGTTCTTTCAAAAGCTTACAACTGGACATTGACTAAATACAGCTCTGAAACTTTTCTATCCAGGAGAAAAATGCTGCTTTCCCTTATTGTTTTAGTAGTTTATGTTTAAGACAGTACTGTACTGTATTTGCTTTTTTTGGTCTCTGCTGGCTGATTGTGTACTACTGCTTCCAAATAAGGTGTATGGTTGACCAGTCAGTTCATAACTCTGATGTTCTAGTGTAATTTCAATAGAAATGTCAATGTTTATTTTTAAGCATTTTTTTTCTATTTTCACAGTTGCAGGAACTAAGGGGGGGATGGTGCGATTCAAAAAGTTAAAGCTTTATAACCGTTACAATACAAATAGCCTTAAATCAGACTCAGATATGTTCTCAAGCAGCATTTCTTTCTTTGCCTATCTGTAAATTTCAGTGATCATTGATGAAAATATTTTGTCATTGGTTTGTGTGTAACATTTATGGATAAAAATCTAATCCTTCCACACATATATAAATGTACAAAGTACTATGATATATGCAGTGCTTTTCATCTTAAAGGCTTTTCACTAATTGACAAGCATGTGCATGGGGATCTAGTATTTGTGCGTCAGCTGTTTATTTGCATATGTGTGGTCTTTCCCCACACCTTTTAAAATCCTTCTACTGTTTCTGGAGCCTATGGAAAGAGTAAACACAGAGGAAAATATTTTATTTTATTGCTGCTCAATGACATCTGCTATTTATTCAGATTCACATGGAACTCAAAGGCCTAATAATCGTGATTTATCATCTCCATTATTCTACATAAGAGGAAGGTTGAGGGAGAAGTCAAAGTCCCAGACTTTCAAACTCCTTTCCTTAAACTTAAGCACGTAACTCCATTTGTAGGCAATAAAATCAATAAGTGGACTGATTTTCAGAGGCGAGACGTGTCAGGAGGAAAGAACATTGGTTAAGCTGGAGTTCTTGCAGTCTTAGAGATTCACATGACTGTACTCTTAGCAAAAATGAGAGGACTTCAGAACAGTGAGGAATCCTGGCTGATGAGGAGCACCTCCTGAAAGTGCTGAGCACGGTCATGTCCCATTAGAGTCAAGTATCCTTAGCACTTTGCAGAATCATCAGGTTTATCATGAATGGTAATGTTTTACAAGGTACATCGGGATTGGTTTTAGGCATAGGCTAACTAAGCAACTGTTCAGGGTAATGCATTTAATGGGATATCCCAGAATAGAGCTTGGAACTGTTGTGATCGCTCCTCCATTGGTCAGTCCCACACTCAATTTCTCAGTCTACCAATTGTTTCTGCTGAACCATGTGCAATAGTCACCTTTGGGTCTTATATCCATCCCAGAATCTGTCTCACTTGAATGTCAGAATTCTGCACCCTAGAATCATTTACATCCCAGAGTTAAAGTGATTTGTAAATATTTTTGTGAATAAACATGGAGGATTCACTCCCTTATTTTTCTTGGGGGGGCTTATAGTTATTCACCAGCATGCAGACACTCAGCCATTGGATGGCTGAAAATTTGTACCAGAAATTGCATTATTTTCTATTTGTTATTGTTTAAAAAATTTTCAGCCATTCAATCAGGCAGTGGAAACAATACTATGTGTCATAGGAGTTCAGTCATACACCATGAAAAGTGAATAGCAAATAGTCAGTAAACAGTTTACAGAAAGCCCATAGGCTGTCATAAATTCATATAAACTATTTAGCAAAATTTGTGAATGATACCTATGTTTGTATAAACCAGGATCAGTTCTTGAATGACTTGTAAACAAAGTCAGCTAAGCTGTTCAGAAAATAAATAATTTAGACAGCTACTCAAATTTGTTTTATTTAAACTGTTTTTCCCTGGAGAACTGGGTTTTCAGCTAAACAAATTTTTTTCATAAAAAGCATCTGCTTTCCATGGGAAATTGGTGGTTGTTGTTTGTTGTTGAAAAACCCACTGCTTGAAAACTGAAATATTTGTATTTGGATCTGCCACTGTGGTGCCTTGAGAGCTGCTGTTCATTTGCCTTATGTCTCCCATTCTCCTCTAGGCTCAGGCTTCCATGAAGCACTGCCTCCCCACCAGAGGGAGAGACCACAGTACATCCAGGAAATTTAATCCAAGCAGGGAGCTCGGCCCACAGAGAAGAATTGGGGGAGGGGGCCATGAGGCACCCAAACTGCAGTTCCTAAAAGGCATGTCTGAATCAAAATATTTTGGTTCTCAATACTTTGGGGGAAAAAATCCTTCCTCAGGGGGGAAAAAAAATTCTGACCAGTTCTAATATGCAGTGAATGATTCAGCCAGCTGTCCCCAGAATCCAGACAAGTAATCTTTAATCAGTGTCATGCTTCAGTAGGGATAAAGTGACACAGAAAAGTGCCAAAGGGGGCAGGAGCAATCAGAGCTACAAGAAGAGGGGACACAAACCTTGCCATCTACTACACCAAGGAATTTTAGGATGCACTTAGTTGTGCAAACCCCGTTGAGATGAAATGGTCATTTACTTTGCTGATGGACTCAGTGTGTCTACATATACAATTTGCTACGTCATAGTGCATTTAAAAAAAACCAGTATGAAAGGGTCATTTTTTAGTTCCACATTGGTTTCAGTTAGTGCTCTGAGTTCATCACCCGTCTATACCTCTAATACAATTTGATCTTCAAACTATGCCTAAAGAACAGGAGTACTTGTGGCACCTTAGAGACTAACCAATTTATTTGAGCATAAGCTTTCGTGAGCTACAGCCCACTTCATCAGATGCATACTCACTGTAGCTCATAAAAGCTTATGCTCAAATAAATTGGTTAGTCTCTAAGGTGCCACAAGTACTCCTTTTCTTTTTGTGAATACAGACTAACACGGCTGTTACTCTGAAACTATGCATAGTATGGAATCATAGAATACCACGGTTGGAAGGGACCTCAGGTGGTCATCTAGTCCAACCCCCTGCTCAAAGCAGGACCAACCCCCAATTTTTGCCCCAGATCCCAAATGGCCCCCTCAAGGATTGAACTCACAACCCTCGGTTTAGCAGGCCAATGCTCAAACCAAGTAGTTCAACTATGCATGGTACTTATTTTGCTTTTCTGAAAGTGAATAATCATCTTATTCAGCCTTTAGCCAGTAGTTCCTTCCCAGGCTCTTTCAACGTTAGCACGTGCTTCTGCTATGTGGGAGCAGAAAAGTTCTTTTCATTTGCTGCTGCTCTTACAAAGCCCTCTAGGAAACAGAATAATCAGCGCCTTTAGAATCCTTTGGTTTATTTTCCAGGATGCAGAGCTATTTTCAGTTTCTTTTTCTACAAGCAGTCACATTAGACACTGAAAGGGTATTCAAGTTCATATAGCTGTATACACGTGTAAGGGACTGGGATGTAGGCAGTCATGTCTAGTGGTCAGAGCTGGCCTGAGGCCTACCCACCAGGGACAGGATTCACCAGGCCAGAGTTGGAGGAATTGCAAGGCCAAGTTCCATAAACAAGAGTCTGGGTTAGTCAGGTCAGGGTCAGAGACTGGCATAGGCAACACATGCAGAGGGGGGATATGGCATCTCACACCGCCCCCAGATTTCTGCCAGGATGGGAGTTGGGCAGAGTACTGCTGAAGGGACGTGTCTGGGAAAGGCACCAGCAGTAAGTGCTCCTGCTGAGCCCTACTAGTTGTCACCCAGAGCAGAGAAGTGAGGCTGGACTGACAGCACAGCTCTGTGCCAGAGGGGGCACGGGGAAGTCTGCAGCTGCAGTTACCTGCTTGGGGTGAACGGAAGGAAACTCAAGGTGTCACTTGGGGCAATGGGAGAGGGTTGGCAGCAGGGCCCAGGGGAGCTAGGGCTGGGGTGGGGAGCCCAGGGAGGTAGTAGGGGCCAGGATCAATAGGTGGGTGGTCTGGGAGAGTCAGCAGGGGCTGGGGCAATAGGGAGGTGGGTGGGGAGCCCAGGGAGGCAAAGGGGGGCCAGGGGTGATTGGGGGGGATGGGTAAGGGACCAGGGGAGGCAGCAAGGGCCAGGGGCAATGCAGGGGATGGATGGGGGACTGGGGGAGGCAGCAGGGGCCAGGGCACCAAAATATAAGTTCACCCAGGGTGCCATTTTCCCTAAGAGAGATAAGCAGGGCTGGTCTTAAGGGTGGGCAACCACCAAAGAGGCGGTGGTCGGGGGGGTGCCATGGTCAAGAGGGTGTTGCTGAAGGGTACCTTGGTAGTCAGCAGGAAGCGGACCATGGCTCTGGTGAGAAGGGGAGGGAGGGTCTGCCATTGTGCCCAACCACCCACCCAGCCGTTACCAGTCACCTATGGCTGGAGATCAGAGGTAGTACCAGGTTAGAATCAAAAGGCAGGAATCTGGGTTGAAGTCAGGCTGGAGTCAGAGATCAGGAGACAAGGCAAAGTCTGACGTTGTAGCAGGCCAAGATCTGTGTGGTTACCCAAACAACTTCCTGGGCCAACTCCTGGGGTTAAGTGGAGGCACTTGTCCAATCAGAAGGCAGCAGGATACAGACACTCTGGATCTCATAGGTGGTATTTCCTGCAGCACCTATTCTCCACAGTGCTCCCTGACCATGGCCTCTTGGTGGTACTGTGGAAATATTAGTTACCCCAGGCTCTGCAGACCTGGTTTCCAGTCTCCAGATCCTCAGAATATGTCATAGCACTGCAGTGACTCAGCCTAATCTCAGTGAGCCTGATTCTGTTCTCAGTTATGCTGGTGTGAATCAGAAGTAACCCCACCAAAGCCAGTGTAAAACTTGTACAAGTAAGAGCAAAATGAGTCCCAGGAATATTCTGAAGTACATTTTAGTTGGTGTGGATAATAAAGAGAGTAATGTGATATTTAACACTTGTTTCTGGAGAACTGTTGAGCTATATACCACATCTGCAGTGAGTAGAAATTTGGAGTTTTCTTTTGAGACACAGATCTAGAAGTGTTGCTAACATGTTCTCTTCCCTTAAAGATGTGCTTTTGCTATCTCCATGAATACAGTAGATTAGAAAAAACATATTCTGGCTCTGTATTGCCTAATGTTTCTTCCAACAAGGAGTCAATCTGCTCTAGAAGTCCAGCTCTTCTTCACCTGCTTGAAAACTAGAACACAATACAGTTGTTCTTCCTCCTATGTGCTTGTGATATGTAGCAGCAGGAGACCCATAATTGCATAATCAACAACTTCCTAAGTGACCAACTCCAAGAGATAAGAGAAATAACAATAAATATTATGACTGGTGGAGAAGAAACCCTGAGTCTTGCATCTTGTCAACATAGACATGAGGTTGTATCTTTCAGTGTTCTCCTTGATGGTTCAAATATATAGGACAAGAGCGTCTATTGATTTAGATTTCAGAGTAGCAGCCGTGTTAGTCTGTACGCACAAAAAGAACAGGAGTATTTGTGGCACCTTCGAGACTAACAAATTCATTTGAGCATAAGCTTTCGTGGGCTACAGCCAATTTAATCGGATGCATGCAGTGGAAAATACAGTAGGACGATTTTATATACACAGAGAACATGAAACAATAGGTGTTACCATGCACACTATAACGAGAGCAATCATTTAAGGTGAGCTATTACCAACAGGAGAGAAAAAAAAACCTTTTGTAGTGATAATCAAGATGGGCCATTTCCAGCAGTTGACAAGAACGTGTGAGGAACAGTAGGAGGGGAAAACAAACACAGAGAAATAATTTTACTTTGTCTAATGACACATCCACTCCCAGTCTTTATTCAGGCCTAATTTAATGGTGTCCAGTTTGCAAATTAATTCCAATTCAGCCTGACCAGAGAGATTGAAGTGTTCTCTGACTGGTTTTTGAATGTTATAATTCTTGACGTCTGATTTGGCCAATGTACATGGCAGAGGGGCATTGCTGGCACAATGGCCAAACTGGACAATCTCTACATAAAAGAATAAATGGACACAAATCAGACGACTATAGACCTAAAAGTCGCAATATTACAACAAAAAAACTTCAGAAACAGACTCCAACGAGAAACTGCTGAATTGGAATTAATTTGCAAACTGGACACTATTAAATTAGGCTTGAATAAAGACTGGGAGTGGATGTGTCATTAAACACGGGGAAATAGTTTTACTTTGTGTGTTTTTTTTCCCCCCTACTGTTCCTCACACGTTCTTGTCAACTGCTGGAAATGGCCCATCTTGATTATCACTACAAAAGGTTTTTTTCTCTCCTGCTGGTAACAGCTCACCTTAAGTGATCACTCTCGTTATAGTGTGCATGGTAACACCCATTGTTTCATGTTCTCTGTGTATATAAAATCATCCTCCTGTATGTTCCACTGAATGCAGCCGATGAAGTGGGCTGTAGCCCACGAAAGCTTATGCTCAAATAAATTTGTTAGTCTCTAAGGTGCCACAAGTACTCCTGTTCTTTTTATTGATTTAGAATGTCCTGCTTGAGCAGATGATTCATCAAGCTAACTGCTTCCTGAAGCTTCCTGGGTCAGGATTGTTCTGGCCTTGCAGGATGTCAAGATGTTCTTAGGTTTTACGTGTCATCCAATCCATTCAAAGAGCATGGGTATTATGTTGGAAGTCACTAAGAGTTTAAGCATTCTGCAAATCATGCTTAATCTGTAGCAGGTATCAGCAATGATTGACACCATTTTATGATTCGGTGACTCCAGGAATAGAGACACTTTCCAGATTATGGCACTTCTACAGCAAGCTCTAATAGAGGACTCTCCACACAATTTTTAAATATTTGGTTTTGTAACGTATACCCATAAAATGTCTAATAGTGCTGGCTGCTTTAAAAAGAGTTTGACAGAGGACACTGGAATTGTTGTGCTATGACTGACTTCCGCCTATTTCCTTCTGCTCTTATATTGGTCTTGGGAACATTGCTTCATAGAGCTGCCTGCTAGCCATCTCTGGAAAGTGTCCCAAGTGAAGGGTGGAGGCACAAATCTACTGGAGTCATGTTTATTCAAAGTAATGTTAATTTGAATTTCCAGTCTTGTCTTTGAATAACCCTTCCTATTCTGTTGATATTTATACAGCAGATAGTGCAAAAAACAGTGCATACTAACTTGCTACATCAGACTGAAAATAAACATTGCCAGAGCACAGATTCACAATTATGTCTCAGGCAACACTAGACTTTGCAAGAGAGACAGCATAAAATATAAATAAATAATTGAAGACGAACTTTTCTGGGCTGTAAGGGACAACCTAGTAATAATAATTTGTACTTCTATTGTGCATCCATGCTTTGAACATATCAAAGCATTTTTGAGGTAGGCAAATAATATTATCTTCATTCTACAGCTATACCAAACCACAAAGAGGTTAAACCCAAGGTCATACAGTGAGTTAGTTGGCAGAACTGAAAGAGAACCTATGAGTCCAGACACGCTATAACAACTTGATATAATCATATTTTTTATTTTATTATAGCCTGTGGTAGATGTATCCTTGGGGATAGTATTGGTCATTATTCTCCTTGATTTTCCATTTTTCATTACAGTTGAAATTTTTGACATCAATCTTCATCTTGATTACTAATTTCAGTTTTTCTGGTGCCTTTTACTCAGTGATCTCAAAGCACATTACAAGCTTTAATTAATTAAATCTCAACATCTCTGAGGTGTAATGATTATTATCCTCAGTTTACAGATGGGGAAACTAAGGCACATAAAGGTTAAACAACTTGCTCAAGGTCATACAGTGTGTCTGTGACAGAGCTGGGAATAGAACTCAGATGTCCTTCCCCTATTCTAAAAACTAGACATACGAGCTCTCTTTCTTAGAGATTAGTATCATGTACTAGCTAGCTAAGGACATGAGACAGAGAGAGCGAGAGAGAGAGAGCGAAGGAAACAGTAAAAGGAGTGAGGATATTAATATAATAGGCACCACAGAAACTTGGTGGAATGATGATAAGCAATGGGACATGGTAATACCAGGATACAAAATCTATAGCAATGACAGAGTAGGTCATGCTGGTGGGGGAGTGACACTATATGTGAAAGAAAGCATAGAGTCAAATATAATAAAAATCTTAAATGAATCAAACAGTACTATTAAATCTCTCTGGATAGAAATTCTCGTGCTTGAATAATAAGACTACAGAAGTAGGAATATACTCCCACCACATGACCAGGATGGTGATGGCAATTGTGAAATGCTCTGGGAGATTGGAGAGGCTATAAAAATAAAAACTCAATAATAAAGGGGGATTTCAGCTATCCCCATATTGACTGGATACGTGTCACCTCAGAACGGGATGCAGAGATAAAGTTTCTTGACACCATAAATGACTGCTTCTTGGAGTAGCTAGTCCTGGAACCCACAAGGGGAGAGGCAATTCTTGATTTAGTCCTAAGTGGAGCACAGGATCTGGTCCAAGAGGTGAATATAGCTGAACCACTTGGTAATAACGACCATAATATAATTAAATTTAACATCCTTATGGGGAAGAGGGACACCAAAGAAGCCCACCATAGTAGAATTTAACTTCAGAAAGTGGAATTACACAAAAATGAGGAAGCTTGTTAAACAGAAATTAAAAGGTACAGTCCCAAAAATGAAACACCTGCAAGCTGCATGGAAACTTTTTAAAAGCTCCATAGTAGTGACTCAATTTAATTTGGGGTAAAAACATAGTAAGAGGACAAAAAAGTGCCACCATCGTTAAATAACAAAGCAAAAGAAGTGGTTAGAGACCAAAAGGCATCCTTTAAAAACTGGAAGTTAAATCCTACAGAGGAAAGTAGAAAGGTGTATAAACTCTGGCAAGTCAAGTGTAAAAGTATAATTAGGCAGGCCAAAAAAGAATTTGAAGAGCAACTAGCTAAAGACTCAAAAACTAATAGCAAATTTTTTTAAGTACATCAGAAACAGGAAGCCTGCCAAACAAGCCTGCCAAACAAAGCCTGGATGATCAAGGTGCTAAAGGAGCATTAAAGGAAGATTAGGCCATTGAGGAGAAGCTAAATGAATTATTTGCATTGGTCTTCACTTCAGAGGATATGAGGGAGATTCCCACACCTGAGCCATTCTTGTTAGGTGACAGATCTGAGGAACTGTCCTAGACTGAGGTGTCAGTAGAGGAGGCTTTGGAATAAACTGATAAATTAAACAGCAATAAGTCACCAAGACCAGATGGTATTCACTCAAGAGTTCTGAAGGAACTCAAGTATAAAGTTGCAGAACTACTAGCTGTGGTATGTAACTTATCATTTAAATTGGACTCTGTGCCACATAACTGGTGGATAGCTAATGTGATGCTAATTTTTAAAAAGGGCTCCAGAGGTGATCCTAGCAAATACAGGCCAGTAAACCTAATTTCAGAACCAGGCAAATTGGTTAAATCTATAGTAATGAACAGAATTATCAGACACACAGATAAACACAATTTGTTGAGGAAGAGTCAACACGGTTTTTGTAAAGGGAAATCATGCCTCACCAATCTATTAGAATTCTTCAAGGGGGTCAACAAACATGTATAAAGGTGATCCAGTGGAAACAGTGTACTTGGAGTTTCAGAAAGCCTTTAACAAGGTCCCTTGCCAAAGGCTTTTAAGCAAAGTAAGCAGTTATGGGTTAAGAGGGAAGGTCCTCATACATCAGTAACAGGTTAAAAGGAAACAAAGGATAGGAATAAACGGTCAGTTTTCAGAATAGAGAGAGGTAAATAGTGTTGTCCCACATGGACCTGTACTGGGACCAGTGCTATTCAACATATTCATAAATGATCTGGAAAAAGGGGCAAACAAAGAAGTGGCAAAATTTGCAGAAATTACAAAATTACTCAAGATAGTTAAATCCAAAGCAGACTGCAAAGAGTTACAAAGGGATCTCACAAAACTGGGTGACTGGGCAACAAAATGGCAGATGGAATTCAATGCTGATAAATGCAAAGTAATGCACATTGGAAAACATAATCCCAACTCTACATACAAAATGATGGGGGCTAATTTAGCTACAACTAATCAGGAAAGAGATCTTGGAGTCATTGTGGATAGTTATTTGAAAACATCCACTCAGTGTGGTACAGCAGTCAAAAAATCTAACAGAATGTTAGAAAGGGATAGATGATAAAACAGAAAATATCATAATGCCACTATATAAATCCATGGTAATCCCACACCTTCAATACTGTGTGTCGTTTTCATAGAACCATAGGACTGGAAGGGACCTCGAGAGGTCATCTAGTCCAGTCCCCTGCACTCATGGCAGGACTAAGCTATCATTCTAGACCATTCCTGACAGGTGTTTGTCTAACCTGCTTTTAAAAATCTCCAATGATTTTTGGTCACTCCATCTCAAAAAAGATATATTAGAATTGAAAAAGGTACAAAGAAGGGCAGAAAAATAATTAAGGGTATGGAACAGCTTCTGTATGAGGAGAGATTAAAAAGACTGGGACTTTTCAGCTTGGAAAACAGACAGTTAAGAGGGGATATGATAGAGGTCTACAAAAGCTTGAATGATGTGGAGAAAGTGAATAAGGAAGTGTTATTACCCCTTAACATAATACAAGAGCCAGGGGGTCATCCAATGAAATTAAGAGGCAGCAGGTTTAAAACAAACAAAAGGAAATACTTCTTCACACAATATACAGTCAACCTGTGGAACTTATTGCCAGGGGATGTTGTGAAGGCCAAAAGTATAACGGGGTTAAAAAAAGAATTAGATAGGGTCATGGAGGATAGGTCCATCAATAGCTATTAGCCAAGATGGTCAGGGATGCAACCCCATTCTCTGGGTGCCCCTAGCCTCTGATTGCCAGAAGCGGGGAGTGGATGACAGGGAATGGATCACTCGATGGTTGCCTATTCTATTTATTCCCTTTGAAGCACCTTGCACTGTCCACTGTTGGAAGACAGGATACTGGGTTAGATGGACCACTGGTCTGACTCTGTATAGCTGTTCTTATGTTCTTAGGTAAATTGAAATGACACAGTTGTGTGGTGCTGCCTTATGATTAATGTGGGATAAGCTAGTTAAATATTTTGGCAGGGGTTACCAGCTGGTACTGTTCCACATAGTCTTACAAGCTTTTCTTCTTAGAACGAGAGCAAATTTCTAATCAAGAAATGCTGTATTGTTGTGTTGTGTTGTTATGCAGTGGTCCTTTGTCTGCTATCTGCCACAGCTTATTTCAGTTTTCATTCTGCTTTACTCTTTATTTGGAGCCAATACGTGAGACAGGGTAGCAAATGACTAACTTTTTAAGCAATGTTTAACACTTTTCAATCAGTGATTGCTGACTTCTCTTTGAGACCCCACATCCTCCTTCACTTCTTGTGAACTTGAAAAGTCTCATTAACTTAATTTCCTGTGCAGTCTGTCTTTATTCTCTACTTTTACCTTTATCTGTAATTTTTATAATTCTCTACAGCTAGGCTGTATCCTCTGGTCTGATTAAGCTGGGCTCAGCATGGAACCAAGGGAGCAAAGTCGGTTTTATGCTACCTTTGTGACTCCTCAATCCATATATCTCAGTTGTACCTTATTTCAAGAGGCATTGATCATTTTAGTTCCCAAGCTAGCTATGCTGCATACCTATCTGGTGTACCCTCACTTTTATTGCTGAAAGTTATTTACATCGGAACTAAAGAATCATGGAACTGAAGTTATAGCCTGTTTACACTAAAGGGATGAATCCTTCAACATTTTAAGTTTTTGCAAGAATAATTTTATGTGCCCCTCATTTTGGATCTTTGTCCCACATTTTTCCCTATCTTAAGGCATTTTGAAGGCTGGTTTGGTGGAGGCACAATTTAGAGCAGCTCCAGGACTCAGGACTGCTCTGAGTTGCTCCCAACTTCCCTAGCAGTAGAGTGCAGCTGCTCTCTGGCCACATCCTCTTTCCCCAGACTATGCCTTCCACTCTGACTCTGCCGCACCTGGGGAATCCCCTTTTGCTATGGAATACTCAGGATACCAACTATCCCAGCTTTATGGAGTCTTTATGCTGCTCTGGATCGCTTTTCCACCCATTTTTGGACATATCTGGCTGGGTACACAAATGTCGTTTCGGAAGCCATCATGTCCAGACTGTGAAATTGACTTCTTGTCAGCTTCAATTTTGGCATATGTGCAAGAGCTATGGAAGAACACAGTCACACCTTAATCTTTTTCCTCCCTTTCCCCTGACCCATCAACTGCTAGATCTGTGACTTTCCCATGAAAAGGATAGGTCAGTTCTTTGGCAACCCCAAGTGAGATTTGATGTGAAAATAAAAAAATAGATTATTCAATGACAGCAGTTGGAGCACGGGAGTGGGAATATATCCTGCTGTCAGGAAACTGAAAGGCCCTGCTTACTTGTGCATGTGCTGGGCTGTTCCACCATCTGGCAGTTTTCCAGATGCCAAGATAGATCAGATAATAAATTCCTTTTTTTTTTCTAGTCCTGAAGCTTAATATTTTGTTATGAGGCAATATTGTAAAAAAAGCTCAAAGTTTCATAGCAAGTCATGCAAGCTAGCTTAAAGTTTGCTTTCTCCTTTGCTTCCTTGTAAAGCAATCAGACTGAAAAAGCATTAAAGCTCTGGCATGTGCAAAGAGCTTATTTTGTTTATTTTGTTTGTTTTGAAGTATTTATAACAAAAATTGCTGTAAGCATTTATAATAATTCATACCAAATAGCAACCTACTGTTTACTGGCCTATGCCAAACATAACATAGTATTAAGAAGAGATCAGACTGACTTCCATTCTCTGAATCTTGTTTGATAGTATATAAAAAAGAAAATGAATATCAGATACTTCCTCTCAGAGTTGACTCCAATTCTAACTGACATGAAATAGCTTCTGATGAGGAGGCTGTGATGCTGGCAGGCTACCTGCCAGCCAGACTGCAGGCATTAGCTAAGACCTAACAAACTCACAGCTGGAAACCAGATCAGTTTGCCTGTATGTTAATTTTGCTCAAAATAGGTATTAACCTTATAAGAATGTATTTAGTATTTGGACTATAAGGTGGGTAGAAAGCTGGCTAGATTGTCGGGCTCAACGGGTAGTGATCAATGGCTCCATGTCTAGTTGGCAGCTGGTATCAAGTGGAGTGCCCCAAGGGTCAGTCCTGGGGCCGGTTTTGTTCAATATCTTCATAAATGATCTGGAGGATGGTGTGGATTGCACTCTCAGCAAATTTGCGGATGATACTAAACTGGGAGGAGTGGTAGATACGCTGGAGGGGAGGGATAGGATAGAGAAGGACCTAGACAAATTGGAGGATTGGGCCAAAAGAAATCTGATGAGGTTCAATAAGGATAAGTGCAGGGTCCTGCACTTAGGACGGAAGAACCCAATGCACAGCTACAGACTAGGGACCGAATGGCTAGGCAGCAGTTCTGCGGAAAAGGACCTAGGGGTGATAGTGGACGAGAAGCTGGATATGAGTCAGCAGTGTGCCCTTGTTGCCAAGAAGGCCAATGGCATTTTGGGATGTATAAGTAGGGGCATAGCGAGCAGATCGAGGGACGTGATCGTTCCCCTCTATTCGACATTGGTGAGGCCTCATCTGGAGTACTGTGTCCAGTTTTGGGCCCCACACTTCAAGAAGGATGTGGATAAATTGGAGAGAGTCCAGCGAAGGGCAACAAAAATGATTAGGGTTCTGGAACACATGAGTTATGAGGAGAGGCTGAGGGAGCTGGGATTGTTTAGCCTGCAGAAGAGAAGAATGAGGGGGGATTTGATAGCTGCTTTCAACTACCTGAAAGGGGGTTCCAAAGAGGATGGCTCTAAACTGTTCTCAATGGTAGCAGATGACAGAACGAGGAGTAATGGTCTCAAGTTGCAGTGGGGGAGGTTTAGATTGGATATTAGGAAAAACTTTTTCACTAAGAGGGTGGTGAAACACTGGAATGCGTTACCTAGGGAGGTGGTAGAATCTCCTTCCTTAGAGGTTTTTAAGGTCAGGCTTGACAAAGCTCTGGCTGGGATGATTTAACTGGGAATTGGTCCTGCTTTGAGCAGGGGGTTGGACTAGATGACCTTCTGGGGTCCCTTCCAACCCTGATATTCTATGATTCTATGATTCTATGAAATGATTGTAAGTTGCTGCCTGTATTAATCTCACATGCAATGTGGGTATTCCATGCTATAAGAAAACATGTACGTTTTGCTTTATGTCTTTGAGAATGTTTGCTCTGAACTTGTGAATCCAGGCACAGGACTTGTTCCCTGCCTATCCCAAAGGACTATCAAAATCAGTTGGGCCATCAAGGAACATCACAATAAAAAAGATTGGTTAATGGCCCTATTGCATCAGGAAATACTATGTGCAAGGAAACTTGCCCTGTGTCTTAGAAGCTGAATGAAAAATAAAACAAAGTCACATGAACATTTTCCATCTTTTTGGCTGTTTGAACTCTGACAGGTTTAGAAACACCAAACTGAAGACAGAGATCCCCTGGGGCTGCCTCTTGGGTCCACCCTGAAAGAGACTTTGAATTGATAGATCACTAAAACTCTGGCACTCTTAGGATTTAGATAACTTATTTGTGTGTATATGTTTGGTTGCTTTAACCTGTAAAAAGAAAAGGAGTACTTGTGGCACCTTAGAGACTAACCAATTTATTTGAGCATAAAGCTTTTGTGAGCTACAGCTCACTTCATCAGATGCTGTAGCTCACGAAAGCTTATGCTCAAATAAATTGGTTAGTCTCTAAGGTGCCACAAGTACTCCTTTTCTTTTTGTGAATACAGACTAACACGGCTGTTACTCTTAACCTGTAAATAACTTCCTTATTTCTTTTTCCTAGTTAATAAACCTTTAGATAGTTTTTTATGGGATTGGCTACATATACTGTCTTTATTGTAAGATCTAGAGTACCAGTTGATCTGAGGTAAGTGACTGGTCTCTTGGAACTGGGAGAAACCTAAATGTGGTGTGATCTTTGGTGTAAGTGACCATTTATCACTAAGTTCCATTTGTCTCAATGGAAAAATAGTGGAAAGATAGACTGGGGCATCTAAGGGTAGTGTCTTTGACTCCATGGTAAGATTGGAACTGTGATCCAGAAGTTCACAGTTGTTACTGGCTTGGTAAAATCTAATTATAGAATACACCACCAATTTGGGGTGTCTGCCCTGTTTTCTGACACTCTGCCCTGAGGTAGGCACTCACAGCTGTGAGCCACTCCAGACTGCATGACAGAGGCATCGAGGTATGAGTATCCACAGACTATATTTCATTGATGACAGTATGTTCTAGTTCACTTAAATTATCATCCAAAGGACCATAATGGGCATCAGAGGATAAGTCAGGTCTCCCAGAATAACTGGACCTACGTCTACGCCATTAATGTCCACAGTAGTCCTCAGGGAAAAACAGTCCTTTTCCCATTAATTTAAATAGAACGGCGTTCTGAAAGATCCTAGCACTGTGGACCCTACCAGCCTGCACTTATGTCTGTAAACCTACTGCGGTGGCCAACCAGGTCTTGAAGCACCAGGGTTAAATACCCCTTTCTTGTTTATAAATTCTGCATCCTGAGGGGAGGGGGCATGCTGGGGTGTGTGTGTCAAATTATAGGCACATAGGTTCTATCAGTTGCCCCATGCAAAGCCATCAATAATCTCTGGAGCACTACCCAGTTTATGACCTGGCTGGACAGCACCTTATCAGTGGCATAGGGCCTGCATGAGAGTGGCTCCAGCAGTTGATCTCCCCATGCAAAGTTGGCTGGCTACAGATCGGTAGCATTCTGGGGTGGCCAGTTTCCAGATGGCAATGGTGACCTGCTTCTCTATGGGTATGGCACACTGCATATTGGTACTACAGTGCTTGTAGCTGCAGCTTTGGGTCAGTTCTGCACAGATCACAGAAAAGGTAGTCCTTCCCACTCTGAAGTTCTCTCGCTACAGCTGGTTGTCCCAGGTCTGCAAAACGATCCTCTCCCACCAATCCATGCTGGTTTCCCAGGCCCTGAAACAGCGCTGAATGCCACATGGCAGATCCAGGAACCAGTGCTCTAATTCCAACGACTTGGCATTGTCCTCTTCTTCTTCATCCTGCTGCAATTGCCTCAAGGTGTTCTTCTGCAGCTGGAGGAGCTGCTGCGTCTGCCACAGAATAGTCTCCTGCTCCCACATCATCTGCTCAGTGGTGTGTTGGGCAAAGTCTGCTGCTGAAGTCATCTGGCTATGGCTGCTGTAATACAGCCCAACTAGCCTCTGCATATTTGTGCTTGTCACCATAGCAGTACGGAGCATTGTTGGGTCCATGCCAGAAGACAGCAATTCAAAAATGGTGTGAAATTGCCCAGAAAGGATGTATGGGGGGAAGACAGTGGAAACATGGGATTTAAAAAAAAACGTGAAATCACCTGGCTTCCCACAAATCACAGCAAAAACAATTCTAGGATGCATGTTGGTCAGCTGCAAAATAAAGGACCATGGGATACTCACCGAAAACTTTATGCCCTCGGTTCTCAGCAAACCACTGCCATGTATTCACACCATGTGAATTGAAAATGGAACAGATGTTCTGTGTGCGCACTATAGGTGTGACTTACGTTCTGCGAGTTACCTGACGCTTGTCAAAAAGCTTTGACTGAACCCTGTGTAGTTAAATCCAAAGTGTGTGTCCATCCCCTTCTAGTTTCATGTTCACGTACAGCCATCTGCTGCTACCAGTTACTGCATTAGCATATGTCGTAATGGACTGTGCTGTGGCTCTAAAGATCGCAACTCTGCTGATGAATCAGGTGGAGGGTGAATATGGTTCTACATTATGACTTTTTTTTTCCAATTTTTAAGTTTTCTAAAAAATTAGGAAATTATACTTTTAAAAAATATACCCTCTGTTAAAAGAACTTTAAGGTTGCAAAGTCAAGCATGCAGAAGTTTAGAAATGCCAGAATTAAAGTTGCCCATGCAACCTTAATTTGATCCTTCATGCATATGCATTATAATAGTAGTCTTTAATTACACGATCACACACTATTTTTTTCACTGATCTACTATCTCGATAATAACTTGCCTTTCAGAGCCTTTATGGACTACATTTGCTGATAGTGTGGTCAAGCTGAGAATAGATCACTCATGTTCACAAACTCCAATAACAGTTCATCAGATGTTCAAAGAGACTGTGGATAAATATGGGCCTCTCAATGCTATGGCCAGCAAAAAGAATGGAAAATGGGAAAAGATCACATTTGCAGAGTATTACAATCTTTCCTGGAAAGCAGCCAAAAGCTTTTTGAAGGTAAATGTTTAAAAAAACAACAATCCAAACCCATACTCGTTATGCAGGTTTTTTTATTACAGGTCATAGCATGAAAACATTCCTGTGGGTTTTCAGTCCTTATGAAGAGTAGCAGTCGCGTGTTCTGCATAACAGCCTTTATTGAAGTAAATCTCTAGTAACTGTACCATTCAAATATTAATGAGACCCCCTCAACCCGTAGTAGAGGATGAGTTTCATCCTGGAATGCCCCCTGGGATTTACCTTCCTTTTAAGGACCATATATTTGATGGCCCCAACAAGTTATGTCTCTTAAATCTCTGAATTGGCTAGCAATTTTCTTTTTTATGATTGACCAAGGCAATGAGAGGCAAATTAGTAAATATTTCTATTTAATATATTATTATTGTTATAGTTATATTTATTATACTATTTTAGTTGTATATCAGACAGATACTAATATTTCAATGGTAGCAGATGGCACTGATGCCTGTTCTTGCAAAGGTGTTGGCAGAAACAGTGGCAAAGTCAATAGGTGAGACTCTGCTTGTGAAAGCAGTTGCAATCAGGGAGACAAGAGTAAAAAGAAAAGGAGCAATACAGGAGTCTTGGCTGACTATTTTTTTAGAGTCTGTGATGCAGAGTGTTGGCATGGTCTTTAGATTATCTTTGGATGCTAAAATGTCAAGTATGTTAGTTAGTTTTCATTATGTTCTAGAAACTAGTGCATATTTTTCAGAAAGAGTTCAAAAGAAAATAATGCCAACAAAAGTTGGCATCTGTCACTATAGACAGTAACAGAGCAGCGCTACATGAACAACTAGGTTGTGCTCTGATCCCTTATGGCCACAGGAGGGAGGGCACACAGAGCCTTCTCCTCGTGTATGGCCCTAGGTAGGAAAAGGGCACAATCTCAGACCTGGTGCTCCTGAGAATGGGGACTTGCTCCTTGGGGATGCAAATTACATAGAGGGTCATAGAGAGGTCTGATTCATGGCCCACCTTGCACAAGCCAACAGAGTGGGCTGGGCATGCAGGGAGAACATCCTTAAGGGCAGCATGCATATTTCTCCCTGTTCCCTAGGGAACTTGAAGTATAATCCTTCACAGAGATGCCCCAGGGCCATACAGCTCTGCAACACTCCTCATTCGGGGCTATGTACTAAGTCCACAATCTGGCCGTAAGTATAATTAAACAAATCTAACCTGGCAAGGTGAAAAGGATTTAGTAAAGATTCTGAGTACGGGATAAGTCTAATATTTGTTGAACTTCAGTTCATGGTGCAAAGCCCTTCTGTTTTTCAGACCTTCTTGGAGGGACTGGGCTGGACTGGGAAGTTGGGTGTGAAGGATGGGAGAGTCTTATGTTTGCATGAACTTAGGGAGTGTTAATTGCAGACAGTGATTCCATTTTTATTGTATATATGGTCTATTAATACATTTTGCACTTATGCCTAGAGCTATGGATGGGTACATTTTTAAATGCATAAATAATAAAGAAGCCAAATCTATTTTTTTGTGTGTTGACTATATCTTTCTCTCTAATATGCCTGCATTACATATCCCAGTGTTTGCTCTTTTGTTTTAAGCTTGGTCTTGAACGATTCCACAGCGTAGCAATACTTGGATTTAACTCTCCAGAATGGTTCGTGTCAGCTGTTGGAGCTATTTTTGCTGGGTAAGTTTTGGATCGGTGCTAGGCCTAGGAATGAATGTTTTCCAGTGTAGCATTTGCTTCTGTAGAGTCTGACCATCCCCTCCTGTAGAAAGGGAGAGAAGAGAAACCACATTTCATTCTCCTTGTGCACTCCAAATAAACCACCTCTTTTCTCTTATAGCCCCTAAACATGTTGGAGCTATTGTGGCTCACAGTGCCTCTAGGGTTGAGTTAAAGACCCCGTAAACTATGACCAGTAGTATTGTTTCATTTGAAAAGATTACCTTCTCATAAGTATGTTCAGTCACATGGTGGGGACCTGTTACTTTCCCTGTATCTAAAATAAAGCAATCCAAAACCTCACAAAATGAGCCTCTTTGCTAAAGCCCCAACTGCAGTAGACACAGAAGATACTGTACTGTCTCTTATCTCTGTTCCTTGAGCGATATGGACCAAAGCCTACCAATTTCCTGTCAGTGCGTCTGAGCCTGCCCATGAACTGATCCCTGGCCTGGTTCCAGTGCAGAATATGACATTGATGAAGTGACAAGCAAAGTATTAACCAGCCAAATTCTGTCTGTCACAGTGTCTGTCTGTCTAATTCCAATAATCAATTTCTCGGTTTGGTCTCTCTGAGGGTGCATTTACGCCAGCAAAATTCAAACTGGTAATTCACCATCAGTGCAGCTCCATCAGTGGCAGAAATACTGGAGGATGTTCTGTAAAGAGGACTTAGGCATTTTTCCATTGCATGGTCTAAGGCTACTCTAGGCAACATGTAGGGTAAAAGTGCTGAGTCCTACGCTACAGCCTCCACTATTATTGCTTCAATTATGAATTTCTCTAGCTTAGACAAGGCCTTGGGTGCTTCAGATATTCACACTACCACATAATGTTGCTGTTTTTCAGACTCTTTTCTTGTGTCTGTTACTGTTAGCTGTGCAGAATACCTGGGGCATGCCTGACAGCCACATCTATGCTGCACACTGTGTGTACCCTTCCCTTATGCACTCCACTGGGTTTCATCCAATCTCAAATTCTTCTTCCCTTTTGAACAACTGTAGCAAAGGTGCCGACTCCAGGGGTGCTCCAGGACTGAAGCACCCACAGAAAAAAAAATTGTGGATGCTCAGCATGCACCGGCAGCCCGGCATATCAGTTACTTCCCCTCTCCCCCCAGCCCTCCTGCCAGCTGGCGGGCCCGGCCGATCAGCTCCTCTCCCTCCCCCAAGCCCTCCTGTCTCCTAGTGGGTCCCGCTAAGCAGCTCCTCCCCCTGCATCCCCCAGCCTCCTGCCCACTGGTGGCCCCGCCAATCAGCTCTTTCCCGTCCCCCTCCAGCACCTCCCGCCCACCACAATCAACTGTTCAATGGTGTGCAGGAGGTGCTGGGGGGAGGAGCAGGGGCGAAGTAGGGGCGGGAAGAGGCGGGGCGGGGGTGAGAGTTTTTTGGGGAAGGGTGGAGTGGGGGCAACGCCTGGGGCAAAACGGGGGTCAAGCATCTCCGGAAACTGGGGAAGTCGGCGTGTCTGAACTGTAGTATCAAGGGAAAAGTGTATCGTACTCAGTGTTTTCCTGCTTAGCCCTCAAATTCACGTTTTTTTTTAACAGAGGAATTGTCACAGGCATCTATACAACCAACTCTCCTGAGGCCTGCCACTACATTGCTTATGACTGCAAAGCCAATATCATTGTGGTGGAAAATCAAAAACAATTGGACAAGATAATGCAGGTATGGGGGTTGCTTTTATAACTTCTGAGATGTAATTCCACTGCTCATGATGCTGTGAAAGCCCAAATATCAGATATTTTAGCTGTAAAATGGTATTTTGGAACGTCTCACAAAACTAGAGACAGAACTAATATTTCTTTGTCCTGAAATCACAGGCCTCTGAGATACTTGAGATATTTGAGCTAAAGGATAATCTCCATAGCTATTAAAAAAATACAGTGCCTGTAACACACAACTGAGCAGTTCTCATTCTATCCAGTACATAGCACAGTAGCCAGTTTATTAGTGTTGTCTGACAAGCCATTTTCTGATGATGAGCATCATATCTTAATTCTGAGTGGGATATCACAGTCTGCTTCAATGCAAGTGATTAGGATGGCAAAAATTCATTGCAATAACGATTTCACTATAGGATTAACTAGTGTAATAATGCTGAGTTCTGATTAACATGGTGACCTTTTATGGGCTGACGCATTTCATGTTATTTGGATCTGGATTTCAGGAATCACAGTGGTGACTTCTTACAGAGCAGTTACTATTTCCCAGCACGACTTAACTATCATTGGAGGTTTACCTCACTGTAATTGGAATTACAACCTGCACATTGCAGAGCAATGAAACAGAACAGGGCTTTCATTCAATCCCAGTGAATTTACTCCATTTAGACTGAGCCAGCTTCAGTTTCCATTGAATTCGGTGGTATACCCAGTTGGTCTCCAATGAGCAAATGAAATAATGGTTAAAGAGGGGCTATCATACCAGAGGAAACTTTTAAGTGCATCCATTTTATAACAGACATCCAGCTAAGTATTAAAGATATTGATGTTTAGAGACTGAATCTTCCCTCTCCAGAACATCATCTCTTCCTGCTATTAATGTTAACTATTGAGGCAGGTATGAACTGCAGTCCAATATCATGGTGACTAACATGATATAAACACATGGACAGAGTGGGAAGCTCTTTATTTAAAAGGAATGTGTCACAATTTTGGCAAAACTTATTGGATGCTACAAATGGGACCATGCTGCTTCTCCATATGGGGCCTGATCCAGTGCCCCAGGAAGACAATGTGATCTTTCCACTGACTTCAGCAGTCTTTGGATTGAGCCCAAGTGAACACATTAGGTCAGGTGTTTCTTTCAGTGGTATGTTCGAGAAGGCTCTCGGGGATGGAGGAGGAGAGGTGTCCTTGAAGTCCTTGCTGAAAATGAAAAAGTGTGTTGATTGCTCTGCCTCTGATGGAGTTTGCCCCTTCTCTGGATACTCCAATAAAGTCCCTCTGGCCAGAGATAACATATTCCTCGGGCTTGTCAAACATACTTCTGAGGAGTCTTTTTTTTTATTATTATTTTGGAACGCAGCAGATTGCACCAACTACTAGGTATATTTTGTACATTTCGGGAGATAAGATACTCCTAAACAGGGCGTACATCCAGACAGACACTCTAGTTTGAATACCATTTACACTAGTTGAATACCATGCTATACTGTCAAAAGCAAGTGAGAAAGGTATCTGAATCCTGATGCTTGTTTCTTTTTGTCTATACACGTTTTTATCTAGAAAGTTAAAAGGAAGCCTGTGGCCAACCCTGTTTTATCCAGCTGAACATTTTCTGTGGTGCTTTTCCAGGAGAAATCTGCCTCAAACATAATACAGATGTCTTGTTTTTAAGCCTGTGGGTTTATCATGCTAGTAATACATGGTTAGTTTGGAGGCCTAACCATTGCTATCCACACAGGTACAGTTTCACCAGTTCAGCTATCCATGGTTCAGGTCAATAATGTAGGTGCGACTTTGGCTGTTAGTGCACCATGATGCAATTAAATGCTTCTGGCAAGGATAGGCAAAACTACAACAGGGGAAGTGAAAGCAGCAGCACTGGTATCTAGTGGTGAAACTAACCTAACATTTTTACAGGCTAAACACCAGCTAAGTGTTCAGATACAATAGCACTCTTTCAATGTTTTCTATTTCTTTGAAATTGCCAAATTGCTTTTATTTTTTTAAATTATATATGTTTATATATAAAATGTTTAAAATGAGGCAGAACATTATAAAAAACTTAACCAAGGCTTGGCTACTTTAGAGACCATCTCTGTCTTCATGTGATAACCACAGCAGCTGTAATCCTCTCACATCCCACCCTAAAAGCATTACTCTCACTGGTTTAAATGCAAAGAGGCTGGTGGCAGGTCATTTTAAATTAAGGTCCTCAACTCAGGAGGAACCTTAGTTGGAGCACCTTGGTCCAACATAGCATGGGTATAGTCTCCTCCAGAGCATGCTGCAAGGCCTGTGTGTTTCCCCAGGGGTGTTGGGATGAACTGGGTCTGAGTAGCTTTAGAGAAGAGTACTGTATTATTTATGGTGGGTTTGAGGGTTTTTGTGGATATCAATCTAATTCAATTTTTGGAATCTTTTGATAGACATTTTTAATTAAATCAGAAACAAGTGAATAATAAATTAATATGCTGTTTTTTTTTTAAACCCCAACAGATCTGGAGTCGTCTACCATACTTAAAAGCAGTTGTGCTATACAATGACTCTTTATCAGAGAGACATCCCAATTTATATACGGTATGTGAATTTTAGAGTGGTGTAACAATTCATTCATTTGATGTATTTCACCTTCTTTTCTGTCTGTGGAATGTCTGCCAGAGGATAACAATGTTTTCAAATATGTTTGCTCTTCAAAATACTTCAGTGTAATTTTTCATTAATTTAATTTACTCTTCCGTTTGTTTGATAGTTGATATTCAAAATTAGAGCTACATTGGTTGGCTGGCTTGGTCATGTGTTATGTTTCAGTTACTAGATTGGATTAACATAATATTTACCAGACTTCTGGTGAGACTATACTCGCAGAACTTTTGTTGTTGTTGTTGTTGTTTTGTTAATACATTGTCTGCCCAGCTCTAGTGAATTGTGGTAAATTATGCTGGATCTGGGAACTAGAAAATGCTTGTGCTCTCACAATCCATTGTCAATATTTTGTTGTCTATGGAACCTCCTATTCTGCTAATCTTTGTATTTGTAGCAAATATTTCTATCCATAAGCAACTGTTGAATACAAGCAACTATTACATATGCAAAGAATAAAACACTAGTTCTAGTGTATTCAGGGTCTTCTTTAGCTCATGCAGTCCTTAGACAGCAAGATTAGGGACAAGATTAAGGATCAGACTCATTGTCAACTATAGGCCCAAAATTTAGGTTTAAAAAATAGGGTTTTACAAAACCTAACATGTGTAGAAGAATTTTCATTATTTATTTTTTAAATGTCACTGAAGACAATTTTCTAATGTGAACATTGAAATCAGCATTCTGCTTGGAACTGACTGTGAATTAACAGTGTAAATCCCCTGCTTAGTTTCATTGCCCATGCTGAAAGAATTGCAAAAAGACTACACAGCATTTAGTAGAGAGTGAATAGTAAGCAAATCTCTTAAGGCTTCAGATATCAAAACTGAAAGTATTTTACTGGTAACAGAAGTGAGGAGAAAATGTTTAACATATTTTGTGCCAACATTGTTCCTTCTCTCTGTATTGCTTTTCATATTATAAAACACTTAACTATACAAAGACACATAGATATCAAGAGTGTGATATACAAAATGCAGAGCAATAATAAGAAAAATTAATTTGCTGTGTAAAGAAGAGCTTATTTAATCATATACATTTGTTATTAAATAACAGTAAACAGTAGAGATGAACTCACACTGAGTTCCAAGTGTCTGAGAACTTCGAAAGAGATAAATGACCTGAAGTTTATATTTTCTAATAGTGGAGGACAAAATGTAACTGAAAATGCTACTGATGTAGTGACAGATCTGCCACCTTTTTTCAGTGAGAGAGCATAATTGTTACATCAGTTGTGATGATAAGAATTGGCAGTTGCCATATTTGTATTCCATACAGAGACACTCAGAGATCGAATCACCAATGGTAGAGATAGTTGTGTATTAGTTTTGATAAAAACCCAGTCACATAAAACACAGGCTATTGATAGGAGAAGGTTTGTGTGTAACAGATTGATAGTTGAGATAATTGTACAGTAATGAGCAGTTGCTGCAGCTACGACAGACTCCTAGTCCTCTGGACAGTGTATTTCCATAAATCTGTGTGACTTTACCCTTCAGTCTCTGTGGAATGGAAACACTATCCTAGTGCAGGTGCTGTTCAAGTAAACAAAGCCTAGGCAACAGGCGCACAGAGATTAATGCCTTGTGGTGTGAAAGAGAGTAAGGTCAAGAATACAAGGCATGAAGAGTCAAGTCATATAGGAACAAATCCGGACCCCACACCATTGCCAGTTGCTGTGGCATTGATGCAATCCACTATGTGGGGAGAAGCAGGATGTGAGGAAACCATGAAGGTGTCCACACCCTCTATATGCCGTGAAACTGTTGTCTGTGGTGGGCTCCTGCATGCTTTTACAGGTGGGAGTTTGGAGGAGGGATGGGGCATGAGTGGTGTGTCAGTGACTAAAAAGGAATCCCAAGACAGACTCTCCCATGGAGGGGCAGCTCCCCTGCCATGAAGAATACTACAGGTTAAATGCTGAGGTACTGATCACAGAGTGCATCCTGAGGGGAAGGATCCATCCTTCTCAACTATGTAAATTCTCCCTTGCCACTGCCACCCTAAAGCCCAGTTGCTGATTACAAGCTTGGTGCAGTGTCCAAGTTTTGCCCGTAAGTCAGTAGTGGGGAGATTCCTTGCCAGGTATAGAACTGGGGTGCTTCCCTCAGTCACTGCTCATATACAGCTGTGTAAACATTATATGAATAATCCAGTCTTTCAGTGGGAAAATAACCCTTTTTGGTTTTCTTTCCCACATGCTGTGACTACCCCACTCCGTCACCTATTAACATTGAAATAATGGGATCTTAATGTGTATATGTTACATTCAGACCCATATAAATGCATTGTGCCGACACATATCTGATAGTAATCAATAGAACATATTGGCCCAGATTCTCCATTCTGCTAAGGCAATTTTGTGTTGCACAAAGGGACCATATGCTTGCAGCATAAATTAGAGTAGAACCGCTCATGCTCTGCCTTGTTCAGGGACTGGATGGCCCTGAATCAGAGAGCTTCAGCCAGCTTCCTGCATCTGCTCATCTTCCCTAGATAGTGGAGAACTAAGGCCATTGTTCACACATTTAAATAATAAGAATACTTGGCTTTTACATAGAGCCTTTCATTCTAGCATCTCAAAGTTCTTTGCATATAGACTAGACAAGAAATAATCTATTGGAAATCCAACAAAATTGGACAGTTTACTTAGTATTTTAACTATAAGCTGTGATACAATTTACTTTAAATATGAATCAAAACCATTTCTAACGTGAGCTCTGAATCACATTTTCAGCCCATGTGACTAGAAAAGTGAAAAGGAATGTTATTCCCTAAGTAGTCACCTAAAGAATTAATAAAACTTCACTGCCTTTGCACACTCCACTTTTAATAGCTGTATGTTGGGGTGCTGATGCAAAACTTTTGGGATAACTTGTGGAGAAGGGACTGTGTGACATACAGATCAAAACTGTGGTCCTATATTGGGCTTAGACCCCTCAGACAGGCGAAATTCCAATTTACCTGAATGGGAGTATTGCCTAAGAAAGGTCAGAAGAACCAGGCCCATCTTAATTTTTCTGTCCTTTTTCCAGACTCTTAAAATATTGCAATTTCCACGCTTTCTATTAGCTGACTCCTTGAATTGTTTTTTCCCCATTTCATTTTGTAGATGGAAGAATTTATGGAGTTGGGAAATGAGATACCAGATGCTACACTCAATGACATTATTAGCTCTCAAAAGCCAAATCAATGTTGTGTGCTAGTGTACACTTCTGGAACAACTGGGAAGCCAAAAGGAGCCATGTTGAGTCATGACAATGTATGTACTCTAGACACAGCTTTATGATAAAGCTTTTCAAAGCATGAGGGTGTTTATTTCTGTGCTTTAGAACAAAATGGGATCATGGTGGAGTCTCCAAGCACTGTGGCACTCTGTTTTAAGGACGGAATAGCAAAAGAAATTATATCCAAACTATATATTTCTGAGAAACTACAAGCTCTTCTCATAGCTGAGTTTATAAATGACTTTCTCTGGTTCATGCAGTTGATTGTGTGATAAAACACTGTTAGCACAAATATCTTCAAATGACCTCTCAAGATCATCTTCAAAAGAATCATACACCTTAGGCAGCCAATGTCACAGCAGCCTGATATTAGAAGTTTTTGCAAGGTTTTATTAAACTTGGCCCTTTATCTGTAACATTATTACCTTTCCAAGTTACATTCATTTTAGTTCCTCCTAATTTAGTAAAGAATAGGAAAAGTTTTGTATATTCTACAGCCCTCTTATTCACAAAATCCGTGTCTATGTTGCTGCAAACAGCCAACTCTATAGTGCCAAAGAGAGTCAAAAAGCCAAGCGGAAAAGAGACTTTACACAAAAGTCTGCTTACCACGGGCTAGAATGTGGTTGGCTCTTACATGGCTATGCAGTGCGGGAAAGGATTAAGGAACTTGCGTGAACACTCGTGTAGCCCATAAAAGAGCTGGCTGGAATTGCACCTTCTGCTCTTGATGGAGCACAGGGTCTGATAATGAAAGCAATTCACCCTAAAGTAGGGAGTAGGCAGAGCAATATCTGGAAGTAGGATATGCTGGACATGATGGACCAAAGGTCTGATCTGGCATGGCAAATCCTGTGTTCTTCTGTCTCAAAGGAATCTGGTACAGATTTTATTTTGCTGTCAAACTATTTCTGGCTACTGTGCACAAGCAGGCTATTTTTATGCTGATCAACACAGTGGAAAACATCCTTTGCCTGTAACTGTACTGCTGCCTTCTTTAGTCAAAAGAAGTTTTCCTCTGCCCTTATTCTAAACCTGTGCTGGGTCAGGCTTTCATCCCTTTCATCCCCACCCTGATCTGACGTGTGAACATAACTGCGTGTTGAGGGATTTTTGGATGCTAAGCTGATAATGCAGCTACATATTTAGAAAACATCTTGTCAAGCCTCTTTGTACTCTTTTTCCACAAGCGCTTGCCCAATATTGCCTTCTGCACCTAGGGCAGCCTCCCTGAACCTATACACCATGGCTAGTATTCCTAATGATAAATACCACTGGTGATCCTGAATGAATTTGTGTAAGCAAATTACCCCTTCTGTCATGCGAACTCAGTGTTCTATAGTATTTATTGCTGTTTTGTTTCAAATGACATCCTAGAAATGCTGTGCTGATGAAAGGTGACAGACTAACCTTCCTGGACACGGGAGTCCTCTTTACCCAGAGCAGGGCAACACACAGGCACCAACTTTTCAAAATGCTGGGGGGTGCTGGACCCTCAGCTCTGCCCCAAGCCCCATCCCTACTCCATCCCTTCCTTCAAGGCCCCACCCCATCCCGCCTCTTCCCGCCCCTGCTCCACCCCACCTCTTCCCACCCCCACCTCTTCGCACCTAGTTCTGCCCCCTCCCTGAGCGCGCCGCATCCTCACGCCTTCCCCCCAGCCTCCTGCATGCTGTGAAACAGCTGACTGCGGTGGGTGGGAGGTGTAGAGATAGAGGGGGAGGCGCTGATCCATGGGGCCTGCCAACGGGCGAGAGGCGGTAAGGGGGAGCTGATAGGGGGGCTGCCGGTGGGTGCTCAGCAGCCACCATTTTTTCCTGTGGGTGCTCCAGCCCTGGAGAACCCACAAAGTCAATGCCTATGGGGCAGCAGCACAAGCAGAAACAGTGCAAGCTTCCCCTCATGGATCTCCCAGTGTTCCTCAAGCCTGACTGGGAAGGGCCATCTTTAGGAGTGAAATGGGGAAATGGTCTAAAATAAATAGGTGAAATTCAATAAGGACAAATGCAAAGTAGTACACTTAGGAACGAATAATCAAGTGCACAAGTACAAAATGGGAAATGATTGTCTAGAAAGAAGTATTGCAGAAAAGGATCTGGTGGCTATAGTGGATCACAAACTAAATATGAGTCAACAATGTAATACTGTTGCAAAAAAAGCAAACACCACTCTGGGATGTCTAGCAAGAATGTTGAAAGCAGGACACGAAAAGTAATTCTTCTGCTCTACTCAGCACCGATAAGGCCTCAACTGGAGTATTGTGGCCAGTTCTGGGCACCACACTGTGGGAAAGATGAGGACAAACTCAAGAAACTTCAGAGGAGAATAACAAAAATGATTAAAGGTCTAGAAAAGCTGACCTACGAGGAGAGATTGAAAAAATTGGGTTTGTTTAGTCTGGAAAAGAGAAGACAGAGGGGAGACATAACAGTCTTCAAATACATAAAAGCTTGTTATAAAGGGAAGGGTAATAAATTGTTCTCCTTAACTACTGAAGACAGGATAAAAAATAATGGGCTGAAATTGCAGCAAGGGAGATTTAGATTAAATATTAGGAAAAACTTCCTAACCATCAGGATAGTTAAGCACAGGAACAAATTACCTACAGAGGTTGTAAAATCTCTGTCATTGGAGGTTTTTAAGAACAGGTTAGACAAACACCTGTCAGAGATAGTCTAGATAATATTTAGTCCTGTCTCAGTGCAGGGGACTGGAGTAGATGATCTATTAAGGTCCCTTCCAGTCCTACATTTCTATGATTCTGTGAAGGTGTAGTTCAGTTCCTTTGTCTGTTCAGTCCATAGGCCCTCTGGTGAGGTTAATTGTGTCAACAATACCCATTGTGTATGTAAGGCAGGAATTGTAGTGCTTACAGTGCAGCAGGGGGAAAACAGACTGCCACCAATTCATTATATTCCTTGCAGTTCATTTGCTCTAAATAGGTTGTTAAAGGTAGTGATATCTCTAACAACACATGTGTATTATACAGACAGAGTCATAGTTTACTAACATAACAGGACTGGCTGCTTAAATTGTATTAAAATAATATTTAACATCTTGACAGGTTTCAGAGTAGCAGCCGTGTTAGTCTGTATTCGCAAAAAGAAAAGGAGTACTTGTGGCATCTTAGAGACGAACAAATTTATTTGAGCATAACTTTTCGTGAGCTACAGCTCACTTCATCAGATGCATTCAGGTATTTTCCACTGAATGCATCCGATGAAGTGAGCTGTAGCTCACGAAAGCTTATGCTCAGATAAATTTGTTAGTCTCTAAGGTGCCATAAGTACTCCTTTTCTATTAACATCTTGTTATTTATGTGAACAGATAACCTGGACAGCAGCACACGCCAGCAGAGCTGGGGATATGCAACCAGCAGAAATCCAACAGGAGATTATAGTCAGTTACCTCCCGCTCAGCCACATAGCTGCTCAGATATATGACCTCTGGACTGGAATCAAGTGGGGAGAGCAAGTTTACTTCGCTGAGCCAGATGCTTTAAAGGTACCTGTAGTACTTTACATATACATTTAAGGTAATTTTTTCACCAGCAGAAGCACTAAGTAGAGCATTTGGTTTTAAGGAGATGCAGGCGATAATTGCAAGTTTTGTGTAACCATTCTGGAAAAGTGAATTGAATGGGAGATGTAGAGCCAATACTCCAGTGACCTAAGGCCCCATTTTACCCTAACCCAGAGCCATGCCTAGAACTGTGTTCCGTCAGCTCCAAAACCACAGGCCTCTATCACTTTAGCTAAAGAGCTCCTCTAACTGATAGCAATAGTGGATCTCTTACCCTCTCTGTACACAAAGTTAGTTCATTACATTATAAAATGAAAAAATAATATAGCCAGAACCCAAGCTCTTTTTAAGGCAGCAGCTTGAGGATTCCCCTGGCACAGGAGGGAGTGTAAGCAATGTTCCAGGTAGGCAGGATCAGGGGGGACAGAAAGGAGGAGTAAAGCCACCTGTGCGCTCCCCCAGCACATACACAGTTGTGTCAAGCACTGTTCTAGTTCACCTGGAGATCTAGCTGAAATAATAGGCTCTGACTTCAATGATATTATACATATAAGTGCTGCAAGACGTAGTTCATTAGGAAGAAAAAACCCTCCATAACACCAATCCTGACTTTCGCAATATATTCTCTTATTTTAACAGGGCAGCTTGGTCAATACACTGAAAGAAGCACAGCCAACATCTCATATGGGAGTTCCACGAGTATGGGAGAAAATCATGGAGAAATTAAAGGACACGTCTGCTCAGTCGGGATTTATGAAAAAGAAAGTGTTATCATGGGCCATGTCCATTAGCTTAGAGAGGAACCTAAGCTGCTCAGGAAGGTACACTTAGTAACAAATACTACTTTAGCTATGCCCAAAGAATCCTATCTGCCCTCAATTATCCCCAAGTAGCCCCACTGACTTCATGGGGATTGCCTTTCTGTTCTCACTAGCACAGATATTTTACCTGGTAATTGGCATTCAGCACTGTAGTTTTATATTTTGGTAGAAATCAGTGGGGGGAAGAGATGTTCAGCAGCATCTCGTAAAACTGATCTCGGGTTCTGCTGGGGTATCTAGTTTTGACTGGATTTTTAAAGATAGATGGATTTCTGCCCTGGGCTTTACTATAGTTTTCCACTGGAGATTTTCTCCACCTTTGTTGCAGGCTTTGGCATCCATTCCAAGTGTATCAATGCATTTTTATCTGATTTCCCAAGGTCATTAAACTCATTGCCAGGTGATGTTGTGAAGGCCAAAACTATAATGCAATTAAAAAAAAATTAGATAAGTTCATGGAGGATAAGTCCATCAATGGTCATTGGCCAAAATGGTCAGGGATGCAACACTATGCTCTGGGTGTCCCTAGCGTTTGTTTGCCAGAAGCTGGGAGTGGATGACAAGCGATGAATCACTTGATGATTGCCTGTTCTGTTCATTGCCTCTGGAAGACAGGATACCGGGCTTGGTGGAATCATAGCAGATTAGGGTTGGAAGAGAGCTCAGGAGGTCATCTAGCCCAAGCCCCTGCTCAAAGCAGGACCAACCCCAACTAAATTATTCTAGCCAGGGCTTTGGCAAGCCGAGCCTTAAAAACCTCTAAGGATGGAGATTCCACCACCTCCCTCGGTAACCCATTCCAGTGCTTCACCACCCTCCTAGTGAAATAGTTTTTCCTAATATCCAACCTAGACCTCCCCCACTGCAACTTGAGACCATTGTTCCTTGTTTTGTCATCTGCCACCACTGAGAAAAGCCAAGCTCCATCCTCTTGGAACCCCTTTCAGGTAGTTGAAGGTTGCTATCAAATCCCTCCTCACTCTTCTCTTCTGCAGACTAACTAAGCCCAGTTCCCTCAGCCTCTCCTCATAAGTCATGTGCCCCAGCCCCCTAATCATTTTCGTTGCCTTCCGCTGGACTCTCTCCAATTTGTCCATATCCTTTCTGTAGTGGGAGGTCCAAAACTGGATGCAATATACCAGATGTGGCCTCACCAGTGTTGAATAGACAGGAATAATCACTTCCCTTGATCTGCTGGCAATGCTCCTACTAATGCAGCCCAATATGCCATTAGCCTTCTTGGCAACAAGGGCACAGTGTTGTCTACTGTAATCCCCAAGTCCTTTTCTGCTGCTTAGCCAGTCGGTCTCCACTCTGTAGCACTGCATAGGATTCTTCCGTCCTAAGTGCAGGACTCTGCACTTGTCCTTGTTGAACCTCATCAGATTTCTTTTGGCCTACCCTCCAGCGTATCTACCTCTCCCCCCCAGCTTAGTCATCCACAAACTTGCTGAGGGTGCACTCCATCCCATCATCTAGATCATTAATGAAGATGTTAAACAAAACCGGCCCCGGGACCACTGGGGCACTCCGCTTGATACCAGTTGCCAACTAGACATCGAGCCATTGATCACCACCCACTGAGCCTGATGATCTAGCCAGCTTTCTATCCACCTTATAGTCCGTTCATCTAATCCGTACTTTTTTAACTTGTTGGCAAGAATATTGTGGGAGACCGTATCAAAAGCTTTGCTAAAGTCAAGATATGTCACATCCATCACTTTCCCCATATCCACAGAGCCAGTTATCTCGTCATAGAAGGCAGTCAGGTTGGCAGGGCCAGCTCCAGGCACCAGGCACCAGCTTTCCAAACCGGCGCTTGGGGCGGCAATGAGAATGGGGCAGCAGTCCGTTTCCCGCGGCGGCTTTTGTGCGGCAGCTCCGCTGCTTTCCTGGGGGCGGTGGCAATTTGGTGGCAACTGCTTGGGGCGGCAAAATTGGTAAAGCTGCCCCTGAGGTTGGTGAGGCATGACAAGATAATAGCCAATGGCTCTGCAATCGCATCAGCCAACTCCCTCAGATGCATTAGATCTGGCCCCATGGACTTGTGCATGTTCAGCTTTTCTAAATAGTCCTTAACCTGTTCTTTCACCACTGAGGGCTGCTCACCTCCTCCCCATACTGTGCTGCCCAGTTCAGCAGTCTGGGAGCTGACCTTGTCTGTGAAGACTGAGGCAAAAAAAGCATTGAGTACTTCAGCTTTTTCCACATCATCTGTCACTAGTTTGCTTCCCCCATTCAGTAAGGGTCCCACACTTTCCCTGACCTTCTTCTTGTTGCTAACTCACCTGTAGAAACCCTTCTTGTTATGCTTCACATCCCTTGCTAGCTGCAACTCCAATTGTGGTTTGGCCTTCCTGATTATACCCCTGCATGCTCGAGCAATATTTTTATACTCCTCTCTAGTGATCTGTTCAAGTTTCCACTTCTTGTAAGCTTCCTTTTTGTGTTTTAGCTCACCGAAGATTTCTCTGTTAAGCCAAGCTGGTCGCCTGCTATATTTACTATTCTTTCTGCACATCGGGATAGTTTGTTCTTGCGCTCTCAATAAGGCTTCTTTAAAATACAGCCAGCTCTCCTAGACTCCTTTCCCCCTCATATTAGCCTCCCAGGGGATCCTGCCCATCAGTTCCCTGAAGGAGTCAAAGTCATCTTTTGGCTTAAGTCTGACCCAATATGGCTGTTCCTAGGTTCTTATGTTATCTACAGCGCCCTCAGGATTAATCACTCCATTCCCTCACCAAAAAGAAACAGTTTTATAGAGGCCTGTGGCATGATAGCACTTGACTATGAATTTATGTACAGCAGGGGAGAAGATCCTATAGCGTATGTCTACACAATAAAGAAAAATTCGCAGCTGGCCCAGGCCAGCCAACTCAGGCTCATGGGGCTCAGCTGTGGGACTGTTTCATTGCTGTGTAGACTTCGGAGCTCAGGCTAGGGCCTAGGCTCTAAGACACTATGGGGTGGGAAGGTCCCAGAGCTCAGGCTCCAGCCGGAGCCTGGAAGTCTACACAGCAATGAAACAGCCTCTCAGCCCGAGCCCCACAAGGCCAAGTTGGCTGTCATGGGCCAGCCGTGGGTTTTTCTTTGCTGTGTACACATACCCATAGAGATTCCAAAAAACATTGCATGTCTGTACTGATTTACTTGTATGACTTTTCAGTTTCCCAGATAGGTTTATCAAATTGCCCAGACAATGAGGCTCTTGTTATCATAATGATTGTAGATTTTGGTGGAACTAGCTCATATTTAAGTGATAAAGAATCAAGGAATAGTGAAAATAGTGATCTCCACAATGCATTTCACCAATCCTTCATGAGCCTGCAAAACTGGGGCATCCCTGGTATTTGGAGTTAGTATTCAGGGAAGGTTTCAGAGTAACAGCCTGTATTTGCAAAAAGAAAAGGAGTACTTGTGGCACCTTAGAGACTAACCAATTTATTTGAGCATAAGCTTTCGTGAGCTACAGCTCACTTCATCGGATATCCGATGAAGTGAGCTGTAGCTCACGAAAGCTTATGCTCAAATAAATTGGTTAGTCTCTAAGGTGCCACAAGTACTCCTTTTCTTTATTCAGGGAAGGACATTCTGTAAATGATACAAATGGGAAATAATGTGCCTAGACATCCAAACCCGAATGATGAATGTGTAATTGAAACACAAAGTTGGTTTGTTTTGGAAATTATTTACATTTCCTCTGAATTCCCCTGTCTTTCTCTGTGTTTTTTCCACTCAGCAGTGATTTAAAGCCCTTTCGAACAAGATTAGCAGACTACTTAGTACATGCAAAAATCCGCAGTGCTCTGGGATTTTCCCACTGTCAGAAGCATTTCTCTGGTGCTGCTCCTGTCACTACAGAAACTCTGGATTTCTTCTTGAGTCTGAACATCCCCTTGTACCAGGCATATGGGATGAGCGAGACTACAGGCCCGCACTGCATGTCTGGGCCATATGTTTACAGACGTCACAGGTAATTTTACAGAACCTTTTACATGCAGGAACCAAACAATCCTGCCAACGTGAGAATGCCCATGATGTCTCCTGTTCCCACTGTTTTTCTTTCCCACTCCCTCTTTCACCTTCTTGTTTTTATGGCAGTTTCTGGGTAATTAAGTCGTGATACAGAATTTCACATTATTCTGTGAATTTGCCAAGTCTTTATCTTTGTCTTCACTTTGACTGTGCTCTATCCCACTGTCCCAAGTTGCCTCCCGCATCTACTTAGGTGGCAAAAGCCCTTATTGCACTGGACCCAGCTGCTAAAACTTCTACTTTCACCCATGTCAATTTCTACCACATATTTATGCATTTTTACTACAAAAATCTGCAACAAATTGAAAACAGAAAATTGGGAAAAGACAGAATGAATTGAATATCAAATATATATATTTGATATATATATATATATATTTAATTCAATAAAATGCTCTATTTTTAATGTATGAAAAGCTGCTACTGTATTTTCAGGTTGCTTTGCTGTAAAATTTAGATTCATGTCCCTTGAGACTTGAACTTGAGAGGCGGTGTTGTCTAGTGGATACAGTGCTGGACTGAGACTTGGGAGATGTAGGTTCTCTTTGTTCTTTCCTTTAACTTCCCCATCTTCAAGGCTCTGTGTTCCAGCTCAAGACAGTCTTCATGCCAGAAGCTGAGCATCTTGCTTCCACCACGCTTTGACCCACGGTGTCAGTCAAACCCGGTCTCTTGCACACTGTGCAGAGCACAACTATTAAACCAAAGGGCTGGCCTACTTAAGAGGGAATAATGTGCAAATACGAAATTTAAAACAGAGAAGTGTTTTAATGCTCCAAAAGAAACAAAAGGTCCACTTGAGTAGCAACACAGGGCAAAATCCTCAGCTGGTATAAATGTGCAGAACTCCACTTACACTGCTGCTTTACATCAGCTGAAATTCTGGCCTGTAACTTTCTAACAACGATGGGAATGTGTTTGTTTATACCTTCTCAAGGATTTAGAGATGAGATATTATAAAGGTTGGCTCTATATTTTATCTGGCTTTTCTAGCATTCCTTATGAATCTTTTCCTTCTTGTTCCCTTGTAGCTGTGGCAAAGCAGTGCCTGGCTGCAAAGTGAAACTGGTGAATGAGGATGCAGATGGCAATGGAGAAATTTGTTTCTGGGGAAGAACTGTTTTCATGGGTTATTTAAATATGGAGGATAAAACTAAAGAAGCTATTGATGATGATGGGTGGTTGCATTCTGGAGACCTAGGAAGACTAGACAAGGACGGCTTCCTCTATGTTACTGGAAGAATTAAAGGTAAAAAGCAGTCTCCTCCCAACTTTTTAAAGTAACTATTCAGTGTTGTTCAGTCATACAACAGATAAGCACATAGGAATACCTTATTGGATCAGACTTGTGGTTCACCTGGTTGAGTGTCTCCAACTCCAAGTGCTTCAGAGGAGCCCTCACAATAAGTAGATGTGAGAGAATCTGCTCCCATGAAGGTCTCATCCTTAGAGATTGGCTTAAGCATTGCAACATGAGGTTTTATCTCCCTTCCAATATTCACTTTGTTAGCATTAACAATAATTCTGGATGTTTTGTTATCCATGTAAATGTTCAATCCCGCTTTGAATCTTGCTAAGTCCTTTGCCTTACTGACTGATCAAAATATTCAGACAATAATGTTAGACAATCACTATGTTTTGTATTAAGTCATGAATCATGGGGCTACATGCTAGAAGAGGGTGCCTAATGAAATAGGAAAACTCACTGTACTCTTACTGCCATGTGGGAACTGGACATCTGAGATGGCTGTAAGCTCCGCATTTCCAGACCATTTGAACAATATCCTCTTAGTTTTTGAAGGTAGAAGGATAAGTTAAAACAAAGAGGAATATTTGGGTCTGGTGACAGTATTTTGCTTGAAATGTTGTCCAGGGAAGGTTTTGGTAATTTGTTTGCCTGGAAGCTCACTTCCAAGATACATACTCAGAAGGGTGATATTTTGTCACAGTTCAGATGCTTCCTAAACTACCTTGTGTAATGAGTAACTGTAAGCCCTGAAAACAAGATGAATCATGAGGGAAGTAGCTGCACTTGCTGGTGAATTTGTAACAGGATAACATTACCATGTGCAGTCAATCCTAGTGGGCTTTATTAGACAGTAAAATTAGCCTGCACTGAATGTGATCATTTTGGCCTCCCTTAATTCTCTGTCTTTCCCTTTTCTGGTTACTTTTCCTTTCCTCCCATGTTATTCTTTAACAAAGTGGCCCAGTTCGATTATGTTAATGTTTGCATTGCACTTATACCTTCAGTGATGGGAGTGCCATTTTTTAAAAGAATAAATACTGTAAATGAAAGATAAATTAAGGCTAAGTGAGCCAGTTTGGATAAAATAAATACTGCCTGAATTTCCAGGCAAACTTCAAGTCCAAGTCTAAACCATTTAAAATATATTGGAAGGTCAGATAAATCTCTGCCCTCCCCCCCGCCCCCGCATCCTTGAGCCTTGAACAGGTCTCCTCCATTTGCAGAAATCCATCTCAGCAGGTCTGGCTGGTGTCTTCAGTTCTCATGAGTTCTGGCAGGACTTTCAATGCATCAAGGATGGGAGGGACAAATGATGATGTTTTGTGATATCTCTGACCCAGAGTAGCTCTTAAGATTTGAATAGTCACATGTCAGAGATAGCTAGATAAGAGAACCCCCTTAATGGAACCTCATTGCGGGTGGGGCAGCAGCAGTTATAAAATTACAGGGGCTCTGGTGGGTTTGGAAAAGTTGAGGAGGAAGAAATCTTTAAGGTTTAGACCAACATCTGATTTGTGGAGGGGTGACCATATATTTAAGATATGATAAAGCATAGTGTAGTCTCTCATCCTAGAAATATAAATTGTACTTCATAAAATAATTCTGTACACACATCATATTATCCAGGAAAATAATTGTGGAGTATTGACTGTGCCAATTTATGTGGATTTAGCTGACTGGCTATTGTATATAAAACACACATGGGCCTATTATATACTTTCCCTGCCCTATAGCCTCCAAAGCTGTTACTGAACACTAGTGAAATTAGGACCCAAACCTGTGAGTAACTATTTCCCCTGAGTTCCCTCAAGTGCCACTGAATTGAGTAAAGAAAAGGAGTACTTGTGGCACCTTAGAGACTAACCAATTTATTTGAGCTTAAGCTTTCGTGAGCTACAGCTCACTTCATCGGATGCTGTAGCTCACGAAAGCTTATGCTCAAATAAATTGGTTAGTCTCTAAGGTGCCACAAGTACTCCTTTTATTTTTGCGAATACAGACTAACACGGCTGTTACTCTGAAACCTGAATTGAATAAAGCTCAGTAGCAAATGGGATCAGGTACTAAGCTACTGAATGTGCTACCTTTGTTAAGCTTTTCCCCCTTCACGTTTTTAAAAAACTGATAACTATAAAGATAACTATTTTTGTATCACTGAGACAACAGATTATCACAGTTAGGGAGTTTGAAACAAATGCTGATCCATGAAGTATAGGATATCTCAGAGGGGGTGTGTAAGGAGCAATAAGCTGGTTTAAAAGTAAACACTGAATATCAGAGGTAACCTCTTTCTCCTCTCTATTCTACTTTCTCCCTATCTCACAACTCACTGCCAAATGGTAGTTTTACCATAACACAGCACACAAGTCAGACAATCTAATGTTTCTTGTAAGAAATAAGACACGTCAGTTTTCCATAACCTTTTCTTTCCTTCTCATTTCCTCTGTTTCCTTCTTAGACTCATCTGTTTACCAGACTTAATATCTACTCAATATGCAAATTCTGATAATCTCCAAAAACATAATTCCACTGAAACAGTTAGTCAAGTTTCTATCATCTTATTGTATTCAATACCACAAATTTTGGCAAAGAACCAAATTAAAATACAGACAAGAAGCCTCTTAGTTAATACTGAATATGCTACTGTCAACTAAGAAATGGATTCAGCAAATACTTACAGGTGCTTACCTTCACGTGCAGCAGTAGTACTACTGACTTCCATGGAAGTACATAAGTAAAGTTGAGCATTTCCATAAAAGTGTTTCCAGGATCAGGTCCCTTAATGTAGGGCTTTCAGTTACAATAGTACACTGAAGTCCATTTGTCTGCACTCTTCTGTACTGAGTGCACGGTAAATAGGCCTCATGGCCTGTGATGGGATGTTAGATGGGATGGGATCTGAGTTACCCAGGAAAGAATTTTCTGTAGTATCTGGCTGGTGAATCTTGCCCATATGCTCAGGGTTTAGCTGATCGCCATATTTGGGGTCGGAAAGGAATTTTCCTCTAGGGCAGATGGGAAGAGGCCCTGGAGGTTTTTCGCCTTCCTCTGCAGCATGGGGCACGGGTCATTTGCTGGAGGATTCTCTGCTCCTTGAAGTCTTTAAACCACGAATTGAGGATTTCAATAGCTCAGACATAGGTGAGAGGTTTTTTGCAGGAGTGGGTGGGTGAGATTCTGTGGCCTGCATTGTGCAGGAGGTCAGACTAGATGATCATAATGGTCCCTTCTGACCTTAGTATCTATGAATCTATGAGTACATTATTTCTTAAAATGTTTTATGTATTTAAAATGACAATTTATTTTAGGCACAGGCAGAGGACACAAGTTTAATGCAGTGGAGCCCTCGTTGTTTGCTTATGGGATGGTGCAATGTATTGAGAATTGTAATAGTCAAAGAATTTTACTTTAATAGACAAGTATCAGAGGGGTAGCCATGTTAGTCTGTATCCACAAAAACAGTGAGGAGTCCGGTGGCACCTTAAAGACTACCAGATTTATTTGTGCATTAGCTTTCATAGGTAGAAAATCCACTTCTTCAGATGCATGGAATGAAAATTACAGAAACAGGCATAAATATATATTGGCACATAAAGAGAAGGGAGTTACCTTACAAGTGGAGAACCAATGCTGAAGGCCAATTTAGTCAAAGTGGATGTGGTCAACTCCCAATAACTGATGAGGAAGTGTCAATACCAAGAGAGGGAAAATTGCTTTTGTAGTGAGCCAACCACTCCCCATCCCTGTTCAAGCACAAATAGATGGTGTTATGTTTGCAAACGAATTGTAGCTCAGCAGTTTCTAGTTGAAGTCTGTTTTTGAAGTTTTTTTTGTTGAAGAATGGATACTTTTAAATCTGTTATTGAGAGCTCTCCTACTGGGTTTTGGATGTACCATTCCTGATGTATGATTTGTGTCCATTTATCCTTTTACGTAGAGATTGTCTGGTTTGGCCAATGTACATGGCAGAGGGGCATTGCTGGCACATGATGGCATATATTCCATTAGTAGATATGCAGGTGAATGAGCCTCTAATGGTGTGGCTGCTGTGGTTGGGTCCTCTGATGGTGTCACTAGAGTAGATATGGGGACAGAGAAGGCAACGGGGTTTGTTACAGGGATTGGTTCCTGGGTTAGTGTTTCTGTGGTGTGGTGTGTAGTTGCTGGTGAACAATAGGCTTTTGATGTAACTTTCTGTTTCCCAAACATCATGTAATCAACTACATGGATTAACATAAGGTAATTTGCAAAAAGAAAAGGAGTACTTGTGGCACCTTAGAGACTAACCAATTTATTTGAGCATAAGCTTTCGTGAGCTACAGCTCACTTCATCGGATGCATACTGTGGAAAGTACAGAAGATCTTTTTATACACACAAAGCATGAAAAAATACCTCCCCCTACCCCACTCTCCTGCTGGTAATAGCTTATCTAAAGTGATCACTCTCCTTACAATGTGTATGATAATCAAGTTGAGCCATTTCCAGCACAAATCCTGGTTTTCTCTCCCCCCCCACCCCCACGCGGGTGGCCCCACAGTACGCCAACATTTTTATGGCTGACTTAGAACAAACGCTTCCTCAGCTCTCGTCCCCTAATGCCCCTACTCTACTTGCGCTATATTGATGACATCTTCATCATCTGGACCCATGGAAAAGAAGCCCTTGAGGAATTCCACCATGATTTCAACAATTTCCATCCCACCATCAACCTCAGCCTGGTCCAGTCCACACAAGAGATCCACTTCCTGGACACTACAGTGCTAATAAACGATGGTCACATAAACACCACCCTATACCAGAAACCTACTGACCGCTGTTCCTACCTACATGCCTCCAGCTTTCACCCTGACCACACCACACGATCCATTGTCTACAGCCAAGCTCTGCGATACAACCGCATTTGCTCCAACCCCTCAGACAGAGACAAACACCTACAAGATCTCTATCAAGCATTCTTACAACTACAATACCCACCTGCGGAAGTGAAGAAACAGGTTGATAGAGCCAGAAGAGTTCCCAGAAGTCACCTACTACAGGACAGGCCTAACAAAGAAAATAACAGAACGCCACTAGCCGTCACCTTCAGCCCCCAACTAAAACCCCTCCAATGCATTATTAAGGATCTACAACCTATCCTGAAGGATGACCCAACACTCTCACAAATCTTGGGAGACAGGCCTGTCCTTGCCTACAGACAGCCCCCCAGCCTGAAGCAAATACTCACCAGCAACCACATACTACACAACAGAACCACTAACCCAGGAACCTATCCTTGCAACAAAGCCCGTTGCCAACTGTGCCCACATATCTATTCAGGGGACATCATCACAGGGCCTAATAACATCAGCCACACTATCAGAGGCTCGTTCACCTGCACATCCACCAATGTGATATATGCCCTCATGTGCCAGCAATGCCCCTCTGCCATGTACATTGGTCAAACGGGACAGTCTCTACGTAAAAGAATAAATGGACACAAATCAGATGTCAAGAGTTATAACATTCATAAACCAGTCGGAGAACACTTCAATCTCTCTGGTCATGCGATTACAGACGTGAAAGTTGCGATATTACAACAAAAAAAACTTCAAAACCAGACTCCAGCGAGAGACTGTTGAATTGGAATTCATTTGCAAATTGGATACAATTAACTTAGGCTTGAATAGAGACTAGGAGTGGCTAAGTCATTATGCAAGGTAACCTATTTCCCCTTGTTTTTTCCTTACCCCCCCCAGACGTTCTTATTAAACCCTGGATTTGTGCTGGAAATGGCCCACCTTGATTATCATACACATTGTAAGGAGAGTGGTCACTTTAGATAAGCTATTACCAACAGGAGAGTGGGGTGGGGGGAGGTATTTTTTCATGCTTTGTGTGTATAAAAAGATCTTCTGTACTTTCCACAGTATGCATCCGATGAAGTGAGGTGTAGCTCACAAAAGCTTATGCTGAAATAAATTGGTTAGTCTCTAAGGTGCCACAAGTACTCCTTTTCTTTTTGCGAATACAGACTAACACGGCTGTTACTCTGAAATAAGGTAATTTATCCATTAAACAGTTCATATACTGTTTACCACAAACTTTAAAGAGACATATAGACAATGACATTATTTCACCCAAGATTTCATCTAAATGTTAACATTCCCTTTTGATCTCTGAATCAGTAGCTATAGTGATAGACAGGAACTGTCTGTTTACATGTCTAACATCTAACAAGATATAAGTAAACACATACAATTAGTATCACCTCTAATTTTCTAACAATACAGGTTTGCATTTCAAAGTTCCAGCCTACCTAACATGTCTCAAAAGGTTGACCCTGGGTCATTTAGCCTGCAAGCTACTTAACCCTTTCTGGCCATGTCACAGACTTTTTTTAAATCATTTTTTAAAATTTGAAATGACTCTTCACTTTAAAATGTCCTTTGTTTTTTAAATAAAACTAATCAAAAACATTTTAAAATGGTCAAAAAACAAAACAAAACATTTTGATTTTGAAGGAAACAAAATGCTCAGAATGGAATGACATTGTGACTTCTTGATTCGCTGAAAATTTCAAGGAATTCAGTGGTTCATTTGACCCCAAACAATTATTAATTATTATTTATTTTATTGGCAGCAAACCAAGAAATCTATTATTCATCCAGCCCTACTCTGGACTGCCCCAGTTACTCCCTGGCTGTTCCGTGCCGATCTGCGTCTTCTAAAGATCCATCTCCATGTGCTTGCTTGTGCTGACCTGCCCCCTCTGGGTGGTTTTAAGGTTGCTTTTTATTATGGTGCCAGCTGTGAAAGGGATTTTCGCAGTTTCGCAACACTAGAGCACAAAGAGAATGAATGCCAGATAGCACTGAAGGGAGCCTAACTGCTGAAAATCCCAGGTTATCAGTAACACCTCGAGAGTCATAATTAATCTTCAGTTAACCAAGAGTTTAGGTTATCTGCAGTCTGGTATAAAGGGTTTTGCTTTGTATGCACAATAGTGTGTGTTTGTGTTTGTTACAGAGGGAGAGAGAGTGCCCTCTAGGGATATTGCAAAGGATATATCTGGCTTTCAGGAAGGTTAATTTTCACAGCTAAACAAGTTTTGTTCTCTTTGAAAGCTATTGGTATTCCTATTATCTTCTATTAGCAGGAATGTGATAAATGGTTCAGCCCACCTCTTAGGCAGCTGTGAGGAAATTATTTGAATTCAACTAATAAGTTTCTTTTTATGCCTAGAGTTAATTATTACAGCTGGAGGTGAAAATGTGCCTCCGATCCCAATTGAAGATGAGGTCAAAAAGGAACTGCCCATTGTTAGCAATGCTATGTTGATTGGAGATCAAAAGAAGTTCTTATCAATGTTGCTGACCTTAAAGGTAAACTACTCTTACTGCTGATTTTGACAAAATCACACCCCACTAAACTCCTGAGATCTAAAATCTTCTAGATACCTTGTTAGTTTAATGAAGCCTGAAGTCTAGGGGTGAAAAGACTTGAAACTTCCTGGATATTTTTCTGGTTTGAAAAATAGCAAGTGTGTGTGGTTCCACATTGGGAAAAATGTTCAAATTACAAAGTCTGCTGGCTTTACTCACGCTGGTAGATTTGCTGTGAGCAAGCAGGATTTGGCCCTTATGCTGTATAGCAGAAAAAATACTTCACATTCATTTCTAATATTCTTCCATAAACAAAACAAGACTTACTTTCAGTCTAAAATTCAAATTCACTTGCATTAAGAAAAACCTGGAAGAGCAGAAGTGAGGTCTCCATGAGAGTTCAGCATTTGCCTTCTCTATAATGGGCTGTTGTCACTCTGCACAGGCAGAGTCCTTAGAATTTTAAAGTCTCAATACATAAAAAACAAAAGGCTACACAGTTTCATAGCTACTTACACAAAAGGCTTTTCTGGCCATGTTTTCTCATTACAATTTATGCTTAAGACAGAGAATGTTTACTTTCTAACAGACCCTATTTTCCACCTATTTGTTCCTTTTGGGAAGAAATCAAAGAATGAATTTAGGAACAAGATTATGAATAGCTGAGCTACAGGATCAAGCCCAACTGAAAGATTGTCCTTTGTTAAAATGCAAATATTATAGTAACAGAATGAAAAAAAGGGCCCAGTATATTATTATATAAAATTTCTTGTCTCGGGTGTCCCAGGGTTAGTCACCCTTTATATTTATTATCTCTGTCACTGATTCCTCCCCACCACCAAGTGTAAAAAATATATATTTTTTCTAATTTTAAACAGCAGCTCTGTCTCGAGAGATCAAACAGAACTATACAATTTTCAGTAAGCCATTTTTATAAACAGCATCTTGAATACATTTCTTGAAATAACAATGCAATTGATTTGGAAAAACACAGGGTATGTCTACAATGTGATAAAAAGCCCACAGCACCCAGTCTGAGAGCCTAGATCAGCTGACTTGGGCTCCAGGGCTTGGGCTGCAGGGTTAAAAATAGCAGTGTAGAGGTTTGGGCTTGGGCTCAAGCCCAGAGTCTGAGATTCCCTCTCCCTTATAGGGTGTCAAAGCTGGGCTCCAGCCCAAGCCCAAATGTCTACACTGAAGTTTCAAAGTGCTGCATCCTGAGCCCCGCAAGCCTGAGTCAGCTAACTCTGGCCAGGTCTTTTAATGCAGTGTAGACATACCCACAGTGCTAAACTTATTCAGAGTATATACAGAGCTTTTTCTATGTTAAATATTTTGACATGTTTCAAATGTGATCATGTCACATACATGACGATCACATATTAGCCAGCCTGTTTGCGTTGTGTGGCCAAATTGACAAACTATCTCTCATCTAGCAAGAGTCCACAAATGGTCCCATTTTGTAGACTTAGGACTGCAGTTTGGACTGTTTCACTTAAGTTTTGATACTCTGAGCTGCCCTCAAATCCCACTGGTTTGAGTGGGGATTGAGGACACTTAGTGCCCTATTGGAGCCAGCCATTAATACTGAAACTCTGTCACTTGATATTGTAGAGTGCTCTGGACCCAGATACATCCGATCCTACTGACAATCTGACAGAGCAAGCCAGAGAATTCTGCCAGAAAATTGGCAGCAAAGCCACTAAAGTGTCAGAGATTGTGGCAACAAGAGATCAGGCTGTTTACCAGGCCATTCAAGAAGGAATCGACAGAGTCAACATGAAGTCCACTGCCAGTGTTCAGCATATTCAGAAATGGACAGTCCTGGAAAGGGATTTCTCCATTTCTGGTGGAGAATTTGGTGAGACCTCTGCATACTAATCTATACTGAGATACTAAGTGAATACAGGAGGGGTGTGGAGTACTGTAAGATTGGGATTTCTATTTCTCAGGAATGGTGGAGATGGGAGTTATATAGCTCTTCCGAAACAAGTGACAATTCTCTGATAGCAATTCACACTGTCAGATTACAGAACAATGATATTGATACAATCTTAGGGATGTCAACCACTCCAGGATAAAATCAATTCATATTACAATTTGAAATTTAACCCATGGTTTGTGAAATATGGGAGCTTCATAAAAACCTTAATATAACATACTGGTAAGTTATCCTTGATCAATTTTTTTTTAAATTAAGAAATTCAAGAAGTCCTACAATTTTGGTGCCAGAGAAAGAATCAAAAATACAAAAAAAATTATATAATCTATATGCCAACCTATTTAATAATTGTTAATTGTGTCCACAGCTTTTTCTCTTTTTAGAAGAAGGTAAAATGAAGTCAGTTTAATCAGAGAAAACAAAATCTTATTGTAACCCTTGCTTAAAAATTAACCAGGAAATCAAGGTCATTTGGCAGCCAAGGCCTGTCTTTTGTGGGGAGGGAAAATTATGAGCAATAATTAAATAAATAAATATATGTTGGTGAAAGATGTTCTAGTTTCTTGCTTCACCAACTTTAACTTCTAACTAATGGAATACAGAATATTTATGCGGACCCCTGTAGGTATTTAAAGATGTATTGTGTGCCCAGGATCCTAGGGGAGCCACACTGAGGTAACTCAATTCAGGCAAACTGCAAAGAATGGGGCAGGCAATCCCCAAAGCTGGTGGATATTCCAATACTTAGATTTACCAAGTCAGCACAAAACAGCTTCTATAATACCTCACTGGTTACCCAGAAGCCAATGATACAGTTCCCTTAAAGTAACTCAGCCTCCACCCAGACACCCAAGTCAAATATGATGAGGATTACTGAAAATCTTATTCATCATATAAGAAAATTCTACCAATCCCAAAAGATCAGACACATTACCTCCCAGATTAATGAATATTCCAGTAAGTGTGTAAGGACACGCTTACAGCCAATCCTTATTAACTAAACTCAAATCTATTAAAAAAGAACATATTGGTTAAAAGATCAGTATACATGCAGACATGAGTACCATTCTGAGATCAGTTTTATAGTAGAGATGGTGAGCGTTGTAGTTCAGAATTAGTCCAATGTTCATATTCAGGGTGATCCAGGCAGGACTGGAGATGATTTATGACTCAAGCTTCCCCACATAAAGCATCAAGCAGATCTGAGATAAAAATGATCAGGACCCCAGACATCTTTATACAGTTTCAGGCCTTCTCTTTACAGCATGGAGTCCTTAAGCGAACAATAGGCAATCAGAGAGACTTTGAAGTAGACCTATTTCCTAAGCATCACCGGTAATTAGCTACATGGATTAACATAAAGCAATTGCCTGTTTTCCAACATTCACAGAGAGATGAATACAGTAATATTATTATTTTTACAGTTCATTTAAATGTTAAGATCTCCTTTTGATCTCTGAATTAACAGAATACAGCATAGACAGGAACCGTTTGGTTACATGTTAACCTCAAACAAGATATAAGTACACACATACAATTAGTATCACCTCTAATTGCTAATAATACAGGTTTACATTTCAAAGTTCTAGCCTATGTGACATACAATGGCCCTAATTACCATTTACATACTTTTCTAACATGTCTCTAAAGGTTGAATTTGGGTCATTTATCCTGCAGGATGCTTACCCTTTCTGGCCGTGTGTCACATATTGTATGAAAGATTTACACTGTTGCCAAATACACAGAAGATCTAGTAAAGGAAGAAAGGGACCATGTCAAAGGTGGGAGGTTAATATACATGTGGGGGGTCTGTTTCTGTCAGTGTTAGTTTCTTCCAGGTTATAATCTTAGCCTTGAGCAGCATCTTGGATAATACTGTCTAGCGGTAAAATTTTCAAAAGTGCCAAAGTCACATGCCAGTTATTCAATACCAGAATGATTTCCGATCAAGTGAATTTGAACTGTGCTAGTGGATGAAAAGTTTGAGGCCTTGATTCCTTCATTCACAACATTATTTCAGAACAGAAAAATTCTGTATTCTAGTTTGTGGCTGAACTGAGATGTCGGAAAAATAACAGTGTGGTATCCATTACATTCTATTTCTTTAATAATGCAGACAGCATGTCGTCCTTCCTCTAACCTTATAGGGTTATAACAATGGGGTGTCCTTTATAGGAATGCGGTTCATGTTTACCAAGTAGATAGATATGACTTTTTTCCAAGAAGCTGATTTTTTTAAAATAAAGTGTCTTGGGCATAAATGAATTGTGGGGCCCATCCACTAGGGCCTACTGGAGGTTGTTGCAGTTGTTTGGGAAATAATGCGTGCATTTCTACAGCCCTGATGACTTATTTCTTTCCACTCAAATCCATCCACACCATAGCTATAGTTACCTTCCCTGTCTACTACATCTCATCCCACTGACTTAAATCCCTCCAATAGCTTCTTGACTCATTCTGTCTCAGGTTGAAATTAAGCTTCTCCTTCAAGGCTCTGTACTGATACCATCAAATGATTAGCTACACCAATTATACTCTTAGCATGCATCCATGTGTGTGAGAGTGGATCCTTTTTTGGTAGCAGTATCCTCTATGGCTGCATCTGCTTCCTTCCACCCTGCTGACTAGTGTAGCTGAGGGCATACTTAGTTTCTTCTCTCCATCCATTCTGACTCAGTTATCCCCTATAGTCTCCGTGAGTGGAGTAAGCATATATCTCCCAACTCCTATTTCAGCCCTGGCTACAGTAATGCTGAGTTATTACATTCCTTGCTCCGTTCAGTATTATAATGATTTTGTCTTTAGTGCATATCACATGAGATTGGGGGAGAGGGGATAGAGAGAAAAGTAAGCAAAACACAACCTCACAGAAAGTAAGATGCAATTTTTGGGAGGACCCTGTGAGTATGTTACTCTAGGTTATTTGAACCCAAACCTATGGTAACTAATCTCTGTTTTCCAGGTGATATCAGGAAACAAATTGGGGGGGAACAGCACCTCCCTCTGATAAATGACGGGTATACATGAGTGCTTCTACCCAAAAATCCTTGTTTTTATTGAGTACAAAGCACACATCTAAAATAGAAATAACTTAGAGCACCCCGGAATAGAGTTACCCGAAGTCTGAGGCAGTATCCAGTGACAGCAGCAGGTTTCTGGTGGCTGGCCTTCCTCCTACGCGCTGGGGAGATAGCTGTCAGACTGCAAGCTCATAGAAATCCTCTCAGAAGAACTACTCCAAAGTACACACACTAACTAAATTCTTTTATACGTAATTCAAAACAAAGCATAACTCAAAATAACCCCTAATGGGCTGACCATTTCCCTAGCAACAGCAAAGAAATCTCAATTTCTTCTTATCAGTAAAGCAACTCTAGCAAAAAAACGTACAGGTAGGCACCCAGACCAAGGTCAGCTATCCTTTAATACTACAGCTGAGCAGATGTTTTTGTCTGCCTAAGCAAGGCCAAATTCTTTCTCGCGATGTGGGGTCCTCGCTTCCAGCCCATGGTGGCTAAGTGCACAGGTGGCTGCAGGTTATGTCAAGTCCAGGGCTCTTGTAACAAGTAGACACAACCCTGCTAAGGGCAGGTCTACACCAGAAGTGCTATATCGGTGTAACTGCATTGCTGTAGTGTGTCTGGTGAAGGTGCTCTATGCCGATGAGAATTCTCTCCTATCGGCATAATTATCCACCTCCAGGAGAGGCAGAAGCTATGTCAGTGGGAGAGCGTCTCCTGCCAACATAGCGCTGGTGTGAACAACACTTAGGTTGCTGTTACTTTCATTGCTTGGGGGGGGGTGTTTTTCACACCCCGAGGAACGCAAGTTAGATTTACTTAAGCAATAGTGTAGACCTGCCATAAGAGAGGGCTCTTTAACTAAGGACATTAAGGGAGAAAGCTTGATTAGTTCTCTTAAAGTATTACTAAACTGGGCAGTAGCTATTTTGTTACCTCTGGTCATGAAGCCTGACATTGCTTTGTCCACAAATCATTTGGACTGAACTACTTTGTTTCTGCCCCAGCTATTCTACAGTTCCTATGAGAGATCAGCCCTTGAAGCAACAGGAACATCTACTAGTCAGTCCCTTTGCAGGAATGATGTACTAGGGCTTGTTGACCCTCCAGCTAGGAAACTTTGCTGTAATTTCTCTCTCCTCTTGTAATCAACTTTGGTTTGTTTTTTGGTGGTATGTTTTTTGTTTTAGGTCCTACGATGAAATTAAAACGACTTGCTGTGCTTGAAAAATACAAAGATGAAATTGATTCATTTTACAAAGAATAAAGCTAGTCTTCGTGCCAAGTATTGTCTGCAAGTTTCCCATGAAGCAAAACAAATTCACCAACTCTGTGTTGCCGGAAACAGCTCCCAACAAATGCATTTGAGGATTTACTTTTTTAGGCTAGCACACCTACCATTTGTTTTGCACCCTATGCAACAGGCATTAGAAGAGAAACATCCATATAAAGATCTAGTTGTAATTCAGCCTGCAAAGTAATAAAATTTCTTGCTACAGATAAGTATTTATATTGCCCGTCGTGAATATTTTACTTTTGGTCTTAAATGAGTTAAACTTAATGACATACTAATGTGGGTTTAACTGTTTATTGTAAGGATGTAGCTCGTATTCTTATGGGGGGGGGGGTAAAAGAATAAGAGAAGACTAAGCAACACCCTGATGGATATTTCCTTACAGTTTTTATAGTTCTGTAATAGGCTAAATTGATTATAATTCAAATGTTTGGTAGACATAACTAATCAAGTGGCACTGTTTAATGAAACTGTTACATCCTCATGGGGCTCAATGGCTATTGATACTAACTGAAATTAAAACATCAACAGCTCTATAATGTTTTCAGTGAAGAGCATCTAAATAATCTTGTACCAAAAGAAATGCTACATATTGTGGCCTAATTAATTCCTCTTTCCAGCCTTGTAGCTTGTCAAGTGAGTTCTGGATTGACCATCCCAAAAAAAGACAATGAAGATTTTTTCAATCTTTGGTTCATGCTGAAAGACACTTCAGTTTAGCATTTCCCAAAGAGTCAAGTGATGAGTTGGTGGGCATGAACAGAAATAGCAGCTCAAGATCAAAATCTAGACCAGGTCAAAGGATGTCTCACTCAATGCAGGGGCCCTGATTCAGAATGGATAAAAGTCATGATTTTAAAAAAATATTTAAATGCAGGTTTATTTAAACAAAACTATTTAAAATTAAATTTAAAGTGACAGTCTCTAAAAGCCTAAACTTATCTTTTAATCATTTAAATTAAAAATAAAGCAGTACATTTGCTGTTGAGTTTTAAAGACAATCAAAGCACTGAATTGGTGGGAATTTCTGACTATGCACTTGGAACTAATTTGTTAAAATACTCAACCAGCTTTTGACAGCAGTAATCTTTTCTGCAGGTGTAGAGGGAATATTTTCTTCATTTCTGTTTATTCAGCTAGTTCAGTTCAATGACTAGTTCATTCAAAGTTAAGAAACCAATTGGAAGTTGGAAAAAAAGAAGAGCTTGTTTTCCTCTTCCAATCTAACAACTAGCTGTAAGAGGATGAGCTTTACTAGTACTAAAATCTTCATGGACATAGTGACTAGAAACAATCAGTTCAATTCACTTATTACAGATACCTCCTTTGTTTAATAAATCAGTTCATTTTAAATGCAAAACATGTTTTGACGAGAGAAAAAGTTTGTACCCAGCACATAATGTAGTTTAATAAAAAAAAATGTAAATGCTGTTTGTGCAATTAATTGAATTTGGATTTCCATCTAAATAAATCTTGACACAAATTGCAAGTAAAAATTTAAGAATCTGATTAAATTAAACTATGTAATTGCTTAAGTGTACAGCTAGTGTATCCTCCTGCTTAGCAAAAAGAAGGAAGTTTAGAGTAAAAGGTTCTATTTAATTGCGAATGATTGTTTTAATGGTTACCAACAAGAATCACCCTTTCTTATAACTGAAGTACTAACGCAAAACAATTAAAATCAGTGATTTAAATCAATCAATCCTGTGCTGATAACAAGCCGGAAAACTAACTGTAATACCAGTCATCTTGAAGTTTTCCATCTATTTGCAGCACTTTGCAAAATGCTTACTGCTAGGATTTTGAGGTGTGTGTGTTTGGCTACTATGTCCCAACAACAACATTTGCTTTAAACACACGCTTGTTAAGAGTTTGAAATCTTATTTATATATTAGATCTTTACAAACCTGTGGTACACCACCTCCTCCCCACCAAACCAAATTGTTTAAAGAGCCTGATTTTGATATCTGGTCCTTATCAAATGGAGGATAGCACCATATGAAGTGGAAGTTCTACAAAAAGTTTGTCCTTTACTGAAAATCATGTTACAGCAAGTAAGAAAACATGCTCAACTGTACCTCCTCTATACATAACTGATATTTGCAATAAGATGTATCTACTCAAAGCATTAAACAAGTCAGCAGCCTAGGCTTATAAAAAACACAACAAATGGTATGACTTTGGGAAGTCTTTATTTTCTCACTTTGTGCGTAAACGTAACTCAGTTGCTTACTTAGCATAATACAAATGAATCAAGAGAATAGCAACCACACCATGCACATTCAAATCAAGCTCAACCTCTGCTGTGGTACATCCAAGAGAAGAAAAATTACCTTTATCACTAGAAGCAGTTATGAATACACAAGGAAAAAAAAATCTTTGTCCCTATCCCTGCCATAGGATAGCAGAAGTATAACAAAAGCTGGGATGCTTATTTTGCAGGGGAAAATGAAGTGACTTTGCATTGCTCGGTTTTGCTTTGGAAACCACCACACTGAATAAGGAAATAAGTGAAATTAGTGGCATAGGACCTATAGACAGAATTAAGCTGAATACAGTTGGGGTACAGATCAGAACCATAACCAGGAAATATGACTTATATGTATGTTAAAGGTTGTAGGGATTGAGTATTCTAAGACATTTAGGTCAGTATCTGTCACGTGTGTCCATTATATCACTATATGGAGATGAGAAGAGGACTTAACTTCATGGTCTTTGCTAGGCTTAGTGAGCAAATGCCTGGAAACCTCATATCCACCCATATAGTGAAGACAGATTATAGGTTCCAGAAATATTAAGCAACAGAACCAAAATTATAGATCACTGTACAAGAGGATACTCAGTTTCAAGCTCTGTAGCAATCCCTTGTTATCTCGTCGGTTACATTCAGAATTTGAGGAAGTTACTAATCAGTACATTTAAACATCAGAACAGACAATGCAATACATAAAAACAAAGTATAACAGAAAAACTGTAGTACAAAGCTACAGAAAATTTATATTTCCACCTGACACTACAGAGTGGAATTCAAGGAATTTTATCATCTACTCATTAGGAGAACTCTATTGTAAAATAAGTAATAGTCTTCCTCTCAGAGCCACCTTACAAGAATATTTGGATACGTAGGTTTGTAAGATTTTACTTTACTAGCATTATTTCTCACATCTGTTTTGATGCCTTGATTTTTATACAGAAACATATTTTAAGAGAGATTAAATATCTGTAGGGTTTTAAGTCTTTATTCATGCATTTAGAGAACTTTGTTTTTCTTGGAACATCACAGCACCTGAAAGTGTCTCTTCATTGCTTTTGATACAACATTCCTAGTAAGTTTCATACCCGTTTGTTTACAAAAGTGTCTTCTTGTGCTATTTTAAGGCCGAAAAGCCTATTTTATTCCATTCTAAGACCAATAAAATAGATTTTAAGCTTTCTTTAAAAGGTGCTTTTATAATCATGATAATTCAGTCATCTCGATATTTACAGCAAGTCTTTTGAGAAGTAAAAACCACTTAATTGAAATGTAAAATGGTAAACAATTCCAAGTGATACAATAAAGGAATCCACTTATACAAAAAAATGTCACCAGAGACGAGTAATAAATAAAACAAAGCACTTGGAAAAAGTCCACTGAAAGCAGGCACAAATGTTATTTGTATCCATTTGGGCTAAATTTATTAACAAAATGGCCCCATCTAAAAACTTTGCTCTCTCTCGAGATAAGCAAACCAAATGTATACGAATTGCAGATGACTATATAATGTATTTGTAATGTGTCCATTTGGAGTGATTGCAACATTAGTGATATGAGGAAACTTTAGTCAATATCCTGTACTCTGCGACAGATCTCTGCTGTGTAGTCCGAACACTTGGCATTACCTCCCAAATCTTTTGTTAGGACCTGAGAGAGAAAAAAATAGACATTTTAATTAAAAAAATGTAATCTGAGTATTGCAGCTTCTAAATTAATTTTACATTCTGAACACAGAGTATGTGGTATTATGTATGCAAGGGAACAATGTTAACTGTCCAAGGTTCTCTGTACTGCAACAATTTTAATAGAAATGAGCTTGCAAATTGCAGCATGTACAGAAGGCAAATTCAAACAGCAAGTTTTCATCACAGTAGTAGGTTATCACATGTTAAGACTTTAGCACCATCATTATGCTGGATAGCCATTTGTCTTGGATGGTTTAGACACAACAAATCCTGCACCTTAGCAGGGGGTTAGACTAGATGACCCTTGCCGTTCCTTCTAACCCTGTGGTTCTATGATTAGTGATTTTATCTTTATTCATAATTTAGCTGGAATTATACTGCCTAAACATATTTAGCTAAAACTGTTGTAAGTCCTCTGGTTTCCTAGCTGCACAGTAAAACAGCTCCCAACTATTATAACTTCATATTTCCAGGAGTTAGCTTTCTGAAGTTTTTTTGGGAGCTTAGGTTTAGGGCAAAGATGAGTAATTCTTACACAATGAAACTTCTGGAGGATTTTATTTATTTATAAATAACAACCACACAACAGCAGCATAAATATAGAAGTTGAAACTTAGCATGTTAATAGTCCTTGAGGAGGCAAGGAGGCGTGGCTTCCTTCAGACGCGGATGTGGAGGGAATGCAGCAAGCCGCCTGGTGGGTGGAACCAGGAGGGCCACACCCCATACGTCGGAAGCAGAGGGGCGGGACAGGAAGAGGAAGTATAAAAAGCTAGTTTAGCAACTCAGTTGAGAAGGAACTGCTGAGAGAGACAGACACTTCTTCCTCGCTGCTGGAGAGGGATGCTAAGGAGAATTGCTGCTACTCTGAGGACATGCACAAGCTTCCAGAGAGCCCTGCCACACCCGATGCTGAGGAGCTACTACCAAGGGTGAGAGTAGGAAGCAGCCGTGGGGAACCAGACTATTGTCTGGCAGTGGTACTGCTAGAAGCACGGTGAGCATGTTTCGGGTGGATTCCCCACTGACTCTGGGCTGGGATGCAGTGCAGCTGGGCAGACCCGCATCTCCCTACCCCTGGGGTGGGCAGTACTCCCTCTCCTTAAGCCAGAAGGCCGGCGCTCCTCAGGCTCGCCCCTGTCTGAGCCCCATAGACTATGCTTGGTGCTACAGCTCTGTCTGACTGCAGGCCAGAGCCCAGACTGCTTGTGGCCCTGTCCTGCTTGAAGGCTGTGGCCTACTGAGTACCACTAATTCCCCCTTTCCTTATTTTTGAGAGTACTCTAGCAGACCAGACTGCATGGAGGCGTGGTCTTCCTCAGAGGCAGACTCGGAGGGATGGCCAAGCCAACTTACAAGGAGCAAGATCTATAATTGGGGAGGGGAAGAATGCAAAAAGTTAAATGATGGGAAAAGCTGCTGAATAGGTACAATGGACATATGTTCAAATTTTTAGTCTTACTACTCTTGTGATGGCAAAATATGGGATAATAGCATTATCTGGCTCCTTTGATAAGGCATGATAATGGGGCAATTTGCATGATAGAGACTAATGTCTCAGACATACAGCAAGATCTTAAGAGTGTGTATGGAAGGACATGCAGGCATAAGAGATGACAATTTATAATTTGTGTTTTGTCTTTTGTCATTTTCACTATACAATTTTTAAATGAAAGATGAGTTCTCTGCATTGTGAGCAGAGATATCCATCACATAGTGAGCCAGTAGCAAACTAATACTTGTTCTGTCAACCATTGTGTTACTGATCTACAGATAAAGGACTTCCACTCCAGACAGTATATCTGGAGCTTTTCTGAAGCACTTCGTATTTACTTGTAATTTAAATTGGATTTTTAAGTGTATATGTACAGTATGGCAGCCACCACAAATAGGTCAGTTATAAAATGAAAAGATGTTCATTTTATCTTGTTCAATATTTGCATAAAAATCCACTTACGAGGAATTGCAAAGCACCCTCCCATGCTCCTGGACCAAAGAATTTCACCAGTGTGGCTAAGTAATGTTCCTTTTTTAAAGCACAATCTTTAGAATCCACCCACCTACATTTTAAAAAGATGAAAGCCAAGATGGCAGTGAAGAGAGTTGGTAAGGCTCAACTTCTGGAAACATGAATTCAAATTTTACTCAAGTTACAAGTGAAAATCTATTTGGTGGCCTCCAAATCTTAGATACTAACTGCATAAGAGAAACCATGCACACAACTGAGCAAAATCTAGCTTGTGTGTCCAATTCTGGCCTCGTTTACACCCATGTAACACTACTAAGTCAATGAGGTTGCAGGGAAGAAGTTTAGAAAAGGCCTGAGTCCAGAATGGGAACAAAGGTGGTATAGGTCAGGAACGAAATGTTTTGGGAAAGTTATGTGATGAAGCCTTTACATGACATACAGACACTAGATTCAACTAGAGATAGGAAAATCAGTTCCTTCACCTTCTTGAGCACCAAATATACACACAGAAAGAATTTGTATTTTAAAATTTAGATTCCATGGGGGCCAACTAAGCAGACTCCTCCGTTGTGCATACAGGAGCCAGGCCCAATCTCAGCTCTAGGACTTCATAAGCAGAGTCTGTCCCAACATGAGGTTGGAGACACACTCAGGAGGTGCTAGTGCTCTTTTCAGAGAGCTGAATCTACAAGTCCCCCAGCATTTCCCAAGGCAGTGTGCCCACTCCTGCTGAGACAGTGAGCCTCTGCATCCTCCTCATAATCTGCAGGTTAGGCTTTGGTGTTCTATATTAATTATTGTAGAGGTATGAAAAGTGATAAGGTCAATACTTTGTCTGTAAACCCTGAGAATACCTTTCTAGCTTTAATTGTTTCAAAACATGCAGTCTCGATTTTTGTGGCATATTCGTGTAGTCCCATGTGACGCAGCATCATCACAGCACTCAGAAGAAGGGCAGTTGGATTTGCTAAATCTTTTCCTGCAATGTCTGGTGCTGTTCCATGAACCTACAGATGAAAATGAAATTATCTATATTATGAAGTCAATATATCAAGCATCTAGTGTCTGTTTTGTTATCTAAAGTAATTTAGACAATTGAAAAATTAATCTGAGTTAAATTTGAAATAACTTACTATATTAATTCTTTTGAACAAAGCGTATTCATCCAATAAGTATACAAAACCATAATAGTTTAAGGTGGGGGTGGGGAAAGAGTTTCAAAGATCAAGAAAGGGGAATTAATTCTGGTTTCCAATTCCCAGTGCAAGCAAATGGGAATTGGACACCTAACTCCTCTGTACTTTTCAAAGTCTTTCCCCTAAAAATCCAGAGGACATGGATATCCTAAAAGATGATGTCCCTGACAACTAAAAATTATTCAAGATCCTTTCTAAAATAGGTTAATAAATATTACAATTACTGTGAAACTCTTAAATTTGAAATCTTCGTTTAAAACACCGCACTGACTGTGTTATTTCCTTGACTGTTAAAAGCCAATTGAAATAACTAATCATTTTAAAAGTAACATTTCCTTTTATGCAGAATTTAAGTAAGCTTCACAATTAAAGCAGTCAGACATTTTGCAGAGAATGTATTTCAGTAATGGCTACAGGATATCTTGTAGCTTTAGCTTTCTAGGCAAAGTTAGTTATTAAAATTTCCTCTTGCAAAAGAGATCTTACAGATTCAAAGATTGCGATTCCATTAGCTCCAATGTTTCCGCTTGGTGTTACTCCAAGGCCCCCAATCAATCCAGCACACAAGTCACTGGAAGAAAAAATTCTTCATATAAGTTACAAAGGTACAACCTCCTACCAAAAAGGTATAAAGAGATTATTGTAATAGTTTATTCCATATTAATAAAACAAAATTTAGCTGCCAACACAGCCAGCGGTTAATGTGTTTAACCCTGTGGCAAAAAGAACATGTAATAAGTTAGCTATACTACAGCAGCATGTTTGAAGATGAGCAGGACTACTAGACCAACAAAAACAGTTTAATGAGAAAAATGACAGGGGAACTTCAAATTCCAGGATCGAGCTTACCAAAATCATAGGGCAAGGTGGAAAATACTATAAATTTGCATACAGCAGAAGAAAGTTTGGACAGCCAATCAGCACAATAAAAAAAGGTACCCAACCCCCCTACATGATACCAATACAAATAAAAAAAAAAAAAATCAGAGAAATATCAGTTGAGGGGTTTTATGTAATTATTTGGAGGTCCTTCAATGTATAATCCAACATTTTCCCCAAGAAATTAGATATTTCCTATAAGAGCTGCCTATAACGAGGCCAGAACTTTGCTCACAAGAAATCTGAATTACTAACAACTATTATGCAAAACTGAAGGAAACAGGTGTTAAGTGACACAAGATTGCTTTGCTACTTCATTACCGAACAGCCTACATGATCTGTGAAAGAATTAAAGAAAGCAACACAAAAAATCTGACTTTAGCGGGACTACCTCCAAGATCAATATGAGCAAGGACTAAGCCAACAAGTGCCCATAACACCTTCCTGAAAGGGGAAGACATTAAACAAGCATCATCAAATGTTGATATTTAGAAAACTATTCAAAACCCACTTTTATACCAATGCCTACAAGAAATCAGCCACCCAATAAGTGCTGAACAAACAGGAAGTGGGGAATGCATCCGACGAAGCAAGCTGTAGCTCACAAAAGCTTACGCTCAAATAAATTTGTTAGTCTCTAAGGTGCCACAAGTACTCCTTTTTTTTGCGAATACAGACTAACACGGCTGCTACTCTAAAACCAGTCTATATAACCGTTTTTTAAATTTAAAATAAAGGGAATAGCTTTGCTTGTATTTTGTATCCCCCTCCTCCATCCTTTGTTTGTCACTTTGGGCATTACACACTTCAAGGTAGGGAATGTCATCCAATATCTGTTCAGAGAGTAGAACATTTTGGGCAGTATGTCATAAGGCACTTTCAAAAAGCCATAAGAGCAGAGAGGCAGTTTACAGGGAAGGGAGTGTGTTGGGGCCACCTACCTTTATGAAGAAACTCTCCTTTATCAAAACTGAGCACAAATGTAAAATGTTTTAAGGAACTGTCATTAGAACTCAAATTGGCGGGGAAATCTATACTAGGGAAAAAGAACATAAGCAACAATGTGGAGGAGAATCAAACTAGGATGCCAGCTAAACATCAGAAAAATAAGCGGAGCTATCAGGCAGAACTTTCAACAGCAACTACAGAGAAAACACTACCAGCTGTTAAAGCACATAGTTAGTTTGAGCTCTATATTTTGTTCAACCAGAAGGTGATTAGGGAATACAGTAGCAAAGGAAGAATGGTGTGCTTCTGGGTACCAAAAGGAGAGCTGCTTGTTGAGCTAAGCGGTCTTTTCCCTATTATCTGTACAGAATGTGAAAGATGATTCTACAATGAATTAGTTCACAATGGTATTTATACCAGATTTACTCAACTGCAACAGCCAAAAGCCACTTCGTCATTGCAGGGGGATGCCAAGAGCCACAAAAAGAATTAAACCTATTTAAAATGCAAAAATGCCTGTAATAAACATTGTAAATTAAGGAATTCATTCATCTACACAGCTAAAGCAAAACTACAGTCAGAGCAGTACTAGGATCCATGGAGGGACCCTTAGTTTAAAACCTGATACCAATTCCGAGAAATCGGGCTACTGCCACCTGTGTGGGTATTTCTGTTCTTCCCGAGGCAACAGCCACCCAACAATCAAGACATCATGGCCCACAACCACAACGGTATATAGGCTTCTGACTTCCATTGATTTCAATGGAAGTTAGGAGCCTAAACACCTGTATGAATCTGAGCCCATGAGACTCCTTTCTTAACCTTTTAGAAGAGAACCAATACAAGGCTATGAAGCCACATGCAACTCAAATAGCAACAATCTGAGAAATCCCTGCAATCCTAGGACTTTATCTCCATGTATTTTACATACACACATTGTTTTTAAAATAATTTTCATTTATTTATCTTATCTAATGATTGGTAAGGAGTTTAAAATCCTCCATTCAGTGTTTTGCACTTTACTGTATGTCAGTTGTAGTATAGAAAATCTGTAGTTCTAAAGTGCATGCACATGAGTACATATTCCACCCACAACTGGAAGAAAGCTATTCTGTACTAAACCTCTCTCTTTTCCAAGGCTTTTGGGGTGGGAGTGTGCACTGCAGGCTGTAACTGGAGTGGGTTTCCTCCCTCTCCACCACCTTCCTGGTTTTGGGGTGACTGCAGTTATTTATTTGTATTAGGATCACATATTAAAAATACATTCTAACATCCAGAACCATAGAAAGGTACTCTTTTAAAGTTTGGCCTGAATCAAAATAAGAAACAACATTTTAGGATTTCCTGGATGATACAAGAGAAGCAAGGACCAAATTCTTAGTTATATGCACACACATTTAAGACTCCAGATTAAAGACACTAGTTTTTGCTACGTGATTAGAACAGTATCAAATTCAATTAAGTAAATGTTTTATGGCAAATGGGTCTGGCAGTTGACTTCACAAGTCAAATTAATTGTTTTGACGGCAGAGTGCTACTGACAATATTCTTCAAAAACAAAGTTGTCTGAGAAACAGTAACTGAAGGTACCTTAGTAAGTATTTTACAGATGTTCATTTCACACACATCCTTCCATTTTTATATCTGAATCACATTTACATGGTATATGGACAAACACCATCCCTTCTGATGCCATGAAGCACAGCCTCATCATACAGCTCCCTCGATACTAAGATATTCTGTGTTTGGTTCTCAATTGCGGCTTTTTTTTTTCTAGGATTGAGAATCTGAAAGGGTTATGTTTTAACCTTCTGGATGCTGAAAACAGACACCCACTTGCCTAACATTTAATCTGAATGGTAATCTTGAAAGTGATGGTATTTTAAGGGTTAAATTATAACCAGCTCACTTCTGCTTACCTCAGGATGTCACCGTACAGGTTTGGCATAACAAGCACATCAAACTGTGATGGATCCTGTACCATCTAGGAAGAAAACTGTTTTAATTTTAAGGTCATGTTTTATAACTATAAAAAGCTGGATATAATAGATTAGGTACTCACATTCAGACACACAGTATCAAGGTACATTTCATTAAATTTAATATCTTTATAGTTTTCTGCAGCTTCCCTGCATTTTCTCAGAAAAAGCCCATCGGACATTCGCCTGCAATTAGACAAAGAGAAGAATGTTACAGAGCATGACTGAGTAAACAAGTTTTAAAAAGCAACTGCATCAAGGTAAGTATGGATGCACCTCTGGAAACAAATAAATAGAAAAATATAGGCCAGATTCTCACTGGAGATACACTGGGGAACCCAAAGGTGACTTTTCACCTCCTGGTTTGTGGGATCAGCCAAGAGCTGATTCAACTGTTGGAGCAAATTAGGGCAATTTCTAATTTGGGCTGGCCTGTAATGGCCCCCCAGGGGCAGGAAATTGCCAGAGAGAAGTATGTTTGACCATGGCCCACTCCTGCATCCAACACTCCCCCAATGTGCATGTATGAAAAGGATGGCGCAGAATTGGCTCTGCCAGCCTTAGACCACTTGGGGATTCCCCTCACAAGGGGGGGGGGGGAATTCCCAGCTGCCTGGTTAAAGCAACTATAAGGCTGTTTTATGTCATGACAAACCAGCCTCACCAGAAGCCAAGATCTGGCCCTAAAAGTCTAATTTAGCAATAGAGCAAAAAATTACTTCATACATTAACTTTTCTGATTTCATTGCATTAAAAACCTTCTTACAATTTACCATATGTTCAGAGCAAAGTCTTTGTCCTTATCTTTGGACAGCAAAGGTTTGTTTTATTTTAATATATACGTCGAACTTCTCAATGCTTACTTTACAGAATGAGAGCTATGTTGTCAGAACCCACAAAACTGATCTGAACTGACACCTCAGTGAGTTAAACTGCACTTGTCAATTGCATTAAAGACAGAAGTGAGACTGACAAAGTAAACCAGAAATCAGATCTGGAAAAGTACATCCTCCCAACAAGCACATTTTGTACTATGCAAGTGTTTTTTGACCAGAACACTTTAATATCTATCTATGGTATGCACTACTAAGACCAACAAAAGTGACACTTTTGTAATTAAAGCCTGAGTATATAAAAACAGGCAAAGAAGTGTCATGCAATTCCATACATACTGTGGCTCAATTCTGAGGCTTATTGTGAAGTGCTTTGAAATCCTTGGGTGAAAGTCACAGTCTACAACATTGTAGTTGTGCCACTGTAGCCCAGATGCTTCCTATGGAAGGGGTTTTTCCATTGCAGTAGGTAATCCACCTCTCCAAGAGGTGGTAGCTACGACAATGGAAGAATTCTGCTGTGAACTTAACCACATCCTCTACTGGGGGTTAGGCTGGCCTAACTACGTTGCACAGGGTGAAATTTTTCACAGCCGTGAGCAACATAGCTAGGTTGATCTAATTTTTAAGTGTAGACCAGGCCTATATGTGCAAGTTTCACTTTTGTGTTTTTTATTCTTAAGTTTACTATTAAAATAGGTAAGAGTACAGAGAGAAGGAGCATACTAACTTGTCAGTGATTTGAGTATGTAACTAATGCAGTCCCACCAACACTGGGTCAATTTTCCCCATGTTGCTTATGGTTTTCCCCACTAGCATTAATGGGTGTTACACAACAGAGGGAGATTTCACAAGTTACTTTGCATCTTGAAAACTGCAAAATCCATAGTTTTTAAATCCATTCGTAAGAGTTTGTTACTTTATGATGTCAACATACATAATGTTTGCTTTGTGCACTGCAGTAACATAGCTTCTATGATTGTTTCTGGCGTACTCAAAAGCAAATTCAGCAATACGTTTGCTTGCTTCTTCTGTGATGAGTTTGATACTCTGTACAACACCATCAACAATCTGAAAAACAGACAGTTATCACAAGTTAAAACTTAAGCTGATTTATAAAGCAGGAGTTGATAGTGTGGAGATTTGGAACAGCATCATATAATTCTGATGGGCAAGTATCTGAAAAGCACTGTACACAAGGCATTTCACATTAAAAATAAATTCTGAATCAGAGTTAATTTAAAAAAAAAAACAAATTTCCTAATTTTGACATACAAGTTTGCAATTTGCAGAGAAGAGAAAACCCTGCCAGAAAATTAACTGTTTCCCAATAACATACCACATGCTCAATTCCACTGTATTCTCCTTCTGTGTTCTCTCGAATTGTGACAATATTTACATCTGTGTAAGGTGTTTTGTATCCTTCAATCGAGACACAGGGACGAATATTTGCATAAAGATCAAAGGTTTTACGCAACAGCAGATTCATCGAAGGGTGCCCAGCAGCTATGGGTGTTTTTAAAGGTCCTATAATATACAACAGGAATGAGTGAGAGAAAAGCACCAATTTAGAGTTTAAATTCACTACAACCATCCGGGAGATAGGTCTAGGCACAGTCTCATGGGAGACCTAGGTTCCCTTGTTAGGGTCTTGTGTTGACTAGAGCTGAAAGGGTGAAGAACTCTCCCTGTAGACCATTAAAGAGTGAAGTTATTCTACTGTTTAAGAGCCACTTTGTGACCCCTCTATTCATGTTGAGTAGCAATTAACACCACAAGCATTCTCACTGAATTCAATAGGACTACTTGGGGAGTAAGGTGTTACTCAGTGAGAATAAGAAGGAATCACATTCTGGCTACGAAGTATTCCAGCAGCAGGGGAACCGGTTTGTGCTGTTTTAGATATGGGCTCCAGTTCAGGGTTCTATTAATAATAATATTCCCATCTCTAATAGTCCTCCTAGTGAACCCATGAAAAGTCTGACACTAAAGACTGAAGAGGTGGGCAAGGTAACATCTTTTAGTGGACCAACTTTTGGTGGGGAGAGAGACAAGCTTTCGGGCCTCCACAGAGCTCTGACTGACATGTGGCATGCGCCTTCGTTTGGGCTTTCACAAAATGTCACCCTGTAAGGGGGGGTATACCTCCACTGAGACTAAAAGCATTAACCAAAGAGGGCTTAATCAATGTACCTGCAGGGTGGGTCAGGTTCAATGAAAGATGAGTCCCAGATGGGAAAGAGATGAATGGTTAATATAAAGAGGAAGACCAGAACAGAAGAGGGCTACAGGGCAGAACTTAGAAATCCGTCTCGGAGATATAGAGAGGTCTGATGGGCCAGGGAAGGACTTCAGGGCAGTAGAGGGAAGAGGAGACCTGGGGGAACAGATGGTCTTGGGATCCTCTCCTAAGAACATCTGGTAAAGGACAAGGAGAGACATGGTGCAGCCACTAGGGTGGAGCAACTCTGATAAAAAGGCAGGGACTAGATTTCCCAGAACAGACCCCTGGGAGGCATTTAACTGGGGAATGGAGTACAGGGAAAACTGAATAAAAAGGTCAAGCTCGAGGAGGGCAAAAGTTGGCTTACATTTATTTTTTCAGTTGAGATTTGTTGGGGGACTCCAAGCGAGGGACCCCTATGAGCCATGGCCCTAAAAAAAGGTGCACCTTGCAAGGTCATGGAGCTTAGGGAGATGGAAAAGGTGTGGCACCTGAGACAAATACAGGTACCAAGGGGCCCAGGAAGGGGCTGTTGACAGGTTGAGGCAGAAAGAAACCCAGGGAGGTGGCAGGTCAGAACTGACAGACCTTGCCTGCTCACTAAACAGTCCCTGAGCTGGAACCCAAAGGTGCCTGGGTTCCCCTACCAGCTGCAAGGGAAGGTGGTGTCAAGCCCCCTTAAGGGAATATGGACTTTTGAAACCCTGAGATGAGCGTAAGGACCTCAGGGCCCAGAGCTGGGGGGAGAAAGACCTGATGGAAGGACACTGGACTTTTGTTTGTTGGACTGTTCCTCTGGAAGGTGCACTATAAGTGACCTGGTCACAGGACTAAGTCATGAGAAGCGGCAGACCACTCGAGTTGGAGCAGCTGTTGGCAGGGGGCACCAGAGGAAGAAAGCCTGGTACACTATGCCCAGTCACGAAGGGTAATGCCACCAGTGAGTCAACCCTTCAACACACCCCAATTGCTATATTCATTCACTGAAATGCAATGCCATTTATGAAATGGTGTGGATAGGTCTCACACGGGGAAACTCCAAGGATACTTACCTACACACTGGCTGATTCTGGCTAGGAATATCCACTCATTAAATAAGAAAGCTACACTAAAAGTTGAAATAAAGGTCATGCTTTGAAGTTTCATATGACTGCTGTCATGCAGTTTGTACCCTAGAATTAGCCATTCTAGTACGGTGTAGAGTACTTTGTCTTTTACATCGCCACACATACTTCCAAGAACACCCCACACACACAATACAAGCAACAGTTGCTTTTAATAGCTCAACATTAACCTCTGCAGTACCTTTCAGTCCCATCTTGTTTTTATCCATGGATTCTTTGGCATCTAGAGGAATCATCCACCTTCCTCCTGGTCCCTGGATAGCTGTAACATTTCTCTCTTCCCACTGAATAGGAACCTAAACACATTTGTTCCACATTATCTTCTGAATTAGGAATTTTGTAAGCGTGTGTGTGCATATAATTACTTTGGGAGGTTTCAGCAAAATCCCTTTGGATTTGATTTTGCTCAAACCTCCCAAAGTAATTTATCTCAGAGCTGACAAGCATAGGATATTTCAGCCCACAGAGAACTGTTTATAACCTCCTGTTTTCACATGCCTAACTCTTTAAAGGAGAATGTAACTAACTACTAAGGCACTATGAGATGCCTACTATAATATTTTTCCAGACTTATATCATTAGAACTACTTGCACCATGCTATCTACACTTTCAAGCTTGTGGTTTCCGTATGGTGATCTATCTCATGTTATTTTCAAGAAATACAAAATGAATTTTAAAAGACTTTTAAAATTCAACTTTGTAATTAGCTGCTCTTGTTGATCCTGTTTAACAGACAGGAACAGATTTGACTGGGCTGCATGCCGAAATAGAATGCTGTGAATGTTCCAGTCAGTCCCACTCATCACCAGTGTCTTAATTTTTCATTTACCTAGGGAATCTCCCTGTTACGAAAGGTTGCCACATGTTAATTTTTTTCAGGAAGGAGTGTAAGAGAAGAACAATATAACTGTATTCTATGCTCCTTAAATAACTACCATCTTTGAAACTGAACAAATTAGAGAATTTCCAGTAAATGTTAACATGCTTTTTTTTAAATCTTGAATGAGTTGATTTCCTATCAGGAGTAATCCAAACTAAACATTCCCTTTCCATCTCTCTCAGGTGTTAAATACAACAGTGATAAGTCTATTCCCTGCCTCTCAAAACTGAACTATGCATGAGCTCTTTAATATAAAGTTATACCCCCTATAATTAAAAGTAGTTAATCTAAGCCAACTGTGGAAAAAGCTATCTTGTAGTGGGAAGAAGAATTTTAAGGATAAACTCCTTTTTGGTACCAATGATGGGAAACCATTTTAACTTACCAAGGTTATTTCAGAAGAGGTACATTTTGATTTTGTATGCATCTTCTCTTAAATTCTGAGTAAGTTCTCTGCATATGTACTATATCAATCTTTGGACATGTTAGGTTTCCATATTGCAAAGGTAAATAGTTTTAAAGTAGGGCTGTCAAGCAATTAAAAAAATTAATCGCAATTAATCGCTCTGTTAATAATAGAATACCATTTATTTAAAGATTTTTGGATGTTTTCTACATTTTCAAATATATTTATTTCAATTACAACACAGAATACAAAGTGTACAGTGCTCACTTTATTTTTGATAACAAATATTTGTACTGTAAAAAACAAATTGTATTTTTCAATTCACCTCATACAAATACTGTAGTGCAGTCTCTTTATCATGAAAGTTGAACTTACAAATGTAAAATTATGTACAAAAAAACCCCTGCATTCAAAAATAAAACACTGTAAAACTTTAGTGCCTGCAAGTCCAATCAGTCCTACTTCTTGTTCAGCCAATTGCTCAAACAGGTGTGTTTACATTTGCAGAAGATAATGCTGCCTGCTTCTTGTTTACAATGTTACCTGAAAGTGAGAACAGGTGTTTACATGGCACTGTTGTACCTAGTGTCGCAAGATATTTACATGCTATATGCACTAAAGATTCATATGTGCCTTCATGCTTCAACCACCATTTCCGGGGGACATGCGTCCATGTTGATGACTGGTTCTGCTTGATAACCATTCAAAGGAGTGTAGACCAATGCATGTTCATTTTCATAACCATGATTCAGATGCCACCAGCAGAACGTTTATTTTGTTTTTTGGTGGTTTGGGTATCTGTAGTTTCCACATCAGAGTGTTGCTCTTTTAAGACTTCAGAAAGCATGCTCCACACCTCATCCCTCTCAGATTTTGGAAGGCACTTCAGATTCTTAAATCTTGGGTTGAGTGCTGTAGCTATCTTTAGAAATTTTACATTGGTATCTTCTTTGCATTTTGTCAAATTTGCAGTGAAATTGTTCTTAAAACGAACATGTGCTGGGTCATCATCCAAGACTGCTATAACATGAAATATATGGCAGAATGTGGGTAAATCAGAGCAGGAGACATACAATTCTCTCTCAAGGAGTTCAGTCACAAGTTTAATTAATGCATTTTATTTTATTTTTTTTAAAACAAGTGTCATCAGCATGGAAGCATGCCCTCTGGAACAATGGCCAAAGCATGAAGAGGCATATGATTCTTTAGCACATCTGGCACATAAATGTCTTGCAATATCAGCTACAACAGTGCCATGCAAATGCCTGTTCTCACTTTCAGGTGGCATTGTAATTAAGTGGGCAGCATTATCTCTTGTAAATGTAAACAAACTTATCTCTCTTAGCAATTGGCTGAACAAGGAGTAGGACTGAGTGGACTTGTAGGCCCTGAAGTTTTACATTGTTTTGTTTTTGAGTGCAGTTATGTAACAAACCTACATTTGTAAGTTGCACTTTCATGATAAAGAAATTGCACAACAATACGTGTATGAGATGAATTGAAAAATACTATTTCTTTATTTTTACAGTGCAAATATTTGTAATAAATATAAAGTGAGCACTGTATACTTTGTATTCTGTGTTGTAATTGAAATAGATATTTGAAAATGTAGAAAAACATCCAAGATATGTAATAAATTTCAGTTGGTATTCTATTGTTTTAACAGTGTGATTAATCGCGATTAATTTTTTTAATCACAGTTAATTTTTTTGAGTTAATCGCATGACTTAACTGCAATTAATTGATAGCCCTAGTTTAAAGCAATAGTGGATTAATTTCAGATACATTGCTAAGAACAAGCCAATGTTTTTAATGTACGTTTTTCTTTTACTTGTATCCACAAATCAAAGTGGACAAAAAAACACCTTTCGATCAGTTGCTACATATTTACTCAATTAGATAATTATTTCACACAAAATACTGTAGCTTAAATTTCTAAGAATTAAAAACACAGTATTTGCTGTGAGCTTCCCATTCCTTTGCCCAAGAAGTACAGGCTCTGTCCTGATACTGCAACCCTAACCACTCCGTTATGTTATATACAGAGCTTCAGTATTTTTTCTTTTTCTGGCTAGAGATACAACCCAGACACTTGACAATTCGGTGAAAAATTCCAAAGTGGAACCCCCACAAACTTAAACAGAAGTCACAAGTAAAATCCCTATGCAAACACTCACTTCAAGTTGTAATGTACACTAACAAGGCAAATGAATTGCTTACTTTAGCAGCATCAAAAATCTTCATAACAGCAGCAGAAATCTCCGGTCCTATGCCATCTCCTGGGATTAAAGTTACTGTCTGTACCTATGCAAGAAGTCAGATAGTAGACCTCAGGAACATTGCATTCATCAGAGCATTTACAAGTGTTTTGGTGAAAATCAAGCTAGTTGCTAGAACAGAAAACAATCACTCAATTCCCAAAGTCACTTTAAAGAAGGCACTGCACTAGAGAGGAGTGCAAGCAGGAAGTCTGTTTCCCAGACAAACAGCTTGCATAGTGTTCCAAAGAATCCACCTGGTGCCTCAGTCTTTCTGAAATACAGAAGAAGTGGCTAACCTAATTGAAAAGCAGCCTTGCTATTCACATTCCTCCCCAGTACAATACAGGTATTTATTTCTTCCTAGCACTTTGTACAGGACACAGCATTATCCAGTTATGTCATGTATACTAGGACCTATCCTACACTACAACAGGCTCCAGTCATGCTAACTTATTCCTAGAGAAGATTTTGTTTGAAGGTTATTTTCTTAATTTTGTGAAGTCCAACATTCATTTTAAAAAAGCTTCACTTATTTGGCTAACTTATTTTTAGCAAAATGAAGTTATTTTTCCACCATAACTTCTGCTGAGTTTCCCCAGCACTTTGTTTCTGATGTCATCCCTGAAGCAGAGGAAACTGACTGCACAGCTTGGACTCATCAGGTGTCTAGGGAAGTACATGATCAAACTTGGTTTAAAGATCTAAGAACTGCTACTCCAGGTTTACTTTTACTATTCATTTTGAATCTTAGAAATAGGCGTTTAGTTTTCAGACCAACATCCATAGGAGTCTTTTAATATCAATAAAAGCAGCCCCAGATACAATGTTATCTGAAAAAGCCCTGATTAGGATCACTGTGAAAACACAAAAGATGTTTCACAATTGGCCACACAAGATACAAAATATACATTGAAATGCTGAGTATCTGAATTTCTTTTGAATGAAACAGTCATTAAGGTTATCTATAAAGAAAAGAGAAAGTGGAGATTCAGAGAAAGGAAACAAACTAATGGGGATGTGGGGACTGCTATTTATAAGGCTCATCAGAAATGTTAAATACATAATTATTTGAATGTCTTCAAGAATTGCCATGTCCTCTGACACTTAGGCTGACTGCTCAGCTGTTATGCTTGTGTTTTCTTTCTCCCCCACTGATATAACTGGTTACATAGCAATGTGTGGCTATAGTACACTCAAAAGTAGGATGTAAGATCCTGCATTAAGTCTGAAATGCTAACTCTAGTGTACCTGGAGCCTGAGGTGCAACACCCATTCTTAATTATTTCACTAATATACAAGCCATGGACAACTTCTTGGTTTCTCTTTTTCCCAAATGTTTTATAACTCACAGTGCAGAGCTATAATGATAGCATTAAAAGCCATTCTCTCCTGAAATGCACACCACCCATAAAAAGAGTAGGCGTAGCCTTGATACATACATCAGTCAGAGCATTCTTCAAAACCCTCTTTAAATGAGGCTTCAAGAGCATGCTTGTGTGCATTTTGTACATACACACAGAGGGTAAGAAACCCAAATATAAACAAATCACTTACAAAAACACGCTCAAGAGAAAAATCACACAATCATATTGTAAGCTAAAATGAAGCATTACAGAGGGACTTCAAAAGGACAGGTGTCTAGATATTCTAAAAGCAGCAGTTTTAAAATGTCAGTGTTAATACTGGTATAAAAGTGTTTACAGAATTCTTTAAAGACTTCATAGGTATAGATTTGAATAAAGCTACAAGACATTTGCTAAACAGCAAGTAAGTCTACTGCTTATAGAAAAGTTTGCAAAATAAAAAGATGCTTAGAAGCTTCTCAACAACGTTGCCATTGAAGTTTCTGTAGCAGTTTCAGATGGGTTGATTTCTAAGCCAATCACTATCCTATTAATGTGACCCAATTATGTGATTTTTTGATGCAATTGCTATAATTTTTCATAAGCGGTTATTCAAATTATTTGTCTAAGAATATATGATTCTTTTGAATGTGAAATTGTCAAAAGATATTGGTGCTAAAGTTAGTCAATAGAAATCCAACATGGCATAAGAGCATATGGCCATTGTACTTGCAGCTTATCTTTAAAAGTGTGTGGACAGGTAATATAGCAACCCTATCTTATTCAGTAAGTTGCCCTGTACTTTTATTGAGAAACTTCTCAAAAGAAAAAAAAATACTATTATACTCACAGCACTACTAAAACATCTGGTCACCTGTTTTTGGTTTTTGAAAACTCCCAGCAACCGAGATACCTGTAAAAACAAAGTTATTTCAGAGTGGTAGCCATGTTAGTCTGTATCAGTAAAAACAATGAGGAGTCCTTGTGGTACCTTAGAGACTAACAAATGTATCTGGGCATAAGCTTTCGTGGGCTATAACCCACTTCATCAGATGCATGGAGTGGAAAATACAGTAAGCAGGGATAAATATACAGCACATAAAACTGCAGAACTGGAATTAATTTGCAAACTTGACACCATCAAATTAAGCCTGAATAAAGACGGGGAGTGGCTGGGTCACTACAAAAAATAATTTTCCCTCTGTTGATATTCACACCTTGTCAACTGTTGGGAATAAGCCACATCTACCCTCATTGAATTCCCCTAATTAGCACTGACCCCCCACTTGGTAAGGCAACTTCCATCTTTTCATGTGCTGTATATTTATCCCTGCTTATTGTATTTTCCACTCCATACATCTGATGAAGTGGGTTATAGCCCACAAAAGCGTATGCCCAAATAAATGTGTTAGTCCCTAAATGCCACAAGAACTCCTCGTTGTTTTTAAAGATATTTTAGTGTGTGAACAGAAAGCAAGACAATATTAATTTCTAATACTGCAGCAGGTTTTCATTTTATAGTACACTTATTTCAGGTCACATTTTATACTAGGAATATCTTTGCTAACATTAGTTGTCATACATTTAGTATATAAATATTTTCTTCAGATGACCAAAACTTTCAGTTTGCAAACATTTTAATTATTCTGTCTTGTACTTTCAAGAGTTTTAAATGTACACTCTGCTACCAACAAACATTTCTTCCATTCTTTATGAATTTTGACAATGAGCTTGTAATATATTGACTGAATGTTAGGAAAAGAGTAAATTCCACCACAAACACTATGTGGATTTTGAAGTCTAAAATAAGAGAACTTTGGAGTCTCCGTTAAATATTTGTCCTTGTGTCCAATAAGTGGTGAGAAAGAAATGTTTTATTATAGGAACAAAAATTTGTAGAGGCACAGTCCATGAAAGCCATGGAAATGAAGGGAACACACACAGATATTACACTTTAAAATTATTGCATCTTTGGGTCCAGTTATATGGCTAATGGTTGACTAACTTTTTTACGTTTATGGCTGTATTACCCAATAGCTCCAGTTAAGTACCAAGACCCCATTGTGCTAGGTACTGTGCACACACAGAATAAAAAGATGATCCCTGCCCCAAAGAGACAACAGATGGATACAGACAGGAAAGTACAAGGACACAATAAGACAAGAAGCTGAACATGGAGAGCTGATATAAAGCTGCACAGAAACTTACAGCAAATTTGTGACAAACAGAACAAGTCATGAAATATGAAAACACTGTCTTTACAAGTATTGAAAATTTACTCCAAGGATTTTGCTGCAAGATTTGATTAGTAGCAGCTTTCATGGCACTTAAATACCTGGGATAGGATTTTCAAAAGCACTCAGCATTGGTCTTACTACCATTGAAGCCCATGGCAGATTTACCTTCTGTAAATACCACTCTTGGCATTTTCATATCTGGATTGCATTCATGAATATGGTGGAATTTTAACTACTAGTCTGTTTTAAATGTGGTGATATTACTAGTAAAGTACCTGATGCAATGATATTTAGACAATTCTTAAGAAGGGTGTATACTAAAGAGATGCTTTTAGTTTGAAAACCAACTAGTTTATTATAACCCATTCTACCATATACAGTAAAAAGTTGTATATGGGCAGACTAAACTATAGATACATCATGTCATACTGAAGTAAGTACCAGTTGGAAGGGCTGGATAAAGGACAGTCGGACACATTTCACCTGAAACTTACTACTGTAACCTCCCACCATAGGTCTTTGACACTTATGCGGAGTTGGCATTAACATAACTGTATGACAAGGAGGACAGAGTGTAGGCAAGATGATTAGAAATTATGTAGTTCTCATCTAGGATATTGTAATGAATGCTGTAGAAAAGTTAATTACAGCTAAGATTCATTCTGACCTGTAACTGAACATGAAACGTACAATGTCATAACAGCAAGCGCTGCATATCATAACAAGCTACACACTTGAGAGAGAAGCAGACACAACAGAAAAGGTGAACTGGCTTAGCTACATAAACACCTGGGGGTCTTCATGGCATAGTTCTTGCCTGTGGTACCAAGGGATAACTCTGGAGACAAGTGAAAATTATAGACAGGGGACTGTATTACAGACTGCTAGTGTAGTATAGTGGTTGGAACAGGGGACTGGGAATCAGACCTGTGTTTACTGGAAGTTATGAGCTTGATATAGGATTCAAACACTGAAATTCTATAGCCTGTGTTATGTAGGGCCTTTGACTAGATGATCAGATTGCTCTGTTATGGCCTTAATTAGGTTTCAATGAATCAAAACTGTTTTTGTCCAAATTAGTAAAAATTTAACAGAGGGCTCAAAGAGGTTGAATTTTTCAATGATTTGACATATGCTATGTCGAGTGCAGGTCTGAAAGTAAAAGTTTATTGTTCGCTGGAAAATACTGAAAAGTATTGTTCACTATGTTGTGGACAGTAAGTGGATGCTATTAAGTATAGGCTAGGCATCTTTCAAGCAGAGCAGAAGAATTTTATTCTTGTTTATCCAACACAATTGACCATGTCTGTGGAACAACTTCCAGAATAACTACCATTTTCAAAAAACAAAGTGTTGGTGGACACGAGTGCAGAGGACTGCTAGTTAGAATATAAATACAAAGTATTAAGAAGCTTGTTTTTTCCAGACTCCAGAATGAAAGAGATACCATTAATTCATTGTGAAAGTGATCCTATCATTAGGATCCATTTTTAGTCTAACTATAAAATATTAAATAAAAGGAGTATATGGGAGCAAGTTGTTAGTAGCTTATTCAAAAACACAAGTAACAGTAAATGCATTCAAAAATGCACATTACTGAGCTTCAGGAAAAGTTAATTATCTCCTGTTTTATTGCTAAAATATGAGGGACAGCAGGGGTAAGGTGAACTCTATTTGCATTGCTGCTAGTTTGAAGAATAAGGATTTTACTGCTCTGTTATGTGCAAACACCAATGTATGCACATTTACAAGAAATAATCAGAATGTGCAATTTTCCTAGGTACAGGAGCCCTCAAAACATTTAACCTTGGTAAGAACCAAGTGTGTGTCCATGGACAACACCACCATGCTCAAGAAACCCCACACAATCCAAGTGTGGCAGCCTCTCAGAAAACCATTAGCTAATGGACACAAAGAGTACAGAATAGGACCTTGGCATGTAGTAGATAAAGAATGGAAAATACTAATGTCAGTAACTTGAGAACAAATGTCTTACAAATGTAAGTACTGTAAGATACAAACAGGAGGCGTAAGGAAAGCAAGTCCAGCTCAACAGGAAAGTAAGAATGTTCTTCCCAGTGCTAAAATAATTATGAAATTACAGTAAGTTGGATATTTTAAGATCTGCAGTTGTGGGGAAGCAAGCAGCCGGGGTAGTTGCCTGGCTCCCTCTGTCCTCAGGGGGAGGCGTTACAGGACAGGAAGGAAAGGTCACCACTGTCCTAGCTCCCTCCATCCAGAGGAGCGGCGAGGGGATTCAAAGGCACTAAACAGGGTCTGCCTAGACTGAACCAAGGGCAGTGGCATTTGACTCCTCAGAACCGTGCACCCCACTGAGCAGCCAGGCCCGTTTCCCCCTCCCATCCGCCGGGCCTGCGGCTTCCCAGCTCCCTGCACCGGGGAGTCAAGGGCACGAACAGGCCTGGGGCCCGGTTCCCCCAACTGCGGTCACCTGGGGGCAGCGGGCGGAGGAGCAGCGCAGCGCGGGCACTGGGCCGCACCCCCCGACACCCGGACAAGGCCCCCCGCGCCCGGCAGCAGCCAGGGGAGCCTCGGGACGCAATAGGGCGGCGGTCCCTCCCCGGGATCCCAGCCCCCGCGGGGGGGAAGGGCCAGACCCCGGCAAGGGCAAGCACAGGGGACCCGCTTACCGTGGGCATCCATGCGGTGGCGGCCATGGCGACTCCTACTCCGTTCTCCGGCTGCGCTGACAGACCCGGCCCCTCTCACGCTCGCTCCCGCAGCCAGCGGCCAGAACCGGCACGCGCAATAGCACCGGCCCCGCCCCGGAGGACACGCCCACCAGCCGCCACTTGACCCGCCCAGCGCAACTGCGCCCGCCTAGAGCGAGGCTGTCAGTCAGACAATGGATGATGCTCGGGTAGGGCTAGTGACGCTGCCTGCGGCCTCTCCGGCCAACGCCTCTCGCAGAGCCGGGGGAGGTTGGGTGTTCCCGCCATTCCTGCGCACCCGGGCCTCAGCCGCCGCAGTACAAAGAAATAAGGGCTCGGGGCAGGGCTGCTGGGCCTGCTCTCCCCTGACCCAGGGCATCAGTCCCACCCCCCCGCCCCCGCATCGCCTAGGCAGGGCGAGGGGCCCAGAGCGAGGCTGGGGGCTGAGGGGACAGGGCTCCGGAGGCACTCGTGAGGCGGGCCGTGGGGGTAACCAGGGGTGGGAGCGCAGGGTGTTCTCCCGCATCAGCAGCAGCCGGTTCGCACGGGGTGGGCAAGAGACGTTCAGCGGCCTGGCCGTAGAGAATGGCGGCCCTAGCCCGCAGCAACCGCCGCGGGGGCTCTGCGCAGGGAGCTTTGTCAAGTAGCACCCGCGACCTCCTCCCCCCGCGCAAGGTGCAGCTACAGTCAGAGAGCCTCTGCCCCGTGGAGCGGGGCCCGCACGGGCAGGGAGCGGGCCCAGGCGGTGCCGGACTGCTATGGGCTGTGAGAGACCAGGGCCAGGCTCAGGGATTTGCTACGTTGCCATCTGCTGTGACTTTATTGCAAGCCTCACAACAGCTGGTCTTTGTCTCCTGGAGTCAGCTTATTACCACAAAATCTCCGCTTTCATTTAAAACAACAAAAAAGTGAGTTTCAAGCCTTCCTGGGTGTGAGAAAAGTTTGAAAACATAAGTCCTACAGGGTCCCAATCCAGACAGCACACAAAAACAATCCAAATGTATTTTTTAAACTTCATAATTTTTAAGACACTCTCAATATTAAGGGGCCTAACTTGGGGTTTGAATGGTGGTTGTTGGGCATATCAGATAGCAGCACTACTCAGCCTTGCACATGGTCCCTGTGAAAGGCCCTGAGCTAGGGTTTAACCATGGATAAGGTTCTGTTTAAATCACCATTTGACAGACTATATGGAAATTGTTAAATTAGTCTAATGATGTGGGGTGTTTTTTCAGACAGTGGGGAGTCAGGAGGGGGGATTCCACCTTCTGCCTTGCTGTTGTTGAAAGAATCACTGCATGGGGCAAATTCAGCTGCTTGTAGGGAGTTAGCTTTCCTGCCAGCTAGCAGGAAAAATGGGGTGGTACTGTATGGACAACATGTAATGATTAGGAGCCCCTGCCTGCCTCCTGGTCCACCCCACATTGACCCCTGGCAAGGAACTGAGCCTGGGATCCACCACTTGGAACATGAACAGCTGTGTGAAGAGGCCCTGCCCTGGTGCGGGGATCAGGGTGAGACCAGGATCCATCCCCCCACCCTGATTCTACAGCCAGGTCAGGGTCCCTTCGCACCTGTAAGCTATTTGGGCCAGGGGCCAATTTTTACAATGTGTATAAACAATGCGTAACATAGTCCCTGATCTAATAATGTTCACACTGCTTGGAATTTTATAAAGACTTCATGATATTTGGTTATTTTCTCAAAGCCCCAAGTCCTGGAGCCATGTGACTATGTGAGAATCTCAGCCTTCATTTAATGTATTTAGCCCCAAAGGTTGAGAGAAAAGCCTGAAAACATTATCAGAATGCATCCTAAATGCTCAAAAACCAGCAAGCAAACAAAAAGAACCTAAAATGTATTATTTTTTAAAAATCTCATATTTTTGGGGTCCAATTCATGATTTTTAAATGCTTGGGCTTGGCAAGACTAGGGTGACTAGATAGCAACTGTGAAAAAATGGGACAGGGGTGGGAGCGTAATAGGCGCCTATATAAGAAAAAGTCCCAAAAAATGGGACTGTCCCTGTAAAACCGGGACATCTGGTCACCCTAGGGAAGACTATCAGCATTTTTAATTCTTTTTTCCCCCACCCCATCCTACATGTGCTTAAGGAATCGGCCTTGAAGTTCTGTCCTAAATTTGCTGATCCCTGCAAGAAGTAGGGCTATTTGTGTTTTTTCTATTCATTCACACTCCCAAAAGGGGTTCTGTCTTCAAACATATCGTTGTGGTTTCACCCGCCTTCATGGGGAAAGAAAGCCAGTTGCTACTCTCTCTCAGGTGCAGAGCAGCGGTAGGGATCCAAATAGTTTCCTGCTAACAAAACAGGCTTTTACATGTTAATTTTATTATTTTCAGTGTGCATCCAATTGTTTTTTTGACAACGATGCATTTTACTAGGAGCAGAATTGACCATAAGGCCTTATTATGTTGGCAGCTCTTGTTGGGGAGCTCTTGCAATGGCATCAACAGCAGGAGTTCTAGTGTAAAACAGCATATCTGTTCTGAGCAGGGCTAAACAACATAGCGGAAAAAGCTCCAGCAGCTCATATGCCCTTGTACTCCCACACTTGCTGGCATTGGTGTTGCCACACCAATGGCAGTGCTGTGCAACAGTGGAAGGAGTTTCCCTGGGGGAAAAAAATCCCAGTGGAGAGACAGCTATAGTGTCTTCTAATGACCATTGCATTCAGGGCATCATTAGCTGGGGAATTTATGATTCTAACAAATTCAGTCTGCTTTGGACAACCATTGACTTTATCTGTAATTTTTTAAAGGATATTTTGCACAAGACAGTGTTTGGCCCTAGGGACAAAACATAATGTTACATTTTACATTAAATATTGTGGTTGAATTAGGCTTAATGAAGTGCAGTCACAGCCCACATCTTCCAGGATAATGTAGTGAATTTTATTAGATCAGATGAGAATTACTGTGAAAGCCAAAAAGCTTGGCACAAAATCTACCATTCTACTTACTCGATATCTGTTTAGCATATAAGGCCAATATACAAGTTCCAAATCATTGAAACTGCAGTAGAGTTTACGTAGTAAATATTTTCCATCCATATAAGGAGAATAACAAATGTAGCTAGACTTCCTTTTCATAACCATTAGATTTTTTTTTCGTACGTGACACCCAGTAAGGACTTGGTTCTCTCCTTAGATATATAGAGTACACAGTGCCATATGACTGGAAAGTTAGTTGCTGTATATGGCCACTAAGCAGGATGAAGCCTGGGATCTTATACCCACTATGTAGCACATGCTGTAGCAATGAAGCATTTTCCACAGCAGATTCAGTCTGAAATCTTCCTAGTGGGAGGTTGCCTAGCTTATTTTGTTTGCATACTTTACATCAGAGGTGGGCAAACTATGGTCCGCGGGCCACATCCGACCCGTGGGACTGTCCTGCCCTGCCCTTGAGCTCCTGGCAGGGGAGACTAGCCCCCGGCCCCTTCCCCCCATCCCCCTCCCATTCCGCCTCAGCTCGCAGCCCTGCCAGTGCTCTAGCTTGCTGCTCCTGCTGGGCAGCACTGCAGCGTGGCTGGCTCTGGCCAGGGGGTGGAGCTGCGAGCTCCTGCTGCTCTGAGCAGCGTGGTAAGGGGGCAGGGAGCGTGGGGGTTGGATAAGGGGCAGAGAGTCCCGGGGGGCACTTAGGGGACAGGGAGCAGGGGGCGGTTGGATGGGGCAGAGGTTCGGTGGGGCTGTCAGGGGATGGGGAACAGGGGGGTTGGATAGGTGTGGGAGTCCTGGGTGCCTGTCAGGGGGCTGGGGTGTGCATAGGGGTCGGAGAGTTGGGGGATGGGGTGGTTGGATGGGTGTGACGAAGTGGGACTGTTTCCTCTGAATATTGTGGGGGTGCCTCAGTTTCTCCTATGCAGTTCTTAAGTATCTAGGGGATGGGGTAAGGGTGTATGATCATTGTAGAGCCCTACAGGGCAGGTGTGTGCAGGGGTCTGGACACAGAGAATGGCCAACACCCTGTTTCCTGGCAACTGATGGCCTGGGCCCATCCCCCCTGCAAGGTGAGAGCTGAAGGGTTGGAGAACAAAGGAATCAGGTGACCTCCTGGCCCGGGGAAAGGAACAAAGCACAGAGGAGGAGGGGCTGGAGGGAGTTTCAGTTTGGGGCTGGCTGGGACATGTAGTGAAGTGCAGATGTGGTTGTCTGACTCACTGTCCCCCAAAATGGACCCAGCCGAGAGGTCCCATTCTCTGCACCTGCAAGCTCTGTTTTAGACCATGTTCCTGTCATTTAATAAACCTCTGTTTTACTGTCTGGTTGAGAGTCATGTCTGACTGCGAAGTTGGGGTGCAGGACCCTCTGGCTTCCCCAGGAGCCCACCTGGGCGGACTCGCTGTGGGAAGCGCACGGAGGGGCAGAGGATGCTGAATGCTCCGAGGTCAGACCCAGGAAGGTGGAAGCTGGGTGAGCTGTGTGTCCTGCAGACAGGCTGCTCACAGAAAGGCGACTTCCCCAGAGTCCTGACCGGCTTCGTAGGGAGCAGTTCCAGAGCATCGCCCAGGGACTCCGTGACAATGGGGGTGGAGCCTTGGGGGGGCGGTTAGGGGCGGGGGTCCCGGGATGGCCGGTCAGGGGATAAGGAGCAGAGGGGGTTGGATGGGTTGAAGGTTCTGAGGGGGGCAGTCAGGGGGCAGGAAGTGGGAGGGGGCGGATGGGGGCGGGACCAGGCTGTTTGGGGAAGCACAGCCTTCCCTACCTGGCTCATCTTACAGTTTCGGAACCCCAGTGTGGTCCTCAGGCCAAAAAGTTTGCCCACCCCTGCTTTACATCAATCATTAATTTATTATTTATAGAGCACCTTAAAGTGTACATAGTGCTTTATAAACCTTGTAAAAGACAAGGAGGCAGGGAAACAACACAAGGAGACATCAATAAGTAGATTAACATAAGAGAGCTTTAAAAGAGAAGTGAATTTTATGGATGGATTGCAAGGAGGAAAGGGAGACTTTGGGTCAGAGAAAGTTCCAGATGTGGAAGACAGCTAGAAAATAAAACCCTTTGTAGAGAGTGGAAGAAGCAAACAAAGCAACCAGTCAGGAGAGAGAATACTGAGAGAAGCAAGATGTTTCTAGATATTTAATATAAGAATTACTGAGTGAAATTCTATGGCCTCTGTTATGCAGGAGCTCAGACTAGATGATCATCATGGCCCCTTATGGCCTTAAAATCCATAATGGTTTCTAAAATTGTGAATAAATATTTGGCCCATGATTTCAGTTCTGAATCTGTAATATATTCTTTTTCACTATGGTAGCTGGTTACTGCTAACTTAAACTCAGACTATGCGTCAGATCCTAGTCTGACTGAAATTATTGGCAAGCCTCCCTCCAACAGAACCATGAACTGGCCACATCTGAGAAGTTTGGTACATTGGGATTTTTCCTCACTAGCTGCTGTTTCTTGATAGGCTACATCCTTGTGTGACACCCTGTACGCTATGTTCACCATTTTTATATAGTTATTATATATTGTGTACAAAGTATGCATTGTGAGGTGGTATTTAAAAACTCATTATCTGCTGAATATTATTATCCTGCTGAAATGTGTGTAATATCACTGTATGTCAAATTATGAGATTTTGCTATGATTATTACTGAAATATGCTGTAATTCTGGGTAACGCCCACAAACTATTTTCTTAGAGACAAAGACAAACTAGCATGCCAGCAAGGTGTTAAAGAGCCATTACCTGCTTAACTGGTCATCCACCAGTGGGGGGCGGGAGGGAAGGTATAACAAAGAATTTACATTTCATCCCAGAAATTCTTCAAACCTCATGTACATGGGAGACTATTTGCACTCAGGTGGGAGGTAATCCTCACCTCTTCCCCTCCATCTCTACTCACGGCAGCAAGATCGCTTGAAAGACAAAAGAAGCATCATTGAACTTGGGGAGTGGTCCTTGCCTGAAGGTTTCCCAGCCAGTACAGACTGCTGTAAGCTTTTAGGGCAAAAAACTCCTTTTTTGCATTTAAATCTCTTAGCCATGGTTAAGTTTGGGAATTAGTTTGTGTGTTTATCCTTTTATTTCTTTTGTAACAAATGCTAACTTTTATGCCTTATCGCTTGTAATCACTAGAGTCTCTTTCTCTAACTAATAAACGTGTTTTATTGTTTTATCTAATACAAATATTAGATAATATCTAAATAAAAATCTAAGATTGTTTTGGCTGAAGTGTTTGGGAATCTTTATTCAGGTCAACAAAGCTGGTACATATAATTTTCCTTTGTTGAAATAACAGACTTATTATGAGCTTGCATTGTTCAGTAGTGCACTGGACAGTACAAGGCGCACATTTCTGGGGGACAAGGTTGGGACTGAGAATATACACATGTCACCTTGTATGTAATTTATGGATGGCTGGGCATAGCATTCATGTGTTCGGCTAGAGTGATTTCAGATGCTAGTGGCTGGGTGTGAGCAGAACCTGGAGCGGTTGCTGTTAACCAGCAGAGCAGAGTAAAAGGCATCACAGGTTGGAGAGCTCAGGGGACACAGCAGTCTAGCAGTTCAGATTGCACCCTGAGGAATGTCACACCCTGACTTTGGTGAATTAGGACCTTTTTTACCCTGTTCCCTAGTACATGTAAAGAGGCATCATGCTATTCCTATAAAATTCTTGTGCTGATTGCTTTCAGTGAATTTCTAAATTTCAAACAGCAAAATAAAGTTTCATTACTTTTGTATCGTTGGTCGGGAGTGGGAGACCTGGATCTCCTTATACAAGTATGTTAAGTACTACAATAGTAAAACACTTTTACATAATTCAGGAGAGTTTTCTGGGATTAAATTTCTAAATTTTGGCTTCTTTCTTTTTGATTTAAGCAGGGCTCAGGGGATTGGTAATGGAACAGGGTCTTTCACCTGCAGGTCACTGGTTTAAATGCAGCCTAGATCAGTAGTCACAGAAAGTTGTTCTCATGTGATGCCTGTTTGGTAAGCACCCTGCCTATGTGAAATGGATTTGAAGGTTGCAGTACAATTTCCAGTGGAAAGGTCTCCACTTTCAGACATAGCCATCACAATTTTAACCTTTGGTAGCAGTCTCATCAGAAAGGTCAAGTATCTGAATGGAGCTCGAATTAGCCTTTCACTCTTTGACATGGTTTCTCCAATCAATGTTGAAGCACATTGTAATGGCAGTGTGCGAGAAGCATGTATGGCTGTTGCCTTTATCAATGTAGGGCAGAGTGAGAAGCTGCTTATTTTCTTCAGTTTCTTTTGTGGATTCAGTCAGTTATCTTATGTCTTTGTTTTAGAAGTGATGATTTTTGCATTGCTTGTGTAGTACCTTTCGTAGTCTCATTCATCCGTTATTTACAATAGCTATATAAGGACTATATCGCAAGGATTTTCAAAAGACAATGTCAGTGCAAGATTTTTTTCTTTCAGATTCTCCTTCTGTACCTTTAACCAGGATTCAGTTCTGTGAAGCATTCCTTGATATTTTAGCATTTCTTTTACATATTTTTGAGTTTGTTTTCTGGGATCATGTGTATTTAAAGCCTGCTTTTTGTGTGCCATTTGTAGCATAAGTGTGTCTCTGCATCTCATTTTAGATAGTATTTTTTCCCCTCTCCAATGAGTTTAATTTTCACCGTAAACATTCAGGGAGAAGTTTCAGAGTAACAGCCGTGTTAGTCTGTATTCGCAAAAAGAAAAGGAATACTTGTGGCACCTTAGCGACTAACCAATTTATTTGAGCATAAGCTTTCGTGAGCTACAGCTCACTTCATCGGATGCATACTGTGGAAACTGCAGAAGACATTATATACACAGAGACCATGAAACAATACCTCCTCCCACCCCACTCTCCTGCTGGTAATAGCTTATCTAAAGTGATCACTCTCCTTACAATGTGTATGATAATCAAGTTGGGCCATTTCCAGCACAAATCCAGGTTTTCTCACCCTCCGCGCCCCCCCCCCCCCACACACACACACAAACTCACTCTCCTGCTGGTAACAGCCCATCCAAAGTGACCACTCTCCTTACAATGTGTATGAAAATCAAGGTGGGCCATTTCCAGCACAAATCCAGGTTTTCTCACCTCCCCCCCAAACACACACACACAAACTCTCTCTCCTGCTGGTAATAGCTTATCCAAAGTGACCACTCTCCCTACAGTGTGCATGATAATCAAGGTGGGCCACTTCCAGCACAAATCCAAGTTTAACCAGAACGTCTGGGGGGGGAGGGGGAGAGGAAAAAACAAGGGGAAATAGGCTACCTTGCATAATGACTTAGCCACTCCCAGTCTCTATTTAAGCCTAAATTAATAGTATCCAATTTGCAAATGAATTCCAATTCAGCAGTTTCTCGCTGGAGTTTGGATTTGAAGTTTTTTTGTTTTAAGATAGCGACCTTCATGTCTGTAATTGCGTGACCAGAGAGATTAAAGTGTTCTCTGACTGGTTTATGAATGTTATAATTCTTGACATCTGATTTGTGTCCATTTATTCTTTTACGTAGAGACTGTCCAGTTTGACCAATGTACATGGCAGAGGGGCATTGCTGGCACATGATGGCATATATCACATTGGTGGATGTGCAGGTGAATGAGCCTCTGATAGCGTGGCTGATGTTATTAGGCCCTTTGATGGTGTCCCCTGAATAGATATGTGGGCACAGTTGGCAACGGGCTTTGTTGCAAGGATAGGTTCCTGGGTTAGTGGTTCTGTTGTGTGGTATGTGGTTGTTGGTGAGTATTTGCTTCAGGTTGGGGGGCTGTCTGTAGGCAAGGACTGGCCTGTCTCCCAAGCTTTGTGAGAGTGTTGGGTCATCCTTCAGGATAGGTTGTAGATCCTTAATAATGCATTGGAGGGGTTTTATTTGGGGACTGAAGGTGACGGCTAGTGGCATTCTGTTATTTTCTTTGTTAGGCCTGTCCTGTAGTAGGTGACTTCTGGGAACTCTTCTGGCTCTATCAATCTGTTTCTTCACTTCCGCAGGTGGGTATTGTAGTTGTAAGAATGCTTGATAGAGATCTTGTAGGTGTTTGTCTCTGTCTGAGGGGTTGGAGCAAATGCGGTTGTATCGCAGAACTTGGCTGTAGACGATGAACTGTGTGGTGTGGTCAGGGTGAAAGCTGGAGGCATGTAGGTAGGAATAGCTGTCAGTAGGTTTCCAGTATAGGGTGGTGTTTATGTGACCATTGTTTATTAGCACTTCAATCTCTCTGGTCACGCAATTACAGACATGAAGGTCGCTATCTTAAAACAAAAAAACTTCAAATCCAGACTCCAGCGAGAAACTGCTGAATTGGAATTCATTTGCAAATTGGATACTATTAATTTAGGCTTAAATAGAGACTGGGAGTGGCTAAGTCATTATGCAAGGTAGCCTATTTCCCCTTGTTTTTTCCTCTCCCCCTCCTCCCCAGATGTTCTGGTTAAACTTGGATTTATGCTGGAAATGGCCCACCTTGATTATCATACACATTGTAAGGAGAGTGGTCAGTTTGGATGAGCTATTACCAGCAGGAGAGTGAGTTTGTGTGTGTGTGTGTTTGGGGGGGGGGGGGTGAGAAAACCTGGTTTTGTGCTGGAAATGGCCCACCTTGATTTTCATACACATTGTAAGGAGAGTGGTCACTTTGGATGGGCTATTACCAGCAGGAGAGTGAGTTTGTGAGTGAGGGGGGCGGAGGATGAGAAAACCTGGATTTATGCTGGAAATGGCCCAACTTGATTATCATACACATTGTAAGGAGAGTGGTCAGTTTGGATGGGCTATTACCAGCAGAAGAGTGAGTTTGGGGGGGGGGGGGAAGGCGGAGGGTGAGAAAACCTGGATTTGTGCTGGAAATGGCCCAACTTGATTATCATACACATTGTAAGGAGAGTGATCACTTTAGATAAGCTATTACCAGCAGGAGAGTGGGGTGGGAGGAGGTATTGTTTCATGGTCTCTGTGTATATAATGTCTTCTGCAGTTTCCACAGTATGCATCCAATGAAGTGAGCTGTAGCTCACAAAAGCTTATGCTCAAATAAATCATTCATGGAGAAGTCCTGGCTCCACTGAGATCAATGGCAACCCCCCCAGTAGTTGCTGGGAAGATTCTTGTTTCACTTATCCTCTGTTTCTGCTCACTTACAAATTTTACTGTCCTTTTTTTCAGTTTTCTCCAAGGAAATCGCTCCACAACTGATGATGTAGTCATAAAAGTCTGTTTTGGTATCTAAATCCTAGAAGACTGAAAGACCCTTGATAATAATGCTTCTGATTGTGCACACACCGTTTCTAAAATTACTTTATGATATAATTTAATGAATGCAAGCAAACTTTGACATTGTATAATGTATTGTACAAAAATAATAATAATGCTTTGCCGTTCTGTAGCACCTTCTGAGACACTCCTAATCACTTTATAAACTTTAATAAATTAAGCCCCACAAAAGCTGTTTGTGGGAGATAAACATTATCCCCAAATTACTGCTAGGCAAATAGCAGCATAGAGAAGTGACAACTAGGTAAACTGAGGCCTAAAGAGGTTAACTGAATTTCCCCAATGTCACATAGACAGACAGGAGTAGAACCTAAGGACCCTATTCTCCTCTGCCACAGGATACAAGTAGCTCCCATTGACTTCAGTAAGTCAGTATGACTTTAGTAAGATTGGAGTGGATGCTGTAATGGAAGAATAGGGTTTTGGGTGTCCCCCCTTCCACTCCAGTCTTCTTTTAACCACCAGACAAAGCTCACACCTATGTCTCCTTTTATTCTTTCTCCTTACTGTGCATTAATACATAGTAAAATGCCATCTGTTCCTTTTCAGCTTTTTAAAAAGAGAGAACACTATTTTTCTTCAGTGCATCCACTAGATCTTGCTTTGTCTCTCCAGAATTTTTTTGTTTATGCATTCTTACTAGTAGTGTCCTTTATAGCAGCAGTTTTCAAAATGTGGGTCAGGCCCCCAAAGTGGGTCACGATCCCATTTTAATGGGGTCGCCAAGGCTGGCTTAGACTTGCTGCGGCCCGGTGCTGAAGCCCGAGTTCCACCGCCTGGGGCCAAAGCCCAAGGGCTTCAGCCCTGTGTAGTGGGGCTCAGGTTACAGGCCCCTTGCCTTGGGCTGAAGTCCTTGGGCTGAAGTCCTTGGGCTTCAGCTTTGGACCCTCCACCTGGCCTGGTGGGGCTTTGGCTTTGCCCCACTCCCCACAGGACGGAGGGAATGAGGGTGGGCTCAGGCTTCAGTCCCCCCCACCCCTTTGGGGTTGTGTAGTAATTTTTATTGACAGAAGGGGGTTGCGGTGCAATGAAGTTTGAGAACCCCTGCTTCATAGTATGAGAAGTGTAATTTAGTTCTTAAATCCCGTAATCATTACCAGATATACTGTACATATTTCAGGTCTTCTAGCTGCCCTGTAAATTGTGCTAGTGGACAGTGCGTCAGTGGAGAGTCATCCCTAGCTGAACTGTAATGTTTCATGTTATCACCCCAATGCCATCTGTTCATCAAAGAATATCAAACTTGTCTGTGATCTGTTTCTCCTGTGGTAAAGTAGAGACAGGATAAATATACAAAATGTCTCTCTCAATCAAAACTATTCTTTCGGGGGGCCACCTAACAGAATTTGTCACCAGGGTGAAACCTTACATGGAAGAGCTAATTCAGCAAGGAAGAGAAGGATGGGAGAGAAATTCATGGAATAGTGGGTCTAATGGCCCTATATCCTATAGTACCTCAGGTTCTGAGGTTTTCACATTTAACAACATAGCTTAGATGCACCTGGATTTGACTTCACCTGCTCATCTGACACTTCTACTGATTTCTGTTGCCAGGAGAGAGAGAGAGAGAAAGAGACTTTGTCCAATCATGGTATCTCATGGTATCTCTTACCATGAAAAGGAAGCCTTATTTTTCCTTCTCCTGGTTTTTTCTTTTATGTGTTTGTCAGGGAAAATTGCATGATAAAACTAAGCTTGTGAGAAAACTGAGAATACATCAGCATAATTGAAGATGGAAAAGCTGTTGTTGTAACCTGCAATTTTATGTTAATATAGTGTAATAGAAGGGACCAGGTTAAACTATGCACATGGTTATTAAGGAATTAAAGCTGAAGGGGTGCATTTTCACTAGGAACAAAGATGTGATCTTACCTTGAATTAGCTAACAGGTTGGAAAATCTTACTGAAGATAAGGCAGTTTGTTTAGACAAGTTAGTAGTAGATCAAGTTATAAAGACTATGAGGGAGCCTATGGTTGACCTGCTAACTTGTGTGAAAACTACAAACTGTCTTGTCCTTGCTAATTTTACCAGATTAGCTAATTCAATTTAAAAACATTTTTTTTTCTTTAGTGAGGACAAGGCCTTAGACTATGAAAAAGAACCTCAAGTTTTAGCTCTAGCTAGGGGTGCATGATATATGTAATTAACTCAAATTGTAAATGGCTACACCTTTTCTAAAGGTGTAGCAAAAGGCACTGCTCAGTGTGTTCCCTCCAGTACCCACAAGCCAGTGCACCCCAGCATGGCTTTGTCTTATACAGGCTGTTAAAAGACCAACTATAATGTAACAAGAGTGAGACTGAAGAGCATCAAGGTTTGCCAGAGTTTGATGGATTTGCAAATCAATCACAAACAGATCCTAACTTTTGCAACTGTCATCAGAATTTGTTAGTATTTACTGAATAGTTTGGATGAATAATTTTCAAATTCTAGGTTATTTGTAACTGTTTGCTTAAATTATTTTACTATTATTTATTAACTGTATTGTGGTATCATCTAGGAGCGCTGATCATGGTGCGGGACTCAATTGTAGGCACCGTACAATCAGAGAACATGAATTACTTGCTATTAACTTTAGTTATCTGCTATTCACGGTATGTGTGCAGACAAGTAGTATATTTTCTGTTCCCTGAATGAATGAGTGAAACTTTTAAAACAGATGACTAATGCTCTGTACTCTGCAGTATAAATGTTAGTAAGTTGATTATTGTATGTACCCATTCTTTTCAGTTAAGTTTGCTGAAGGCACTTTCCAAGTTTGATTGTAGTTGATAAACTTTACCTTGCTAGATAGTTTAAATTTACTTGACAAATGTTTTAAAGATAGTAAACTGAAATAAAGTGTGTGATGAAAGACATGTATTGATAACACTATGCAGACTCAGCCTTATGTACATAAAAGTGTGTTGATTTCATGTAGTATCTCATATTACAAATAGAGATAAATGTTGCATAATAGTCCAAATGACCAATTAAAGCACTCTTAGGTACATACAGACAGAGGGAGTGATAAGAAGTTTGTGCCTTATGCCAAAGTCTGTAAAACCTACCCAGTTAATGTAGCAAAATAACTATGCAGTGATGAAACAGGTGGCAGTATTATAGGATACTTGAGAAGAGATGGCTAATACAATAGGACCTCACCACTTCTGTGGTTTGTGTGTTCTTTTGTTTAAATAATTATCTACATATTATTATTTTATTATTGCATACATGAAGAGACTCTTCAGACTGGGGAAAGAAGCCCTAGAGATACAGTTTCTCTAACTTTCATGAATTAACCCCAGGATGCATTTCATCTGAAGGCAGAGAACTATTGGAACATCCTTCACCTAAGGACCAAATTCATGCCTGCTGTATGTGGGGCAACTGCACTGAAGTCAATAGAATTGCACCCCTTTTGCCAGTTCTGTACTTGATTCAAGGACCACATTCTTTGCACCCTTAGAAGACAAGTTCATATCCCTGGAATCCATCCTAAATCTGGTACTTTTCCATTTAGAAGGAGGGGTGGGGACCCAGAGAGACAAGATTCCTGCCTTGTGCCAAAGCTATAAATGGGGGTGGAGCAGGACAAAAGGGACTGCCAGTCATGAGAACACCCCTGCTTCCCACCTGAGATGTCTGCTGGAACTTACAAGGACTGTACCAGGGGAAAGGATTGGGCCCAGACTAGGAAGGAGTCTAGTCTGTGAGAAAAGCTTATTGGAACATCTTTGACGGTGAGATATTACCTCTAATCAGTTTCTTAATGCATTAGGCTTAGACTGGCGTGTTTTGTTTTATTTTTCTTGGTGACTTACTTTTTGTCTGTTATTACTTGAAACCACGTAAATCCTACTTTTTATACTTAATAAAATCACTTTTGTTTATTAATAAACCCAGAGTAAGTGATTAATACCTGAGGGAGCAAACAGCTGTGCATATCTCTTTATCAGTGTTATAGAGAGTGGACAATTTATGAGTTTACCCTGTGTAAGCTTTATACACAATAAAACGAATTTATTTGGGATTTGGATTCCATTGGGAATTGGGTGCTGGAGACAGGTAAACTGCTGAGCTGTTTTCAGTTAAGTCTGCAGCTTTGGGGGTGTGGACCAGACCCTGGGTCTGTGTTGCAGCAGACTAGAGTGTCTGGCTCAACAAGACAAGGTTCTGGAAGTCCCAGGCTGGCAGGGAAAATGGGCTCAGAGGTCATTTCAGCACATCAGGTGTCAGTCCCAAGGGGGTCTCTGTGAGCAAACCCATCACAAGAAGGTCTCCTTAAACTTCCTGCAAAAATACAGAGAGTTAACCCCATTCCTTAGAGCCTGACATCCCTTTGGAAGCCCTTTGTGACAGTGTACTGTAAACCAAAGGATTCAGATGTTCTCTATCAAGTTTCCTTGGGTTTGCAGGGAATTCCCCTGGGGCCTAGCTTCCCTTGGAGTCCTTTTATCCTGGCTTCTATGCTAATATTTTACTTTATTGTGGAAATTGGAATGGGAGTGCATGAGGGCTCCAAAGAGTCTCTATCACTTGTCATGTACACAAGCCTTAAGTGCTGCCCAGTAGCAGATAGGAATATACCTGTCATGTAGAATAGGAAACTGATCTGTATATGTAATCCACTGGTCAGTATGTGTTACCCTTCCTCCTCTCTGAATAATCAACGGGATATGATACCTAAACCACACTGACTAGTGAGCTCCATACTTACTCATGTCTGAGGAAGCTTGTGCCAAGCACCTGAGGTCCAGAGCAGTTTAAATAGTGGACAAGCCCCCCACTTACATGCCTGTTACCATTCTGGCTGATACACCAGGGATTCAGCCAGTGACTTCTGTAGCTAACGAGCTACCACTAAGGGGAACCTGTCTATGGCAAAAAAGCCATCTGTGAGCTTTTGCTACCTCTTCTGGTGCACTGTATTTGAATGCCATAGGTAACCCACTGGTCAGTGTGTGTTACATGATACACCCTCTGTGGTGCAACGGGCACAGAGAGGGACGGGTAACACACACAGACCAGTGGATTATATACACACTTTTCAGCACAATGGAGAATGAGAATCCATGGCATTAGTTTTTTGCTAGGATTCTCAAACTTCCATTATAACTTTATGTTGATCCCACTGGAGTCAAAGGCAAGCACTCCCATTGACTTCAAGGGGAGCAGGATTAGATCCTTTCTCTCCTTAAATGCACAGACAATGGAACATCTCACATCTTATTTCCGTGTTTGGCTGCAAAGTCCTCAGTAGCCTCCCAGATCATTTATCAGTCATTTGGCTATGTACTAACGTTGCCCCTATACTGGGGAGAAATTGGAGCAGTAAATATCTCCTGTAGTTTCCTTCTTCTGATGATAATGCTTACTCTAGCTGCTAATTGTCCTAAGCTTTTAAAAACATGAATCAGGCATATTAAGCCAGGTAAGAAGTGAGCAAATGAGGACATCACTATTTTAACTATAATAATCCTCTCAGCCCAAGTAATCACAAGATTAAAAGACACTGGGTCCAGTCTGTCCCTGGTGTAATTCCAGTTACTTCCTTGTAGTTGCACTGGGGATGGAATTGTCCCTTTAAATCTAGTCTGATCTTCTGCATAGGCAGACAGCTTGAAATACGTGTCTTGTTTGAGGATTTCTGTCTAACACAAGCCATCTCAATGCTAGCTACACTGCTGTCACTGAAATCAATAGCAAATTCCCATCCATTTCAGTGGTACAGGATCTCATGTATTTAGGATAGCTTTAAAACATTCTTTAGTTTTAAGCATGTGAGTATAGTCCCTCTACAGTCAATAAGACAATTTATACTAAGTTAAGCATATGCATAAGTATCTGCTGGACTGGGACCTCAGTCCTACCTTAAATGGCCATCATTGGCTGCTGTACCTATTGACCCAAAGACTATAGTTATAGCCTAGAATATCTTTGTAACCTAAAAGGAAATCATGAAGTTCCCGTAATTAAGGTTTCAAACTTGCACTGCAAAAGCAGTACATGATCTGTATGAGAACAAATTGGTAAAAATAAAAAATCTGCTCTTCAAAAAGGGCTAGGATTTGCTGGATATATTTCAGCAAATAACTATATATATATATCATTATTGCACCAAATAACCAACTTGGCTACAAATATATACATTTTTCATAATGGACTTTCCAATTTGTGACAATTTGTTCCATTATTAATCCTGGAGACATTGTTTTATTTTAAGGGGCAAGCCCCTAATTAGGCATAGTCATAATGTCTCAGGTTGCTGTCTTGTTAGATCTTACAGACTAAGAAGGATCAGGCTATTTAGTAGATAAATGGGAACCCACCAAGGTTCTTCAGAAAGTGAAGTTGTTGATTCAATGGGTTGCATTCTTCTTGCTGAGCCCAAATTGGACCAGTATCCAAAAGCACATAATTATAGTGGTGATGGGGCTACAGAAAACCCTAAGAAAAATCCCTCCAAGGTGGCCTTTTGCTGCTAATGGCTGCCATCTTTTGAGTTGTACATCTAAGCAAAATCTTGGCCATTTAGGATCCTATTGCACTTTTTGTAACATGAGTATGTAAGACCTAGTATCCTGAACAAATTTCAGTCTGGATTGTTACATTCTGCCTGTGTTCTGGCACAAATTCCTTTGCTTTAACTAGATGCAGTGGTCTTCTTCACTTTCTGTATCTAAGGCTGCTGTGTGAGTGTTGCTGATAGTATAAAAGCTGCTATGTTACACCTTAGAGATGGATGCATTTCTTCAGTAGATAAAGTGATCCATGTATGTACCAATACTTAATCTGTCATTCCACACGGCACTATGATAATTACAAAATGTGCTATTTAAGAATCAAGAAATAATAATTAAACCTCTGTAGATAGCAGAGGAGACAAGGCAGCTTTGGCCAGTTCCTTTTCTCAGCTAAAAAGTCCTTGATCACAGAATCAGATATATAGGACTGGAAGGGATCTCAAGAAGACATCAAGTTCAGCCCCCTGATGTGACAGTACCAAGTAAACCTAGAGCAACCCTGACAAGTGTTTGTCCAACCTGTTTTTAAAAACTTCTGAAGGTGGAGATTCCACAGCCTCTCTTGGAAGCCAGAGTTTAACTACCCATCTAGTTTAAAAGTTTTTTCCTGTTATCTAACCTAAATCTCCCTTGCTGCAGATTAAGCCCATTACTTCTTGTCCTACTTTCAGTGGACCTGGAGAACAATTGATCTTTGTCCTCTTTATAACAGCCCTTAACATATTTGAAGACTGTTATCAAGTTCCCCCTCAGTCATCTTTTCTCAAAACTAAACATACTGTTTTTTTAACCTTTCCTCATTGGTCATGTTTTTAGACCTTTAATCATTTTTGTTGCTCTTCCCTGGATTTTCTCAATTTGTCCACACCTTTCCTGAAATGTGGTGCCCAGAACCGGACACAATATTCCAGCTGAGAAAAGTGGAAGACTTACTTCTTATGTCCTGCTTACAACACTCCTGCTAATACATTCCAGAATTATGTTCACTTTTTTTGCAACAGTGTTACACTGTTGACTCTCATTTAGCTTGTGATCCACTGTAACTCTCAGATCCCTTTTTGCAATACTCCTTCCTAGACAGTCATTTCCCATTTTGTATGTGTGCAACTGATTGTTCCTTCCTAAGTGGAGTACTTTGCAATTGTCCTTATTGAATTTCTTCCTGTTTACTTCAGACAATTTCTTCAGTTTTTCCATATCATGGTGAATTTTAATTCTATCCTCCAAAGCACTTGCAACCCCTCCCAGTTTGGTATCATCTGCAAACTTTATACGTTTACTCTGTCATTATCTAAATCATTGATGAAGATATTGCACAGAACTAGACCAGAACCGATTCCTGCGGGGCTCCACTCAATATGCCATTCCAGCTTGACTATTAACCACTGATAACTACTCTCTAGAAATAGTTTTCCAATCGGTTGTGCATCCACTTTATAGTCGCTCCATCGAAGCTGTATTTCCCTAATTTTTTTATGAGAAGATCATGGGAGACAGTATCAAAAGCCTTACTAAAGTCAAGATATACCATTCCCAACCACAAGGCTTGTTACCCTGTCAGAGAAAGCCATTAAGTTGGTTTGACATGGTTGATTCTTGACAAATCCATGCTGACTGTTACTTCTCACCTTATTATCTTCTAAAAGTGTTTGCAAAATGATTGCTTGATTATTTGCTCCATTATCTTTCCGGGTACTGAAGTTAAGCTGACTGATCTGCAATTCCCCAGGTTGTCCTTATTCCCCTTTTTTATAGATTGACACTATATTTACCCTCTTCCATTACTCTGGAATCTCTCCCATCTTCCATGAGTTTTCAAAGATAATATCTCCTCAGTCAGCTCCTTGAGTATTCTAGGATGTATTTCATCAGGCACTGCTGACTTAAAGACATCTAACTTGTCCATAGGTGCTGACATCTGCTGGCGCTGGTGGGTGCTCGACCTCCCCCCTGCTGCTCCCGCCCTGAATCCACCCCTGCCCTGCCCCCTCCCACCTCCATTCCAGCCCCTTCCCCAAAGTCCCCGCCCCCTCCCTGACCCTATTGGACTCCTTCCCCAAATCCCCGCCCCAGCCCTGCCTCTTCCCTGCCTCCTCCCCTGAGCATGCTGTGTTCCCACTCCTCCCCCCTCCCTCTCACAGCTTGTTACACCGTGAAACAAGCTGTTTTGTGGTGGCAAGCGCTGGGAGGAGAAGCGGGGATGTGGTGCACTCAGGGGAGGAGGCAGAGGTGAGATGAGCTGAGGCGGGGTGGGGAGCTTGGCAGAGCACCCACCAATTTTTCCCCCATGGGTGCTCCAGCCGCAGAGCACCCACGGAGTTGGCGCCTATGAACTTGTCTAAATGTTAACTTGTTCTTTCCCTATTTTAGCGTCAGATCCTATTTTAGCCTCATTTTCACTGGCATTCACTGTGTTAGATATATAATCATTACTAACCTTTTTGGGGAAAAATGAAACAAAAGTCAATTACCTGCTGTGATTTACAATCAACACTCCTATTAATACACCCAGAATGATATCAGCCTTTTTTGCAGCTGCATCACATGGTTGACTTGTATTGCATTTGTGATCCACTATAATCCCCAGATCATTTTCAGCAGTACTACTACCTAGCCATTAATTCCCCATTTTCTAGTTGTACATTTGATTTTTCCTTCCTAAGTGAAGTACTTTGCACTTGTCTTTATTGAATTTCATCTTGTTGAGTTCAGACCAATTCTCCAATTTCTCAATGTTGTTTTGAATTCTAATCCTGTCCTCCAAAGCCCTCCCATCTTGGTGTCATCTGCAGATTTTATAAGCCTACTCCATTATCCAAGTCATTAATGAAAATATTGAATAGTACTAGAGCCAGGATGGGCCCACACAGGATCTACCCTCCCTGTTTGACAGTGAATTATTGATAACTACTCTTTAAGTACTGTCTTTCAATCAGTTGTGTACCCACCTTATAGTAATTTCATCTAGACCACATTTCCATGATTTGTGTATAAGAATGCCATGTGGGACTGTCAAAAACAAGATATATAACATTTACCGCTTCCTCCCTATTCATTAGGCCAGTAACCCTGTAAAGGAAGGAAATTAGGTTGGTTTGGTATGATTTGTTCTTGACAAATCTATACTGGCTATTCTTCATAGCTCTATTCTATTTATTCATTTATTCATTTGTTCCAGTATCTTTCCAGGTATTGAAGTTAAGATGACTGGTTGATAATTGAAAGGGTCCTCTTTCCTACCCTTTTGAAAGATAGGTATTATGTTTGCTCTTCGCCAGTCTATTCATTAGGCCAGTAACCCTGTAAAGGAAGGAAATTAGGTTGGTTTGGTATGATTTGTTCTTGACAAATCCATACTGGCTATTCTTCATAGCTCTATTCTATTTATTCATTTATTCATTTGTTCCAGTATCTTTCCAGGTATTGAAGTTAAGATGACTGGTTGATAATTGAAAGGGTCCTCTTTCCTACCCTTTTGAAAGATAGGTATTATGTTTGCTCTTCGCCAGTCTTCTGAGACCTCATCCACCTTCCAAAGTTCTCAAAGATAACTGCTGGTGGTTCTGAGATTGTTTTTAGCTAATTAAGGAAGTACTCTAGGATGAATTCCATCAGGCCCTGCCAACTTGAATACATCTAAGTTATCTAAATAGTCTTTAACCTGTTCTTTCCCTATTTTGGCTTGAATTCCTTCTCCCTGTTGTTGATATTCATTGTCTTGAGTATCTAGTCACTGTTAATGTTATTAGTGAAAGCTGAAACAAAATAGGCATTAAACACCTTAGCTTTCTTGATGTCATCAGTTATTAGCTCTCCTTCCCTGCTAAGTAGAGGACCTATATTTTCCTTTTTTTTCCTCTTCTCCTAACGTATTTATTCCTCTTAACTACCTTTTATGTCCCTTGCGAGGTAGCCATTCAGATTTTGTTCCTACACACTTGTGCTATTCTTTTGTAGTCTTCCTTGGCAATTTGTCCTTGTTTCCATTTTTTGTTGGATTCCCTTTCGACTTTCAGGTTATAAAAGAGCTTCTGATGGAGCCATATTGGTCACTTACTATTTGTCCTATCTTTCCTTCACATCAAGATAGTTTGCAGTTATGCCTTTAATATTATCTCCTTGAGAAACTGCCAGCTCTCTGAGTTTGTTAAAGTCTGACTTTTTGAAATCCATTTTCCTTATTCTGCTGCTCTCACTCCTTCCCTTCCTTACAATCATGAAATCTAACATTTTATGATCAGTTCACCCAAATTGTCTTCCACCTTCAGATTTGCTACCAGTTCCTCCCTGTTGATCAGAATCAAATCTAAAATGGCTGTCCTCCTAGTTACTTCCTCTCCTGGATCTCCTTTCACAAACTGTTATAGAAGGTCAGAGTTGGCTATATTGGTTGCTATTTATCCTCAAAATATAATTCTCAACCAGAGCCAGTTTTACAACTTTTCCAAACATATGTGAGAAATGCCCACTAGTTTACAAGCATAATACAGACCTCTGAATACAGACATCCAATGAAGTGAGCTGTAGCTCACGAAAGCTTATGCTCAAATAAATTGGTTAGTCTCTAAGGTGCCACAAGTACTCCTTTTCTTTTTGCGAATACAGACTAACACAGCTGTTATTCTGAGACCTCTGAATGAGACCAGGTAGAGAACAGACATTATCATTTGGCAAGCGGCACCTACTAACAAATTCTTCCCGGCCTCCATAAAACACTATCTGATTAACAGACACTTTTCTTGCTAATACTTCAACCAGGATGTTTAGATATGAGGTTAACAGGTATACTTGGAGATACTTAGTGCTTTCATCCATAGTTCTCAAAGATATTTATAAGGTAAGTATAATTTTCCCCATTTTATAGAAGGGGAAACCTGAGGTACAGAGATTCAGATTAAACTGACCCAGATTTTCAGAAGTATTCACCAAATTTAGGTGCCTTAATTTTTGGTTGCCCAACTTGAGGCAGCTAGAGTCTCTTAGGGCCTGCTTTTAAAAAATGCTGAGCACCCACAACTTCAATTTACTGATGTGGCTTAAAGCTAGGCCACCCCGACAATGTATTTTACAATCTTTGTTCTTGCCATTTATTGTTGATACTGGTGATTTTTTTGGGACAGAAGGAGGACTTGATCTCATTGCACCTTGAAGAAATAAAAATAATTTTCAGTCAGAAAAATAAAGGTCAGTTTGGCTATATACCAGGTGCAGCAGGTTCAACCCTCTGATCTTCTAGTGGGTCTTTATCACATGCCAGATAGCAGCAGCACTTAACTCAGCACTTACATTAGGTCAGAGAATAGGTCATGTTATTCTAGCTTCTTCCTTTAATATTTTCAAACAACCCAACTATATATTGTTGATCATAAGACTGCTATGTTTTCAGTATTAAAATTCAGATGTCTGCCACTGTTGTTTCGTTCTCTCATTAATAAGTTTTGGCAAATGCATTGCCATCTGCTAAACTCAAACCATTAACTTGTAAAAATGCTGTAATGTCTTATACCTTTAGAGCACCGTAATAGACTGATACTGTATTCCAGTGAATCTAATCTTGTATTCCTACTCATTATGATCTGAATTAATTGTCTGCCTTGGAACATCATATGGTTCAGTAGCTCCCAGAGCTTGTTTACTACAGATTTGATACATTTACTTTCAATACTACTATTATAGATAGTTTCCCATTTCCAGTTGCTATATACCAAGGCAAATCTTATTTCCAGCACCCAGCCCAGCTGTCAGGCCTGGGTAAATGGGTCTCCACAGGGAGGGGAAGAGCTCTAGGAGGGGTCTGGGTCAGGAACATTGTTAATATTGGGCCCATGAAGTCAGACGTCATGATATGCAATGTGCTCTCACTGCTATCTGTTAAATATAGTTTAGTGAATTGCAGTGCTGGGTAAAGGTGCTGGATTAATAGCCTTGGAGACTGAGGTTTTATATTGACCAATAAAATAAATGTAGTAAAGGAAGTATGTGTGCAACCTGCTCCCCACTGCCTAACCAGTGTATTTCAACCACGACCTGGAGGGAATTCTGCAAGGGTGAGAGAAGGGTTCAGCCTCCATAATGAATTCAGTCCTTGGCTTCTGCTGTCACTGCCAAGATGCCTTTTTTCTATGAACTGGTGTCCATTAAGGAGTGACCAGGATTTCACATAAGGCCACCAGACAGAGAAATTCTGTTCGCTATCCACCAAGGCCCTGATTTTCTCTGTGCTGTATTGGTACTGTGCTCAGAGGCAGTAGGGGATGCAACATGCTTTCCCCAACATTGGGGGGTGAGCACACGGGGCAATGCCTTCCCCTTCCAGAGCAGATTAGAGCAGCCCTGATAGCTTTCCTGGCTGCCAAATGTTGTATGAGCATAGGTGATGTGCCACAGGTCACACCCTGAACCAGGGATAAACTGGGATTTGTACCTGAGTGGGGGGAGACTCTGACTTCAGATACCTTGGTTCCCTTAGTGCCTTGCAGGGCCAGATTTAGGGGCAGCCAACCCAGGCAACTGCCTTTGGTGCCAGGCTTCAGGGGCATTGGGCTCGGGGTTTTTGTTTAATGACTTTGATGCATGATTTGCATGCAAATTTATTGTCTTATGTGAAAGGGATAAATCATGCATGCAAATCATGCATCAAAGTCATGAAATGGGCTATAAATGCAACAAAAGTAAGGTATCCAAAAGTTTAACAAATGGAGGGGGCGCCATGTGGTCTAGGGTCAGCCCTGGTGCCTTGTTCAAACCACTAGGCATTGCTGCCTGTCTATGCAAATTATTGTATGCAGTGGTGGTGTAGCTGTGTAGGTTCCAGGATATTAGATTAATATTTTTTATTGGATCAACTTCTGTTGGTTAGAGAGACAGGCTTTTCAGCTTACACAGAGCGCTTCTTCAGGGAGAAACTGGAAAGCCTGTCACCCTCTCCATCAGAAGTTGGTCCAATACAAAATAATGCCTCATCCACATTGTCTCTATACAGTCTTCATTCAGTTATTAAGATTGATTTGAAGCAGGCTGGATTATGGTCTCTGATAGAGTGTGGGTGTATATATGTGTGTGTGTGTGGTGGGAGGGGGGTGGGGGAAAGGAAAATGCCATGCTGCTGGAGCGTCCAGGGGCGTCATTGTTCAACGGCAGTCTCAGAAAAGCCAGTTGTAGTTTGTCCGGAAGCCCATTCCACTTACAATAACATGGCCATGGGGTTTTTTTTACCTCGGGTTATTGTTCTTACTGGCACGCTCAGCATGTTGCCTGCAGCCCCTCATGTTCCTCATTACACCTTGTTCCTGTATTTCCCTTGGCTTTTAGCTGAACCCAGCGCATGGCAGCAATACATTTCCCCGCAATAAAAATCCACATTGGGGTCCTGTCCCTGATGGACTGGAGCAACCCAGCCAGCCTCTCTTGCTAGCCTCCTGCGGAAGATAAATGGATTGTCGGGCGACACCTAGTGGTGCAGAGCTACTCTCACACCGGGAAGTTACAGAGAGGGAGTGCCGCGGAGACAGAGACTGGGGCAGCAGAGAGCTCGTTTCCTTCTGACACTGGATGTTCCTCATCAGTTTTCACGCCACACAAGCCCTGTACTGTACTCGAGGAAAACAGGGGAAAGGACGATGGCACCACCATTTCTGGGTGATACCTGCCTGGGATTTTAACCTTATCCCTCCTGGCACATCAAAAAGCAGCCTTTGCCAAGGTTCCCAGAAACGACTTCATTGCTCCTTGCTAGCCGGACAGGTGCAGGCAAGTGCAGTTCAATGCGGGCTTGGGGATTTCTTCAGCACGATCACGAAGTGTATATGCTCTAAATGCCTACAGTACAGAGAACTCTTGCAACTTCTTATGTGATGCATTTGCACAAAGGGAGAATTCCTCATTTAAGATGGGTAATAAGCAAACGATATTTACTGATGAACAGCTAGATGCCTATCAGGTAAGATTCCTAAGTTTGCATTAAGGGGGTGATCTGAATATGCTGCTCTGGTTTTTGATGTATGATCCAACTTAGCTTGTAGGGACATGTTTATACTTTACTGTCTCTCTCCCTCACCTCTTATACCTGTTAATTAGATAATTAGTGTGTGTTTGCGCATGCAAATAAGTCCAGTCCCCTATCCTGGTGCAAAAAGAACTCTTCCCCTCCACCAGGAAGGGGAATCAAATCCCAGACACGGAAGACGAGGAAACAGAGATTAAAGTTTGTGACCACTGTGATAAATGGGAGGTTTTAGAGTGATCCTTGCATTTAGCATGTTTTATAGAAGAGATTGTATCAATCAGACACACTTGCACTTCATGTCCCTGATCCCTTCAGTGGCAAGGAAATTTATAGACAGGTCAGTTTCATGTCTCCTAACAACTATGTACTGCACTCACTGCTCTTCAAAGACGTAGAGAGGTGTTTCAGTTTCAATCCATTAGATATGGTTGCCCTAGGTTTGCTCACACTTCTGGGTGGAGATTGTCCTTCTCCCCCTGACAAAGAGAGATCTGCATTTTGGGAACAGCACTCTCCAGAAGTGACAGGTTTTTTATATCTCTTTGAATACAACATGTCACCTCTGTTGCATTTTTTCTCTGCCCACCAAAGTCTTTCCCCATCTCCATTCTCAACATCTCAGCACACTGCAGAGGTGCCTGAAGCAGGGTGGGGAGCTGCCTGCAGTAGCTGGCATCTTGCACAAATCCAAGAGAATAAAAGATGACAAAATGTAAAATAGGAGAAAGCAGAGAAAAGAGGGAGCTATATAACTATCCCGAGAGGTATAGGGGGCTGGCTGCTCTGTTCTCTTCCACAAAGCATTAAATGACAGTAGAGTGAATAGTGCAGTAAATAACATTGCAACATTCAGCTTCTCTCCTGACCCAGGACCTGATCTAAAGTCAATAGTCTTTTCACTAGCCTCAGTGGGCTTTGAATCAGGCTTTAAAATGGAATGCCTAATTTCAGAAACTAGATTTATTTAGGTTTCAGAGTAACAGCCGTGTTAGTCTGTATTCGCAAAAAGAAAAGGAGTACTTGTGGCACCTGTGGCACAAGTTTATTTATTTAACTTATTTATTTAAGATTTATTTAGAACAACCCCAGATGGGGACATTCTCAGATTTCTTAATATTTAACAAATACTGAAGTAGGCAAAAGGCAATGCTCTTCTATACTTTGCCTGTTACTTCTCACCTTAAAACAGCTCTCCTATGATGAAAACAGGATAGTTTCATAATACAATATAAGAATAAATACATTCACACACGATCCAATATGCTGACTGGATTCCTCCCTTTCATAATGTCACAGACATGTGCTTTGTCATGTTCATATAGTGATCACAAGCAGCATGCGGGAAAGGCTCATTTAACCTTACTTAGTTGCTGATCTCACCCCAACCTGCCATCGGTTATTGTAGTACATTCTGTAACCTCCGCAAGCTTAACCAAGGTTATGTTTATAGCAATGCTCAACATGTTGTGGAGAGGGAAATCAGAGATCTGTAAAACACCCAAATGTCTATATTCCTACTACCAATAAAAGTGAACACAGAGCGGAGACCCAGCTGCAGTAAAACAAAACAAGATCTGAATGTAATTAACATTAACATCTTGGCACAAGCTGGCAAATGTTAGAGCTGAAATGCCATCCTTAATTCATTACACTTCATCTTGAATTTGCAGCCCATACCTTTCATAACATCGGGAAATTTATCTCAGACCCTTGCAGTAGCTAGGCACAATGGGTTGAGTTAGCCTATGGAATTTCTCTTCTGCAGGAGGTCATAAAATTAATTAGAGTCACTGGATTTTTAAAAGGGCTGGATAATTTTATGACCAGTAATAACATTTGTTTTTATGCATGTTAAGATAAGGGCAATTGAATTTCATGCTTCAGGACATCAGCTAATCACCCCATGGGTCAGGAAGGAATATTACCCACATACACTGTGCAGGCAAAGTGGCAAAGTAGGCAAAGTGTTTTACTGCTTATTTGCCTTCTCTGGAGCATCAATTATTGTACATTGATGGCAGCATAAGTGAAGGAGCAGGAGACCCTATCCTGCTTATCTCACACAAGCAGCCCCATTGAGGGTAGCAGGGCTACCTGCATGAGTAAGGCAAACAAGATTTAGCCTAAGGATGGAGTTTCAGCCTTTTTCTTTGAATATCCCAACTTGGGTAAGTTAATTGCAGTTTCCAGTTTACTCAAGCAAAAAAGCTAAAATCCCCCTGTGCTGGTTATTCCCATCTGTGGGTGAAGGACTTCTGTGATACCCACCTCAGAGCTTCCTTTCCATTCTTCTTTGAGGGCAGATTCAGGGATCAATGTTTGGATCCTCTAGATATGTAAGGATTTTGGAAGCACCATTATAGCCCTGGGGCATCTGCACCAAGTCTCTTTCTTCCACACTGCATGTGTTCTCCCACTCTTCACCCTGGCTTCCTGCTGACCCTAGACCCCTGAACCACAGGAGCCATGTGGAGTGTTCCACAGAGATGAGGAAGAGGTGACATAACTCCCTGCATACTCCAGAGTAATACCATTGAAGCTGAAGATTTACACCAGCATAAGTAGGACAAGATGTGACCAAGAGTATGTAGTAAGTTATGGTGTTTTTCTGTCATGTACTTAGCAGTGGCCCCCTGGCTGCAGTAACTTACATGTGATGTTGTGTAGGTTTGGGGAGGTGGAGAATAGGCTGGAGACCTGCTAACCCACCTGCCCCCTTTCCACCATTGAAATTCTTCAAGGGTGTCTCTGTTGTGCTGGAGGAAGGGGAGCATAGAGCACTGGGCCCACAGCTGTTTAAAATATGGACTTTCCATTGTTTGGAAACAATGGGTGGGAAATTCAAAGGGGCCTAAGAGAGCTAGGATGCCAAATCCATTGAGTCTAGGACTTCCAGATCTAAATTAAAAGAGCCTCGATCATTTTTGCTAAAGGACCAATTCCTTATAGTATATGGTGTATATAGATTAGAGTACACTTGATATGCACCTGTGTGCATGTAACTCACAGATGGTCTTTATGAAAGAGAACTCACCTCAGCAACATCAGGATTGTGAATTAAAAACATTACTCATGAAATGTAAAAACGTTTAAAATGGACCTTGCAGTTTGATCAATCCTTATTTTGCACTTTTGGTAATTGGAATTAGGTAGCTTCCCCCTGCCCGCTTATATCTGTCTAGGCATTTGTACCATACTCATCACAGTGGCATCTGAATGACTCCTTGGCAACCGAGACATGGCCTTTTTATACATGGTACTTCAATAGATCTATACCATATAGGCTTGAGGAGTTGGTCTTTTAGCTCTTGCATTTAGACCCAGAAATTTTGGGTTCAATCATCCACAAGATGATCCTTGTGTCATTACACTATATAATGTATTTTAAGGAGAGGTTTTTGTAAGTCTGGAGATGAATATTTGACTGAAACTGTTTGTAAGAGAGCTATGTAGTGAGACTTGATCATATTTAAACCCTCTCCATCTCTTATTTTAGTGAAAGATGGAGGCAAATTAACCATCAAAATTCTACAAAGCTACAAATCTAATACCTTCTCCTATCATTTGGCAGCCTTTATTCCCTTAGTGTAGCGCACCAGTTGACAGCTCTTTAAATAAGCACATTGAAAAGCTTTGGAAATTCAAAGGAAATGGGCTTTTGCACAGATTGGTTTCCCAGCAGAACTTTATGTCAGTTAAAAACTATATACTAGTAGGAAAACAAATCCTACCAGGGCTCTCTGCTTTCTACTGCCATTTCCCTATGCTCAGGTTAGTGAAATCATTTTAACATACAAATGCAAAATAGAAGTAATGTCTGGAGGAGAAAAGAGTAAACATTAATCAATAGAAAAGAAACATTTCTCTAACAGTGTATTTTAAGATTGAGCTTTTAAAAGCTTCTTAAGGAGCAGTGAACACGCAATTTCCATTCAAATTAAACTCCTGGTGGCTTTGAAAATCCCATTCTCTGTGTCTAACAGCCAGATTTGGTCACCCTTACTCACACTGAGTATTACGTACCTGACATGACTTTGTGGGTGCCCCCATGATTTCATTCAGACCATTTGTGGGCAGTTGTCTACACATGCAAGCTCTTCCAGAATAAGGTAGGGTTTGAATTTAAAGCAGAGTAGCTATTCCAGAACACTTCCACTTTTTACAGCTAATTTGGAAAAGGGCACTCTTATTCTGGAATAAGAGTATCCACACATGGAGTTATTTTAGAATAGCCCTATTTTAGATAAGCCCTAAAATAAGCATGTGAGGAGTTCCAGTGTCTTCACTGGAGTCAGACTATATATATATATATATATATATATATATATATATATGCTTATAGGGTTATGCTTATTCCTGGGTACTCTGTCTTGTTCTAGGAGGAGAGCATGTTCTAATGATGAGACTAGGGGATTGAAATTTAGAACTCCTGAGTTCTATTTATAGTTCCACAAGAAAAATATGTTCCAGCATTTAGAGCAAGGGACTAAAGTTAGGACTCTGGGGTATTTTTTTTTTTTTTTAATCTGTAGGTATCATAAAAGTAAGTATGCAGAAGTAGCCCAATTTTACTGAAATCATATCCAAGCCTATAGATTTGGCATATTCTTTTTGAGAAGCAGTATGGCTCAATGCAGTGGCTCTCAACCTTTCCAGACCAATGTACCCCAGTTAGGAGTATGGTTTGTCTTGCATATCCCTAAGTTTCATCTCACTTAAAAACTACTTGCTTACAAAATCAGACATAAAAATACAAAAGTGTCACAAAACACTATTACTGAAAAATGGCTTACTTTCTCATTTTTACTATATAATTATAAAATAAATCAATTGGAATATAAATATTGTACTTACATTTCAGTGTATAGTCCATAGAGCAATATAAACAAGTCATCGGCTGTATGAAATTTTAGTTTGTACTGACTTCACTAGTGCTTTTTATTTAGCCTGTTGTAAAACTAGGCAAATATCTAGATGAGGTGATGTATCCCCTGGAAGACCTCTGCATATCCCTGGGGGTACACGTACCCCTGGTTGAGAACCTCTGGCTTAATGAATGAGAGTTTGGTGTGCTATATTAGAGATCTTGTTTCTAATCCTAGCTCTGCCAGAGCTAATCTATAAAATTGTGGAAATGATACTTGGTTCCCTCATTGCATAGGGGAATGAGGCCTTGCCCAGTAGTAAGGGTTGTATAGTGCAGAGGGTGGGATTGGAGCTCTTGGCTGCCTGGCTCTCAGTCTATGCACTTTTTCCTAGGCCAAAGGGCATTTTGGTGAGAACAGTAGGAGCAGGCACCCTTTTGCCAGTGTTCTGAGCATTTAGAATTCTGTGTTCACTTTGAAGAGCTGTGGGATGCTCATTATGGCCTGAGAACATGTACAGTACAGCCAGGTAGGAGATCAAATTGTACCAGAAACTTGTGCATATGCATATGCACAAATGATGATTTTCTGTGGCTTAGATTTTGGCTAAATCTAGATAGATTTTCATAGGGGCAGCAAAAGGCACCTCTCTGACCTCAGGACTATTGCTCTACTGCAATTCAACTTCCTGCTGCAACCTTGTCTCAACCTTGTGCACCCAGAAAAGGGTGGCTGTAATTTATCCCTTAAAGCACAAGATGGCTATTAATCCTCCCATGAGAATGGAAGAGAGCCCCTCCCCCCTTTCTCTTAATCTTCTGCCCTCAAAAAACCTCTTTAAAAAATCATCCAAATTAGGGTTAAATTTAAGAATTGATCGCCTATGCTGAAAAGCCAGTACTTCACCCTTGCTAATTAAGGCAACACATAATACTACTTGGAACAAATTTTAGATTCTGAGCACATTTGAACAGACTCAGACTCTTGACATTTAGGCCTAGTGTTCAGTGTAAAGGTGATGGGGTATGAGGGAAGGAGAATCCTGAAGAGTTAATTGGACTGTGGTTGGTTTATGACCAAAAGAAGCTCATTATATTTCTACTGCCCCAGTCAGGTAAACAGAAAAAAGAAATTTAATGGTGAAGGTGCATTAGTAGATAAAGTACACCTTTGCTTATATGACATCTAACTTCTAAGGACATCAATGACCCTTCAACAGACATCTAATTAGCTTTTATTTTTAAGGGCATTGGCACATCATAAATGGAACGTTAGATCTACATAAAAGGAGGAGACATTATCTCAGTGGCTAAAACATGTAACATTGTGCATTTCCTACTTGGAGAGCAGGATCTTAGTTCCAGAAGCTTTCACACACAGAGAGCACCTCTAGTAGGTTGAAGGTAGTTCAGCCATCTGTATAACAGTGGGGATCAAAAAGGAAGGGAATATTTTGGCTGGGGTCATGGGGATAAACTCTTGAGGGCAAATCCTCAGTTTGCGCAAATTGTTTTAACTTGGTTTACTATGGACATTTACACCAGCTGAGGATCTGGCCCCTGCTTTTATGAAAAATGCCATGGGAGCATCAATACCCATGCAGCATAGACAGGTGTGTGGTTGTTAAGGTCTGATCAGGAAGACTCACATGCAGTAATGTACATGGTAGTAAATGTTCTATCTCTTAGAAAGATGGGGTGATTCTACTGGGATTTGAACTTCTAGTTTGAGGGAGGATAGGTAGTGCCAATCTAATACATAGACCACTAAACCCATATCTCTCCCAGCCCCATCCACCCTCCACTATAAAGGAGGTAATATAAAGTGCTAGTTTACTACTTATTCTTTCTCATTATATAATCTTCTGTATGAATGAAATTGCCAGATGAAAATCAGATGATTCACCTCCATGTTTATCCTGGCCAAAAGTCTTTAATTAAATTGGAATTAAATTGCCAGAGTTCCAGCCACTACAAAATGTAATAAAATTATTTACTATATGCCAGGTGGGATCAGCCAATCTTCTCAAATGCAAAACACTTTTTAGACCTTGGGCTTACATTTGAACATGCAGTCCTGAAATGAGTTTATAGACAGCATGTTACTTAAAGTGCCTATATAAAGGGATGATGCCTTTGTTACTAGAGAGAAGCTTGAACCAAAATCCAGGATGCGAACATCCTTGAAGTTTCTGTGATGGAACAAACCAAAACTGCAGCTATCAACATGCCTAAACTTTGGGGTAGTTTTAATCTTATCCACACTTTGCAACTTGTCAAAGCCAGAGTCCATAGTCAGGAGCCAGAGCCAGGGGTCAAAACCTGAGGTCAGAAAGTGGAGCAAGTAGAGTATTAGGCAAGGAAAGGCTCAAGGCAGGGACAGGACCATGGCAAGATTAGGTGCAAGGCAGGAGCAGCAGGAGCAAGGTAGCACAGGAGCAGGTACAGTGGTGGGCATAAGTGTTGAGAAGGTAGCAAGCTGCTGCTCTTGCTGGCTTAAGAGCCACCCTGCTGGCCTCAGCAGCCAATCAGGTTGCATGGCTAATCAGACTGGTGTTGCAGGCCAGCTGTACTGATGAGGCTGCCTGGAGACTAGTTTTGCTACAGGCCTTAATTCCTGATGGTTACATTGATGGCATTTTCATCCTCTGGACAGACAACCTACACTCCTTCATAGATTTCCACCACAACTTCAACCACCACCACCACCACCCAGCCATTAAAATTTCTCTAGAACATTCTCACATCAGCATCAACTTCCTGGACTCCATGATCAGCTTCAGTAATGGAACCCTACAGACAACTATATACAAGAAACCCACGGATCATCACACCTACCTTCACAGATCCAGTAACCACCCCAAACACACCAAGAAATCTGTTCTCTACAGCCAGGCACTCAAGTACCACAGAATATGCTCCAACAAGAAGGTCTGGAATATACATCTTAGTTCACCTAAAAACACCTTCACCCAACAAGGACACTCCACCAGAGAAATAGGTCATCACATCATAGAACAGGCACACAAATACCCTGAGAGAACCTGCTTCAATACAAAAATAAAAGTCCCTCCAGTCGCACACCTTTTGTTGTCACCTGGAACCTATACGGTATATCATCAAACAATTACAACCCACACTTGATGGGGACCACATCCTAAAAGACATCTTTCCTAAACCCCCTCTTCTGGTCTTCAAATAATCCCTCCAACCTCTCCAGGCTCATCTCTAGAAGCAAGCTCCCCACAGACCAAGACTCACGAACTGAAACTGGCACCAGACCCTGACAGAAGAACAGATACAAAACCTGTAGCCATATCTCCACTGCTATGATGATGCAATACCCCCCACAGCACACCTTTAAGATCCATGAGTCTACAGATGCATATCACAGAATGTGGTGTGTAGTAGGAAGAGGGCCTGAAACATAAGCCCTTGTATCAGAGGCCTAGTATGAGGCCTGAGGCCTGGACTAAAATAGTGGTCAAAGCTTTGCTAATTTAAAGCAAAGTCAGGCTATGACTAGAGGCAGGGCTTGCTCACAGAACCTGGCGAGAACAGGGCCAATATTGCAAAAACACACATATCATAGAATATCAGGATTGGAAGGGACCTCAGGAGGTCATCTAGTCCAACCCCCTGCTCAAAGCAGGACCAATCCCCAATTTTTGCCCCAAATGGCCTCCTCAAGGATTGAACTCACAACCCTAGGTTTAGCAGGCCAATGCTCTTTCCTAAGTAGTGCTAGGCACAAGAATACACATGCACACACATTCCAGAGGATGGTACCAGAACACTTCAATACCAACACATTTCCCAAAGATAACAGGAACAGGCTGACCCATCCTAAAGATAAGGTCAGGAGGACAGCGTGATGGATATAGATGTTTTTGATTGAACCAACAAATACAAGGTAATGGGTGGCACCTAGCCCCATCAGAGGGGCAATAAGTAACTTGTTTGTATCGGTGTATAAAGAGGTACCTCAGAGGGAGTGTCTGTGGCCAGCTGAGGGGGGAATGGAAAGTCCCACCATTCACTGAGCTGTTTCCATTGTCACGGGCATACATGTGCTAGTATAACTATAGGCATTGATCTGGGGAGCTAGGACTGTGCTTCGTTGACAATAAACCTGACCAAGTGCCTTCATACCTTAACAGATCTTGTGGTCCTTGGGTGGTTCACTAAAGGTCTGCTGTGCCAGCTACCAGCACAGAGCTGGGACGGCACACAGAGGGAGCACACACAGCCAAACATCTAACAACATGGTGTATTTCTTCCAATTCACTAAATGCCCCAATAACAACTATCTGGTTGAAACAAGACAATCACTCTTGAATGAACTTACATAGAAAAATGATAAAGGACAAAAATATCTTATCGCTTGTGGGTGAACACTTTTCACAAAGTGATCACTCTATGTCTGACCTCTCAGTCCTCATCCTCAAAGGAAACCTGCACACCTTCAAAGGACAAGCCTGAGAGCTTAAATTCACAACTTTGCTAGATACTAAAAATCATGGACTGAACAGAGTCACTGGATTTATGGCTTCTTACAATAATCTGTAAAGCACTTAACCCCCCCCCCCACTGCCTTTTTCCCCCTTCCCTCCCTCCCATGACTGGTGAGATGTTAATGGGTCACTTCACCTTGAATGGTCCCTTGAAATATGTTAACTACATATGCTAAACAATCTGTTCTACCTTGTATATAGCTGTGATGCTCTAAGTACATTTCCCAAACCTGAAGAAGAGCTCCCTGTAGCTCAAAAGCTTGTCTCTGTCTCCAACAGAAGTTGGTCCAATAAAAGATTTTACCTCACCCACCTTGCCTCTCTATACCACTGTAAGACCCCATTGGTATTATAAAAATAATCACGTTCAGAATTGGCTGAGGGACATTGTCATGGCCCACCCTTTTTATAACCAGGGATGGTTTTTTTCCTGGGTCCACTGTGGAGAGCCATGTAAAGGATGGGTTCTCAATCTGGGGATCAGCACCACCACCTCTGGATAGCCAGTTGGGGAGTCCTGAAATATTTTTCTTTTTAACCTGGGGTCACAGCCTGGCAAAGGTTGAGATTCACTTATGGAAAGGACCCAGGGGAATGGAGAGCCTATCTTAGGAAAGGAGACTAAAAGAGCTTGGCATGTTTAGCCTAGCAAATTGAAGGCTGAGAGGGGATATGATTACTGTCTATAAATACGTTGTGTGTGTGTGGGGAGGGGTGTAAACACCAGGGAGTGAGAAGAGATATGTAAACTAAAGGACACTGATGGCACAAGAACAAATGGATATAAACTGGCCATGAATAAATTCAGGGTGCGAATTAAAATAAGGTTTCTAACCATCAGAAGAGTGAGGTTCTGGAAGAGCTTCCCAACAGGAGTAGTGGGGGCAAACATCCTAACTAGTTTTAAGATTGAACTTGATAAATTAGTGAGCAGGATTATGTGACAGGGTTGCCTACAATAGTAGAGGACTCAACATGATGACCCTGGAAGTCCCTTCCAATCCTATGTCCTATGTCACTATGTTTTAGCCTTTGGCTCTAGCAGGATTAAAACATGACTCCCTAACATGATTCAACCATGCTTTTTTCTGTCACCACGCTCAAAAAGAAACTGTTATAAAATAGCTGGTCCACCACTGTGTTTCCAAATCTTCTTTAAATGTGTTTATTTCTAGAATGTAGAGCAGCTTAACTCATTCTTAAAAGGTAATTTTGTCTTTTTCATCCACTTGCACATAAATCCCACATTAGCTCACTCATTAAATAACAGTTTCCATTGCTTTCCTGAGTCTATATAATTACAGGAAGATTGCTAGTGACAGCATCACATTTATTTGTCAAACTACACCAGCCATTCGTTGGTAAATGAAGTGTCTTTAAACGATACCTTGACAGTAGGTGTTACATGTGCTGGAATTAATGAAGACTTAACCAGCTGGCTCTTATTTCACTTTGTGCAGTTCCAGACAATGTGACATCACTGTCAGCAGCTCACAAGGAGCCCTCCGATTGTGCCCCTGTAACAATATTCTGTTACACAATATGCGAAAGGAGGAGCGGCCTCTCCTACCACTTCATATAGAGAGGAGCAAGACAACTTAATAATTGATGGGAGCAGGCGTGATCGCCTATCTGGAAACCTGAGACAACCTAGAGGATGCTGCTTCAACCAGCTATGATGGATCTGTTTTGCCCTTCCTGGAAGGAACAGGCAGTTGGCCAAAATGATTCTCAGTGCAGGAATTAAATGATTTTTCTTCAGAGATCTAAAGAGCAAGAGTATTTGCTTCCCCCACCTGCTCTAATCAGGACATCTAACAGGTCAAACATTATTACCTTGTCACTAACTGACTGTGGAAAATGCAATATATTTTTACATTATTTACATTAAAAGGAAAATAATTAAGGGCCAAATCCTCGTGCCAGCCTGATTAAACTGGGCAAGTGCTGGGCACAGGAGTATGGTGGGGTGGAGCAGGAGGTATCCTCCTGCCAGGCCATGGAGCTGCGCTGCTGAGGCTCAGCTCCCTTCACGTGCCTTGGCAACAGACTGGAAGACCAGAGGATGCCCATTCCCTGTGTTTGCTCCCCAAACATTGCCCCTAACCTCTTGTCCAGGAGAACCGTGCCAATTCTGCTACCAGGGAACCCTTCCCAGCTGTGGAGGCTGGGGTGGGATTTTCTCCAAGTGAATAACATTATAGACCAATCAGCCTAATTTTGATACCTGGAAAGATACTGGAACACATTAATAAACAATAAATTTGTAAGCACCTAGAGTCGAATAGTGAACAGCCAGCATGGATTTATCAAGAACAAATCATGCCAAACCAACCTAATATCCTCCTTTGACAGGGTTGCTGGCCTTGTGGATGAAGGGAAGCTGTGATATATTTTGTAGATGTGATATATTTTGATTTTAGTAAGGCTTTTGACAGTCCCACATAACATTCTCATAAGCAAACTAGGGAAACGTGGTCTCAATGAATTTGCTATGAGTCTATGCTGGAGGAAGGCGCTGGATTAACAGAGCTGGTGAAGAGGAATTTTCTCTTTATCCACAGAACTGCATACTGCAGTATGGACAGTGGCAGGTTATGCTTCCCCACAGTGCCTGACAATGTAGCTCATCCTTCACCTCATGTTGGATCCTGCAAGGTGCTGAGCAGTCTGGCCTCAATCCAGTAAAACACTTAGACGCGTGCTTAGCAAGTGTATTGATAGATCCAGGCCAGAGTGCTCAGAACCTCACAGGACTGAATCCCTGGGGAGCTTGCTGATCTAGGTGTGAATTTTCCATGGTCTGGTCAGTTGTTAGCCATTACTGAGACCTCCACCAAGGGCATCAACTAGAAGCAATAATGATGATGAGCTTTTTGCGGTATGGTCGGAAGTGCCAATCCTCAGAAAAAACAACAACCCCATTCATACGAATGTTTGTAAACAGTGACTAAAAAAAGAAACAGACATGGTTGAACCAGACAGCACTCAGAATCGCCATGAGGTCTGGGTGCTGTGCTTGGTCGTAGTCAGCCAGCTCTGTTTTGAACTTTAGTAAATTATTTCCAGCTATGCAATGGCTTGTCTCTCCTAATACCATTGGGAAACTGGATTAATTTGTAAGCTCATTGGAGGGGGCTCTTCTTTTTGTTCTGTGTTTGTACAGTGCCTACGACAATGGAGTCCTGATCCATCACTGGGGCTCTTAAGTACTACCACAATATAAATAAGTATTAATAATAATAGTTTGCTATTTAGATTGCTGTATATATTTTGCAGTAAAATTTTAAAAGTTAAAAGACAGATTCCCCCAAGTCCATTTACTGCATGTTTTTGGCACAGAGCTCTTCTTATTGGCCTTAGTCCCCTTTCTAGTCTGGTCATCTCACAATTCTGGGGCTAGCCTGAGCAATGCCACACATAGCATGTATAGCAGACATGATATGTTTTCTGATGTTTCAGTCCATCAATAAATAAAACCCTTCTGACAGTCATATCCTCAGTTATAGGTCAGTTATTTTACAGCCTACATTTCCTGACACCTCATTAAAAAGAAAAGGAGGACTTGTGGCACCTTAGAGACTAACAAATTTAAGCTTTCGTGAGCTACAGCTCCCTTCATCGGATGCATTCAGTGGAAAATACAGTGGGGAGAGTTATATACACAGAGAACATGAAACCATGCGTGTTACCATACACACTGTAAGGAGAGTGATCACTTACGATGAGCTAATACCAGCAGGAGAGCGGGGGGTGGGCGGGGTGAGAAAACCTTTTGTAGTGATAATCAAGGTGGGCCATTTCCAGCAGTTGACAAGAATGTCTGAGGAACACTTGCAGGGCAGGGGGGAATAAACATGGGGAAATAGTTTTACTTTGTGTAATGACCCATCCACTCCCAGTCTTTATTCAAGCCTAAGTTAATTGTATCCAGTTTGCAAATTAATTCCAATTCAGCAGTCTCTCGCTGGATTCTGATTTTTGAAGACTTTTTGTTGTAATATTGCGACTTTTAGGTCTGTAATCGAGTGACCAGAGAGATTGAAGTGTTCTCTGACTGGGTTTTGAATGTTATAATTCTTGACATCTGATTTATGTCCATTTATTCTTTTACGTAGAGACTGTTCAGTTTGACCAACGTACATGGCGGAGGGGCATTGCTGGCACATGAGGGCATATATCACATTGGTAGATGTGCAGGTGAACGAGCCTCTGATAGTGTGGCTGATGTGATTAGGCCCTATGATGGTGTCCCCTGAATAGATATGTGGGCACAGTTGGCAACAGGTTTTGTTGCAAGGATAGGTTCCTGGGTTAGTGGTTCTGTTGTGTGGTTGCTGGTGAGTATTTGCTTCAGGTTGGGGGGCTGTCTGTAAGCAAGGACTGGCCTGTCCCCCAAGATCTGTGAGAGTGATGGGTCATCCTTCAGGATAGGTTGTAGATCCTTGATGATGCATTGGAGAGGTTTTAGTTTGGGGCTGAAGGTGATGGCTAGTGGCGTTCTGTTATTTTCTTTGTTGGTGACTTCTGGGTACTCTTCTGGCTCTGTCAATCTGTTTTTTCACTTCAGCAGGTGGGTATTGTAGTTGTAAGAATGCCTGATAGAGATCTTGTAGGTGTTTGTCTCTGTCTGAGGGGTTGGAGCAAATGCTGTTGTATCGTTGAGCTTGGCTGTAGACAATGGATCGTGTGGTGTGATCCGGGTGAAAGCTGGAGGAATGTAGGTAGGAATAGCGGTCAGTAGGTTTCCGGTATAGGGTGGTGTTTATGTGACCATCGCTTATTAGCACCTTAGTGTCCAGGAAGCGGATCTCTTGTGTGGACTGGTCCAGGCTCAGGTTGATGGTGGGATGGAAATTGTTGAAATCATGGTGGAATTCCTCAAGGGCTTCTTTTCCATGGGTCCAGATGATGAAGATGTCATCAATATAGTGCAAGTAGAGTAGGGGTATTAGGGGACGAGAGCTGAAGAAGCATTGTTCTAAGTCATCCATAAAAATGTTGGCATACTGTGGGGCCATGTGGGTACCCATAGAAGTGTCACTGACTTGAAGGTATATATTGTCCCCAAATGTGAAACAGTTATGGGTGAGGACAAAGTCACAAAGTTCAGCCACCAGGTTTGCCGTGACATTATCGAGGACACTGTTCATGACGACTTGTAGTCCATCTTTGTGTGGAATGTTGGTGTAGAGGGCTTCTACATCCATAGTGGCCAGGATGGTGTTTTCAGGAAGATCACTGATGGATTGTAGTTTCCTCAGGAAGTCAGTGGTGTCTCGAAGATAGCTGGGAGTGCTGGTAGCGTAGGGCCTGAGGAGGGAGTATACATAGCCAGGCAATCCTGCTGTCAGGGTGCCAATGCCTGAGATGATAGGGTGTCCAGGATTTCCAGGTTTATGGATCTTGGGTAGCAGATAGAATACCCCAGGTCGGAGTTCCAGGGATGTGTCTGTGTGGATTTGTTCTTGAGCTTTTTCAGGGAGTTTCTTGAGCAAATGGTGTAGTTTCTTTTGGTAACCCTCAGTGGGATCAGAGGGTAATGGCTTGTAGAAAGTGGTGTTGGAGAGCTGCCTAACAGCCTCTCGTTCATATTCCGACCTATTCATGATGACAACAGCACCTCCTTTGTCAGCCTTTTTGATTATGATGTCAGAGTTGTTTCTGAGGCTGTGGATGGCATTGTGTTCTGCACGGCTGAGGTTATGGGGCAAGTGATGCTGCTTTTCCACAATTTCAGCCCGTGCACGTCGGCGGAAGCACTCTATGTAGAAGTCCAGTCTGTTGTTTCGACCTTCAGGAGGAGTCCACCCAGAATCCTTCTTTTTGTAATATTGGTAGGAAGGTTTCTGTGGGTTAGTATGTTGTTCAGAGGTGTGTTGGAAATATTCCTTGAGTCGGAGACGTCGAAAATACGATTCTAGGTCACCACAGAACTGTATCATATTCATGGGGGTGGAGGGGCAGAAGGAGAGGCCCCGAGATAGGACAAATTCTTCCGCTGGGCTAAGAGTATAGTTGGATAGATTAACAATATTGCTGGGTGGGTTAAGGGAACCATTGCTGTGGCCCCTTGTGGCATGTAGTAGTTTAGATAGTTTAGTGTCCTTTTTCTTTTGCAGAGAAGCAAAGTGTGTGTTGTAAATGGCTTGTCTAGTTTTTGTAAAGTCCAGCCACGAGGAAGTTTGTGTGGAAGGTTGGTTTTTTATGAGAGTATCCAGTTTTGAGAGCTCATTCTTAATCTTTCCCTGTTTGCTGTAGAGGATGTTGATCAGGTGGTTCCGCAGTTTCTTTGAGAGCGTGTGGCACAAGCTGTCAGCATAGTCTGTGTGGTATGTAGATTGTAATGGATTTTTTACCTTCAGTCCTTTTGGTATGATGTCCATTTGTTTGCATTTGGAAAGGAAGATGATGTCTGTCTGTATCTGTACGAGTTTTTCATGAAGTTGATAGATTTCCACTGCATACGGCTAAATGCAGTGTATTGCATAATGACAGGTTTCAGAGTAGCAGCTGTGTTAGTCTGTATTCGCAAAAAGAAAAGGAGTACTTGTGGCACCTTAGAGACTAACAAATTTATTTGAGCATAAGCTTTCGTGAGCTACAGCTCACTTCATTGGGTGCATTCAGTGGAAAATACAGTGGGGAGATTTATATACACAGAGAACATGAAACAATGAGTGTTATCATACACACTGTAAGGAGAGTGATCACTTAAGATGAGCTAATACCAGCAGGAGAGTGGGGGGAGGAGAAGGGGGAAGAAAACCTTTTGTAGTGATTCTGTGCATAAACTTATCTTCTTTCCATGAATGTAGAAGCCATTTTCTTACAATTGATAGCTGTATCTCTCTAGTACAATAACGTGTTTTCTTTTTTAACAGGATTGTACCTTCTTCACTCGGAAAGAAATCCTTCGGTAAGCAGATCATACTCCATTCTTCCTTCATAATTTGTATGGAAAGGGCCAAATTATGCTCTCCTCACTCATGTGAGGAAACTCAGTAAAGACAATGGGATTATTCATGTGAGTAAATGAGCACAGGATTTGGTCCTAAAATGTACCTATAATACGCAAATGTATGAACTCACCAATACGCTACTAGCTAGGGAATCAGTTCTGCTACTGTTCTTTTTGTAATACTGTTACATTGGCAAGACAGGCGAGAGCAAAAAACCAACTCTTGTAGTATCCTGGCAGGGAAACTCAGGGAAGTCATTCCTCTGTTGAATGCCTGCCAACTTGTACTGTCATCTAAAAGAACTTTGTATTTGCTATACCCTTGCACACCTGCTCAGTTAAACCATTAAAGGCCCCATCCTTTCTTGTTAGTGAAAGTTTTGCGTGAGCAGGACAGATGGGGCCGAAATTGCAGTAACATTAAAATGTGTTGGTTTATGGACAGCTTAATTTTCATGAAGATACTAGGGCCTAATCCCATCCTTCTGAAGCGGGCAAAAATCTCATTGACTTCAGTGGAGGTGTTTTGCCTGCATCAGTAGTGCAGGATTGAGCCATACTGCGATCGATCATCTGTGAGAAATGGCAGGTAAAAGGTTTTTGTCTTTGCAAATGTTAGGAGCTGTGTTGAGCTCAGGAATAAATGTGGTCTGTGTGGAAAACATTATTTGCCTTTGCCTTTGTGTCTGTAAAACTCTGTGAGTCAAATGTTCAATGAGTTCTGTCCACAAAAGACTAAATGGCTCCATGGTGAGTACACAGTTATTGGGAAAGTGGAGGTGAGTTTAAGCCAATAACTTGGATTATCTCACTGTGCACAGAGGAAAGGATGCCGTCTTGTCCTGGGCTTCCTCAAAGCCACTGAGAGATGCATCCACTTATGCGGGGGCTGAATGTGTCCCAGGTCTCTACTATCTGTAATTTATTATCTAAAATACTGCCGGGCTGTGAGAGAGCATTTCTGTGATGTGAATTGGCTAGATTGTGCTAACTCTGAGCATGTGTGCAAGGGTGGGAATGGGTGCAAGGGCCAGACAAACCCAGTCCCTGAACACAAGGTGTGAAAAGCTGTTCCAAGCCAGCACCAAGACAGGCACTAACCTCTTCAAATGTATGTGAAGCAGCTGCTACCCTCTCACCTTAAGCCCCCAGACATTGAACCTTTCTCAGGTGCATACTGTGACTTGGTCACAGAGACCCCCTTGGGACTGTCACCTGATGTGCTGAAATTACCTCTGAGCCAATTTTCCCTGCCAGCTTGGGACTCCAGAACCCTGTCTTGTTGAGCCAGACACGCTACTCCGCTGCAACACAGACCCAGGGTCTGAACTACACCCCCAAACCTGCAGACTTTAAAACTGCTCAGCAGGTTTCCTGTCTCCAGCACCCAGATACCCAGCTCCCAATGGGATCCAAACCCCAAATAAATTCATTTTACTCTGTATAAAGCTTATACAGGGTAAACTCATAAACTGTCCACCCTCTATAACACTGATAGAGAGATATACACAGCTGTTTTCTCCCCCAGGTATTAATCACTTACTCTGGGTTCATTAATAAACAAACGTGATTTTATTAAGTATAAAAAGTAGGATTTAAGTGGTTTCAAGTAATAACAGACAGAACAAAGTAAATTACCAAGCAAAATACAACAAAATACGCAAGTCTAAACCTAATACATTTAAGAAACTGAATACAGGTAAATCTCACCCTCAGAGATATTCCAATAAGCTTCTTTCACAGACTAGACTCCTTCTTATTCTGGGCCCAATCCTTTCCCCGGTACAGTTCTTGTTAGTTCCAGCTCAGGTGGTAACTAGGGGTTTCTCATGACTACAGCCCCCTTTGTTCTGTTCCACCCCCTTTTATATCTTTGGCACAAGGTGGGAATCCTTTGTCTCTCTCTAGGTACCTACCCTTCCTTCTAAATGGAAAAGCACCAGGTTTAAGATGGATTCCAGTGTCATGTGACATGTTCACATGTCCTGTGAGACTTCATTACTCACTGGCTGGCACCCACATATGCAGGAAGGCTTACAAGTAAACAGAGCCATTTACAACCAATTGTCCTGGTCGATGGGAGCGATCAAGATTCTAAACCACTATTAATGGCCCACACTTTGCATAATTACAAAGGATTTCAGAGTAATACTTCATATTTCTATCTTCGGATACAAGAATGATACATTCATACAAATAGGATGAACACACTCAGTAGATTATAAGCTTTGTAATGATACCTTACAGGAGACCTTTTGCATAAAGCATATTCCAGTTACCTTATATTCACACTCATAAGCATATTTCCATAAACATATGGAGTGCAATGTCACACACCCCCCCAGGAGTTCCTGCTGTGGTTAGGCAGCTCTGAACCATTCCCTACCAAAGGCTGTGGCTAAAAATTATCCCACAGTTTGTGGTTTGTTGTAGGCCTGGCTGTAACTTCTTTGACAAAGCGCTCCTCCCCAGTTGTGTACCCCCAGGAATGATATGTTATCATTACAGCTGGAAAGACATGTCATTTCTGTGTTCAGTGTACCTGACAAAAAGCCATGCAGATAAAATAAAAATGAATGATAATTATATGTCCAGTCAAGGCTGCAGGACTCTCAGTTCTGCTGAAGAACAGCAACTTAGACAATAACAGAATTTGTCATAATTGGTACAGAAGAGTGAAGTGGGCACCAAACTAATGGACAAATGGTAATATAACTTTTAGAAATTGTTCAGTGATATTCCTGGGAGTTTGATACTGGGAGAAAGCATACAGTTTCCTGTGACAATTCAGCCTGTTTATGCTGAATGGCAGCAGTGTATCCATCCAGAGCTCTGTAAAAATCAGCTGATGTTGCACTCCTATTGCACAGGTTATTTTGATTTTCATATGCACACACACACACACTTTTATACACATCTTTAAAATGAACTTCTAAAGCCCCTTTCCTCTGTGGAACTCAAAGCACTTTATAAACATTAATGAATTAATTGTAACTGGACTGCACTCCTGTGAGGGAAGTAATTATGATGATCTCCATTTTAGATAGGGGAAACTTAAGGACAGAGAAGATAAGCGACTTGCCATGTTTCATACAGGAAGTCTGTAGTTAGGACCGAATCTGTAGATAGGACAGGGAGTCTGTAGTTAGGAATGAGTTAGGACTAACACACAGCTCTCTTGATTTCCACTCCTGGGCTTTAATCTCAAGAGCATTCTCAGCAGCACAAGGGTGGAGAATGCTTTTGATCATTCCCATGTTGAAGAAAGTGGTATGTGGATAGGATCTGGAGAACAAAAGGCCAGAAAATCTGACTTAATTTCTGAGGAGAATCTATTAAGAAATATTGATCTGGGAGAAGGTTATAAAACTCTTTAATAAGTTAGAGTCTTCGACATATAAGCTAAAGTTTCTTACAGCAGGCATCCTTCTCATGCACTCTTAGGTGACACAAAATTAAGTGGTTTACGGTCAAGGTTCTGGTTGGCTGTGAGTTCCAATTTCATAGAGACATGTTAACAGAAGGTCAGAATGTTTGAACCTTTTTTAGATGTGGTGATTTGCCAAGCCTGATTCAATGCCTTTCTCTCTGGAGTCATTTCAGAGCCTTTCTCTCTGGAGTAATTTCTCTCTCTCTCCTATTAGTTCATTTCTAAGGGCATGCTGGAAACACTCAGTAATAGAACCAACAGCCTGAGAGAATCATTGACTTCATCACAGTTAGAGATGGGATGAATTTCTGCTAAACATACAGTATGCAGGTTAGGAGTACTTGTGGCACTTAAGACACTAACAAATATATTAGAGCATAAGCTTTCGTGGGCTACAGCCCATTTCATTGGATGCATAGAATGGAACATATAGTAAGAAGATATATATATATACATACAGAGAAGGTGGAAGTTGCCATACAAACTGTAAGAGGCTAATAATGTCACGGCAAACCTGGTGGCTGACCTTTGTGACTTTGTCCTCACCCACAACTATTTCACATTTGGGGACAATATATACCTTCAAGTCAGTGGCACTGCTGTGGGTACCCACATGGCCCCACAGTATGCCAAAATTTGTATTGCTGAGTTAGAACAATGCTTCCTTAGCTCTCGTCCCCTAATGCCCCTACTCTACTTGTGCTACATTGACGACATCTTCATCATCTGGACCTAGGGAAAAGAAGCCCTTGAGGAATTCCACCATGATTTCAACAATTTCCATCCCACCATCAGCCTCAGCCTAGACCAATCCACACGAGTGGTCCATTTCCTGGACACTACTGTGCTAATAAGTGATGGTCACATAAACACCACCCTATACCGGAAACCTACTGGCTGCTATACTTACCTACATGCCTCCAGCTTCCATCCAGGACACACCACACAATCCATTGTCTACAGCCAAGCTCTACGATACAACTGCATTTGCTCCAACCCCTCAGACAGAGACAAACACCTACAAGATCTTTATCAAGCATTCTTAAAACTACAATACCCACCTGCTGAAGTGAAAAAACAGATTGACAGAGCCAGAAGCGTACCCAGAAGTCACTTACTACAGGACAGGCCCAACAAAGAAAGTAACAGAATGCCACTAGCTGTCACCTTCAGCTCCCAACTAAAACCTCTCCAGCGTATCATCAAAGATTTACAACCTATCCTGAAAAATGATCCCTCACTCTCACAGATCTTGGGAGACAGACCAGTCCTCTCTTACAGACAGCCCCCCAACCTGAAGCAAATACTCTCCAGCAACCACACACCAGACAATAAAAAAAAATAACCCAGGAACCTATCCTTACAACAAAGCCCAATGCCAACTCTGTCCACATATTTATTCAAGTGACACCATCATAGGACCTGATCACATTAGCCACGCCATCAGGGCTCATTCACCTGCACATCTACCAATGTGATATATGCCATCATGTGCCAGCAATGCCCCTCTGCCTTGTACATTGGCCAAATCGGACTGTCTCTACGCAAAAGAATAAATGGACACAAATCTGACATCAGGAATCATAACATTCAAAAACCGGTAGGAGAACACTTCAGCCTCTCCGGCCACTCAGTAAAAGATTTAAGGGTGGCAATTTTGCAACAGAAAAGCTTCAAAAACAGACTCCAGTGAGAAACTGCTGAGCTTGAATTAATATGCAAACTAGATACCATTAACTTGGGTTTGAATAGAGTCTGGGAGTGGCTGGATCATTACACATATTGAATCTATTTCCCTATGTTAAGTATCCTCACGCCTTCTTGTCAACTGTCTAAATGGGCCATCTTGATTATCACTACAAAAATTATTTTCTGGATCAGGAACAGTCAGCATGGATTCACCAAGGGAAGGTCATGCCTGACTAATCTAATCGCCTTCTATGATGAGATTACTGGTTCTGTGGATGAAGGGAAAGCAGTGGATGTATTGTTTCTTGACTTTAGCAAAGCTTTTGACACGGTCTCCCACAGTATTCTTGTCAGCAAATTAAAGAAGTACGGGCTGGATGAATGCACTATAAGGTGGGTAGAAAGTTGGCTAGATTGTCGGGCTCAACGGATAGTGATCAATGGCTCCATGTCTCATTGGCAGCCGGTGTCAAGTGGAGTGCCCCAAGGGTCGGTCCTGGGGCCGGTTTTGTTCAATATCTTCATAAATGATCTGGAGGATGGTGTGGATTGCACTCTCAGCAAATTTGCGGATGATACTAAACTGGGAGGAGTGGTAGATACGCTGGAGGGCAGGGATAGGATACAGAGGGACCTAGACAAATTGGAGGATTGGGCCAAAAGAAATCTGATGAGGTTCAATAAGGATAAGTGCAGGGTCCTGCACTTAGGACGGAAGAACCCAATGCACAGCTACAGACTAGGGACCGAATGGCTAGGCAGCAGTTCTGCGGAAAAGGACCTATGGGTGACAGTGGACGAGAAGCTGGATATGAGTCAGCAGTGTGCCCTTGTTGCCAAGAAGGCCAATGGCATTTTGGGATGTATAAGTAGGGGCATAGCGAGCAGATCGAGGGACGTGATCGTTCCCCTCTATTCGACATTGGTGAGGCCTCATCTGGAGTACTGTGTCCAGTTTTGGGCCCCACGCTACAAGAAGGATGTGGATAAATTGGAGAGAGTCCAGCGAAGGGCAACAAAAATGATTAGGGGTCTGGAACACATGACTTATGAGGAGAGGCTGAGGGAACTAGGATTGTTTATTCTGCAGAAGAGAAGAATGAGGGGGGATTTGATAGCTGCTTTCAACTACCTGAGAGGTGGTTCCAGAGAGGATGGTTCTAGACTATTCTCAGTGGTAGAAGATGACAGGACAAAGAGTAATGGTCTCAAGTTGCAGTGGGGGAGGTTTAGGTTGGATATTAGGAAAAACTTTTTCACTAGGAGGGTGGTGAAACACTGGAATGCGTTGCCTAGGGAGGTGGTGGAATCTCCTTCCTTAGAAGTTTTTAAGGTCAGGCTTGACAAAGCCCTGGCTGGGATGATTTAATTGGGGATTGGTCCTGCTTTTGAGCAGGGGGTTGGACTAGATGACCTCCTGAGGTCACTTCCAACCCTGATATTCTATGATTCTCCTGCTGATAATAACTTATATTAATTAATTAGCCTCTTACAGTTTGTATGGCAACTTCCACCTTCTCTGTACGTATATATCTTCTTACTATATGTTCCATTCTATGCATCCAATGAAGTGGGCTGTAGCCCACGAAAGCTTATGCTCTAATTAATTTGTTAGTCTCTAAGGTGCCACAAATACTCCTGTTCTTTTTGCAGATGCATACTAACATGGCTGCTACTCTGAAATATGCAGGATAGGCAGTCCAGAGAGAAAAAATTACAGACCAATGAAGAATTCAGAACACCTGCATTGGAGGCCTGGCTGAATATGTCTCGGGTGACAATCAGTACTAATGTGTCGACTAAATTTGTGGCAAGAATTTAATATTTGGAAAAAACAAATGTAGGCTCAAAAATGTGGAATCCCAGCAAAGAAAGGAAGTAAGGATTTAATTTTCTTCATTAAAGTTCTTATTCCCAAACTGCTAAAGCTGAACATGCAGAAGAATTTTTTTTCTTATCAGAGAAAAACTGCTTTATACCCAGCCCCCTCACAGCCCTGCACCAGTGACCAGCTTACTTCAGCTGTCTGTACTCTCGGCTAGAATCTCAGCTGTGCCAAGTCTAGACTCACTGCAGTGTGGGAAGGGAAGGCCACCTTTGTGCTTCCAATTCTGGGCTATTGTGGGGTCAAAATGACCCCCAGCATAAATTAGAGCAGCCTATGGGCTGTTCTAAACTATGCCATCTATAGCCATCCCAGGGTAATCACAGTAATCTAAAAACTGGCAAATTGTAGCTATTATACATAATTTAGAACAACTTGTGTGGTGTCATTGCTCCGCATGGCACAAGTCTGTGTAATAAATGGGTTCATGAAATTTGAACAAGCACAGTAATGACTGAGACGCTAATGACATTTAACTGGATTTGAAAGAGACAATATAAGAGAGCAAATTTCCAAGTAGAGATCATGATTAATATGTTATTGTAGGGGAAACCCTAGTTAAAACTCCTGATAGGTGTCTGTACAAAGAAAATGTTTCTGCAATAGCAACTAAACAGCTGCAGAAATAGTTAACATGGAATAGGTTCAGATGCTTATATGATTTACAAGCTCATTTGAGCAATTCTCTGGGTTATTATTGATTACCAAGCACGTGTCCATTTTATGTGCTACTTTCTGACGTGGCGAGCAATTGAATCCATCCTTTGTTTCTATGAAAGTAAGCCTAACTGATTAATGTTGTCCTACTCCAGCTGGCTGATTGAAACCACAGCCGATCTAACTGCATTGACAGGCACTTGTCAGTGGTGATGAATCTCTATAGCGGCAATGAAGTAATTTGTTCAACAGGATCTTCCCACATATTAGTGTTTTTATCTCTTTGGCTCACTGCCAGATTGGTTGCCTTATGGCATTGTCTAGGTCTCTAGTCCCTATTACACTGGCTGGGTCTCATCATGCAATGGATTTGTGCGGTTGTCAGTTTCTAGGCTCAGGAGGTTTCCTCCCGATGACTCTGAATTAATAATATTCTACTTCCTGGGAATCTTAATCATCTTGATTTTTTTAAAATTACTTAGCCTTTGATTTTAGCAAGGCCCCTTCACAACGATCCCTGTTAACATTTTGTGATCTTAGTCTCACAAGCTGGGAAGTATTAGCTAGTGTGTTTGATCTTCCTAAGCCATCTGACAGAAGGAAAATCTAAAAGATCATTTGTAGAAGGTAAAATAGGTTTCTGCTTATTGTGGTCATTGTTTGTCTCAAAAACTTTTTTATATATGCAAACATATATTTCAGTGTACAACCTAGAGATAGATTGAAGCCAAGGCCGATGAATTGCGTCACTTTTGTTAAAGCAGAAGTTTTGTTTGGAGACTTTTCCCTACAGTATTTCATTTAGTGAATTTAGCTTGTGGACGGTGATGGACTGACGGCTCTGGGGACAGGAGGTCTTTGTCCACAGTTAGAGAGCAGACAGCAGCAATGCAAGCTTCCCCATGCTGCCCTGTTAATGTGCCTGATCCCTGATCACTGACCTAGACGGGAACCCAGGGACTATGGCTCAGATTTTCAAAGGTATTTAGGCACCTAACTCCTATTGAAGTCAATGGAGTTATATACCTAAATATCTTTGAGGATCTGGAATTATACCCATTTAATCATTGGCCCGTTCACTGAGACTGATAGAAGGAATGCAAATGTAATGGTGTTTTGTATGATCTGGAGCATGTGCACTATGACAGAGAACTGGTCTGAGACCATCAATTTATTTCACATAAACAGTAGAACAACCTTTACAACTGGTAGGGACTATTGGTCACTGCTGACTTGGAGCAGATATGAATGAGCGACCCAAGGAAACAGGTTCTCTTTGCCATTATCACTTCCCTGATTCATCCAATTACTCAGCTATATTGTTTTAACCTACAGTTCAGACTGTGCTGTTGTAACGTCAGGATCAAATCACTTTGTTATGGGGGCATAAAGCAGGCAAGCAGTGCCTCTGATGTCAATGGAACTACTCAGGCTTAAAGTTTAAGCATGTGCATAAGTGTTTGCAGAATCAGGATTTAAGAGACTGCATCAGGGGAATAGCACCGCACAGGTTTATTATACAAAAGTCAAGTTTTTAATAGTGGTCTCTCGTCAGCTGAGACACAGGAGCAGTTCATTTCAATGTTCCTAGCATTACAGAGGCAGAAGAGCCACCAAAGTTACATGGAACAAAAATCAAGTGTCTCCTTGGCTTAGGGAGGCACAGTACCAATGGGTCTCCTATCTCTCCTTCTAAGAAGCTAGCAGGCAAAGAGTTAATTCCCTAAGTTTCTTTCTCTCTACTTTGTTGTGTGCTCACAGGGTTGGTTAGTATTAGGGTATGTGATGATCCTGTAAAATGTAGGCTCTGTTTCAGTTTTATGTTTTGTTTAATCCAGGCTATTTACCTGGGAGGTAGGCACACACAAAAAGACTCAGTGAAGCAGGTAAAAGACAACCACAAAAGCACAGTTGTCATGGTTAGTTTTGTGAAAAATCCTTTGCGCTCTCTTCTCTTTTGTGGAGTTTTCTCAATACGACTAAACTAGCGTGACTAAACTAGCGTGAGTAAACCCGGGGGTGTGCTCTATTTCCCCCTCTGTAACAGAGATGGTTATGCAACATGTTTATGTTTAGCTTACAGCAACATATCCAGTAACATATGTGGTCCAAAATTTAGATTTTGTGTCAACAAACCTTTACCAAATGTAAGAGCACTAGGAATATGGGTGTGATTTTTGAAATTCCAATGGAAAACTTTTGTCTTCTTAAAAAAACTAAAACCAAAACCATTTCTCAGAGGTGTCTGCTTCCCAAATGATGAAGCCTTGTGCTAGAGCATGGAACCTAAAACTGAGACTTATGAAGAATTCAAAGTTAGTTGCCACTTTTGAATATATGAGTAACAAAAACATTGTATTTGATTAGATAGTAAGCTCTTTGGGCAGGGGCCAGTCTTTTGTTTGTCTGTTTGTTTTGTTTTGTTCTGTTTATACAGCACTTGGCACAAGGGATCCTGTTCTCTGAGTGGTGCTCCTAAATACTACAGCGACACAAATGATACATAGTAATGATATTAGGAACATTGGAATTGCCATAACAAATCAGACCAGTGATCTCTCTAGTTCAATATCTTGTGTCCAACAGTGCCGGTGTCCGCTGTTGCTGAGGCAGGTGCAATAAACCCCGCAGTGGGTAGCTATGGAATAACTTGGCCCCAGGGAAAGGAGATTGGGAAATAAAACATTACTTAGATGCTTGTAGATTTCAAGGCCAAAAGAGACCATTATGACCATTTAGAGTGACCTCCTTCATAGCACAGTCCCTACAATTTCACTAGCTGTAACCTGCATTTAGTCTAGGGTGACCAGGTGTCCCGATTTTATAGGGACAGTCCTGATATTTGGAGCTTTTTCTTATATAGGCTCCTATTATGCCCCACCCCCCGTCCCGATTTTTCACACTTGCTATCTGGTCAGCCTAATTTAGTCTAACAGGGATGGTTTGCGATCTGAAGCATGGATTTATATTCCAATATTGCCAGCCCCAAACATTGAAAAATCATGAGTTAGGGCCTAAAAGATCATTTGATTTCTAAAAATAAGGTTTTTTGGGTGCTTTTAATTTGGTTTCTGGTTTCTGAGCCTTTAGAATTTACATTTTCATGCTTTTTCCACAACCATGAGGGCTAGTAACTGTTTTTAAAATGAAAGCTGAGATGCTCATGTAATAACATGACTCCAGGAGCTGGGGCTTTAAGAAAATCAACAAATATTGTGAGACTCTTGATACAATCATGAGTTAGCAACACGGATATCCCTCCCAAAACTCTTGGTCTTTTAAATATCCTTATTATAACTCTGGACATCCTTAGCCATATAAATGTCCAGTCTTTTTTATTAGTTTTTCTTCATTGTCCAAGCTCAGTGAAATGCAAAAATTAAACAAGCAGTGAGAACTAAAATAGATCTTTAAAATCCTTTCATCTAGAATAAGGTAAGATGTCAGTAGTACAGGGAAGGAAAATTGTTTTAAAATAGCATAGTGCTCAGAGTCCTTCCTTAATATTAGGGAACCCCAAAGTCGGGATTTGTATATTATTATATGGAAACAATCTATGGGCTTCAGAATTATTTTCTCTCACAACATGTATAAAGGCACATAAGTCTTAGCACTGTATGTTGTCAATATCACATGTACAGCTTTGTGTAGCAAATTACTCAATCTGCTCTGGACAGTGCTATGGTTAAAAATTCAGGGCTAATTTATCAAGGATAATTGACCCTGAAGAAATCTGTGGCCTGTATTGCTTCTTATTCTGCTACTAATTTGAAAACTATAATGAGGAAAAATGACATACAAGTTCTTGCACTGCAAAAATATATGGTGATCTAATAGCACATTAGTAATACATAGTCACAGATAATGGATGAAGATGAAGAACAGACTCCTACAAAAAGCTGACAGGCAGCAGTTTATGTATCAGTACTCTGGGGGAGGAAGGGTTGTGTGTGTGCAGTATCAACAAGATAGGACCTCACTGAATATGGGGCCCTTGGTATTGATGGCAATAACTAGGTGTTTAATTTTGTAAATAAGAGCCACAAGTTCTTTCTTTTTACTCCATCACCCCTAGGGGATCTCTGGGGCAAAAGATCTTCTTCCCCTCTGATTTGGGCATAGTCCACAGTATTCCAAGTGGCCCACTTCTGGAAACATTATATTACATTTTCCTTTTTCAAACTTTTATAATTTTGGCACTTATTCTTGAAGAAAAATACCTAGTAGTATTTCCCCCTGTAAGACATATTGTGATATGGTATAGAGGGGCTCATGGAGCTTATGAGTCACTGCTCCAACAGAAACAGGCGCTCTGTTCAGGGATCTACACGCAGATTGGGGGATAGAATTCATCTCCGAACCCCAGGGCAGGGTATGAGGAAGCAATCTAATCTAGTGGCAGAATACTAGATGGGAATCAGAAGATGGCGGTTCTGCTCCCTGCTTTACCACTGACTTGCTTATATGACCTTGGGCAAGGCACTTTATCACTATGCTTTTCATCTTTAAAATGGAAATAATGAATCGTGTACTTCTTTGTAAAGTGCTTTGAATTATATAAATGGAAAGGGCTTTATAGTAGCTAGGTTGAATTATTTCTAAAATACCTATCACCTAGATCCATAGGCTCTGCAGCCCCTAAAATCCCCAGGCTGGAATAGGAGCTCTGATTCTTAGGCATCCACTAGATAATGGTTTGTGGACATCAGATCTGCTTTTATGGTGGACCACTGGCTACACCCCTTCCCTTTGCCCAAACTCTTTCCCTCCTCCCCCCAGTGGAGCTTGTGTGGAACCCAGCTAAGCCACTGACATGGGGTGCAAAGTGCACCTGATAGGTGTTGGATTGAAATTCACCACTCAGCAGATGGGTCTAACAAATCTTTGTTAAGGCAGAACACCACAGGCAGGGATCAGTTCATTACAATTGGGAGCATATCAGGACGATCTCACCATTGTCTCTCCAGCACTGGACAATTAACAGCTTCTGCTTCCCTTTATTAAGCTGATTTTATATAGCTTTTTTTTAATACATATGTATTAGTTTCTCATTTCTCTATCAGTTCTCTAGCCCTGTCAGTAAAATTATTGTGCCAACTTCCAACTTTATGCCGGTCTTTTCTAGCTCTGTAGTTGCTTGCATCTTCTGTTTTCCTCACAGACTTGATTACTCTGCAATTTCTTACACATGCGCCACACTTAGGGTGACCAGACGTCTCATTTTTAAAGGGACAGTCCCATATTTAAGCCCTCCTGCAGGTGTCCCAACTTTTTCTTAGAAACGGGCAAATTGTCCCGTATTTTCTGTCTCCCACAGTGAGTACTGGTGGGTCCTGCTGCTGGGACCTGCTGCTGGGCGGATCTTTGCTCGCCAGCTGCCTGCCCACCAGCAGTGAGTGGCAGGGTCCAGTGATTGGGGATGGGTGTGCAATGCTGATGGCGGGGCAAAGCTGCAGCGTGTGGGGCTGGCTGCTCCCCCTGCTGTTCCATCAGTGCAGCCCCTGCTGCATGCCGGCTCTCAGCCAGCAGGACCCTGCCCCCCATCCCATTTCTGGACGGCACTGGCTGTGAGCTGCGGTGGCCGATGAGTGTTGGTAGTGCCAGGGGGTGGCTAGTTATATGTTGCCTCTGTTGCCCACCTATTGTCCCTTTACGTGCTCCCCCTCTTGCTGTCGTGTCCCTGCTTTGCCCCTTCACAGCCCACAGCCCCGCTGCTCCTCCATATCCCCACTGGCAGGGTGCAGCCTGCGCCCAGCTCTGTGCGGAGAACCAGCCCCTAGTTGGAGTGCTAAGCTCACCAACAGCCTGGCTGGCAGGCTCCTTCCTTCCCTCACTGCCTCTGGCTGGGCTGGCGCCCTTGGAAAGCCCAAGACCCTTGGGACTGGGGCTCTGGCCAGGAGGAGCCAAGCCCTGCGTATGCTAAAGCCCAGCACAGCACTGGCACAGGGAAGCCTCTCCGCCCCTCAGCTAAGCTCTGGAGTGGCAGGGGGGGAAGTGATTTCCCGCCTGTTCATGCCACGACCCTGCAGGCTCCACAGCAGCCCCCTGGGCAGGGGCTTAGCACCCTTTTCACCTGCTCCGTTCCCTAGGCACCCTCCCCTGCTGAGCCACCTCTCTGGCTGGGTTTGCTGAAGCCCCTGCAGTCAGGTTCCCTGGGCCCTGGTGCACAAAATGCATCCTTAGGGATTAACCCCTTCCTGCCCATGCTGTAGTTGGGGAACAGGTGGCAGCTGGGTTCTGTCGGTGGCCTGCAGCAGCCTGGAGGTGTTAGCTGCCTCCTGATACTGCATGAGCAGGAAGGGACAAACTGCTTCCAGCCACAGGGGAGTGGGGGATGGGTGGGAAGAGATGAATTCTGCAAAGACACGGGCTAGGTCATCCCTTCCCTTCCCCCTCCCGCCCCATGGCTGGAAGCAGCTCCCATCCCTTCCCTCCCCCACAGTGCCAAAATGCTGCTGCTGGCCACATTCTGATATGAATTGTGGCAGAAATCTGGGGAGCAGCGGAAGACGTGTTGCCTTGGGAAGACACGGCGCCAGGTACCAGGAGAGGTGGGTCCATCCCGGGGGCCCAGCCAGGCATGGAGGGCGGAGAGCACCAGGCAGGGTGGGTCTGATCGGTCGGTCACCCCCCCAACCCCTGTGTGAGAGAGTGTAGGGGAGCGTGCGTGTCCTGTCTCCCCATGTGAATCCTAAAGCTTTAAAGATAAAAAGGTAAGTAAAACGAATCCAACTATGCAGTATTTCTTTTTAACAGAGGCTCAGTCAACTTGATGTTAATCTGAATGTTTTTACTGCATAGCTCTGATAGCCATTGAACTTGCTTGAATATGAGAAATTTTACCAGGTGTCCCATATTCAGCATAGGGAAATATGGTCACCCTAGCCCACTACATATGGTCAAATTGTAAACCTGTTAAATCACAACAGGCTTCTGTCAGGCTTAAATACACCTTCACTCCCAACAATAGGGAGCTGTCTACTCTTGTACAGTGGAGAACAGGGCCTTCTATGCCTATTGGTGAATCTTCTCCTATCTGGATAGTACACTAGGGTGTAAAGTTCTCCCTTCAAATCTAGGGCTTATAATCAATAAGACTCTTACTGAATCAGCTAATGGAGGTTTTTTCTTTCTGCTGAAATGGCTAATGGATTCTGCAGTACCATTGATGTCCTTGCTTAGTTTTCATTCTGGTTGCATTGGGTTCAGTTCCTCTCTGTTTCCAGAATCCTATCATTTATGCCAATGGTGACACCAACATGACTTCTTTTTAAAATTGAATATAAACTAGCAGCTGAATTTGTCCATGTGAAAGTCTTTGGGAATGCTCAGGAATCAGCTCCCTTGCTTGCCTGCTAGGCTAACTTGCAGTAAGCTGTCATGGCTATGCTTGCATTTACTCCATACAAGAGGATTCAACGTGCTTTCCAGTTTCATTCATGCAACAACTTGCGATGGGCCAAATTCACACCACCCCTCTTGCACACGCATAACCCAAAATAGGGTGCCTGGAGAGAAAGTGCGGGGTACTCTGGGCCCTACTTCTGGCTTCATCAAAACCAGTTCAAGCTCTACAGTTTCTCTGCTGTTCGGACTGTGGAGTTAAACCAGTTGCTGAGCTGTTAGAACTGTGGGTGATGAAGCAATGGCTGGTAAGAAGGAACAAGATTGGCTCATTCATAGGCTCCTTGATGCATCCCTCCGCAGTTTCACCAAGATCATTCCAAGCAGTGGTAGGAGTAAAGGAATTGGAGGAGAAGGCCTTAAGTTCACAGTAACTGCTTGGGCAGGACAAGAGACAAGGTCAGGTCAGGACAACGGATGAGGCTGGGGCACCACTTCTCAACACTTTCCACTGGAGCTCCTGGGCAGTCCCAGCCACAGATAAAGTTACCTGCCTGGCAGAGAACCTACGGGAAGGTGTCAGGAGTTAGCGAGGATGGATTATCTCATAGCGAAGATCACTGAACTGAGACTAAGGAAGTCAATCCTTGTGTCTGCCATAGATGTCGTGTGTGACCTTGAACAGGTCACTGAATCTCTCTTTGCTTCTATTCTCCACCTATAGATACGGGGATAGATAATACTCGCTCTGTCTGGCTTCTCTATTTAGATTGCAAACTCTGCAGACATAGGTGCTAGTAACTAGGGGTACTGATGGTGCTGCCGACCCCCTGGCTTGAAGTGATTTCCATCATATCCAGGGTTTACAGTTCGGTTCAATGGCTCTCAGCACCCCCTCTATACAAATTGTTCCAGCACCGCTGCAGAGCAGGGAGAGTCTCTTGCTGTCTGTATATACAGTGCAGTAGGGACCTGATCTTTTTTGAAGCCTTTAGGCTCTGCTGTAACATGAATTGCACATAGTACTACTCCCTGCTCTCCCTTTAGGTGAATACTCTTTCGGGTGCATGGAGCCTAGCTAACTCAAGGAGGTGGAATTCACCAGCAAGAGTGAACCTGGCCTTACAAGTGGAGTGATTAAAGAACTGGGAAAGGGATGTACTGAATGTTGCAAATGTATTTAACTTAGAACCCCTCAATAAAACAGGGAAATAGATGTTTCTAGAAAACAGAAAAAAAAACTGTACAGAAATGTAAACAGAGCACTGTCTTGGCGTGCTCTTATCAATTCAGTAAGACACCTGGGGATAAGAGATGGCACTAATGACAACAGAAATGGTAACAATTTATTATGAAATTCAACTCGCTGCATTGTCCTGTGGCAATTATCTATTGTGATACATCACAGTCTGACTGCCTCAAAACCCTAATATATCCTGAGTATCATAACAGTTGTGAGGAAGCAATTTTTCATACCAGGCTGTTATGTTTCCCTAGATACACAGACCAAAACATACTCTTACAGCCTCGATGACTTTGGTTACATAAAGAAAACAAGGAGCTGATCCTCGGATAGGACTCCATGTGGGGAGTGAGGGAACCCCTGTCTAAAAAACCCCCTTGCAGGATCTGGGCCAAAGAGAGAGAAAAGAGCACATTTCCATGAGAGAGAGAAAGCAGAGTGTGAATCTCAGATCCTTGCATTACATAATAAAAAAGTCTTGTGAAAATAGACATTCTTGGGGTTAAAGTTGGGGCTAAACCTAGTGAAAATGGGTTATTCCATGGGCTGAAAAGATGCTCGTGTCTGATGCACAATGTCTAGAACAACAAAAACATGGGAATAGCACTATCAAAGGCTGAAAATCATGGGAAGGAGGAAGGAAGGAATGGAGGCTTCTTCAGATCCTCATGTTTCCTCCTACTACTAGTGTGATGGTTCTGAGAAACTTTATCTATAACCAACATACATTATCTGACAAACAGTAACCCAATCAGTGGCATTTTATTTACTGAATAACTGTCTTCATTGAGTGCAGAGTATTATCTGCAGAATAGATCAGAGTGGGAGTCAGTTAACTTCCTGTTGCTAGTGTATGATCTTGGGCAACTGACACCATCTTTCTTTCTGCCATAGTTTTGCCATCTGTACAATGGGGATATATATACTTACTTGCCTCCCAGGGCAGTGTGAGGTTGAATTAACTATGAATTGCAAAGTGCTCTGAGGTCTTTGGATGGAAACTCTTTGAATACAACTGTTAGGTGTTGTAATCACTGAGTATGTCTCAGTTCTCCAATCGCACTTTTACTTAAATTATACTAAATGCACATTTTCCACTGAAAGATGACTGAGCACACTTACTTCCCCCAGACCTATAAACTGTGGAGAACGATTTAAAGTCTAGATCAGGGATCGGCAACCTTTGGCACGTGGCCCCCAGGGGTAAGCCCCTCTGGAGGACCGGGCCAGTTTGTTTACCTGCTGCATCCGCAGGTTCGGCCGATCACAGCTCCCACTGGCCGCGGTTCACCACTCCAAGCCAATGAGTTCTCCGGGAAGCGGCAGCCAGCACGTCCCTCAGCCCACCCTGCTTCCTGCAGCCCCCATTGGCCTGGAGTGGCGAACTGCAGCCAGTGGGAGCTGTGATCGGCTGAACCTGCGGACACGGCAGGTAAACAAACTGGCCCGGCCTGCCAGGGGGCTTACCCTGGTGGGCTGCATGTCAAAGGTTGCTGATCCCTGCCCTAGCTCAATCCTTGGTCGTGATCAAAATGGAAACAGTTACACAGAACCCGGTAGGAACATGGGTGTGTTTGGACCTTTTTATTGTCTTCTTGCCTCAGAACCACACAGATTCTGTGCAGCTCAGCACAGCAGTGAAGATATGTGCACAACCTGTCTCTCCTGTAATTGCTCATGGTGGCAAATGGTTAAATTGTCCCCTGTAAGGCAGCCGGCGAGCTATGGTATTTCTGTTATGTGTTTTGTCAATCTAATTTTCCAGCAGACAAGTTTTTATTCCGGTAATAATGTTTTTGTTGGCAAGCCCGTCTGTTTCTATTTCTCCCTCTAGACTGGTATAATTTGGCAAATACCCAACCCTGCAAGTACAGGTGTTCAAGAATGCTTGGCTCTCCCAGCCAGAACACAGCAACTTTGTAAATAAAAGTTATAATTCTTGAGATGGACTGAGCCTGGCCAGCAAATTAGTGGGGGAACATGGTGCCAAACAGCATGCTGCAGAGGGGGTGGGCAAATGCACCCAACAAGCTTTAAAGGCTGCAAAGGAGGGAGAAACTGGTGCATTCTCTTCTCTGCCCTGTATACTACAGGATCCCTTCTGTTCCTGCCTCCCAGGGGGTGAAAGATATGTGCACCGATGGGAAGTAGCTGCTCAACATAGCATGCTTTCTTCAGCTTAGAGTGGATTTCCAAGCAGAAATCTGCCTAGGAGTCATCCTGGCCATACCAGCAGCGACCCCCATCTAAGGGGCTGGAAATCCTCCATGTAAAGGGAGCAAATGCAGCAAACTACTGATGAGGGAGCACGCAGCTCTTACTATAGCAAGCTGCAATGCGAAAAATGCAGAGCTGAAATAGTACAATGGCTCTTGTTCTATACACACATTCTTACACCATCGCCCCACATGGGGTGCTCGAGATCCACACAATTAAGGGGAGAAACCCCCTGTATGTTCAGTTTATGGGGAAACTCATGAGATTGTGCCTAACAGACTGATTTTGACGAAGCTCTGTTAGTAGATTGTAGATCTTTCTAACTCACATGAGAATAGCATATAACCTGAAAAGTCCGTAGTGCTGGCTCTAGTTTTTGGTGGTTCTAGTTTTTAACTAATGTTTCTAGTTCCCTGATGCATGGAAAATGTGGCTTCCATACACGTTTTCATCCTCTGCATCCCCATTCAGGTGCGTCTTTTGGCAAAACTTTTCCCTTTAATATTCCAGTTGGGATGCACCTTTCCTGGCAGTCTCAGCTGAGACAGGGACTGAACTGTTCTGCTTTCCAGGGGTGGTTCCTAGATGTCAGAGTTGAGACACAGTGGCAAGATGGGGAGTGTGGGCAGGGTGCATTGTGGCAAGAGGAATATGAGAGTCTTAAACAGTGCTGTGAATAAGTATAACTGTAACTGTAACTGTAAGGTTGGGAATAGCCACACTACATTCGCTGAAAGATAAAGAACAAATCCTCCCTAATGCATGAACACAATGTTCACAGTAGTTTAATTATTCTAAAACAAAATGGTCATCATGGCTGGCTCAGGAGCGTGTCAACACAAGTAGCCCAGAATCTATCCTGAAGCACTTACACGAGAGGAAAGTGACCAGGAACAGTCAGCATGGATTCACCAAGGGAAGGTCATGCCTGACTAATCTAATCGCCTTCTATGATGAGATTACTGGTTCTGTGGATGAAGGGAAAGCAGTGGATGTATTGTTTCTTGACTTTAGCAAAGCTTTTGACACGGTCTCCCACAGTATTCTTGTCAGCAAGTTAAAGAAGTACGGGCTGGATGAATGCACTATAAGGTGGGTAGAAAGTTGGCTAGATTGTCGGGCTCAACGGATAGTGATCAATGGCTCCATGTCTCATTGGCAGCCGGTGTCAAGTGGAGTGCCCCAAGGGTCGGTCCTGGGGCCGATTTTGTTCAATATCTTCATAAATGATCTGGAGGATGGTGTGGATTGCACTCTCAGCAAATTGGTGGATGATACTAAACTGGGAGGAGTGGTAGATACGGTGGCAGGTAGGGATAGGATACAAAGGGACCTAGACAAATTGGAGGATTGGGCCAAAAGAAATCTGATGAGGTTCAACAAGGATAAGTGCAGGGTCCTGCACTTAGGACGGAAGAACCCAATGCACCGCTACAGACTAGGGACCGAATGGCTAGGCAGCAGTTCTGCGGAAAAGGACCTAGGGGTGACAGTGGACGAGAAGCTGGATATGAGTCAACAGTGTGCCCTTGTTGCCAAGAAGGCCAATGGCATTTTGGGATGTATAAGTAGGGGCATAGCCAGCAGATCGAGGGACGTGATCGTTCCCCTCTATTCGACATTGGTGAGGCCTCATCTGGAGTACTGTGTCCAGTTTTGGGCCCCACGCTACAAGAAGGATGTGGATAAATTGGAGAGAGTCCAGCGAAGGGCAACAAAAATGATTAGGGGTCTGGAACACATGACTTATGAGGAGAGGCTGAGGGAACTGGGATTGTTTAGTCTGCAGAAGAGAAGAATGAGGGGGGATTGGATAGCTGCTTTCAACTACCTGAGAGGTGGTTCCAAAGAGGATGGTTCTAGACTATTCTCAGTGGTAGAAGATGACAGGACAAGGAGTAATGGTCTCAAGTTGCAGTGGGGGAGGTTTAGGTTGGATATTAGGAAAAACTTTTTCACTAGGAGGGTGGTGAAACACTGGAATGCGTTACCTAGGGAGGTGGTGGAATCTCCTTCCTTAGAAGTTTTTAAGGTCAGGCTTGACAAAGCCCTGGCTGGGATGATTTAATTGGGGATTGGTCCTGCTTTGAGCAGGGGGTTGGACTAGATGACCTCCTGAGGTCCCTTCCAACCCTGATATTCTATGATTCTATGATTCAGTGTGTGGTTTGAAGTGGAAGTGTTGGTGAGGCTGGTGAGAGAATATTTAACATTGGTTTGAGTGGCTCTACAATTTACTTACTGAATTTATAGAAGGAATCAAGCTACATTTGACATGTCTACTAAAAAATTGGCTACATGCCCATCTACCTGCCCCTTCTCTTTCCTTTCCCTTTCTTATACTATTTTATTGTAAACCTAATTTTTAAAAACAATAAGAAGTTCTCCAGTGTATTTCTATTCAATGTAGAGAAGATTTAAATCAGGATGCAAGAGAGTCTGGATCCATAATACATCAGCATAGTGATTGATATCATACAAACTTCCTAAACTTCTAAAATGCCCCTGTGGGTACAATCCCCCTCCTCACTAATTTTTCTAGCCTTCCATCCCTCTATTAGAGAACAATTAAGTACTGAGCTGCAGGTCCCACTGGCCGGGGTTCAGTCCTGTAGTCTCTGGTCTCGGTTTCTCCCTATTGTCACCCTGAGGTCCAGATGTAGCAGTTGCCCCATGTTTCCTGCTATGAGACTGCTTCAGGTGTGTGGTGGGAGCGCCCTTCTCTGCTAGGTTGTCCCTAACTCTTACAACTAGGGCTGTCAAGCAATTAAAAAAATTAATCACAATTAATGGCGCTCTTAAACAACAATAGAATACCATTTATTTAAAACATTTTTGGAAGTTTACTACATTTTAAAATATATTAATTTCAATTACAGCACAGAATACAAAGTGTACAGTGCTCACTTTATATTTATTTTTTATTACAAATATTTGCACCGTAAAAAACAAAAAAAAATATTTTTCAATTCACCTCATACAAATACTGTAGTGCAATCTCTTTATCATGAAAGTTGAATTTACAAATATAGAATTATGTACAAAAAAAACCACTGCATTCAAAAATAAAACAATGTAAAACTTTAGTGCCTACAAGTCCACCCAGTCCTACTTTTCGGTCAGCCAATCACTCAGACAAATAAGGTTGGTTAGAATTTGCAGGAAATAATGCTCCCTGCTTCTTGTTTACAATGTCACCTGAAAGTGAGAACAGGCATTCGCATGGTACTGTTGTAGCTGGTGTTGCAAGATATTTATGTGCTAGATGCACTAAAGATTCATATATCTCTTCATGCTTCAACCACCATTCCAGAGGACATGCTTCCATGCTGATGATGGGTTCTGCTTGATAACGATCCAAAGCACTGCAGATTGATGCATGTTCATTTTCATCATCTGGGTCAGATGCCACCAGCAGAAGGTTGATTTTCTTTTTTGGTGGTTCGGGTTCTGTAGTTTCCGCATCAGAGTGTTTCTCTTTTAAAAAGAAAAGGAGTACTTGTGGCACCTTAGAGACTAACCAATTTATTTGAGCATAAGCTTTCGTGAGCTCACGAAAGCTTATGCTCAAATAAATTGGTTAGTCTCTAAGGTGCCACAAGTACTCCTTTTCTTTTTGCAAATACAGACTAACACGGCTGTTACTCTGAAATTTCTCTTTTAAGACTTCTAAAAGCATGCTCCACACCTCGTCCCTCTCAGATTTTGGATGGCACTTCAGATTCTTAAACCTTGGGTTGAGTGCTGTAGCTATTTTTAGAAATCTCACATCGGTATCTTCTTTGCGTTTTGTCAAATCTGCTATGAAAGTGTTCTTAAAACGAACATGTGCTGGGTCATCATCTGTGATTGCTATAACATGAAATATATGCAGAAGGTGAGTAAAATAGAGCAAGAGTCATACAGTTCTCTCCCCAAGGAGTACAGTCACAAATTTAATTGACATGTTATTTTTTTAATGAGCATCATCAAAATGGAAACATGTCCTCTGGAATGGTGGCTGAAGCATGACAGGGCATACAAATGTTTAGCATATCTGGCATATAAATATGTTGCAACGCTGGCTACAAAACTGCCATGCGAATGCCTGTTCTCACTTTCAGGTGACATAGTTAATAAGAAGCAGGCAGCAGTATCTCCTGTCACTGTAAACAAACTTGTTTGTCTTAGCAATTGGCAGAATAAGAAGTAGGACTGTGTGGTCTTGTAGGCTCTAAAGTTTTACACTGTTTTGTTTTTGAGTGCAGTTATGTAACCAAAAATATCTGCATTTGTAAGTTATACTTTCACGATAAAGAGATTGCACTTCAGTACTTGTATAAGGTGAATTGAAAAATACTATTTCTTTTATCATTTTTACAGTGCATATATTTATAATCAAAAATAAAAATATAAAGTGAGCACTGTGCACTTTGTATTCTGTGTTGTAATTGAATCAATATGGAAAATGTAGAAAAACATCCAAAATATTTAATACATTTCAGTTGGTGTTCTATTGTTATAAGTGCGATTAATCGCGATAATTTTTTTTACTCATGTCATAAATATAAAGGGAAGGGTAAACCCCTTTAAAATCCCTCCTGGCCAGAGGAAAAATCCTCTTACCTGTAAAGGGTTAAGAAGCTAAAGGTAACCTCGCTGGCACAGGACCAAAATGACCAATGAGGAGACAAGATACTTTCAAAAGCTGGGAGGAGGAAGAGAAACAAAGGGTCTGTGTCTGTCTGTATGCTGCTTTTGCCGGGGACAGAACAGGAATGGAGTCTTAGAACTTTTAGTAAGTAATCTAGCTAGGTATGTGTTAGATTATGATTTCTTTAAATGGCTGAGAAAAGAGCTGTGCTGAATAGAATAACTATTCCTGTCTGTGTGTCTTTTTTGTAACTTAAGGTTTTGCCTAGAGGGATTCTCTATGTTTTTAATCTAATTACCCTGTAAGGTATCTACTATGCTGATTTTACAGAGGTGATTCCTTTACTTCTATTAAAAGTCTTCTTGTAAGAAAACTGAATGTTTTTTCATTGTTCTAAGATCCAAGGGTTTGGGTCTGTGGTCACCTATGCAAATTGGTGAGGATTTTTACCAAACCTTCCCCAGGAAGTGGGGTGCAAGGGTTGGGAGGATTTTGGGGGGAAAGACGTGTCCAAACTACGTTTTCCCAGTAAACCCAGATAAAGTTTGGTGGTAGCAGTGGAAATCCAAGAGTAAAATAATTTTGTACCTTGGGGAAGTTTTAACCTAAGCTGGTAAAAGTAAGCTTAGGAGGTTTTCATGCAGGTCCCCACATCTGTATCCTAGAGTTCAGAGTGGGGAAGGAACCTTGACAACTCACAATTAATTTTTCTGAGTTAATCACGTGAGTTAACTGTGATTAATTGACAGCCCTACTTACAACCATTGAGGAGGCAGGACTTCACCCAGGAGTTGCTCCAATCCACAGATCTATCCAGAGCCTGTAATACCAGATACAGAACCCCTGTGACATTGCACAGAATCATCGGTGGGAGCAGGACATAATTCCCACATGCCTAAAAGGAACTTTATTTCCATCAGTCACAATCTTGACAGCCCCTCCAGCCCTGGCTCCTTAGTCCCAGGTTAAGGTGCCTCTTTCGCTTTTGGCTGTGGCTGATTTGTGGTTCAGTGCAGGCTCCTAGGGACCACATTCAAATTGTGCTCCTTGGGCCTGCCTGTCCAGCTCTGAGCTCAGACTCTTGGCTTGCTATGTCCAGGCAGCAGAAGCACATGCCCTCTCCTCCAGCCCATGCAGTCCATTCTCAAATGACAGTCCCACCCTCTAATCAGAGGAGGACTAGGAGCAAGAAATAGGGCAGGATTTTCTGCCAGCTCTCTAACCAACCAGGGCTCTGGGGATTTGGAGAGGCCAGCCTGGGGTTTGGGCTACGGCTAGTATCCACAGTACTGTCTGCTACTGATCTGTGGAATTGAGGGCTTCACATATGGATAAAAATTGGGCTACAGGCCACACTAATGTATGCCCTACACCTACCCCTTCCTGAGCGCAGTTTCCCCCTTCCTTCATTTCCTCTGGGCCTAACACCAAGTCAGGTAAATGATGTTTCCCAGGCTAATCCCGTTTGCCTGGGCACCTTGGCTGCAACATCTTATCTGAACCTCTTGAAGAACCTTGGAGAGAAGCTGCCTGTGTGCTCTTGAGTGTTCCATCTAGGCCACTCTGTGCTCAGCTTGTGCACCTATTAGTGTCCCAATAAACCCATCACTTTGATTGTACTGAATAGCTGAGAATGCCAAGAAGAGCAACAAACCACTGCTTTGGACCTGCTGCCGCTACAAAAGATGGTGAGTACAGTCTGTGCAGCTTATGCCAACCCAGGCCATTACTCTGCCACCCTCTTCTGAGCTTCCCCTAGGGCAGTGGAGCTCCACACTGTCCCCTACACAAGGCTTCCTATATATTGCACACTCCAGTGAATTTCTCTAGGCCTTGGGAAAGAGTTGAGGTCAGATCCTGGTTCTGAACACTAGATTCCCTGGCTCTCAGTTTTTTTGTGCTCAGACCACTACAGTGTGTATCTTTCCCTCCACTTTAAAACAGTGCTACAAAGGAATAGTTAGCTACCAGTTCCATTATCTTTTCTGTCCAAACTCCTTGGCCAATATTTTCCCCATTCATATGCCTGTTGTATTGGAAGGAGATTAACTTCCTGACAATGATCTAGAACTTGGAGACTTCATTCTTACCTCCAGTTTTCTAGAAGTAGTTAAAATTTTTTATATGCACAAATTAAATTCACCACTGGCATAAGCAGCTATAACTCCACTGACTTCAGCAAGACCAAAGGATCAGGCTTATAGTGACCAACTCTTCCATAGTTGCACTTCATACCCTAGTCTCAAATAGCCATGTAGCAATGCATATTTTCTGTTTCCTTCAGGGTTTAAGCCTTCACTGAGGGTATGTCTAGACTACGAAATTAGGTCAATTTTATAGAAGTCGATTTTTAGAAATCAGTTTTATACAGTCGATTGTGTATGTCCCCACTAAGAGCATGAAGTCAGCGGAGTGCGTCCTCAATACCATGGCTAGGATCGACATACAGAGCTGTGCACTGTGGGTAGCTATCCCACAGTTCCTGCAGTCTCCACTGCCCATTGGAATTCTGGGTTAAGCTCCCAATGCCTAATGGGGCAAAAACATTGTTGAGGGTGGTTTTGGGTACATGTTGTCAGTTGCCCCTCCTTCCCTCCATGCAAGCAACGGCAGACAATCGTTTTGCACCTTTTTTCCTGGGTTACCTGTGCAGACGCCACACCATGGCAAGCTTGGAGCCCACTTAGCTCACCGCTGCTGTTGTGAGCATTGTAAACACCTCGCGCATTATCCTGGAGTATGTGCAGAACTGGGCTAAGAGATGCCAGCACGAGGATGATTGTGATGAGGGCATGGACACAGACGTTCCTGAAAGCACAGGCTGTGGCATTTGGGACATCATGGTGGCAGTGGGGCTGCTTGATACAGTGGAACGCTGATTCTGGGCCCAGCAAACAAGCACAGACTGGTGGGACTGCACAGTGTTGCAGGTATGGGATGATTCACAGTGGCTGCAAAAGGCCACTTTTGTTTGCGTAAGGCCACTTTCCTTCAACTTTGTGAGTTGCTTTCCCCTGCCCTGAAGCACAGGAATACCAAGATGAGAGCTGCCCTGACAGTTGAGAAGTGAGTGGCGATAGCCCTGTGAAAGCTTCAACGCCTGACTGCTACCGGTCAGTCCAGGATTCAATTTGGAGTGGGAAAGTCTACTGTGGGGACTGCTGTGATCCAAGTAGCCAATGCAATCACTGATGTTCTGCTATCAAGGGTAGTGACTCTGGGAAATGTGCAGGTCATACTGGATGGCTTTGCTGCAATGGGGTTCCCTAACTGTGGTGGGGCGTTAGAACATATATCCCTATCTTGGCACCAGACCACCTTGCCAACCAGTACGTAAACCGCAAGGACTACTTCTCAATGGTGCTGCAAGCACTGGTGGATCACAAGGGACGTTTCACCGACATCAGCGTGGGATGGCCAGGAAAGGTGCATGATGCTCGCATCTTTAGGAACTCTGGGCTGTTTGAGCAGTTGCAAGAAAGGACTTACTTCCCAGACCAGAAAATTACCATTGGGAATGTTGAAATGCCAATAGTTATCTTTGGGGACCCAGCCTACCCCTTAATGCCATGGCTCATGAAGCCGTACACAGGCAGCCTGGACAGTAGTAAGGAGCAGTTCAACTATAGGCTGAGCAAGAGCAGAATGGTGGTAGAATGTGCCTTTGGATGTTTAAAAGGTTGCTAGCGCTGTTTGCTGACTAGGTTAGATCTCAGCACAACCAACATTTCCATTGTTATTGCTGCTTGCTGTGTGCTCCATAATGTCTGTGAGAGTAAGGAGGAGACATTTATGGGAGGGTGGGAGATTGAGGCAAATCGCCTGGTGGCCGATTTGGAGCAGCCAGACACCAGGGCGATTAGAAGAGCACAGCTAGGCGCACTGCGCATCAGAGAGGCTTTGAAAACCAGTTTCGTGACTGGCCAGGCTATGGTGTGACAGTTGTGTGTGTTTCTCCTTGCTGTAAACCCGCCCCCTTTGTTGATTTTAATTCTCTGTAAGCCAACCACCCTCCCCACTTCAATCATAGCTGGCAAAGGAAATAAAGTAACTATTGTTTTGAAACCATGCATTCTTTCTTTATTAATTAAAATAAAAGTGAGATAACTGACAAGGTAGCCTGAATGGGGTGGGGTGCAGGAGAAGGGAAGGACAAGGCCACATTGCTTATTGTAGCCACACTACAAATCAGAACTGTTTGAATGACAGCCTTCTGTTGCTTGAGCCATCCTCTGGAGTGAAGTGGCTGGGTGCCCGGAGGCTCTCCCACCCCCCCCCGCATTCTTGGGCATCTGGGGAGGAGGATATGGAACTTGGAGAGGAGGGCAGGCGGTTATACAATGGATGCAGCGGGGGTCCGTGCTCTTGTTGGCTTTCCTGCAGCTCAACAGGTGCTTCATCATGTCCGTTTGCTCCCCCATTAGCCTCAGGATCACCTCCTGCCTCTACTCTTCATGCTCACTTAATGCTTTCCTGGCCTCTGCCACTGAGTGCCTCCATGCACTAAGCTGTGCCCTATCAGTGTGGGAGGACTGCATGAACTCAGAAAACATGTCATCGCGAGTTTGTTTTTTTCACCTTCTAATCTGCGGTAACCTCAGGGACGGAGATGATAGGGGGAGCATAGAAACATTTGCACCTGGGGGGAGATAAAAAGGGAGAGTAAAATTTAAGATGATACATTTCTGAGAACAAAAGGGAAACTCTTTCACAGTGAATCAAGCAATTCACAGCAGACAGCACATGTGCTTTAGGTACAAGGCTGCATTTTGCCTTTTATATTGAGCGCCTGCCGGTATGGTGACACATCACAAATGGCTGGGCAACAGAATTCGGTTTCCAGGCAGCCATGATAAGCCAAAGGGTATGAGGGGTTGGCTTCTTACACCTTCATAACATGTGGGAATGGTTTCAAACTGCAGCGCTATCCTTTCCCATAGCAAGCAATGCCAGCTGGGTTTCACATTTAAAAGGAGGGGCTGCGGTTTTCAGGTGGATGTGCAGCACACACCTCCCCCCACCCCCCGCTTAGTGGCTATTCTCCGGGATGATCCCTTTTAGCCAAACACAAACAACCCAGCATGAACGGGGTCCTTTTACTGTTCCCTTACAAAAATTCCCCTATTTCAACCAGGTGACCATGAATGATATCACTCTCCTAAGGCTAACACAGAAAGATAAAGACCGAATGTTGCTTGAATGCGTCCAAAACCCAAGACCAATCATTGCCATGCTTTGTGCTGCAGTGATTCCAGACTACTTGCTACTGGCTTGGCGTGGTAAAGTGTCCTACCGTGGAGGATGAAATAAGGTAGCCCTCCTCAGGGCTCCCCTTCTGCAAAGGCTTTCAGAGTACCTCCAGGAGAGCTTCATGGAGATGTCCCTGGAGGATTCCTGCTCCTTTAAAAGCATGTTAACAGACTTTCCCAGTAGCTGTACTGGCTGCGAATGCATTCCAATTCTTCAGGGCAAATCAAACATTAAACACTATTGCTTTTAAACCCTATACTGTAGTTACAAATGTGCACTAACCAGAGTTGCCTTCTCCGGCTTCAGGGTCAGGGATCCCGCCTTGAGAGGGTATTGGCTCCAGGGTGATGAAAAGGTCCTTGCTGCTAGGGAGAACGGATTCACCGCTTGCCTGCTGAGCATTCTCCTCCTCTACCTCCTCCACAAAATCCTCCTCCCTGTTGCGTGAGACTCCCCCCTTGCAGGTGTCCACGGACATTGGTGGGGTAGTGGTAGGGTCCCCCCTAGAATGCAGCTGATCATAGAAGCGGCATGTATGGGGCTCTGACCTGGAGCGACCATTTGCCTCCTTTGTCTTTTAGTAGGCTTGCCTGAGCTCCTTAATTTTTGCGCGGCACTGCTGTGTGTCCCTGTTGTAGCCTCTCTCCACCATGCCCTGTACGACTTTGGCATATATATTAGCATTTCTTCTTTTTGATCAGAGTTCAGCCTGCACAGATTCTTCTCCACATACAGCAATCAGATCCAGTGTCTCCCTTTCAGTCCATGCTGGAGCTCATTTGCAATTCTGGGGGAACTGCATGGTCACCTTTGCTGCTGAGCTTGCCATGCTGACCAAACAGGAAATGAAATTCAAAATTTCCTGGGGCTTTTCCTGTGTACCTGGCTAGTGCATAAGAGTTCAAAGTGCTGTCCAGAGTGGTCACATTGGAGCACTCTGGGATAGCTCCCAGAGGCCAGTACCATCAAATTGCATCTGCAGTATCCCAAATTCAACCCAGCAAGGTCAATTTTAGTGATACTCCCCTCACCGGGGAGGAATACAGAAGTCAATTTTAAGAGCCCTTTAGGTCAATGGAACAGGATTGGTTGTGTAGACTCATTCATTTTAAAATCGACCTAACGCAGCTAAATTCGACCTAACCCTGTAGTGTAGACCAGGGCTGAGATCTTTCTTTGTCTTGTCTGATAGACAATACTGACCTATGGTAAAATTCACTACTGGAGTGAAGCAGCACAACTTCATGGATGCCAGTGGAATAGTGCCTGCTTACATCAGGAGTGGACTTGGCTGCTGCTGTGATTTAACCTGACCACATAAGGACTTCAGTGGGAACTGTGAGGGTGCATAACACCTTGCAGGATTGGACCCTAAAGTAAAACACAGAATTTCTTTGCCCGCATAGGGTAGCTAATGCACAGAGAAACCTGCCTCAGAAGTAAACAGCTAGTTCATATGTTAAATTAATTACTAATAATACAAATGGAGTGAAAATAATGTGTAAAAATGAGTGTTTTGAATGGCACACTCTCACTTGAGCACAATCCATCTCTGAAATGTTTTTTTCATAAGCTAGAAGCCATATTTTGCACTGGAAGAAAATGGTATTGAGAGGAGCTATGCTGATTTTGTTGCATTATCTTGGGTTGGTGATGGGCTGATACGAGTCACTAGTGAATGGTGAACTGGTTTATAATGAGAAGATGTGACTTTAATCAGCATTTCACTTGATACTGATAGTTCTTTCCAAGACACGCCATTGTCACTGAAATCTAGTAAAGCCATTTTGCATGTAATTTTCTATAAATATGCAAAGTAATCTAGAATTCAACTTCGGATGTTTTTATTTAAATGACAGGTTTCAGAGTAGCATTCGTGTTAGTCTGTATTCGCAAAAAGAAAAGGAGTACTTGTGGCACCTTAGAGACTAACCAATTTATTTGAGCATAAGCTTTCAGTGGAATGCATCCGATGAAGTGAGCTGTAGCTCACGAAAGCTTATGCTCAAATAAATTTGTTAGTCTCTAAGGTGCCACAAGTACTCCTTTTCTTTTTATTTAAATGATTCACACTATCAAATGTGTTTGAATAAATTCCTGATGTATAAGAGAATATATAATATTGCTGAATAAATATGTGCAATCTATTCTTACCTTGCCTCTACTGCTAGCTTATGATATTGTGAAAGCACTGCAGAGTTAATGAGATATTTAATGTATTAGGGTCAAATGGCCACTAAAGCTTCTACTTATTTTTAATCAATGAGCCATTATCAGCTTTTATCTTTTGTTTCCAGCATTCCTCTGTGTGTGGAGTTCTTATCACAAAGGCAGTGTAGCCAGCTATAGTGTGTTGTCATTGCCTAGCTTGGTGGTGATTTATGGGTACCAGGCCAAAGAAGAGTTTGCCTTTGGGTCTTGCCTTGGGAAAATCTGAGCCTCGCTCCGATAAAAATTTGACAGCAAATGAAAACAGTCACTGCAGTTGTGAGAGCTTGGAAATCCACTTGGCCATTTTACTGAAATAATAGGCTCTCTAAGTCCACACATGTGAGGTCAGAGGCCTGGGATGCTCCCTTCCTGAGATCTGTCGCCAGAAGAGAACCCTCAATGGGTCTGCTCCCTTCTATGCAGAAGGGAGGACCCAATCACCTCCACAGCACCAACTTCTTCCTTTCCCCCCTCAGCCACCAGAACACATATTGCGTCTGGGATCTCTGGATGAATGCACTATAAGGTGGGTAGAAAGCTGGCTAGATTGTTGGGCTCAACGGGTAGTGATCAATGGCTCCATGTCTAGTTGGCAGCCGGTGTCAAGTGGAGTGCCCCAGGGGTCGGTCCTGGGGCCGGTTTTGTTCAATATCTTCATAAATGATCTGGAGGATGGTGTAGATTGCACTCTCAGCAAATTTGCGGATGATACTAAACTGGGAGGAGTGGTAGATACGCTGGAGGGGAGGGATAGGATACAGAAGGACCTAGACAAATTGGAGGATTGGGCCAAAAGAAATCTGATGAGGTTCAACAAGGATAAGTGCAGGGTCCTGCACTTAGGACGGAAGAACCCAATGCACCGCTACAGACTAGGGGCCGAATGGCTAGGCAGCAGTTCTGCGGAAAAGGACCTAGGGGTGACAGTGGATGAGAAGCTGGATATGAGTCAGCAGTGTGCCCTTGTTGCCAAGAAGGCCAATGGCATTTTGGGATGTATAAGTAGGGGCATAGCCAGCAGATCGAGGGACGTGATCGTTCCCCTCTATTCGACATTGGTGAGGCCTCATCTGGAGTACTGTATCCAGTTTTGGGCCCCCCACTACAAGAAGGATGTGGATAAATTGGAGAGAGTCCAGCGAAGGGCAACAAAAATGATTAGGGGTCAAGAACACATGACTTCTGAGGAGAGGCTGAGGGAGCTGGGATTGTTTAGTCTGCAGAAGAGAAGAATGAGGGGGGATTTGATAGCTGCTTTCAACTACCTGAAAGGGGGTTCCAAAGAGGATGGCTCTAGACTGTTCTCAATGGTAGCAGATGACAGAACGAGGAGTAATGGTCTCAAGTTGCAGTGGGGGAGGTTTAGATTGGATATTAGGAAAAACTTTTTCACTAGGAGGGTGGTGAAACACTGGAATGCGTTACCTAGGGAGGTGGTAGAATCTCCTTCCTTAGAGGTTTTTAAGGTCAGGCTTGACAAAGCCCTGGCTGGGATGATTTAACTGGGTTTTGGTCCTGCTTCGAGCAGGGGGTTGGACTAGATGACCTTCTGGGGTCCCTTCCAACCCTGATATTCTATGATTCTATGATCTCCACAGGGTCAAGACTGAACAGGTCAGAGTACAGAGTAGATGGATGCTTATCCCTCTCTGGTCCCTTGGAGATTCCCTGGAGAAGATACTATAGCGTGCAGGACTGCTGCAGCCAATGGAGCCATGTTGCAAGGGGAGTGGGAGCTGTTGGGGGCTAGAATGAAGGGGGCTTCCACGTGGTTGGCCCCAATTTCCCTCCAGATCCCAAGGGTTGGGACAGACCCTGAAACCTTTTCTAGGGGGCAAACCCCACACTGCCCCCTTCTGACAAGATATGGAGTTTTTCATGAAAGGGGAAAGGACCAGAGTAATTAAAGCAATTTTAAGTTATTTCCAAATACCCCTCCTCCTTTGAAGGGCATGGAGAGCTCCAAATCTAGGTAATGCAAGAGAGACCTTCGTCTCCAGGTCACTGATCCAACTCAGGCTGGTATGACCAGAGGTCATCAGATGAAAGATGAAGTGTCTTCTGCTCCTGTAAGAACACAGCAAGTGTTAGAGCTGCTAGCCTTTAGCATAGAGGACGAGTGATGTTCTGTATTAATTTGTGATTAATAATAGTTTTCAGCAAGAGATGACTCTCAGCAGATAATATTCCATGCAGTGCCATTCACTGCAACTTTTGGGAATTGGTAGCTGAATCTGACTCTCAGCACTGAGAACTATACTTGTTCCAAATAGTGGCTGTTGCATGACTGACTGACTGTGATTATCTGCTTCATAAAAATAGGAGGATTATGGCCCTAAAATGAAGCAAGTATTCAGTTTAGGAAATAGCCCCTCTATACTTTGGTCTTTACACTGTGTAAGATTGATTAGAAATGCATTCAGCTCCCTTGTCAAAATCAAATCTGAATCCAAGTCTGCAGAGGTGAAAAGCTAGTGCAGTAACCCAGGTAAACTGCAGCTTGTTACTAAAGCACATTCCTGAATGACTATCTAATGATGCCATGCTGCATAATCAAAGCTATTCTACTCCTTCATACACTGTACTCTGTCTGCCAGTTCTCCATTAATGTCAATTGTAGAGATTGACGATACAACACTCAGCTCCCATAAAGCAGTGTGTGATTACCAGAAATAGCCTTTTAGAGAGTAACTGGTCTGCTCAACAACACAAGTTTGCTGGGGATTTTGAAAATGGAGTTCATCTTTGCAGCTTGAATAAAGCTAGGTGGTACCTAATATGTGCCCTATTTTGGCAACAGAAGCAGGCCTATGCTAGAATAAGATAGTAATATATAGAGAGGGAAATAAAAATGAATGGAAAAGACATACAGTATCCTTGATCGTGACTGAGCAGCTGCCCTCTCTTCCTCTAAAAGATCCTTTACTTAATGGTGAATTGTTATCCTGGGATGGGTTAGACACTTGCTATTTATATTAGACAAACACAGAAACAGATGTGCTATGCTAGATCTTTCTTGTATCTTTCTTCTCCTTTATTCGGAGTTCCATCATTTCCTGATTGTGTCATTTCTCATCTACCAGGATCTGCATCTGGATCACTTCTGCATCTGGGACATGGGGGAGAAGGGGCTGAGTCCCTGCGTTTTGGTCATAGTCCACGAGCAACGCTCTCAGCTCCTAATCTGAGGGGTATTTTTCTTAAAAAGCACAATTGCTTAAGGTCTTTTCTGTCAAGACCCTCATATGTTTGTGATTCACCCATTGTAACTAATCTTTAACCCTTAAAACTCTCAATATAAAACTTTAAACTTTAATTAGTGTTGGGTTCTGATCTTAAAGCCCAATTGACCTGTGGCATTTGAATCCTGAAAAGACTACAGTAATTGTCATGGTGCCTGGAGTGGCTCGCAGCTAAGAGTGCCAAACTCTAGTCAGACTGTCAGAAACCAGGGCAGACACTCCCAGACTGCTGGTACATTCTATCATTAGGTTTCACTCGGCCCAGGGCCGGCTCCAGGCACCAGCGTTCCAAGCAGGTGCTTGGGGCGGCAGTTAGAAAGGGGCGGCAGTTCCTCCGGCTGCGGCGGCAAATCGGCGGCAGCTTCTCCCTTTTGCCATCCGCGGTGGCAGTTTTTTTCACTGCTTGGGGTGGCAAAAACCGTGGAGCCAGCCCTGACTTGGCCAGTAACAAAAGTGTACTTGTGGCTCACTATACAGTATTAATTTTACCATGGAGTCACAGACAGTCCCCTTATGCTCTCTAGCTGCTCTTTATCACCCCAACAAACTGGACTTTGTGATAAAAGATTATTAAAACTCAAAATCACATACACTAGGTTCTTCTAACCCCAAAGAATCAGTCAGTCACCCCAGGTCATTGGATGCTTCTGGATCTCACACCAAAGACACACTGTAGCCAATTTCTTTCATAAACTAAAGATTTATTAGCTAGGAAAATAAATGAGTTACTACAAGGTTAAAGCAAATAAAATATGTAACAGGTGAGTTAAAGTTTATAAGTCCAAAATGATAGGAGAGATGTAGTAATCTGCCAGTCTCTTAGAGTCTTTTTGTAAATTCCTCAGGGCTTCCCAAAATGTCTTTTGGGGACCTCTGTCTGGTATCTTGGAATGCCCCCTGACAGAATTCAGATGAATTAGAGATGCAGAATCATTCCCACTGTGCCTTTTTATAGTTGAAAACAGTCTTTAGAAAGTGTTTTCATCACCTCCTGGGCCTTGCTTTGTTGACTAAAGGAAGATAAAGTCTGTGGATCTTCCTTTGTTTTTCATATAATGACCCATGCTTAGACGTCAACAACCTTATCATTCAAAGTTCTAAGGCTTCAGTTCCAGTTGATAGGCTATTTAGAGATAAAGGAAACACAATGTGACGGCCAGGAACAATTCTTCATTAGATTTTACAAATCAAATAACTTCACAACTAAACATTTAACTACAGGCCTTTTGACCTAATGTTAATTAAGTAAAAAGAAAAGGAGTACTTGTGGCACCTTAGAGACTAACCAATTTATTTGAGCATAAGCTTTCGTGATGCATCCGATGAAGTGAGCTGTAGCTCATGAAAGCTTATGCTCAAATAAATTGGTTAGTCTCTAAGGTGCCACAAGTACTCCTTTTCTTTTTGCGAATACAGACTAACACGGCTGTTACTCTGAAACCTGTTAATTAAGTAGCGTTGCATACATAATGTAAAGGTAATTACAGAGTTACAGGACACAGAAAAAGGATATAGCAACAACAGCTTACTTGAGTTACATTAATATACGTTAAACAGAATGCAGGTAGATGAAGACAAATACAATTAACATCTATTCTAAAGAGTGAATTGCCTATATATACAATAGTACCTTTTAACATTCTTTTGAAATTCACCCACCAATGAACTGGTACACTTAACACTTCTTTGAGGTCTTGACCTGAGCTAGCCAGCTGCCAGCACCACATAAACCACCTCCTATTTCCCTAAATACACACCAGAATGCAACTTTAATTCCAGATATCAGCTAAAATATGAACCAGTGGCTCTAATGGAGAGGTGCAGAGTTGACTACATAGGTGTACATAGGGTAGGTGCAGAGACAAAACTGGTGGAGTAAAGCAGGTCACATGTTCAGGAATGGACCTTCCTACACTTTTTAGAGGTCTGCGTTCTCTCCCCCTCGCATCAGTCTCCACATTCTAGCAGGAGCTTAGATGGGTGTGTCTGTGGACACAGTCCAGTTTCAGCAGAGATTGCATCCCATAAGGATGCAGTGGGTACCTCAAGGAGCCTCCTGCAATCTCTTCCTTACCTCCCCAAGCCAAGGCAACTGCCCTGAGAAACTGAGATTACCTTTTCCTATAGGGCAGGGGTTCTCAAACTTCATTGCACCCCCTTCTGACAACAAAAATTACTTCACAACCCCAGGAGGGGGATCGAAGCCTGAGCCCACCCAAGCCCCAGTGCTCTAGGTGGGGGAGCCAAAGCTTCAGCCCCACCGCTCTGAGTACGGGGTGCCAAAGCTGAAGCTCAAGGGCTTCTACCCCAGGCAGGGGGCCTGCAACCTGAGCCCTGTCACCCAGGGCTGAAGCCCTTGGGCTTTGGCTTCAGCCCTGGCCAGTGGGGCTCAGGCTTCAGCCCCAAGCCACAGCAAATCTAAGCCAGCCCTGGCAACCCCTTTCAAAGGGGTTTGCGACCCATGTTGAGAACCGCTGCTATAGGGAAAATGTTCCACTCAAATTGTGCATTCTCAGCCTGTGCACAATGGCATTATCCTGCCTTAACTGTTTATTCAGCTCACAGTGTTTAATCACAACTGGGACTGTTACTCTAGCTAAAATTCTGCTCCCTCTTCTCCTGTACTTTGTGCAGTCATCCATTATCCTGAATGAAATGTTTTACAGTAAAGCAATTGTTTGTACAGTTCAGCCATGAATATCATTGCAGCAGGCTATTCATTCACTTGGTCCCATCTCCAAAGATTCTCAGAAACCTGTCAATACGTCCTGTCTGTCAGACTCCAGAAAAGAACAGGAACAGCCTTTGTTTTTTGTCTAAAAGGTTAATTATTTACAGGAAGTAGCTGGAAATCCTATTCCACTTCAACGGATATATTCCCAGCTCTCCGTGCTCGAGGATCAATGCCGGAATAAACAGTATATGAAAAAGCATAGAAAAAAATCAATAGATATGTTTTAGTAAAAACATCATGGCAGTGAGATAAAAAGCCAGGTGATCAGACAATTACCTGGGTGAGAGAAGAGATAGAATTTAGGGCTGAATGGGAGAAGTTTGTGACTCTGAGTTTCAGTTTAGATTGTCAGACTTGCCTCTCCCTTCAACTGTGAGTGAGCTAGAACTAAAGCCAATGGGCCCAATTCTCAGCTGGTAAAACCTGAGGTACTGGTCCATTAGCTAGTAGATGGATGGGCCCAAGAAGGGAGAGATCTGCTCTGAGGTAACAAAGAAACAAAGCAAGCAATAGAGAATAAAATGATTTTTCTACCATTGGGATGGTGGCATTTGAACCCTTTCTTCCCTTTACCTCACAATTCCTCTCTTGTCTCTAACTCCCTGGTGTTTTGATGGGAGGATGGGAGGAGGGAGGACAATCAGATGGGTGAGCAGCTCAGTCAAAATGACGGTTAATTATTAAACCATTTATAGAGCACCCTGCCCGTCCCAGCTTTCACAGCTAGCATTTGCAGAAGGGCTCTGATAAGCTCCTGTTGTTAGTTCAACTTTCTTTAAAAATAAACCTTTGTGTGTTTTCATAGAGAAACTTCCAGGTAAAACACATAGGTGCATTATTACCAAGTATAGGAAGGACAGATATTCAGGTACATGGTGCTGTGTTTTTCTACCTAAGAATATGCATTTTTCTTCTGATTCTAAAAACCGAACTTAGTTCTCTGATCAGAAGTGTTGTCCAATTCTAAAATTCTGGTCATGCTTCCCTGCAGTAGGGCAAAGTGGAATGGGTTTTATTTACAATCTCTGATAAGCTAACCACACGGAACATACTACTTTCTATGTCTTTCTGCCTTGTTGTGTAGCTTAATCATTTTAATAGTCTGCCAAGGAACACTGCTTGTAACGTTCCCTTGGTGATGCCTCCTAACATTTGTGGACTGCTGAAATGCCACAAAGAGATGCAAATGTGCTGCAGGAATATCATTTTCCTTTATACAGTTGCAACAGCTAAATGTTTAAGTAATGAGAAAAGCACAAACAAGGAGACAGGATGCATTGGTCAAGGAGGCACACCGCTCTTGCACAATTTTACTTCCCAAAGTGCTTTACAAGGAAGCTAATTACGTGAAAGTGTCCATGGTAAATAAGATGAGAACAACTGTTGGCCTTACACTGGAAGACACAAGTTGCTTGGTATCCTGTGGGACAACAAAAGTAGTTCTGTAATCTAATATGAAACCCAGTCGCTTTTCTGAATGGGATGAGATTAACAACACCATATCTTATTTTCCATTTGAAACTCACATATCACGTTGATGAGCCACATCAGAATTTGGACCCATTTCTATATAAATGGATTGATTTGGTTTCTCTGGACAGGATAGAGGGTTCATTAGCAGGAAAGGTCCTTTTATTACTCTTGGGCTGTGTTTACTTTGTGCTTTGTATGTGTCACAAAAAGACTGAGTCTCGGTCTTTATACTGAGCAAAAATAATGGCTATTCCAACTGCTGCTGTCCTCCTAACCCTTCCCACCAACCACTCATTGAGCCCTCATCCATTGCTCTTATTTTAAAAAGTCAGATACTGCACACAAACACTAGTCCACAACAGCTGGGATACATCGTTGCCATCTCTCACATACCTGCCCAGTGTGCTGTTCCTAGCAGAATGTTACTTGCACGGGGGACATCAATCATTGTGACACCAGTTAATTTGGTGAGCAGCACAAGACGCCTTTGTATCTCTATCAAAATTTCACTCAAGACTGGGTGAAATTCTATGCTCTGTGTTGTGCAGGTCAAACTATGATTCTAATGGTTCTCTCCCGGGGGAAAATCTATGAAACACAAACTGTTGCTCTGATTCCAGCAAAGCATCCTGAAAAGACCTATGGGGAAATGCTACTTTTCTATGGCTACCTAGGAGGTCACATTAGTGGCTGTATTGAGGGAAGTTCTGGTGGATGGACAGCATGGAAGCCAGATAGGAGGGGACTAAAGAGAGAAACGGAGAAGAGGAAATCTAAGCAATATGAATAGGAACACTTCATTGTAGGTGTGCTTTGGAATGGAGTCCAGAATGATGCCCAGCTATCCCATTGACAATACATGTAGGGAGGCTTGGAGGGAAGGGAATACCATATTTTTGTAGAATGAAACACCATTCCAGTCTCTGAAGGCTAAAAAAGGTTAAAAGATTAATTAATCCTAAAAATTAATATTGGTTTGGAGGTTTTGTTTTCAACTGCTTTTCCCAGGGCATTTAGAGAAGCCCTTGCAAATGCTGTTTAGAGAGCTGTTTAAAGTGAGAAATGGCTGCTTTATATCAAAGTGCACAGTATTTATGAAATTGCATATTGGACAGAGTCAGCAAACTACCTGTGTGATACCAAGTGCTGCTGAAATGTGATGAGGTCACTGGGATATTTAATTTCCTGTATGGCACAATTCTTGCTGTGCATCATAGTTGAAGACATTATTTTCCTAAGATGCAGGCAAAAAATGGTAGCAAGACTTGGACACTCCTTTTATGTTCAGCTCAATCTGCTCTTTAAGATACTGCCACAGCTGCAGTGAGAGGGGAACTCCAGAAAGAGCTGTCAGCAGGATATTTTCCATGAAGACCCCTTGACTCCAGAATGTGGTCCCTCATCTTGGGGTGAAACAGCTCAGTTCTTATATAAAGCATATCTGTTGGCTGCGGTGTTGAGGGCAGGCTGAGGCCTCGGGAGGAAGAGGTTTTAGTGGGGTCTTGCTGCTTGAATTACTGGCTGTTTGAATTAATTCTGTTGTGCAAGGGCTCAGTACACTGCTGTCTCTATGTGACCCATCAGTCTTCATCCTTGAAGGAAACCTTCACAGCACTTTAAAAAGACAAACTTGGGAGCTTAAATTCATTTCTCTGCTAGACTCTAAAAATCATACCCTGAACAGACACTGGATTTATGGTTTATTACAACAATCTGTAACCCATTAACCCCCTCTTTTTGTCCTATGACTGCAGAGGTGTTAACAGGCCACTCTACCTTGAATAGGAGTACTTGTGGCACCTTAGAGACTGAAGAAAATGTTATCTAAACTGAAATTAACAAAATTAATAAATGGTGATAAAGAAATGTTATTTCAATAGGTGCTGATGGTTATATGAGCCAGAAGCTGATTCAAATAAGCTTAGAGAACCTTCTGGTGTGCTTCTGAATATGATGGTCAAGCCTGTGGTTCTTTGATGTTTGCACCCTTTGGATTGCTTAAACAAGCCTATAGACTGGGAGACAATAAGTATCTTCTCAGTAGCTATTATTGTTTTTAAATAACTATGCACAATAGTGCAGCTTCATGGGGATTGACCCGGTGTAGGGGCCCCTCAGTGAGTCAAACACAAGTTATTGGGCTCGATATAGGCGTTGCTGGGTAAAATTCTATGATCTGTGATATACAAGAGGTCAGATCAGATGATCTGCTGCTCCCTACTGGCCTTAAAATCTATGAGTTTATGACACAGAGCTAGTGTAGAGGCTTCTATGCTACCTCCCCTTCTCCTGCTCCTGGTGCAGCAGGTATAACTGGAGGAGAAAGGAGACGTGGCTGGAGCTTCCTTATACTCCAGCAAACTTTGGTGTCTGTATCAGGCCCTTGTGCCTTTTGGCAGCCAATGTAATTTAGAGCAGCTCTTAGGCTGCTCTGTGTTACACACGGCGAGCAAAGAGATGCATAGACAGGTCAGGCATCTTTGCAGTACCCCCTCCTGAGGTACATTTTATGATCCTTAGCCATAGCCAAGTCTCCAAGCCAAGATGTATAATTCTGTCCTCTGGGGTTTGGTGATTATCAGCAAGCTAATCCGGCAGTGGTTTATAAATGCTTTGTATATAATGTACCTAGATTCCCTTGATGAAATTACATCTGTAAATGCACATAGATAGGCTATATCATACTGTCATATAGTACTGAGAACATCCTATAGAAACCTTCCAATAAATTGAACCTGTAAAGGAAAAATATGACTTTCATTTTTCTACTAAATGCATAAAAAATGACTTTAGCCAAAACGTTACACATGGAATCTTAGAAGCATAAATGAGATTTTTAAGGGAGCTAGAAGTGATTAACTGTATTTGATAGCTGTGGGGAAATTGACTTCTCTTAACATTTTGCTCTTGGAAACGTTTGTAAAACAGTCTGGCCTCTCTATGACACTAAAAAGCACATCACAGCTTGACGCAGCTGTACTGTGAACCGCACTGAATGCAGCTGAGGAGAACTGCAGAGAGACAGCTGACAAATTACAATGTTGATGCAGATCAGCCTGTGTGAGACCCTTCAGATATTTCTTGCTGTATAGCTAGGTTATGTAAAATATTTAGGCACAAATAGCTGTATAAAATCATTTCAAGGGGCACTTGACTAGATGGCATATGGAATTGGTACTGTAATGCAATCTTTCACTTGTAGATCATTGATACTGATCCAAACTAGGGGCCAAATCCTGCAAAGAGAATGAGACTTGTCCTTATCTTCCCATGAGACTAGTCCTTACTCAGGTGTATAATGCCATTAAACTTAGTGGAGCTACCTATTCATAGATTACAAGGCCAGAAGGGAACATTGTGATCATCCAGTCTGAAGCGATGAGTGAGGGTGTGCAGGATCAGACGGCAGGTCAATAGTAAAGAGCCTTTGGCGTTGTTAACTGAATACATGCTCTCAGTAGCTACTGAGTGTCAAAGTTTGACTAAGACTCACAGTTTATCAGACCACTCTGTTTTATTAGCAAAGCTGCTCTGCTAATACATTTAGAAGTGAGCCCCCCGAGTGGGGCTTGTGTCTCTTAATTTATACAGTTTTTTGGAGAAGAAGTTACAGAGAAGTTACAGACAAAAGAAGAAAAAGATTTTAGTCACCACCCTTCGAGATCCCTGAGACCAGTCACGTATCTTCAATTACCTGCCACCCTTAACAATCTCCTTTAACAGCTTCCAGTTAACTTAACTAATTGCCCTTCACACCTTCCATTCTGATGCCTGCTTCTTAGACGTGCTGGCTCTATCTTAATTGCTTCTCCATTCAAAAGCTAACTGTCCCTATGTGTGCTCCCTCAGATACTTTGTAACATGTTTTGGCATGCCCTCTCATATACAATGTATCCAGCATGTCCCCTTATACAACGTTATACTTATACAATGTTATACTTCCACATGAGCAACCTTATTGTATTTTCCAGTACAGCCCAAGGTTAAGTTTCCTTTATCTCACTAGAACATATAGCAAATCAATGTCAGTGGCAAAGCTACTACATTATCCTCCTCTAAACCTGTCCTTAAAACACATTTATGCCATGCTGCTGGCAATGATTAAGGCAGCTGGTGCACTGTGCCCACTGCTTATTACACTAATTATAACTGACTCTTTGTTCCCCTGTGTGTGTTTGTATGCACCTGTTCTCTCTCATCTTCATTAATCTGTAAGCTCTTTGGGACAGGGACTTTGTGTACAGCACCTAGTACAGTGGGGCCTGATCCCAGAGTGGGGCTTATAGGTACTACCACAATACTAATAATAAGGTGCAGCACTGGTGCGAGACCAGGGCTCCTCTGAATTATTGCAGGTGGATACTGGGATACTGACAAGTGCTTTCTCCGGTATTTGCCGGGGTGACTACAAGTGCAGTCATGTATTCTGTGTCTTTTAAATACCTTTTTGCCCCAGTCATTGGCCCTCGAGGGGTATGTCTATGCTGCACCCGGGGCAAGCCTCCCAGCCTGGATCCACAGACTAGGGTTAGGGGGGCTCGCACTAGGATGCTAAAAATAGCTGTATAGACATTGCTTTGGTGTTGCAGCTCAGACTGGAACACCGCTGTCTCAGGCTTGACAGCCCAAGCTCCAGCCCCCAGCTACAACATCAGCGTAAGCCCTGCTAGCATAAGTTTGTGGAGCTGGGCTGGGCGTCTTGCTCCCAGAAGCAATCTAGACATATTCCAGATGACCCTGTTCTTGCATCACTGCAGATCAATTGCGTAAACATACCCTAGGTGATCCTGTTCTTGCATAGCTGCACAGCAAATACTCTAATGAATTGCCCTGGGCCACATTTGCTGTGTGGACATATTATATAAACTGGGTCTCACGCACCCACGGACTCACCAGTTTCATACCTAGCTTATTGTATACTGACACCTGTGAATGCCACTCCTGCTTTGCACCCTAATAGGGGTCTAATGGACATTACTTGCTGTTTGCATGTCAGGTACTGTATCATGCTCTCTTAGTAGTATGCAAGGGTTTAGAGAAAATTATGAAAGCAAGAATAATTAAATTCATAGATCTAAACAGTAAAGGAGATGTATTGCAATACGGGTTTACCAAAGGTAGATCATGCCAGACTAATCCGATTTCCCTCTTTGAGAAAATAAATGATTTTTTTGATAAGGGAAGCTCAGTAGATCTAATATATTTGGACTTCAGTAAAGCATTTGACACAGTACCTAATGTCAATTAATTCAATTAAATTAATTTAATTCAATTAGGGAAGGTGGGGTCAGTACAAACATTGTAAGGTGGATAAGGAATTGGCTAAAGAGAAGAAAACAACAGGTTGTGCTGAAAGGTGAATTATTGTATCAGAGAGAGGTTACAAGTGGAATTCCTCAAGGATCAGTCTTGGGAACAGTCTTATTCAGTATTTTTATTAATGACCTTGGCAGAAGAAGTAGGAGTGTGCTCTGAAATTTGCTGCTGATGCAAACCTGGGAGGTATCGTCCATACAGAGGTGGACTGGAATATTATGCAGGAAGATTTGGATGAACTTGAAGACTCGACTAACAACAATGGGCGGAAATTCATTAGTACAAAGTGCAAGGTCATCCACTTAGGGTCTAATAATAAGAATTTCTGCTACAAGCTGAGGGCTTATCAGTTGGAAGTGAGAGAGGTCATGACCAAATTCAGGCTGGAAATTAGAAGAATATTTCTAACTATCAGAGGAGTGAAGTTCTCGAACAGCCTTCTCACAGGAGTTGTGGGTCAAACGACTTAATTATTTTTGAGAAAGAGCTGGACAAATTTGAGTGCAACTGTATGATGGATTGCTTGTGATGGTGAGGTGCAGGGATCAACAGCCATGGGGCTCACTTTTGGTTTTTATCTTATATTCCTAAAGCTCATGCTTCAGGGTTTGAGCCAGCCACTGGCAGGAATGAGGAAGAGATTGCCCTCCCTCCCCCAGTGTATTCTGGGAAGTTTTTTATCTCCTTCCTCTGTCTCATCTGGGATGGCAGTGGCTGGAGATGGGACAGTGGGCAGGGTGGGCTAGGGCTCTGCGGTGGCACCTAGCTTTCTCTCTATCAGGTGCTTGGTTGGCTAGTTCTTGCTCATATGCTCAAGGTCTAACTGATCGCGATATGTGGGATTAGGAAGGAATTTCCCCTCAGGTCAGATTGGTAGTGACCTTGGGGGTTTTTTGCCTTTTGCTGCAGCGTGTGGGAGTAGGTCGCTTGACAGGATTATCTGGGTATATCTCATTTAATTAATTCACTGCCATTGTAGGGGCCTCGAGCACTGGTGCACTTTGGTCCCTCCCATTCTCTGCCTATGGCGCATGATAGTTTAGTCTCTGGTGGGTCTCATTTCTGTTGGTCTCATTTCTATTGTTGGATTTAGTGTGCTGGGTGTTGTTGGTGTACTCTGTGATACACAAGAGGTCAGACTAGTTGATCCCTTCTGGCCTTAAATGCTGTGACTCAAGTGGCAAGACTCGTGTTTTAATAAAAGTAAATGGGGCCTAGAGCAGCAAAACAATGTGAGCCTGTTTACTGAATGGAATGGCTTCTTTTTTGCTTGTTTGCAGGTTGCATGGCCGATACCATGAAATGGCACCGAACATTGTGCCCATGGACTACACCAAGGATCCAGATGTTAAACTACCTATACAGCTTATAATTAACATGCCTGAACTAAAGGTATTGCTTCTAACTGCTTAAAAATGGCATCATGTTAAATTTGCTTCAAGGAAGTGAAGTACCATGGTTGAGTGATAAGTAATGCGAGAAACTGAGTTCCTCCCCTTCCTATTCCAGGCAAAACCAATGTCAGCCACTGGAGTGATTTATGTAACTACATGAAGTACAGACTTCCCCATCACCAAGGGAGCCAGGACCAATACTTGAAAGGTGTTGGGGGGTATCTCATCATAACATCAGCTGTATGTATGCAACTCCTGTTGAAATTGATGGAAGCAGTGTGCAAACAACTGATAGGGCCCCCAGGAGTTCCTGGCTCCTAGCTCTTTGCTCAGACCACTGAGTCAGGAAGTCTTTCACTGTGATCTGTGGAGAACTTGCTGGTGGTCTTCAGAGAGCTGGCTTATCACAGGTGCTGGTTCCTCTTCCTTGTTTCCTGAGGCTAACTTGCCTAAAAAAGAAGCTGAAAACACACTAACTACTCCCCATATTACTTTTCCATATAAGCAAGAGCTTGTGTTGCTACAGGGATATCACATCATCTTAGTGGGAGGAGAGGGTGTCCATAAGAAAATCAAAATGTGGTTCACATCATGCAAAAATTTGGAGTGAGAAATATGAGTCCGCACATCTATCCTTTATCCAGTACAGCAACTAAATGTACCATAGTTTAACAGGACAAGTATGGATTGTTAGATACCATTTAACCTTTTGAAGCAAAGTATTGAATTGTACCAGTTATGACATAATACGTTTGTTAGTTTTTCTGTGTAATATAAAATAGGTTAATAGAGTTTCTATGTACTATCATGCAAAAACCACAGTCCACTCACTGCTACCATCATTGGCAGTGTCACCCAAATATTTAAGGGAATAGTGCAAAAATGTTGTAACTGGTGATCTTCATTTCAATGGTTTAAAAAATCTCCATAATGTAGCACAGCAATCAGCACCTGAATGGAAGCAAAAGCAAATGCAGTATTTTTCTGAAAAAATAAATGTACAGTCCTGAAGTCAGCATGCATTGAAAGGCATTTAAAGCCAAACTCAAACTGAAGTTCAGCATTGTTCGTCCCCCTACCATGTCTGGTGCACGCTCAGGGCTGGGGCAACATCCTACATGTTCCCAGGAGCCCATTTGACTCAGAAAAATGTATTTATTGAAGAGGACTTGACCAGATCTAGAAATACATAATTTGTTTAATGTAAATAGAGAAATGAAGGGCTTTCAGCCCGTAAGGATTTATTATATAAAAAGATCTTTGAAGAATTTTTTGAGAACTTCTGGCATAATTATGATTTGCTGGGGGCCTAAAAAATCCCTCAGAAGTGGGATTCAGGAAGAAAATTGGAGGTTAACCAAGGGTTCTTTTGTGCTGGGATACTTTGATTTCTTTGGCAAGATCAAAACATGAGTCCTGTAGTATTTATAAATTCTCATTATGCGCTAACCCTTTAAAAGGCATAGAGAGGGTACAAAAAGATGCAGCACGCTTTCAAAAGTTGTTACAAAAATGTAACAAACACTTTACCAAAAAGTGCAGAAAAAAACCCTCATGTGAATCAAACTTTTGAATGCCATCAGTATCATAAATACCACTGTCACCAGCATTATAACATACTGATATTCAAATTTAATATTAAATATGTTATATTATTAATATTTTGGTAGGGTCATTTCCTTAACTAGATTCGTATGTTATTCCTATGTTATTAAATTTGATCACACCTCACTTTTTTGACATTAATGGTTATCTACCTTATATTGTATCAAAGTCACAATGTGTGATTTAACTCATTACTCTAAAATTAGGACAAATGGACTTTCTACCCTAAAGTACAGCTGTTCAGCCCCTAGCTCATGAAGGTAGGCAACTCAATTCCACCCAGATCAGTATCCAGCCCCAGAATGGTTTTTACTAATTAAGCATACCAGCTATACGGGAAGCCTGTACCCTTGGTTGCCATGATAATGCTATGTATCCAAACAAACATTCCCTGGCACCTCACAACTCATCTCTTCAGAATATGAGCGATATTTTAACAATGTGAGACAACATGTGGATAATCAAGGAATACAAAACGATTCCCTACCATGTTCACCATGATATATAGCATGACAGTAGGAACAGAAGACAAAATGAGGGCAATTCAAGGTTTATTACTTATTTACAAACCTATAATATCTGCAATATTCCAAGAACCATTATTCTTCTGAAACATTCTGTGAAATGATATGTTTTAAAACATAATGTTGAATTGTTAATTATATCATTTGTCACAGTAAAGAACATTTTAATAGCTCATAATATGAATAGACTATTTTGGAGCAGTAAATATTTATTTCAGAAACCTTTTAATCAGTCACCTACGTCCTTTTACGTAAAATATCCTGTTATTAAATCTCTAAAATACTTTTCATAGATCTCAAAGCATGTGTTATAGGAATAACCCTTCCCACCTTTTTCACAGGCACAGAGATTAATAGCCACATTCTTAAAATATGGCCTTTAATTTTAGATGTCTCAGTTTTTTAATGGATAACTTTAGACATATTGACTAAGACTGTCTGACTTCAATGCCTAAAGTTAGGCTCCTAAATCCATATTTCAGCGCTTAAATCAATTGCCTGATGATCAGAAGTGCCAGCACCCTGCAGAACCAACTACATCTTTGGGCTAGATCCTCAGTTGTGACAAGATACATGCAGTGCAGCTGAGAGGGGAGGCAAAACAAAGGTGGTTTCAAGTCTCCTTTTGCTGCTCCCCCGCCCTGCAGCCAACCCCTAGTGTAACTTAGAGCAACACCCAGGTTGCTTTAATTTTAATTTACAAAAGTAACCTGTCCACACAACCTTCCCCCTCTGGCTGCAAGGGTGGATGGCATAACACCTCTCTGGTGGCTCTGTTATTCCTAGGGTATTCCTGATGCTGGGGGAATAACGAGGGGGCCAGATGCACTGAGTTTCCAGTTGTTGTGTGTCTCTCAGGTGGTGCAAGGCAACTAGAGTGGGACCAAGGATTTGGCCCCTGTATATCTGTGTACACCAGATAAGTATACTTATCTGTAAAATGGGAATAATACTTACTCACTGCTCTGAACTGCTGTCAGATTATTGGATGAATAGTGCTACACACAAGTGCAAAGTATTGTTGTTTGGGACACTATGTTATACACCAGACAGTGCCACTTGCCATATCTACATTGACACAAAGTGAAACATGGTTTATCTGAAGAAACTAACCAGCTCACATACTTGGTAAATAGGAGGGTAAAGCAGCATGTTCTTCACATTTAACATACTTTTGCAGAATGGAAATATGTCCCCAGTTGTATTTAGCCTTCTACCTGCTGCTGCTTTTTCAGAAACATTGCATGCAAACTGAATTACGCCCGTTAGAAATCCAGTCATCACTCAGGGCTGTTTGATTTAGAAACTGTTTCTTTGACTCATCCATCCCCTGCAAGGACATTTTACATAGATATGAAATGTATCTCTCTAATCTGTCATACTGGCAGGTCACCCATCATGGCAGTATCTAAGGGCTTGTGGAGTGTATATGAAGAGTCACCACACTTTTCATTTTACATAAGCACCAAAATGGAAGAAGTGGGGTAACTGAAGACCTCTGGGTATTGGTAATGGGATATGAAACCCTTTGGCTTTAGTTCAATGATATGAATCCAGAACTGGATGGCACCAACAAAAATTGTAACTGTCAAATGGTGGTTAGTGGCCCTACAAGAAGTAAGTTGTTAGGACAACTGAGAAACCTCAGTGCTGCTCCCATATGATGCCAGTCATATGAGATGGGGATGTTGGCCTTGAGAACTAATCCCCAGAGTGACCAGGAGGAGTCACCAGCTCAACTGTGAGTGGTGCATCCAGTGACAGGCCCCAAATGATGAAGTCTTTAGGAAGCTACCTACTTTGAGAGAATATCCATAGATTAGGTATAGTTGCAATAGAGCATACTTATTCCTAAATTACTAATGAAGCACAAAGCAGAAGTTTCTTTTTAAAATGTGATCAGATTTTGAGATGCAGGAATAAGACTTCCCCTCCTAAGATTGAGGCAGGCTGCCTAGAAAAGAATAGGATGTAATAGTGTTATACTGTATTTCTTTATGGGCCAGAGTTCTCATAACTATCTTTAAATTCAGCAGAATCTATCTGGTCTTCTCAGTGAGAATATGCAAAACCTTTAAGGCTTCTTGGTTGGCTTTGAGAAGGGGTTTATAGGGGAAAGGAACGGGATGAAAATCTTGGAACTTGGTTTTGTGAAAACAGTAGGACAAAACTCAGTGTCAAATTTCTGGTTATTACACAACAGTTTGTTTTTCAGTTTCATCAGAGTTTGTAGATTTCTTGAAAAGATTGCTGTCAGCTTGCAAATTTTTGTTGATTGAGAAACTGACTCTCAGACTATTTGTAATGCGATTACCTTTATTTCAGTGGCTGGTGAATTTGCTTCCCGCGAGGAATTTGGTTTGAAGGAGGGGATTTGATTTCCTATTTTTGCTAGGGCCGTCTTAAAAATTATTTGTATTTATTTGTATTGTGGCAGCATGTAGGAGCCCCAGTCTTGGACCAGGATCCCATTGTGCTAGGGGCCATACAAATAGAACAAAAATAGTCCCTGCCCAAAGAGCTTACAGTCTAACAGCTGTGGTCCCTTTGATTTATGCGCAAAGAAAAGATGCATAATCTAGCTCTGCATTTGCAACTTTTCCAAACGTAATGCCAAAGAGATTGCTGTAGTGGTCTTTCCCATCAGTAGCTTTTCAGCATCATAGAGTTGAAGATAAAGCGAACATCGGAGTCTCTCTAAAAAGAAACAAACAAAAAATATCTATTGAATTCTAAGTAAATTTGAGAGATTTCCAGTATACCTGGCTTTTCTCCTGCAATTTTTTTTCTTTTTGTATCATTTGTAGTTACTTCCAAGACTGAGCTCAGCACCACAGCCGCAGGATCTGATAAATAGATAGAATCAATAATGCACTTTTCTAAATTAGATTCAGAGGGAATTAGATGTAGAGGAAGACAGATCACTACTACACACGCTAATGGTTGAGCCAGGCTGAATTTAAATGCAACTTCCATGACTCAAGGAGAGAAAGTTTGCTGACAGTCACAAACCTTAATCTGCCAGGAATCATGCATTAATGAATGATAAAGTGACAGAAGAGCTTCTATTGCCTGAGGAGGTTTCAGTGTTGGGACAGGAAAATAAACAAACGTATTAGGCCAGATGCTCAGCTGATGTAAATCTGTGTTGTTCTATTGAAGTCATAGAGCTGTGCCAATTTATCCCACTTCAACAGCTGTTAAATTAGGTTCTAGATTCTCTAGATTTTAACAGTTCCATTACGTAAACACAGTGCTAATATACCAGGGGGCTTTTTTTTTGGTTCTAAATGGGCAGCACTACTAATAGCCTGGACCTCGAGGGTTTTTGACATTCAGCTGACACATGCCGAGTTGAGGTCTTCCTTTACGACCGCATGGCCGCATCCAACATGATCATCTTGTCCTATACAAACCATGCCCGACGGGAGCTTCCTGGCTGAAAAGCCACTGGCAACTTCGCTTTCTGGAGTTCGCTTATATTTTTGTTCCACCTGCTGTCCACACTGCCTTAGGCCCTGGCAATACTATCAACCTGCTCCTGCAGAAACATCCACACGGGAGTCCTACAGCATCCTCGTTGGACCATTCCACTGAGGGTGGTTGGACCTCCACATCCCTCTGTGTTGGCTCCACGGTCCCCTGCACCATTCGCTGACGGGGGGGTTGCAGTGCAGGATTGCTCAATGCCATTTTTACACCTTTGATTCTTCGTCTGAGCTCTTGGTGTTGATGTGGCTTGTGTGCTCTGTCCATGGATCATTCGCATCTTTAAACATTTTGCTCCTTTCTGAAATGTGGCAGGTAGTAAAACAGAAACCCAAGAACTGCCACTGGATAAAGCAGCACAGACAATAAGGAAAAGCCCTTAGCTGGTCATGAGCTGGATTTTTGAGCAGAGTGTTAGGGTGCCAGAGAACTGGAGCAATTCTTGATCTGGAAAGACACTGTGTTGAGCTATGGATACAATAGTCCCCAATGTCTTTTGTTTGCTCCTATGGTGAAATGATTGCACATTGGGCTAAAATAGGTCATTGGAGTTAGCAATAGAAAAAGTCTATTAGATCATTGCATCTATTCCCCTGCCTTAGCTAAAGAACTTATCAGATATTAACCTGATACCTAACATGATCTTAGCTAGCATCTAAGAACTCTGTGAAGAGCTCAGTCTCAAATTTTGGCATTTCTTTTTCATTATGTAGGGGAGGTAGCTTGGTTGATAATCAAACAGACAGTTGATCATCCAGATCTATAAAAGAGGAAAGTAGAAACAAAAGAGACTTTAGTCTGGCAAAGGTATGCATGCACTATATTGTTCCATGTGTCACTCAGGCGACTAGGATATTATTATCTTTATTTAGCATCATGCAGGTGTATTGTGCTTTACAGGCAAAAATAAAATGACAAAGGACTGAGTTCTGCTAGTTACACACCTACCCATATTGAAATCAATTTGGAGGTACAGGTATTCTTAGGGCAGAATTTGTCCCAAGTTCCCTCCCTAGAGAACCTTAAAGTGTAAAGAAAATTACTAGAATTAGGTAAGACCACAAACAATATTTGGTAAATATTCATTTATGTCTCTCAGAAAACTGGTAAAACAAACTACAGAAAATAATTATTTGCAGCAAATATGTGGTAAATTCATTTTGATAAGTGAATACAGCTGAAAAAATTGCAGTTTGCTCAATAGCAATACATGACCAGAGGTGAAATTTGTCCAATTACTTAAGAATTAATCATCAGGCTCTAGCAATTCCACTTTTCCCTTTCTAGTCAAGTGCTTTACTAGAATCCATATCCACATGAGCAAATTAGTATTTTGAGGGATGTCAGTAGATAAGGGTCCTTTTTAAAGGCTACAGAGATACTTTTCTCCTGCTTCTACATCAATTATTGCACTTATTATTGTAGACACAAGTGGGGTCAAGACATTTCTTCTCTTCCATACTATATTATAGGCCAAGTGCTCACATAAACCATTCCTAAAATATGTGCTCTCTAGTCACAGAGTGGCAAGTCTTTGAATAGCAATGTCAAAGCTGAAACACAGGAGATTTAGTATAAAAGCAAAAAAAGGGTCAATGAGACCTAGGGCCATAGAGGCTGGGACTCTCTACATCGAAGGATGTTAAGAGTCCAGCTCGTATCAGTGTGAGATGGGGATGTAATTCCTAGATTTCTGAAAATCTTAGTCATAGTGCCCTTGTCTACAAGTATGACTCCTCTTGGCATTAGTATATGGGTCTTAAGCATTCCAGATGAATCTGCACCATCGATTTACATAACACAAAAACATTTATAATGCCTTCTTTCTCTATCCCATTTCTTATGCATACTAGCATCTTATTTGATATTTTGACCACAGGTCCGCATTGAGCTAACACCTTAATTGAGCTGTCTACAGTGATGTCCAGGTCCCTGAGCTGATACTGTTAATTGAAAAGGTGTATGTTTTAACTCTGGATATTTGTTATCCATATAAATCCTTTTTTTAATTTTGCTAAGTTATTGGCCTCAATGACATCTACTTAAAATTTTCTTTCCAATGTGCATTGCTTTTAATATGTCAACACTGATTGCCGTCATATTGCACATTGTAGACTATAAAACTCCCTTATGCATACCTAGAAAGACAGACAGGATGGACCCAGAAGTTTTAAAAATAATTATCTCCCCTGCCCTTGGTTATACAACTTTTTTTAATCAGCAGACGATGGGTCACATCTGCTAGTGAACATTTTACCTGTTTAAAGCATCCATCCATGATATGAACATCTCAAGCTAAAAGTAGAGCTGGGCCCACACCAAAACACCCCAAATTTTGGGGAACTTCTCATTCTGACCAGTTCAGGCCAAGTCCATTTCTGTTTAAAACATCCTAACACAACCTCAATAGTCCACATAGCATATTATTGTCTTGTTGATGCAGTGAAACTCCTCCATTAAAGTCAAAGGGGATTTATGTGCAAACACTGAAGGGAGAATAGTCTCAAGATTTGTTTTGATATAAAGGCATTTCTTAATAACAACCAAGCCACTCCTGCTTGGTTATCTTGACCTGTTCACAGCCCTGAGTATTACTTTACTTATCTGTGCCTAGTAACCTCATATTTCCAACACGCAATCAGCTCATGCTCACAGTACACAGTATTCTGAATTCACTGATCGAACCACAGATAAATACAAAATGGATGGGATTAAAGCAGAACATGAATGTTTTATAAAAGGCTTTGGAGAAAAATAACAGAGGAGTAAACAACAAATTGCATGTCAGGATTCATAACTAGAACAGCAGAAAAGCTTACATATAATTAATTACACATACTGTAATAGCCAGGTGCTGCCTTGGTGCATTGTATTCCAGGACTGCGTTTCATAATATACATTGTAGCATGTCCAAAAATCAGAAGATTAATGACAAATGTAATAAGCCCATCCAAAGGGGTTCTGATGATTTCAACCCACCAGACCAATGTTCAAGCAGTCTATTAGATTGCAAAATTCTCAGCATTAACAGTTCTTTCCTGCTTCTCTCTCTCCCTTAATTTGTATTGTGAGAGGACATAAAAAGCTTTTTTAACAAGCTAAACCCAGGTTTTGAATTTTACAGTGGCTCTTTTTTAAACAATTAATGCTGAAGGGAACACAAGAAGCTAGGAAGGAACACAATCCCACAGTTTATGTGAAAATGCTTTTTCCTTTAAATATTATGAAACCTTAATCTGTGCTCTTTAGAGCAGAGGTAATGGAATTACATAAAGGATTTGAGAAGTATCTGTTAAAGTAACTAATACTTTCCATTGTGCAAGCTAAAGCTCTACCTCCTTGTATATGTAATATGGGGAAGGTAAAGGAAAGAAATAGATAAGAAAGATTTAATTTTTTTTACTCAAATTTAAAAGATTGATTGGACGAATATACAGAATTATTTAAGAAACATACTGAGGCCCCATTAATCCATGCTTGGATTATTTGTCTTTTCTAAGTGTCTGACATGTTAAATTGGTAGTCTTATGCAGTAAACTTATTCTGTAAGTATGACCATGTCTTTCACTTGTGCTGCCGGAGGTCCAAGGTTTGATCTTCACTGATGTTAATGGTACCTGTATCTCTCCAGCACTAGTTCATTACAAATGCTCCCTCTGATGTGTCAGACCGTAAATTGTACTTACATAAGATCCAGTTGTAATGAAGTATCAGAGGGGCAGCCGTGTTAGTCTGTATCCAAAAAAAAAACAATAAGGAGTCTGGTGGCACCTTAAAGACTAACAGATTTATTTGGGCATAAGCTTTCATGGGTAAAAAACCCACTTCTTCAGATGCAGTCAACTTCATATAAAGTGGGAATCAATCATTTACAGCAGAATGCCACAATTGTGTGCCTGCAGTGTTTTCCTTTGAAGGCCGCTGGGATTGCTTAAACTCATTGCCGTAGAAATGCATAGTGATTCGGTCTTGGCAGGAGAGCAACATCAACAGAACGATTGTTACCGTTCAAATAATGTCACTGAGTTTTTAAAAATGACACACAAGATTTCTTCCCTAATGTGCTACTAATTTTTATTTGCCATTTGTCATGACTTGTGTTATTGTGTCTTTTTCCCCATATTTGATTTTGCTCCATTGTATATAAGCACTGAGCTGGGGGTTGTGGAGTGATTTAGGAAGGTAGGGCTGCTGCTGGCATCGTATTTTTTGTTTGGCTTAGGAAAAAAAGGTATGAAAGCCAGATACATCATATAATGAATTGCTCCTAAAGAAATAGGGTACTATGGAAGTGTGGTACCAGTAGTATATTTGGCCCATGACTGTACAATACTACTGTCCTTTTTGGACCACATGGATTCTAAAAAAATCTGTGCAAGTTCATAACAAAGTAGTAGGCTGTAATTCAAATTTACCAATCTGGAGCGTCCCTTTTTATATATATTTGATTTCCAAAATGTACTGTTTATTTTCTTGTAAAACTTATAGTGTTAGTTCAATATGACGCAGTTGCGAAACAGGCTAATATCATTCTGGGGTATATTAACAGGAGTGTTGTATGTAAGACATGGGAGGTAATTGTCCCACTCCACTTGACATTTGGCACTCAGTTTGAGTACTGTGTCCAATTCTGGGCACAATGCTTTAGAAGAGATGTGGACAAATTTGAGTCCAGAGCAGAGCAACAAAAAATGATAAAAGGTTTAGAAAACCTGACCTATGAGGAAAAGTTAAAAAAATGAATGCGTTTAGTCTTGAGAAAACAAGATTGAGGGGGGACCTGATAACTAGGTCCCTACCAAATTCATGGTCCATTTTGGTCAATTTCATGGTCATAAGATTTTAAAAATCGTAAATGTCATGATTTCAGCTATCTAAAATTTCACAGTACTGTAATTGTAGGGGTCCTGACCCAAAAAGGAGTTGTGGGCGGGTTACAAGGTTATTGTAGGGGGGGTGGCGGTACTGCTACCCTTCCTTCAGAGCCAGGATCCCATCCAGCAGCTGCTGCTCTCCAGCTGCCCAGCTCTGAAGGCAGCACAGAAGTAAGGGTGGCAATACTGCTCCCCCACCCCCAAATAACCTTGCAACCCTCCTGCAATTCCCTTTTGGGTCAGGATCCCCAGTTTGAGAAACGCTGGTCTCCCTGTGAAATCTATATAATATAGGGTAAAAGCACACGAAAGACTAGATTTCACAGCGGGACACCAGATTTCACGGCTGGTGATGCGTTTTTCATGGCCGTGAATTTGGTAGGGCCCTACTGATAACGTTCTTCACATACATTAAGGGCTGTTATAAAGAGAACTGTGCTCAATTGTTCTCCATGTCAACTAAAGGGAGACAAGAAGTAATGGACTTAATCTGCAGCAAGGGAGATTTACACTAGATATTAGAAAAAACTTTCTAAATATAAGGGTAGTTAAACTTTGGAAACAGATTCATAGGGAGGTTGAGGAATCCCCATCATTGGAGGTTTTTAAGAACAATTGTACAAACACTTGTCAGGGATGGTCTAGAGCTACTAGGTCCTGCCTCAGTGCAGGGGCTGGACTCAATGACTTTTTGAGCTTCCTTCCAGCCCTACACGTCTATGATTCTGTTTCTTTTTTGAATAAAAAGGGTGGTATGGATTCATATTTTTCCTTGTAGACTTTCTGTTCAATTCATTTGCTGCCTGGAACTTAGAGGCAATACGATTTTTTTTTTAAAATGATACAGCCCATCTTGGTCACTTTCATTTTCCACTTACAAAGATACATAAATATATTCATGTGATTTGTTTGAAAATATACACTCAGCAATATATATACACTAAAATGCCTGACTTGGCAAACTTTGAAGTTCTTTGAGCTGTAGCTCACGAAAGCTCATGCTCAAATAAATTGGTTAGTCTCTAAGGTGCCACAAGTACTCCTTTTCTTTTTGACCACAGAGATACCAAGGCCATACCTACATTAGCAAGCTTACAGTGACACAGCTGTACTGATGCAGCTGCACCATCATAAGATCGCTCATGTTGCCATTCTGTGCTGATGGGAGAGAGCTCTCCCGTCAATATAATAAAACCACCACCACGAGTGGCACTAGCTATGCTGGCGGGAGAAGCTCTCCCACTGACATAGCATTGTGCACATTACCACTTATGCCAGCAAAACTATGTCACTTGGGGGGTTCCCACACCCATGAGTGACATAAGTTTTGCTGACATAAGTGGTAGTGTAGTCAAGGCCCAATTTAGTGAAATATAAGGTCATTCATTTGACTGTGACCCACGCGCTGAGCAGCACTATTTCAAAGTCAGAGTCAGTTTTGAAATTACCCCCTATAAAAAGCCATACTTCTGGGAGTGACATTGACTCTTAAGTCAACAATGACCAGCTGACACATGCTGGTAGGCATGGGAGTGATCTTATAGAAGTGTTTTAGTATCTGTTACAGTGTTGGGTTTTTGTTATACAGTAAAAGCTTTGTTATCCAGCATGTTGGGGGGATGGGGGTGTCGGTTAGTCAAAAATTCTGGTTTACTAAGAGTTATACTTACCAATGGAATACCAATTTTCAAAGAACTAGAATACAATAAAATGAATAATGTATAAAATAATATACAGGTACTCACCAATCCAGTAGTAATACTGCACTGCAGAGTGGTTGGTTTCTTGAAGCACTTAGGTGTATATGGGTAAAATTTTCTATCCAGTAGGGTTATCTTATGATACCACATATCACTATGTGCAGCGCATGGCGTACACCCAGGTCACTAAAAATACACAACACTAAAACTACATTGAACATAATTTAATCTTTCTTTGATGATTCAGAAGGCACATCAGGATCTTCCAGTGCCTCAGGGTCATCATTATCAACATCAGTGATCATAGTAGATGTAGAAGGTGTAGGAGACTGGGCTGAATCTGATCTGTAATGACCCTATGACCAGGAGTGCTGGAACAATTTTTATAGCAGGAGTGCTGAGAGCCATTGAATCAGACGTTAAGCCCTGTATATAATGGAAATCACTTCAAGCCAGGGTGTGCTGCAGCATCCCCAGCACCCTTAGTTCTGGCACCTGTGCCTATGACACACCCTGGAAGCGGCTTTTTTGAATAAATCCCTGATTACTTGTCTTCCATCTCTTTTGCATAAAAGGAAAGTGCAACTGCCTAACCTCCCAGGCAGTATACTAGTCCCGGTTACTAGATTGAAGATTTGTATTGGGAGATATTAGAAATGCTGGTATAGAGCTTTCTGGTTGATAAAGTGCTGGATAACACAGCTTTTACTGTATCTAGATTTTTAAAAACTAAACAATTTGCATACAATCTTTACAATTCCCGATTATTTTAGTTAATTCATCCAGGGCCAAATTTTCCTTGCCTGATTCACACAAGTAGCTCCACTGATTTCACTGGGACTATTTTCAGGAGTAAGGTAAGCAGGATTTGGCACCCAGATCAGTGTATCTGTGTGGCTGTTTACCTGCCTTGCCCCCATCCTATTCTCCACACCAGCCTATTTTACCTCCCAGGCTGCAGTTTGCAGGGGGGAGTCTGGAGGCTGCACTATGTGACTGCTGTGCTTGCTGCTTTCGTGAAGTCCCAGGTTTTAAAAATGAGCCTATGTGTTTTATGCAGGAGAACCCCTTCAAGGAGAGGATTGTGGAGGCTTTCTCAGAGGATGGAGACGGGAACCTCAGCTTCAATGACTTCGTGGACATGTTCTCTGTGCTCAGTGAAATGGCTCCCAGAGAGCTCAAAGCAATCTATGCCTTTAAGATCTATGGTAATGTGTGGGGACGCTGTAGATAAATGGCTCCATTAATTCAGATTGACTGTCTACCTAGGAGAGATGTTCACTATCAGCTCTGTGCTTAGCCAAAAAGCAAAATGTCTTAGTTCTGCAAGGTGCTGAGCATTCTGGCCAATCAGCAAACATGCACTTAGCTGTAAAATCCACAGAACTACTTATATTCTTGAAGTTAAGCACATGTAGGATCAAACCCTAGGAAGAGATGTTTTGGTATTTGAGATTATTTTAGTGTAATTCAGGGATTTTCCCCTCTAGATATACTGTATTATTTAGTCCACTGAAAAGTCAAAAGATCTTGTGGTATGTCATTGTGACAACAGCAAAGATGATAAATAAGATTGTTTCAGACTTCCAATATCAATTAAATTCTAGAAACCAGAGGATCATCAGAGAGCATGATGTTCACACAAAGATACTTTCTGAATTTCTCTCTTGCTCATAGGAAATTCTCATTTTGTGTTTCTAATTTTAGACACATGGAAGAATGCTAAATGAAGCACTAATGTTTCTGAAAACGTGAAGCGAATCTTTTTATATTAGCACTTTGGCAACATTTTTGTAGAAAATATTCTTGTTGTTGCATCTTTGCACAACAATTTCCTGGGAGAAATCCACTTCATGTGCTTTCCAGGATGTTTGCAAAATAGTAATAACAGAGCTCAGGCAACAAACTGCTAATTTCTATAATAATCAAATGGTTGAAAGTTCTTTATTAGCTAGAGATTAGTGTCTAAATTCCGGGGTCCAGCCAAGAAGCATTGAGCACAAATGAAAAAAGGTAGATGCAAAGGTGGCCAACACAGCATATCTTTACTCCCCACTGTCAGTACAAAATTTCTGCTTTAGCTTGCCCTGTCTTTGAAATGGATCACACCTTTCCAAGTTCAAAGCAAGGTCTCCCCTCCTGGGGTCTCACTTACTAAGAAGGTCTCAAAAAGCAATATCTCCAGCAGCTATACACGAGACCCTCCCCTTCTGAGCCTTCTGCTTATGGCTCCTTGTTTTCCCTTATGACTTCCTCTCCTTAGACCAGCCTGTTCCCAAAGTCTCTAACATCTGTTGGGTGGTGTCAGGGTTCCCTCCCTACTCTGAACTCTAGGGTACAGATGTGGGGACCTGCATGAAAAATCCCCTAAGCTTATTTTTACCAGCTTAGGTTAAAAATTTTCCCAAGGCACAAATTTCAACTTGTCTTTGAACTGTATGCTGCCACCACCAAGTGATTTAGACAAAGAACAGGGAAAGGACCACTTGGAGTTCCTATTTCCCCAAAATATCCCCCCAAGCCCTTACACCCCCTTTCCTGGGGAGGCTTGAGATGAGCACAAACCAGCCTTGGATTTTTAAGACCCAAAAAAACCAATCAGATTCTTAAAACTTAAACTTTATTAGAAGAACAAAAAAAGATAAGAGAACAACTCTGTAAGATCAGAATGGAAGAAAATCTTACAGGCAGTCAGATTCAAAACATAGAGAATCCCTCTAGGCAAAACCTTAAGTTACAAAAAGACACAAAACCAGGAATACACATTTCCTTCAGCACAGCGAATTTCACAAGCCAAAACAAAGAAAATCTAACGCATTTTCTAGCTAGATTACTTACTAACTTTACAGGAGTTGGAAGGCTTGCATCCTTGATCTGTTACCAGCAAAGGTATCACACAGACAAACAAAAGCCTTTCCCCCCCGCTCCAGATTTGAAAGTATCTTGTCCCCTCATTGGTCATTTTGGGTCAGGTGACAGCCAGGTTACCTGAGCTTCTTAACCCTTTACAGGTAAAAGGACTTTGCTTCTGGCCAGGAGGGATTTTATAGCACTGTATACAGAAAGGTGGTTACCCTTCCCTTTATATTTATGGCAGGTGGAGTTGCAGTTTTGGCATGACTGCACTGAAACCTCAACTTGAACAAACTGTGACCGCAACTTTTGAAGAAACAAACGTCAGACCTTTCTTACAGCCTTACTCATAACCGTTTAGATTAATAGAATCATGGAAATGTAGGGCAGAAAAAGACCTCAAAGTCATAGAATCCAGTCCCCTGCACTGAGGCAGGACCAAGTAAACCTAAACCATCCCTAACCAGGTGTTTGTCTAACTTGTTCTTAACCTCCAGTAATGGGAATTCCACAACCTCCCATGGAAACTTATTCCAGAGTTTAACTACTCTTATCATTAGAATTTTTCCTAATATCTAACCTAAATCTCCCTTGCTCCAGATTAAGCCCATTTTTTTCTCCTACCTTCAATGGACATTGAGAACAGTTCATGGATTCCAAGACCAGAAAGGGACCACGGTGATCATTTAGGCTATGTTTAAAGTATCTAGTTTAAAGTAACAACTGCTTTCAGGGTTGCTGAAAGCATATTTTTCCAATCAATTAGAGCAAAACCAAGCCTCCCATAATGTTTTCTGTAGCATAAAATCAGCTGCCACTTGCCACAGACCTTACATATAAATTCATACCTACTGAATCACTATTCTATAATCCTTCAATACAGCATGCTAAATATCCTCTTGAATTTATAATTAAATTAACTTATGCTAATTCAACCTATTTTCAAAGGCTGATTAGGAAAAAAAAGCTCACAATGGTCTTTTAACAGGCATTCTGTTATACATTTGCAGAAGTAATTGCAAAATACCTTAGATAGAGATATTTAATCACCAAATGCTGGTCTGTAAATACTGCCCTTTTGCATTATTGGTAGATGTCTGTGTAACCTTCTTGTCAGTGTGTGTTACATCCATACCCATGTAAAATGGAACAGTCGGCAGTGACAATGAAAGCATGTGTGAGATTCTGAAACCTGTTATTGCAAAATCGATGGGTGAAATGTTTCTAAATTGAGTATCCCTTAGGGTGATCAGGCAACAAGTGTGAAAAATCAGGAAAGGGGTGAGGGGTAATAGGAGCTTATACAAGAAAAAGACCCAAAAATCAGGACTGTCCCTATAAAATCGGGACACCTGATCACCCTAGTGTCTTTTCATAATCTCCACCAAGAAATGGATTGTGACATCAGCTGAAATGTATAAAACAGAAAACTCGTGATTTGCTCACAACAGTTGTGTTTTTGATGCTGGTATTTTGATATTAGCAAATATAAAAAACAGAGCAAGGCACCAGGTAAAAAAATAGAAAGATGGAGTCTTTGCAGGAAACTTTCCAGTCCCATTACACTCCTTTAGGATGTGTTGCCACCCGAGTTCCCTACATCAGCCATTATCTTCTCTGGTGAGAGTCAGAGTATTGTTGGCTATATAAGGGCTGGTGATTACTTAGCTAGTGCCATATGCGTGTGCCATAAGACATGAGGCCTGAGTTCTGTTTCTGACTCTGCCACTGATCTGTGTTGTGATGCTGGGCAAGTCACTTCCCTGTTGTATGTCTTTCATCAGATGCTGGAAATGGTAATGACCTTGTTGTTAAGCACATTGGGATCTATGGATGGAGAAGCCTGTATAATTGCTGGTTATTGTTTTATTATCTAATCAGTGGGGTGGCCACTAGCCAGTCAGATCATCTCACACAGCTGCTTTCAAAGATTACGGGTTAAAGGGGGGGGAACTCACTAATCTATCGAGAGACATTTGTCACAATGCCATGTAGCTGCACACACACCATTTCCCCAGCTAATACTATGCATATATTCACCAACCCCCTGCTGGAGCATACTTCTGCCAAGCCAAGAAAAACAGCCATCACCTTGTGAACAGCCTGCTTTGCTGCTTAGGGTTTCCTTAGTGAGAGCAAAGAAAGGCAACCGCTTAGCTATAACCCATTATAAAAAAGCAAGCAGGAAACAAACCTGCTATGTGTACATTTTCTTGCCAGACAACCTACTAAATCTTGAGGCATACAAGGCTGCAAATCTGACAGTTCCATCAGGCTTGGAATATTGCTGCTCAGTGGACAACTAAGTTCTGCGCTCATGTGACCATGGAAGTACTCCATGGAGATTTATTGGCAACTTATTAGCTGTTTGTATGTTAGTACCGTTGTATGGAGCAGTACTGTAATTTACTGTTTCCCCCATCACTTCTGTGGTTGGTGTCTCAAAATGTCAATGTTAGCAGAAACCCGGATTGAATGGTAACACTAAAAATAGTACTCTGCAGATAGAGTGCTTTGTCTTCAAAGCACTTTCTAAACCTTAATTGATCCTCCCAAGTATTTGTTTTATGGGTGGGGAAGCAGACTGCTGTGTTCTTGATCAGGCCTTGATTCTGTGAGTTGCTCCATGCCATGACCTCCTCTGGAAGTTCAGGCTACAAGTATGGATGTGATTACGTTGCCTGATTATGGTTGACCTACAGAGAATATAAGCTCTACTAAACAGATATGCAGGCTGTCACTTGCCACAGAAACTGGGTCAAGTGTATTTGGGAGAATCCAGATGTTGACCAAGAGCTTTGGATTTGAGTTAGATGGAAATGCTCCGTATTTGGTCAAGCAAGTATGGGATCTTCTGAATGCTGGCCTAGTGTTTGCTTGTACCGTACAGAATCAAGTCCTGTTGAAATAAATGGGAGTTACCTGTTGTGAGAGAAATTGGTCCCAAGTTTGCTGCGGTTGAAGACAGACATAAACATTTGTTTAAACTATTTTCTTTTGTACACATTAATTTACTCTAACAAAATCTGGAGAGAGGTATTGACAATCTTCTTTTCTTTCTTCCTCTTCTTGTTTAGATTTTAACACAGATAACTTCATTTGTAAATCTGACCTTGAAAAAACCCTCAACAAGCTGACACGAGAAGAGCTAACAGCAGAAGAAATCACTCTAGTTTGTGAGAAGGTGATAGAAGAAGCTGATATGGATGGTGATGGGAAATTAGCATTTGCAGACTTTGAAAATATGATTTCCAAAGCACCAGACTTTCTCAGGTATCAGAATTGCCTTAAAAAGTATCAAATGTTCTTTGTTTACATATTTTGTTCCAGTTGGAAAGATGATGGCCTTGACAAATGTTGACATGCTGGAGTAACATTTGACAGGCTCTAAGGCTGAGTTACAATTTATCCTCTTTTGAGGACAGGCAAGCAGCAATGCTTAGGGTTTTTTATTTACTCTTCTGCCCTGGTGTTCAGCCAAGGTCTCTGCACTTTCTCCCAGATCAATGTCTTCTCTCTACTTTTTAATATTATTAATTATTATTATTAATTATTCTGGAAGATCTCCTAAAGTGTAGTGTAAGCGGAAAGACACCAGACCCCTGGGCTCAGATCCTCAGCACTATTTAGAAGCCAAACTCCTATTAATTTCAATGGGAGTTAGACGCACTAATACCTTTTGAGGATCTGAACCCAAGTCCTTCAGCTGCAAACTAAGGGATGACCTCTACCCAGAAATCCCTTACTTTACTGACTATTTGAAGACCAAGAACTCAATGAGTTTTGATTATCTCTGCATTTGATCTTCTTAGGTATTTTCTTAGACGTTTTGATCTTTTAAAAGCTCAAGTGATACTGTCCTCAGGCAGGCCTGCTGACAGCAATTCCGGGCCCCAGGGCAGAACAATGAATGGGCCCCTACGTACGCACAAACCGCGTCTGCCTGACATTTGGGCAGTGCTGTGCCTGCGCTGGCTGGTGCCCAGCAAGCTGCCAACTGCGCTGCTGGTGCCCAGCGAGCTATTCCAGCACAACCAGGGCTTCCATATGCCCGCTCAGTAGGGTTGCCAACTGTCTAAGCACGCAAACCTAAAGACTCTTGCCCCGCCCCATCCCTTCCCTGAGACCATGCCCCTGTCCTGTCCGCTGCTCACTCCATACCCCCTCCCTCCACTGCTCACTCTCCCCAACCCTCACTCATTTTCACCAGGCTGAGGCAGGGGGTTGGGGTGTGAGAGGAGGTGTGGGGTCAGGCTCTGGGAGGGAATTTGAGTGCAGGAGGGAGTGTGGGGTGCAGGCTCTGGGAGGGAGTTCGGGTGCTGGCTCTAGCTTGGGGCAGGGGATTAGGGTGCAGGAGGGGATCAAGGGGTCGGTGCTTACCTCAGGTGGCTCCCGAAAATGACTGGCACACCCCTCTGGCAGAGGCTCCTAGGCAGAGATGCCTGGGGGGTCTCCGTGCATTGCTGCCTGCAGGCACCGCCCCCGCAGCTCCCATTGGCCGGGGACTGTGGCCAATGGAAGCTGCGAAGTTGGCGGTCGGGGCAGGGGCAGCGCACAGAGACCCCCCTCTCCAGGGGCCACAGGAATGTGCCAGCCGCTTCCAGGAGCGGTGCAGAGCAAGGGCGGGCAGGAAGCTTGCCTTAGCCCCACTGTGCTGCCAGTGGTGGTGGCAGCCAGAGGCTCCCAGGTCCTTTTAAATTGCCCGGGCCCCTGGGCAATTGTCCCCTTTCCCCCCTCCTGTCGGTGGGCCTGTCCTCAGGCCTGTTGTATCAGGTACCTACCCAATCTGGCTTTGGGCCCATCCTCTGCCTCAGTTTCCCTTGGCTAAGTTTCAAATGCCCATCCCTTCTGGAGTTAATCACAAGGCCATCCCAGATCTTCTGTCCCAGCATCATGCTTGGCACAGCCTTCCTCTCAGGGTCTATCCTGTTTCACAACAGTCCCTTCCCCAGGTCTCAGCTTCTCGCTCTCCTGAGCTCCAATCAATTCCTTCATCCCCATCCCATTGTTGGCAGGGACGGCTGTACCATCTCACAAGGCAGCTGCATGAGGGGAACCTATGCCAATCCTTTGCTATGGGTTCCCGCCCCTGAGACTCCAAACAGCTGAGCCCTGTAGCTCTGTCTTTCCTTTCTCAGACTCTTCCTGTATACTTAGACTGGCCTTCTCCCTGGCTCGCTGTTTGCTCACTTCCAGCTCCGTTCTCTCTGCATGACCACAGTCTGTCCTATCTCCCAGCAGACCTGATTCCTAGTTACATGACCCTTGTGCTCTCTCATTCCCTCCAGCTGGGGAGGTAAGCTACACCTGCCACAGGTGAGGCTGATTCCCCCAATCCCCTTAAAGGGCCAGTTCACCCTGTGACACTTGTGTTCTAGGGTATTTGATCCATGAGACAATGTTAGAGACCCAGATGATGTAGACAAGTTCCTTCTTTGTGTAATGGACCTCTGTGGAAACTCCTAGCACAATTGTATTACTTAAGGGAACTTGGTCTTTCATTGTGCAGGACAATTTTTCGTCGTCATCTTTAGATCCTGAATTAGAGGGCAGACTGTTTCTGGATTTGTTTTTGTTGCTTAAAGCTGTAGCCATTATAAGGAATTTAATTTAGCCATTATGTTCATAAATGGATATCAGTCCCTTCCAGTTCCTCTTGGAATTCTCTGCTAACAAGGAACTGGAAGTGCTACTAAAATGCCCAGATTTGTTCCAAATAACATGATCCATAGCACAGTAAAACAGTCACAGAAACACATTGCTGTCCTCATGACATATTGTATACAGGAATGGCAATGTTAATGTCCTGGAGATGATTAAGTGTTTCATTGTGGAATATGTGGAGTGTAGCTCCAGACATACAGGCAAACCAGATTTCCACTCCAGCAACAGCCATGTATGAGATCACCTTCCCTTCCTCCTGATAGATTTCTACTATACAGCACCATTTGAAATTCCAGTACTGGTTATAAAAAATTGTCGGCTGGAAGCAGCCCAAGTGGTATCTTCCATCAGGAGTAGATGCCTAACTGGGAGAATCCCTAAATTCACTCTTTTCTGAGGTTCTGAATATGAAGGTTCCCCTGTAGTATGGCTGGCATCAAAGTTCCTACTTTTAACCACTGAACTGTTAAACTTGCTGATTAACCCAATAGTGGTCTATGATCTTCATTGAACTGCTCCTCAGTAGGATGTAGCAGCAGAGGAGCAGAAACTTCATTCTGACCAGTACCATGCACCAATATCTGCTACTCCACAGTCATGACTATCATGGGCATCACTTTCTCTGGCTCTTTTTTACCTTTTTTCAATATTGCCATAATCAGCCATTGGCAGCTCGGTTGTCCAATCTGCTGTGGATTTTTCCTTTTTCTGGATTCGTTTTCATCACTTTCAGCACTGTCACAATCGGGGAATTGGCAACTCTGTAACCCTGTCTGTCATGGCCCTTTCTTGTTTACACATTCTGATGCCACATGAAACCGCTCAGAATGGCGTATCCATTTTGGCTGTACTGATTTATCAGCAGTTACAGCATCTGAAGTTGTTATGGAAGCTATTAGCTCCATTGTCCTTATTCCTCTTCAGACTCTATTTATGCTGCTTCTATCCTTTAAGGTAGTTTGATCTGTCTTTCTATTCCTGTAGAGATGGCCCCCCTTTTCTGTTTCTAGGGCTCCATGCTGCAGCTCTCCATGGGCTCTCTCTAGGGCTCCATGCTGCAGTTCATTTTTCTGTATTCTCCCTCTTTTTGTCCTTGTCACCTCTTCTCTAGGCTGGAGCTTTTCCTGCTCTCAAAGCCCTTCTTCAAGCCTTCTCTGCTCTCTCTGTGTTCAGCCCCAGCTTGTTCTGGGCCTGCTCTAGTACTGGCAGGTGAGGAACTCAGACTGTTTCCTCTCCCTGCAGAAGAGTTACACTGACCTTTTTCTTCTTTTCCTTTCCTTTCTTTTCCTCCCTCTCCCCCACTCTGGAGGTGGATCTGTCACTGCTGGCACAGCTAATGTGAGCCCAGAGACACAAGACTGTAAGCCCTTTAGCAGAGAATGATCTCCTATCCAGAGGTCCCTCAATTTATTAACTCTTTTACAACATGCTGGTCCTCTCTGATAACAGGGGGACCATAAAACCTATGCATAAAAGATATTTCCCTACTGTGCACCAGTACCACTGCTGCTTCCCCAGTGGAATCAACAGTGAGAGCGCTAGCAGAGTACAGACATTTTGTCTAAATCCTGCTCTGAGCACAGTAGCCTTTAAAATGAAATGGAACTCATTTGTTTAACAGAGGGATCTCTTCTCAGCATTGCCAAGCCCACTGGGCCTGCAAAATGGTGTATTATCTGAACAACATACTCTGGGATCTGAAAGGGCAGCGCTTACTCTGATAAGAAAAGACCAGACTTTTTGGAGAGGGAAGGCTGGCTAACAAAAGGCCAAAAAAGTTGATACCCCTCAACTCCCACTGTAGTCATGAGGAGATAAGAATGCCCAGCACCTAATGGAATTAGGAATTATATTCACTGGCATAATTTATTGAATATAAGTCATGATTAAAGCTGCACATTCTGTGACTTTCTGGGACCTCCGTGATTTCTGCAGCCTGCTGGTGTGCCTGACCCCAGGGCTGCCTGAGCAGCTTGGACAGCCCTGGGGCCAGCTGCTCCAGCCCCCACAGCTAGAGCGGTAGTCCTGGGCCACCCCCTGCCCCCAAGCAGAAGCGGTGGTCCTGGGTCACCCCTGCCAGAAGCACCAGAAGCAGTAATGGCAGTCCCAGGCCGCCCCCCAGCACCAGTGGGCACCTAGCTTCCCTCCAGCACCAGAAGTCTCCCTGGAACCACCCCATGAGCACCAGCAGGCGCCCTGAGCCCCCCCAGCACCAGCGGGTGCCCCCAGATCTTCCCAGAACACCAAGATTTAGTGAGGGGTATATAGTACAAGTAAGGCTGCGAATCATTCACAGAGGTCACGGAAGTCACGGCTTCTGTGATTTTCCATGACCTCAGTGAATTTTGCAGCACTGGTGCAGCTGACCCCAGGACCACCCCAGCAGCTGGTAAAGCCTTGGGGCCAGCCTCACCGGCTGCTGTTCTGGCAGTCCCAGGCAGCTGGTCCCCTGCACTGCCCTGGAGCAGCAGTCTGGGACTGGTGGCGGTGGGACCCTGGGCCGCCCCCTGCCCAGACCAGTGGGATGCTGGGATGCCCCCTGCCTGGACCAGCAGTGGTGGGGCTGTGAGGCCACCTCCTGCCCGGACTGGCGGCAGCAGGGCCACAGGACGCCCTCTGCCCGGACCAGCGGTGGCAGGGCCCTGGGCTACCCCCCGCCTGGCCCCGGGCCGCTCCCCTGCCCTCCAGCAGCAACAGGGCCCCAGGCCGCCCCTTGCAGCAGCAGAGGGCCCCAGGCCACACCCCCTCCAGTGGCAGCGGGGGGGCCCCTGGCTGCGCCCCTGCAGAAGCATCGCCCTACTCTGTCTTCCCCCCTTCTCTCCTCCGCAGAGTCTTCAGGAGCACCCCGCTCCCAGTAGGTAAGATTTAGTCATGGGTATTTTTAGTAAAAATCATGGACAGGTCATGACTTTTTGTTTACCTGTCCATGACTTTTACTAAAAATACCCGTGACTAAATCGTAGCCTTAGTCATAATTTATGAATACACATGAAAACACTGGGTAATTTGTCCTCATGAAATTAAAGCCAGAGACTATAGCAACTGTATAATTCATACTGGTAATACAGAACTAATTAAACTAACTAAATACTGCAATCTTTTCTGAATCTGCAGTTAGTTTGGTTTTTTGTTTTGTTTTTTTGGCGATTGATTTTCTTTTGTTTTCTAAATGCTACTTGGGCCTATTACTGAGCAAGAAAGATGCCCTCTAAGCAAAGAAGGGAAAGTTGAGCTTAAAACCAGAATCAAAATCAATTATTCAGCCCACACATACCAATTTTTCCAACATATTGGACTTCTAAAAACCATGCGTGTTTTCCCTTGCACGTTTCATATTTAAAGGAACCTTGTGAAAAGGCAGAGCTTCCACTTGTACATATTAATAAAATATTCTACATAGCCTTTCAGCCTAGCATGGTACCTAGATACTATAGTCATAACCACATTATAGCTACCACAGGCAGATAGTCCACTGATCAGGAAATCCTCTCATAAGAACATAAGAATGGCCATACTGGGTCAGACCAAAGGTTCATTCAGCCCAGTATCCTGTCTACCGACAGTGGCCAATGCCAGGTGCCCCAGAGGGAGTGAACCTAACAGACAATGATCAAGTGATCTCTCTTGATGCCATCCACCTCCACCCTCTGACAAACAGAGGCTAGGGACACCATTCCTTACCCATCCTGGCTAATAGCCATTAATGGACTTAACCTCCATGAATTTATCTAGTTCTGTTTTAAACCCTGTTACAGTCCTAGCCCTCACAACCTCCTCAGGCAAGGAGTTCCACAGGTTGACTGTGCGCTGAGTGAAAAAGAACTTCCTTTTATTTGTTTTAAACCTGCTGCCCATTAATTTCATTTGGTGGCCCCTAGTTCTTATATTATGGGAACAAGTAAATAACTTTTCCTTATTCACTTTCTCCACACCACTCATGATTTTATAGACCTCTATCATATCCCCTGTTAGTCTCCTCTTTTCCAAGCTGAAAAGTCCTAGCCTCTTTAATCTCTCCTCATAGGGGACCCGTTCCAAACCCCTAATCATTTTAGTTGCCCCTTTTCTGAACCTTTTCTAATGCCAGTATATCTTTTTTGAGATAAGGGGACCACATCTGTATGCGGTATTCAAGATGTGGGTGTACCATGGATTTATATAAGGGCAATAAGATATTCTCTGTCTTATTCTCTGTCCCTTTTTTAATGATTCCTAACATCCTGTTTGCTTTTTTGACTGCCGCTTCACACTGCGTGGACGTCTTCAGAGAACTATCCATGATGACTCCAAGATCTTTCTCCTGATTAGTTGTAGCTAAATTAGCCCCCATCATATTGTATGTATAGCTGGGTTTTTTTTTTCCAAATGTGCATTACTTTACATTTATCCACATTACATTTCATTTGCCATACTCTCCAGTCATTGGAAAGTCTCATGCATTTCAATTGCATTATCTTCCCTGATAATGGAAGGGGAATACTTCATTATCATGCAAAGATTTTATGCTTTGCTTACAGTGTCACAGCAGGTACTATGGTACAGAAGGATGGTGTCCACTCCAGTACAGGAGTCTCTTGTATAGTTAGTGAAGGAGAGAGATCTATTTTCAATTCACTAGTTCCCATCAGCCATGAATTTACACTGAGTATATTAAAACGGATTTTTAAAAACTAGATTTCATCTATAGAAATTTCCATGATGACTATTGTTTAACCTGTGAAATTCACCACCTACCTTTGTGTGGCTGCATATCAGAGAGAGGGTGTGAGTGGAGCATCCATTCAAGTGTCCTCTACACAAATAATCACTGCTAAAAAGGCCTGTGGGGCAGGGGGGGGTGCAGGTTAGAAATAGAGCCATAGGATCTGCACTTCTGTGACCCCAAATGCCTATAGATGGGTAAATTCCAACCTTCCCTAGTTCCTCAGGTTTTGTGCAGGGAGGACTGAATTATACCAGTAATGTTTCAGAGGGGACTGAACTAAGATGATTTAACTGGGAATTGGTCCTGCTTTGAGCAGGGGGTTGGACTAGATGACCTTCTGGGGTCCCTTCCAACCCTGATATTCTATGATTCTATAAGACCACAAACCTAAATACCTCAAATTTTGAGGAAGATCAGATTTAGATCCAGACTCTATTTGTATAACCAAACTTCCAGATTCAAAGTCTCCCTCTGTTTTGTTCTGGCTCAGAACTTGAGGCGTGGGCTCATCTGTCCCTAAAAATTGCCCCTTGTTAACTTGAAACTGAGATGTTTTCCCCACAACTCTTTGTTCAGACATAGAGCATTTAGTTAGCATGCACTGGACTGGTGGCATTGATTTTAAAAAGAACAGAACAAGGGAACTTGGGGAGAAAATGTATGTCTAGAGAATTACATGGACTTTACAAACACTTGTATTGTAAAGAGATAAAAACAGGTCAAACCAAATTTGGACTGTTAATCTTGGTACCACTGGCTAATTTTATGACTTGTAAGTAGCCAGGAGGACACACAGCAGTTACATGCATTTATTCAGCACACAAAATTTGAAAAATGTCACATTGCAATGAAATTTTATATTCCACTGATGCTGAGTGGGAACTGAGTGCTGCATGCCCACAGGGACATCACTTGAAGAAGGTCATTGACAGTGTACCAACTCAAGAGGAGCTGCCACAGTGTCAGTGAGAGAGTTTCCTATATATTAAAGGCTCCATGTCAGACATCACTTGATTAGTCAGTTTCCACGATATGCATCTGATGAAGTGAGCTGTAGCTCACGAAAGCTTATGTTCTAATAAATTGGTTAGTCTCTAAGGTGCCACAAGTACTCCTTTTCTTTTTTTGATTAGTCAAGTGAGTCAGTTTCAGCAGTTGTAGTACCAGAGCCTCAGGCAGTTGAGCATGTCCTCTGAAATAATAGGCAGCATTCTAATTTTTAAATCAGTTTTAAAAAAAACAAACACCTTTTAAATTTCTCCATGTAGATTTGTTGTTTTTTTCCTTATAGTAGAAAATGCTGCAACTATACATGGAAACCTGGTAGAGAGAATGGATCAGCTGCAAGGGATGTGGGTAGGCATGAGAGCTCTGTAGAGGCTGTAGTTTTATAGGCTGATAGTGCCACCCCTTTCTTTATGGCTGTGCAGAGGAGACTTGCAAACTGCTGTCCTAGAACTCAAAGGCAGCTGAGGATGCTATACAATCGCAGGAACTCAGCAGCTCCTGAGAGAGGATGAGGCAGTGGAATGTTTGTCACTGCAGCCACAGAGTCCCTGCACCCTTTCTTTTTTTCCCCCACAACTTGTGACATTTTGGGACGGTGGCAAGGGAGTGAGTGGGGGGACTTGAACTGTGGACGTAGGTGAGAGAGCATATGGATGGAAGACCTGGTAAACAGTTACACAGGAGATATAAAGAGAAAGCTAGCAGAGAACAAGGGATCTCTGACAATACGGATGACTCAAAGGACTATGTTAGCAATCCTCCTCCTTTCCATCTCAACCCCCACTTTAATAACCACTTCTGCCCCAGTGATCCGCTGCTACCACGATGGCCTCACAGAGCCATAGGCAGCCAGCTGTAAATCTATTCCAGGGCAAGGCTGGCCCCATCTGGCCTCCGGGGAGCATAAAGATGACTTAATGCTGCCCCTCTGGTTGTGCTTTGATTGCAGGTTGAGTGAGACACAGGATCCTCTCTTTTCCCAGGGAAGAGTCTGTAGAAAGAGTCTTGATGTGCTCAGACTGAAGTGCTCCTGATAAGGCATGCCCTGAAGTGATGGGCTTCCTTCCAGTCTCTCACTGAAAGCCATCTGGCTCATAGCTTCTGACCCTGAGCCTTGCAACTGATCTCTTCCACATTTCAATCCTCTGTTGTGCAACACTGGTACAAATGCCTGTGCAGCCTCAGGGCCAAGAGGAGGCTGCATGCTGTGTTTTCTCCGTGGTTTCTCTTAGAGCCACCATGTAATGGCTACAGGAAATGAAACAGACAGTTCCCAGGAGCCTCTTCTAAGCAAGCCAGGCTGCATTCTGAACTTGATGAGTCGCCTTTATCTGCTGATTTATTGTTTGATCATTAAGAGACATTCAGCAGCTTCACAAGTCTTTGGTTACACTATCAACAGAGATGGTTGAAAGTTTCAGGATTCAGACATGAGGATGAATCCAGCATAGGATAGGGGTTCATGAGACGTCTGCTGTCCGGTCTGCATCCGAACTGGAAAATAGTTTCCTTCTGTTTTAAATGGAACCTGGAACACACATTGATGGGCATGTTCAAAGGTGGAAGTTGAGCATTCACACCCCATGAAATTCATCTGGCTATGTTTTTAAGACTGTGGGAACAGGAGTATGATGCATCTTTAGTATTGTTTTTAACAGCTGTGCCTACCTTACTGCCTGTTTGCATTATTTTTTGTAGCTGGATTTGGCATGTTTAATTATCCACTGAAATAAGGGAATTATATTATTACTAATCACAGCAAAGCATACTGCAGGCACATGTTGGCCAACTGATCCTACCCTCTCCTGTTAGTGCACCTCTGTCCCAAACTACACATCCTCCCCAGTCTCACCTTGGAGCTCCTATTGAAATGCAATGACCAATCATTCTGAATCTCACAATAAATGTAGATGTGCATTGAATAGGGACTAGTACTCAGAATTTGTATACTAATGATAGACAGGGTGGATAGTAAGTTGACTGGCGACTTCCATTTCATTGACTAAAGATCAAGTTCTATTCTAGGTTTTCAGTGGTAAGGAAGCTTTTTATTTAACAGACGACACCTGCTGCACCTTCTGTGTACAATACAGTAGCATTCCATTGGACTGGTTCTTTGACACTGTATAAGATCTTATAAAACATTGGGTGGCCAGCTGCTCCTCCTTCTCTGCTGTCACCAAACCATGGTGCAATACTTCACTGACACTTCTTGTACTGTATATATTGTGGCATGAGTGTATCATCACTACACAGAAGGTCTCAAAAAAATCCTTGATTGCTTTTGGGCCTAAGGCTGCTATTCTACATACTCAGTCATATGTATCTCAGATTAACATCGCCAGTGATGAGCTGCCAGAAGCTGAAGAACCAGTTCCTTCAGTCGCTCCGAGCCTTTGGCGGCACTTCAGCAGCATGTACTTCAGTAGCTCCGGGTCCTCGGCGGCACTGAAGGATCCGCTGCCGAAGTGCTGCCGAAGGCTCGGAGTGCCGCCGGGTGAGTAAAAATTCACAGGGCAGCCTCCCCAGCCGAGAGCTCAGACGGGACGGACAGGATGGTTTGCCCACCCCTTTAACAACCGGTTCTAAACAGTCTTCAAAATTTAAACACCAGTTCACGCAAACCGGTGCAAACCAGCTCCAGCTAACCACTGAGTATGGCCCTTGTCATTTTTTCAATGCACATTTTGTGGAAGGTATCATTTGCCCCTTAAAGAGAGAGAAATTGGCATTGTTGTGGCTTGCCTTTTCTAAGTTACCATTCGGATGCCTCTGTATATCCCTTTGTTACCTTCATTACTTCTTTTATTGTCTTGCCTGGTTCTCAGGGTCTGTACCTGATCTGTTTATACTACAGAAGGCATTTATTAGAGGTCTTTATTACCTGCCTCCTTTGTGCTCTGTATCCTGGTCATACTTGAGTCTTATACTGAACTCTGTGTTTTCAGTTGTTTACCCTTGGTTTTGAAAATCTGTGCAAATATTTTTAATATGAGGCATTCAGGTTCAACCCCCAATGGGGTAGGGATCTACTTCACAAACTACCATCACAATAGGGAGACCAAGAACTGAATGGATCACTGAGACTAAACAGCTCTCTCTGATGGTCCCTTCAGAACCTGGGCTGGAGCCTGCTATTCGATAGCAGTGCGGCAGAAGCTTGCAATTCTTACATCTGCGGTCTGATTACAAAGCTTCCAGTGTTTTTGCTCTGCCATTGTTTGCAATCTCCAAGGGCTCAATCATGAACTCCGCGTGGTAAGGAGAAACCATAGGGTTGCCGGTACCTCTCCCACACACATGGGCAGAGAGTGGGCAGGCAGGGGTGGAGAATGGGCAAAGCCAAGACTCCACCCTTTCAACAGACTGACTAGCATAACTGAATGGGTACAGAGGGGGAAACTGGGACCCTGCTCTGTTTGTGGGGCAGTGTAACAAGCTAGCCTTCTCCCCAGCTCACATAGGATCCACTCCCACACACAGTTTTCCCCCAGGCAGTTTTATTTTCCTAATATAGGCTAAATGAACAAAATCAGTTTCTCAGCTGAATCTGGGCTACCATTCCCAGGGGATTATCCCTCTTTTCTCAGTCCTCTCTGCTTCAGGGCGTCATGCAGGAATCTTCCATGCTCTGCTTACTGAACACTGCTAACCAGGGCTTTTTCCTTGGGGGCCCTTTTTCCCCAGCAGGTTTCCACCACCTTGCTTCCCCAGAGAATCTGGCAACCTCTGCAAGGGAATTCCTGCTGCACTTGCTTCTTGCAGCTCCTTGGCTCTGATTCTCTTGTCTCCCTGGATGGGCCATAGAATCATAGAATATCAGGGTTGGAAGGGACCCCTGAAGGTCATCTAGTCCAACCCCCTGCTCAAAGCAGGACCAATTCCCAGTTAAATCATCCCAGCCAGGGCTTTGTCAAGCCTGACCTTAAAAACCTCTAAGGAAGGAGATTCTACCACCTCCCTAGGTAACGCATTCCAGTGTTTCACCACCCTCTTAGTGAAAAAGTTTTTCCTAATATCCAATCTAAACCTCCCCCACTGCAACTTGAGACCATTACTCCTCGTTCTGTCATCTGCTACCACTGAGAACAGTCTAGAGCCATCCTCTTTGGAACCCCCTTTCAGGTAGTTGAAAGCAGCTATCAAATCCCCCCTCATTCTTCTCTTCCGCAGACTAAACAATCCCAGTTCCCTCAGCCTCTCCTCATAAGTCATGTGTTCTAGACCCCTAATCATTTTTTGTTGCCCTTCGCTGGACTCCCTCCAATTCATCCACATTCTTCTTGTAGTGTGGGGCCCAAAACTGGACACAGTACTCCAGATGAGGCCTCACCAATGTCGAATAGAGGGGAACAATCACGTCCCTCGATCTGCTCGCTATGCCCCTACTTATACATCCCAAAATGCCATTGGCCTTCTTGGCAACAAGGGCACACTGCTGACTCATATCCAGCTTCTCGTCCACTGTCACCCCTAGGTCCCTTTCCGCAGAACTGCTGCTAGCCATTCGGTCCCTAGTCTGTAGCGGTGCATTGGATTCTTCCATCCTAAGTGCAGGACCCTGCACTTATCCTTGTTGAACCTCATCAGATTTCTTTTGGCCCAATCCTCCAATTTGTCTAGGTCCTTCTGTATCCTATCCCTCCCCTCCAGCGTATCTACCACTCCTCCCAGTTTAGTATCATCCGCAAATTTGTTGAGAGTGCAATCCACACCATCCTCCAGATCATTTATGAAGATATTGAATAAAACTGGCCCCAGGACCGACCCTTGGGGCACTCCACTTGATACCGGCTGCCAACTAGACATGGAGCCATTGATCACTACCCGTTGAGCCCGACAATCTAGCCAGCTTTCTACTCACCTTATAGTGCATTCATCCAGCCCATACTTCCTTAACTTGCTGACAAGAATACTGTGGGAGACCGTGTCAAAAGCTTTGCTAAAGTCAAGAAACAATACATCCACTGCTTTCCCTTCATCCACAGAACTAGTAATCTCATCATAAAAGGCGATTAGATTAGTCAGGCATGACCTTCCCTTGGTGAATCCATGCTGGCTGTTCCTGATCACTTTCCTCTCATGCAAGTGCTTCAGGATTGATTCTTTGAGGACCTGCTCCATGATTTTTCCAGGGACTGAGGTGAGGCTGACTGGCCTGTAGTTCCCAGGATCCTCCTTCTTCCCTTTTTTAAAGATTGGCACTACATTAGCCTTTTTCCAGTCATCCGGGACTTCCCTGGTTCGCCACGAGTTTTCACCCCAAAGTAGGCCACCCCTACTTTGCCACACTGTTCAGCTTCTTTGGCTTCAAAGAAGGCTTCTTTTGAGTGCCTCGCCCACTAAACCAGTCTGGAACCACCTTACCCAGCTCTGGGATCCCACTGGAAAGGCCTTCAAAAATGTCTCCAGGACCACTCAGTCCATAATTTTCTCTATGGAACTAGTCTCTGGGCATAACCATTGGGCAGCCAGGTCCACTACCCATGTTCATGCCCTCCACGGGAATGACTCAGCCCAAAAATAGTGCTGGTATGTCTCCAGGGTCAGTATCAATCTGTCTAAGATAGCAGCCTTCACCACAGGATAGGAACGCCTGCTTATTGCTCAGTGCTTGGTAGGCTGCCAGCCCCTCACCTGTCAAACCGTGCTATGAGGGATGACCCAGTGAATTCTTCCCAATCCACTGCACTGGGCACTAACTCGAAGGTACGTAGGGTGACCAGGTGTCCGGTTTTTGACCGGAACACCCGGTCGAAAAGGGTCCCTGGCAGCTCCAGTCAGCACTGCCAACCGGGCCATTAAAGTCCGGTTGGCAGTGCTGCGGAGCTAAGGCTAGTCCCTACCTGTCCTGGCTCCACGCTGCGCCACTGACCGAGAGCCGCCGGAGGTAAGCCCACACCCCAATCCCCTGCCCCAGCCCTGAGGCCCCCCAAACCCAGAGCCCCCTCCTAGACCCCAAACCCCTCATCCCCAACCCCACCCCAGAGCCAGCACCTGCAGATGGAGCCCACAGCCCCTCTGCACCCCAACTCCCCTCCCCAGAACCCCCCCCACACCCTGAACCCCTCTATCCCATCTCCCGGCCTGGAGCCCCCTCCTGCACCCCAAATCCCTCATCCCCAGGCCAAAGCTCCATCCCAAACCCTGAACCCCTCATTTCTGGCCCCACCCTGGAGCCCACACCCCCAGTTAGAGCCCTCACCCCCTCCCACACCTCAACCCCCTAACCCAGCCCAGTGAAAGTGGGTGCGGGAGAGCAAGCCAGAGGGAGAGGAAATGTAGTGAGCGGAGGGGCAGGGCCTCAGGGAAGGGGGCATGGCCTCAGGGAAGGGGGCATGGCTAGTGTGTTCGGTTTTGTGCAATTAGACAGTTTGCAACCCTAAGCTATTCTCTCTAATACCAACCAAATTCCCCAGAGTCTCTTGGGCCAGTCACTTCTGTAACCATTCTTATTGCTAGAAATGAGCCTCTTGCCACTGCTGTAGAATGGCAAATGTGCCTCCTGGTGTTTCTGCAGGCTCTCCATTAACTGCAGCAGCCTGGGCTGGGGCTGTTTCTGCTGCCACTGTGTCCTTATCAACAGTTATATCGCCTCCTCCACCTTGCCTGGTCACCCAAACTGGGTGGGGCATCAGTCAGTGTGCAAAGGCTTCAATCTCCCCTCAGTTCCAGAAGCCAATTTTCTGCCCACAGTTCCCATCACATTTAACAAGCTGGCCTTCTCCCCAGCTCATAGAGAACCCACTGCCATACCTGGAGTCTTGCCTCCCCTCCAGGGGATTCTGCTGGCTGGCCTTCCTGTTGCTCCTGGTTCTTGCAGCTCCCTGGCTCTAACTCACCGGGCCTCACTAGGCCCAGATGTACTCTTTTAAACCTAACTGGGGTCAGCTGAACAGTCATAGGTGTATGGGCCCTGCTCCCTCTTCAAGGGGCCAGTCATCCTGTCACAGGCAGCTCAACTATGTGCAGCCTATTACTTGGATTGGATTATCAAGTTACAGTCCAAACCCTAAATCCATGTAAAAAAACACTCTGACTAATCACTTAGGTAACAATACACCTACGACAGTGAGGCATTTCTCTCTGTGTGGGCTAACACACAGGAAAGACAGCAATTTGCCCTAAGAAGCATTGCCTTCGATTTTCCCCAACATTAAATAAGTTTGCTTATTCATTGATCTCAATTATTTCTGGTGGAACAATCTTGATTGGCCATTCCAAACATTTACTGCTCACTGAATGGAACAACATTTCCTGTGTCTGGACTGAATTTATCTCAAGCTCCATTTATGGCCTCTGGTTCTCTTGTCTATCCAGTGCCAAAGGCAGTAATGGTCCTGTAAGTGGCAACTATCTTCATAATATTGGAGTGTGGTAGTAAAATATTTTTTCTCTTTATAAAAATGCTCCTGTGAAGGTCTCCAGATCTATGGAGGAAATACCTACCCAATCATGTACAGATACAGCCACATTTTTAAAGATACCACTGATTTTGTGTGCCTCCATTTTCTGATACCCAATTTGAGACACACATTAGCCCTTTTTTTTAGAGATGTCTGAGCACCCATTGACTTCCGCTGTAGTTTTGGGTGGTCAGCATCTCTGAAAATTAGGTCCAAAGGATCCCAATAATGGAGGCACCCAAAATCCATGGCCACTTCTGAAAATTGTGGTTGTTGTACCAATAAAATAAAAACCAGCAGGATCTTATTAAAGGGAAAAAGGCAAAATACCACATTTATTGTGAATACAGAAAGAATCATAGTAAGCAGTTAGTTATAGCTATAACATGCCATTCAATCTCATATTTAGTCACACATTCATTCATACAAACACACACACACACACACAGGTTCTGCAAGGTTGTTATCATAGTTACCAGCCTTAGAGTTGCTCATGCCAAGCCACTGGCCAGGTGGCCTGGACATGAGGAGGGAGCAGGGCCTTGTCAGATGCTCATCTGATGCTCCTGGAAGTTGGTTTGCAGAATCAGACCCCAAAGTTCTCACTTTTTAGAGTCTATTTTTATAGGAATTTCTTCCTATGCCAGTCTATGGGAATTGCTTCATCATGCTGTTGCTGAATCAATCAGCAGATAGCACATTCCTGACAGCTCCAAGATGTTATCTTGTTCTTTGGTTCTCCCATTCTTGAGGCTGTTGGGTGGATTCCAGTCTGCCCTCCGGGGGGGGTCCTCTGGTTATTTCCACTTGACGCCTTCTTCAGCCGATGGACACTGGATTCTTAGGCTGGCACCTCCCTGATCATTCAGTTATTATCCACACCAAGCATCCATCCACATACATCCTCTATCTCTATTTTAATCACAATGGTTAATACAACAAAAGGGCGGGGAGTCTCTGGGTGCTGTTTCTGTTGTTAGAGTATTGCTTTGAGTCTCTCTCTCTGTGAATTGCTTTGAGAACAGACTCTGTCTTAGAATGTACTAACACAATTAGCAGCTTGCAAGTTTCACACATAGAGGGAGAGAAACAATACCAAAAACCAAGAGACCTCTTAATTAGTAATATCCTGGAATTTAAACTCTGGGGAATCAAACTTATTTGTGATTTTAATACAGAACTTCTTTAATATGATCCAACATAATCCCCCTTTTGACACTAAGATTTATAATCGTCAGTGTCACTTTCTATGTAGCCTATTCAAGAGAAAGTACTGTGAGGCAATTTGAGTTTGTGATTCCAATTCATGCCACATACATGATCCTAGTGATGTATCTTTACTACAAGGTTCTGGGGCAACAGGCAAGGTGAGGCACACCCACTTTTGAGGAGTCCATTCGGTACAACCTCTAGTGTCCAATAGCTTCCCTCCCTCCCCAGCCCACTGGCTCGAGGTCCAGGGTAGCCAAAAGGATCCCATGTGTAATATGGGGAGTGGGTTAACCTTCAATACCTTTGCCTCCAGGGACTGTTGGTGTGCAATTTTGACAACAATTTCTCCCATTAACAAGTCTGGTTTACAATAGTGGAAACATGTTGCATCCATTCATATTGATAAGTGTCAAACAATGATCTCTTTCTTTTTTGACAAATGCATCAAACCCTTAATATTTCCCAATATGACCCAGAACATTTTGTGTTCCAAAGTAGCTAGTGCAAGTATCTGCATTTCAGTGCATCCCATAGCTATGGCTGTGTAGTATCCTATTTCTAATATATTTTTTTTCTTATGGATAAGCCACGTGGTAGTATTAAGCCATTACTAAAGATTCCATCGGCCTTTTAGGTTACCCAGACCAATTTGGACCAAGTCTACATTGGCATGTACTTGTTTTTGTATCAGGCTGTCCTGTAGCTGGGACAGAAAGCTTAATTTATTTTTAAGTTCCTGCAGGTCTTCAGTATTTTTTTTTTTAAACACACAACAGTGCTAGCAACAACACAAAACACAAGACAAAACATAGAACACAGAACACAATTTCTATTGTGACAGTAGATTCATGGTATTGGGTTGCTTTTCAGCTGGCAGCTTTTCCTGATTTTCTGAAAGACAAAAAGAACATGTTTCTACCCCTTTTGGGGTGGCAGATTATTGCTTAAAATATTTCTTTTACAAATACCCTTGCTGATTGCAGGCAAAACAGAGAAATTGCCCCCATATTTTCCTGTTTTTGTTCTATAGGCAGGCCAGGTTTCAAAGGCTTTTATCTTTTAAGGGTTATGGGGAAATTATCCCACTGTTTAGTCATTAAATCCCTGAGTTTTCCTTCTTATACAGCAGACCAAGTTTATAATGTTTTTCCTGCTGTGTTAAGCTTTAAGTTTTATTTACAGGTAATAACTGAGAAGCATCATTACCATACGACCTTAAAGGATTTTTCCAAAAATCATACACACTATATGTTGTTACAGGGATACTTATTATCATTAAATTTATTAAAATTATCTTGTTATCCCATGCCTTTTATTTAGACAATTTGTTTGCTGACCAGGTATGTCCTTTATCTGCAGCTCCTTTGTGCTGCTAGTTCTTTCCTTCCTTTATCATTTAGATAATTTGCATTTTCACAGAAACTTCCTGCTTTTGGATTTAAAGCCATCAGCAGCTCAGAGACTCTGTCTTAAAAGGGACACAATCAACTTTCACCAGAGTTTTGATTACTTTTAACTTCTGCTTCCAAAACACACAGCAATCTGAAAAAGAAAACCCAACCTATTGTGGCTCCCTTTGGAGCCCTAATAGCATTTTAATTAAGTAGCATGGTATGTTTGCATTTCTTTTGCCCCTTCTACAATATATCCTGCACATGTTCTGGGGCAAATGCACATTCCTTCCATAGTTTAACTTCTATAACATTATCCAGATCCATTTTTACATAAGGTGTCACTATTTCTTTTTTTTGCTTACAGAGTTTTCATGTACCTTTATCAAAGTGACAGTCTGATTACTCAGAGCCATTTTAAGACTCAGTGTTTCTAACATTGCTTCTTTTTGTTTTGTGCACTTCACCCCTGCTGTTGCTTCAGAGAGGCACTGTCTTTTTTTTAATTTTTTTTTTTTTACTACAACTCTCATCTGCTATTTTGTTACAAAAACAAACAAACAAAAAGAATCCAAAATTTTTTTTTATATTCTCCTGATTTTGACTGCCCTGCTGCAGCCACAACTTAAAAACATTTTAAATTTTGTAAAGCATTGAGTTACCTTTTAAGGGTTAAATGCCAAATCCCAAAGCCAAACAACACTAATTACCTGTGTCTAGCAAAAAGGTCTGTCAGTTTTGCAACTTTGAATTAAAGAGTCAAATGGATTTTTAGTGGCATTATTTAAAACAAAAACAAAACTAACTGGTCCTTAGAACTTTACATATTTACACACACACAGACAGATACATACACATTTTCTTTTCCTTAACATCCCTTCCACACTGCTCTGTTTTTTACATCTTACATTCCCTTTATACATTTGAGGCAGTTAAGTTCCAATAGAACCCTCTTATGTTCTTTTAGCAAATTTGACTAAATTGTCCAGTCAAATGATTTTAATCAGATAGTTTATTTTTGCCTGGCTAATTTACAGACATTCCTTTGGAAAAGGGCCCATTTTTCTTTCAGAATGGCTGCAAAGAAACCAAGAATGCTCTAACACTTTTCCTTTTTAACATTTTCGGTTAAAAGTTGTTTGGGTGAAATACAAAGTTTAACTGCTTAATTCCCTCCAGCCTCTGCAGAGTTAACTTTTTTTTTTTTTTTTTACTCTCTTTTCTCTTTGTAATTATGCCTGGGGGTGCCGTACATAGGACCTTCTACCCCTTTACCTGCCTCCCTCCAGCCTCTGCAGAGTTAACTTTTTCACTCTTTTTGTATTCCTGGAGTGCCTCTTTCACTATTTTCAGCTGGCTTTGGGTATTTGTAGCCAGCACCTTCCAATTGTCTGCTCCCTTTTCCATTTGTGCCTTTTCCTCTTTACATGAAGACAAGCGGAGGGAAGAATCCTTACATGCCTCCCACAACAACCAAATTGCTGCTGCATCTCTTTTGGCAGCACTAGAAGGTTTGTATATGAGGATATACTGAGCCAATCTATCCTCTAGGTCCGAAATAGTGCAGACATCAGCTAGGGCTTGTTTAGTCCAAGGACTGTGCCCAAATTTTTGAAGGATTTGTTTAAAAGGTGTAATTTCTTTAACAAAAGGTGAGGTTGGAGTTCCTTCTGACTCCATTCCTCCCTCTAGTACTGGCTTACCCTGTTTTCTTTTAAACATCTTAACATGGATATTTCAATCTCTTTGTCACTGCTGGTATTACTTAGCAAGTGACACAGCCTAGATTCTGAAATCATAGCTTAATCTATGCGTTTTTCCCCTGCTACCTTCCCGGAGGCCAGCAGGTCCCCTGCTACCTTCCCAGAGGCCAGCAGGTCCAGTTAACCTATTTCTCCCTGCTACCTTCTCGGAGGCCAGCAGGTCTGGTTAACCTGTTTCTCCCTGCTACCTTCTCGGAGGCCAGCAGGTCCGGTTAACCTGTTCTTCCCTGCTACCTTCTCGGAGGCCAGCAGGTCCCCTGCTACCTTCTCGGAGGCCAGCAGGTCTGGTTTAATCTGTTTTCCCTGCTACCTTCTCGGAGGCCAGCAGGTCTGGTTTAATCTGTTTTCCCTACTACCTTCTCGGAGGCCAGCAGGTCTGGTTTAATCTGTTTTCCCTACTACCTTCTCGGAGGCCAGCAGGTCCCCTGCTACCTTCTCGGAGGCCAGCAGGTCTGGTTTAATCTGTTTTTCCTGCTACCTTCTCGGAGGCCAGCAGGTCCCCTGCTACCTTCTCGGAGGCCAGCAGGTCTGGTTTAATCTGTTTTTCCTGCTACCTTCTCGGAGGCCAGCAGGTTCCCTGCTACCTTCTCGGAGGCCAGCAGGTCTGGTTAACCTAATAGAAATGCCTAGCTCAATAGAGCTGGCGGTGTGCACACCAATATTTACAATAACTGAGGTTTTTTACCAATATTCCCCCTTTCGCAATTCTCCACCAAAATGTTGTACCAATAAAATAAAAACCAGCAGGATCTTATTAAAGGGAAAAAGGCAAAATACCACATTTATTGTGAATACAGAAAGAATCATAGTAAGCAGTTAGTTATAGCTATAACATGCCATTCAATCTCATATTTAGTCACACATTCATTCATACAAACACACACACACACACACAGGTTCTGCAAGGTTGTTATCATAGTTACCAGCCTTAGAGTTGCTCATGCCAAGCCACTGGCCAGGTGGCCTGGACATGAGGAGGGAGCAGGGCCTTGTCAGATGCTCATCTGATGCTCCTGGAAGTTGGTTTGCAGAATCAGACCCCAAAGTTCTCACTTTTTAGAGTCTATTTTTATAGGAATTTCTTCCTATGCCAGTCTATGGGAATTGCTTCATCATGCTGTTGCTGAATCAATCAGCAGATAGCACATTCCTGACAGCTCCAAGATGTTATCTTGTTCTTTGGTTCTCCCATTCTTGAGGCTGTTGGGTGGATTCCAGTCTGCCCTCCGGGGGGGGTCCTCTGGTTATTTCCACTTGACGCCTTCTTCAGCCGATGGACACTGGATTCTTAGGCTGGCACCTCCCTGATCATTCAGTTATTATCCACACCAAGCATCCATCCACATACATCCTCTATCTCTATTTTAATCACAATGGTTAATACAACAAAAGGGCGGGGAGTCTCTGGGTGCTGTTTCTGTTGTTAGAGTATTGCTTTGAGTCTCTCTCTCTGTGAATTGCTTTGAGAACAGACTCTGTCTTAGAATGTACTAACACAATTAGCAGCTTGCAAGTTTCACACATAGAGGGAGAGAAACAATACCAAAAACCAAGAGACCTCTTAATTAGTAATATCCTGGAATTTAAACTCTGGGGAATCAAACTTATTTGTGATTTTAATACAGAACTTCTTTAATATGATCCAACATGGTCCTTCTTGAACCTGATGTTCAGAGGTCCTAAGTGCCTCCAGTTTTCAGTGACTTCCACTGAGTCTATGGGCATTCAGCATCTCTGAATATCTAGCACAAGGTATTTCAAGTTTGGCACCTAATATCTGATCCCTTTTGAAAATGCTGGTTATACTAGTTTCATCTATTGATCTGGTGTCAGTGACAAAGGACCCCTCCTCCTATCTCTCCTCCCGTCCCCCATGAAAGCAAATCCTTCAGGTGATTAGAGTCAGAAACTCAAGACTCCTGGGTTCTGTTCCTGACACTTCCACTGGTTCATTGTGTGGCCTGTGGTAAGTCTCATAATTTCTGTCTCTCTTCCTTGTTCTGAAAAATGGGGACCCTACTTGTGAAACACTTTGAGAACCTCCTATGAAAGGTGCTAAGTACAAAGCATCATTATCATTAAAATGAAGCCAAATGCATAATTATAAAAGTGATGGTTATATCATCCCCATGCTGCCTGTTAGGAAAATGATGAAGGCCAGTTTCATATTCAGATAGAGAAAGCTGTTTTTACATATTTGCTCTTGCATGTACAACCAACCATGGATTTTTTAAGCCATGTCACACAGCTATGCACTTGTACGTATAGTACAGTCATTATCTTTGGCCCAGCATTTGTCCTGATACCTGCTGTAGTTCACTCATAGAATAGTGACTTTTTTCTCTCTCATTTCTCCCTTTGCAAACCTTTATTTAATGATACTGAGTGGGTTTAATCTCCTAGAGACAGTCTGCCAAGCTTTGTATTGCTGTCAAGGAAATGAAGATGCAGTAAAATGTTTTTGCCTGATTTGCACTCCTGTGTTGAGGAAATGCTTTTTTTTTAAATACTTTGAGAAAAGTCAGCTATAATCACTGACCAGGGCAGAGGAAATATGCATTCTTGGCTACTATCCCAGAAGCTGAATAAGTTGTAAATGATAGTGACAGTTGCTAGTTCAGAAAATTTGATCCCACTGGGTTTATTTCACTCAAAAATGTTATTATTAAGAGCCTGCTTGTCGCTTAATGGAAGCATTAGCACTCTGAACTGGCACTGGATAAGTGTTCTGTTCTACAAGACTGGTTACGTTTTCCACAGGAAATTGTTTTATAAATCATCATGGAAGCTTAAACTTATTTTAAGGCCTGAGGATGATACACAGTGTAGCAATTTGAAACAGGTCTTGAGAAAAACATGACATTAGCAACACTCCAGAGCTGCCAAAACCGGACAGGGAAACAATAGAAAGGATAAAAAGTATATATCCTGATGGGAGATGTACCATCTCTGAACCTTCATCATCTGCCTTCATCCATTGGAAGCAAACAGTCTGCACCTTGGGCCCAATCCAGTTTGAGGTTGAGGGCTCTAAGCTTCTATTGAAGCCACCTCACAAGAGGCACTTAGCATCTCACAGGATCTCCCCACAATGCAGATTTTTCAGATCTTAAGACCTAAGACTAAAGCTAGTCAGGTACCTGGGGGAGTAGGAGGGCTACTGCAGAAAAGTTTGAAAAAATGGGGGAGGAAACACTATTGTCATTTAAAAAAACCCAAAAACTCTAAAATCAAAAACTTTTTGGTTTTTGTTTTATTGACAAAAGTTGAGATTTTCCCCTGGAAACCAGATACTTTCAGTGCAAAATTTAGTTTACTCAAAAACCCTGTTTTCCATCAAAAACAGTAGTAATGGAAAATTTTTGACCAGCCCTAACAAAAATGATTTCACAAGCAATAGATGGGGTTTTTTGTTCATGGAAACTGCAGGTTCTGGGCACTTGGATTTTAGAGTGCTAAAGGCGATTGGGGTTAGGGGAGTTACTAGACACGCTAGCCCTAGAGGTTTAACTGAAACTGGTTTAACACCCCTTTTTTTAAAACCCAATAACTGGGAAGCTCTTTGACAAATGCAATCCGTATCTTACAATCTCCAGGCTAACGGTCCAGATTGTGGTGCACCATATCTGCCTGTGCCATCGATTTAGATTTTTAAAGCCAGAAGAGACCATTTTGATCATCTAATCAGAGCTACTGCATAACACCCATGGGGCTTCCTTGGATTAATTCCTGCTTCAAATCCAAGAGCTGTAATTGAGCTAGAGCATCCCTTTTAGAAAACATCCAATCTTGATTTTAAAAATTCTGGAATCCACCATAGCCCTTGATAAATTGTCCCAGTGGTTCCTTACCCTAACTGTTAAAAATCTGCTCTTTACTTCTAGTCTGAATTTGTTTAGCTTCAGTGGCACCAAGTCAAATGCCTTACTAGACGCATCTAGACAGACATGGTGGATGAAGTATCATTTATTGGACCAGCTTCTGTCAACACTATTACCTTTGTCAACCTAGGTTGTAATCTTATCAACTATGATATCAAGCTAGGTTGACATGATCTATTTTCCATAAACCCATGTTGATTGGCATTCATTATATTGCTCTCCTTTCATTCTTTGTTAATTGAGTCCCATATCAGCCATTCAATTATTTTACTTGGGATCAATGTAGTCTGATAGATCTATAATAATTCAAGTCACCTTGGTTACCCTTTGAAGCTATTTGTCAAAACATTAGCTTTCTTCCAATCCTCTGGAACTTCCCCAGTTTTAAGAGATATTAAAAATCAACATTAGTGGTCCAGCTTGCTCCTGAGCCAGCTCATTTAAAAACTCTTGGATGCAGCTTAACTGGACCTGCTGATTTGAAAATGTCTAACTTTAATAGTTACTGTCTAGCATTTCCTTAGCTACTGTTGGAGTGGAAAATATTTCATCTTCAATTGATATGAATATATCATCTGGCTTTTTCTCAAATATTCTAGTTAGAATATAAATATTTATTGAACATTTCTGCCTTTTCTGCATTACAATTGTCAGTTCTACTAGTTCCAGCTAGCAATGGACCAATACCATTGTTAGGGTTCCATTTATTCATGCTACATGATACACTGAAAATTTCCTTCTGACTGTCCTTAACTCTGTTGGCAATAGATTCTCCCTGTGTCCCTGTGTCCTTTTGCATCCCTTATTGGTTTTCTACAGTTTCTATCTTATAATTTTATTCATTGCTATCAACTTCTTTTTTCATTTGTTATATTGTTTTTAATTTTTATTTTTGCTTTCACTACCTCTAAGCCAGCCTGTTTTTTAATTATTATGGCCTTTTTTCCCAATTCTGGAATTGTGGCTTTTTGAGTATCTAGTAAAATGTTCTTAAACAGCTCTCAATTATCATTCATATTTTTCTGTTTAAATTCTTTCTCCCATTTGATTTGGCTCATAATTATTTTCAGCTTTGTGAAATTTGCCCTTTTATAGCGACAGTTCTCTACTAGGGGTACGCATAAATTAAAATGTCATACAGACAATGACTTGTTTATACTGATCTATGTACTGAAATGTAAGTACAATATTTATATACCAACTGATTTATTTTATAATTATATGGTAGAAATGAGAAAGTAAGCAATTTTTCAGTAATAGTGTGTGGTGACACTTTTGTATTTTTATGTCTGATTTTGTAAGCAAGTAGCTTTTAAGTGAGGTGAAACTTGTGGGTATGCAAAACAAATCAGACTTCTGAAAGGGGTTCAGTAGTCTGGAAAGATTGAGAGACACTGATTTAAAGTACCAAGTATATATATTACTGGTTGGGGATTTATTCTGTTTGCACATAATAAATGTAATCAAGTCATGATCACTTTCACCTAAGCAAGCACTAACTTTTAATTCTGTGATCACTTCCTCTTTATCTGTCAAGAGGTTTAATGTTGAATTCTCTCCCATGTTGGATGCAACACTTTTGGAGTTAAAAAATTGTCATCTATAATATTCCAGGTTGGGGGAGGGGGAGGGAATTGTACTGGCAGCCTGAGACCTCCAGCACATATCATTCAGGTTAAAGTCCTCCATGATAATGCAACTTTGTTTTCCTACACATTTTAGATAGGTGCTTAAAGAGCCAGTCATCCTGTTCCCTATTGTGATTTGGTGCTCAGCAGCAGACACCAACTAGTATCCCATCTTGTTTTTTATATGAAGCACAAGATTATTTGCTTCTGAGTTGTCAGTGACTTGGAAACAGGTAATAACATTTTTTATGAGTGCCACTTCCTGTCCCCTTTATTCCACTCATATGACTCTTTCCACCCAGTTTCAGTAATACCAACTAGATCAAATTAATGCTCATAAATGAGCAATTCCAATTCCTCTTGTTTATTGCCCAGGCTTCTGGCTTTGGGATATAGGCCATATAAAAAATTTCTTCTCTTCAGTGGTTGATTAATTTTGTTCTTGACATCAGGATTTTCTACCACATGAGCTTTCATTTGTTCCTACTTTTCATCCTCCTGTTTTGTTGTTAGTTTAATGCCCTCCTGGATATTCTACCCAGACTGTCCTCTAGAACAGTGGTTTCCAAACTTTTTGGATCGCGCACCCCCAGGGCCAGCTTTAGGGAAGCACCAAAAAAAAAAAAAAAAAAGAGCTGCCAGCGGCGTGCTGCCGAAGACGGAGCGGGGAGAGCCATGCCGCTGAAGAATCAAAGGTCCGGGAGCACTGCTGCCGCCGTGCCAGCAGTGCTCCTTCAGCGGCGCTCCTCCTGCCGCACCCCCAGGGATAGTCTTGCACACCCCCTGGGGTGCACGCACCCCACTTTGGAGACCACTGCTCTAGAACAGTGGGTCTCAAACTTTTTTACTGGCAAGCCCCTTTCACATCGCAACCACATTGCAACACCCCCTAATAAACTAAACACACTTTTTAATATATTTAACACCATTATAAATGCTGGAGGCAAGCGGGGTTTGGGGTGGAGGTTGACAGCTCACGACCCCCCATGTGATGACCTCGCGATCCCCTGAGGGGTCCCAACCCCCAGTTTGAGAACCCCTGCTCTAGATGGTTGGTTCTTCTTCTGAATGTAGGCCATCCAAACTATACAGCCCCTTCTGGTCCATCTTCTATGGGTAATGTTCCACCAAATCAAAACTTTCCCCCTTATAGCCAGCGCTTTGTTTCCAGAACCTTCACATGACCCTAGAACTGGATTTGAATGTTGCCACCTTAATTTATCTCAAACAGAGAGATGAGAAGAATGCAGACTTATTCTGGAGTTCATATGACATCAGCAGAATATAAGCAAGGTACTGAGACCTGAGGTTGTTCCATTGTTTCCATCACAGTACTGAATGTAGAACTGTACCGAGAAAGAAAACCTTTCACATTCTCTAAATTCCCCTGTTTGCTGCTCCTATTCACCGGCTGAGTTCGCTGGCAACTGACTTCTGTACTAAGCCTTGCTACTTAACTCTACTCTCTCGCTACCAGCGGGGATGAACCACTCAATACACTTCAAATACAGGGCTGATGATAGACCCAAAGGTCCCAATCACGCAGTCCTCATGGAAACACAAACAGACATGTCTCAACTGGCCTTTCAGGGATCCAGAAATGTTCTGCAGCTGCATAGGACCTACTCGGCCAAATTAAGCACTGCTATTAACAGGCCTTCCCCCAGTGAGGTCAGTGCAGTTCCATCTGTCTTATTCCAGGACTGAACTTGGCTCACTGAACAGATATTTCTGGGAATATGGACATTCCCTCCTTCCCTCCTCCCCCTCCCCCCCCCCAAAAAAAACCCCACAAAAAACACAAAAAAAACAGGACTTGACAGGACAGGACTTGTCCTACAGATAACTAGCAAGTACTAATGCAGAGTCCAGCCCTGGATCTTAACCATCCCAGGGAATGGAAGTCCACATGTCATTTCAGAACTTGAGCATGATGCTAAGGCTCCATCAACCTCAGGTCTCAGTACCTTGCTTATATTCTGCTGATGTCATATGAACTCCAGAATAAGTTTCCATTCTTCTCATCTCTCTGTTCGAGATAAATTAAGGTGGCAACATTCAAATCCAGTTCTAGGGTCTTGATTCAGTATAGCACAAAGATTGAAGCCATTGCAAATTTCTGAATCAGAGCTTGAATATAAGATGCCCCTGAATTCCATAGGTCTTGGTTTGTAACTCCACCCTCCACAACACCATAATTATGAATGAATCAGTTACTTTATTGTATACACTGTATTCTGGAATAAATTCTTCTCTGTTTCACTGGTATAAATCCAGATCAAAACCACTGAAATCAGCTGAGTTTTTCCAGATTTATATGAGTGTATCTGAAGGCAGGATTTGGACTTACACACACAAGACAGTGTTAAGACATCGCAGTGTTCCTTGCTGAGAGACTAATGAAATCTTCCAGCATCAGAGAAGCATTCTAACCTGGCTGACCTTGTCATCCATTCATGTGCATAGCTCTGTAGTCTGGTTTACAGCCAGAACCAGAACGAAAAGTCTCTTTAATTAAAATTTCTAAAGAACAGCTCGGTAGACTGAGCCTTGGGTTAGTGGTTTTGAAGAACTCCTGGAGGTCAACTGCAGTACACTGGAAAGGGGCTCTAGAAATCATAGTTGTGACAATATTGAACTAAATCGCTACTGCTATGTTACTCCATAACTGAAGCTGCTCTGATTGTGTTTTTAAAGACATATTACCACCCTGTGTATACTTAGCTTTATTGCAAAGAGAAAGGAAAATATGACACTACTACTAGGAAATGCATCTAATTTTTTTTTATTGAGGTACATTGAGGGTTTTGAGTTTGAACTTGTGCTGTGTGATGCTTTCTATCCATCCCACCTCTGTAAATGTGTCCCTGTCAAGTTAGGCTTCCAGAGTTGTTCATCCATGATAACATGGTGAAAACCTTTTTAAAGGGCAGTACTCTCCCTCCTGAGAATAGCATCACTATGCCCCAAGTACTGACATTTAACACACATTTTGAGTAGTTGGGTTTCTCTGTGGAGGCGAAGAGAAAGAATCTTTTTCCAGGCCATTTCATGGCCATTACTAAACAGTGTAGCCTAGTGTATAAAAGCACTGGACTGGGAGTCAGGAGACCTGGGTGTCACCGGCCTTCTGGGTGACCTTAAGCATGTCACTTCTCTGTGCCTCAATTTCCCCATCTGTAAAATGGGAGTAATGATACTGACCTCCTTGGTAAAGTGCTTGGAGATCTGCAGATAAAAAGTGCCATATAAGCGTTAGTTATTATTACTACTGTCCTGAGGCTGCAGAAGCTTCCTAGTGTAGTGGTGAATCCACCAGCTCTGTTCCTGCACCTCCCCTGGCCCATGCATGATTGACAGGGAACGAGGAGCAATGCAGTGTACAAGGAGACCCTGCAGAGCATGACTCTATGCCTCTCAAAATCTTGTCCCTTCCCATCCCACTCCCAACCCACACAGTCTGTGGCCCTCTGTTGAAAAAGGACAGGGGGTTGAACAAGACAGAGCACCTCTTGAACCTCTTTATTAACTATGCCATCAAAAAGCTAGACACAGTGATGGACCAGACTATGGCTCCACTATAGCTCTGGTAGCTTCTTGGTTTGTGGAGTTGTGTACTGTTTAGTGGCAAATAAGTTAACATGCTGTCCTGTAGTCTAGCCACAGTAGACAATACCAGACCCACCCAATGCTGAATATTAGTCACCTAAAGGATCTAACCAATAATGACCTCCTGAGATTGCCCCAAATAAAAACTTCTCCACATTCAGCAGAACTGCCAGAACATTCCCACCAGCCTCAAACACGCACACAACACGAAGCAGAGAAGAGAACAGGGAACAGTTTTCCCTGCCATATCTCCAGTGGCTTAGTGAAATTGTACCTGGGATGAATCCGTCCCATGGTTTCTTGACTGACCTGCAGAAAGAGGAAAGGCAATGTAACATCCGACACAGCTTTTCCTAGAAGATCCTCCTACCAGCAGGTAGAAAAATAGTGCCGTACTGCGGTGTTCTGGGTCTCCATGCTGGCAGTCATTAATGACCAAGGCCCCAGTTCAGCAAAGCACTTTAGCACCTGTTTGAGCAAAATAGGACTTCAGCACATGCTTAAGTACTTTTTTGAAGAAGTAAATTAGCCACTACAATTAAATGCATGCAATTTGCATATGGACACCCCTCATCTGAGGCTCAACAACGAGTTAGATCCAAACTGAAACAGCAGATCTCAAAACCTTCTGCCACTGAACTCTCAATATCCAAGGCTAAGCTTTCTACTTGGGCCGATCTCTGAGAGGTCAAACTCCTTCTGTATATAGACAGGTCCAAGTTTTGAAAGAGTTCAGATCTGAATCTCAGCTTCCTTCCCCAGGACTATATTTAGGAGGGAGGGATAGCTTAATAGTTTGAGCATTAGCCTGCTAAACCCAGGCTTGTGAGTTCAATCCTTGAAGGGGCCATTTAGGTATCTGGGGCAAAAATAAGGGATATTACTTGGTCCTGCTGTGAAAGCAGGGGACTGGACTTGATGACCTTCTAAGGTCCCTTCCAGTTCTATGAGACAGGTATATCTCCATATATTTATTTAGATAAACTATTGTTTTGTGCTGTGAATTACCTTCCTGTCACACACTGATTGAAACTGGAAAGGGAACTCCCTGATGCAGAAGGTTGGCAAGTCAAATACTGTGTCTGGATTTTAAAAAGGGTTGAATAGTTTTGTGGCCAGCACTGCTTCTCACTATCTTTCTATGAGGGTCATTTCTAAAACAATTGAAGATATTAGAGCTTACAGTAAAACGCCCTATTTTAAGTATAGGGAATATTTCTCAAACCAGTAGAAACTTTCAACATGGCATACACTTCTTAATCCTGGCATCCATTCATCATTTGGTACCTGATCCCTTTAGTTGTTGGGCATTCTAAGAGAAGTATAATCCAACCTTATGCTTCATGGTATAAACTGATTACCACAGAGTCAGGAAGGGATTTCCCTTTCACATACAGCACTGTGTGGTTGGCACAGTTCACCTTCTTCTGAAACATCCATATTTGGATAAAGGGCATGATGGACCAGTGATCAGATCCATCCCTTCCCACTTTTCTCCATTAAAATGGGCTCTTTGAAAAAATATCTTATATAACAACATGTGTTGATACATCTTAATCTCTTTTTTCTTTGCAGTACCTTCCACATAAGAATCTGAAGATGTTGGTGTAAGCCACTATTATCAGAAATGACTTGACATCAGTCCTGCCTCTCTGAATCTCAGGCACTTTGGGGGCTTTTGTCCTCTTATTATGGCTTCTTAGAACTTGGCAACAAGGACTGGAATCATTCTGGCCCATGGGGGAAAGACTCATCACTGATCTACAAGACCTTTGGGATGTCTACGTTTTTATCTTCAGTGTTGTCCAACAATGGCATTCTGGAAAAGCGTGGTTGACTGAGTTTTTTTAAACAAAGAGAATACTATTAAATGTATTTCCCTGTAGTTTTTATATTTATGAAAATTTAATATTGTTCTTCAAAGCAAAAAAGAAAGACAGATATAAGCTACAGTGACTTTCCCAGAGGTTATTAACTGAAAGAAAGCACTGGCCTTAAAATAACAAGATGCCTCCACCATTGTGTTACACAGCTGGGGATCATGCATGGAAATCATTTGATTAAAATTTGCAGTCAAGGTCAAGTTCAGGGTGTTGAAGACACCCACATACTGGGTTTGCCATCTAAGCCAGAGAAATGCCAGGTTGCTGGGTTTGGTGCTTAACCCGCAACCAATAGTTTATGGGTTGTCATGTCCCGTATGAAGCTTGAAGTATCTGCCTTTTGTACGACATCTGCATAAGTGATTCACTTCTTCCCAAGACCAACTTTAACTTGTGTCTTTGTTCTTCAAGTAGGTCTTTCCTTTTCTCATGTCTTGGGCGGATACTGTTGGATAGAAGAATACTGTCATCTGTAGCCCCAAGAAGCACAGCACCAGTACCAAGGACACAAAAAAGACATTTTTTAAACCAGCTATGCAATTTTTCTCATAAAATGCATGAATGCAGCTCTGTATTTCTCTCTCCTATCCCTCCTGAAAATCAGCTTTGTCATTCCTTTTTTAAATTCCACTATTGGTTAGGTACTGGAGCATGACGACAATCATACTTGTATACCTGTTCTAACAGTCAATAGAAGGGCTCTGTCATTTACATGGCTTCTGTATCAAAGTCAACTACAATTAAAACAGCTGACTGATTTATCATGCTTTGAGGATTTTTGTCCTGAGCTATAATATGAACATTAATTCCCTTTTCTGTCAGTATTTTCCTCCAATCAGTGTAATCTTAAATCTTTCAGGGAATGTGTGACTGTCCGAAATTTCTGTTGCATATTGACCTAAAGAGCTCCTTAAAGAAGAGAGGTGGGGGGTAAAATGTTCAAAAATACCTAAGTGAGTTAGGAGCATGATCTCTGGTATAGTGGTATAGAGTAACTCCATTGGAATAAATTCAGATTTACATCAATATACCTGAGGTTAACCTCTGTGCCTGGCCTGAGGAAAGCAGATGATCCTCTGCTGCAGTGCTTCCATTCCTGCTTTGCCTCTTCTTATTTCTTTTATTTAGACATTTGCTGCTGTATGTTCTTCTGCTGCTTGATAGTCACAATTTCCTCTGTGTCAGCAGGTGTATGATGCTACAGTCATCTGACTTCTCTGACACTTCTTGGAACTCCAGGACTATATCCTACACATGGCTCCTGTCATCCGGAACCAGGCTCATACTCCCACTTCCTGTTGGCTGGCTCATCATGTCATTATGCATGCTAGAAGCATTGATGACACACTACCACTGGATGGCATCATAACACTATCGCCTGTCCTTTCTCAGAACAGAATTCTTCTAGCGGGTCATTATTTAAACATTCCTCTGACATGTATGATGTCCCTGTGGTCTGTATGAGACTACATTAAAAGAGGAAAATTGTTGTTTCAGCAGAGACACAGTACTACAGAGAGTTACATAGGAATACTGTACCTGATTAGGTCTGTGCTCCACCTAGTCAAGTATCTTGCCTCTTGATACTGGCCAGTACCAGGTGCTTTGAAGGCAAGTGCAAGAAAACTTATACTAGACAATTTTATAGAAAAATTTGTCCACAGGAGAAGTATTTTTCTAACCTTCTGACATTTAGAGGTTGGGTTATGCCCCAATACATGAGGATTTATATCATACGATTATCCATACATAGAATTAATGTAAATGAGGGGGAGGGTTAGGTTCCAGGGAATTTTTTTTTTGCCAGATAAAAGACATTATATACATATACAGTATAATTTTTAAACAATTTAAAACAATGTAATACTGTACTCAGCAATGATGATTGTGAAGCTTGGTTGAGGTGGTGGAGTCAGAGGGTGAAAGAGGGTGGATCATCCGACTGCTCCTCTTGCTGTTCTTTCCAAAGTGCTGGGGGGGTGCTCAACCCCCAGCTCTGCCCCAGGCCCACCCCCACTCCTCCCCTTCCCCCAAGACCCCGCCCCACTCCACCCCCACCTTGCCTCTTCCCGGCCCTGTTCCACCGCCTCCCGCCAAGCGCACCCTGTCCTCGCTCCTCCCCCTCCCCACCAGCCTCCTGAAACAGCTAATTGCTGCAGGCAGGAGGCACGTGGAGGGATGTGGGAGTTGCTGATCCGTGGGGCCACCGCCGAGCGGGAGGCACTGGTGGGGATGGGGGTGGAGGGCAGCTGATGGGGGGCTGTCGGCCCAGCCTGGTTCCAAACCCCCATGGCCAAACAATGTTATAAGCAAACATTACGCAACTTTAAATGAGTCTAACAGATCAGCGACGTCACAATGAAACAATGTTAACCGGGATGACATTAAGTGAGGAGTTACTGTAAATATATAATTTATTGTTGAATCTTATTAAGTTCTTGGCCACAATAATATCTAGTGGCAGTGCATTCTACAGGTTAATTATGCCAGTGTATGTGTGTGTAATTTTACCAATTTAAATATGTTAACTTTCACTCTCATTGGATGTCCCCTGATTCTTTTATTATGAGAAAGGGTAAGTACAAGCACCCATTTTTTCTTCTCTGCACCATTTGTTATTTTGTATGTATTTATCATGTCCCCTCTTACTTATTTCCTCTCTAAAGTCTGAGTCTTTCAGTCTTTCCTCATACACAAATCTTTGCAAGCCTCTCATAGTTTTTGTCATCTCTCTCTGACCCTTTTTATTTCTGCTATATCCTTTGAAGATATGGTGACTGAAACAAAACATATTATTCCAGGTGTGAGCAAACCATTGATTTGCATAATATTTTCAATATTTTCTATACTGTTCTTTACAAATCGTAATATCTTGGTTACCTTTGAACACTGCTGCACATTGAGTACAGGTCTTAATTAAGCTGTCTATAATGATCCACATGTCTTTGTCCTGCACTGTTACGGTTAATATAGAGCCTGCTAATGTGAAGGAGTAATTCAGATTAATCTTTTAGATGTGCATTATCCTGTGCATTGAATTTTATCTGCTTTGTGTTGCTTGTTCACCAACTGCATTAAGTCCCTCTGAAGTGCCTCACAGTCGTCACTGACCTAAATAAGTTTGTGTCATCTGCAAAATTTTTATTTCAGTGGGACTTAAGCACATGCTTAAAGTTATACATGCATAAGTACTGTCCTGAATAGGAATGCTTTCCAGAATTGGGGTCTTCTTGATGAAAGGGTCCATATCACATTACCTGTCCCCTGAGTAGCCAGAACCTCATGCAATATTTTTGCTTTTCTAGATTCTGGCTAGAGTAATATTGCAAGTAAAATATTTGAAACTCTGAAATATAAGTTAAAAATTCTTATAGTGTTATGCACAAAGCAAGAGTCACAGTAGCATGAAAGACCTGAATGAATTCAGATTTCAATGCCACCTGATATCCTGGAATAACAGAGGAGAAAGGAAGCCGGAGGTGTAGTTTTGTATGTCAGTGAAAATGTATAGTGGAAGGAATTGCACTTGTCAGCGCAAGAGAGCCATAATGAATCAATTTGGATTGAAATAACAGAAGGATTAGAGGACTTATAATGTTAGTGCACTATGCACCTTCTCTGCAGGACAGACAGTGGAATGAAATTTGATGATGAGATAAGGAAGGCATTAAAAGATAACAGGATTATGATTATTGGTGCTGCCCTTCAAAATATGTATGATAGAGACAGAAAGGAAGGGCACAGTGAAGCAGGGCTGAGCAAATGTCCTGCTTTTCCTCTCTGAATTTGGTTCCACTTATGTGTGTGCACGCAGTATTCATGGAGAGAGATAAATTACACTAAGTGACTATCAAATTCCCTCCAGTGGGGAAGAGGAGGAGACTGCTCTGGTTGGAATTTAAAGGGTATCAGTATTACAGGGTAAAGTGCCTATCTTTCTTCCGTTCTTATCTCTAAAAGAGCTCCTAACCTTTCCACAGTCTGGAAGAAGAGGAAGCCGAAGAGGGAGCTCCTGGCAAATTCACTACTGCCACCCCCTTCTCGACATGCCCCATGTTTGTGAGACTAGTGACAAGCCAACATTATGTTAGTTCAGGAGCTCCACAGAATACACTGGGGATCAGTCTGGACCACTGTGTTCATGTTTTCCTCAATCAATATCTGGTCAATAGATCCAGATATTCCCCTCAACATAAATAAATAGCTGCTTGTTATACACGTTTTATGTATGGGTAAATGGAGACAGTGAGTTGCCCAAAGCTACTTAGCAAGTCAGGGGTTGCCAGAAACAGAACACAAGCGTCTGGCCTCCCAATCTCACACTGTAACCTCTAGGCAATCCTATCTTTCATTCGGGTATGCTTTTGCATGTAAATATTTTGGGCCCGACTGGCTGCCTTTATGGTGTCTGCATAATTGAAATGTCCACTTCGGTGGCTGATTGTTTCCAGTTGTGATTTTATAGGAGTTTCAAAAATCTTAATTGTTTCTTTGTCAGAAAAGACTGAGGGCCTGATTGTGCAATCTTTACTCATATGACTCATGAAATTAGTCACATGGAAGACAATAGTAAATCTGTTGTTTACATTGTAAGTTTATTTGGAGCAGGAACCTGTCATCTATGTGTGTGTGTCTGTGGCTACAATAAAATAATGATATTAGGATCGAGCCCTGTAAGCAGGTTGCCTAGGCAACCCCCCCCACACACACACTCCCTTGTGCACCCAGCTGCAGCTCCTTATTGTTGGATGCTGCCCCTCCAGCTATGGCATGTTTGAATCCTACCCCTTCCAGGGTAGCAGAGTCCAAAATAAAAGGATAACAGTGAACTTAAAATCAGGGTCACCCGAGGATTAGTCAAGAGGACCTTGCCCTTCTACTCAGGGCTTGTCACTATGCAGTTAATCCTTTTAGTCAGTCTTCTTTGGCCTACACATGCCATCCACGGGGAGGTTCATTCAGGTACCACGTTGGCTCAGGCTCTTGTCTGGAACCAGGCTTCCCTCGTCAAGGAAGAAGCAGAGCTCTGCTCTCCTTCCTGGTCGGCCCTGAACTGGACTAGGTCTCCTTCTTTTAACTCCTCTCTCCATGGCAGTCATTTGTTGCAGGTGTAGCAGGATGGGGCTGACTGAATCCACAAGCTCTCCTCAATGCTCTCAGTGCCAGCATGGGATCTATCTACTCCATCCTGGACCCCTTATTCTCAATCTAGCACTTTCATTCCCTTTCTGTTATAGAAGCCAATCCAACCATTTAGGATGTAGGAAAAAATTTTCATAGTTATTAAATTCATCAGACTCAATTAAGGCTGAATATCAGGAGAGAGTTTCTAGCAGGGCCATCTGTTAGACTGAGAAATGGTCTCCTAGGCAAAGTGATGGAAGCCCCATCGTTTGGGACATGCAATAATGTAATGGACAGTGGACTGCAGGGAACAATCCCACTAGGGCAGAAGATGGGCAAGTAGGGCTTTTCCATCATGTGTTTATGAAAATAAGAGCTGCCTGCTATGACAGTGCTTCAAACACTGTCACAGGAGTTTGTTCTAAAACAGAACCACAAATATTAAATGATTATCAGCTCTTTGGGACAGGGCCTATCCTTTTGTTCTGTATTTGTACAGTGCCTAGCACAATGGGTCCTGGGCCATGCCTGGGGCTCCTAGGTGTTACCACAATACAAATAATAAATAATAACTCTTCAGTGAAGGAGACACCACCAGCCACCATAACACTAACAGTAAAGGACAGAGTGGAACTGCCCAATTGAAAGCCAGCATGAGTGAGTGCATTTTAGTATCTTCTGTAGATTATACAAATGTGTCGCTAACTCCTTCTTCCAGATCATGAAAGAAGATATTAGACAGGACCAGGACCAGCCCCGCTCCCTGTACTACCCACTAAGCCCCTCCCCACAATTTATCTTTGGCCTCTGCACCAGTAACTAATCCATGTGACTGTACCCCTACCTGAGCCAATTGGGACTAGTTCTGAGAGTGAGTTTTTGGGAGATAGTGTAACAAAGGCATCACTGAAGTCAAAACACATTGAGCCAAATTGGGCCAGTTAGGCCCTGAAACATGCTGGGGCTGATACCGAGCTGTATTCAGGTAGGGAGCTGCATTTCAGGCACAAGCTTCTCAGTGCACAGGGGCTTGCACATAGCCTACACCGTCTTTAGGTGGTGCAGCCTGCTTCCCCCAAGTCCCCTCCAGGGGGAGGAGGGTCAAGGTGGGAGCAATCCCTGCCCTCAGAGTATAGGAAGTGCTCCTCCCTCTTCCCCCGACACAAATGCCAGCCTCAGTTGGACCCATTACATTTGCTGCTTTCATTTTGGCCACTGATTTAATTGTTCTATCAAAGACAGTGATCAATGTCATCTGGGAAGATTAACACTGCAGAAACCCAGTGCTGCTTACAGTTCCACTATTCTCCAGGTGTCGAGTGGGTCATTTTTCTTTGAATAATTATCCTGTCATTTTTCTAGAACCAGAAGTCAGGCTTATGAGGCAAACATTGGCAGGCATCCCTTTCCTTTCCCCTTTTGAAAATTAATATGTTGTGCCTTCATTCTGGCTGGCCTTGATGGTGGATTCCAGGCTGCAGGTTCCCAGTGATGGAACGTCCACCTGCAGGGGAGGACACAAAGCAACTGGAGCTACTTAGGACAGCCCAAAGCGTGAGCAATACTGGGCAAGGAGGGTTTGGGCCAAGGCACCATGTCTCTTGGGCACTCTCCCCTAGCAAAGTTCCAAAAGACACCTGTCCTGAACTTAAAGCTGCACTCTACTAGCAGAGAGAACCTGTGGCGGGATGTCCATGATCCTTCTACCTGTCCTCATTCTGAATGACTCCCCTGGAACAGCTGCCCTGCCCCCCATAAGCTTGAGGGGGGGCACATTAGCCTCCACAGCACTCATGCTCCATTTTAGGATTTGGCAGCCTTTGCTAGACAGATGGATTTTAGTCATTCCTCCCATTATATTTACACCCAAGGGCCCTGGTCCAACTCCTCATAGAGCCAAAGAGTCTTACCAGTGACTCAGTGGGTTTTGGACAGGGCCCCAATCCTAATTTCTCAATATTTGTTTTGCTGAAATCCAATCCCCTGGTTCTGTTTTGTCCTGTGAACCCATTCACTTATTAACCCATTCCTGGCTATGCTGCCTCCTGTGAACCCATTCCTTGCTACACTGCCGCCTATTAACCCATTCCTGGCTATGCCACCTCCTGTGAACCATTCCTTACCACGCTGTCTCCTGGGAACCCCTTCCTTGCCACACTGCCTCCTGGGAACCCATTCCTCACCACATTGCCTCCGGGGAACCCCTTCCTCACCACGCTGCCTCTAGGGAACCCCTTCCTCACTATTCTGCATTCATATTGTATTGTAGTTCATAGCCACTACTTCTAAGCTTCTCTATTACACTCACATACTCAGGGAGTTCCTCCCTCTTATCAGTTTGAAATAGATCCAGTGGTTTCTCCTCTGTAAGGAAAAGAAAGCTAGAGGGTGACAGGGAACAAAGAAAAGTGGGAGTAAACAATAGTAAATGTGCTAAAATGCATGTCAGCTGCTATGTGGGGGAGTGAATTAAAACAAAAAAGACTTCAGCAGGAGCTACAAGTGCTCAGCATCTTGGAAAAGATGCTCAGCACCTTGCAGCATTGGGCCCAACAGAGTAATGGAAAAGTCTGGAATAGTTTCCAAGCAAATAATTCTCCATCGAGATGAATAAAAAGCAATTGCTCAGAGAAGGTCCATGCCCAGCCAGAGGGAATTTGTAACTGAGCTAACTTTCAGAGAGAAAAGGGTTGGGAGAGGCAACTGGCTAATAGAGGATTTTTTCATACAAGAGAGGTTATTAGACTCTTGATGTATTATGATGTATGGATGTTACCAATTTTGATAATCATCAGCCGATGTTTACAGCCTTGTTCCCTACTAAGTAAGGAAACAAGCCACTTCGAGACATAAACAAAACGATGCAGTGGAAGGAGAAACGTCTCTTTGAAGATGACTCTCCCTGTTAGATGCGGGTGCAGGGTTGAAAGGCTGCACCTTCCATATACCAATCAATGGAAAAAGCATAGAGCCAGGTCTTAGGGAGAAGGTGCAAGCAGCCTGGAGCATTCACACTCCTGGGTCTTGTACTTCCTGAGTCACAGTGGCCAATGTTACTGAGTAATGTGTGGTTAAGGATTAATGACAGACTGGAAACTGTTGGAACGATAAGCCTTCTAAACTGATGGAATTAATTTCAAAAGCCTTGGGGGTTAGTTGAACCTGTTAATGAGAATTAAAGACAGGTGGAGCTTTACTTTCCTGGAACAGCAGAAAGCACAATCTATTTTGTCTGTTCATGCTACCTGACATAAGAGCACCCAACCCTAGCTCTGGGCACCTTTGACAAGCTCTTAAAATTACTTTCATACATAAACAGACTCTGGCAATTACCCACAGATAATAACACTATCCCGGCAGCAACATGAATATAATAAAAATGGAATGTGTCCCACCCATCAAACCACCACCAGAGTCCCTCTCTCACTATTCCCCGGTCTTTCAGCTCCAGTGGAAGATATTTTCACAAAGTCCAGAGCATTAAGCACTGATGCATGTGTTTCTAAATTCCTAAGAATCTTTTGCTATCCTGTTTCTATCATTATTCAAAATACTAACATCCATCAAGTTTATTTACAAAGAAAATTTTCTACTCCTGTAGTTTAAAGATGAAGTGTAATTTGGTAATCCCCCATCTGGATTTCACAATTGCCAGAGTGGTGGTCATGTGCCTGTGATATGTAAAAAAGAAAGTGCTATGTGGAAATAGAAGAAGAGAGGAGAAATGAGAGAGACTGTATATAGTGTGAAAAGTTAAAAGCAGATTTCAGAAATGCACTAGATTAAAAGAATATATAATGCAGCCTCTCCTATCCTTTATTACCACCTTATTAATTGTGATTCTGAAATTTAAAAAACATAGATATGGATTCAAACCCCCTGGTACTTTTAGGAAGTTGTCATTACTGAAAAGTAAGTTGTCATTAAAAATATTTCACTTACAAGTTTCAGAATGATCTGATTTGGACCTCTCGGGGTTAATTACTTCATCACTGAAACTGTTCATGGGCAGGAGGAGGAACTGAAAATCTTTGATTGTACCATAGTCAGTCATTATACAAATGGTCTTCCCTTAGATTTGCATGATGAAAATGTCAATTGACACTACACCAAGATCAGGGACCCATGCTCCATCTCCTTTCCTCCAGGACTCAGATTTATTAAACACTCTGTGCATGATTCAAAGGTCTTAGTGGGCATAAGAAGACATAGACATCAAACATAAGAATGGCCATACTGGGTCAGGCCAAAGGTCACTATCCTGTCTTCCAACAGTGGCCAATGCCAGGTGCTGCAGAGGGAGTGAACAGAACAGATAATCAAGTGATATCTTGCTTTATTCAAGCATATGGTGAACCAAAGAGGGCAGATGACAAATGGGCTCTATTTTCTGTAGAACATTGGTACGGATTCCCCCCTCAAAGAGGGTATGAAACGAGGCAATGCCAAGCAACCTTCATTATTGTCTCATTGCACTGTTCAGTGGGTGAGGTGCAAGAAGAGAAGTAAAGACGCTAGACTTATATTTAGAAAATATGTTAAGAGAAGGTTTGGATAGTAGTAGGCACTAGAACTGAGGGGAGCAGTGAACTTTTGTGGTTCACAACCAGTCTGGTAAACTTGGACCATTTTTAGGTAAGGTGGGACTGGATTTCAGGCAACTCACATTCTACTCACTGGGCAAGGGATTTCCAGTATCAATTGGTATCCACATGAGACTCAGCAGTTTCAGCCAAGTTCCCCTTTGGCTTCTCCAGCCAGCACCTTCAAAAGTCAAAGCAAAACTGCCAAAGTGTGAACCCTATACATGAAAAATGAATAAGGAGAGTTACTGAATACCCCATGAGCCAGCACTGCTGAGGCCTGGTACCCTAAATCTGTCACATAGTTACAATGAAAGAATTCACTCAATCTGTTCAAAGCACACTTCTTTGTTATGGCCTGCTCACATTTAATCACATCCCTTCCTTCAGAAGAAAATAACAAACTTTCTATTGAACCCCATAATTTCTGGTATCATTAGGCATTCAGGTTTATAATGTTAAAAGTTATGACAAGTGAGTCACCAAATCATCACCCTTTTCTCCCAGGAACATTGCACTTGGTCCTGAAGCCCAGGACTCAGCACAGAGAGATGTTCCTGCTGAGCTGCGCTCATGTGCTCTGCGAGTACCACACAGCACAAAACAAATGTGCATCATGCCTAGCACAGTGTTCTGGCTCCTGTACGCAGGCCACTCTGAATCGGGCATGTGCCATCTGGAGACTGATATGTCTGATGAAATGGTGCCGAGGCCTTTTCCAAACTCCAGCCATACATTTCTTGGTAGCAGGGAGGCTATTAAATTAATAATTTTCTGTTAGTGGCTTTTTCTACTATGCTCTCTCTTTAAGTTATACCAATTTCAGCTACCTTATTGAGATGTACACAAAACCTCTGAATTTTGCCCATTGGGGGCCCAGTTATGTTTCCCTTTTACTCACAAAGAGTAGCATCGTTCTGTACAAGAAGTCCCATTTGTTTCACTGGATCAGTTGCAGACTAAGGTGTTAATCAATGTTGGTAAAGGGAAGACAGAATAAAGCCCTGAGTGTGTGTGAAATGAAACTGAAACCGGAGCTGTCTAACCTCATTGTGCCTGGTGCACCTTTCCAGTTGAGTTTTCTTGAGTGTACGCTGCCCACAGCAATGAGCACTGCGGTTTTTATGAAGAGCACTGTTCTTTGAGTATGCATTGTATTCTCATTTCCTGTAACATTCTACAGTGAACTTGTCTAGCATTTACCATCATGCCCCTGGTTGAGATGAGTACATCTTGTACATATAGCGGCTGCATGCTTCTTGCCAGCATTTCCCTATCCTTTGGCATTACAGAATGAGCATTTACTAAAAGTGTGCTGATAAAATATTCACTAGGAAATATATAAAATAATGAACAATATTTTGAAATTGTCATCAACAAATGCACCCCAACTAGAAACCCAGCCTTTTGAGAATTTCAGCCTCTTATTTGCTGCTTTAGAGGTTTACTCATTAGTTACTCTCATTTCTTTAGAGCCAGTCAGAGGATTGAGTTAGTGGAATAGGTCTGGCGTTAATATCCTTGTCTTTCTGGGCCACATTATGTTTTTCAGGCGCTACAAAGGGAATTTGCTTTTGGGTCTGATTCTGATCATTCTGATGTAGCCCACGAGTAACTCCCCTGAACTCAATGGATTGGTACTAGTGTAAAAGTTATATAAGTTAGAGGAGACTCAGATCCATTGTCTGTATGTTTATATATTTTATTTTGATTTATTATGTGTACTGCAGTAGCACCTAGGAGTTCCAGTCACAGGCCAGCACCGGGTGCCCCATTGTACAAACACAGAACAAAATGATAATCCCTGCCCCAAAGAGCTGAGAAGACAAGTAGTATCTGCATTCCATCAGCTGACAGCTTTTTATTTTCCCTGTGAGCAAATGTCTTTCCCAGCTTGCCCTAAAACAAAGTCCACGCATGGTATAGAGTCAAAACTCCACATTTTTCCTCTGGCTTGACTTTATTAAGAAATTAGTAACACATAGTTCATCTCAACTATCTCCTTAGGTTTGGCTACTCCTAGGATTCTGATTTCAGGCCTGATCAGTTTATACTTTAAATCCTCTCTCCTCTGACAGCCACTTCCTCCTCCCTTATATACAGTGGGGTAATGAGTCACCTGCCTCAATGAGTCATCAGGATCCACTTAACCCTTTCCCCCGCAGAACGAACATTGGCTCAGAGGTTAGGTGGTTCAAGCAAACACTGCCAACTTGTCCAGTTTCAATTTTAAAGCCATGACTAATAAGAATACTTTACAAAAATACATCAGGCCTTTAATAGTGCAGCGGGCTGGACTTGATGATCTCATGACATCCTTGCAGCCCAACATTTGTATGATTCTATGATTCCCCTCCAACAAATTCTTGGCCCATCCAGCATATGCAACCCAAGTTAAATGAATACAAGTATTTTGTTAGCAGCCAGCTACTACACAAAAAGATTTCAGATATTATTTTCCACTTCCTTAGTACAATATGGCCAAGCTCAAACATTCAAAGGTCGTGAATCAGATTTAGCTTTAAAAAATTATGAGATTAAAAAAAAAAAGAATGTTGGATTCTTTTTTTCCCTTCTGAGCTTTTAGCCTTAACATTTTCAAGCTTTTCTCTACAATCATGGGGGCTAGAAACAGGTTTTTAAATGAAAGCAAAAATTCTTACATCATCAGAGGACACACAAGAACTGGGGCTTTAAGAAAAATACCAAATATGGCAAGATTCATAATACAGTCACAAAAGCTAGCAACGGCTCTTATCATGGCCAGGTTGTGGTTCCAAGGTTCCACCTTCAGCTGGAGCCAAGTCAGGGAGAGCCAAGAGGGCAGCTGTGGGGAGCCTGGGTCCCTCCACCTGCCCTGGGGGATGGGGACACAGGCAGGGGGCTGCTTTCAGCCTCACCCCAGGTGGGCTCCCCAGTCTCGCTCTGGTTTCCAGCTTGGCGGGGCCTCAGGGAGGGAAGGGGTCTCAGGGGGGCAGGCCCCCTAGCCCCCCACTTTTGGGAAGGCTCCGATACCCTTGGTTTATGAGTTTACATATGGTAAATGGAGTCACTTTTGCGTTGCCAATATATACTGATGGGTTTAAAGATGAAAAAACAGTGGGAGCAGCCTCTTGCATCCCTGAGGTTGGAGTTAGGAAATCTAAAAGAATATCTACTTTTGTAGCCATTATGATAGGTGAATTGGTGGGAATACTGTTAGCATTAAAGTGTATAAGTGATGTACTAAACTGATGGCTAAACGGAGACTGTGAGATTAAGGGTCTGATATTGCAAGGTGCTGAGCTCTTGCAAAGTCCTTCATTGGGAGTTGAAGGTGCTCAGCACCTCACAGGGGGCTGTTGGCACTTAGAAACCCAGAATCCTGACTCTCTGTCCCTCAGCTCTAACCATTGCAAAACATCCTCTCTTCCCCCTATCCCCTTCACCTTGGGGAAAATGTAGAGGGAGTGGAATTTCTGAATTACTAGCTAATCTGTTGCTGCAGACTGTAATCGAGTCATTATTACAAATAATGTGACTTCTGTGTTTGGGGCTTTGGCTTCTAATTAATCTCCATCTTCCATCACACTGAGGAGGGGAAATGATGCATTGTCTGCTGAGGAGTAGAGTCAAGAACACTTCCCTGGTCTCTGCATGACAGATTTATTCTGCCTCCACCTAGGACCCTTAATCACCTCCATGGCTGCTGAGGCAGCCAATTTCTAAACTCTTTTTCAGTTTAAAAAGCCATTATAAGTACAGGAAGAAAAGTCAGCTGGGGTTATCATTTTTAATCAAGATTTTTAGAGCATTTTTTTCTTGCAAGGGATTTTTTTCCCCCACCTAGTGTTGTTTTTAATTCTCTGAATATCCCCTTTACTCTTAAGCATTCTGTAGATGATGCTGACTGTGTATGTATGTCTTTATGATTAAATTCACGTATATATTTAAGACCCGGACTTTGTTTAGTTTAATGATTCTTGTTGGATGAAAATTAACCTCTGACCTTTTGCTGTTTTCAGTTATGGTTTATAGCCATCTGCAAGGCATAGTAGTGACTCATAACCTGAACTCTTCTGAGTCTTCTAGCTGTGAGTTTTGAGATTGTAAAATATATCTTCAAAAATATAAAAAATAGTTGTAGGCAAGCTTGAGAAAACATCAAGAAAGGGATGAGAGTTTGGCTTTGCTATGTCTTTGAACAAATGTGGTCAATACATCAGACTGGCCAGAAATTATACAAGAACATGCTTTCTTGCAAGATTCCCAGTGCTTCTAGACTGGATGAGAATTGATGTATCTTTTCATGATATTTCTCCCTCCAGTCCCTGCTGAAATGAAGAAGTTCAGAGAGATGCAAACTTTTGCTTTTACTTTTGGGCAAAGATTCTGATGGGTTGTTATGATGGACAAGCCCAAGGTACAAAGCTTAGATCTGGATTTTGAATCTCACAAAGTTTTGGGGGTGTTCAGATCTTTGCAAGATTCAATCTTTATAACTCTGATTGAAAAGATACATGCAGGAAAGAGGGCACATTTCCAAATAAGCTACAAATAGCAGCATAATTTATTTTTAGTTACTGTGATACGGTGTCTGTCCCATACTGGTGGAGAAAGGGTTAAAAGCAGTCCTGGAGAGGCAGCACAGCAGACAGCCAATCAGAGAGGGGCTGCAATGAGCAGCCAATCAGGGCAGAGCAGGCCCATATATAAAGAGAGCTGCAGGACAAAGGGGGCAGTTCCCTCTTAGGAGCCCAGGGAGAAAGGACTGGGTTCCTGAAGGGCTGAGGGAATTGTGGGGGGAGTAAGAGGGTACTTTAGTTTGACTGGTGGAAAGACTGAAGCCCTGATACAGAGGCAGAGAAGGTGCTAGGGCTATATGGAAGTGGCCAAGGGAAATGCATGGAGGGAGTTCTTCCCCTCTCTGCCCCCCACACTTGCCACTGGGAGGAGTGGCCAGTGAAGGGCTGCAGTTTGCCACTCTAGCAAGTAGCTAGAACCTTGGCTGCAGTTGGCCATGGAGGTGAGTGGCTTGACAGAAGACTACTGTTCCCCAGGAAGTGGGGGAGAATGGAAGAGAATGTTGCGATCCTTGAGATGATGTGTGTCTGAAGCAGAAGTGATGGTGGTGAGACACTACCAGAGGTGGGTGCCCTGTGAAAAGACTGAGCTAATTCCCAGACTGACCAGCAGGAAGTGCTACAGTGGTGAGGTGGGACTGTTACAGTTATGCATATCTGAGGCATTTAATTCTAAGTCCTAAACAAAAAGTATGAAAGTATTGCTCTGTCATCAACATTCAGTGTGATGATTTCAAAATAACTACATTAACTCAAGTTCAAAGGGCTTTATCCTGCTTTTACTTACATCTCTGCAAATCAGGAATAACTTGCGCAAATGGAGTTTAACCAATGTAAAACTGATGTCTGATTAGAATCAGGCTGAGGATTTTTTAAAAATGGAAAAATACCATATTGAAATAATTTAGTAGCATTACTCAATTACTTCTGTCGAGAGTTGTATATAGAAAGGGCTGTCAATTGTAGTTAACTCATGTGATTAACTCTGAAACATTAATTGTAGTTTTAATCACATGGTTAAACAAGAGACTACCAATTGAAATTTATTAAATATTTTGGATGTTTTTCTACATTTTCATATATCTTGTATTCTGTGGTGTAATTGAAATCAGTGTATATTTTGATTACACATTTGCACTGTAAAAATGATAAACAGAAAAAATAGTATTTTTCAGTTCACCTCCAAGTACTGTAATGCAGTCTTTGTCCTGAAAATGCAACTTAAAAATGTAGATTTTTTTTGTTACATAACTGCACTCAATTGCACTACAGTACTTGTGTTGGGTGAATTGAAACATACTATTTCTTTTGTCTTTTTACAGTGCAAACACTTTTAATCAAAAATATAAAGTGAGCGCTGCCAAGTGAGCGCTGTTGTTAATTGAAATCAATATAATTGAAAATATAGAAAGCATCCAAAAAATTTTAAAAATTAATCATGTGGTTAAACAATAATAGAATACCACTTATTTAATCTCTTGACCACCCTAATAAAAAGGTGGGTGTGATGTGAATTGTGGAGCCCCAGTCAAAGACCAGGACCCCATTGTTTTAGGCACTGTGCAAAGAACAAAAGCACTGACAGTCCTTGCTTCTAAAGAGCTTATAGGCTAAGAATAAGGGTTACAAGTTTCTACAGACAGGGAACACAAGTTCATATATGCCAGTAGTTCTTATTACAACAGGGTCTGCAATATTGTTCATGAATTTGTATGTTCAATAAAGTTGTTGCACTGCAGGTCCAGGATGGCTTCCTAGCTGAATAGCTCTAAAGTGGTTCCTTAAACAGATATCAAAACAGTGCTATCCCTGTTTCTCTACCCAACCAGGGACACACAAGGCAAGATGGATACAAACTTTCAGCTGATCCACACAATCTGTGTGTCTCCCCTATTCCAATTTAAAACCCTCTGTGATGGAGGGATTGCTTCCCCACAAGCTTGGGGGAGAATTGGCATGGGGTGGCCAACTTCCACCATGTTTCATGCTCCTGGGCTTAGGACTCTAGGTCAGTGCCTGAATTTGGTCCTAAATTCACATGGTTCAAGTGAAAAGAAAATTGAAGTTGTGCAGATTTCTATGAGCTGGGGCCTTTATAACTATTTGACAAACAGGTATTCATTTTCCAGCATTATCTCTGTTTGTGCTATTATAGACAGTACAGGCTAAACATGTCCCTGGTTTACCACAGCCATTGGGGAAATTACACAAGGGATGAATTTGTCTGCATATTTTTCTATGATCTTTAGTCTAGGCTAAATGGAACAAATTTAAAACTCCTCCTTCAGAATTTATTCTTCTTGTTAGAAAAAAAAAAATCTTCTTCGCTTGTCCATCTGCCAATAAAAAAGAACACGTTTTTTAGATGGAAAGAAATAGTTCCCAAGTCTCTGAAGCACAGTTGAATATTCTGTATATTTACGGTCATTAATACTTGAAAACTAGCAAATACAGATTCAGTGACTGGAACAAACCACCTCCAGATGTTAAACATTTAAATGTACTTTTATCTACTTAACCATAGAATCATGTCTGAGATGAAAAAGTTCTATTAGACCCATCTGGTCCATCCAGTCCTGACTGTGTTTTATACAGTAGTTTAGTTAATGCCTTGACCACTGTAGTTTTGTATGTCCAAACTAAGGTCCACTACCTCTCTCGAGAATATTCTACAGCCTAATGCATCTCCCTGCCAAAAAGTTCTGTTTTCAGGATGTATGGTGATTTCTCTGCCTTTATCTTGCCCTGTACTAGGAATACTGTCTATAGCAGCAAGCTATAATTACAAGAAATGTTCATCTTTGGTCATCCTGATGCCTGACTTTTTTTTCTTGCTTTTGATATCTAATAACAAGCTAAAGATGTTTATAACTTTGAGCTTTCTGTCCTGAATAGTATCCTTTAAACAACTGAAATCATGTCTTAAGTGCCTAGAAGTTTAGGACTTTAGAAATTTGCCTGAGGAAAACAGGATCTGATCCTTTTGAATGATTCTGAATGGTACTCAGGTTTTATTTTTAAAGTCAATTAACTGTACTGTACCTTCTGGTTTGGTTTTGCTTCTGCTCCCTTCACAAGATCTAGGGAAATTTGCTCATATGTGTTATCAGTAGCAGGAATTTGCTTTGCAGATGAGCCTTTCTGGAGATTCTCGGGGATCTTTTCATACGTATTTTCAGTACACTTCTCTGTTCTGGAGGATCCTATGGTCAAAGAAGACACCTCATCATAAGTATCATTGAGTTGTACTAGAGGAGACTTAGAATGTCTCTCAGAAGCTTGGTCATGAGTAGATGACTTTGGCTGTCCAACAGGAATCTGTTCATAAGTATTGTTCCCACTATCAGAGCCAGAAGCAAAAGGCTTACAAGTTTTCACCTTCTCAATCTGCCCATATGTGCTATGTGTAGGTGAATCACAAAGGATCTTGTTTGGTTTTCTAAGCCTTTCATTGCTTTGGAGGAAGGTTGCATAGGGTGCAAATAGCTCTTCTGAACTTTGGGACTCCACAGAGGTCCTAGCTTTAATAGGTAACTTAGGAGACAACTTAGGGGGTGTTGAAGCAGGAGTACTTAATGTCAACTTCTTTGTGTCTGCAGAAGTTGATGGACAAAGTGATAGAGAATGGACATTTTGACCCCAAGGAAGTGTGGAATGGCTTTTACCTTGCTCAAGCTTAACTTCAGAATAAACAGTTTCTGGAGGCGATAGCTTTATAAGGTCAATTTTTTTGTCATAGAAACGTTCGGCTTGCTTAGCCAAAGCATACACCGAGCTGATTTTTTTGCAAGGAGAGTAGTTTGCTTGGTCTGGTTCTCCTGGTTTTTGCTGGGTGTCTCCTTGTGATGAACAGGCTGGTTTCTCAATGAGGACTTTGTCAGTGGCAGAGTGGGTCTCCAAACTAAGGCCTCCGTTCTTCAGATGATGTTTGTTCAGCTCTGCATATATAGTGTTTCCTTGATCGTTTAAGTCTAGCTTGAATGTCTCCTGCATAAGCAAGCTGATCCTATCCGGCAGTGGTGGGGCTATGTCTGGATCCTGATATGAGGGGGTGGGGGTAGGAAAGAGAGGAACACAATTTTCAGGGGTCAGTAATGTTTGTAAAATACAATGCATCCACAAAAGGTGGTGATACATTCAGACCGTGGTTACTCCCAGGCAACTTTACAGAAATCAAAGAATCCTTAGGTATTTTACAAATCCTGTAGCACTTACTACATCCTTACTTAGATCCAACTCCTTACTCGAACTCTTATTGAAGCAATGGGGAATTTGGCCTGATTCAGAATAAAGACAGTGGTTGAGATTTTCAAAGAAACATAGGGAACTTAGCCCATTAATTTTCAAGGAGAATGTATGGTTACATTCTCTTCAGTATTTCTCTGAAAATCTCAACCAGCAGGAATTTGGGCCTGTCTTCAGAAGTCAGTTCCTCACCCTTGAAAAGCAGCAGCTGTTCAGCAGCTCTTTACCTCCTTTTTTTGGCAGAAGGTGAGCTCAGACATGGGTCTTAGTGCACTGTGGAGAACCACAGAACCAAATGTCCTGCTCTAGGTAAGGGATCACCAGAGTCATACAGGAGAAGAGACAATCACCTCCTTGCTCTGATTTGATGCATTTGCTTATGCAGCCCAAGATTGCACTGGCTTTTTTGATGCCAAGTCACATTGCAAAAATTAATATGTAACCTGTCCACAATCACTATTAGATCTTTCTGCATCACTGCTTTCCTATCAGAAGGGTTAGTCTGTATCCACAAAAACAATGAGTCTGGTGGCACCTTAAAGACTAAGACTTATTTGGGCATAAGGTTTTGTGGGCTAGAACCCTCTTCATGGGATGCATGGAGTGAAAATTACAGATGTGGGCATTATTATACTGACACAAGAAGAGAAGGGAGTTACCTCACAAGTGGAGAACCAGTGTTGACAGGCCAATTCAATCAGGGTGGATTGTAGTGCGCTCCTAATAATAGATGAGGAGGTGTCGACTATCCACCCTGATTGAATTGGCCTGTCAACACTGGTTCTCCACTTGTGAGGTAACTCCCTTCTCTTCTTGTGTCAGTATAATAATGCCAGCATCTGTAATTTTCACTCCATGCATCCCATGAAGCGGGTTCTAGCCCACAAAACCTTATGTCCAAATAAATATGTTAGCCTTTAAGATGCCACTGGACTCCTTATTGCTTTCCTGTGACACTTCTGGGAAAAACAGGGGATATGTGTTTATAGGATTAAATTTCCTCACTGTATGAAAGGCCAGTACAAGGCCTATGCACTTAAGTCCCACTTAGCGCTCTATTTTGAGTGTCCAGGCCTTGTACCTGGACCTCTGCATGGAGTGAATTTCACTCTTCACTAGTGGCCAAAAATATGATTACATTTCCTTTGTCTAGTAAGGTCACCTCTGGCAGAAGCTGAGAATGGGTGACAGGGGATGGATGACTTGATTACCTGTCCTGTTCATTCCCTCTGAAGCACCTGGCACTGGCCACTGTCGGAAGACCAGATACTGGGCTAGATGGACTTTTGGTCTGACACAGTATGACCATTCTTATGTTGGCAGAAAATAATTCCAAGGGCAATGTTACTGAATCTGTATTTCTGATTCTGAAACACCACCAAACTGGTACGGCACTTTCTGGAACATGGTCACAGCACAGCAGGTCACCCTAACAACACTAATTCAAGATACCTGTTTTCTGCTTCAGACAAGTCCCCAACAGTGGGCTGTTACTTTTGCATTCTGCATAAAACCTACCTGGGGGTTAAAGTTCTTTCTTTCTCCTGATAAGTTCTTGTGCTCTGTCTTTGACTTTGGAGGTACAGAGGTGGCTTCCTTCATTAGCACAGTGGTTTGTGAGCTGCCAGACGCTTGCCTTTTCAGCAAGGGATTGACTTCGCCACTGTTTGATTTACTTTGCTTTGAAGAGGTTTGCTGATCCAAAGCGATCTCATCATATAAACTATTCTCAATAGGCTGTGGGGGAAAAAATTAGTAGTTACTAAAACATGTGAATAAGTACTATGGTGGTAACTGGGATGTTCATGCCTTTCCTGAAAGAGCAATAGCATGAAATCTTTACTTTTTAATAATATCAATAAGTTCAGTTAGCAATCTTGAATTATTCATTCTGCATAAGGCAATACCTTCTTAAATAGCTTTATATAATACTCCACAAGGAGTGTTAGGAACATCAAATTGCTGTACCAGAACAGACCCATAGTCCATCTAGTCTGGTACCCTATCTCTGACAGTAGTTAAGGTGGGATACTTCAAGAATCAAAGTGTCAAGAATTGTACACACTACCACTTATGTTGGTGCAACATAGGTCACTCAAGGGTGTGAATAAGCCATCCCTCTGTGTGCCATAAATTACACCAATTCAAGCACAGTTGTGGACAGCGCTATGTTGGCGGGACAGCTTCTCCCGCCAACATAGCTACCACCTCTCATGGTAGTTATGCTGACGGGAGAGAAGTCTCCCATTGGCATAGTGTCTTCACCAGATATGGTGCAGCAGCATAGCCGCATTGGTGCAGCTGCGCTGATATAGCACTCCTAGTAGACTAGATCTCAGATGCACCTATTTGCACTGGGGGATGTTTCTTCTTTTTGTTTTGTGCTGGAGAAATAAGATGTGCAGGTAATCTAAAATTACAGCCAAAAAAGGCCAAATTCTGCTCTCAAGTATGATAGTGCAAATTTTTAGCAACTCCCTTGACTTCAGTGGAGCTATTTATGATTTACACTGGTGAAAATGAGAGCAGAACTGGGACTAAAGTGTATCTAGTCTCCATGTCTGATAACTACCTATGGACTTAGATGGGCAAGAGGCTTTGACCGTGCTAAATTAGCAGCAACATCCACGGTGAAAAGAGAAGGAAAAATTACACAGGTGTGTTTATACAATTTTGCCACTTTCATTTCAGTTTGACTTGGTTATGTTTCCTGATGGGCCTCTGATCATTGAGACATTGTGGTGGTCTCTGCACTAAAGCAACAGTGCTTATATTTTAACATTCTTTTCTTGAAACATTACAGAACTCTAACACAACAGCAACCAAAGCCTGCAGCTGCCTCATCTGCCTTGACCCCCCCCCCAACTCTTTAGCCATACCCATGTGATTACATAATAACAGCTACTTAATTTATCCTTGCCTTTATTAGTAAATAAACTTCTGTTCTTTCTCCATCAAACTATTCCTCAAAGAATCGGCAATGTTCAGTGAGTTTTTTATGGAAGTGGCAACAGGCCAGTCAGCTGACTATACTGAAGATATAGCTGCTGCTTCCGTTGTGGCCTTGATATAGCCAACATCATTAGTAAATGAGCCCAGTGGCTCTGTGCCAGATGGTGGTTCTCAATCTGTTGCATCATTTCTGTGCAGATGTGCATGGCCCCAGACAAGTCTACAGATAGTGTGATGGGTGAGTTCAGACACATTCTTCTGTGTAAACTCGGTAAGTCATTTGTTCAGTGGATCTCTGGAAGCAGCAACAGGTGTTTGTTTCAGCAAGTGTCCTCTCACTTAATCTAATATGATCTTGGGGCAAGCAGGTGTCTACCCTCACCCGTCTCCTCAGCTGCCATCAGTCCAAATTCTAATTTTCTTCTGGTTTAAACATCCTTGGATATACAGCAGTTTTGTCAGTGATATTCTTTGTTTTCCTTTTTATTAACTCTCGTTTGTTTTTCTCTTTGAGCCGTAACCAGATCTGATATCCCAGCAGTAATTTAGCATGTTACTTTTTAACAGTGTTGCTAAGTAATTTAGCACAATGAGAGAAACTTCCATTGTATGTCTAGTCTTTAACAGCTTCTTAAAAAAATTAATTCCCTATTCTGCCAGTTCATTATGCTGAGGATATGTAGGACTGCAGGTTATATGATGAAATCCCAAATCTTCTGAGACGGCCTTAAAATCTTTGCTGGCAAACTGAGATCGGTTAGTTTTCACTATTTAGAAATCCCAGATCTAACAAAATAACTCTAAGCTTTAAGATCATCTGGACTGATGTAGCCTCCTTTAGCTGAGCTACGTCTACATAGCTTGAATAGGCATCAATGCCAATTAAGTATTATCTGTCCTCTAGGATTAAAATATCCCCTGCATCCCAGACTCCAGCTGATGTGCCTATAATTTTTTTAAGGTAGGGATGATCTGTATATTTGGCATGTGCCACAGTCATTTACTATGCAAGTGACAACTATGCTTACTCCTGGCCAATATATTGCTTCTCATGCCCTCCTTTTGCATTTTCCATTTCTATACACCTTCATGAATGAGCCTTCATATTTTTTGAGTACAAATGGAATCATGAAACCCTTTCTAAGAAGAACACAATCGATCATTGAGAGATCATGCCTGCACTATATACAGTGGTTGGCCATGAACTATTTTTCCCCTCTGGAATGTTCAGCATGGCGCATGGACTGTCGTGTCTCATCCTGTGGTTTGTAATACCGTGTAACTTTTCCCATGTGTGGCACGGCACCTGAGTACTTTTCCATGTTGTCAGATTTACTTGCTTGACTGGCTTCAATGGATCTCATGCCAGGTGATGGACAAAGTGTCAGCTACAATTAAACAACTTGCTAAGTAAATTCCATAGTGTAGTCATATTTCTGGAGCTTCAGTAGCAGGCTTTCAGTTCTGGGTGGGGCTTCTCATAGACCCTTCTCTGAGAGAGTTAAGGGGGATTTGTGATCCATTTATGATAAATGGCATTTCATAGACACAACTATGGAAAATCTTTGCAACCTTGACTTCACTGCCAATCCCCTGTACTGCAGGAGGTGGGGGCTTCAGGGTGATCTCCCACCTCAAAGCAACCACTGGCCTGTGATCCCCACTGCCATGCTGGAGCCACATTTATTTATTGACAAATAAAATTTGAATTTTAAAATATTGTGTGCACAATTTTTATTTTTGGTGCAGAACTTTTAATTTTTTGGCACAGAATTCCCTCAGTAGTAGCTCATGCACCTTTACATTGCTGCAACTTATCACCCTCTGTCTCAAATCTAAATATCTTAAGGGGCCAAAATTGCAGGCCTGATCCTAGAGCTTCAAGTCTGTAGTGTACTTTCATATGGAAGAGAAATATTTCATTCTTTCTAGGTACACAAACTTCAAACCATACTGCTAAAATCCTATCCAGATCACTCTATCAGTACTGTCCAGGGGCCAGAGTTGGAAGCTGTTAAGAATACCTGGGACCTCGGTGCCAGCAACACCTAATAAGGCAATTTTCTTGATACCACCCATTCTGTCTGCATCCACTGCAATCATACATAACGGGCACAGCTGACTCTTAGCCTGGTCCCTAAGCAAATTTAGGTCTACTGCTGGCTTCAGGCCATTTATTTTTACTGGCTGGGTGTGTGAAGTTCTGGCATCTGAAATCACTGTGGAAATTCTTTCTGATGATGGGTCTCAAATCCATCCTGTAGTATGACATGTTCTTTGTATTTTAATTTTATTTTTCATGTTACATAATTCTAACACAACAAAAACCAGAGTCTGGTGTTGGCTAAAGCCTGCAGCTCCCTGATCTAATCCGAGTTGTGCAGCCCCATCCTTCTACAACAGCTGCTCCTTGAAGATATTGTGTCCAATGCATTCTTTCACACATTTCAAGTTCTATCTGCTTGTCTAATTTGGCATCAATACCTAAGACAGCTTACCAGGCTGAGAACACTTTTTTTGCTTCCTGCACATAGGTGGGAAGACATGGGGGCAACAAGAGAAAACAATGGTGGGGGGATCAAATCAGTACCTTAGATTTGATACGAGAAGTATGGGGAATAAGCAGGAAGAACTAGAAATGCTAGTAAATAAACCTAACTATGACATAGCTGGCATCACAGAGACTTGGGGAGATAATATTGGTACAGAAGGGTACAGCTTGCTCAGGAAGGACAGGCAGGGAAAAAAGGGAGGAGGTGTTGCCTCGTATATCAAAAATGTGTACACATTTGGAGTGAGGTTGAGATGGAAATAAGAGACAGACTTGTTGAAAGTCTCTGAGTATGGATTAAAGGGGTAAAAACCTAGGGTGGTGATGTGGTCGGGGTCTACTACAGCTCACCTAACAAGGAAGAAGAAGAAGTGGATGAGGCTCTTAATTGTTTTTAAAAAAAAAAAATCATCTAAAGCCCAGGACTTGCTGTTGATGGTGGATTTCAACTACCCAGACATCTCTTTGGAAAAATGACAGAGCAGGGCACAGATTATCCAACAAGTTCTTGGAATGTATTGGAGACAATTTTTTATTTCAGAAGGTGGAGAAAGCTACTAGGGAGAGGTTGTTCTAGATTTGATTTTGACAAATGAGGAACTGGTTGAGAATTTGAAAGTGGAAGGCAGCTTGGGTGAAAGTGATCATGAAATGATAGAGTTCATGATTCTAAGGAATGGTAAGAGGGAAAACAGCACAATAAAGATAATGGATTTCAAAAAAGCGACTTTCGCAAACTCAGGGAGTTGATCCCATGGGAAGCAAGTCTAAGGGGGAAAAACAGTTCAAGAGAGTTGGCAGTTTTTCAGAGTTTCATTATTAAGGGCACGAGCAAACAATTCCACTGCGAAGGAAAGATAGGAAGTGTGGCAAGAGACTACCCTGGCTTAACCAGGATATCTTCAATGATCTGAAACTCAAAAAAGAGTCCCACAAAAAGTGGAAACTAAGTCAAATTGCAAAGGATGAATATAAACAAATCATACAAGTATGTAGAGACTAATTTAGAAAGGCCAAGGCACAAAATGAGATTAAACTAGCTAGAGATATAAAGGATAACAAGAAAACATTCTACGAATACATTAGGAGCAAGAGGAAGACCAAGAATAGCATAGCTCCATTACTCAGTGAGGGGAAAAGCAATAACAAGCTGTTGAAATGGCAGGAGTGCTAAATGACTTTTTTTTCAACAAACAGTAGCGACTGGATACCTAACATAGTAAATGCCAGTGAAAATGAGGTAAGATGAGAGGGTAAATTAGAGAAATAAGTTAAAAATTATTTAGACAAATTAGATGTCTTCAAGGCATGAGGGCCTGATGAAATAAATCATAGGATACTTGAGCTGAGAAAGGAGCTATCTGAGCCATTAGTGATTATCTTTGAAAACTCATGGAAGATGGGAGAGATTCCAGAGGACTGGAAGAGGGCAAATATAGTGTCCATCTATAAAAAGGGGAATAAGGACAACCAGGGAATTACAGACTAGTCAGCTTAACTTCAGTACCCAGAAAAATAATGCAGCAAATAGCTAAGCAATCAATTTGCAAACATCTAGAAGATAATAAGGTGATAACAGTCAGCTTGGATTCGCCAACAACAAATCATATCAAACCAACCTAGTAGCTTTCTTTGACAAGGTAACAAGCCTTGTGGATGTGGGCGGGAAGTGGGAGATGTAGTATATCTTAACTTTAGTAGGGCTGTTGATACTGTCTCGCATGACAGTCTCATAAAGAAACTAGGGAAATACAACCTAGATTGAGCTACTATAAGATGGATGTATAATTGGTTGGAAAACCATTCCCAGAGAGTAGTTATCAGTGGGTCACAGTCAAGCTGGAAGGGCATATCAAGTGGGGTCCCACAGGGATCAGGTCTGGTTTGCAAGTGCTTTGGAGGACAGGATTAAAATTCAGCATGGTCTGGACAAACTGTTGAAATGGTCTGAAGTAAATAGGATGAAATTCAGTAAGGACAAATGCAAAGTGTTCCTTCCTAGTTGGAGTAATCAGTTGAACACGTACAAAATGGGAAATGACTGCCTCAGATGGAGTACTGCAGAACGGGACCTGGGGTCATAGTGGATCACAAGCTAAATTTGAGTCAACAGTGTGACACTGTTGCAAAAAAAGCAAAGATAATTCTGGCATGTATTAGAAGGAGTGTTGTAAGCAAGACATAAGAAGTAAAATTCTTCTGCTCTACTCTACACTGATTAGGCCTCAACTGAAGCATTGTGTCCAGTTCTGGATGCCACATTTCAGAAAAAATGTGGACAAATTGGAGAAAGTCCAGAGAAAAGCAACAAAAATTATTAAGGTCTGGAAAACATGACCTGTGAAGGAAGGTTGAAAAAATTGGATTTGTTTAGTCTGAAGAGGAGAAGACTGACGGGGGGAGGGACATGATAACAGTTTTCAAGTCCATGAAAGATTCTTCAGAAGGAGGAGGGAGAAAAATTGTTCTCAATAACCTCTGAGGCTAGGACAAGAAGCAATGGGCTTAAATTGCAGCAAGGGCAGTTTAGGTTGGACATTTAGGAAAAACTTCCTAATTGTCAGAGTAGCTAAGCACTGGAATAACTTGCCTAGGAAGGTTGTAGAATTTCCATCATTGGAAATTTTTAAAGGGCAGATTAGACAAACACCTGTCAGGGATAGTCTAGATAACACTCAGTCCTGCCTTGAGTGCAGGGGACTGAACTAGAAGACCTCTCGAGGTCCCTTCCAGTCCTATGATTCTCTGATATTTAGCCTGAGCAAAAGGCAATAGTTACTACGTTTGATCTCCTTTCATCAGGAACTAAGTGAATTCTGAAGAGTTGAACATACCTGAGCACAAACTGTTGTAAGATTTTCTCCAAAAGGGTTGATTTCTGAAGTCTGGTAATAGCTTATCAGCTCTGCGAGGCTTTCATGGGTACAGGTATCCCCTGATACTACATAATGTCCATTCCGTAGGTGATTAATGACGAAATGCCGACATCGATCTTTTCCTCTGCAATTGAAATACATAGTTTAGACTTAAATAGCAAGCACAACAAACAGGCTGAGAAGACTGTTCTGTGTTTGCACTCATGGTTCAGGTTTGCAAAACCCAAACCTGAGGGTGTTTGGAACCAGCTTCCATTTTATTTGAAACACTATAAAGGAAGAGATTTTGAATGAAAGGGTTGGATTTGGCCTATTGTTGCATGGACAGTCTTAATTCTCGAATGTCCTAACTTTTGAATGCTTGACTTTCAACCATAATATTCTTTTAGTGTAGTTTTTAAATGTAATTTCCTACATTTAAAAAAAACTGGAAAAAAAAATAGAAATTCCATCATGTGGAACCATATTGACTTCAAATTGGGTCCTCAGCAAGATTGTAACTTGTAGCATTAGTAGGCTGTTATTCTCCATGTGGACCAGCCACTAGTAAGGGATGAGAAACTTACTCTGGCAGTGGATTTCACAGATACTTGCTGACCATGGAGGAATGGTGAGATCCAGGAATAATGGGCTCCATGCCAGGCCCTGGAGGGGAATGTGCTTTAGTGGACAGACCTTCTGTCCCAGTGCCCCAGCCTGTCTCTGTTCCCCTTTGCTCCTATCCACCCCTAATCCCAGCTCCTGCCCTGTCTCCCTCTACTCTTATCCACCACACCCACTCCTGGCCTCCTTCCCCCTCTGCTCCTATCCATCATGCCAAATCTTGGCTCCTGCCCTCCTCCTCCTCTTCTGCTCCTATCCAACCCTCTGGCTCCTGCCATCTCTCCTACTCTGCTCCTATCCACTACGCCCAATCCTGGCTCCTGCCCACCTCCCACTCTGCTCCTCTCCAACCCAGTACAGTCAGGCTATTTCTCCGTCTCCTTCTCCCTGCCTGGGCACCACTGAGGGGAGCATTTTGAGCCCAGGAGAGGCAGTCTCCCTGCTCTCAGTTCTGGTGCCTGGGGCCACTGTGGCTGCAGGCAGGCAGGAGTGGCTGTTGCAGGGAAAGTCCAGCTCAGACCCTGAAGCCCTGCGATGAAACATGTTCAGTGCAGGCAGAATATTTGAAGAATTTAGTGGTCACACTCCAACAAATTTCTACCGAAAATGTGTAAATTGAGATTTTTTTTCAAAGGCTTTTTACAAGGTAAAAATGTGGTGTTGGTTTTTTCCACAGGAGCAGCTGATGACAGATTTCTGGCACCATCTCACATTACCCATGAACTTGATTGAAAATCCATTGCATCAGCAGCAAACCTAGGAAAAAATCATCACCAGTGACCAGCTATTGAGCTAAGCACCAACACCTTTTGGTAAACAGCAGTATGAGGTTCAGCACCAACCTGTTAGCTGAAAAGCAGTGTGAATTCATGGTGAGTCTAATGAGGAAGAGGAGATGTTGTCTGAGTTCTGAGGTAGGGTGTCAGTGTGAGAAAAGGAGAGGAGAAACTCCCATGACGTGCTGGTTGAACCGAAAAGCAGTTTTGCATTTGACCACAATGAGTCATGTTGCTGCTGCTGCACACACAATATCTAACAACTGTGAAAGGACAGCAGAAGTGTTTTGCATGTGCCTCTCCCCATCTCCTATACTGATCAGATAGGCAGACCCTTCCTGATAATTGATTTCAGAGTGATAGCCGTGTTAGTCTGTATCAGCAAAAACAACAAGGAGTCCTTGTGGCACCTTAGAGACTAACAAATTTATTTGGACATAAGTTTTCGTGGGCTAAAACCCACTTCATCAGATGCTTGGCATGAAAAATACACTAAGCAGAATGTATATTATACCACATGAAAAGATGGGAGTTGCCTTACCAAGTGGGGGGTCAATGCTAACAAGCCAATTCATTTAAGGTGGAAGTGGCCTATTCTCAACAGTTGACAAGGGGTGAATACCAAGGGAGGGAAAATTACTTTTGTACTGCTAACAAGGCTAATGCAATCAAGGTGGCCCGTTTCCAACAGTTGATAAGAAGGGCTGAGAATCAGCAGACAGGAAAATTACTTTTTGTAGTTACCCATCCACTCCCAGTCTTTATTAAGGCCTAATTTGATGGTATCCAGTTTGCAAATTAATTCCAGTTCTGCAGTTTGTCGTTGGAGTCTTTTTTTGAAGTTTTTTTGTTGAAGAATTGCCACTTTTAAGTCTGTTGTTGAGCGTCCAGGGAGATTGAAGTACTCTCCTGCTGGTTTTTGAATGTTACAATTCTTGATGTCTGATTTGTGTCCATTTATTATATTGCGTAAAGACTGTCCAGTTTGGCCAATGTACATGGCAGAGTGGCATTGTTGGCACATGATGGCAACTGCTTGTCAACTGCTGGAAATGGGTCACCTTGATTGCATTGGCCTCGTTTGCACTACAAAAGTAATTTTCCCTCCCTTGGTATTCAGCCTTTCTTGTCAACTGTTGAGAATAGGCCACTTCCACCTTAAATGAATTGGCTCGTTAGCACTGACCCCCCAACTTGGTAAGGCAACTCCCATCTTTTCATGTGCTACAATATATATTCTGCTTACTGTATTTTTCACTCCATGTATCTGATGAAGTGGGTTTTAGCCCATGAAAGTTTTCCCTCGTAATTGGGTTTCATGATCCTTTCTTCACCAGAATGATCAGTTTAAAATAGGCCTTGGTTTTTTAGCCCAATAAAGGGCCCAGTCTTGAAGTCCCTACTCATTTAATGGGGTGAGAACTTCAGGACTGGGCTCTTAGGGAATAAAAAAATCCAAAAGATAAAATCATTACCATAGACTTTGGTAATATATTTCTTCTTGGTTTCCCAATAGCTATAAATATGACACTTCATGCCATTGTGTAGATTACTGACCTCTTTATTCTTTTGGGATATTTAGCTAGAAAGTGTAAGAGAGAGGATCCTCATTCCTCATGACTCAAGGTATAAACTAATCACCTGAGCAGGTCAGGAAGCAAACTCAAAGGTGTAAAGGGTTCATGAATCAAAGAAGGGTGTATGTAAAAAGAAGAGCAAATTATAAATGGTGACATTTCCCAATCAAATGTCAGCAGCTTTATGTTCCATGTTCTTACCTATATGACAGAATGTAACCAATTGTTCTGTCACTTAATCTGATAAGAAAACAGCCAACATCTTTGTCTTTAAGCAGCTCTTCACTCTGCCTGTTGAAAAAGAGTGGATTACAATTAATTTCAAGGTAGTACACTAAAATTCCTAGTGACGCCTAGGGACACAAAATGCAGTGTATTGCCACACTAAAGACACTTGTTCAAGTCAATGGACATTACAGTTATTTCCAGCCGGAAAAGCACTTCTCATACCACCATCAAACAAAAACATTCATTTTTAAAGTTTCTGGTTAGAAAAATTAAGATTGATTTTAACAGTCTGATAATTCATATAATTTTAATCCATTTCTAAAACTGATACCTGGATGACTAGAGACTGTACAATACATTACAAGCTGATGCAAAACTGCATTCAGGCATTCTCGCCTCTCCAGAACACATGCCAAACACCAACATGTAGGTGATGAAACACAGTGACATGGTTTAAAACCTGCTTTCTCTATATGAATGCCATCCTGCTAAACACTTCTCACTAGAAGAACAATGACTTTAAAGTAAGCAGAGGTTGGTGACTTGTTGTTTTTTTGCAAAGTAAGCTAAAACCTAGTCTGAAATATGAGAGGATTTGTGAAGACAGAGGCACTTGACAAGCATATTTATTTAATCTACTTTATGCTATACAGTAAGGTATAGGCTGTCTTACTTTCTTGTAATGAATCCATAGAACCACTCAGGTAAAATACCATTCTGTAATATAAGAGGAACCTGTGTCTCCATAAACCACTTCAATGCTAGATCTTTTAGCATCTCAAAGGACTGGTTTTCAGTTGCTGGGTTAGTTTCCCTTCCTAAGAGTAATTGCAGCTGTTTATTCTCCATGCTGTCTTGAGGTTGAATCTGAAGCATTTGAAGGGAGAAAAAAGAGAGCAATGCTACGTGTAAACCTCCACTACTGTCTTTATTATGGGGAATATGACATCTCATTTGCTTATTGTACACTCTTCCCTTTGGCTCATTAACCAGATAACATATGCTCAATGCTGTCATTGTTGCAAAGGCTATATGGTGCTTTCCCCTTGTGCAAGAACTTTAATGCAAAATCTTCCTTTCTGATCCATATAATAGAATTTGATCCCAATATGCAATATTTCTCTGTATTCTGGAACAAAACTGATGTCAGTGCAAGCTTTGGGTATGTAACAGGAAGCAGAAAATTATTATTTGTATTGCAGTAACACCAATCTAGATATACCACAGGTCTGACGGGAAAACTTTCCCCTGACACTTTTACAAAAAGGTGTTTTGCCTTTTGAGTGGATTAACTAAATCATGTTAAATATTGGAACTTCTAAACCATAGTCACTGAGGAACCTACTTTATTATAATTTAGGCATATTGTAAAGGTATGTAAACATCTAAACTGCTCCAAACAATTTTTTAAAATCAGTTATGGAATATGTACAGTAAAGAAGATCTAGCAGAAAGCTTTATGCAGATTAACACAGATATTAACTCTGTTAAATGGAGACCTATATAGTTACGCTTAGGCATACTGATGGGCTTACAAACATCAATAAGAAAAAAAAAATAAACAGGAGACCAGTCCACACTGGTTGAATGCTGCAAGAATGCTAGTTTAAATTCTAAACATTTCTATCATGTGTATATATTATCTCTTTATTATTTGCTCTTTACAACTATATTTTTGTTACACAAATGTATGGGGAGTTGCTGATCCTTACACAAATATCCATATTCATTACAGTGTATCTATCTACTCACCTCTTTTTATAGAAGTGGGTTAGCATTTAGATCTGGGCAGTCAATTATTTTTTGTCAAGATCCAGATTTCTTGGTCAAGGTCTGGACTCCAGAAGAACATTTTTTCACACCCCAAGTGCCCCTGTTCAATGAACACATAAGATGCTGTGTAATATACCCACTGCCTATTCCAGAGGTAGTCAATAGGTGGACCGCAGGCCAAATCCAGGCTGCCAAAGGCTTTTGATGGGACCATGAAACTCTGGGGGGCCATGGGCAGTTAGTGCGGGTGGGGCTAATGCAGGTAGAGGAGTACCTGGCTGCATGCTGGCAGGATTGGGGGAGGTGGCGCCTGGGCTGACATGTAACTCAGGGTACAGGTGCCCCTCCCGCTGCTCTCTCTAAATGGAGCCCTGGCAGATGCTCTGGGCTGACTCGTAGCTCAGGGAGGGCAGGTATTCCCCCACCCTCTCTAAATAGAGCTTCACCGGGTGTGCCAGGGAACACTGGGGCTTGGAGCTTCATTCCCACATGAGATGCCAGGCTGCAGGCTTCAGCTGAAGCTCCAAGCTGAAGCCCCAACCTCTGGCATGTCTGGGAGGGGCTGAAGCCCCAAGCCCTGGCATTCCAGGTGAGGCTGAAACCCTGAGTCTCACTATGCTTCCTGTGGGGCTGGAAGCCCCGGGTTCTGGCATGCCCCACCCCCCACTGAAAAGCCTCTGGCAGTCCGGATTTGGACCATGGGCCGCCTGTTGACTACCCTGGTTTAGATATAACCAAATGTCTGAGTTCAATATACCCCTGAGTGAGCTGAACAGCACACAGGAGTGTTTAGGCTGTCCTTACTTTGGAATCACCTGAGGCCTGGTCTACACTACAGAGTTAGGCTGACATAAGGTCCAGGTTTCCCTCCCCGCCCCCCTTGCAATCCATCATTGGGAGGCAGCAGCAGGGCTCACAGCAAGAGCCCCGTGGGCTCACAGAGGGAGCTCCCTACCACCACCTTAAGCTGACAGCCTAAGCTGTCAGCCAGGTGCAGGGCTCACAGCAGGAGCCCTCCCTGCCTGGGCTGACAGCCTGAACTATGAGCCTGGCCAGGCTTAATTTTACAGCAGGGAGCCTACCAGCAGTGAAATGGATAGTTTCACAGTGCTGCTATTTAACATTTGTTCTCTGGCTGTTGACCCTGGAGCTGGGGGACTCCAGCTGTGAGCCCCGGGGGAGAGGTGGGGAGGCTCCAGCTGCAATCTCCAGGCTCCAGAAAATTGAAGAGCTTGATATAGAGCTATCTATACATGATCTTGAAAAGGCAATCACCTCTTTAGCACCAGAAAAAGCGGCAGGAAACAATGGAATTCCAGCTGAAGTACTGAAACAAGGGCGACAGGTTGTGCTTCAGTATCACACAATGTTTTGCTTGCCTGCTGGAGAAAAGAAGGGATATCACAAGACATGAAGGATGCCAACATCATAATGCTGTATAAAAACAAAGGAGATTGGAGTGACTGTAACAACTACAGAAGAATTTCTCTCTTTAATGTTGTGGGCAAGGCATTTGCACAGGTCATTCTCAAGACTGCAAGTTCTGGCTGAACATATGTGTATATATATAGAGTCAGTGCAGCTTCCGTGCCAACAGATCAGTTATCAAGATGGGCTTCAAATTAAGGCAATTGCAAGAAAAGTGTCAAGAACAAGGAAAACCTCTCTGCCTGGCCTTCATAGATCTCGGACTTTTGACCTTGTCAGCAGAAAGGGACTTTTCCAGTTGCTAGAGGGAACTGGCTGCCCCTCAGTCCTCCTCAGTCTGATTCAATCCTTCCATGATAAAGGCTACATTCCAATAAAATGGTGATCAATCTGACAGCTCTAAAATCTGCAGCGGTGTCAAACAGGGATGTGTTTTGGCACCAGCACTCTTTTTGTGTACTCTTTCTGGTGCTTCATCATGCTTTCTCATTTAGCACTGAAGTTGTACATTTCTGTGCAAGATCAGATGGAAAACTCTTCAACATTGCATGTCTAAGAGCAAAAAGTAAAGTCAAACATTTGCTGTTAAGAGAACTTCTTTTTCTGACAGCACAGTGCTTGTGAGAGCAGCTCCAGAAACTTTGCAATAGCTTTGTGATAGTTGTTGATGAATTTGGAGTAACCATCAGTCTAAAGAAGACAATGATTATGGCACAAGATGTATTGTCTTTCCCTGAAGTTTCAGTAGCACAATTTCTGCTATCTATGATCAACTGTACTGGATACCTTATCTCTAGATGACTAGCATAATTCTCACATTGGAAAGGGAGCTAACATACAAACTTAAGAAATGCCATGCTGGGTCAGACAAAAGATCCATCTAGCCAGGTATCCTGTCTTCTGATGGTGGCCAATGCCAGGTGATCCAGAGGGAATGAACAGAACAAGTAATCATCAAGGGATCCATCCCCCATCATCCACTCCTAGCTTCTGGCAAATAGAGTCGAGGGACACCCTCCATGCCCATCCTGGCTAATAGCTACCACATTCAGCCACCTGACAAGGCATGTATGGGATAACAGGAAATTGACACCAATTCCCAAGATACAGGTCTACCATACATGCATTGTGAGCATGCTACTGTATAGTGGCAAGACCTGGACCACTTGCAGCAGGTAGGAGAGAAGGCTAAACATCTTCCATACCCTCGGTCTTTCTAATTTTAAATATCAAGTGGGAAACGCAATTTCCTGACATCAAAGTATCTGAGAAAGAAAAGTTGCCAAGTCTAATCACTCTTCTCAAACACAGATGTCTCTGTAGGCTTGGTCATCTGAACCAGATGGACGATGGATGCATTCCAAAGGATCTCCTGTATGGAGAACTAGTGGATGCTCCAAGGCCACTGTGCCAACCAAGGCTCAATGTCAAGGGCATTTGCAAGAGGAACTTGAAAACTTTAAAGCTGGTACTGCAAAGATGGAAGATGCAGCTAGCAACTGGCTACGTTGCAGGGCTGCGCTGCACCAGGGAATCAAAGAGGCTGAAGAGAGGTGGTTGAGAGAGAGGAGAGTGAAGAGGAAAGTGCACCAGGCCTCAAGCACCAATAGTGTGCTGGCTTCATCTTCCGGCCCTGCGCCTTACAACAGCATTATCTGTGGCAATGACCGTCACTCAAGAATTGGATATTTTTATCCAGTCATGATGCTGCAGCATGACACACATTAACAGAACTGCTTTGGTGCTCACACCACCATATTTCAAGACAGGCATTTGCCTGTGAGGTACACATAATTTATCTAAACCAGTTTCAATAAAATGAGTTCCCAATCTCAAACAGCATCTCCCACTCATAGTACCATTCCCTTGCTCCAGCAGACCTTCCTTGGCCCTGGAAAGGTCTTGCAGAGTGTCCTAAAGGTGACTGAGTCAGGACTCTTACAGGAAAGGAAGCAGATTCCAGAACCAAAACCCTCTTACCAAGAATGTCCTACAATTAGACCCTCTAGTTTATACTTAGAGTGGGGAGAAAGTGAAAGCATTTCAGCTGACCTCCGCTGTTGCAGCATCCCCCGGGGGAGAGGCAAACTATCTGGAGCTTGACTTCTCCAAAGAAAGGAAGTTAGGGTGAAAGAGGTAGCTGTGAGAGCTCACATAAAAATGAGCCTCAAGATTATGATGGCCCATTTAGGGAGAGCAAAATGCCAAGATTCAGAAATGCCAGTGTGTACACTTTTCATGTGAGATACGTTAGTGAGCCAGTCATCCAAACAACTATAGAGAGGGGCTTCCTGCCTGTGCAGGTGTAATGCCATCCTCTTGCTGACTAATATGGCATACTGGTGACAAGTATAGCATTGGTATATACAGCATATGTTCCTGACATTTTGCTTCCAAAATGCATGGCCTTCTATTTGGAGCAGCTCTGTTAATATAACCATATGTGTATAATATTCTCACTTGCATAGAAAGGGGCTAAATGCTTGCAGTGTTTTCCCTCTTGCTATGTCAGGGCCAGCAGCAGCCTGGATTGGGCACAGCACATAGTTTTTACAGAAGGCTGACTCCTCCAGAATAGTCAGTGTGGAGTTAAACAGTGATATATACCCATTTAAGATGCATACTTGAATAAATCCTACTTGGTTTTAATTTTGAAACAATGTAAATTAATAAAGTGAGTTGCAAATCTCCCCACTGTATTTTCCACTGCATGCATCTGATGAAGTGAGCTGTAGCTCATGAAAGCCTATGCTCAAATAAATTTGTTAGTCTCTAAGGTGCCACAAGTATTCCTTTTCTTTTTGCGAACACAGACTAGAAACCTGTCAAAATTTTCTCTTGGGGGGGTAAACACTTAGAATAGAGGCTCCTATGCATTCACATGAGCTGCTTTTCAGAACTATGTGGCACATCCTGATGTCCGTATTCTGTCCACATCAAACAGCCATTTCAGTCTGTCTTTGTCAGTATTTCACTTCCACGTTACCTGCACAAAATGTTATATAAGACAGCATCTTAAAAACCTATCTAAATACATATCTAACTAAGAAATTAGATTGAGCTGATCTGTTCTCCTTCACTACTAATCACAGTAGGGGCTTTAAATATGTATCTACTTAAGTCGTTGTTGTCATTTTTGAGTTACAAGGGATCTTACAAAACTGGGTGACTGGGCAACAAAATGGCAGATGAAATTCTGTGTTGATAAGTGCAAAGTAATGCATATTGGAAAACATAATCCCAACTACACATACAAAATGTGCTCTAAATTAGCGGTTACCACTCGAGAGAGATCTTGGAGTCATTGTGGATAGTGCTCTGAAAACATTTGATCAATTTGACTGGCAGTCAAAAAGGCTAACAATGTTAGGAACCATTAGGAAAGGGATAAATAAGATCCATGGAATGCCCACACCTTGAATACTACATGCAGTTCTGTTCTCTTCATCTTAAAAAAGATATATTAGAACTGGAAAAGGTACAGAGAAGAGCAACGAAAATTATTAGGGGATGGAACAGCTTCCATATAAAGTGAGATTAAAAAGACTGGGATTGTTCATTTTAGAAAAGAGATGACTAAGGAGGGATATGATAGAGGTCTATAACTTCATGAATGGCGTGGAGACAGTGAATAGAAAAACCAGGGTCACCCAATGAAATTAATGGGCAGCACGTTTAAAATAAACATAAGGAAATACTTCTTCACACAATACGCGGTTAACCTATGGAACTCGGTGTAAGGCAATGTTGTGAAGGCCAAAAGTATAACTCGGTTAAAAAAATAATTAGATAAATTGTTAGAGGATAGGTCCATCAATGCTTATTAGCCAAGATGGTCAGGGATGCAACCCCATGCTTTCGGTGTCCCAAAACCACTGGCTGCCAGAAGCTGGGATTGGATGACAGGGATCGATCACTCAATTATTGCCCTGTTCTGGTCATTCCTTCTGAAGCATCTGGTGCTGGCCACTGTTGGGAGACAGGTTACTGGACTAGATGGACCATTGATCTGACCCAGTATGGCCATTTTAATGTAGGAACTGAACATGCTGGTCTTTCAATATTCCATTCCCTTGGGTAAATAAAAATATTTTTAAAACCTTCGACAAGAGGACCTTTTACCATTTCTTTTTATAAGTGGAAAGAAATAATATTCTCATTTGACTAGAGCCGTTTACACTTTGCATGAGGGAACAAACGCTTTTGTTCGTTCATTTGCAAACTGTTAAAAATAGGAATGTCAAACTGGTAGGTGTTAATTTGCATTTCTGTGAAAAAAATGATCTGGACTTTGTTTAGAGCTAATGTCATCAGCTCTTTCATCATCAGATGTTTTCCTGCAGTTTTAAGTTTAAAAACTTGCCCAAATTTATAAAAGTGGTCACTGACCTTTGGATGCCAAACTTGAGCTATCTGGGACTGATTGATTATTCAGAAGTGCAGAGCACCCACAATCCCAGATGAAGTCATTGGGCGCTATGGGTGCCCAGCACCTCTGAAAATCAAACCAGAATTGTCTTAACTTGTGAACCCAAAACCAGAGACAACTGATAGTGCATGTAGCTTTTGAGAATTTTGGCCTTAACACTGTATGTGGGTCTTCTGGGATGCCTTTTATTATTGTTCCCTAATACATAATGCAGATTGCTGCATGGAACAGAGCTCTGAGACTTTACATTTCTCTATGCAATGCTACACAGCAGGACTAGTTATTCTGTCCCTTTGCCTACTGCCAAGCCCCAAATAAGATCTTCCCTAGGAACACAAGGGTCAAATTCTTCTAGAGTTTATATCAGCCTCTGCCAGCATAAATCTATGTCTGGGGTCCCCAGAACAGAAAATCCACTGGGGAAGAGGTTACAAAGCAGCTGCAACTTCTCCTTCACTATGTACTGCCTGGGTTAAAAGGGGCTGACCCAGTACACAGCAATATCAGGATCCGGGGTTGTAGAGTAGAGCTCTAATCCATCTTTGCACATCACCCCCTAACTGTGCTCTGTACAGTTCAGTCTCGGTCCAGGATCTGGCCCATGTTTCTGCCAGAACTCTAGAAATGAGGCAGCTCTACAAATCAACAGGTATGAACCCTCCAACAAGCCTGGAGGACAGTTGACCGTATAAACACTTGCATAGGGTCTGATTCTGACCTGCCTGGACTGTGCATAGTCATTAATATCTGTGCAAAGTGGGTGTGAAACACTACAAGTACAATTTGGGAGCATGTTTACACCTATTCTGCACAGGTACAAAGGACTATATAAGGGGCAGGGCAGTAGTGTATCAGGCCCATAATCTCCTGTGACTCCAACTAAAAGTTCTTGGGAACAGGGCCCAATCTTATACCTAGTGAAACTTGGGAATGAGACTCTGTGCTGGGGTTCTAAGAGATGCTGCAAAGAATTCACACCCCATTGGGAGGAGAAGATAAGGTGACTTTACCTGCCTGGCTTTGCACCCCCCCAAACCTGGGCGATCTGGTGGCCACAGCAGCCCTGACTGTAAACCATCAAAAGGGCTTACTTATCATAGTTGCAGTTGCAGGAGCCTCCCTGGAGCTGTCCTATGGGTCAAAACACTGCCCAGAAAACCATAGTACTCCATGCTGCAGTCCTGCTCCAGACACATCTCTTTCCCCCAGCCTCACTCCCTCTATGCGAGAGCTTGCAAAGAGGTCCTCTGAGGACAGCCCTTGCCTATTTTCTGCGGTATCTTCACAAGAGGAATTTTCCCATGGCTGGATCTACAGGTATCAGGGTTTCCTTACACAAAGGGTGTGTGTGTGGGTGAAAACCTCACCCTCGTTGTAATGCCACTGCTATCAGCAGAAGCATGTTTAGAACTCTGTTGTGTTCATGTTTCTTTCATATGGTTACATAATCTAAACAATCATTGCTTTACATCAGATTTTTAGGCAGTATTCTCATTCAATCAGCAGGGATTTCTCTGGGTGAGAAACAGTAGAGAGAGGAGAGCACACTGCTCCAGTGAAAACAGGTTGCTTTCTAAAGCACTGTAAATTCTTGCCGTCTGTTTTTCACAACTTTTGATTTGGAATGCTGATAAACCAGGTAAAAATTGCTAATCTTTAAAAGTGATTGGCTGAGTATTAATAACAACAATAACTTGATCTCACAGAGTATATATAATCACATCAATGTATCACAATGTTTTGTTGTCCCTTTTCAAGCAGAGTGGCTTCTCTGATTTCAGGGCTCTGCGATGTTCCAGATGGGAGTAGAAATTGGTGATAGTCAGGTTGTTCTTTGATGCGGTTGTATTTATTTACAAAGAGTGTACAAAGTTCTGTGTCTGAATGCAGACGGAACCAAGAACAAAAGGAGCAGTTTCCTGGCTTACAGCCTCTTTAGCCAACAGACCCAAAAGCACACACTATTTCTTTCCACTATGCTCACAACCTACTGCTTGGCTTTCTTCCTTTTTGCCTCTACCTGCTTTTCTGTCTCTTCTCAGTTTCTGGGTCTTCTCTTACATACCCAATCCCCATCAAACCTTCACATGGTGCTAATTTCATGCATCCAATGAAGTGAGCTGTAGCTCACGAAAGCTTATGCTCAAATAAATTTGTTAGTCTCTCAGGTGCCACAAGTCCTCCTTTTCTTTTTGCGTATATAGACTAACATGGCTGCTGCTCTGAAACCTAATTTCTAGGCAGACTCTTCCAAATTCTCCTTCCAGGGAGCCACTGTGCTTCCAACACAAGCAACTTGATTTTTCCAGCTGTTGATTCTGAAACCTTTAACCTGATTCTCCATGGCCTTCTACCTTCTGTAGTCATTTACAACAGTGCAAAGTGAGAGAAAAATGGTACCATTCTAATTTGGTAGCATTTTACATCCATTTTGCATTGGAGTAAATGATGACAAAAGGTGCAAGGCCACAAAGGATAAGGCCCCTTCTTGCCAGTTCTTCTCTGTTGTTTAACACTTTACTGTGGGTCTGCAGGTCCTATATGGATACTCTGTGCCAGACGGTATTACTTCTGAGGGTTGGAAAAAGCTCACTCCAGCTCTTTTGTCTTCCAAGGAATTTTCTAGCAGAATTAAAACAAATCAAGCCATGATATTTTTAATGTAAAATAAGCAGCATTAAAACTTCAGATCTTTATGCACCACAAAGAAACAAAAAGGGCAAATGCCTATATTTATTTTCTTTGCAGATCACCTTTAATAACTGTACAGTTCTTGCATTGTACCTTTACTTTAGTGGGAGTTTGGCCTGAGTAAGGATGAACAATGATTGCAGGATATGGCCCATTGTTATTCCATCTCATAAGGGTTGCAATAGTTGGGGAAAACAGGGTGTGATAACCACAAAGCATCAGCCTTCACTTGGCATTTCTTTGTATTTTCTCATTGCATATCACAAAATTAATGCTATTGTTTGTATCCTAATGCTTTAGTGAGTCTTTGTTGTTCTATATAAACACTGATGCTGAGATAATTTCTAGAATGTGGGTGAAGAGCTCATGTTGAGCAGTGGTAATGCTTTCTTGTGATTCACAGCTCTTAGGTGACTGCTGCTCATTGTTGTGTGATACTGGCTGCACAGTTAATAAATGTCTGTCTGTACATTATTTTTCCATTATGAAGAAGTGCTTTTTGTTGAATGGATTTTTCCCAGGTAAACAAAACAATATTTCTTACGAGTTTTGGAAGAAAGACTTGAGTTGCATACAGTAAGTTATTAGAATCTGAGACATGTTCTCCCTTCAGTGTATTTCTAATCAAATTTGATCCCACTATTACAGTTTATTATTCACAAGAGATCTTTTGAACCATGAGCTGAGCAGCAGTGAGCCACATCCTGCATCTTCTGGTCCCTCCTTGCATAAAATTTTCATTGATTTCAGTGGGAGTTTTGTCTGAATAAGGACTGAAGGACTTGACCCAGTATACTGTACTGGCAGTGAGCAGATCATGTTCGTCATCATTATCATCTCTGACTCATCCTCATTTCAGAAAAGTTCTGCTCTCACCATCCTCCTCACCTCCATCTCCCTACCCCCCAAAACCCATACCCCATGTTACTTGTTAGTACTGAACAGTATAATTCTCTCAAGGTAAATTGTCTTTTCAATGAGAGCTTTTAAAGACTGAGATCTTAATAAAAGAGATACAGTGTTGTCTTGACTTACCAGACCCAGACCACTTCCCCCACTTGTTAAGGGGAATTAACCCTCGCTGCAAACAATGTATTTCCTAATAAACAGCCAGGAGGGCTGGGAGTACAGAGAGAGCATTGGATACAGGGGAGAGGTGGATAGTTGGCTTTATGCACCTATCCCACTTCCAGGAAATGCCAACAGGCAGCAGTATTGAGACTGGGTAGCTGTGTAGCAAATATTTAAATTAACTGATTGATGCCCTTAAAACATTCCAGATAGACTGCCTACAACACTTGCTGTGTGCACTAAATATGAGGCCTTAATATCCCATTGATTTAAACAGAGAATTCAGAGCACTAGGGCAGCAAGACAGGTTCCACAAATGACAAGCAGCATAACAGTTACTTATGTTTTAGATGGCACTCCCCAGATAGCTACCCTCACCATTTACAATATTTGCAGTTAGGAATATAATTAGTTGCCCTGTTTATGCGGACACTTTACATATTTGCTATTTTCTACAGTCCTAGAAAGGGGCTGATAATGAAAAGGAGATTGCTATACATGTGAGTGCTGATATAGCAACAGCAGTTTGGGGGAAAACACATACAATAAGCAGCAGTCGACTTCAATCACCCAAATTGCTCGGAACTTTCCCCAAGCAGTTCTGAACAGATGACAGGAAAATCGTAGATCTTAATTAAAAGTCTGAGGGAATTTTTCCTCAATCATCTGCACTGCGGACCTTTTTCCAGAGTACAGATATCAGTGGTGTTATGCATGCAGTGTGGCTCAAATACAAGTCTGCTATATTTGTGCAACCAATATAGTGTCACTGGTGTAATGTAATGCCAGATTTGGCCCATATCATACCAAATATGTACATCCATAATATGGATATGATAGGAGAATTTTGCCCTCATGCTTTAACACATAGTGCTAGTATCTGATATTTTTATTAGTCAACTGATAAATCCAGATCTGAACTTTCCAGAATTTGAATGTGCCTCTTGATTTCGTCCAAGACCAAAGCAGAGATGCCAAAATACACCCACTTTCTTTCTTTTTGAAAAGGAAATTAACAGACCTGAGAATTGAGCTAGTAAGTAAAGGGCTCTGAAGGACACTGGATTGTACAGAACCAGTCTGCTTATTATAATTACATTTTTAAGTAGCACTCATAATTGTACTAAATGCTTCACAGACCACATCAAACAAAACAGTTCCTGCCAAAGAGCTCACAGTCTATACTACAGATGTGAAAGTGGCACACGGTATAAAGAGGATGAAGAAGGTGAACAATGAGAGTTACAGCAGTAGGCAGTGGGGATACCCAGTGTAGGTATGTGTTCATCTTTGAGATTCAAATACATGTTCTGAATATATATATTAATATTGAGTGTAACATGGTGGCTTGCCCCTTAAGGGCTGGAAGGCCTGGGGCTAGCAAACCTGGTTTACTAAATAGGCCACCAGGGTTGAATCAGGTAACTCCCAATAAAGGGAAGCAGGTGGCTGCGCTGCAAGGGGGAAAGCAAGAAAGGCTTCTGCAGGGAGACCTTAATACTAGGGGGTTTGGAAGCTGGAGCTACAGCTAGAAACTTGAGGCTTCAACCAGGAAAGGCCCCACATGGGAAAAGCCTGGGAGTGACCTGACAAGAGGGTAAAGCCAATGGGGTGTTTTGGGGGGACTTTTAAGTTTTATTTTGGAGCTTTATTTATGTGAATAAACTTGGACTCCTGAAACAGGATAGTGAATGAACAAGAAAAGCCTGTGTGGAGTTTAAGATGCAATGTATAGGAGAAATTGTTAGCAGGGCACTGCAGGGGTATGACTGGGTGCCTGGGAGGTGGTTGACCCGGTTACACTGAATCACTTCTTGAGCAGAACTAGTATCACGTGTATTGCAATAGCCCCTATAGACCTCAAATCAGATCAAGACCCCATTGTGCTAGGTGCTGTACAAATATGTAATAAGAGACAGCTCCTGCCCTAAAGAGATTATAATCTAAATAGACAAGACAGCCAAAGAGTGTGAGAAAGGTACTAGTGTTATCCCTATTTTACTGAGGCACAGATTAAGAACCTGATTTTCAGGGGCACTAAGCAGCTGCAATTCCTAATGAAATCAGTGGGAGCTAAGTCAGTCCTCAGTGACTTGCTCTGGGTCACCCAGGAACTCTGCAACACAACTAGGAACTGAAGCCAGGTTTCCAAAGCCCCAGTCCAGTTCCTTAACTGTAAGACCATCCTGCCTCACATCTTGGAGAAGGTGAGTCTGCTGCAGGGATTTAAATGAGGGGAGAGTAGTGACCTGCAGATCAGATTAGGGACTTCATTCCATGTAAGGGGTGAAAGCAGGCACCAAGATGCTTGTGGAAGAAATGTCATTTCATGTCTGTAGTCATTGATGAAGTAGAAGGGGCCAAGTGGCCACATGATAAGAGATAGAAACAGGTAAAAATCAGGAAGGGGCAGATTAAAGTAAGGGGGGAGGGGAAAACTTCCATGTGATATAACATGGAATGGGGAGCCTGTGCAGAATTAAGTAAATTGTCAGAATGACAAGCTTGAAGGCATTGTGGCTACATGTTTTGTGCGGGGGTCATGTGGGTATAGAGGATGTGAGGCAGGAGGAGGCTGCGGTAATCCAGACAGAAGATTATTAGGGCATGGATGAGAATGCTAGCTGTCAGCAAGAAGTGGAAGGGATGGATCTTTTGAAACATTGTGGAGGAATGGACACTGCCTAGATTTAAGGGGAGAATGAGAGGGAAGAGTCGAAGATCATGACCCCCATATTAAAAGCCTGAGAGTCAGGGAACATGGTGGTGATATCAACAGTAACAGAATGCAGGATGTGAAGATAGCTTTGGAAAACAAAGAAAGAACATGGTTTTAGCCATGCTGTCTCCCATACTATCCTGCCTTATGGCAACTTTGCACCAGCAGGAGTCTTCTTACCTGACTATCAGCGAATTCCCTCAATGGAGGGGGACTGTAAAATGTTGTAGCAATACCTTGGTGGTTTCAACACTACCACTCTTCTGGCAATGGCCTAGGTGTTGCTGGAGCTCCCTTAGGCCCTGATCATCCTTGACTGTAGGAGTGACCTCGACAACCTGCATAAATCAGAGCAGCCTCTAACTTAAGCCAGGGGCTGGATTGGACCGAGGACTGGGGCCTTCACAATTCCCTCTCTTGAGTTGCCCTCCGTGTTTCTCAGACACTGCTCAAGATCTGGGCTATTGGAACACAGGGAGTCAGGACTCCTGGGTTCTATTTTGGACTCTAATGATAACTTGGTGTGTGCTCCTGGGCATATCAATTAACATAATCTCTGTGTGCGTCAGTTTCTCATTGTGTAAAATTAGGATAATATCTCACAGGGCCACTGCATAAAGCATTTTAAGAAGCCTAGATAAAAGGTCCTCTGTAAATGCAAATAGTTATTTTACGAACTCTGTAGATTTTCTGGCTATAGAGCTTTGTTTGGTAAACTAAAGGACACCCTCCACTAGCTCTGCCATCACAGGCATGTTATGTAAATCATCACATCAGCCACTATGTAAGAAAAGGTAGTTTTATTATTTCATAATAGGAAAAAATGCAAATATGTTAGGATAGAGCTGATGTCATAAAACACTCTGAAACCAAAGACCATGGAAAATTCAAGGACTCTGTCACAGGGTAGGGTAGGGTAGGGTAGCCCTTTAAGGAAGCTGGGTTTAGCTCCCACCTGTGACTAATCACCTGCCTCCTAGCTGATGCTATGAGACTAGGGATCAGGTGATGGCTTGTTCAATTCCTGCAGGAGTCCCTGGATCAGGGGAAAGAACCCAGTTCATATGTAGCTGGCCTATAGAGTGTAGCTCGGAAGGTAGCTGGCTAGGGAAGAGTGAAAAAGCTGCAGAGAGAAGATGGAATTGTTTTCTTGCTTCATTACAGCCTGTTTGTAGTTGCTGCAGATTAACAGGAGAAAGAGATGATGGAACATAGCATCAGTCCCATAGGCGCTGACTCCATGGGTGCTCTGGGGCTCAAGCACCCACCCTGCAATCAGATCCAGGCAGTTCCTTGCACTTGTGCAGAAACCTGTTGTAGTCAGTGGGGTTCTGCAAGGATCTGCTTACATGGATTTGACTGTAAGGTCAAGGCCATAGGGAGTACAAAGAGAAATTATTTTTGTTTATTTCACACTGTTGTGTCTAATCAAGGAGCGTACAAATTAAAAAATAAAAACCTTATTTCTTCATCTATAAACCAGTTCTTCATAGATGGCAGTCAGTGAAACTTTTGGGATCTTTTCTGTTTCCCACCAATGTAGAATATAAAAAATTGCACAAAAATATATGCAGAAATGTTGGTTTGTGTCCATGTCTCTTCCTTTCTCATTTTCCATTTGGTCTTTCTCCTATATGCTACATCTGAAATCAAAGTAGATTACACAATGGAAAAAATTGCTCATTACAAAGGAACATAAGAATCCATCAATTTAATTAGTAGATTATTTCCCTGTCTCAGTCACCCCACCCCCCCAGTTTAGGTAATTAAAAAAACGGTTTTCTGTTTACTTTTTGTCCTCTAAAATCCTCACTGCCTCTGCTGCCTGTGATGTCAGATTCAAATCATAAACATATAACTAGAAACCTATGCGACCTTTCTCCTTTGATTCCTTCCCCTTCATTGTCATACAACAAGCAAAAAGCAGTTTTCTTTGTCAAGAGATGCTCTTCTACCACAACAAAAAATATATTTTACAACTTTCCCGTTACAATATATTTGGCATTTTTTAATCTCTGAGGCTGAGCTAATAAAGCTAAATTACATCTTTCCCACTGAAATAGTGTTGTGCCTTAATTGCTCTTAATACAAAAGCCAGATGATTTAGAGCTGTACATATATATCTTTCCTGCTTTAATCTGCAGGCTTATTCAGGATACATTTTTTCCATTTTGAGAAAAATTGAGCAAGACTTGCAATAGAGAATGTGAAACAGCAGAGGAGCACCACCTAGTGTTTCTATAGAGCAGTGGTTTTCAACCTATTTTTAATTTGCAGACAAATTTCTGCTACAAATTTCGAATGGAGGTGCAGACCCCTTTGGAAATCTTAGACGTAGTCTGCAGACCCCCAGTGGTCTGCCAACCACAGGCTGAAAACCACTGTTTTATGGTAATGACAACCTTTTGCAGCTCCCTTAGACATAGTCTGCAAACCCCCAAGGGTCCACAGACCACAGGCTGAGAACCACTGCTATAGAGTAAAATATTGGAACACCTTATGGTATGTTAATAGTGATCAACTCTCCTGACCACTTCCAATCAGTTAAACTATAGTACGTACAATTTAATATTTTGGGTGATTAGCTCACCCATAAGGCGGGATTTGCTTTGCAAACTGGATACATTTGATATTCATGAGGGACTTTCAAATGACCTTCAAGCTGCTCTAAAGGTGGGGGAGTATATGGAGCATGATGTGCTCCTCTGATCCCCTGCCAGCCGAATGGTCTCTAGGAGACCATCTAGCAGGTCAAGGTGGGTTGAGGTAATATTATTGGGACCAACTTCTGGTTGGGAAAGAGACAAGCTTACGAAGAGCTGAGTAAGCTTAAAAGTTTGTCTCTTTCACCAACAGAAGCTGGCCCAATAAAAGATATTACCTCTCCCACCTTGTCTCTCTGATACCCTGGAATCAACACAGCTACAAACACTGCAAACATCTACCAAGCTTAAGTTAGAGCAACTTTCTATCTGTTTGGCTCCTGTTGTAAAAGTGGCTTAGGGCACCTTGGCCTCCTGCTTTCCACAGCATTGTGCCCTCCCTCTCAAGAACCTGAAGTGCAGTGGGTAGGCACATCCATCCCACAATACAAATGACATAGCACGAATTCAAAGTTCTTCACATTAGAACCCTGCAGAGGTTCTTGCAACAGAGAAAATGATTATCTTTGATAGTGACAGACTGCATTTGTGGTTCAGTCTCTGCAAGATATTTTTTCAGAGTGACCCCCAAAACTGTATCTGAATTTTGCAGCTCAGGCCCAATCTTTGTGTTTATTAGGTGTGGCTCTACTGCTCTGCAAACCAAAAGCAGTAAGTGTTTAACCAAAGGCAAAGTACTGATGTTGTGCTGCTCAGAATTTACCAATTTCCTACACTTGTGTAACCACAAAAGTCTGAGCCAAAGGTTCTGCACTGATTGTATTCTTGATACATTTGTATTAAATAACATGCCCTAGATACTGATTTTCTTATTGTTCCTGTTGCATTGAAATGAGAACTTACTTCAAGCACTGCGAATACCTATAGCCACAACATGGTGAAAAACACTCCAAATGTTATGAAATAAGTAGTTGAAGGGTTCTCCTTATTCAGAGTAAAAATGGCTCTCTCATTTGATATGTTTTGTAAACATGTTTGAACCAATAATGTGCCTACAGAATTACTGGTTCATTTTAAGAAAGGTCAAACTTACCAAAACAAGAAAAAGTAAATATTTTGTCAAGCTTTATGAGCTGATCATCAATATAACCATAGAAAACTCATCCTGTATGTTGCACTTTTTGGGTGAAATTTACCCCTTAGTGGTGGGCCAGCATAATGCCTACACTCCATCAACTCCCACTTTCGCCCTATATGGAGATCTTTGCTGGCCTTGTATTGGCCATCTGCATAGGAGGGGAATTTCACCCTCTGGGATTAATTTGCTATTTATTTTCATTTTCTAAACTTCTGCCAAACAACTGAATGTCACCCACATGGACTCTGCATTCTAGAGCTGAAGATGTAAAAAAAAAAAAAAAGCATGTAAAGTGAGTACAAACTTACTGCAAACACAATAATAATGTTGAAAGATGCAGCTATCGTTTATCAGTTCACATCTGGATTATATCTGTAGAAAGAGAACATGCATGAAATAAGGAACTTACCTTCCTAAGAAGAGGAACTTTCTGGTTCAATGAACTAACTGTAAAAACAGTACAGGCTGTTTAGAGTGTTGTAAGTGAGGAAGCTGTACAGCAAGTATGAAAAAAGAGAAGTATTGAGAGCAAAAGTCTTGAGAGTATAGAGCCTGATTCTGTGAGTTGCTGGAACCCCCAAATTTCTGTTGATGCCAGTAGCAGCTGCAGGTGCAAGATCAGGGTGCTAAACACTTCATAGGAATGGGCCCACTGCTGGTCATGTGATACGTTAAAGAAAAATACTGGAGACAATCTCTTTGGTATTTAAGCATATCTGAATGAATGAGGCCAGGGCAATGTGAGACTTCTAAATAGTGCCAACATCTCTTCTGGAAACTGGGAAGAAGAAAGTGTCATGTGTTGTCTGGTAAATGACACTTTACAGGAAAGGCCTGATCCTGCGAGATGCTGAGTGCCTTCTGTGACAAACTGGGAAAATGTCTGTATTATGAATATGTGTGACTTGGTTTTAATTTTGTAGGCTGCCTGACTAAATGCATACTGAAAAATCAAAGGAGACTGTAAAAGAACCATACAGGAAAGTTAAAACAATGAGACTGATAAGACAGGTGCAGGTACATAACTTCAAAGCAGCAAGGAGAATAACGGTCCATTACTGGGAGCTGCTATTTCTAGGTGCCAGCAAAGTTATCAGGATTTGTTTTGCCAGGGCTGAGACCCTGACCAGTTAAAAAGGTGCCCGTGACAAAAAGGGAAGGGGAAGTGGTCAGAGTGGCCACAATGTGTCAGTGAAAAGGCTGGCAGTCTGACAGAGACAGAAGGAGAAGGCTGCAAGAAGTGTAGGCCAGAGCTGCCTGAGTTGCAGCTAGAGAGAGGTTAAGCTTAGGTAAGGGAATATGCATGTAGGTCTTTGACCACGTCTACACTACGGCGCTGCTGCTGTAACCCCATAGTCACAGACTACAGCACTGTGTAGACGCAGACTACAGCATTGTAGGAACTCGACCTCCCTGAGCCATTCTAGCTAGGATGACGGAAGCATTCTTCTGTTGACCTAATTGTGTCTACACTAGGGGTCAGGTTGGCATAGCTACAGCACTCAAAGTCCCGGAACACCATAGCTATGTTGACCTAAGTTTGAAGTGAAGATTAGTTATTTTAAATCTCTGTAAGTGGCTGTGTACCTTTATGGCAAAATATAAATCATGCTTTGTGTTTGCAGAAGCTGTTTCAGTCTCGCTGCAAAGGTATGCCATCACCAGGGGCGGCTCTACCAGTTTTGCTGCCCCAAACAGTCGTCGCTGAATTGCCGCTGCCCCCGGAAGAGCGTCAGAGCGTCAGAGCTGCCGCCCATAAGCCACCGCAGCGGGAAGAGCGGTGGAGCTGCCGCCGAATTGCCGCTGCGGGACACGGGCTGCCGCCCCATTCTGAACGCCATCCCAAGCACCTGCTTGGAAAGCTGGTGCCTGGAGCCAGCCCTGGCCATCACAGGCTCCAACAGAGAAACCCTAGTAGGCTCCACCCGCAGGTGGACCCGCTGAATCACTCAGCGGGTACCCAAGGGACTGTAAATGAAGTCCTGGTCTGAAAGTGGATGAACTGCAGAATTCCATCCCATAAGGGGTAAAGGCCTGACACCTGTGTGGGTAGGGGGAGGAGGTTCATTCAGAGACTCCCGAGAAGGGACAGCAATGCAGCTAGCCCAGTAACACCTTCAGCTCTCACTGAAGTCAGGGGAAGTTGAGAATGCTCAGTGCCTTGCAAGATCAGACCTTGAATGATTTGGCAATTGTTGACAGTCGCAGGGTTTTGAATTTGTACGCATTATGGGACTATTTGGTAGGGGAACTATTGAATAGCCTATATTATAGAAGTGACATTTACTTGCCCTGTAAGTGAGATCAGCCTTCTTTTCCCCCATGTCTATTAACAAAGCCTCAACATCAAGTAAAGCTTTAACAGATATGCCAAGATAAGCACAGCACTGATGTGGCTTCCTTTAGCTGAGCCACCCCTACATAGCTTGAATATGCATCAATGCCAGTTAAGTATTAACTGTCCTCTAGGATTAAAATATCCCCTCATAATGTACCATCTGCTGATAAACAATACTGAAAGTTGCTATGCTCTGTTAACAGGGAAATGGGTAATTCAGTTGTAGAAATCAAATTTGAGAAAATAACTCCTCAGCTACATATGAAATGAAGCATGACCCAGTGAAGGCTGGAAACCCAAGAACTGAGACTAAAACATTTTACTTCTGTTTAACCCCACGGTTTTCTACACATCATTCAGAATGGAGGGCTAATGATGTTGGCTATACCAGGGGATTTGGAATTGAGAAGCTCTAGTCCCTCATCTGTGCCTTAAAGTGGGATCTAGTGACAGAAGCACTAACTATTCAGACATAATTTTTTTCATACAGTGCCAAGACTATGAGACAAATTAGAATGTCAGACAAGACGTTCTAACGAAGAGAATCTCTAACAAAGAGAGGGAAGATCATCTTTGCAAGCAGACTGGCTAACCTAATGAGGAGGGCTTTAAACTAGGTTCATCAGGGGAAGGAGACCAAAGCCCTGAGGTAAGTGGGTAAGTGTGATACCAGGAGGAAGAATGAACAGGAGAGCGCAATAGGGTAGGACTCCTGCCCCACACTGAGAGCGAGTTATCTTAAGTGCCTATATGCAAATGCAAGAAGCCTGGGAAACAAGCAGGGAGAACTGGAAGTCCTGGCACAGTCAAGGATTTATGATGGGATTGGAATAACAGAGACTTTGTGGGATAACTCACAAGACTGGAGTACTGTCATGGATGAATATAAACTGTTCAGGAAGGACAGGCAGGGCAGAAAAGGTGGGGGAGTTGTATTGTATGTAAGAGAGCAGTATGACTGTTCAGAGCTCCAGTATGAAACTGCAGAAAAACCTGAGAGTCTCTCGATTAAGTTTAGAAGTGTGAGCAACAAGGGTGATGTCGTGGTGGAGTCTGCTATAGACCACCGGACCTGGGGGATGAGGTGGACGAGGCTTTCTTCAGGCAACTAATAGAAGTTACTAGCTCACAGGCTCTGGTTCTCATGGGGGACTTCAATCACCCCGATATCTGCTGGGAGAGTAATTCCGCAATGCACAGACAATCCAGGAAGTTTTTGGAAAGTGTAGGGGACAATTTCCTGGTGCACGTGCTGGAGGAACCAACTAGGGGCAGAGCTCTTCTTGACCTGCTGCTCACAAACAGGGAAGAATTAGTAGGGGAAGCAAAAGTGGATAGAAATCTGGGAGGCAGCGACCATGAGATGGTCGAGTTCAGGATCCTGACAAAAGGAAGAAAGGAGAGCAGCAGAATATGGACCCTGGACTTCAGAAAAGTAGACTTTAACTCCTTTAGGGAACTGATGGGCAGGATCTCCTGGGAGAATAACATGAGGGGGAAAGGAGTCCAGGAGACCTGGCTGTATTTTAAAGAATCCTTATTGAGGTTGCAGGAACAAACCATCACAATGTGTAGAAAGAATAGTAAATATGGCAGGCGACCAACTTGGCTTAACAGTGAAATCCTTGCTGATCTTAAAACACAAAAAAGAAGCTTACAAGAAGTGGAAGATTGGAAAAATGACCAGGGAGGAGTATAAAAATATTGCTCAGGCATGCAGGAAGGCCAAATCACAATTGGGAGTTGCAGCTAGCAAGGGATGTTAAGAGTAACAAGAAGGGTTTCTACAGGTATGTTAGCAACAAGAAGAAGGTCAGGGAAAGTGTGGGCCTTTTACTGAATGCGGGAGGCAACCTAGTGACAAAGGATGTGGAAAAAGCTAATGTACTCAATGCTTTTTTTGCTTCTGTCTTCACAAACAAGGTTAGTTCCCAGACTACTGCACTGGGCAGCACAACATGGGGAGGAGGCAGCCAGCCCTCTCTGAAGAAAGAAGTGGTTCGGGACTATTTAGAAAAGCTGGATGAGCACAAGTCCATGGGGCCAGATGCACTGCATCAGAGAGTGCTAAAGGAGTTGGCTGATGTGATTGCAGAGCCATTGGCCATTATCTTTGAAAACTCCTGGTGATCGGGGGAGGTCCCGGATGACTGGAAAAAGGCTAATGTAGTTCCCATCTTTAAAAAGGAGAAGGAGGAGGATCAGGGGAACTACAGGCCAGTCAGCCTCACCTCAGTCCCTGGAAAAATCATGGAGCAGGTACTCAAGGAATCAATTTTGAAGCACTTAAAGGAGATGAAAGTGATCAGGAACAGTCGGCATGGATTCACTAAGGTCAAGTCATGCCTGACTAACCTAATTGCGTTCTATGATGAAATAACTGGCTCTGTGGATGAGGGAAAAGCAGTGGATGTGTTATTCCTTGACTTTAGCAAAGTTTTTGATATGATCTCCCACAGTATTCTTGCCAGCAAGTTACAGAAATAAGGGCTGGTTGAATGGACTATAAGGTGGATAGAAAGCTGGCTAGATCATCAGGCTCAGTGGGTAGTGATCAATGGCTCCATGTCTAGTTGGCAGCCGGTATCAAGCGGAGTGCCCCAAGGGTCAGTCCTGGGGCCGGTTTTGTTCAATATCTTCATTAATGATCTGGAGGATGGCGTGGGCTGCACCCTCAGCAAGTTTGCAGATGACACGAAACTGGGAGGAGTGGTAGATACGTTGGAGGGTAGGGATAGGATACAGAGGGACCTAGACAAATTGGAGGATTGGGCCAAAATAAATCTGATGAGGTTCAACAAGGACAAGTGCAGAGTCCTGCACTTAGGACGGAAGAATCCCAGGCACTGCTACAGACTAGGGACTGAGTGGGTAGGCAGCAGTTCTGCAGAAAAGGACCTAGGGGTTACAGTTGACGAGAAGCTGGATATGAGTCAATAGTGTGCCCTTGTTGCCAAGAAGGCTAACAGCATTTTGGACTGTATAAGTAGGAGCATTGCCAGCAGATCGTTGGACGTGATCATTCCCCTCTATTTGGCATTGGTGAGGCCTCATCTGGAGTACTGGGTCCAGTCTGGGGCCCCACACTACAAGAAGGATGTGGAAAAATTGGAAAGAGTCCAGTGGAGGGCAACAAAAATTATTAGGGGGCTGGAGCACATCATTTATGAGGAGAGGCTGGGATTATTTAATCTGCAGAAGAGAAGAATGAGGGGAGATTTGATAGCTGCTTTCAACTACCTGAAAGGGGGTTCCAAAGAGGATGGATCTAGACTGTTCTCAGTGGTAGCAGATGACAGAACAAGAGAAAATGGTCTCAAGTTGCAATGGGGGAGGTTTGGGTTGGATATTAGGAAAAACTTTTCACTAGGAGGGTGGTGAAGCACTGGAATGGGTTACCTAAGGAGATGGTGGAATCTCCTTCCTTCGAGGTTTTTAAAGTCAGGCTTGACAAAGCCCTGGCTGGGATGATTTAATTGGGGATTGGTCCTGCTTTGAGCGAGGGGTTGGACTAGATGACCTCTTGAAGTCCCTTCCAACCCTGATATTCTATGATTCTATAGTAATTGAGACTGATCTGGGGATATAGAGATAAAGACAGGCCAAGTGGCCTTTGTGCATGTCGGATTCAGAGATACACAGCAAATTTCTGAAGTCAAGGAGGTTGCACAGGGTGGAAATCAAGGCAGAACTGGGGCTGAATTTTGTGTGACTCAATGGGTGGGCAACAAAAAATGACCTGTGAGTAAATACAAGCATTACAAAAAGATTGTCCATGGACTCAATTTTGGCATGTGCACATCTTGAGCTTCTGTAACACAATTATTGTTTTTTAATTAACTCACTACACCAGAAGTAACTGAAATTAATATAGAGATTTCACAGATGAGTATTGAGAGAGATTCTAATCTAATCTTATTTGTAGGTTAGGCCATGATATGGAATATACAGTTGAATGTAGTCATAATAGTGAGTCTGGTAGCAATACACCAAGAAAGAATACCTCAAAGAGGCAGACATGGAGCATACTAGCCAAAAACGGAAGAAGGTAATCTTCCCCACCAATTACAGCCCATTTCATACTGATTTCCTGCAAAGGGGCTACTGGAGGCTGTCAAGGTTCCTCCCCCACTCTGAACTCTAGGGTACAGATGTGGGGACCTGCATGAAAACCCTCCTAAGCTTATCTTTACCAGCTTAGGTCAAAACTTCCCCAAGGTACAAAATATTACCCCCGTTATCCTTGGAATGGCCGCTACCACCACCAAACTAATACTGGTTACTGGGGAAGAGCTGTTTGGACGCGTCCTTCCCCCCAAAATACTTCCCAAAACCTTGCACCCCACTTCCTGGACAAGGTTTGGTAAAAAGCCTCACCAATTTGTCTAGGTGACTACAGACCCAGACCCTTGGATCTTAAGAACAATGAACAATCCTCCCAACACTTGCACCCCCCCTTTCCTGGGAAATGTTGGATAAAAAGCCTCACCAATTTGCATAGGTGACCACAAACCCAAACCCTTGGATCTGAGAACAATGAAAAAGCATTCAGTGTTTTACAAGAAGACTTTTAATAAAAAAATAGAAGTAAATAGAAATAAAGAAATCCCCCCTGTAAAATCAGGATGGTAGATATCTTACAGGGTAATTAGATTCAAAAACATAGAGAACCCCTCTAGGCAAAACCTTAAGTTACAAAAAAGATACACAGACAGAAATAGTTATTCTATTCAGCACAATTCTTTTCTCAGCCATTTAAAGAAATCATAATCTAACACATACCTAGCTAGATTACTTACTAAAAGTTCTAAGACTCCATTCCTGTTCTGTCCCTGGCCAAGATGACTACAGACAGACACACAAACCCTTTGTTTCTCTCCCTCCTCCCAGCTTTTGAAAGTATCTTGTCTCCTCATTGGTCATTTTGGTCAGGTGCCAGCGAGGTTACCTTTAGCTTCTTAACCCTTTACAGGTGAGAGGAGCTTTCCCCTGGCCAGGAGGGATTTCAAAGGGGTTTACCCTTCCCTTTATATTTATGACACGCCCCCCAAATCTCAGCTAGGGTGAAACACTGGCTGGGATTTCTTCCTGGAGCTCTAGGAAAACAGAGTTAATAAGACACATGCATCTCTAAATATACTACCAAGTACATAAAGACTAACAATATTTTCCACATCTCAAGGACGATTTTAACCAGTTGATTCTGGGAAACTTTCACGGGAGAGTGCATCAGCCACTTTGTTAGAAGCTCCTGAGATGTGTTGGATGTCGAAATCAAAATCTTGGAGAGCTAAACTCCACCGAAGAAGTTTTCTGTTAGTTTCTTTGACGGTGTGAAGCCACTTTAGTGCAGCATGGTCGGTTTGCAGGTGGAAACGCCGTCCCCAAACATATGGGCGTAGCTTTTCCAGAGCGTAGACAATGGCATAACATTCTTTTTCAGTGACTGACCAGTTGCTTTCCCTCTCAGACAGTTTTTTGCTGAGAAACACTACAGGGTGGAATTCTTGATCAGGTCCTTTCTGCATTAAAACTGCTCCCACACCACGCTCGGATGCATCTGTGGTTACTAGGAACGGTTTGTCAAAGTCTGGGGCCCTTAGTACAGGGTCAGACATGAGTGTCGCTTTAAGCTTGTTAAAGGCCTTCTGACACCTTCCGGTCCACTGAACAGCATTTGGCTGTTTCTTTTTGGTTAGGTCTGTCAGTGGGGCAGCGATTTGGCTGTAGTGCGGTACAAATCGTCTGTAATAACCGGCCAAGCCTAAGAAGGATTGAACCTGTTTCTTTGACTTTGGGACAGGCCACTTTTGGATAACATCCACTTTGGCCTGTAGGGGGCTGATAGTTCCTTGACCCACCTGGTGTCCAAGGTAAGTCACTCTGTTTAGGCCTATTTGACACTTCTTAGCCTTAACAGTTAGTCCTGCCTCCCTTATGCGCTCAAGGACTTTTTGTAGATGTTCCAGGTGGTCTGCCCAGGAATCCGAAAATATGGCCACATCGTCAAGGTAGGCGACTGCATATTCTCCTAATCCCGCTAGGAGACCATCTACAAGTCTTTGGAAAGTGGCGGGTGCATTTCGCAGCCCGAAAGGGAGTACATTAAATTCATACAGCCCGAGATGTGTGATGAAGGCTGACCTTTCCTTGGCAGATTCATCTAGTGGTACCTGCCAGTACCCCTTGGTTAAGTCCAAGGTAGAGATGAACTGGGCCCTTCCCAGTTTCTCTAATAGTTCATCTGTGCGTGGCATGGGATAGTTGTCTGGGCGAGTTACAGCATTTAGCTTACGGTAGTCCACGCAAAAACATATTTCCCCATCTGGTTTGGGAACTAGAACCACTGGAGATGCCCATGCACTTTCAGAGGGGCGGATTACACCCATCTGTAACATATCCTGGATCTCCCGTTCTATAGCAGTTTTAGCTTGAGGAGACACCCGGTAAGGGTGGACCCTAATTGGGTGAGCATTACCTGTGTCAATGGAGTGGTATGCCCGTTCAGTCCGTCCTGGGGTGGCTGAGAACGTTGGCGCGTAGCTAGTGCACAGCTCCTGGATCTGCTGTCGCTGCATACGCCCAAGGGTCATGGAGAGGTTCACCTCTTCCACACCACCAGCACATTTCCCTTCGTAGTAAACACCTTCAGGCCACTCAGCGTCGTCTCCTCCCTGGGCTGTAAACTGACAAACCTTTAATTCTCTGGAATAAAAGGGCTTTAGAGAATTAATATGGTACACCTTAGGCTTTCGGTTGGAGGTGGGGAATGCTATGAGATAATTAACAGCTCCCAGGCGCTCCTGGACCACGAATGGCCCTTCCCACGATGCTTCCATTTTATGGGCCTGGAGCGCCTTTAAGACCATGACCTGGTCTCCTACTTTGAAGGAACGCTCTCTGGCATGTTTATCATACCAGGCTTTTTGCTCTTTTTGAGCATCCTGTAAGTTTTCTCTAGCAAGGGCTAAAGAGGTTCGGAGGGTGTTTTGTAGGTTGGTTACAAAGTCCAGAATGTTAGTTCCTGGAGAAGGTGTAAATCCCTCCCATTGCTGCTTCACCAACTGCAATGGCCCCTTAACCTCACGGCCATATACAAGTTCAAATGGGGAAAACCCTAAACTGGGATGTGGTACAGCTCTGTAGGCAAAGAGCAACTGCTGCAATACTAGGTCCCAATCATTGGAGTGCTCATTTACGAATTTACGTATCATGGCCCCCAAAGTTCCATTAAACTTCTCCACCATGCCATTTGTTTGATGATGGTAAGGAGTGGCAACCAAGTGATTTACCCCATGAGCTTCCCAAAGGTTTTTCATAGTTCCTGCCAGGAAATTAGTCCCTGCATCTGTGAGGATGTCGGAGGGCCAACCTACCCTGGCAAAAATGTCTGCTAGTGCCTGGCACACACTTTTAGCCCTGGTGTTGCTTAGAGCTACTGCTTCCGGCCATCGGGTGGCAAAATCCATGAAAGTCAGTATGTACTGCTTTCCTCTGGGTGTCTTTTTCGGAAAAGGACCCAGAATATCCACAGCTACTCGCTGAAATGGAACTTCAATGATGGGGAGTGGCTGGAGAGGAGCTTTGACCTGGTCTTGGGGTTTTCCCACTCTTTGGCACACCTCACAAGACTGGACATAGGTAGAAACATCCTTGCCCATTCCCTCCCAGTGGAATGACCCCCCCAAACGGTCTTTGGTCCTGTTCACCCCAGCATGGCCACTAGGGTGATCATGGGCTAAGCTCAAGAGCTTGGCCCGGTATTTAGTTGGAACTACCAACTGTCTCTGAGGATGCCAGTCTTCCTGGTGTCCCCCAGAAAGAGTTTCCTGGTATAAAAGTCCTCTTTCTACAACAAACCTGGATCGATTAGAAGAGCTGAGAGGCGGTGGGTTGCTCCGTGCCGCCGTCCAAGCTCTCTGGAGGCTTTCATCTGCTTCCTGTTCGGTCTGGAACTGTTCCCTTGATGCTGGAGACATCAGTTCCTCATGGGATTGTGGACCTAGGCTTGGTCCCTCTGGAAGCGATATAGGGGATGGAGCTGTTTCTGTTGACTGTGAACCGCTCTCCGCTGGTGCACTATGTTGGGATTCAGGCTCCGGCTGAGCCTCTTGTGTAGGGTTATCGGCTGCTGCCAGTTCAGGTTCGGTGGGGCCCTCTGGTGTTGAGGTTGCAAGTACTGGATTCAGTGCTGACACGGGGTCTGGTGTTGGTTGTTCGGCTGGTTCCGGTTCTGGGACTGGTTCCGTCTGGGTCTCTGGGACTGGATCCACTACTGCTGTTGCAGACATTGGCCTGGGGTCCAGGTCCATCACCTCTGACTGGGTCCTGATAGAAGTTTCCGGAACAGAGCTAGGCCTCACGGCTTGTTTAGCCTGGTTGCGGGTGACCATTCCCACCCTCTTGGCCTGCTTCACATGATTGGCCAAGTCTTCCCCCAACAGCATGGGGATGGGATAATCATCATAGACTGCAAAAGTCCACATTCCTGACCAGCCCTTGTACTGGACAGGCAACTTGGCTGTAGGCAAATTGAAAGAGTTGGACTTGAAGGGTTGAATCGTCACTTGGATCTCTGGGTTGATTAAATTGGGGTCCACTAAGGAAGCATGGATAGCTGACACTTGTGCTCCGGTGTCCCTCCACGCGGTGACCTTCTTCCCGCCCACACTCACAGTTTCCCTCCGCTCCAAGGGTATCTGGGAGGTATCTGGGCCTGTGGACCTCTGGTGTGATTCCGGTGCAATGAACTGTAATCTGTTGGGGTTCTTGGGGCAGTTGGCCTTTACATGCCCCAGCTCGTTACACTTAAAACATCGTCCAGCTGACGGGTCACTGGGACGAGGAGGGTTGCTGGAGAATGGGGTGGTGGGACGATAAGGGGTCTGGAGGGTTCTTTGGGAGGTAGGTGGGGCTTTGGGCGGCCCCCGGTAATAGGGTGTGGTCTGGGGTGGTCCCTTCTGGTCTCCGCTCCAACTGCGACCAGTTTTCTTCTTCTCTGCCACCTCCACCCATCTGGCTCCAATCTCTCCTGCCTCGATTACAGTTTTGGGTTTCCCATCTAGGATGTATCTTTCTATTTCCTCAGGAACACCCTCTAAGAATTGTTCCATTTGCATTAGGAAGGGCAAATTTCCTGGAGATTCAACACTTGCTCCTGATATCCAGGCATCCCAATGTTTCACAATGTGGTAGGCATGTCGGGTAAATGACATGTCTGGTTTCCACCTTAGGGCTCGGAACCTCCGACGAGACTGCTCGGGTGTTATCCCCATTCTGACTCTCGCCTTGGATTTAAACAGTTCATACTTGTTCATGTGTTCTTTAGGCATTTCAGCTGCCACCTCAGCTAAGGGTCCACTGAGCTGCGGCCTCAGCTCTACCATGTATTGGTCAGTAGAGATGTTGTACCCAAGGCAGGCCCTTTCGAAGTTTTCTAAGAAGGCCTCGGTATCATCACCTGCCTTGTAGGTGGGGAACTTTCTGGGATGGGAAGTGGTACCTGGAGAAGGATTGTTAGGGTTTGTTGGTATATTCTGCTGGGCCTTTATCCTCTCCACCTCCTCCACATGCTTCCTTGCCTCCATTTCCCTCTTGTGGGCAGCCTCCTGTACCTCCTCCTTCAGCCGCATGAGTTCTATCTGTCTTTCATGTTCCCTTTGTTTTTCCTCAGCCTGAAATTTGGCTAATTCCAGCTGTAGTCGAGCTGAGGATTTGGTCATTCTAACCTCTCTGTTTTTAACTAACTTTACACCTGAGGTTTAGAAATAAACAAACAAAACTTGGCTGTAAAATTTTGCTGTGCTGGAATAGAATACCTATTCTCTGATAGTGATTGTCAGCCTACAGAAAAAGACAATTCCCTTGTCTCTGCTCTGGGCCCAAATTAAAGCAAAAAACCTCCAACTACTTGGAAACCTGCTTACCCAGCCCAACGAAGAAAAAAAAAAAATTTCTTTTCAAACCTGTGCTCCTTGTAAAACAAAAAAAAAAATCAAAATCCTAAAAAAAACCCTGCCACTTTTGTCTCCAGGCAAATGGGTAGAGCACACACCCCCTATTTACTTTTAGGAAGAAAAGAAAAAAAAAACAAACCTCTGGGTTGGAAGACTGTGAATTTCCCTGCAGGAGTTAAGTACCCTGCCTCCAGGCAAATGAAACCTGCAATTCACAAGATAATCCCCTTTTGTCTCTGCTTGGCCACAAAGCAGAGAGAAACCAAGCTGCTTTCAGTTTCAAAGCTGCCTTCTGGACTTCCTAAAAATTCCTTTTTAAAATCTGTATTTCTAGTTCAAAAAATCTCAACTGGATCTCAAAATGATTTCAGGTTAATCCCACCACTGTGCCACCATGTCAAGGTTCCTCCCCCACTCTGAACTCTAGGGTACAGATGTGGGGACCTGCATGAAAACCCTCCTAAGCTTATCTTTACCAGCTTAGGTCAAAACTTCCCCAAGGTACAAAATATTACCCCCGTTATCCTTGGAATGGCCGCTACCACCACCAAACTAATACTGGTTACTGGGGAAGAGCTGTTTGGACGCGTCCTTCCCCCCAAAATACTTCCCAAAACCTTGCACCCCACTTCCTGGACAAGGTTTGGTAAAAAGCCTCACCAATTTGTCTAGGTGACTACAGACCCAGACCCTTGGATCTTAAGAACAATGAACAATCCTCCCAACACTTGCACCCCCCCTTTCCTGGGAAATGTTGGATAAAAAGCCTCACCAATTTGCATAGGTGACCACAAACCCAAACCCTTGGATCTGAGAACAATGAAAAAGCATTCAGTGTTTTACAAGAAGACTTTTAATAAAAAAATAGAAGTAAATAGAAATAAAGAAATCCCCCCTGTAAAATCAGGATGGTAGATATCTTACAGGGTAATTAGATTCAAAAACATAGAGAACCCCTCTAGGCAAAACCTTAAGTTACAAAAAAGATACACAGACAGAAATAGTTATTCTATTCAGCACAATTCTTTTCTCAGCCATTTAAAGAAATCATAATCTAACACATACCTAGCTAGATTACTTACTAAAAGTTCTAAGACTCCATTCCTGTTCTGTCCCTGGCCAAGATGACTACAGACAGACACACAAACCCTTTGTTTCTCTCCCTCCTCCCAGCTTTTGAAAGTATCTTGTCTCCTCATTGGTCATTTTGGTCAGGTGCCAGCGAGGTTACCTTTAGCTTCTTAACCCTTTACAGGTGAGAGGAGCTTTCCCCTGGCCAGGAGGGATTTCAAAGGGGTTTACCCTTCCCTTTATATTTATGACAGAGGCATTAAGGGCAAACCCAATTTCAGAAGTCTGATTACTGGCAATACATAAATCAGGAAGTATCCCAAGAAGGTTTGGGTAGCGCCTGCTTATAGAGAAAAAAACGAGGAGTACTTGTGACACCTTTATTATTTATTTGTTAGTCTCTAAGGTGCCACAAGTACTCCTCGTTTTTTGTTTTGTTTTTTTTTGCTGATACAGACTAACACAGCTACCACTCTGAAACCTGCTTATGGAGACTTTCCTTGCTGTAAAAGCAACCAAAACTTGAGCTGGATCACGTCAAATGTCCTGGGACATCTGGCAGGCAGGATTTAGCAACGCTCCCGCTCGCCGCGTACTCAGGACCGAAAAGACATGCGTAGGGCCCAACTTAACTTCCCCATGGAAGGGGCCCAGCTCCGTCTGCACACCCAGAATGTGTGTGCACGAACATGCAGCCACGAGTGCACAAGCTGTGGTTGAGGGGGGCGGAGCGAGGCCCTGAGCGGGGGAGATTCCCGGCTGCAGCGCCAGGCTGGCCAGGGGAGAGGCCGGCTGGCCTGGGCTGTGCGGGGCCGGGCAGGAGATGCCCGGGCAGCGCCGCTAGTAGCTCCCCGTCCTCTGTCAGCGAGAGAGCGGAGGGAGGCGCGGGGACTACAAGTCCCGTCAGGCGGCGGGCTGGGCTGGGCTGCTCTGCGGAGCGGCCGGAGCGAGGCTGTGTGCCCGCGGCAGTGCTGGCAGGGAGGCGAGGGGAGATGCCGGCGGCGGGGTCCGCCGAGGGTGGGGAGGGCGGCGGCGGGGACGCCGCGGTGCCGCTGAGCCCGGCGGAGCAGGCCGGGCCGGGCGCCCCCAAGCTGTGCGGTTACCTGCAGAAGCTGTCGGGCAAGGGCCCGCTGCGGAATTTCCGCAGCCGCTGGTTCGTCTTCGACCCCCGCCGCTGCTACCTGTACTACTTCAAAGGCCCGCAGGAGGCGCTGCCGCTCGGCCACCTGGATATCGCCGCCGCCTGCTTCAGCTACCACCAGCCCGAGGCCGCCGCCGCTAGCGGGGACGAGGCCGCCGCCTTTGAGGTGCACAGTCCCGGCGGCACCGTCACCGTGCTCAAGGTACCCCCACGCCGCTAACGGGCCTGGGCCTCGCCCCAGGCTGCCTGCTGGGCCCCCCCAACCCGCGCCTTATGCCCCCCAGCCAGGGAACGTCCTCCGACTCCGGAGGGGTTGGGGCAGGGGTCCCTCCCCCACGCACATCCCCCACAGAGACCCCAGGTCCCCCGCCTCTGTTTCAGGGCCCCCCATGCCCGGAATCCCCTGGGGGGCTGGGCCAGGGATCCAGCTCTATAGCACTCGAGGGGCCTTCTTAAAGCCCTGTAGCCGCCCCCCAGTGGGCTCAGATAGGGACCCCTTTCCTCAGTCACCTCACCTCTTGGTAGCTGCTCCTGATCCGAAGCCCCGCGGGGTGTTCCCCCAGCCTGGGTACCCATGACAGCGGATGTCTGCTAGAGGCTTCCTCACTCTATAAAATACCACTTGATGCCCATCTTTTACACAGGGGAGCTTGTGACACTCTGGGTGCCAGGTAGCAAACAAGGGACTTTCCAATGGAGTCTGGCTAAATGTGACTGTGTGACCCCAGCCAGCAGGTTCCCCTTCCCCACAGTCTGCGACTGCGATTGTAAATGAGATGTTACCGTTCCTCCTTGGCTTGCTCTCAGTCACTGTTATGTTAAGCACTGCCAATGTCAGGTGCTGCTCTGTTAGGCCAGGTCTACACTATAAACTTACATCGGTGTAACTGCCTCACTTGGGTGTGAAAAATTTACCCCCCTGAGAGAGAAAGCTGTACGCCCTAAGCCCAGTGTAGACAGTGCTATGTCAAGGGGAGAGCTTCTCCTGTCCCCGCAGCTACCGCCTCTCATGGAGGCGGATTAACTATGCTCCACATCTGTCTGCTCCTTTTTAGCATGTCTTTTGTTAAACAGTTTCTCTTTTTTAAAGTAGTGATATAGTATGGTTACAGGCAAAGATCTCCTCTGTCGAATGATCTAAAAGGCTTCTTTAGCTGATAATTTTTTGCTTTATATGTTTGTGGAAATGAAAGGCTCTCCTTCATATGTGTGTTCACTTTTTGATGTGGAAGTACCCCATAATGCATCTTTGGGTACACATCCAGAACTTAGAAATAACCCATAAATTTTGTCTTTTCCCAAGAAATGGAAAGAACAGCTTTCAAAACACAGGCCAAAAGTAGGGTCCCAAACTACCCCCAGAAGCAAACACCTTGAGAAAGAAAAATGTTTGTGGTACCTGGTCTGATCTTGTGAAGGGAACTGAGCTCTAGAGCTGTTAGAATTTTTTTTGTCAAAACACTATTCCTATAAAAAATGGCTTTTCAGTTAAATGAAAATTTCATGCAACAAATCTGGCTTTATCAAAAATCTGAGGCTTTCATAGGAAGGAAATATTTCTATATATGATGAAAACAAAAAAAGTGTAACACTTTTTTTAGGAGGGAGCGGTAGAGGGTGGAAGGTTTGATCTGCGCTAGTGAACTGCCTCAACTCCTGGTAGCAGGCGCTCAGGCCTTCACAGGATTGGAACCTTAAACTTATGACCTTGTATTTTATGTATGCATCCTTTGTTCCATCTCACGATGAAAGACTTTTTCATAGGTCTGTTCAGATTACAGAACAAGGTTTTACTTTAAATATATTTGTTCATTATTGGGGGAAGTGTTTCTCTTTAAATATTATTCCTATTCATTTAATGTCAGTTTTTACATGACACACTTTGTATTGCAGCACATATTTTGTAGTAAAAGATAAATAATAAAATTAAGTAAATATATATATTAGACCTAGTCATGCTAGTGCAAGCAACCTATAGCTCCTCTACTCAAGTTTCCCTGCATAAGCTTTTCTTGGTTCCTGTGGTCTCAGACCCCTCTTCGATGTGAGGGCCTTTGGGAAAGAGAGGGGTTATGTGATGGTAGGGACTTAGAAGTCTGCATTCAGTCAAGCACAATCAAGAGGCCAGAGGTGATGTATAGGTACCAGAAATAAAAGCAAATCTCTTTGTCATCTGTTTTTACCTTTCACAGGGTTGGGATGCTTGTCTTAAGCAGCCATGTGATTGACCATCAAAAAAGCTATTGCCTAATATATGTAGTCCTTACTTAAAGATCAAGCAAACTTTTATACTGGAATCTTGGGGCTATTTTGAAAGGAACTGGTTAAGTGAAGATTTAGTTGCTGGAGGTGATCATTAGTGTATGTTTTACTGCACTGGCAGGTTTTTATTCTGTGTTTGTACAGTACCTAGCATAGTGGGGTCCTGGTCCATGATTGTGGCTCCTTGACATTACGACAACACAAACCATAAATAAGAATTCTGGATCCAGGATTTAATTGATCTCTTTACTCAAAAGTAACCAGAACAATAATACTTTAAGAACTAAAATTGTTTTCAGCCAAGTTCTGCAGAAATAGAAATAAAGATGAATTGATGTTCAAAATACTGGTGGCCTGATCCATCCCTTGTTGAAGTCAGTGAGAGTTGGATTGGGCCCTTACTAAATTTTTAATGCAGGATAAAAGCCTAGCTGATTTAAGAAAAAATTACACATAGGAGCACGAGGACCTTACTGAGGAAGAAAGTCGAATCAAGTGTAGCTTTCATCCTCCCCCTATGTCATATGCTTAATTTTCCTCAATTTGCTTCTTGTTCATAATTTCCAAATCTCATGGTACAGTCTTTCCCATTCAGTATTTATAAGCTTAAATAAGAAATAAGCATCAGCACCCCAATCTGAAATGACTGTATTATTGAAGAACATATTAGTACTTCACAGTGCTTCAGATTAGCTTTTTAACATTCAGGACCTAATCCTCAGAGTTGCTCAGCACTTGTAACTTAATGGGAGTTGCAGGTAATCAGCTCAATTACTCTCAAGAGACCGTTTTCCCATTTGAAAACGTTTCAGGAAAAGTGTCACAGTCTTCATGAAATAATATGCGGGTCCCAAATTGGGTTTAGTGGACCATCAGTATGACTGCGAGTCTGTCACAGAAGTCACGGATTCCGTGACTTTCCGGGACTTCTGCAGCAGGTGGTCCTGGGCCAACTGCCCTGACTGCTGCTGGGGCAGTCTTGGGCCACTGCGCCCTTCCCCTGCAGCAGCAGCAAGAGTTTGGGTTTAGGAGGGGGCTCAGGGCTAAGGCAGAGGGTTGGGGTGTGGGAGTGTGAGGGCTCTGGGTGGCGCTTACCTCAGGGGGGCTCTCCGGAAGCGACGACATGTCCCTCGGCTCCTAGGCGGAGGCACAGCCAGGCGACTGTGTGTGCTGCCTCCGCCTGCAGGCGCTGCCTCCGCCTGCAGGCGCTGCCTCCGCCTGCAGGCGCTGCCCCCGCAACTCCCATTGGCCGTGGTTCCCAGGCGCTCTGGAGGGGGGCAGTGTGTGGAGCCCCTGGTCGCACCTCCACCTAGGAGCCGAGGAACATGTTGCCATTTCCAGGGCGCTGGGTAGGGAGCCTGCCAGCCACGTCAACACCCCTTCCCCCAGCAGTAGCAGTGGTTCCAGGATGCGCACTGCCTCCACCCCCAGTGGTGCCACAGGGTCACCCCCCCTCAGAGCACCCACAGTGCACTCGGGCTGTCCCTGCCCCCCCCCCCCCCCGCCCACTCACTCCTACGTCAGAGCACCCAAGTTTTAGTCAGGGGTATATCGTACAAGTCATGGAGAGGTCACGGGCTGTGAATTTTTGTTTACTGCCTGTGACCTGTCTATTACTTTTACTAAAAATACCCATGACTAAAATGTAGCCTTAACCATCAGTGGTCCTTGGACAATTTGCTGGTTGCATGGTGCTGGCTTTCCTTCTTATTTCTAGCTCTTAAAGCACATTAAAGAAGGTTAACAGAACATTAAAGGCTTTTTTTAATTTTACTTCGCTTCATAAGCAATTATTGTAATTGCCACCACAGGCCGTTGATGAGTGGAGTGGGGAAGGTGGTTTTTGAAATTATCTGTCTTCTAGTGATCCAAATCATGAAAAATTTGAGAACCCTTTGTCACGGAGTCACCAGGCGATGCTCTGAAACTACTCCATACGAAGCCAGTCAGGACTCTGGGGAAGCCTCCTGTCTCTGAGCAGACTGTCTCCAGGGCAAGAAGCTTATACAACTTTGGCCTTCCTGGGGCTGACCTTGGAGCATTCAGCATCCCCTCTTTACACCATGCACCAATACACCAGAAGGTTTATTAGAAGACAGGAACATGGTCTAAAACAGAGCTTGTAGGTACAGAGAACAGGACCCCTCAGTCAGGTCCGTCTTGGGGGACAGGGAGGCCAGAGTCCCATCTGGGCCTCCCTCCATTTCCCCAGCCAACTCCAAACTGAAACTCTCCAGCCCCTCCTCTCACCTTTGTCCCTTTCCTGGGCCAGGAGGCCACCTGATCTCTTTGTTCTCCAACACCTTCAGTTGGCACCTTTGCAGAGGAGAGGCCCAGGCCATCAGTTGCCAGGAGACAGGGTGTCGGCCATTCTCTATGCAGACACCATCACGCTGGCCCTTTAGGGCTCTGTAACAATCACATACCCTTATCCTACTGCCTAGATACTTAAGAAATGTCATGGGAAAACTGAGGCACCCACACAGTATTCAGAGAAAACATTAAGAACATTCCCACTTCTTCACATCCTTGCTTTAGAATAATAGGGCCTATCCTGGAACCATTTGCTACCTGCACTTAATGGTATTGATTTGGCTGGATAAGCTCAAGAGTGAACATCAATTTCTGTTTGCAGAATCAGGCCCTTTGTTTCATAGAAATGAGGGGAAAAAACCAACCTTCCTGTGAGGGGTTGCCCCCCTTTTAAGATGCCACCTGAAGTGCTGAGATATCACTGAGTCCGCCTGTTCAGCCAGCAGACGCTCCCTTTAACCTGGTCTGGCTGAGTCAGGCTTTTAAGCCTCCTCTAGCATGCACACACAGGCAGGGCCACATCCCACTGCAGAAAGACACAGACACTGAGATCAGCTCTGGGAACACTCCGCTTAAGGGACTTGCCCCAGCACTCAGGTGTCTACCTGCTTTGGAGTGCAGACCCAAAGGTATATTGTCTTGCACTGTATAGAAAAATCTGCACAGTGCAAGCTCATAAAAATTTTCCCTCTTCCTTAATGTGAAGAGAGAGATGCACGACTTCTTGCCCCCCCCCCAGTTAGAAATTGGGTTTAATAATAAAATAAATTTATTAACTATAAAAGGTAGATTTTAAGTGATTAAAGAGATAGCAAACAGAACAAAGCAAATTACCAAGCAAACAAAACAAAACACACATACGAAGGTTGATTCACTAAAGAAATTGGTTACAAATAGTAATTTCTCACCCTCGGTATTGTTACAGGCAAATTACAAAAAGGCTTGAAAGGCAGCTGCACTGGCCTGCAGCTTGAGATCTCAAGATCTTGACCCCCCACTTGTTAAGGCAACTCCCATCTTTTCATGTGCTGTAATATATATGCTGCTTATTGTATTTTTCACTCCATGTATCTGATGAAGTGGGTTTTAGCCCACAAAAGCATATGCCCAAATAAATTTGTTAGTCTCTAAGGTGCCACAAGGACTCATTGTTTTTGTTGATACAGACTAACTAATATGGTTACCAAACTGAAACCTGTCAGAAATGATACAGGCATGCAGATTGGATAATCACATTCAGTATATAATAACCTTTCCAGTGATAACTTACATGAGCATCTGCATAAACTATATCTCAGTTATGCCATGTCCATATCATAAGCATATTTCCATAAAATTATGGAGTGTAATGTCACATCCTTTTCCTCACAAATCCTATAAATATTTCTTACCAGGTGTCATGCTGTCTGATGTGGCTCACAACTGTAAGTGCTTGCCTCATGGCAGACTGTCAGAAAACAGGGCAGATACCCCAAACTGGTGGTGTAGTCTATAATTAGATTTCACCAAGCTAGTACCAAATGTGAACTCCTGGATCACTATGTCAATCTTAGCATGGAGTCACAGTCCCCTTAGACGCTCCAGTCTATCTTGCTACTGAGACAGATGGGACTTAGTGATAAATGGGGCATTTATACCAAAGATCACATCACATTTAGGTTGCTTCCAGTCCAAAGAGACCAGTCACTTACCAGAGATCAATTGGTACTCTAGATCTTACACCAAAGACAACATTGGTAGCCAGTTCTACAGTAAACTAACTAAAGGTTTATTAGCTAAGAAAAGGAAGTGAGTTTTTGAGAGTTTAAAGCAGGTAAAATATATGTTCGCGTAAATCACAATCTATAATTCCGAATGGTAGCAAAGATCTAATAATCTGCCAGTTTCCCAAAAGTGTCTCAGGGCTACCCAGAAGAATTCTGGGGATCTCAGTCTTCTCATTCAGTTATTCTGCCCTGTTAAAATCCAAACTTTCCAGAGATGCAGGATCTTTCCCTGAATCCATACTTGTAGCTTCTTCTCACAGAAATCAAGTTGACAGGGTCACTACCCACGTGGGCTTTTCCTTTGACGATATAGAGCAGGGTGGATTTGATTTAAAGCAAATTGATTTAAATCACTAGTTAAGAAGACTCGATTTAATAATGGATTTCTACATAAAAATGCATTCTTGTTGGTTCTTAAAACCTTAATACATATTCTTCACAACTCCGAGATAGATGTAGATTTCATTTTTAGAAGGTACACATTATACATTTTTAAGTGATTTATTTTGAAAACTTTACAGATTAGTTTTACAGCTATATCAGAATATGAATGATTGGTAATTAGCATTTACCAAAGCTAATTGAAGTATAAGATTACCTCCCTGTGACTTCATAAATAATCTCCAATTCAACAGGTTAATCATTAATATTTGGAGGATTTTCTTGCCATGCTGTATTAGGTGGAGAACATTTGTAGGTACAGAGGAGAATTTAAATTGTTTTATTTAACTAAAACAATAGTCTTATGTATTCAGGATTTTTTTTACTTCAGCAGCAACCATATAATATCTTAACAAAACAAACATGAATTTTTGCATGTAGTTAAACATTCAAGTTTTTTAAAATCAGGTTTGTTTTTGTTAAAATTGTTTTTAACTAAAATAGTTAAATGAAATCTTTTTTAAAAAACAAACAAAAATTAAATATACTGTGTCAGCGAGGTCAACATGGGAAAGTTAAAATATTGGCTTCTGCAGCTAACTCAGTCGTCTTCACCTGTTTGTTCATAATCTGGGAAAGAAAAACAAGCTTTCCTGCTTTTTCAGGTCCCAAACGATTTCTCAGTTTGGAATGAATTCTTCCAAAGGAAGAAAATATTCTTTCTACACTGGCAGAAGAAGCTACTTCTGTTAAAAGTGAGATTATCTCTTCAAGGGTCTCTGAATCCGAGAGCTTAAGTGACTTCCACCAGTTCACTGGTGTGACTTTTTTTAAACCATCATCAGCAAACTTATATTTCTTGAATGGCTCTTATTCCCAAACTGCGTTTCTTGTACAGCCTGCTGCCATTAGAGGTTTTCCCTTCTAGTGAGAGAGTTGTATGGTAGATCTCAAATCAATGAAGCCTACACTCAGAAAGACCTCAAGGCTTCTGGAATATCCTGCTCAAACAGTTTCACATTTGTGTCTACTGCCTGTCCCTCCCTTCTCACGTTTATCTCCAGAATTCTCCTTGTCCAGATCTTTTCTGCCCCCAACAATCTCCTATTCATTGAACTTTTTGAAATTTAGCACTTTTAAAGAGAGGTAAGGAGTTGACTCTGTTTACATAAATTTGCAGAAGGACAATAGGGTTGAGGTCTGTTATTTTTCGCCTCTATATTTATTTATTTATTTTAAAAACATTTTTTCTGTTAACAAGCATGTTATCTCTGGAGACACAAATCCACAGTTTGAGAACTATAAAACAAAGCATCTCTGATGGTATCTTCTAGACTGAGCACTGAGTCCCGTAGATAGGAAGATTAACCTAAATAATCTATACAGAAGCCCCTGGAACCCCATAAAATTGGGTCCTTAATCCAGGAACTATTGGAACTCATTTACAAAACTTTTCTTAAAAATTACATGACTATATTGTCTCATACCATAGAATTAGAATTTCTAATCCGTATTCTATGATGAGATATCTTTGAGGTATAATGTATCTTTATCATTAGATAGGTTTTTCCTCAAAAAGCATTTTATCAAAAAAATCATTTTTTTGATCGTTGATTTTTATCCACCTTGATATAGAGTGAGGAATGCATTTTGAGTCTTTGACCTCCGATCATCGCACACAACGACCACTTGCTTTGAAATTAGCATTTTTCTGTTAGAACAGTGGTGGGGAACCTTTTGTCTATCAGGGGCCATAGACCCATAGAAAAAATCAGTCCTGGGCCACACACAGCCCCATGGGGGGGAGTGTGGAGGCTCAAGGCTTCCTCCTGCAGTGGGGTGAGCTGGCTCTCATGGCTCCAGTCCCACGGGGGAATGTGGAGGCTCAGGGATTCCCTTAGGCTCCTGTGTGGGGCTAGAAATGAGGCGTTCAGGGTATGGGAGGGGGCAGGGGTGTGGGGTGCAGGAGGGGGCTCCGGGCTGGGGCAGGGGGTTGTGGTGCAGGAGGAGGTTCGGGGTACAAGCTCCGGGAGGGAGTTTGGATGCAGGAGGGGCTCAGGACTGGGGCAGGAGGTTCAGGGTATGGGCTCTGGCCAGGTGGTGCTTACCTCAGGCGGTTCTTGATTGGCAGCACAGTGGAGCTAAGGCAGATTCCCTGCCTTGCCTGGCTCCGCACTTCTCCCTAAAGTGGCTTGCAAGTCTGGCTCCTACACGGAGGCGTGGCCAGGCGGCTCTGTGCGGTGCATCCTGCTCGTGCCCACAGCCACCGCCCCCGCAGCTCCCATTGGCCATGGTTCCCAGTCAATGGGAGCTGCAGAGCCGGTGCTGGGGACAGAGGCAGCACGCGGAGCTTCCCTGATCGCCTCTGTGCCTAGGGGCCGCAGGGACATGCCGGCCGCTTCCGGGAGCTGTGCGAAGCTGACTGGACTTTTAATGGTCTGACAACCCTAGGTTCCCCCTGCAGCAGGGCGAGCTGGCACTCATGGTTCCAGCCCTGCATGGGGAGCACCAAGGCTTGGGGTTTCTGGCCCACAGTGAGGAGACTTTCCCGTGGGCTGGATGAAATTAAGCAGCAGGCCGGATTTGGCTCACGAGCCGTAGTTTCCCCAATTCTGTGTTACAGTTCTTCATTTGAATTTTACAAGGCTTCTTTCCTGTTTGATGGCTCATTTGATGTGTTGTTTAGTTACAGGGTATACTCAATGTAGATGTTTGCTATTGCATTATAACAGGATACAGATAAGTGAAAATAATGCAAGTAGCATCCCATTAGTTTTCATGAAGTTTAAACACCAAATACACTCTTACACATTTAACAGTTACTTTGATCTATACCAATAGACAAGTGAACTGACCTGGTTTATAAAAGCACTACTCACAATAGTGCTTAGGGCATAATATGATAAAACAATGTAAAATACAGTAACAACATAATTAAAAACCCCACATATAGATTCAAACTACATAGATTAAAGGGGTCATAAAAACATCCAATACTTGGTCAGGCCAGTGGTCTGTCTAGCCCAGTATCCAGTCTTCCAACGCTGGCCAATGCCAGGTGCTTCAGAGGGAATGAACAGAACAGGTAATAATCAAGTGATCCATCCCCTGTTTTCCACTCCCAGCTTCTGGCAAACAAAGGCTAGGGGCACTCAGAGCATGGGGTTGCATCCCTGCCCATCCTGGCTAATAGCCATCGATGAACCTATCCTTGAGGACCTTATCCAGTTCTTTTTTGAAGCCTTCACAACATCTCCGGCAGGGAATTCCACAGATTGACTGTGCGTTTTATGAAGAAATACTTCCTTTTGTTTGTTTTAAACTTGCTGCCTATTAATTTCATTGCGTGACCCGTAGTTCTTGTGTTATGTGAAGGAGTAAATAATGCTTCCTTATTCACTTTCTCCACAGCAGTCAAGATTTTATAGACTTCTATCATATCCCTCCCTTAGTGGTCTCTTTTCCAAGCTGAAAAATCCCAGTCTTTTTAAACTCTCCTTAAACTGAAGCTATTCCATACCCCTAATAATTTGTTGTTCTCTGTACCCTTTTTCTAATTCCAATATATCTTTTTTGAGATGGGGTGACCAGATCTGCACACAGTATTCAAGATATGGGTGTACCATGTATTTATATAGAGACATTATAATATTTGCTGTTTTATTATCTATTCCTTTCCTAATGTTTCCTAACGTTCTGATAGCTTTTTTGACTGCTGCTGCACATGGAGCAGGTATTTTTTAGAGAAGTATCCATAATGACTCCAAGATCTTGCTTGAGTGGTATCAGCTAATTTAGATCCCATTATTTTGTATATATATAGTTGGAATTATGTTTTCTAACATGCATTACTTTGCATTTATCAGCATTGAATTTCATCTACCATTTTGTTGCTCAGTCACCCAGTTTTGTGAGATTGCTTTGTAACTTCACAGTCTGCTTTGGATTTAACTATCTTGAGTAGTTTTGTATCATCTGGAAATTTTGCCACCTCGCTGTTTTCCAGATCATTTATGAATATGTTGAACAGCACTCGTCCCAGTATAGAATCCTGTGGGACACTATTATTTACCTCTCTCCATTCTCAAAACTGACCATTTATTCCAACCTTTTTCTATCTTTTAATCAGTTACTGATCCGTGAGAGGACCTTCCCTCTTATCCAATGACAGCTTACTTTGTTTAAGTACCTTTGGTTAGGGACCTTTTTAAAGGCTTTCTGAAAGTCTAAGTACACTATATTCACTGGATCACCCTTGTCCACATTTTTGTTGACCCCTTCAAAGAATTCTAATAGATTGGTGAGGCATGAATTCCCTTTACAAAAACCATGTTGACTCTTCCCCAACAAATTATGTTCATCTATGTGTCTGATAATTCTGTTCTTTACCATAGTTTCAACCAGTTTGCCTGGTACTGAAGTGAGGTTTACTGGCCTGTAATTGCCAGGATCACCTCTGGACATTTTTTTAAAAATTGGTGTTACATTAGCTATCCACCAGCCATCTGGTACAGAAGCTGGTTTAAATGATAGATTACATATCACAGTTAGTAGTTCTGCAATTTCATATTTGAGTTTCTTCAGAATTCTTGGGTGAATACCATCTGGTTCTGGTGACTTAGTACTGTATAACTCAGAGGTGGCCAACCTGGGGCTCCAGAGCCGCCTGCGGCTCTTCAGAAGTTAATATGTGGTTCCTTGCATGGGTGCTGACTCTGGGGCTGGAGCTACAGGTGCCAATTTTCCACTGCTCAATCCCAGGCCCTGCCCACACTCCACCCCTTACTCCGAGGGACTCACCCCTTCCCACCCCCTCCCCTGAGCTTGCTGCACCCTTGCTCTTCCCCCCTCCATCCCAGAGCCTCCTGTACACTGTCGTGGCAGGCAGGAGGCATGGGGAGGGAAGGGGAGATGCTGATCGGCAGGGCTGCCAGCGGGCAGGAGGTGCTGGGGGTGGCAGGGCAGGGAGGAGCCGATGGGGGCTGCTGATGTATTCCTGTGGCTCTTTGGCAATGTACATTTGTAAATTTTGGCTCCTTCTCAGGCTCAGGTTGGCCACCCCTGGTTTAACTTATCAATTTGTTCCAAAACCTCCTTTAATGACACCTCAGTCTGGGACAGTTCCTCAGATTTGTCACCTAAAAAGATTGGCTCAGGTATGGGAATCTCCCTCACATCCTCTGTAGTGAAGACCGATGCAAAGAATTGATTTAGTTTCTCCACAATGGCTTTATCTTCCTGGAGATGCTCCTTTAGCATCTTTGTCGTCCAGTGGGCACACTGATTGTTTAGCAGGCTTCCTACTTCTGATATACTTAAAAAAATATTTGCTGTTACTTTTTGAGTCTTTGGCTAGTTGCTCTTCAAATTCTTTTTTGGCCTGTCTAGTTATACTTTTACACTTGACTTGCAAGAGTTCATGCTCCTTTCTAAAAAAAACAAGGAGTACTTGTGGCACCTTAAAGACTAACAAATTTATTTTGAACATAAGCTTTCGTGGGCTAGCCTACGAATAAATTTGTTAGTCTCTAAGGTGCCACAAGTTCTCCTCATTCTTTTTGCTGATACAGACTAACACAGCTACCATGCTGAAATATGCTCCTTTCTATTTTCCTCAATAGGATTTAACTTCTAATTTTTAAAGGATGCCTTTTTGCCTCTAACCACTTCTTTTATTTAATTGTTTAGCCACGGTGGCACTTTTTTTTGGTGGTCTTACTATGTTTTTTTTAAATTTGGGGTATACATTTAATTTGAGTCTGCATTATGGTGTTTTTAAAAAGTTTCCATGCAGCTTGCAGGCATTTCACTTTTGGTCTGTACCTTTTAATTTCTGTTTAACTATTCCTCATTTTTGCATAGTTCCCCTTTCTAAAATTGAATGCTACTGTGGTGGGCTTCTTTGGTGTGTTCCCCCCAACAAGGATGTTAAATTATATTATGGTCGCTATTACCAAGTGGTTCAGCTATATTCACCTCTTGGAGCAGATCCTGTGCGCCACTAAGGACTAAATCAAGAATTGCCTGTCGTCTTGTGGGTTTCAGGCCTAGCTGCTCCAAGAAACAGTCATTTATGGTGTCAAGAAATTTTATCTCTGCATCCTGTCCTGAGGTGCCATGTACCCAGTCAATTTGGGGATAGAGAAATCCCCCATTATTATTGAGGGTTTTTTTTTAATAGCCTCTCTAATCTCCCTGAGTATTTCACATTCACCATCAGCATCCTGATCAGATGGTTTGTAGTATATCCCTACTGATATCTTTTTATTATTCAAGCATGGAATTTCTATCCGTAGAGATTCTGTGGTACAGTTTGGTACATTTAGATTTTTACTGCATTTGACTCCGCATTACGTGCTTTCCTTCACATATAGTGCCACTTCCCACCTGCACATCCTATTCTGTCATTCCTATATATTTTGTACCCTGGTTTTACTATGTCCCACTAACGATCATCACTCCACCAAGTTTCTGTGATACCTATTACATCAATATACTCATTTAATACCAGGCACTCAAGTTCACCCATTTTAGTATTTAGTCTTCTAGCATTTATATATAAGCACTTATAAAACTTGACACCTTTTTAGCTGTCTGCCATTATGTGATGTAATTGGATGGGACTCTTTTTCATTTGGCTGTTTCTCATTAGATCCTACCTGTACTTAATCATCTTCCATCCTCTTCTCCTTACTAGGATATAGAGAATCCTCCATTAATAGATCTTGCCCTGAGGGATGTCTCTGTCTGAACTGCATGCTCCTCCGCACCTGTCAGCTTTCCCCCAGCGTAGGGTTATCACATTTCAGGTTTCCAAAGAAAGGACACTGCTGTGGGAGGGGGGAATATTTGTGAGGGCGGATGGTACAGTTCTGGAGGGGGTACCTGCAGCAGGGATACTCGCTGAAAGTGGAGGGCACTGTTGCTCCCTGTCACAGTTGCAGGGTGGTTGGTACAAGCCCAGGATGCAGCTACAGCCATCAGTCAGCGCCTCCCTCCAGGACCCCCTCCGTAGGGCTGGGAGCTGGGTCCTAAGTGGGTGGGATCCCACAGCTGTGGCTTTCAGGGGAGGGACCAGTTGGGAAGTGGACCAGTCAGGGTTCTTTCTGAACTGCAGCTCGTGTGCTCTGCAAAAGCCCCGGACATTTCCTGTTGTTTGAAAAATCTGCCCGGACAAAGAAAGGAGGCTCAAAAAAGAGGCAGTGTCTGGGAAAATCCGGTTGTATGGTAACCCCAGCCCTTAGTTTAAAATCTCCTCTATGGACTTTTTAATTTTACATGCCAGTAATCTGGTCACAACAAATATAAATGGAGAGGAGTTGGGTGGGGGAAGGAGAGCTAATAAATTTGGGGCACAGCGGTGATACTAACAGTTCTTCTGGGAAAATGATGAGTTTGGTTTTTAAAAATGGGACAAAGATATGAGTTTTATACCTTAAGGCAACTACAGCAGAAGCACAATTGCCTGCTGACTTAAGGCACAAGAGTGGGATCCCAAGAAGCTGGGAATGTCTGAGTGAGGTTGAAGAAGGAAATCAAATATAGCCAGGGCTTTGAGTTTAAGCTGTTGCTGTTTTTAATCTATCGCTTCCTAGGTAACTAATATGGGGGAGGAGGAGAAGGAGTATAGCATGAAAATGGTTATGAGCAAATTATGAACAGAAACACTGATGTGAATAAATATACCTTTTAAAAAAAAAAGTTTGAGGCAGTGAGACTTAGAAGCTGCTACTGAGTGACAAACAGAGAACAGCTTTTTAAATTCTAAACACTGTATAGATATATAGCCCTGTAAATACTCAGTTGCCTTCTGCTTTAAGACAATAACATGATAGTTGACAAAGTCTACATATAGAGAGACCTAAAGGGAAATTCTAATCTACCAGGTAACCTGGGCTCTATAATTTATTAGTAACTGGATAAAACTGCCACTGGATAAAAATTGAGCAGGAGATAACTTCTGATATAGATGTGGAGAACAGTGTTTGGTTTAGAAATCTCTCAAGGACTCTACAGCCAGGAAATTTTCCATTTTCACTTATGATGATGTCAAAGATTGGACCTAAAAGGAGAGACATTTAGAGATCTGACTCAGTCACTCCCAGTGATAGCTGAATGGGTAAATGAGTGTTTACTTTGTGTTCTGTTTTTCACTTTTGTTCTTCAATTCATGGCAGATACTATGCAAACCAGTCATTTTCTATCTCATTTTATAATGCAAATTTTTCTCCACAACTAGTGGGTGAAAAAGAACAGAATGTGTGAAACTGGGTTCTGCTGATACAAGGAATTTGAAATACCTCATGCAGGATGTTTGTCTTTGAACCTTTGGTATCGTCTCTTCTGTGAGTTTTGTTTAACAAGGCACCAGGACAGGAGATTTAAGCTATCTGATTCTGCATGTGAAGTATTGAGAGTCATTTGTGTAAAATCTGGTCACCAGATCCATAATCCTCTTCCTTATACCCCAGGGATCGGCAACCTTTGGCACGCGGCCCACCAGGGAAAGCGTTGGCAGGCCGGGACAGTTCGTTTACCTGTCGCATCTGCAGGTTTGGCCGATCGCAGCTCCAACTCTTCCTGCAGCCCTGGAACGGCGAACCACAACCACTGGGAGCTGCAATCGGCCGAACCTGCAGACACTGCAGGTAAACAAACTGTCCCAGCCCGCCAGCAGGTTTCCCTGGCAGGCCACTTGCCAAAGGTTGCCGATCCCTGTTCTACCCAGTCATTTTTCCTTATTGATTTAACAGAGAAGACCAATCTGATAAGAATAATGGCAACAAACGCTCTCAAGTAAAATATGATAAAAATGTATTTAGATTTGGGTTTTACTGCATAGTTTAAAGATGTTTACATTTCCATTGCTCATTCTGTTAATTAGCAGAGGACTTAACTGTTTTAAATTTGTAGATTAAATGTCTTAAATATTTATTTCATTGCAGTTTTGTTACACTTCCTCTTGCTGTAGGAGTTAATAGTTCATATAGCAATAGATACGTAACAGAACATGTAAATATATTATTATTAAAGGACGCACTGTAACAGTATATATTCTTGTCCACTTTCAGCCAAGCACATTACAAATACTTAGAATCGGGTTCTTGCTGATTGTAGGTATGGAGACTTGGTTTTTTCTGCAGTCTTTATTCATGTATATTAAGAATTCTTCATAGTGTCTTGGGCTAACTTAAATGTTCAGGAGGCTGTCAAGGAAGCAACCACATCAGGGCTGTGCTATAGTATGGGAGCAGCTTCTTGAGACTTGGGGAGATGGAGATGCAAAGGTGGAGAAACTAGGCATACATGATTAGTTTTTAAAGGTCGATTTGTCTTATTAGTGACGTGTGTGTGTATCTATCTATCTAAAATTACAATAAAGCCGTTTTTGGGTTATCATATTTAGTTGAATGTTATTGGCACCTCTGCTCTCTTGGCACTAGAGTCCTGCAAATGTGCAGACCATGTTTGCGGATTATGGATCGGATGCAGATACAAATTTTGTATCCGCATAGGGCTCTACTTGGTACCTCTGTTGTCTTCCTTTCAACACAAGTTAAATTATATTCATGCTTGACAAGTGTATCAGTCTTTGTTTTTCAGTACTCTGGTCTCTTTTTTGTAGGCTGCTACCCGTCAGGACATGACATACTGGCTTCAAGAACTTCAACAGAAGAGATGGGAATATTGTAACAACCTTGATGTAGCAAAGAGGGATAGCAGAACTTCACCTACACCCAGTGACTTTTCCAAAGGTCTTGTTGCCAAAGACAATATAGGTAGGTTGAAAACTTGAGTTACACATATGGAGCATGAAGTATTTCTGTTTAGTAAGAGTTTACCACTATGATTTTGTTCATGGTAAATTTTCTACAATTTCCCTCCTTTTTTTCCTTCTTTAAAGCAGATTGCAAATGTTCTTGTAAAGTTTGCAGAATCACATTCTCTAAAATCAATATTTTATATTCATTTCTTGTGTTTATAAATGTGCCTCTTAGACGTAAATGTAAGTTCATATGGCTGTCCTAACCTATTTCAGTCATGGAACATAATGATGCTTGGAAGAATAGATTTTGTAAATGGAAACAAAATGGAGTACTGTTAAGTTTGGGTCATACAGTGTGAGAGACCTCAATTTAAAGGGTGTTAATTCATCCTTTTATTGTCAGAATATCTTAAAATGTGGCATGTTTAGTTTCTTGGCATTTAAGGTCCACTTCCTCAGTGGGAAGGGAGAAAAATCTTTTCAGACGGAAAGAGTCTAGTTGATTTTTTACTTTGGTCAACTACAGAAAGCATAAAAAATTACCCTGTTCTACATTCTGAACAGTTATTACAAATGTAGCAGACCAAATAAAGCTCATGTCTTTACTGCTAAGGGCAGTGCATTGATGTAAACGTAATTGCTATGGTGGGGGAGAATAAGCAAAACAAGACTGCTGAAGACATGTGGTGAGAGAACATAGTTTGTTAGACACTCGTGTTTTATTTTTATTTTTCTTGTAACCATTTCTTACTTTTATGCCTCATTACTTGTACTCACTATCTCTTTGTAGTTAATGAACTTGTTTTATTGTTTTATCTAATCCAGTATGTTAAAATTGAAGTGTTTGGGAAACTCCAGTTATGGTGGCATTTTTGTGCATATTATTTCTATTAAAGAAATAATGGATTTGTTTTGACCAGAAGAGGGGGTTGGGCAGTGCAGGACATACATGTCTGGGGAAAATCTAAGACTGGGGGTGTCTTTGGGTCACCCTGCAGTATAACTAAGGCTGGTGAGCGCCAGAACCTAACCCAAGTGTGGCTGGCAGCCTGCAGTTACACACAAACACTCAGGGTGTGACTTGCATGCTGTGGAAGACAGTTTGTGAGCAGCCCAGGAGGGAACTACTTCAGCAAAGCATTGTAAGGCACTCAAAGTTGCAGGGCCAGGGTGGCACACCTACTCATTAGTCTAGATTGTACCCTGGAATGTCACAGCATGTGCTTAAGTGCTTTGCCAAATCATGGACTTAGTCTCTTGTTTGTTCCCAATATGAAAAAGACTGATAGACATGCCTGGTATCAAAAGTCTTGTCCTTCCAAAGCATATACTTTACTAAAAGAGAACCTGATTTCAGGTCTAATCAAATGCCTAATATATGGTGCCCTAATGAGAGTGAGTGGGTATAAACTAATTTACAAAGTATGATGTCTTGCTGAATAATGCAGTTTCAAGATAGGCCACTTTCATTTTGTGATGATAATTCACTTTCTACTGTGTTACTATGAAACACGACTTACATGCAGGTAATATATTGAATATTCGGTACTAATTCTGATAGTTGTCCTTATGAAAGTATGGAGAGGTGGAAGCAGCTCTAATTAGTAACCAACTTTTCATTAGAAGTTTGATGTTTTCTCCTAACCTTTAAGACAGTGAAAGACAACTTTTCACTTCAAATTTTGCATGTGTGGTTTGACAGAAAGAGAATATCTTTAGTCAAGCTTAATATAAACTTGCAGAGATATAAGAGGTCTAGAAAGTGCAGCAATGCATTTTTCAAACTTTTCTGTTTTTGCTGATGTAGGACAGACACTTCGATTCGGTTTGCTCTTTGATTATTGCAGAAAACTGATGCCTTCCATCATATCCAGAAATGGGGACGTAGATCTTGAAGTAATTCTGTTGTATTCCACATGGGACATGAAACAAAGCTCCCTTGGGCTAATGCAGACTTTTAAGGTCAGGTATATTTTTCCAGTATTTGGCAAAACTCAAAACTGTTCAAAATTCATTGACTTAGACTGGTTCATTCCATAGTAACAGAGGAAATTTAAGTAGAGTTTCCTCCCCCGACTCCCCAAAGTTCAGATTCCCCTGTTGGCCCGCTGCAGCACTACCCTCTAACCCAGTTCCCTGCCTACATTTGAGAGAGTAGTTATAGTTTGACCGTTCTCTACCACAGAGGATTTGCAAATATGAGACTAGTTATTTTTACTAGGTCTCCCTTCCTTACTACTTGTTTAAACTTCTAAAAATTATACATGTCACTTAATAAAGTTTGCGGATGATACAAAGCTGGGAGGTATTGCCAATTTAGAGAAGGACAGGGATATCCTACAGGAGGATCTGGATGACCTTGTAAACTGGAGTAATAGTAATAGGATGAAATTTAATAGTGAGAAGTGTAAGGTCATGCATTTAGGGATTAATAACAAGAATTTTAGTTATAAGCTAGGGACGCATCAGTTAGAAGTAACGGAGGAGGAAAAGGACCTTGGAGTATTAGTTGATCATAGGATGACTAGGGGCCGCCAATGTGATATGGCTGTGAAAAAAGCTAATGCGGTCTTGGGATGCATCAGGAGAGGTATTTCCAGTAGGGATAAGGAGGTTTTAGTACTGTTATACAAGGCACTGATGAGACCTCACCTGGAATACTGTGTGCAGTTCTGGTCTCCCATGTTTAAGAAGGATGAATTCAAACTGGAACAGGTACAGAGAAGGGCTACTAGGATGATCTGAGGAATGGAAAGGAGACTCAAGGAGCGTGGCTTGTTTAGCCTAACTAAAAGAAGGTTGAGGGGAGATATGATTGCTCTCTATAAATATATCAGAGGGATAAATACCGGAGAGGGAGAGGAATCATTTAAGCTCAGTACCAGTGTGGACACAAGAACAAATGGATATAAACTGGCCACCAGGAAATTTTAGACTAGAAATTAGACGAAGGTTTCTAACCATCAGAGGAGTGAAGTTTTGGAATAGCCTTCCAAGGGAAGCAGTGTGGGCAAAAGATCTATCTGGCTTTAAGATTAAACTCGATAAGTATATGAAGGAGATGGTGTGATGGCATAACATGGTTTTGGTAATTAAATATTCATGGTAAATAGGCCCAATGGCCTGTGATGGGATATTAGATGGGGTGGGATCTGAGTTACCCAGGAAAGAATTTTCTGTACTGTCTGGCTGATGAATCTTGCCCATATGCTCAGGGTTTAGCTGATCACCATATATGGGGTCGGGAAGGAATTTTCCTCCAGGGCAGATTGGAAGAGGCCCTGGAGGTTTTTCGCCTTTCTCTGTAGCATGGGGCACGGGTCACTTGCTGGAGGATTCTCTGCTCCTTGTAGTCTTTAAACTACAATTTGAGGACTTCAATAGCACAGATATAGGTGTGAGGTTTTTTGCAGGAGTGGTGTGTGAAATTCTGTGGCCTGCGTTGTGCTGGAGGTCAGACTAGATGATCATAATGGTCCCTTCTGACCTAAATATCTATGAATCTACAGTGATTTATATCTGTAGATTAAGTGCTTTACAAAGGGAGGGGATTTTTCCCCTCTGATCAGAGGTTGTAAATTACCTCTATAACTTGTAAAAACCTCCTAGTGTGCTAGTGATTACATACTTTGTAGCAGAATATACAAGCTGCATTACAAAAGTGAGTCTTTGAAAGCAGGTTCAGTTACTAATCATCTGAATGATGAAGTAGTGCTGCTTCAGATCAAGAAACAAATTATTCATTGCAATATCTTTTTTTTTATTTAGATTATATGAGAGAAGTAATTTTTCGTTTCTTTCAGTTACTCAGATTTCTAATTTAAACCATTTTAGAGTGAAAAGTAGAGATTGTCCTACCATTCTGTCTGATGTAGACTTGACAAGGAGGCGTTCTTGTTACTAGTTTCTTTTAATATTCATGTTTATGAAAAAGTGGGCTATGAAAAGCAAATATAGTAATACTGCTTTTGTATGTCTTGTAATGGAGCCATTGTACATTCATGGATGTCAAGTAAATAATTTGTACTTTCCAGTGCCTTGAACTTTCAGTTTCTTGGAATTTATTATAGCTTCAGTTTGCCAAAAAACTAAGAACCAAATGAACAATCTGATATTACTGCATTCATCTACATTTAGTTTTTAATTAATATTAGTATACTGCATTTTTATAACAAGCCCCATATATTTTGACATAACTTGCAACAACTGCTTTCAATGTCAGTAAGCTTTTCACAATTCTGTTTACAACAGTGCACCATGCCTAATGCTTCATCAATTAAGTATCCATTGAGAAATTATTGATATATGTAGCATTAAAACATAAAGGAAAACAACTGAATGGAGATATTGTATATTCAAAATTGCACACCCATATTAAGTAGTTAGAAGCCAGTTATCCTAGTCTGAGAAAGACAGGATTAGAAGAGAAATAGTTTCATATAAGAGCATTCTTCTTCACCCTGCCCTGGAGTCTACAAAAGGTGCTCTGGAGTCTATGAAATTATTGAGTAATGGATAATTTCCTCTGATTATATATCTAGCAAAACTGTTGAACAGTGGTAGATGTCTCCTGTTTCAGATTCCCTTCCAGCTAATAAGCAGCACTGATGTTTAGTTCATATAATGGCGAGACACAAAGTTATCCTGATATTTTAAAGGAGCATGGTTTGGACGCAGTTTCTTTAAATTATTGGTATCTTCAAATATAGTTCTAGCATCCCAGTAGTGATGCTATAATTATGGCTGAGGAGGCATTTTCAATAAGCTCCTATTTTCAAGTTCTATAATAATATTTTTGGGGAAATTACTATGTTGAAATTTCTCTTGCTGCTTCTCTACCCAAGAAAGTGGGTGAGCTATATGGAAAACTTGAATAAAAATCCTTTCAGTAAGTGTGTAATTATTAAAGCACATGAGAACAATTTATCTATGGCTTCAGGTTCTATGGCCAGCAAAATAGGAATAATTATCAACTTCAGGGATATTGTGAGGCTTAATTAGTTAATATTTGCAAAGACCTTTGTGGTGAGCTGATAAAAAGTGCTGTATAAATGCAAGAAGGTGGTAATTAGGGTTCTGTAATTTTTACAACTATTGTAGAACACTAGAAAAGAGACGAGATGGAGGGACTGATGTGTGTTCATAGCGGGCCTACTTATGCCACCTCCCCCGTGGGACCACTTGCAGCATAAGGTACTATTCAAAGTAATGTAACAGAATGAGGTCCAGACTTTGTATCAACAATTTGTAACCAGGCCAGAGGAGAGCAAGGAAATCACTCTCTTTCCACTGCTTCCTGAGAGAGGGACAAAGCTACCTTTTCCCCCCAACCACAAAATCCTAGTTAGATGTTTGTTTATATTCATCAATGTCTATCACTTCATTTGCATATCAGTGTGGTGTTTATTTCCTGTTATATATTCAATGGATTGAGCTGTCATCACAGAATTTATTACTACCTGGAATTGAATTCCACCATTCCTCAGTGCTGCCTTAGTAACATGGCATCCTCCTGTTTTGAAATTTGGTTTTAAAAAATTTCAAGTGGGATAAGAGGCTTTTCATCTGTTTCCATCTTATTTTTTTGCAACCAAATTTGTTTTGTATGACAAAAGCCATAAGTAAACTGGAGCTCAACCAGAGCACACCTTTCTTTTGACATCTTCCACTGTTTATAATATTGAATCCATTTTTATTTTGACTTTGATATCAAGTACTTGATTATTAAGGGAAGATGGTAAAGTGGTATTGAAATCACAAATAACCTATTGCAGTTACCATTGTTTCCAGTAGTATTGTGTTATGCATTAATTCCTGCAAAATACTTCAAACCTGATGAAATAACTCAAATATTCTGTTTCACCACAAGACTGAAGGATGTAGCCTCGTTTTAAATTGGATTGTTTGCTTCAAACTAATAGTGGTGAGGATGTCTACTTTTCTCATTAACTTCTGATCTCCATTATTAGTGCTTTTTCTAGTGATCTCCTTAACAGAACAAAAGTTTTAAAGCTACATTTTGTTTTTTACTGGGTCAGATTGTTTGTTTCACAAACCTGGACTGACATTTTTGATTAGCTGTGTAGGTATATGTGGAAACCTTCTCAAAGAAAAGAAACTCATTAAGCTTAACTTTTTTTTCTTAAAAAAAAAACTAACAAAAAAGGCATTAACTTTTTTTAAATAAAACACCACTTTAAAAAAGAGGGAAGATTATGATTAGAGCCTAGATAGTTACACAGTAACTTGTTTTTCTTATAGTCAAACAATTGTGTGCATTTTGTGCTAGTGATGAGCTGTATATATTTAATAGCTGTACATATTTAATGGCTCCATGTCTAGTTGGCAGCCGGTGTGAAGTGGAGTGCCCCAGGGGTCGGTCCTGGGGCCGGTTTTATTCAATATCTTCATAAATGATCTGGAGGATGGTGTGGATTGCACTCTCAGCAAATTTGCGGATGATACTAAACTGGGAGGAGTGGTAGATATGCTGGAGGGCAGGGATAGGATACAGAGGGACCTAGACAAATTGGAGGATTGGGCCAAAAGAAATCTGATGAGGTTCAATAAGGATAAGTGCAGGGTCCTGCACTTAGGACGGAAGAACCCAATGCACAGCTACAGACTAGGGACCGAATGGCTAGGCAGCAGTTCTGCGGAAAAGGACCTAGGGGTGACAGTGGACGAGAAGCTGGATATGAGTCAGCAGTGTGCCCTTGTTGCCAAGAAGGCCAATGGCATTTTGGGATGTATAAGTAGGGGCATAGCGAGCAGATCGAGGGACGTGATTGTCCCCCTCTATTCGACATTGGTGAGGCCTCATCTGGAGTACTGTGTCCAGTTTTGGGCCCCACACTACAAGAAGGATGTGGATAAATTGGAAAGAGTCCAGCGAAGGGCAACAAAAATGATTAGGGGTCTGGAACACATGACTTATGAGGAGAGGCTGAGGGAACTGGGATTGTTTAGTCTGCGGAAGAGAAGAATGAGGGGGGATTTAATAGCTGCTTTCAACTACCTGAGAGGTGGTCCCAGAGAGGATGGTTCTAGACTATTCTCAGTGGTGGAAGAGGACAGGACAAGGAGTAATGGTCTCAAGTTGCAGTGGGGGAGGTTTAGGTTGGATATTAGGAAAAACTTTTTCACTAGGAGGGTGGTGAAACACTGGAATGCGTTGCCTAGGGAGGTGGTGGAATCTCCTTCCTTTAGAAGTTTTTAAGGTCAGGCTTGACAAAGCCCTGGCTGGGATGATTTAATGGGGATGGGTCCTGCTTTTGAGCAGGGAGTTGGACTAGATGACCTCCTGAGGTCCCTTCCAACCCTGATATTCTATGATTCTATGAATTGCTTCAACAAAGGAATGTACATAACTGTAATGTGGTTTTAAAATTATTTGCATACATCTTCAACATAGTATAGTGAGGCATATTGTAATTACTACTGCATCTGTCCAAAAACTTCTAGATGTTGAGTAAAGTGACTCACTGTTCAGGTGCAAGATTTGCTTTCCTCCCCAATCAACTTGTATGTGGATGTTTTAGAGTCAAATAGGTACTTGTTAAAAGTGCTAGACTGACATGGGATCCATACCTTTCTGTGATGGCTCTCAGGTTACCCACAAGAGTGGTCAAGTTATCACCCTTACTGCCTCCAATGTGAGGGTGTCGTGCTTGTGCTTAACTGGGTGTCCACTCCAACACCACCAGCCTGTTAACCACTCAAGCACTTTCCTCTGGGCAATGCTAGTCCTTGTCTTGCATATTAGCAATAGTTGCACCCAGGTCCAGCTCTAGGCACCAGCAAAACAAGCAGGTGCTTGGGGCGGCACGTTTCTAGGGACGCCACTAGAAATGTGGTCCAGCTCGCCTCCGCCTGTTCCTCTGAGCGTGCCGCCGCCACTCCACTTCTCCCCCCTCCCTCTCAGGCTTGCCGTGCGTGAAACAGCTATTTCGCGCAGCAAGCCTGGGAGGGAGGGAGGAGAAGCCGAGCGGCGGTGCACTTGGGGGTGGCGGTAGTGGTGGAGCGGAGCCAGGTTTAGCTGGCTGAGATTCCTTTTTCATGACACCAACTCGCTGTCAGTTTACTTCCTAGGCACCTGATGTCAGGGTGTCTTTTTGCCCCTCAAATATACCTCAGCGGAGGTGAGCTGGGGCGGGGAGTGGTTCCCCCCCCCAGTTACTTCTTGCGCTCCCCCCTCACCTCCGCTCTGCCTGCTCCCCTGAACGCACTGCCTCTCCCTCGCCTGAGAGGGAGGGGGAGAAGCAGAGCGGCCACGGGTTCAGGGGAGCAGGCGGAGCAGAGGTGAGCTGGGTTGCGGGATGGGGGAGCTGCAGGAAGCAATGGGGGAGGGGAAATGCAGCATGCCCGAGGGAGGAGGCGGGGCCGGGGATTTGGGGAAGGGGGTGGGAAGGGGTGGAGTTGGGGTGAGGGGGCACAAAAAAAAAGCATGGATGGCCAAAAATTTTTTTGCTTGGGGTGGCAAAAATCCTAGATCCGGCCCTGGTTGTACCTCAGGCCCTAAGTCCTTTTGAAGCATTCCCCTGTAGTGTCCAATCCCTTGTCCACTGAGCACCCACAGAAATACCAGGTCTGCCATCCCCAAAGGAACAGTGTACGCACCATCTTGTGTGATTCAGCTCAGGCTCAGCGCCTTGCTTAATATCACAACACTTAGATATATTTATAGTGAAAAGAACAAAAGTTTATTAAAGGTTCAAGTGATAGTGAGTAAGAATATTGGAAACAAAAGGTTAAATATAAAACAAAATCATAATGTGCTTTCTAGAGACTAACCTTAAGTAACAGCCTAACCTCCTGTCTAAAGAAGTTTCTCACCCCTGCTTAGCAAAAATTTTAACTTCTGCTGCCCTACATACCAGTAGATCATACAAAGCACTCCTCCAAAACTGAATGTCACCACTTGGAAAGAACTTGGCCTTGTCTGCTGTAATCAGAAAAGCTGTTGTGGAGTCCAGCAGTTAGTAGGATGAACTGAGACTATGGCTACCAGTGCAGCCTTTCAGCGGCTACATGAGCCTTTGAAAGTCAATTCAGACACTGTCTATTAAATAAATGCAGTATTGCAGAAGGCAGAAAACATAGGGTATATCTACTCTGCAAGTAGACACCTGCAGCTGACCCATGCCAGCTGCCTCAGGCTACGGGGCTCAGGCTAAGGGGCTGTTTAAGTGAAGTGTTAGACTTTCAGGCTTGGTTTGGAGCCTGGGCTCTAGGACCCCTGTGAGGCTTAGGGTCCCAAAGCCCACGCTCTAGTTCGAATGTCTACACTGCCTTTAAACAGCTCTTAGCCTGAGCCCCACAAGCCCGAGTCAGCTGACAGAAGCCAGTTGCGGTTTTTAAATTGCAGTGTAGACATACCCGTAGTTAGTTCTGGAAAACCATGCTGAAGTAGCAATTAAAATAAGAACTTTTTTTTTTTAAGAGACTGTCAGACTGCTGACATCATGGATCAGAGTCTTTCCAGAGAGAAGAAATTAAGCTGTCCTTTTCTGCATACAGTCTTACATTGTAATTAGAAAAGGAGTACTTGTGGCACCTTAGAGACTAACCAATTTATTTGAGCATGAGCTTTCGTGAGCTACAGCTCACTTCATCGGATGCATGCCGTGGAAATGCATCCGATGAAGTGAGCTGTAGCCCACGAAAGCTCATGCTCAAATAAATTGGTTAGTCTCTAAGGTGCCACAAGTACTCCTTTTCTTTTTGCGAATACAGTCTAACACGGCTGTTACTCTGAAACCTGACATTGTAATTAGTAGCAGATGTTTTTATCATCTGTTGCATGCTATATTTTCTGCCACCTCTCGGAAAACAATTGCAGAATCGATATAAACACACAGCATGATGAAAACTAACTTTTTTACACAATGCATGTGTATAGTTAATAATTTTTCTGTGGAACTTTCATTCATGACTGTAAATGGACTAACTCCAGCAAAAAAACGATACTCCGTTTATCCACTCAGGTTAGCCATATGTAGTGCTGTAGGAGCTTGGTATACTCTTTTGTTCATGACCCTAGTAATGTTCTCTACTGTACATTGACCTACAGTAGATGGACCTATGACCGTCTATTTTGTTGTGCATGAGACTGGAAGATGTGTTCCAAAATCCCAGTTTTGAGTATTGGATTTAAGAGGTGAATTACTATTTGCCAGGAACTATAAGATGCCATCCCAAGTGGCAGTAAGAGTTCGTTAATTATACTTTATTCTCCAAGTTATGCAACCTAGTTCTCCAAAATGTAATGGAGGAAAAATGTGAGAATCGTTTTGATGTTTTTTATTTCTTCCACCCCACGTCTGGCACACAATTTATAGAGTTACTAAAGTTACTTGTAATCTGTTACCGTCTTCAAAACTGCAGTATGATCACAAGTATTCTATAAAAGACTTCAGTTGCAAGTTTTGCTTAAGACTGGTACACAATATAGAAGAACTATACAGTTAGTTTTGGAGCCATTTGGTTGTATTTTGCAGAAGGTTCTACAATGATTTCTGCCCCATATAAGCATTCTGTTCAGGTTCTCTTACAGCCCTCATTGCTAAGTGCCTGCAGATCGTCAAATGTAGATTTGTTCTTCTGTCGCAATGCATAACTGCATAAATTGTCTTGACTGGTAAAGCTTTGTGCAAGAAACTTTGTAGCAGTGTTGAGGTTTTCTGCTAAGAGTTGTGATGGTATTTGTAGAAATGCCAAAAGCTTATGGAAGTCCATCCTGGGAACTGAAACTGAATGAAGGGAGAGATTTGTGGGAAGGTATCACACATATTAAAAAGAAAATACTGGAATATTACATGAAGTATTCGGAAACAAAAATCAATAATTGGAAAAATAATTCCATTCAGTGCAAGAGCTCTTGTATTTTCTGTTTGACTAGCCATAAATCTGAACTTTTGTTTATACACATGGAGCTTCAGAAAACTGCTTCAGATTGTCTTGCTGCTCAAGATACACTCTAAAGCAGAGGTGGGCAAACTGCGGCCCGCAGGCCACATCCGGCCCGGCCCTTGAGCTCCCAGTCTGGGAGGCTAGTCCCGGCCCCTTCCCTGTTGTCCCCCGTCCCCTGCAGCCTCACCTTGCCGCGCTGCCAGCGCTCTGGCCTGCTGCTCCTCCTGGGCAGCGTGGGCAGCGTGGCTGGATCTGGCTGGGTGGCAGGGCTGCGAGCTCCTGTTGCTCTGAGCGGCATGGTAAAGGGACGAGGAGTGGGGGGTTGGATGGGGTGGAGGTTCTCGGGGGGGGGGAGGGGGGTTGGTCAGGGGTCAGGGAACTGGGGGGGTTGGATAGGCGTGGGAGTTCCGGGGGGCCTGTCAGGGAGCGGGAGTGTGGATAGGGTTTGGGGCAGTCAGGGGACAGGGAGCAGGGGGGGTTGGATGGGGGCAGCATCCTGGGGGGGGGCAGTTACGGGCAGGGGATCCGGGGGGGGGGGTCAGAGGCCAAGGAACAGGGAGAGTTGGATGAGTCAGGCGTTCTGAGCGTGGCAGTCAGGGGGTGGGAAGTGGGAGAGGCAGATGGGGGCGGGGGCCAGACTGTTTGCAGAGGCACAGCCTTCCCTACCTGGCCTTCCATGCAGTTTTGCAACTGTGATGTAGCCCTCGGGCCAAAAAGTTTGCCCACCCCTGCTCTAAAGCATACGCTTTAACATAAAACTTAAGGGTAACAAAATAAGTCTGTACTTTCTGTAACTCAGGAAAATGAGTGCAAGTAGAATTGATAACACCTCAGCTTCTGGTTACAACCATTAGGATTTACGCTTGTTTCTCTCTGTTTTTCCAGTGGTACAGGGGCAGCTTTTTAATATTTGTCTTAAAGATATTTCACGGTCGTTTACTCTAATTTACCCTGCTGGTTTACATGTAGTGCCTGCTTTGTAATGAACCTCTTTCCTAGTAATGAAAATCTTGAATGTGTTTCCAGTCTTGACCAACATAAACCTAGCTACCGAAGTGTTTCCAGCGGTATGGTTGTCTGTATCCCGTCGCCCCATCTGCTTTCAAGCAGAGAGTCTTGATGATTTTCTGGGATTGCAGCTGTTAAGTTTTGTAACCACTTGAATTTACTCTTGAAAGTTAGGCACTGAGAGCACTGGCTAGTTCCAGGCACTGAGGCAGGTGCCTTATGCAGTTTTTGCCTGCGCTCGCTACTCTTGAGCTGAAACATGCTTGCTCTATCAGCGCTCAGGAGCGGAGAGTCTTGTCAGTTGTGCCGAACTGTAAAGTGGTTTTGGATGAAAACTATAGCTGGAGAGGGAGTGCCCGTCATTTTTTGAAGAACTTGGCTATTGGGCTGAAATTTTCCATACTTTTCCATACTTTTTCTCTTCCAGAAAATGAATTTTATCAGAGTTAAGAAGAAGTGGCAAAATTTCACTCTTGTCAGTGTAAGAATATTTTGGCAACCTTTTTACCTTTTTTTTTTTTTTTTTTTAAATGGGGCTACAGCAAAAGTGGCTGATGATTGAAAGTTGAAACTTGGCTGGAAAATAGTCCTCACTGAGAAGTAGTGGATGGACTTTGGGATGAATGAGGTGTATGAAAGAATGGTTTTGCCTAAGCAAAATTGTATTGGAAAACTGTGTACTCAGCGTATACTCTAGCTTCTTTTCATGAACTCTACAACTTGCATTCTTAAATCTATGCACATAGCTATAGGTGTGATTTTTCAGAAGGTTGCATCAGTAGTGCACGTGCAACACTGTAGTCTGCACATACAGACATATGCACAAGCAAGCACCAACATCTGCATGCACAGGTGATTTTTTTTTTTTTAAAGTACACACACACACGTCAGTCTTGGTGCTTGAAAGGTGCACCCGGTAGCAGACTAGGCTAAGGCCCCTTTAACTAGAAGCTGGCCTTCATTCAGCGCTGGTCCAATAGAATTTAGGACTCTGTAAGACTAAGATTTGGCCCTGTGGGAACTTTTTGCAAGACCTTATCAGCACAAGATATAAAATGAGAGCAACCATTCACTGTTGCCTATTCAGGATTTCACCCCAGATTTTCAGAGGTGTAAGGTACCAGCTACCTTTCTGACTTGTTAGTTCTTCAGTGTTCTACATCCTAACCAATATTTTTTAAATGTTTTATCTACTACTTTCCCTTTTAACATTTCAGAATCTGAGAGATCTTCCTGTTTATCTTCTGTGTGACTTCAAAGCAGGATATTTGTAAGCCTGCTCATTGCTAACATCAGCAAAGGCTGTATTTTATTTTTAAAGTGCACTGGAGTGAAAATAACTGCTATGCAGAGGGTTAGCAAAAGGCCTCTGCTAAAAACCTCTAACTAATGCCTTGTGCTACCCATAGTACATTCTTCAGCGTACACATTTGCAATACATTGTTTTCAGCCACGTAGAACACTGTGTACCTCTGAGATTTTGTTAGCTAATGCACACAATATGAATGCAATGAGATCTTAGCATACTGAGGATAAGGACAAAGTCCTGTTATTTTGTTGTTGTTCAAATACATCTTTTAAGAACATGGCATTTGTGGGGGCCTTGTGCAATTTAAGGTGATAAAATCATCATAATAAACAAATGTTTTTCCTTTCTCAGATCTGAGTACCCTGAATCCAAATGTCTCAGCAGAGAAAGCTAGAAATGTCCTAGCTGTGGAGACTGCTCCCACGGAACTGGTAGGAGAACAAGCAGCTTGCCAGCCAGCACCAGTCCAACAAAGTGCCATCAATTTCTCCCTAAAACAATGGGGTACTGAGATCAAGTGAGTTCTTTTCTCCACGTAAGAATTGTACTTGTCCCTAGCAAATGGCCAACGATACTACAAGTTGCTCAGATACTGTAGTGATGGGGCCAGTATAAGATGGAGAGAGAGAATGTACAAATTAAGCAAGAAATTGGAAAAATTAGTGGCCTGTCCATTGCCACAACATCTCTTAAAGTAGACTGTCTATTTATTCATAATAGGATTACTAATTTAACAGGTAGAGTTGGGTATAGAGATACAGTAGTGTTAGTAAAACATCTGATGTAAAATGAACAATCTGTCAGATAGTGAGTAATAGCTCTGAGCACAAGACAAGGTCTGAGCACTATGGTCTGAGCACAAGACAAGGAGCCAGGATCTATTTCTCTGTGCCCTTGGGAAAGTTAAATATTTAACCATTCTGCATCCTATCCTTTTTCTGTAAAATGGGCGTAGTAATTGCTTACTTCAGTGGCGGTATGGTGATTCATTAGTTAATACTAAAAATAGTAGTTTGGAGATTAAAAACCCTATTTATATTCTTCGTTTATTTTTTCCATTTTTAAAAAAGATATGTACTGTAGATTAAATACAAGAAGCTCAGGCCAACACTGATCAAGTTGTGACAACCACTTTCTTAAACTAAGAAACTTTTTTTTTAAGCATTTTAAAGAATGGAAGTAACTATTTTAAGACAAGTTTACTTGAGTTTGCTCTTCGACACTAATTGTTTTCAAAAACAGTCATACAGTGGCTGATATCTGGCTCTCCTACTACTGTAGGTTCTTTATGAACATTTCATATAATAAAAAGAAAAGGAGTACTTGTGGCACCTTAGAGGCTAACCAATTTATTTGAGCATAAGCTTTCGTGAGCTACAGCTCAAATAAATTGGTTAGCCTCTAAGGTGCCACAAGTACTCCTTTTCTTTTTGTGAATACAGACTATAGACTATATACACAGCTGTTACTCTGAAACATTTCATATAATCTGTCTAGTGACCTTCTGCTACTGTTAGAAGGACAGCTGATCCTTTTCCTATGATGTTAGAGCAGTTCATGATGCAGTGGCTGCTGTCCTGTCAACTAGACCACATCCTTCTTGCGCTGACAATGAGAAGAAGCGATTATTTATTTATTTTATTTTATTTTACCAGTGCAGTTGAGTTAAATAAGGAAACCTTTAAATGAAATCTGTTAGGCACAGAAATCTGAAGTTGGAAGATGTGTTGTGAATGAGGCAGGAGGCTTCAGGAAGAGGAAGGATGGTCTCATGGTTAAGGCAATTGAGTGCTGCTCTGGAGAACTGCGTTCTATCACTGCCTGTGCTGGAGAGATCCTGTGTGAAGCTAAGCAAATTACTTAACCAGACTTTTTACAGGTGGTCACTGGATTGTGTTCTTCATTTTCTGGGTGCCCAGCCTGAGACCGTAGTGTCTGATATACAGAAGTGCTGAGCACTTACATCTGCAGTCATTGGGAACTGTGCTTCAAACGTATAAAGTGTTCTATAATTCTTGAAAATCTAATCATAGCCATCTCAAGTTGGACGCCCAAAATAGTGATTACTCTTGACCTTAATATCTGCGTCTCAGTTCCCCACCTGTAAAATGAGGATTAAACCCCCCTCGTCTCACAGGGTTTCATGAAGATAAATTAATTGTTTCTGAAGTATCCATACCATAGAGATGAGCACCATGGAAAATCCCATGAGGAAATTAATAATTCTGTGTTCAGAGCAGGGTTTGAATAGCTTGCAGTAAATAAGGCCTAGGCCCATGCATTGAATAATGTGGATAAAAGAAAATATTGTATAGCACTGAGCACTGTCCATTCAGTGCACTGAATAAGGTGGCATCTTGGGGGGGGGGGGGAGAGTAGAATGTGATTATGTAATTAAAGAAAAGGAGTACTTGTGGCACCTTAGAGACTAACCAGTTTATTTGAGCATGAGCTTTCGTGAGCTACAGCTCACTTCATCGGATTTTCTTTTTGCGAATACAGACTAACACGGCTGTTACTCTGAAACCTGTAATTAAAGAGTGTATCATAATGCATATGCATGAGGGATCCAAATGAAAGTTGCACAGGCAGCCTTATTTAAACTTCCTAACTTTTAAGTGCTGGAATTTGCAATCTTAATGTTCTTTTAACATATTTTTTTTTTATACGTAAGCTAGAACTCTGATTAGCTGTGAGGGATTTCTGCTTGTAGAGTGCTGATGGAATTCGATCCTTAAGGGGTAGTTAATGACATCTTCATAATCATAAACTTAAAATACAAATAAAAATCAGTTTTTAAACCTGATTAGAATTGAGTTTTACTGTACTATAATAGTTAATGATGGCTAAGCAGGCTATTGACGTGATAGGCAACCTAGAAATACCTAAGATGCAGAGCTAATATAGTTGAGGAATGGGAAGGATAGTATCAAAACTTTAAGCAATTTTATTTATTTGTATAGGTCATATTGTGATTTTCAGCACCTTAGTATCTGTGTGCCTTATACAAAGACTGATTAATTCTTGCAACACACTATTAGTAGGGCCCTACCAAACTCACGGTCCACTTTGGTCAATTTCACGGTCATGGGATTATAAAAATCATAAATTTCATGGTTTCAGTTACTTAAATCTGAAATTTCACGGTGTTGTAATTGTAGGGGTCTTGACCCAAAAAGGATTTGTGTGTGTGGGGGGGCTGTCGCAAAGTTATTGTAGGGGGAGTTGCGGTATTGCTACCCTTATTTCTGCGCTGCTGGCGGTGGTGCTGCGTTCACAGCTGAGCAGCTGGAGAGCAGTGGCTGCTGGCTGGGAGCTCAGCTCTGAAGGCGGCAGCACAGAAGTAAGGGTGGCATGATATGGTATTGCCACCCTTCTGCGCTGCTGCCTGCGGAGCTGGGCCCTCAGTCAGCAGCCACCACTGTCCAGCTGCCCAGCTCTGAAGGCAGCAGTGCAGAAGTAAGGGTGGCACGGTATGGTATTGCTACCCGTACTTCTGCACTGCTGCTGGTAGGGAGCTGCCTTCAGAGCTGGGCACCTGGCCAACAGCTGCTGCTCTCCAGCCACCCAGCTCTGAAGGCAGTGCAGAAGTAAGGATGGCAGTACCGTGACCACACTAAAATAATCTTGTGACCCTTCTGTAACTCCTTTTTGGGTCAGGACCCCCAATTTGAGAAATGCTGGTCTACCCTGTATAGTATAGGGTACAAGCACACAAAAGACCAGGTTTCATGGCAGGGAGACCAGATTTCATGGTCCATGACGCGTTTTTCATGGCCAAGAATTTGGAATTATTGTTAACTCTATAGTACAGAAGGTGAACTGCGGCACGGAGATGAAGGGATTTATCCAAAGTTTTAGAAGAAGTCTTTGGCAGTGCTGGGAGCCCATACTTTCTGAGTCCCTTATGTCAGTATCGTAAACACAAGGCCATCCTTACTTTGTTAGCCATGCAGCACAATTTCATCACAGTAGTTCTTTGTGTAGAGCTTTAACATATGGTTAACATCTGCTTGACAGCAAGGGCTTGTTGTAATATCTGCATATGCCTTAAGCAACAGTAAAGACATAACAAGAGGGAAGTGAAGAGGGTATGTTGCATATAAAGAATGTACTATATGTGCACATTAATGCACTTGCCTAAGATGGAAGTTGCTTTCATTTTAAATCAGCTTTCAACAATTAAAGCCACTAAAAACTAATTGGATCAGATAAATGTTCAGAGCTCAATAGTCCTTTCTTCTTATGCTGACAGTTCCTGCAGCCTCCTTTGTTTGTGTAGAGTCCTGCTTGTTTAAAAGGATGTACTGTAATAACCCCTGAGTTACCTAATCATATGATGGGATTTCATAATATAGAATGAGCCAGTAGATCACTTTTGAACTTTCACATATTTTGTGTAATTATATATAATTAAAGTATTATTTAAAAGAATAAACTACCTTGGTTTGCTGTTGTAGCTCTGTAAACCTAAAGTCCTCTGGTACTACTGCTTTACATAAATTTCAGTAATGGTATGGGGGGGAGGAAAGGGAAGGTATGCTGTATTTAATTATTTAAATACATATTATAAAGGAATTCAACAAGCTACTCTTTACTCTTAATTTGTAGTCCAATAGCACATACTTAATCCTCAGTCCTCAAAGAGTCAGCAAAGTCCTTATGAGAAGTACATGTAGAAATTGAACACCAACTATCCTGATACTTACCCTCATGGGGAATATTTGAAAAACATTCTCAAGTACCTTTTGCTTACTATTGTTTCTCTTGCCTCATTACTCTTTCTAAATATAGTTATCTTAAAACTCTGGAAAGGGGGAGGTTTAACAGCCTTTGAGACTGAAGTCCTCCAGCCACAGGACAAGACAGGCATGGGCAGTGGAAAGCTCAACTCTTGCGGAAAGAGAATAGTTCAGTTCTTTGCTTCTATACTGAGAATTCCTAGAGAGATGTCCGTGAGTTTTGTGATGTGGATTCTTGTTCACCAGGAACTAGTTGGAGACTGCCACGTTCACTACACACAGACTTTGTAGATGTCTAAGGACTGGGGCTTCATCGGAGCCAGTAACTTAGAAATAACAGGCTCGCTGTCCCATGTGGATCGTGTAGTCCTACATACACAGAAAGAATAGCCGCGAAAAGTTTACTGAATACATAATCAAATCCCAGCCAAGTTTGCAAATCAGATGCTCCTTGCTTTATGAAGGATTACATTGTGTTTTAAAAAACCTGTATCAAAATGATCATTATCAGACTGCTTAATTGAACCAAATTATTTGGAATTGTGGCATTGTGATATGTTTAGTGTATTAGATCACTTAGCTCAGGTGACAGATTTCCTGTAAAACTTTAGGGAACCATTGGGTCAAGCCAGCAAATAGTATCAATAGTGAGACACCTATATGGTCAAATATGCATTGTAAGTCAATTACTTTTCCTTAAACGGGAGGTGAACTGCTCTCAGGGAAGGGTGAAGATGGGGCCTCCATCCTTAAGGGATGGAGATTAAACATACTTGTATTTGAAAAGTTAACTGATCCTTAAATGTAGCGGTGCTACATTTAGAAAGAGACTTGAGATGCAATGTTCAGATCCAGATCTGAAGTGTACAAATATATTGATATGCAGTGTTGGTTTAGGCCTTTGTGATTTCAGTGCTCCTACAGCATAAAATCTTTTACTCATATGAAAAATAGGTTACACTTTCTACAAAACTGTCAGATTGGACCCTAGAGATTGCCCTTGCAAGTCCCTTGCAAATAGTTGGCAGCATTCTGACTAGCATGGAGATTCTCTCCTCAACATCTGTGTAACTACAATAGATTCAGCTTTTGGATGACCCTAAGTGTTATGTTAATTCAGTTTGTGATACGATAATACACAGTGGCCTTTTGACCTGCATACTCCCGATTCTGTTTAACACTTAGCAGTTGTTTAACCTGAAATTTAAAATAAAGAATTATTTTAGTTAAACAGATTAAAAACAAAAAAACAAAACCGCCACTCCCCAGAAAAACCAAATGTTTCACTGCCAAAACACATGGAGCAGAGACAGGAGTGAAAGACCATAGGAGTCTCATGTATTTTGGTCATTTGCCTCACAGTACCACGTGCTGCAGCCAAGCCACTCTCTTGGCCCTTGAATATGTTATGATCAGTGCTTAAATACTAATAGTAGGTATTACAGGACATGACTACTTGGTTTTTGTTTGCATTTTATTTAGCATTGGTTTTAATTTAAGCTCTGTTTAACAAAGTGGATTCATTGATGTGTTTTGAAAGTGTATGTTGTTTGGGTGATTTTCATAAGGTGTACATGTACAATGTGACTAAAAAGGTAAATTAAAAAATATTACCCCCAAAAAAGAGAGAAAATGGCATCACTGTGATTATTTTTTTTATTCCATAGAAATTCAATGTCTTCCTTAAGATCTGGAAAAGGAAACAGTGAAAATCGTAAGAGTGTGTTTTATACCAGCGAAGAGTGGGAGATGTTAGATCCAACCCCAAAAGACTTAGAGGAGTCAATGGCACTGGAAGAAAGGCGGAAACATGCATCAGAAGGAAACAAAGGTACCAAAAGATTCTTTTTCTGTTAATATACCACACTGTTAGCTGTATCAACAGAAAATATAACACAAATTCAGTCATTTCTTTGTAAACCAAATCTTTGTGTCTACAGACACCCCTTTGCACATGAAATTATCTCCTTGTAGTGTATTCAAGGGTCAAACAGTGGGATTTGTCCATAATACTGTATACTGTGGTGCATGTGACAAGGTATACAAGAGATCTTTTATTTGACTCCGTGGGCAGGTGTATCTTTGTTTTGTTGTTGAGATGCCGGGCAACAAGAGGGGAGGAAAGAGTCAAGATCTTTGGTTATAATCTTATGTAGAGCCAGCTGCTTAGGGGAGTCACTGGCTTCAGACTTCAGAGGTGTCACTCTTCATCCAAAATAGAGAAACAACATCCTGGTTGCTGCTACTTGATGAGGGAGGGGGATAATGGGTGGGAAATGCATCTATGCTTTGATTAATTCTTATAGTCATAAGTTTTTGGAGTAACTTCATGAAAATTTTCACTACTCTTTAGAGCTCTTCGATTGTGATAAGCATTAGTTAATGTAGGAGATAGCATCCTTCTGTCTAAACCAGGGGTCGGCAACCTATGGCATGCGTGCCAAAGACGGCATGTGAGCCAATTTTTAATGGCACACTGCTGTCTGCCGGGGACAGCAGCGTGCAATTAAAAATTCTGCCCAGTCCGGCCCACTCTTCTCTGCTCCCGCCCACCGTTCTCTCCTTGCGGGGCAGGCAAGCTTCCCCCTCTCCCGCCTCTTCCCCCAGCATGCAGGGTTCCTGCCCCTCCTTCTCTCCCACACTGTGGCCGATCAGCTGATGGCCCTTGCTACAGAGGGAGAGAGGGAAAAGCAGAGCCGCAGCACACCTCTCTGCTCCGGGGACCTTGGGGAAGGGGGTGGAATCGGCATATCCCCCCAGCCCCCTGCCGTGAGCCACTCAGGACAGGGGGCTGGGAGCACCCCCACGACCCCAGCCCACACCCCCAGCCCTCTGCCCTGACTCCTGCACCCTCCTCACACACCCCAGCCCCGTGCCCTGACCCCTGCACCCCCCCACAACCCCAGCCCTGACTCCGGCACCCCCCACACATACCCAGCCCCCCCATGCCCTGACTCTTGCACCCCCCACATCCACATCGAGCACCAAACGGGAGCTCCTGCACACACACCCCCACATTCCCACCTGCACCACTCGCACCAAATGGGAGCTGCCCAGGTAAGTGCTCCACACCCAAACCTCCTGCCCCAATCCTGAGCCCCCTCCCTCATTCTAGCTCCTGGCCAGACCCTGCTCCCCAACCCCTAGCCTGCTCCTTCACCCCCAGCCCTGTTCTCAGTGCCCTCCCACCCTCATTTCAGTGCAGAGAGAGGAAGAGAATGGGCCAGAACCAGGGAGAAAGTAGGTACCTACTCTATGTGGACAGAGCCGGGACTCCAGACCGGCAGCAGGCTGAGCGGGGCCGGCAGCTGGGACCTTGGCTGGCAGGAGCCGGCAGAGGGAACCCCAGACCGGCAGCGGGCCCCGCTCAGCCCGCTGCCGGTCTGGGGTTCTGGCTGCCTGCCCCTTGCCAGCCGGGGTACTGGCCACAGGCCCCGCTCAGCCTGCTGCCGGCCTAGGTGAACGGAACCCCAGGCCGGCAGCGGGCTGAGCGGGCCCACGGCATAAGATCAGTATTTTAATTTGATTTTAAATGAAGCTTCTTAAACATTTTGAAAGCCTTGTTTACATACGACAATAGTTTAGTTATATAATATATAGACTTTTTGAGAGAGAGACATTCTAAAAAACGTTAAAATGTGTTATTGGCACGCGAAACCTTAAATTAAAGTGAATAAATGAAGACTCGGCATGCACTTCTGAAAGGTTGCCGACCCCTGGTCTAAACAAAGGCACTTATCCCTGCAATCTGTTCCATTCAGGAGGGCCCTCACACCTATGCAGAACACTAGTAGCTTAAATGGTGCTGCACAGGTGTGGCTGCTTGTTTGGGTCTGATTTTAAGGTTAGGGCCATAGTTGTTTAAAACAGAAGAAATCTTAACAGTTAACTCTAGTTTGCTTCCATGGCAAAGTAAACTTGGTGGCTTGGAATATCTTTCATTGTTGTAGTGAGTGTGTAAAATTCTGTTCAATTTGGCAAGTGTATTATTTCTTCAGTCTCACATTCATGGTCTCTCTAAAAAATAAAGACCTTTAATGCCAAAAGAGATGTCAAAAGAAGCAACTTGGAAAATGACATGTTGGGTGTGTTTAAACTTCAGTATAAGTCTAATTTTAATGAGCAAGTGCAGACATATATATTTTTATAAAGAACTTTTTGAATACATTGAAACCTCTTTATTAAAAGATGTGAACTAGAACAAATTGTTTTTACACAGGAGTGACTAGTTCAGCCTTTCCATTTGATTTTGGCCGCATTCCATACAAAGCAAGACGTCCATTGAAAGAAATGATTGGATCAAGCAAAAATCGGAATAGCAGTGACACATCCCCAGTTGAATGGAATTCTGGGAATGGCAACAAACTAGCTTCTGAAATGCAACTGAAGTTTCAAAGCCAGCAAGAAGAGTTGGAAAGGCTAAAGAAAGATTTGTCGAGCCAAAAGGTAATTCGCACAAGAAGGACAAGCACAACATTGTCAGGCCTGTCCACAACTGAGAGTAAATCAACCCTTTTAAACTATTTAATTTCAATGGTAGTTAATTATCTGATAACAAATACCAATGCTAAATGTACCTGTGCATTTGAAAATCTCAAAACAGAGTACCAAGAGATGGAAAGGTCTTTAGTTTGCATAGGGTTCAGTAACTGCTCTTTTGGCTTTTATATCCTCCTTTATTTACCCATTGAAACCAGCTTTCCAGAGTGTGTCTGTGGGCAATTAAAGACTATTCACCATCTGTATCTGCAGTCCTCCTATATTCTCCCCCGGAGAACTTCTGATGTCTGAGATCCATCTCTTTCCTAATCACATTAGAGAAAAAGAAACGTTTATGCCTCATTTGGTTTCAGTCTGTATCACCAACAGGGTTTGATAGAGCATGGTACAAAGCTTAGACCAACAGCTTTAGATACTGATCCACACGCTATGTAGATACTCACATAGCCCCTATAATTGTAGTAAATGAGTGATTTCCACGTATTTAAAACCAGTAGAAACAACTCTTTCTTTCCAACTTTATTAGATTATGAGGCGGGTTGTTTTGAATTTTCCTGTGTGACCTTATTGAGGGGAAAGCTGAATCAATTTAGATGAGTTCCACATTTACTTGTGGAAAGCAGTCGGTCACTCTCATAGGAGTGAGTTCCCTATTCTAGATCTAGCTCCTGTGAGAATTCTTAAACTTCTACACTCACAGGTCTCCTCCCAGTTGGTTGATAGTTTCATTGGTCAAGTAGATCGGAGCTGTCATAGCTACTTCTTCCATAGCCAAGAATTATTATCTTAAAGGAAGCTAGGGCTAATCTAGCAGAGGCTTTGAATATCAGGACAGATATGTTGAACTGGGTTCTTTGGGAGCTGAGCGCCAGAAGGATGTGTTCACAGTAACCTATATGATTAAACAGTCTTTGCATTTTGTAACAGTTGAAACTTTTTTAGGGTGTGTAGATTCATTCCTAGATATGAGTTAAAATAATCAAGCCTGGCGTCAACACTGTGTACTGATAGATTCTCCTAGCATCCGCTTCCTGGTTGACTACCAACCCCAGGTGATGCTGTGATATGCTGCTAGCCATTAGATTATCAATGACCTCATCTCTGACCAGTCAATTCAGCATTGGTTCCTTGATTGTGCAGAACACTCTGGTAAGAGAGAGTTTAGGTTTTCCAGCTGGGTCAGGGCTCCAGCTGTTCTCTTCAGCAGTTCAGGCTCTTTGGAATAAAATACCCAAAGAAAGGTGATAAACCCCAGGGGAGGATGAAGAAAAGAGAGTCTGGATTTCTTGTTATATGGGGAAACCTTTCTCTCGAAATCCATAGGGTTGCTCCAAACGCCTCCAAGGATCTCAGGCTTGATAGGTAGGCTTATAAGCACAGTTCTCTCTGCTGTATCCTGTTTTATTCTAGGGAACAAAATAACCCACCAGTATCTCCACTGTCATGAGGCCCTGGTTCAACCTAGACCCATCTACATGGTTCTTCAAATCACTGTGAACGTCCAAATCCATCTTCACTGGGCCCCCAGGAGAGAACACTAGTCTCATCCCCAGGCTCCACCCTTCATCTCAGTTTGTGGGGAGGAGCTCCATTCCCCTATCCCAAAAGTACAGCCCCATTACATCCTATTGAAATCTATCGCCTATTAGGGCTTCCTCTTAATAAGCTCAGTTCTACTCTTCAGCTACCTAATGGGCCCCATCTGTCACTGCTTTCTGCAAGCCTGACACATAATATAGCTTAATACATACATCAGTTAATGGTGTGCCAGATGTATGTACCCACTTAGAATTATTATTCTTTGCTTCAGTGGCCTCCAGAAACCCACTGACTTTATTCCATTTACACTTGTTACTTCATGTAATATTCCAATTCTTTTTTTCTTTCGTTTTACATAATTATATTCTTAGGCTGTAATGTCTCATGCCTTTTCTCCACCCTCACTTTACTTTACTCTTTTCAGGAACTTGTGCGACTCTTGCAGCAGACAGTTCGGTCTTCCCAGTACGATAAATACTTTGCAAGCCGTCTTTGTGATGGGGTTCCAAAAGACAAATTAGAGCTGCTACACCAAAAAGATGATCAGATTTTGGGTCTCAACAACCAGCTTGAAAAGCTAAATCTGGAAAAAGATAGTCTTCAGCAGGAAGTAAAGAATCTGAAATGCAAGGTTGGAGAACTCAATGAGCAGCTGGGTATGTTAATGGAAACAATTCAAGCCAAAGATGAAGTGATCATGAAACTCTCTCGTCAGCTCAGTGAATGTGAGGTCAATCCATTCTCCCAAAGTGGAACAGCAAATTCTTCCATGTCATCCTCTTTTAACAGGGAACTACAGGAGCTGGACAGACTAAAAGTAAGAGCAGTGTGTCTCTCCATTCGGGGTAGAGGAATCCTTAGTTCTCTATAATGCTTCACAATAGGCCATCATGTGTAAGAGATCACTAGAAGCTGCAGTATTGAAGTGAGCTGTAGCTCATGAAAGCTCATGCTCAAATAAATTGGTTAGTCTCTAAGGTGCCACAAATACTCCTTTTCTTTTTGCGAATACAGACTAACACGGCTGTTACTCTGAAACCTGTCAGTATTGCTCTAGAATACTCACACCCATGAGATTTTTTTTCTCTTCCCAGTGGAGCTTGGGATCTACATTTTGTTCTCTAGTGGCTATGGATTATATTGTCCTGAAAAGTGTTGTGCTGGTCAATTCTGCTGTAGTACAGTATATTGTGTTTTCAGTAATACAGTCAGAGGCGCTGACTCTGTGGGTGCTCCGGGGCTGGAGCACCCATGGGGGAAAAATGGTGGGTGCTCCCCCTCCTTCCCCATGCCTGCCACAATCAGCTGTTTCGTTGTGTTCAGAAGGCTTGTGGGGAGGAATGAGGACGTGGCGCACTCAGGGGAGGGGGCGGGAAGGGGCAGGGCGGGAAGAGGCAGAGCGGGGCCTTGGGGGAAGGGGTGGAGTGGGGGCATGGCCTGGGGCAGAGCCAGGGTTGAGTACCCCTTCCCCCGCCCCGGCACTTTGGAAAGTCGGCGCCTGTGAATACAGTAATTGCTATGGAGGAAGAATACCATGAGAAGTAATCAGGAATAAAGTGGAAAAAAGTAGGGGGCAGGAAGAAAACAAAGATGTAAGGGAAGAGTCAGAAACAAAGAACAACCGGTAAAAAATAAATGAGAGCAAAAGGAATAAGGGGGGGGGGGGATAAAAGACCATTGTAAAATGACGGAAAGGTGATTTAGATGTAAAAGGAGGAATAGACCAATAAAGTCAAAATTAATAGTGCTGGCCCTATTGCTAGTGACCTACTTTCTCCCCTAACTCCTTTCACAGTTTTATAGGATATTGGAGTTTGGGTTCAAACAAAAAATTTTTTTTGGTAGCTCCCTAAACTACCATTTAAGCTTGCTTGCCGTTGGATAATTACTGTACTCCAAAACAATTTGGAATATGATTGTGTTCCTATTTAAACAAAACTTTCAAAGGGAAAATGCGTTTTTGACATTTTAATCCACAACTTCCTACATCAGAACATAAGGAATTCTGGATAATAAGGGATTAAACTACAGAAATGAATAAGCAAATAGTATTTTATCTACTGACAGAAGTGGATGTAGCAGATGAGGAATGCTGAGGATGTGGGAGTAGCAAGAGACGATTGTTTGAAAAGTATCATCTTTCTCTCATTCATCCCCGAACTTCAAGCTCTGGAGTTCAGGGTTGAGATAGGTTGACGCGAGAGAGCTTTTTGCTAGATACGTGTATTTCTGCATCATGGACATAGCCTTTGAAATAATCATATATATATATATAATAATATAATAATAATAATCATATATATATATAGTACCAATTGATTGAACCTATTCCTGCAGATTTGTACTAGCAATGTAAGTTTGGCTTTTTTTGTGCAAGGCTAGAAAAGAATATTATTTGGTTTGATAGTGATAGTGATATTTAATTGACGAGATCTAATAGCTAAACAAGATGGATGAGGTAATATCTTTTATTGGACCAGCTTCTGTTGGCGAAAGATACAAGTTTTCAAACTACACAGAGCTCTTCTTCAGGTCGGGTCAAGATCTAATAGTGACTGCTTGTCCTGTATTCTACTGTATATTCTCAAATAGAAGTTTAAATGTCAATATCTATAGATGGTAAACTTCAATTTTTATTAACAGGACAATCTTCAGGGGTACAAAACCCAGAATAAATTTTTAAATAAGGAGATTTTGGAACTTTCTGCTCTACGAAGAAATGCAGAAACAAGGGAGAGAGACTTGATGGCAAAGGTCAGATTAACCCAGCTTTTCTATACTTCCATTTGAAAATGTCTAAAATAGATATTGGAGAAATGTTTAAACACTGAAAATGATCCTTTCAGCACTCAGAACTGCACAGCTCCTTAAATCCATCGTCTTTTTAAAAGTTTTATTTCTCAGTTGTCTTGAAGAGTGACACATGGTAATGTGGGCATGACTTATCCCCCCACACATGCTGTTTATATTCTATCGTGTTGCAATTTCGTTTGTAAATCTGCCCAAGAAACTTCACTAAACAGTAGAAATGGAACTGTTTAGATATGTTTTGTATGGTGACTCTGATGAGTGCCACTGTGCATGTTACAATCTATTTAATCTTGCTGCATGAATGATTTTTCAGATATTTGTATGACTTGACATTACCAGTGAATTAAAAAGTGCAGTCTTAATTTATGAGCACAGGAATATTTCATGCAAAAAGCTGTCTCTTCAACATTAATATTACAACATTTTGCTTTTCAGTACACACAAGTCAGGAAATGCAGTTAAGGATGAGACTGTATTGTCATGTACAATAGTACACTAAATATGTCACATTGAGTACGGTAAGCTTTAGTGAGTGTGAAGGGCGAATAAATTTTTTTGTAGCCTTTTTCAGTGTATGTAGATTTAGAGCACATTTGTGTACAGGTGAGTAGGGTATTTGAATGAAAGTGGTCAAGTTATGGTTTGGTTGGGGCTAATTAGGTATGTTTATGTATGTGGATATGTTGTTTGAGCAGGACATGTCCAGACGTGGAACTATACTGCCGCAGTGCTCGGTGCCTATTTGGAGTGGTACAGCGGTGTCTGGGACAGGGTCGACTCCATCAAATTGGCATCGGTGCGCGGTGACCCATCGGTGCCTTCCACTAGTCGACACCGCTCCCCATCCACGGGACACTCTAAAAAGGCGAAGAGGTCTTTTCCACCAAGGCACCGGGGCAAGGCTGGGGGAGAGACTAGATCCGCGTTGGGCAGTTCTTGATCCCCATCAACCTCGCGGCCTCCTACTCAAATCGAGTGGAGTAGCCCACTCCAAGTAGCCCGGCCCACTCTGGAGGCCCTGCAGGCGGCTTGAGACGTTATGTCTCTACCAGTACCTGTTGCACCAACACCAGTGGCTCCCCAGTCCAGTGGCAAACGGGTGCTCAGACCTCCATAGGCGCCTTCCGGACGGTGCCGCTCGCAGTCGAGGGAAAGTTCCCGACACTGTTCTCCACGCAGTGACCGTCCCGTGTGCAGCCCGCACCGGTCCCCATAGACCCCCACCAGGTTGTCTGGCTGGGTGCTGAGCAGCAGGGGTTCCAGGCACCGCTTCGCCTCGAGAGAACGCAGATCTTGCGATCAGACCGGGATAGACGGCACCAGAGTGTGCCCTGCCGGGACCGGGACAGACGGCACTGGAGATTGCTGACTCCAAGAAGCTATTGTAGTCTCTCGCGGTCCGGATGTTGGTGCTGCTCATGTTCTTCATCCCACTCGAGGTCCCCGCCGTGGCACCGCTCCTGCAGCCCCAGACGTAGATTGCCAGCACCCAGCCACTGCGGATCCGCCGATCGTAGCCATTTGCAGAGCAGCCGCTACTGACAGTACACCCACTCCTCCACGCCAGGATCACGGTCCTGAGATCAGCACTGCTCCTGACACCGTCGCTTATCCCCATCCCGGGATAGCAATAGATCGTATGCCAGCCTGGCCTCCCTTCAAAGTTGACAGTCGGTGAGCCAGGCGGGACAGTCTGCTCCGTTGGTGCCGCAGCAGGTACAGTGGTACCAGTGGGCCCTGTGGGCCCTGACACAGCCCCCAGCGGTGACTCGCTTGGTGGCCAGAGCCTCAGAAAGACCGTCAGCCGCCCTCTCGCAGCCCCCAGAAAGGTGTCAGTGGAGTGCTTCTCCCCAGTTCTGTAGTCCAAAGGGGACCAAGTGGAGGGTCCTGCGGCACTGGTGGGGACGCAGAGAACCGCACCCCCTCTTCGGCCTCCCCCGATGAGGCAATCACGGCCCCTCCTCCTCCTGTCCTGCAGGAGGGGACAGTAAAGCCAATCAGGAATTTTTGAAAAGGGTGGCATCAAGCCTCAGCCTACAAGCTGAGGAGGTGGAGGAGCCCTCAGATTCCCTCTTTGATGTCCTCTCAGTTACAGCACCAGCCAGGGTGGTTCTCCCACTCTATGAAGGGGTGGCAAAGATCTCAAATGCCCTGTGGGAAACCCCAGCTTCCTTGCCCCCATCTCTAAAAGGGCAGAATGAAAGTATTTCATGCCTGCGAAGGGGCACGAGTACCCCATTCTACCCTCAACTCTCTAGTGGTCGAGGCCGTCAACCACAAAGAGCGCCAGGGCCAACCAGCTCCTATTCCTAAGAATGAGGACTCAAGGAGACTAGATTTATTCGGTAGGAAGATTTATTCGTCCTCAAGTTTCCAGCTGAGGGTGGCAAACCACCAAGCCCTGCTGGGCAGATATGACTTCAACTTGTGGGACTCAATGCCCAAGTTTGCGGACTCCCTCCAGGAGCATGCTAAAAAGGAGTTTAAGGCTCTGGTCGAGGAGAGCACAGCTGCCGCCAGGGCGGCCCTTCAGGCAGCCTCGGATGCTGTGGATACGGCTGCAAGTTCTATGGCCTACGACGTGTCCATGAGGAGAGCGTCGTGGCTCCTGTTATCAAGGTTGTCCAGCAAGGCACAGGACGCCCTGCAGGACCTCCCTTTTGACAGCAAGGTCCTGTTTGCGGAACAAACAGACGTGAAGTTACACGGTCTTAAGGACTCTCGCACGACACTAAAGACTCTTGGGCTCTATGTCCTGGCCTTGGCCAGGACCAAATTCAAACTGCAGCAGGCTCCTAGTCAGGCCACGCACTCCAGATATGAGCCCCCTTATAAAAAAAAAATCAAGGGACTATAAAAAGCACCCACAACAACAATCTCAGCCTGTGCCTCAGCCTGGGCCCTCCAAGGGCAAGCAGGCAGGTAAGTGGCAGTTTTGATGGGAGGCCCAGGGACAACTTAACAGTTTGTACCAGGAATCCACCCAACCTTCTCTTCTCCAACCACCTATGTACTTTCCTCCCAGAGTGGTCGCGGCTGACCTCGGACCAATGGGTCCTTAACACCATCTCCCAGGGCTATACCCTCCAATTTCTTGCTACCCCACCTTCTCTCCCCGTCACTCTTCAGGGTCCCCTCTCATGAGGGCTTACTCGAGCAAGAGGTGCGGCGGCTCCTTCACTTAGGAGCGTTGAAGGTAGTGCTGGCGGAGTTCAAATACAATCCTGCTATTTCCTTATCCTGAAGGCGAAAGGGGGCCTCAGGCTCATCCTGGACCTGCGAGGCCTGAAGCAGTACATGGTAAAGCTCAAGTTTCGCATGGTCTCTCTGGCCTCCATCATTCCCTTCCTGGAGACTGGTACACCACCCTTGATCTACAGGACGCATACCTCCACATTCACATATTCGAGGGCCACAGGCCTTTCCTCCGTTTCACGGTAGGGCAGGAACAGTACCAGTTCACTGTCCTCCCGTTTGGCCTATCAGTGGCTCCCAGGGTCTTCACAAAGTGTATGTCTGTGGTAGCAGCCTACCTCAGGCGTCGGGGGGGTCCAGATTTTTCCCTACCTTGACGACTGGCTGGTCAAAGCCAGCTCCAGATCACAGGTACAGGATCACATAACACTCCTGTCTACGTGCTCCACAAGGGCTGCTGGTAAACAGCACCAAATCCATATTGGTACCAATGCAATGCATAGAGTTCATTGAAGTGATTCTGGACACGACATTGGCAAGAGCCTCCCTCTCTACAGACAGATTCAAAACCATGAGGGAGCTCATCAGGGTGGTCACGAGGTTTCCCGTGACGGGTGCCAGAGTGTGCCTCCAACTCCTGGGTCGTATGTTGGCATGCACGTATGTGGTTCATCACGCCAGACTCAGGATGTGGCCCCTTCAGCTCTGGTTGGCCTCTGCTTTCTCCCAGTCCAGAGACAGGATGGACAAATTCCTCACTGTGCCGGGACCTGTACTAACTTACCTCTGCTGGTGGTCCACCCCGGTGAACATGCTCCAAGGGGTCCCGTTCAGGGGCCAGTCCCCAACTGTGGAGTTGGTGTCCTATGCGTCGGACTTAGGGTGGGAGGCCCACATGGGAAATCTCCAGACTTAGTCTGTGGTCCGTGTAGGAACTAGCCCTGCACATAAATGTCAAGCACACACTCCTATTGTGGAATGGACATGAGCAACACATCTCAAAGAACACCAGTTATGGAAAAGGTAACTGTCTTTTCCAGTCTGAGCATGCAGCATTTAATTATAGTATTTGCTATCATAAACAGTATAATAAAATAAAATCCATTTCGGAATGTTTGTTCAAATGTTTGAGTTGCTTTGTGCAATCTGGACATGTAAAAATAGGAAAGGAAAACTCACTATTTTCAGGTTATAGATTAGTATGCCTTTGATCTTTAGGCTGTGTGAATTTTGAATCAGATGTTTAGAAATACTTAGTGTGACATGTATTTGTATTTCTAATTAGTACAGTAATTTGGCATGTTATTTTGTACAGTGTGCTAGCCTGGAAGCCAAACTTTGTCAGATAGAAAGTAAATACTTGATCTTGCTTCAAGAAATGAAGACTCCTGTTTGCTCTGAGGAACAGAGACCTACTCATGATGTCATTACTCGATTGCTCGAAGATGCATTAAAGGTGGACAGTAGTGAGCAACCAGAACAAGCTTTCTTTAAACCTTTCCTTGTCAGGTAAACCTGAGGCTAATTTATTTATTTTGAGGGAATCCAGTCTGTATTTGAAGGGAGGCGTGGGTGGAGAGTGGATTTTAGATATGAAACTTCGTATGTATTGTAAAGTCTTAAGTATCCTAAAAGTACTTCAGGTGAATGAATATACAGTGTTTTCTCATCCTCCATTTCCCCTCTGAACAGTACACTTATACCCTAGGCATCTTGGCTGATGTGTATTGCTGGGCCAAAGGTATTTGCATATGAAAATTGATAGGTTTTTTTTTTTAATTTCTAGTTTACTTTCCCTCCATGAATAATAGCATAACTATATCTGTGAAATCCCATAACAGGCCTTGTAAGCACAATACTTTGTTTCAATTATATTAAATAATTTGGTATCAAATTAAATATCAGCAAAATTACCCAATACATTTAACTATTCCAGATATTAATGTAACGTGGTTGTCCCATAATTTTGTGTACATAATTCTATGGCTTAAACTCCTTGCAGTGACTTACATAACATTAATTCCAAATGTGGATACAGTCTCTGAATACAGAATTGTTCAAAAAGTAAAATATATTTTGTAATAAACTAAATAGGGAACTTTGACACTTTTATTAAAATAGTATGAAAGCTCTGGCATGGTTTAAGGATATTGCTGTATAAACTATTACCAAAGTAACTTAAGAATGACTACTTGGAATTTCCTTAGAACATACCAGACTGCAAACTTTTTGTAGAAATCATATTCTTTTTTTTCTTACAGTGAACATGATATTTATGGGTTTCAGACAGTCCCAGAAGATGATGAGGAAGAGAAATTAGTAGCAAAGGTGCGAGCCTTAGATCTGAAATCCATTTCTCTCACTGAAAACCAGGAGATTTCTACAGGGGTAAAATGGGAAAACTATTTTGCAAGCACAATGAACAGGGAGATGATATGCTGTCCAGAATTGAAGAATCTTATCCGCTCTGGAATCCCGCATGAACATCGTTCCAAGATGTGGAGGTGGTGCATCAACCTCCACATTAAAAAGTGCAAGGACAGTACTGATCCTGGATATTTCCAAACCCTGCTTCAGAATGCCCTTGAAAAACAGAATCCTGCATCCAAACAAATAGAGCTGGATCTCTTGCGAACTTTGCCAAACAACAAGCATTACTCTTCCCCCACTTCTGAAGGGATCCAGAAGCTAAGAAATGTCCTTCTGGCATTTTCGTGGAGAAATCCTGATATAGGATATTGCCAAGGTCTCAACAGGTATTATATTTCAAATCTGATTAATAAGAGTGAAACACTTGGTAGATGTGTACAGTAAGGATAGCACTGTGCCTTGGGAAGATGATTTTTTTTTTTTATTGTTGCCTTCATTAGAGATATTCCTCATCTTGCTGATTTGATAATTTGGAAGCTGTTTCAAACCTTGGTAACAGTTTGGGAATAAATGTATCAAATAGTTGAATTATTGAACAGGAAGAATTTGCAAGAAAAAAAGTCATTCAAAATGATGTTTAAAAGTGTCGTTTTAAGACAGTGATCATAAAATTGATAAATAATTTCCTGAAAAATAAGGGGCTTAATTCTCCCTCCTATAATATGAAGAACAAGTTAATCTAAGGGCCACATTTTGGAGTACTAGTTCATTTTTCAAAGACATGCACTAGATGATCACAGTTTTTTCTGTTCAGAAGAGTTGACGACTTGATCAAGTGCTTTGATTTGTTGGCTTTTTTTAATGAGGAGAGAAATTCATGCTTGGGCCATAAACATAGACTGACAGAAACCTGTAAAAATAGATTTTTGCAGAGGAGGTAGGATTGTAGGGAACTGATACAATTAATGTGGTGTTTAACTGAGCTGAAGTTTTGTGTTGCTTTAATGTCTGTCTTTAGTTTAAAACATAAAAAAATGAAAGTTCTGGCTGATTGGTTAAAAACGTTTGGCACTAGAAGGGCTGCTCCTGGGTGAATTTTGCATCACTGCGTGTGCGCAGAATTCATTGCTCCCATAGATTTATTTGCTTACCCACAGAAAAATGACTTCTGAGAGAGAAGCAAAGGGAAGCCGCAAGAGTGGTAATGCACCCACTCTCTGGCAATGCAGACAGGTAGGTTTGGACACCCAAAGCAGCCAGTAGAGATGTAAATCACTACCTGGCAGGGGCTCGGTAGTTGTGTGTGAGACAGAGACATTCTGTCCCTCTCGCACAGTATTGCTGCACGCTCAGTGTGGAGGGGCAGGGCTTTGGGGTATTTCTGAAGAGGTAGGTGTAGGGCAGGCTCTGTTCCCTCTGGCAGAGGAGAATGTAGCAGCCTGTCTGCTTAGTTAATTGTTCTTAGTGAATTCCCCCAGGAGTATAAAACAGGTGTGTAAATTTTAAGGCTCTATTACATTGCCAGAGTGGTGTAAAGGAGCCTTATTGTAAAGGACAGTATAGTCTTATAAATGCTTATGGTCTTTTAGTGATTAGAATTGGTATACATTTTTGGACTGAAAAAATTTCCTATCAAAATGTGCTCCATGAACTGTTTGCTACTGACCTTTTTCGAGATGGTCCATAATCAGTATAGACTGTGAGTTTGAGTCCCTGGCCCTTACTTGCTCTTCAGTTGCCCATGATGTAACACTGAGCATGTGGCTGCATATATTTGTTGACTAATAATTAGAAGTAAAGGGTCAATGCTAGCTACATTACTGTTAGACAGAGGGGGTCTGATGATTTCCTCCAATGCTTCACACTCCCATTCTCCATCCATTGTATTGTAGTTTAAATAAATGACCAAAATAATTGAAACTATCTGGATTATATTGCATTATTTTGACCAAAAATATGCAGAATTTTAAAATATTGGTCGCAGAATTTTTAATTTTTTGGCACAGAATTCTCCCAGGAGTCAAGGGCCACAGATCCTATCATTTGCCCTAGTGCATCTTACGCTAATAAATCTGGTCAGGAAATCCTGACTCTGGTGTTTCTATTCTAAAAAACATTTCAAGAGTTTGTAGCATTTCTAACTTAAGTTCAGAAAAGTATTCAGGATCCATAAAAGGCCTCTATAAAAGAGGGGGTTGTCTGAACTTTTTTTCCCCCATTGATACAGTTTTTCACTGATGTAATTACACTGGTGAACACCTGTGGAGTTTAGTAGGTTTACTGCATTGGTGTAAAGTGACTTGCACTGGTGCAGCTTTATCCTGATTTGAAATCTATGCCAAATGAATCTGGTGAGGCCATATGTGTGCATAAAAGAAAAATAACAAAAATAGTGTAGACAAGCCCAAAAGGATTCTTCTCTGAGAGGAATTTGTGGTAAATTAATCTTCTCTTAATGTGTGCAAAATATTTCCAAAATTTCCCCAGTTATTTTCACATAAGCCTCAGCTAGAGCAAGAACATTCTGTTTAGTATTCACTATGCAATTGGTACTTCTACTTTTTTTACGAAGAGAATATGACCCAAAAATAAAATAAAATAAAGGATTGCAGGAACCTGGTGGTAAGGGAGATTGGCTCGGGCTGCATGGGGGGGAGGCGGGAAGTAATATTCTCTTCTGTAACTTCCTTCCTGGTTTTCTTTTGTCTCCACCACCACCATTTTTAAAGTTGTCACTTCTCCTTGATGATTGTTTTGAGACACTTGATTGGAATATTGCTGTACTGGCAGTTGGTAAAGAGAAGAAAGAGAGAGGGCAAAAGAAGAGAGTGCGGAAATGCAATCCAATCTGATTCACATGTAGGTGAATCTAATAACTCTGTGTGACACAGAAATTTTCAAGATATTTTGTAATGAAATGAAATCCTCATACATTAGAGAGAATTATGTATAGTTTGCTTTTTTTGGATTTAAAAAACAAAGTGCCCAAATCAAGGCAGACGGGTTGCTATCTGGAGACCCCAGGAATCCCTTGGTTTGAAATGCTTAAATTGTACAGAGAGAGCTGCTGACATAAGAAGCTAGCAAAAAGTGAAGTTGCGGAATGAAGTGTGTTAATCAGTTTTGCTTACTGTGGTAGATAGATGAAAGAAATAACTAGTTAAACAACTTTGCCACTGGACTTGTCCAAGAATTGGGAGCCTAAACAAGGTCTATAGGATTACACACAGGGGTAGAGGGTACAAGAAACAGAAGTGTTCCCTTTTGATTGCTTATCAGTCACCTATGCTTAGAAAAACTTGGGTCCTGAAGGTAATTGTACTATGCCAAAAAATGAACTACCATTGGAGATCACAAAAGGAATGGCCATTCTGGATCAGAGCCATCATGCTCTTGGCCAACACAGGGTGATTAAGGAGACAATGCAAGAAACCTCACAGCTGAATAAGCATTTCAGACTGAGTGTGACCTAACTTATTAAAATAATTATAAAATGTTTTTGCTGTTTTTGAACATTAATTGTCAGACTTCAGCAGATTCACGAAACTTAAGGAAAAGTTAGTATCTATGCCCTTACTGTAGTTTCCTTCCCCTTGCAAAATCTGAGAAGTTGTCAAAGTTCTGTGATGTCCTAAGTAGTTACTGTTTCCACATTCAGAAGTTTCAGCAAGCAAGTGATGTTAGGTTAAGGCAATGTGACTTGAAAAAGAAAAGTCAAGTCTGATATTATATGCACTTAATGTAACTTTGGTTTTCATCGCTCCCCTTGACTGTGCAAACAGGAAGACCAGAAATGCAGCTAAATGTCCTTTGATCATGTTATGGTTTTCATGAAATGGAAAAGTGAGACTGACACATTAGTATTTTTATTTTATTTTTCAAACTACACAGCCCAACCAGTTACTTTTTCGGAAGCCCTGAATATGCCTCACTTGCCGTTACATTCTTGAAAGCTCCTTCACTACGAATGCTTTATAGTAGAGCCTTAGGGGAATTTTTCCTCAAACAGTTCACTCTTTAATTTGGGTTTTTTTCTGATTCAGTGGCCATCCCAGCTTCTTCACAAAAAGCAAAAATGAAATTCAGTTCTCTCTGTTACCAGAAAAGAGAGACGATTATTACTTTATACAACAAAATATAATCAATGTATTTTTTTTCCCAATAGCTTTTGGCAAATAAACTTCTAAGGCACCAAACCCACAAGATGCTTTATGTGGGCTGATCCCTGCAAGCGCATGGTGCTCCATTGACTTCAGTGGGGCTCACTGCAGGTGCAAAGGTTCTCCTGTGCCAAAGCAGCCTTAGTATATCACAAAATACCTTGAAAAGCTGCACAGTAATTTCACTTTAGAGGCTAGATACTTTTGGAAAGCTCACTAAATAAGTTGGAAATTAAAGGAACATATCAACTTAAAATCATGCTTCAGTTTGAAATTTTTTAGCCTAATATCTCAACTAAGACCTAAAATTACTATAACTTGGAAGAGATTGGTGAGAAATATTGATTTACCTTTTTTCTGTTAGTTTGGCAGCAAACTCACAAAATAAATTATGTGTAATCATTGTCACTGTTTCCCGTATGTAGTCCGTTAGTTTTTAATGATTATGTGAAACACAGCAAAAGGGGGGAGAATTTTTTTAAGTAAAGTAAGATCATAAATATTTTTAAAGTAAAGTAAGTAAGTAAAGTAAGATCATAAATATTAAGTAAGTAAAGTAAGATCATAAATATCAGTATGGGGTCTCGGGCATGCATAGTCCTTAGAATTACTTTTTGCTCATTTTTAAAATTATGATAAATTTCAAGTTGGTAGTGTTGTTATACATAAAACAGTAGCTTTAAGAACTTGTAACTCCTTTAATTCTGTCACAGAAGGCTATTTAAATAATGCACAGGACTTCCTTTGTGTATAAAGTATAGGAGGATCTTTATTTTCAACTCTGCCATTAAAGGAGGCAGTGAGGATTAGGAACCACAGCAATGGCCTTGGAACCAACAGGTTCCCATTACTTTAATTTGGCCAAGCCACTGACTGAATGGCTTCCAGCAAATCAGCTGGCTTCCTTTTGCCTTAATTGGTCCACTTATTTAGCTGAATAGAAGTACTGACACCCAAGACATGCCTCCTGTTTGAGCTAGCCTAATAATTTTAAATGTATTTAGTAAATTGGTTAGTATAGCCCATTATCAGTCCATTATTCCTTGCTGAACAAAAAGTAAGGTTGTTTTATTTTAAAACTTTGTTTTAATAGATTTGATTGGTGTTTTAGTCGGCTTCTTTTCAAAACTCTCTTTTTATTTTTAGATTGGTAGCAATTGCACTTCTCTACTTGGAACAGGAAGATGCTTTTTGGTGTCTGGTTACAATAGTGGAAGTTTTCATGCCTCGTGATTATTATACTAAAACTCTGCTAGGCTCTCAGGTATGCATTATGCCAAAATAAAACAGTCTTGAAAACTGCCGCTGAAATATGGTTTCAATCTAATCCTGATTTTGAAAGCTACTTCTTAGAAATTGGGTAATAATACTTGCCTCCAACAATGGGGCTATTGTGAGATTAGATTGGTTAGTATATGTAAGTGCCTTGTACAATGGGGGCCCACACCTGACTGAGACTTCTAAGTACTACTACAGTATAAATGTCTAATAAAAAGTGGTGTGCTTTGAAACACGTATAGAGCTGTGTAAGTGCTTAGCAGCAGTAATAACATGTCTGTCCTCTTTAGGTTGACCAGCGAGTGTTCAAGGATCTGATGAGTGAGAAACTGCCACGGTTGCATGCTCACTTTGAACAATACAAAGTTGACTACACACTCATAACTTTCAACTGGTTTCTGGTAGTATTTGTGGACAGCGTGGTCAGTGACATCCTCTTTAAAATATGGGACTCTTTCCTATATGAGGGATCAAAGGTAAGTTGTATGAGCTAGATGTTCTTCAGTTCATATCAGACGTTGTAACAAGACACTGTGGTGTTGAGAAATCCAAGATGGGGGATGGTTGTATTTCGCAAGAGTATGTTAGTTTTAAGAGCTGGTCAAAAAATGGAGTGAGGAGGAAATTTACAGAACAGCTTCTCCAGCCAACAAATTCTTCCATTTTAAGTCTAAATTTTGGGACTTGGATGCATCAAAGTCCTTTTTGAGAAATAAGCAGATATCTAACCAGTATTTCCTGGGTTACAAATATTCTAAAATAGAGGTGTAGGAAAGTGCAAGATTCGGTTGTTTTCCTGTCACCCTACAGCAAAATTTTTTTTTTTATTTTCTGTAGACACCCATCTAGTGCTCGGGGCACCTAACCCATTAATTGAGAATTTTAGCATTAAAAAGAGACGACAAACAGTTGCCTATAAATGTACCCACCTCAGCAGAAACCCACATATGAAATGGTAGCTGAATAAGATGGACAGTTTTGTTTAAAAGGTTTTTTTTTCCTCAGACACTTAGATACAACAGGAACACAGCACTTAAGCAAATAGGGGAAGGGGGAAGAGAAAGAGATGGGGGAAAATAGGCAAGAGTAGTAAGTTCACTGCCATAGCTTTCTCGTAAATGAACATTCCAGTTTACAGTGTGGCTTTTTTTTCTTTTCTTTTTTTTTTTTTTAGTGTGTTTATTTAAAATAACTTTTAAAAGACCACAGTACTGTGATAAGATATACCTGTACAGAGTTGCAAAGTGCTAGGCCTGCTGAACCCATTCTATCATGGAGAGAGTGTCAAGACTGTTGTAACTCCTACCAGTGACTGACTGAGCAGCTGTTGGCAAAAGTTGAATTGGCTTTGAAAAGCCAATTACTTTTTTTTAATGTAATGCAAAATATATTTTTTTTTAATTTCAACTCTGAAACAGCTTTGGTGGTTTATTAGGCCATATTGTCTTTGCTTTACAGATTAGTTTTTGTAAGGAGCTCAGAAGCCTTTGGACATTAGTTTAGATGGTGCCCAAATTATTATTGTACCTGGGGAAAAAAATGTTTGAGCATCACAAACAGAGCTGTTTCCTCTACAGAAGGCTGCCATTAGGCTAAAGAGCACACACTAATGCAGAAAGATCACAACATTTCTAAAAATCAGTTTTATAATAAAAGTGAAGGTGTGAATCATTGGATTCAGAATGTAATGTGTATATATAAACCTTTTTTGAATATCCAGGTCATTTTCCGTTTTGCCCTGGCTCTTTTTAAATACAAAGAAGAGGAGATCTTAAAACTGCAAGATTCAATGTCCATATTCAAGTATCTCCGATACTTCACTCGCACCATTCTTGATGCTAGGTAAGTACTTTAAAAACATATTCAATATCTACAATATTTTATGTTGGGGCACAAATGAGACACTTCACCTAGATGGGTGGCGTCTGTTCAGAAGAATACCTATTTAGATTTCTAGTCACTGGTTTAATTTTTGTCTATTCTCTTCCTTAAAATGTGTATATGAAAGACTCCCCCCATTCAGAATTCAAAAGCAAAAAAGTAGCTGCTGATAAAATGATAAAAAGCATCATCTTCTAAGCAATTTGGCAGTTTAACCCCATATTACTAGAGTTACTTTGTAGTGTTGCCATTTACTCTTATTCATATTTGTATTGCAGTCGCACCCAGAGCCCCATTATGCTAGGTGCAGTAGAACCACACAAAATGATAGTCCCTGCCCTTAACAATTTATAATGTAAGCATAAAGTAAGAGATGTGGATATGTCCTATTGAATCAAGGATACCTTGTGTACTACTAATACATGTACATAGGCAAGCATTGGGTTGTCAGAATATTTTATATTCTGGTATGCCTGTGTTTGAGATGACAGGAACTAGACAGTGCTATAAGTGCTATTCTGTCTTTCCTCCTTCTTTGCATAGGGAGTGCAGTTTATGTGCACTGTGTTCAGCATAAATTAGCACCTAATGTTCTTAAATATTTGATACAGGGAGGGTGGTAAGTTAAATAATAGCAAAAAAATTATTTTTCATAAAATAGCAGTTTGTTTGGATTAGAATTCGGCACAACACTAGATACACTTGAAACTTTTTTAACATTCTTGGCTGTTCTCTGATAACCGCTAAACTCAGGGTGCAAGTTGGGTGGTATTTACTATACTAAATTGCATGCGAATTAGGCTTTAAAATCGGATTCCTGTTCAGAGCTCCCTGTATGGTTTGGGAGTTCTGAATGGAAGAAAAGACTAACTTGTCTGTATAGTTTCACCCAGTGCTTAAAGATGAATGTGAAGGGCTGACCCAGGGAAAATCTTCTGCACTTCCACATAGGAGAGGGAAGTTTGCCTTTGGCTCCCCAGAGTAAAGTGGCTCTGAGGGGTTGGAACCCAGACTGTTCTGTGTACCTGAGCATTGACTCCCTCCCCCCACCCCTTTGATAATGATGATTTAAGAAATGATTGCGGAGAGCTGTGTTTAGTTCTTCTTGGCCAAAGGAAAATGATGCTCATGACTCCCAAACTACGAGTGGGGAAAAGTGTGTTTTTGTGGGTGGAAATGTTTTTAAACATACAAAGCAACAGAAAGATAAATGGAATTAGTGCTTACTAAACCTGAGCCTTTTGAGTATTCCAGGAATTTTTAACCTATAATCTCCTTTGAATTAAAATGACTTTCCGCAACAACACTGCCAGAAACTGATGTTTGCAGACTGAATTGTTGTCCCTCCCTAATTTAAACAGTGGTGCTCTTTTCTTTGAGATAATGTCAATCTTGAGGCTTACAAGACTTGTCAAGCTGGACCTTCTTTTTTTTACAAATGTGTATAACACCTAGTGATGGAATTCAATTTTGATTTTTAAAATCGGATTACTGCAGCTCCCACAGAAACCTTTTTGTATTACCAAGGCATGTTTACTAAACCAGATTGGCTTAAGTCTGGAAAACTTGGGGCCCCAACTATTTACTTTTTTTAAATTATATTCCTTTTATTTTAGGGATGGCAGACTGACATTCTCAGATGGTTTAAGTTAAGGCACATATTGGTGTACAAAAGCTTTGTAATACATGCGCACTGCGTTCTATTTTTTAAATCCCATTCTGTATTTGACTTTAAAATGGACACTCTATGAAAATATTTTATAGTAGTACAGTGCCACCTTGTGGATTTAAGCTGAATTGATTAATTTAAAAATCAATCTTTGTAAAATAAGATACATGATTCATGCCCTTCTAGCCTCTCAAGTTCACCATTTTGCAATTTACTTTTAAAAAGTATATTTTTGAACTTGTAAAGCTAAGTGATTTAAAAAATGTAGAAAAATGATTATTCTAGATGTGAGTCCAGTCTTGTGAAAAAACACACATCCTATTCATAATACAGAAAAGATAGACATTCAGTTATGTGATTCCTGGACATTTTCAAGAGGCTGGAATAATTAATGGGCACTAACACATTTCTGAAGTTTAAGCTGCCTAATTGGAAAAGTCCCGACTAATGTGTGCATTGGTGCAGCTTCAGAATAATGTACAGGGAAATAAGAGTTGTATACCTAATTGTCTCACTATGATAAAATTGTACCTTAGATAACCTGTTTTAGAGTATATATTTAGTGAGAGGTTATTGATGTTTGTGTGCATAGAAGCAAGGAAATTACTGTTTCAACCTATAAGACCTCTGAGTCTTCTACAATATGAATGTAGGAAAATCCCAGCCTTTCAATCTGTAAACTGCAGACCATCTTAAGAGAAGCTAGCTAATTTCAGTAACAGTTGGGATCAATTTCTCAGGTGCTCAAATGAGCTATTATGGGGAAAATGAGAACTTCAGATATGATCATTAAAGATGTTTTATCACAGTTGCAGATCAGCAATATTGCTTATTCTCCTACAAGAATAGGCTAAATAGAATTATAGTACTTTTTTTTAATACAGAAACTGGTGCAGTACTTTCTGGAGCCATGAAATGCAGAATGCAACTGTTGTTGTAGCCCATTTATTTTGAAAGTGCAGTGCATTTAGACTCGTACAGTAACCTAATGTCAGATTTCTCAAGGCAATAGTATTGAATTAATTTCAGCAGAACTAAAGCAGAAGATCTGAAATAAGGAATATTTAGGAAATAAATATTCAGTAACCACCCTGGTTGACGAAACTCTTGTTAATCAAAGCTTGGTTACACCTCCTGCCACAATGTTTCAATGTCCTTAAAACCATAGCATAGTGTAGACTTGGCAGCTGCTTCTGCAGTCTGGCCAGCATTTAAGGGGAGATTCTGTAACTAAAGTTGTCATTTAAAAACTGCTTCTTTTCCAAAGCTACCTTGAAATTTCAGCATTTCACCCAAGACACACCAGGTACATGGGGAGAGCTATGCCAGAGATTCATTTTGCACCTTTTATAAAGCACTAAAGTGAATGAAGCTTAAAACTGCCATTAAAAGCCATAGATCCTGTTGTGATCGTCTAATGCTAGGTAATCTTTCAGGAAACTGATCAGCATTGCTTTTGGGGATCTGAATCCTTTCCCGCTGCGTCAGATCAGGAACCGGAGGACCTACCACCTGGAGAAAGTGCGCTTGGAGCTAACTGAACTTGAAGCCATTCGTGAGGACTTCCTGCGTGAACGGGAGACCAGCCTAGACAAAAGGGACCTTATTAGTGATGACGAAGAAGATAGTTGAGAGAATTCTTTGACTTGCGCTCTCTTTTTGGAATCGTGACCAAAGCTTATTGAATGGGGTAACTTCAAATACACTTCTATTTTATTAATCCTTTAAAACTGAATGTTAAATAGTAGCATTTGGAAATATGCAGGACAGATTTCCAAACCTCAGCACTTTCTTTCAAAAATATTGTTTTGTATCGGAGGCCAAACAGTTCTGTTTACACCTGTGTTCGTGCCACTGTATAGAGCACTTAAAAATTAGTCTTTCAATCAGTTAAACAGATGAGTTGCCAGTTGTTCTTCTGAAGTGCCTCGTCACAGTGCCTGTATGTGAAGAAGTAGCATAGAAAAGTCCTTGCTCTTTTAATCTACCATTTTGTCTCATTTCTGAACTTGTATATTATACTGAACATAGTTATAAATTTGCATAGCACAGCCCCACAACATAAAAAGACCTCATTTTTCAATTTCAGGCAGATGCACAAAACTGTCTTTCATAGTATTGTCATGAACAAATCAACCATTATTTCTGTTACAGCTGAGAGGGTATGGAATGGAACACAGCAAGAGCTTTCACGTTGTTCTGTTTCTCTAAAGGCAGCATGAAAAAGGGATAGCTAAAAAGAAAGTGTGTGTGTGCATATATATATATACTTTAAATGAGTGTTTGTTTTTTATTTTATCTTTCAGACTACTTTAATTACAGTGCAAAACATAATGGTTGTATTTATTTTGAACAGCTGTTTTATATTATCAGATTCCCCTTAATGCAGAGGGAAATGTCCATCATGTTCTGCCATTTAATCTTTTTGTTTTTCTTCTGGCCACAACTTCTCAAAAAATGACAAGCAGCTGTTAAGGAGATGGAGTTCACCACAGGAGTCCCACAAACATGTAGCAGATTTTCTGTTGCTTATGTTGTAACGTTTGTTTTTTAATAAGTCCTATTCTTCTCTCTGTTTGGGGTCTATACTAGGATGATGTTTGGATTTTAGAAAAGCACCCAAGGGAACAACTTTTTTCATGAATAAAAACTATACATTGCAATGTTTACATTACAGTATTCTTAGAAAGGAAAACAAATTTTAGAAGTGCATCAGAGCAATCTAAAGGCCACAGAGCCTGTGAAGAAGTTGGTTAACATTCTTTTTTTGTGGAAATAAACCCTATACACACTTCCAAAAACATGCTGCTGTGAATGCTGTATGCATATGTATCCACAAGAGAGCTCAGGAAACAGACAGTGTTATTCCCCTAGCATTGTCTCTGGCATTGTGACTATGAATAGCTTGTTGGGTACCACTGTTTCACTTTGTGATGTACGCTGTTAGAAGGTTAGCTAGAGAACCTGATGGATTTTTCTTGCTTTGTTCTTATTCTGTTTAGGTTTGTTTGATAGTCTTCTTTCCCAAGCTTTTCCCAGCTTTTCAATCATCAGAATGTCTGTTTGATCTAAACATTACCTTTGTGAGGGCAACATAAAATAAGAAGTCAAACAAAAGTAATTAAATATCTCTCTCTCTCTCAAAGGTGTTTTCCTTTCCTTGGCAATAAAGCAGTGAGAATTGCAGTAGCAGTTTAAAGTATCAGATTTCAATAACCTTCCATTCAGCCGTTAGATGGTATATTTATTTACTCTTCTATTTCAGTCCTATTCGTGTAAAAAAGGTTAGAATATTGTGGGAGGAGTGGGGTGGTATTTCACAACACTTTTTTTCTTTCTTTTTTTTTTTTTAATTTCTGTTGGCTTGGCTGAAACTTGGTTAAAGATATTTTGCTTTTCAACAAATATTTCCTTTATACAGAAATTGTCCGGTGTTAAGCCTGAACAGAATAAGATCAACGCATATCATGTAACTTGAAAATCCTGGTTAGATATATATTGAAAGACTTGTTTGTTTGTTTGTTTAACTAGCAAAACATATAAGTTCAAATACGCAACAAGCCCTTATGCTTATTAGAGAAAACTGGAATGATCTTCAGAATTATTTCAGTTGTGTTTTAAAACATTTCTAGCATGAATAGTACAAGCAGTAAATTTCTTACTTGCACCTCTTGCCTTATACTTGAATTTACTAGGCAAGTTTTTCATATTATTGCATGTTCTGTATTTCTGTTATACTTACTACTACAATGAGTATTTGAATATACAAATCAGACCAACTTTTTAAATGTTCTGATTGTTTGCTGTCAGTGTCTTGGAGGAGCTGGTCTCTAACCAGATCTGTGTCTCTACTTCTTTTAAAAAAATTTTCAAGCGTTAAATGAAATCCGTCCATTTTTGTAAACTTGTTTAAGTTCTTCCTTAGCATAGCAACGTTGAAAATACTAGGTTGGAACATTTTGCTAGCCTACCATTTGTTGAGATCTTGCTATTTTGAGCCTTAATTACAGACCAGTTAAGTGATGTTACAAACGTTTTCAAACTGAATGCACAAAAGCCCTCAGGTGATGAAGAGAAAACTGTTAACTTCTGAATCGCTGTTCAGGATGTTCCCCATAGCTGACAAGTTTATGGAGGAGTAGAGATGACTTGCAATGTTGCAGGCCCCTTCCTTGTAAGAAATGATGTTGCTGATGGTTAAATTTAATTTCTTGTGTTCCTGCAGTTTGTATTAAATGTTATTGCTGGGGTATAAAAGTTGTACAGTAACATTGAATGACTGTTTACTGTTTTGAACTGCAAGTATGTAAAATCTGATACACAGATACCATTTGTTCAAATTGTTTTGTTGGGTACCATATGTGAAATGAGTTGGTGGCTTCAGTCAGGTTTCCTGTAGCCTGGTGCTTACATCTCAATTGGCATCCTTGCTGCTGTCTTGGGCAGAAGGGCCAAAAATTTAAAAGGACAATAAAGACTGAACTGTACTCTCATTCCTAGAAATCCCTGCAGAACAGGAGTGAGGTGCATATAGTAGGAGGCAGTGGCAGGGGAAGGTTGCTTTGCTATTGTCCATCCTGCTCTGTGGCCAAATAAAGGGTTTTGAGTGTTGCTTAATCTGGTGGCTTTCAAGAGCACTAATGTTCACCTTTTTAAATGAACACGCAAGGTTACACACATTCAGTATCTTCATCAGGTGACATCAGACACATATGGAGTGACCTTCAAAAGCTGGGATGTGTCAACAAATAATATTAACATTATAGGACCAACTTTCAAAACAGTGCATGAGGATTTAAGTGTGCATCCCTGCCATTGTTTTGGAAATAAACCCCTTAATGAAAATAATAAAGATCAACTTAAAAATTGATGACCAAATATCTTTTTGTATGTTTAACATCTTGTTTAGTGCTTTCATGTCTCTTCACTACAACACTTTTACAGACTTTAAAAAATAATTTCAAGGTTATGTACATATGTGCAAAATATTTGTTATGCATGGCTCACATTGTGTGTTTATGTAAACCAAGCCACTAAATTAAAATCCTGCAGACTATTCTTCCCTCACCCATTATGCATGATTCAAAACACAAAGTAACTTGTAAAAAATGTTGTCTTCTGTTACATTATACAGAGAAATATGGTGCATTATAAATCTTAGCTATTATTAGGACTGCACAGTATTCCCTTTCCACCTATGCGTACAGTATTATAATCCAGTATTATTGGATAGGTTCTTTTACCAATTAAAATTATATATGTAGTTAAGGAGAAAGAATTTGCTTTTTCATTGTTCTTCTGTAGGTGTACAGGTATGTACACATAGTAGGGTGTCTGAGCAATAAGAATAGGATTTTGTGGTTTGAAACAGCTAGAGTAAGAGCATTCTTGAATTTGACAAATAAGTCATGTTCACAATCCATGCCAGTTTGTTCTGTTAAACTGTTGAGAAATGAAACTAGTCACTTTTTCTACTCTGGAGCTATATACAGATGTTTAAATAAAACTTAGTACCCATATTTCATAAACAATCAATGGTACATGGTATAATCACTTTCAATCACAAAACTTAACTGATCTTATTTTGCTAAAGATTATTGTAAGATTGAAAGAAAAATAAACCATTTATTACTTTGCATTATAATTTGGCTTGAGTTTATTTTTAATAAACGTATGTGCTGGAGCCATTAAAACTTCTAGAAGAGGAATACATTTTGACACTCGAAGTCCTTTAAAAGTCAGATCATCAATTCTGAGTTTTAGTGGAACACTCTCGTCTAGGGCTGGAGCAAGTATTGTCTGACTGTAATTGTTCTGGAATGAAGGAAAAGAAAGCAAACAGAACAAGGGAATGAGAGTGTGAGAATCATATTACAGGAATTCTCTTTAATGAAATTTCTCTTGTCTGAATTAATCAAAACAACTGGCATTTCATGCAATTTTGAAGACTGTTCACCTATGCCAGAAGTACTGGAGGCACTGGATGTGGCTTAATTAGGCCGCAACTTTATTCTTAACTGTGTGGGAATACACAGCAGATAAAAGTGTACAGTGAAAGTAATTCCATTATTGTCCCTGGGGGGAGGGATTCCATCAGCTCTCTCCTTAACCCATCCTGGACCCCAGCCAACCTGTTGCTGGGACCTCATCATCCCCTCCCTTGAATGAGAATTGGGGGAAGTTATAAAGGAGGAGGGGTTGGCTCTCTGCCGTGCCAGTCATAGGAGTCCCGAACCCCCCGTTTCTGTTCCTTTATCAATCCATTTTATCTGAGTGCTGTATCCCTTCCCTATGCAGTACCTTCACTGGATGTCTGCCCTACCTTTACATAATGAGTTTTGACATCATAGCCTAACTCCCATTTAATGTTCACCCCAACTAAGCTCCCCTGAATACTTTCTAGGGAAGGTGAAATAACCCCCACTTTGCCTTGGCCAATCTGGCGGTGAGGGAAAAATTCCTTCCCAGCCTGCTTGAGAAAGGAGCAACTAGTGTAATGCCCACAGCACATCCTGACAACCTGGTATTTGACCACTTCCATGGGTGGGGCGGTGGGTGCTGCTCTGCCTAGCCCAGATAAAAGAGAGCTTTTCCTACCCAGCATGGACCTATATAGTACCTCCTCTCTTCCAGTCACCTCGGGGGGAGGGATGCTGACCTGCTCTGTGGCTGCTGTAAAAATCACTCCATGCCTCTCTAACCCTTTAAAGAGGTACGTACCTTCTCTGATAAGCCCAACAACGACCTCTCCTGCTTAATGTGCAGTATGGTTATATATCTAGACTAGTATACGCTAGCTTTACACTTCTAGCACATAACGATTTGGTTTTGTATTTGCTGATTCAGCAAAGTACTTAAGCATGTGCTATGCTTTAAACACCTGTTTAAAATACCTTGCTGAATCAGGGCCTTAGCCAGTGGCCTGCAGGTTTCAGGAGTAAATACATGCACACTTTCCAAAAAAAAAAAAAAATAATAAAGTCTTGTAATAGGTGAGATTCTTAACATGAAACTTTTTATTTAAGGTAGGTACCTTATTTAAGCTGGTACCATCTTGTTAATTTTTCACAGTCATGCAAGGTCACTATCTGATTTTTCTCGGTCTCTTCTGATTATGGTTGGAATACAAATGACATATAACACTAGATGTCTCCATCAAGTTGTGAGTTTAGTTCATAATAAATAAGCCACTCTTGAGCTCTTCTTTTTTCAGTGAAAGAACAGAGAGGGGACAGAAGGACTTTTGTGGCATTCAGTCAAATTATTGTTTTTCTCAACTTGTTAATCATACACAATCAACATTCAACTCCAATTTTGGCTTTAGATGGCATTTTATAAATTGTGCAGTGTCTGACCATCCATTCCTGATCATAGGAACATGAGCTTTTCTAACAGTAGTGCCTCTGCACCCTTTTAAAAATAACACACATACATAACATGATAATGGACCTTCCTAAATCAGTATTGGCTAATTAAAAAAACTCCCACTTCTTTAGTTTTGCTGTGAAAACTTCTTGCCTTAAGAACTGAGGGCGGGGGGGGGGGGGGGAGAGGGTTCTGTCAGCCAAGAAGGTGACAAACCTCAATGCAACGTTAAAGTCTGAAGCCTAGATAGACTTCAAACATTCAATGTGAGCTGATTATCACTCACGTGCACCTGTAGGCATAATCGGTACTACTCATTCAAAGGCATGTTTGTATTGTAGATTGAATATGTATTTTCATGCCTGAGCGTGCATGTACTGGTACAATACATTCAGTGTTTAAGACAGAATGAGTATCTTCTGTCCTTGACCAACTTTCAAGGCTGTAGCTTCCTCCCCAGATTACGTTTTGGAGCCAGTTTACAGTGACACTGATGGAAGGCTTTAAAGCTGCATAAGCATCTTAAACCAATCTACAGCCTTAAATTAGTTTTATAAACTTAAATATATAAGACCTACAAAGTGTATGTGTGAGGAGGGTGTGGAATTGGGTTTGTGTCCTTTTTTTCCCGGTTTGCTTCTTTAAAACATTTTGAACAGCTATTTTTTCGGTTGACCTGTCTGCAATAAGCATGGTTAGACTCTTTTCACTTTCCCTTAAGTTTAAAATGGCTACAGGGCTTTTGCTCAAGCTTCCCAGAAAAATTCATCTTCAGGCAGAGTCTGATCTTGAAAAACATCTACCTGAAGTTGGAACTGTTTCGCAACCAAGAGCTATAGTGGCTGTGAATGATCCAAGGGGGCAGAAGGGAAAGAAGAGAACTTTATTCTACAGTAATCTAATTTTCCTTGAATAATGCAGTTTATTCTGTGTTTCTTACATTGATTGTAAGGTAAGCTATTTTGGAACTGAAAAGTTCAGTATTTAAAGGCTGTTTTTTGTGCATGATGCAGTGGGGTATGGAAAAGTTTCTGTAGAAGAGCAAACATGAAATTTTGGATTTGAACTTGGAAGATCCAAACTGCAAACGTGTATGTTACACCAGAATTTTCAAAGATATTTAGGAGTCCATGGGATTTTCAACACCCCTAAGCAGGTCAGGCACCTAACTAATACCATAATCTCAATGGGAGTTAAGAACCTACCTTGTGTAGGGGGCTTTGAAAATTCCATAGACCCCGAAATACCTTTTGAAAGTCTGACCCGAACTCTCATTTAAATTTAAAAAAAAAAAAAAAAGAGGAGTACTTGTGGCACCTTAGAGACTAACAAATTTATTTGAGCATAAGCTTTCGTGAGCTACAGAAGTGAGCTGTAGCTCACGAAAGCTTATGCTCAAATAAATTTGTTAGTCTCTAAGGTGCCACAAGTCCTCCTTTTCTTTTTGTGAATACAGACCAACACGGCTGCTACTCTGAAACCTCTCATTTAAGTGTGTGCTAGTTAGGTGCGTAATCTGCTTAAGTGCTTTTGAAAATACTACTAGTTGCCTAAATAAGTTTGGAAAATCTGTCCCAAAGCCCCTTTTTCAAAAAATAATTAGTAGTCTAAGTCTCATTGACTTTTAATGAGATTTAAATTCTGAAACATCTATGCCACTTTGAAAATTGGACTTAGGAGCCTAAAATCACTTAAGCAGTTTTGAAAATGTTACCTGTTGCTAGGGCTGTCCCCTTCAACAGTGTTATGCAACCAGTTATGGTTGTATGGCTAGCATGATCACTTTATTTCAGTTGATAGGATGTTAGCTTTGTCAGAGCACAGTAGGCTCTTAAAGTGTGGGAGCTCATTCAACTGGGAAATCTCTGCTAATCACAAGACACGGTAAAGGATAAAGAAGAGCATCTGAGACAGAACGTGGCTGTAGGTGGCCTAAGGACCTTCTGTGCTGAAGATGGTAATCTGAAGGGATAAGGCGTAACCAGCGCTGGCATTCAGATGCTTCAGTAAATTGCACAGAGGTGATGTCCTGACTCAGGATAAACATTTTCTGAAATTTCTTTTTCTTTAGTTGAAAAGCCATTTTTAAAAATAAAAAAATATTAATATTTGTATTGCAGCAGCACCTCTGAGCCCCTGTGTTGGGGTAGGATTGCATTGTGCTAGGCATTGTACAGACAAAATTTTTATATGAAAATTTTTTTTGACTAGCTTTACAGCTTGGTTTAAAAGACTTGGAAAGAAGAGGAAGTAAAACAGCTGGGAAAAACCTTCAGCCAAAAGAACTTACAAGAAGAGTGGACACAGATGAGCATTAGTATCATAAGAGCTAATGAATGCAATGTCAGAATTTTGGGGATGCTCTGTATTAGGAAAGTCTGGCAGATACAACCTGTATTCTGAAAACATCCTGGTTTAGTGTGACACCGAATTTTCATGTTGAAAAGTTGAGTCTTTTTAGATTTAATAGGCAGCCAGAGTTGTCATTATTGTTTAAGAACTGCAGTGCTTTAAGGAGCCATGTAGGCCAGTAAGACAGTAAGTGAAATGAGCATGTATAAATTCGATTAGCCAGTTCAGTTAAAAAACAAAACTGCAGTTTGATGCTCATGTTTACATATGCAAATACTTTGCCTTGAAGCTCTTATCATGAACATGTCTAATAAAAGGCCAAAGCAAATATGCTCAAATACTAGTGAAAAATCATATGTGACAAATAATTGTACCCTTAATAGGAATTATTTTTATATGATTTTATCTGTATGCCCACTGTTATGTACTTTTGTCTAAAAATTGTAGGTAACCCAGTTAAAAAGCACTGTGGCGTCTTTGAACCTCTGGAGTGGCACAAACTAGCCATAGTTAGCCCGAGGATCTGCCCCAGTGTCTTGGGTGAAAGGGAAGAGTCACTTCTAACTGGAGAAGAGCAGAAGTTCACTGGGGACCTCGTTATACCAATCTCTTTTACCAGGATTTCACCCCTAGGCTGGGATTTTCTAATCTAAAGCATTTAGCACTGTTCTAACTCTGCTCCCACTTGACTTCAGTGCTTTAGAAAATCCCACCCCTTCGCCCACCCAACCTTATCAAACCAGGCTTTCAATAAAAAAATAAAAGACTAAAACAATTGTGTGATCATATTGATTATAGTGAAGTCTTCAGTACTGGAAGTTTTTATTTCACTCAGATAGTACAAACAACGGGCATACTGGACCTTGAATATTTTTCCCAGGGAAGCAGAAAGACTAAAGGTTAAAGAAAAGCCAAAGGCAAGCTACCAAATTGGTATTTCGTCATCCTGGGAAGGAGCTATTCTGAAAAATTATACCCATTGGTTGCAGCATGGCAGCTATCATCTCCTGCTTTAAATGTTGCCCATTTCCCATTTTAAGACACTGTTTTCAGTTGCTTTTAATTTTGTCAGTCTCTAAACCATTTGGGCTAAAATTTTCCATGCTGGGTGTCTGCTTCAGGCTGATGTTTTTTAATCATTTCAGCCAAAAGTGTTCAGATTCAGCCATTTCTGAGAACAAACTAGGGGAAAATGCATTGTTTTACCCATATTAAAAATTTCTGGTGACCTATTTTTAAAAAAACTCTAGCACACCCCACCCCACCCGACCCCTGCTTCGGTGCAGTAGGGACTTGAAATTTGGCTGTGGAGAAAGAGGGCCTCTGTGTCCAAGATGTGCCTTTTGTTGTTTTAGTGAAAATCTGCCAAAATTTGGCCTAGTTCTAAGGCTCAATAGAGATTTGCTAGAACTTTGCATCTTAATTCCTTAAGATTCTAGCCACATTGAGTATGATCCAGACGAAGATGAGCTGAACAGGACTTTCACTGCAGGGACCTGTGGAAAAGCTAGAATGTGGTTGTTTAAAGGCTGTATCGTCATGCATATGTACAAGGTGACGAAAATAAGATTGCAAAGCCAACCTTTGTTCTGGCATTTCGTAACTTTTGAGCCCTTGACTTTGCAACCTTAATAATGTTTTAACACGGCTTTTGTGCATGTGTGTGTGTAACTTGTAACATCTCCAACATAATATTTTATAACCCCTTCAAATACAAGAGGAAATTACACTTGAAGCGATAGTTAAAGGCACTGTCAATATTCTGTAAGTGACACACAGATGGTGCTTTCTTGGTCGGTCCATATCAAGTTTGAACTCTCCTTTAGGAATGTAGGATATGTGCTTCCTTTTCTGTCACTTCCTAAATGAGATGAGATAAGGGATGTGTGTGACAGAGCATGGCCCATAAAGAGAGAGCAAATGCTGACCTCCAAAGCTCAGTGCTTTATGGGGCTGCTCAGTACCAGAAATGTGCTGCCTCTTTTGAGATCCATTCAAATTGCAGAGTTCTCTTTCCTGTCGTACTGTCTTGCATGCACATGACATCTCTCAGCAATTGGAACACTATCTCTGCAATTGGAGCATGATCTCTACAATTAAGTCTTTTTCACAGGATCCATAACAGCCATGAAACATTAGAGTAGAATAATGTGTCATACAGAGAGGCATCTCTGGACCTTAAAGCAGTTTGCTAATGTCTATCTAAGGCAGTGGTCCCCAAACATTTTACCTCATGCCTCCTTTTACCCCTGTTGGTGCTCCCCCAGCCAGGAGTGAGGCCATGGCTCTGGGAGAGGGGATGCAGACAGTGGTAAGGAGTCTGAGGCTGGGACCACAATTGGGGGTGGGAGTGGACCCTCAGCCTGCAACTGTGGCTGGGCAGCCACGACCCCAGGCTGAGCTCCCTGGGCAGCCCGGGTGCAGGGCTGGCAGCTGGGACCAGGAGCAGAGCTGCATGGTGGTCCCTTCCTGCCCCATGTGGGGACTGGTCTGGGCCCCAGATGGGCTCCCCTGAACATTACTCCATGCCCCCCTGGGGGGGGGGTGCCCCACAGATTGAAGATCTCTGATCTAAGGGCTTTGAGAGCCTTTGATGGGTTTATATAAATGATAGAAGGGCAAGTTTTTCTATTGAGGTAAGATCTAGATAGTTTTTTACAAACCCACTGGACCATACTTTGCATAGGATCTATTTCCAGCAGGCTGTCAAAGATAAATTTAATTGAGATCTAAGGTTATGGTTGCACAGTGTTCTTTTAAATTAAGATTAATACTATGTGCTGCACAGAAATGTACCTTTTGCAGTGGTCAGAATTGACTGAAATAGGAACAGAAGCTCTTACTGCAGCAGCCAAGGAAGGGGGGTGTATACAAGCCCCAGAGAAGAGGGGAGCTCCTTCTTATTCTAACCCTTAATCTTTTATATTTATTGCTTTGGATTAAAGCGTAGAGGTTAGAGGTGGAAAAGATCTGTTTAGAGCCAGTCCACCCCTGCTTGCAATGTAGGCTATAGGTGCCAACTTGATCAGGCCTCAGAGTTAGACTCCTCAATGTAATAGAGTGGGTAGGGAAAGCTCACCCAGGTTTGAAAAGCCATTGCAATTTTAAGTGTCAGTACAATGCATGTTATTTTGTCACCTTCCCTTCCAGCCATGTCCAAACAAAAGGCAAAAGATTTCCATGAGTGTCTTTATTCCTCTGATAACTAACATGGCTTTTGTCATAAGGGTGTTTCAAGCTATCAGATGACAACCTCAGCACTGAGGCTGGAGAATCTGGATTCCTCCAGAGGCCTGTTAGAGCCTTTAGAATCCCTCCCCATTTCCTCCTCCTCCATCTTTCCCCATTCCAACCTCATTTGATGCAGCTACTTTCGTTTTGGATTTGGGGAACTGGGTGGAACTTCCTCAAAGGCCATGAACACCACTCCTTAATCAGCTAGAAGGGGTCGCAGTTGAATTCTACTGCCAAGGAGGAAGGAGATAGGCTGGGACCAGGAATGAAGCCAAGTCTTCCGAACTGCAATGCAGAGCACTGCCTCGAGGCTGGCTCCAGTTCAATAATGTGACAGAGTGAAATGATTTTGAAATTCATTATATCTGATCCTAGGAATTTTTGAAGGGGAATAAGCCCAATGCTTGGAGAGACAGAAGCCAGCATGCCCCATGCAAGTTTCTCTCTAAAACTGGTATGTACCCAACTGGAAATGAAGGCAAACTGGCATTGATGTTCAGTTCCAGCTTGTTCATTACAAATGATGCATATGTATTATTAATGTTTTCTGGGATTAGATGTTAACCTACAATGCTTCTGGCTCTCATGGTTGCAGAGAAAAGCTTGAAAACATTAACCCTAAATGCTCAACAACCAAAAAGCAAATAAAAAGAACCTAAAATGTATTTTTCAAATCTTGTGATTTTTAAACCAATCTCGTGATTTTGTGGAGCTTCCTGGCTAATGATTTTTGAACACATGGAATCAGCAATACTGGGACACTTGTAAAATAGTCACACAAAAGGACTCTTTTTAGAAAGGGTGTATGATGTCACTACTGTAGCTTCAGATTCACAAGTGATTGGGCATATTCCTCAAGGGAGACTATATGAGTGTTCTGAGTGAGTTTATCACAAAACACTGCATTTTGAGCAAAAGTACTGTTCTGATGGGGTCAATGGTCATTTGTCTCTGTTCTTCCCTACAAGCATGGTTCCCACACTGAGCACTCCTTCCAGTGGGTTGTTTGTTCCTAGCAAACAGGGAAAATGCTACTCTCTATACCAATATATCCTGAACAAACATTTTGTAGTTCTAAAGCAACCCATATGTTTTGATGGGTGAAATGACACATTGCAGATATGCTGAAAGACGTTCCAGGGACAGCAGATAATAATCTGAGAGGGCCTGGGCACGTTTGTCTGGATTGATGAATTTTCATAGCAATTCTACACATGCCTACTTACAACATTAAGCACAAGTTGTATTAGCCTTATTCTCATTTGGTATTTGTTGAGCACCAACAAAGTGCTCTGTGCTGTACAAGGCACAAATCCAGAGAAAATCCTTGCCTGGGAGAGTGAGCTCTGTGTGGCTCCTCCAAAGCTTGTCTCTCTCACCAACAGAAGTTGGTTCAATAAAAGATATTACCTTGTCTCTCTAATCTACAACACAGACATTCACCAACCTGGCTAATGGGGGTAGATGGGGAATAGTTTAATTTCTTCCTCTAATTGTCAGGAACTCACTCACAAAATAGGTTCTTTCCAAACTAATCATCTAGATGTTTAAAAACCCCATAAATGACCAGAGCCTGGTGCCACCCTTTAACACCCCCTCTACCCCAGGCATGGATGGATCAGTGTGCATTTGGGTCACTTGCACAGGGCCCCCAGCTCAGGTGACTCCTGACCACCAGAAAAGCCTCCAAGACAAAGCCCGGAGTGGCGCTGACCCCGTGTGCCACGTTCCAACACCACTGCCATGGACCTGGCCTGGCCGCCCCCAGCGGACGGAGGGTGGCCTCGGGCCTGGCACTTGGCCCCACCACCGCTACTGCAACCAGGCCCCAAAGAGAGCTCCCAGGCCCCCGCAGAAAGGTGGGGTGCGGGCCTCATTTCCATAGTGCACAGGGCTCCAAACCTCTTGGCACTGCCCGTCCCCCAGCCGCCCAAAGGCGCTTTCTGGGGCATCTCAGCTCAGTGAGGGGGCGCAGGGCCTGAGCGCTCCCAGGAGGGGGCTGGTGGGACGCGGCTGCTGCAGTCCGGCAGGGGGCGCCCTCAGCTCACCATCCCGCAGGGCTCGCCCGCAGCCGCGACCTGACACTGGCGGAGCGGCTCCTCCCCGCTGCCGGCAGCGGGAGTCGGCTGGAGCGGCGCGCAGGGGGAGTAGCCGGCAGCATCAGCGCCTGGACACTGCGGCTCCCCAGGGTGAGTAGCGCCCGCCCCGGGCCCCGCCGCGAGCCGACTCCGCTCCCTGCCCCGCGCCCTCCGGCCGGCGCCTAGTGCAGGCGGCTGGGCTGCCTGGCCCCCGCCGAAGCAGCGAGGGTTCGTCCCTGCGTCTCCTTGGCACAGCTCCCCGGGCGGGGGCTGTCCAGCCTGCGTCCCCAGTGCGCCCTGCTCCCCGGGCTGAGAGCGGCGTGGCGGGCTGCCCCTCCGGCCTGGGTCGGCACCTGCTGCTGGGCTTTCTCGGTGGGGGGCTCTGGAGGTGCAGCAGGGCTCGGCCCGCCAGTGCCCCCGCGAGCTCACTGGCAGCGCAGCGCCGGGCTCGGCTCCTGAGCGTCTGCCCTGCCCTGCCCTGGTCGCGGTGCCTTCCCAGGTACGGGGGTGAGGCTGGACCCAGGGCAGGGGAGGGGGTGGTTTATCCATCTGGTGCCTTCTCCTGCTTGTGGCCTTTAGGGAGGGGAGGAAAGGAAATAGGTGACCGGTGGGTTCTGCAGAGGTGCCAGGGGACACTGTGTTGCTGTGCACGTGGTGCTCCCAGGAATGGGCAACAGCTGACAAAGCCGAGAAAGGAAAAGCAGGGGAGCTTAACAGGCTGGACTTTATCAAGCCCTTCCTAGAAGGTGGAAGATCATCATAACACCTGTCTCCGATCATCCTGTTAGCTTCCCAAATTAAGAGGTTTCAGCTATACAGGATTGGGCTAAAGCATCAGCCTAATAATCTCTGCACAGGTGTCACACTTAGAATGCACCTACTATGCCAATATGCTGTAACTCCGGGATATGGCAATGGGTGAAAAATGGATCTGCAGCATAGTAATCCAAAGGGCGGGCCAAAAAAAAATTTTTTTTGGTAGTCCATGCATTCTCAGAATGAGCATTATGCAGCTAGGTCCTACTAAAATCCTTCTTGTTCTGGCTTTTGCCCCACTTCACTTATGCCCCTTATAGTTTTCCTCTGTCTTCTTTAGCTTTTTCTCAAATTAGAGGTTTTTTGCTACTTAATTTTCCTTTAAGCAGCCATTGTGGAAAAGCACTTCTGTACAGGTTCATGACATTCTTGCTACTAGATCCCATCTACACTGGACTTCAAACAGAGTTAAGGACCCAAACATAAACGTTGTTCCACCTAGATTTGTTTTTAGCATAGGCTGATGGGCCAGTGGGGGGGTGGGATTAGAACTGTGTTTAAAAAGTGTGTTGTAGACTAGGCTGGTTTAATACACTGGCTTTGTTTCTAACCCATTGGGTGGTGGTGACCTCATGCACACATCCACTCTTTGAGACCTCTTCATAAATTCTACTTGTGTCCTCAGCCTTGTTTGTTTATGACTTGCAGGAATGTGGGGTGGATCCCTTCATTTTTTATTTCCATACAAACAGGGGTAGGAACTATTGGATTGTTGGTATCTGAGACAGTGAGTCAGAAACAGAATATCAGGATGCAGCACAGTGCACACTTGACTGAACACCCTAGGCTGTCTCGCTTTAGGGGAAGATCAAGATCAAAGGAATGAGATTTCCCCATCTAGGGTTGTGATGGCTGCCATCCTGGTTTATACATCAGGGATTGAACTGGGGACGTTCACAGATGAAGAGCTAAAGCACGCTAGCTTGGGGTTATAACAGGTTCCTATCATCCACAGACTGGGCACAGAGGGAGACTTGTAACATACTCAGCAGCGGGTTCATGGGCACACGGGTAAAGAGCTTGTCTGAGATGCCCTGACCGTCCTCCAGAGGTGGGCCCAGGCTTCATTTGGCCTTCACTGGTCCATGTGGCCAAAGTTCATAGAGCGTGCAAGCCAAATCGTGTTTGACTTCAGGGTAGAAAAATTTAATAGTCAAAATCCCGTTATGTTTATCACTTGTGATAACAAAAGACTTGAAGGCAGCCTACTCAGGAATAGAGAGGTGGGTTGCAATTCCATGCTTGTCCATTCCAAGACCCATTATGTATCAAGTCTAGAGCTTTCCCCTGCTGTCTGTCTAGGCATTTATATTCATTGCTATGGCATCATCCAAAAACCTTAGGATCAGTTACAATGGCAATCCAGGCAATCCTTGTCTCTGTTGACCCATAATTAGCTGCAGAGAGGACAGGATAGCCACTCATTGCGGAAGTGGAAGGGGTTTGAACTGCAGTGTGTGATCAGCCACCACAAACCTAAATATTCCAGAGTAACTTGGGAGAATGGAAAGGGGGGGTCTCTTGAGAACTAGTGGCAACAATAAGGGTGATTCTAAAACAAGACTTGGTTACATTGAGTTACTGGCACGTCTGGAATGTACCATTCAGAGATGTCTGGATAATAAGTAGTAGAAGTGGCTGAAAATTTCCTGACAAAGGTTTTTTTTTATATAGAAAAATAGGGGTTTGGTGAAAACTAGATTATTCATGGGAAAACATCTTTGACTTGCAAAAGTTAGAAATCTGGCAAAGTGGAGAAAAACTACTTTTTCACACCTTTTTACTCTTGTATTTAAATAGGTTTTCCCCATTTTCTCTCAGTTTGTTACAGTCTTCCAACCTTTTCCAGTGGAAAAAAGGAGGAAAAATAAATGGAGGTGGAGGAAGCACATAAACACCAAAAACTCAAATGTTATAATCCTATTTTTGGAGTTTAAAAATCAGAAGTAGATGACATTTGAAATCTAAATGAAATTTTATGTTTATTTCAGTATATCAGTTTGCAACAATTTGCGTTCAGCCCCAAAATTTTGATGAAGATATTTTTCCTGTGAAACATTCCATGCAGGAAAAATCTAGTTCTAATTGTTGTGGTTGTTTACCATATGTAATGTAAAATGAGGCCACAGAAGTAGCTTCTCTGATTTCAGCACTAGGTTCAGAGAGAGACTTCATGTCATGTGTATTTGGGAAAGTGAAATTGTTTGGCAAATAAATGGAGAACATATCCAAGGGAAGAATCCTGCACCCTCTGGGGTCAGGCCAAATGATCTAATAGAGTTTAGACATTTTCCAGATCTAATTTCTATCATCCCACTAGGATTGAATGGTTGGCATTTATTATGGATTTATCATGTGCAGGCCAGTCATTACTTGTCACCTCCCTAGAATAATTAAGTGACTACAGAAAGAAGCCTTGTCTACATGGGAAAGTTTCTCCAGTTACACAGGATAGTCCTGTGATATAACCCCCTCGTGTCACTTGTTCTGGTGCATTGTTCAGTTTAGTTTAAACACCTTTCCGAGCAACATTAGATAAACTGGAAAATGAGTTGCATACTGGAGTATTAGTGTCTGCCCACCGGGATAATACTCATATGACAATATCAGTTCAAATTCACACCTTATGTTATACAGAAAAAGCTATCCTGTGTGGACAAGGCCTGTTTTATGATATAATAGAACTCATGAATGTAAAATAAAAAAGGAAAGGGATACCTTTTAATGGTTAGAGCCACTGACTTGCTGGCCATAGGCCAATCACTTAAATTCTCTCCCTTGGTTTTCTCATCTGTAAAATGAGAATAACACCATTCTGACTCACTGAGGTATAGAGGCTTATTTGTTTGTAAAGTGTTTTGAATTCCTGAGTTAAAAAGTACTATAATACTCTGAACTAGTATTAAAGCTCCATTACCACTACTGATGCTGCTGAATAGAGATTATTCTGCAGATTAAAATCTATTTTTAAAAAGTGTTCCTGGTATTTACTTTAGTTAACGCCTTTTACCTAAATATCAGGGCACACGGTGCTACTTGTTGCACAGAAAAGAAAATCTGAAAGAGAATGCATTTATGCACATACAGTGTCCAACCAAACCAGAGGAGAAAAATGAAGAAGGCTATATCCTCTGCTGAGGTCACTGCTGCACATTAGATGCAGCAGAGGTATCTGGATAACCTTTTTCGCACAATAAAATCCTTTCAAACATCAGTAATTGAATCTTAGTTTAAAATTAGCCCTGATCCAAAGCCCACTGGGAGTCAATAGACTCCCATCAACTTTTAAATGTGCTTTGGATTAGAGCCAAAATGAATAAAATGATCATAGCCCAATGCATCACGAATGGTTTTTGTGTAGAACTGCCTGAGAAATATTGGAATAAAAATAGATTGGCAGAAAATACAATAGATTATTTCTGCTTTTCCAGGATATTGTGTATGCCTTGGTGTTTAAATCAACCAAATCTGAGTGCCCAACCCTGATTCAGCTGACTTGGTTTCACTAGTTGACCTAAGGAAAAATTGACCACCTGATTAAAAAAGTATTAAGGTTCTCATCCCTTCTTTGGTTTGATTGTGCTCCAAACCTCTGAATGCATCATAACAAAAATGGCATAATCTAGTTCTTTGAGTATGGGAGAAATCTTCATAATTTTCTAGAATTACCACAGAATATCTGGCGATAGTTCTTTTTATGAACAGTAAATGCCACTTGAGAGTGGAATATTTCATTCCAAAGGCATTTTAACACCATGAAGGTCATTTTATGCTAGCTTCCCCGCCCCATGCCTCCATATTTGCTAATGACAGGCAATTTGGTTCCTCAAGTGTGTGATTTATTTTGGGCTTTTACTACAGTTACTGCTGGGTGAGAGCCAGTGAGGCCTATCTGCAGAAGTAATGTGGAGTGGAGGGTTTTACAGAATAGGCTGTAGTGATAGAATGGGAAACGCCAACATATCAAAGATTGTAAGGTTTGTAGGTTGGAGGTTGTAAACTCTTTGGGGCAGTTTATAAAATGGAGTTCCGGTCCTGACTGAGACATTTGGATGCTACTACAGTATATAATACCTGTGGGAAGGCTTGCTGGTTTGACCTTCTGGAAGAAAGACGTGCTTCAAAGATCAAGAGAGAAGCTGGTTTCTTTAGTCACTTCAGAAATAGATGAGCAAATTATAAAGCTATAGAAACAAGGAAGCTCTAACCAGCAAGTCTGGGTTTTCTTTTTGTATGTGGCTACCACTGTGATGTGTTCAAATCAGGCAAAACTTCCACTTGATAACCTCAGGGGAGATGAGTAAATGGTCAGTTGACAGGACCTAGCTGTTTCCCCAGAGGTGTCTTGGGCAAGTTCTTCATTTTTAGAGCAGTATTTTCAACTTGTCCCTCCATGTCACAGTCCAGTGTCTCTTTCAGGGCAATGGTATTTTTTTTTAGCTTTGTTTGCAGTAATGTTGTTGTTAGGCTTACATCTTGGATTGTGATAAAGGGAGCAATCAACCTAAGGGAATTACATTCTTTTGACAAGTCTCAGCAGAGTTTAGTACTGTAATAGATAAGTCTCTTCCCAGAAATGCCTTGCCATTAGTTGCGAACTGCTGCACACGCTTAGAACTTTCTCCTGAAAAGTGATATGAACACGGTATAAGGGTTGGGTTTTCAAAAGTCGTCAAGTTGCCTTTATTCTGCTCCTAAAAAAGTCAGGAGGGGCTGAGTTAGGTAAGCACTGAGCACTTCTGAAAATCCCATCTTAACATCTATGAATAAAATATTTTCTCAGAATGGAAATATGTACTGTTGTACACTGCACGCCTTACAAGCTTTTTTTTAAGACACCCAACACAAGGTAGTAAACTTGTTTCTTTAAGCCCTAAGCAGAGCTGATCTTAGAACTTTTTTGAGGAGACGAAAGAATTGCCTGAGGGATACACTAGTTTGGGTGAAGCTGCTAGTGAGCTGTTTATTTTCAGCTGGAGGAGAGAGGTTTTTATGCCAGTAGTGGGATTAGATTTGGGGAGAAGAAAACAAAATAGTAAACAATGAACAAAATAACAGATTACTGAACCTTTCAGAATGCTCAACATGTAGTAATGGTAATCAACAAGGGAGATTAAGATCTCTGAAGGTGAATGGAGATGGAAAGGGAGAATAAGAGATAGAAGCCCTTTTTGCTCATCTAGTCCACCCTTGTCAGCAGCACAGAATTGTTCCCAACTGTATATTTTTCTAGTGCTTTATCCATTCTAGTTTTAAATGTCTTCAGTGTTGGGATTTCCATTGTTTCCCTTAGGTTCTACTACACTGTAAAATAGTGACCCATCATTATTTGGGAAAGGGTCAAAAGAGGATTTAGGGAACAAATGAGCTACATTTCAGCATCTCAAACTTGGGAATTGCAGAAAGGCAATTCTGTAGAGCATTTACTAAAATATGAATGGATAATGGACATTAGGCATGGGCATATAACAGGGCAATCCTGATCAGTTAGACAGCTGGAGTGCTTATCGTATATTATTGAAACGGTAAGGAAAGGAAAATGAATGATCTCAAAATTCATCTGGATCTCAAAATACTAAGAAAATAGTATTGTACAAAAGCATGCACAACAAAGATGTTAAATGTAGCATCTAGTAAGAGCTATTGGAATGTATTAAATAGTTATGGAAAAGGCTGGAATAGCAGAGGAGGATACCAGATACTGGTTCTCTTCCTCCCTTTGCAAGGATCAGTTGAGTTGGACTTTTTAAAAAAAGGATCTGTAATCTTATTTGCATCCCTTCATTTACTGATAAGGTTTTATGAGTGTAAATGTTAGTCATAGTTCACTATTCAGGTTAAGGGTTGATGTGACATTCAGACAGGAATCTTTCCTCTTGAGACTAGGGGTCACTGAGAGTAATTGTAGGCCCAACATATAAGCTTTGTTAAAACAGGCTTTCAAAAAGCAGTACGTGGCAGTGGGTGGAATGTTTCCTTGATTTTCTTTCTTAGTTTAAATGGAAACACTATCCTTGGAAAGGAATCCCAGTAACCTGTAGTGTTTGTTTCCTAATTGTAAAAACCTGACAATTCCCTTCTTCTCCCTCCCTCCCCGCAAAAAAAGAGTGAGAATAAATTGGCTAGTCTATGCAGTGGAAAAAGCAAACTAATAGCATGAATTGTGATAAGGAAGTTCGATTTGTACAACTCTTTCAGTGTTATGATTTAAGATAGTGTTGGGAACACAGGGAAATCTTTTAAAGGAACATGAGTTTCAATTTGGCAGAATCCCTTTCAATGGTTTTTCAGTATTTCAAAGCTATTAACACAGTGTCTAAAGAATTACAAATCTACTAATTTATCTAAATAGCCATGTCTTGTTGCAGCATTTAGATCGAACATAATTTTAAAGGATCAAAATAGGTTTTGATGTGCTTATGCTTCTAGTTCTCCAGTGTGCAAAAGTATTATAGAGTGAAAGACATTCTTTAAAAAGGTCATAAGAGTTGTACAGAAATACAGAAACTGGGAGTTCCTAATGTATTGCTTGCAAGCATTGGGGCTAATCCACATGGGCAAATGAGAATTGAATTGAGAGGTGTGGTAATCACAGCTGGGCCTGAAATACACCTGAGGGGTATTTCTCAGGTGTGCACTAGAATTTCTGTTAGATAAGTTTGGGGTAGTTACATTTTTACTGTAACATTATAAATATTTGTAAGGGATGTACAAACATACTTAAAAATATTGAACTGCATAGTAGCTGTAGCATGGGTCCATGACATGAGTATAACCGTGGGGTCCTGTTTACACAGGAAAGACCAAACCATATTGTAAGCTGCTCAGCATGCTCCCATTTTAAAACTTATCAGTCTTTACTGTGGGGATGTGCACTGAGGCAGTGATTCTCAACCCTTCCAGACTACTGTAACCCTTTCAGGAGACTGATTTGTCTTGCATACCCCAAGTTTCCCCTCACTTAAAAACTACTTGCTTCCAAAATCAGACATAAAAATACAAAAGTGTCACAGCACACTAGTACTGAAAAATTGCTTACTTTCTCTTTTACTGTACAATTATAAAATAAATTGCGACCCCCCCCCCGGTTGACAAACATTAATATAGTATATAGCGCAGTATAAACAAGTCATTGTATGAAATTTTAGTTTGTACTGACTTCTAGTACTTTTCGTGTAGCCTGTTTTAAAACTAGGCAAATATCTAGATGAGTTGGTGTATCCCTTGGAAGGCCTCTGCTTGCCCCCTGGGGTAAGTGAACCCTTGGTTGAGAATCACTGCCCTAAGGAACAGGGTCCATGATCTTGTACTTAGGTAGCAGTCTCTGAACTAAGTGGACAGGAATGAAAAGCAACATTGTTCATAAAAGAGATCTAGTAGAGGGGTCAGCTTTTGGGGGGGTATTTTTTAAAAATGGAATCCATAGGGCATTCTGACCAGTTTCTAACAATTCCAATGTCACACTTTGGATCTTGGACCAGATAGCAAGTGTGAAAAATTGGGACAGGATGTGTGTGTGAGGGGGGTAATAGGTGCCTATATAAGACAAAGCCCCGAATATCGGGACTGTTTCTATAAAATCAGGATATCTGATCCGCCTGTTTGGACCTAAATTTTTTCCCCTACTGAGAGTCACTCACATTAGCATTATCCTTTTAATTTTATTATGAAAACTCCTTGGGATAAAACACCTGCTACACAGGAATTTGAATGAATATGAACACTTAAAAAAAAAGGTTTTCAGATAGGCTTTTTAGTTCCTTCTCACACAGCAGCTGCCTCAAAAATGTTGTAATGTAAAATTAAAGCCTAGGAGCTCTGCATTGGAGAATGCTGTTCTGTATAGGTTCTTACACTGTCCTCATGCCTGTAGCGTCTGATCTCCTTCCAATAGTGTCTTAAATTATGTGAATAAAATCTGTCACTTGTGGTTTGTGCTTTGTGTCATCCTCTGCCCCAAAAATTTGGGAGCCTAAAATGTAGTTCCTGTCCACCAGAGCATCCCCCGAATTTGAACCCAATACCTCTAGCACAGAAAGTAAGGACTATTACTCCTAGGCCACCCAGCCACTTACTTCTCTTGCTTACCACCCTGTCAAGGCCCTGTGATTTATATTGCCATAACTTTCCTTTGTGCAAGACACCCTTCAAAATCCATCACTGCTCCTAAAATAGTCAGAGGCAGTCACTACATAGAAATGTGATACGCTCCTGATTCTGAAACCCCCAGTGTTGGGCCCTGCTTCTGCAGCTCTCTCAGACACTGTTACCCAGGAAGGGAGCAAGCCTGGGAAATGAACCTGATTGTATCTCATGGCTGTGCAGTGCAATAGGTACACAAGTGCTGAGCTGCCCCTTGCTGCTTTTTCCCCTTGTTTGAAGTGACTCATGTTTGAGAGGTGCCTGGAGACCAAATCCCTCGGTTGATCTGCACAGCAGTAGTGCAAGCTTGCCCATGCTGCCCCACCAATGTGCTTCAACACTGACCAGCTCAATCAGGAAGAAGGAATTTCAGTTTCCTCGCCCATTCTATCCTGAGCCTCTCTGCTGAGACTGCCCATGTGGAGGCCAATTGTGCTGATTCTGACGGTGGTTTTTTTCCGTGAGATGGTCACTTAGGGTCCCTGATCTAGCAAAGCAGTTAAGCGTGTGCTTAACTTTATGCATGTGACTTGTCCCATTTAAGTCAATAGGTCTATATCTATGCTTTAAGTTAAGCATGTGCTTAAGCACTTTGTTGGGTGAGGACCCAGGAGCTTGATTCTGCATGGTGCTGTACACTACTGGAAGCCAATAGGAGTGGAGGGTACTCAGCACCACCCAGGATCAGGTCCTGGCAGCTGTGCTCACACCACCACATTTATTTCACACAGTCCACAGAACAGCCATCAGCTGGTGGTAACTTTGAACGTAATGAGCTGGAATAGAGTCACAGTGAAGTGTGTTTTTAATGATTCTTTGTTTATTGTGGTTGAGCTTGTGCTACTCTTGAACTGCACAATTAATTTACCATCTTTGTATTTTATATTCCAGTCACATTATCTAGGTGCATCAATGAGGAGTCCAGGGATGGCTGTGTTCAAACAACAGAAGGTGGAAGACGTTTATGAAATTGGGGAAGAGCTAGGAAGGTAAGTGCATATAGATGGCACCAACACACTTCAGAGGGTGACAGATGCCGTGATATTTGCAGTATCTTGTAAGAATGAATGAACTATTGAATTGGTGTTCTTCTTGATAACATAAGAACTGCCATACTGGATCAGATCAATTGTCCATCTAGCCCAGTATCCTGTCTCTGACAGTGGCCAGTGTCAGATGCGTCAGAGGGAATGAACAGAACTGGGAATTTGAGTGATCCATCCCTTGTTTTCTAGTCCCTGTCTCTGGCAGTTAGAGGTTTAGGGACACTCAGAGAATGGGGTTGCATCCCTTATCATCTTGGCTAATAGCCATTGTTGGACTTATCCTCCATGAACTTACTCTTTCTTTTTGAACCCAGTTATACTTTTGGCCTTCACAACATCCCATGGCAAGGAGTTCCACAGGTTGACTGTGTGTTGTGTGAAGAAGTACTTCCTTATGTTTGTTTTAAACCTGCTGCGTAATAATTTAATCAATTGACCCCTAGTTCTAGTGCTATGTGAAGGGATAAATAATGCTTCCTTATTCACTTTCTCCACACCAGTCAAGATTTTATAGACCTCTATCAGATCTTCCTGAGTGTTCTTTTTCCAAACTGAACAGTGCCAGATTTTTTAATCTCTCTTCATACAGAAGCTGTTCTGTATCTCTAATAACTTTTGTTGCCCTTCTCTGCACCTTTTCCAATTCTAATATATCTTTTTGGAGATGGGGTGACCAGAACTGCATGCAATATTTCAGGTGTGTGCATACCATGGATTTATATAGTGGCATTATGATATTTTCTGTTTTATTATCTATCCCTTTCCTAATGGTTCCTAACATAGTTAGCTACACATTGAGCTGATGTTTTCAGAGAACTATCCATAGTGACTCTAAAATCTATTTCTTGAATGATAACAGCTAATTTAGACCTCATCATATTGTATGTATAGTTGGGATTATTTTTTTACAATTTGTGGTACATTTCACTTATCAACATGGAATTTTTCCTCCCATTTTCTTGCCCAGTCACCCAATTTAGTAAGATTCCTTTGTAACTCTTTGCAGTCAACGTGGGCCTTAACTGTCTTGAGTAATTTTGTATTGTCTGCCAATGTTGCTACCTCTTTGTTCACCCACTTTTCTGGATCATTTATGAATAAATTGAACCAGGGTGGATTTGATTTAAATCACTAGTTTGGAAGACTCGATTTAATCATGGATTTCTACATTAAAAGTGCATTCTTGTTGGTTGTTATAACCTTAATACATATTCTTCACAACTTGGAGATAGATGTAGGTTGAATTTTTAGAAGGTACACACTATACATTTTTAAGTGACTTATTTTGAAAACTTTTCAGATTAGTTTTACAGCTATATCAGAAAATGAATGATTGTTTGGTTATTTCATTTACCAAAGGTAATTGAAGTAGATATTTATGAAGTCATTGGGAGGTGAACTATCTCCAATTCAACAGGTTAATCGTTAACATTGGGAGGATTTTCTTGCCATGCTGTATTAGGAGGAGAACATCACCAGACAGACATTTAAATTGTTTTATTTAACTAAAACAACAATATTATGTATTCTGGATTTTTTTTCTTCAACAGCAAACATATAATATTTTAACAAAACAAGCATATGAATTTTTTAATTTAGTTAAACATTCAAGTTTTTTAAAATCAGGTTTGTTTTTGTTAAAATTGTTTTGAACTAAAATAGTTAAATGAAATATTTTAAAAAAATTAAATCGACTATGTGCACCATAGTCAACATGAGAAACTTAAAATATTGACTTCTGCAGCTAACTCAGTCATCTTCTCATTCATTTTCCTGTTTGTTCATAATCTGGAAAAGAAAAACAAGCTTTCCTGCTTTTTCAGATCCCAAATGATTTCTCAGTTTGGAATGACTTAGTCCAAAGGAAGAAAATATTCTTTCTACACCGGCAGAAGAAGCTACTGATGTTAAAAGTGAAATTATCACTTCAAGGGTCTCTGAATCCAAGTGCTTAAATGACTTCCACCAGTTTACTGGTGTGACTTTCTTTAAAACATCATCAGCAAACATATTTATTGAATGGTTCTTATTCCCAAACTGGGTCTCTTTTACAGCCTGCTGCCATTATAGATTTTCCCTTCTAGTGAGAGAATGGTACGGTAGATCTCAAATCAATGAAGGATACACTCAGAAAGACCTCAAGACTTCTGGAATATGCTGCTCAAACAGGTTTCAAAGTAGCAGCCGTGTTAGTCTGTATTCGCAAAAAGAAAAGGAGTACTAGTGGCACCTTAGAGACTAACCAATTTATTTGAGCATAAGCTTCCGTGAGCTACAGCTCATCTCCTCACTGTATTTTCCACTGAATGCATCTGATGAAGTGAGCTGTAGCTCATGGAAGCTTATGCTCAAATAAATTGGTTAGTCTCTAAGGTGCCACTAGTACTCCTTTTCTTCTTGCTGCTCAAACAGTTTCACTTTTGTTTCTACTCCCTGTGGCTCCCTTCTCACATTATCTTCAGACTACTTCTTTGTCCAGATCTATTCCGACCCCAACAATCTTCTATTCATTGAACTTTTTGAAACTTTGCACTTTTAGAGAGAGGTAAGGAATTGACTCTGTGTACATAAATTTGCAAAGGGACAATAGGGTTGAGGTCTGTTATTTCTCACCTCTCTATATATTATTTATTTATTTTAAAACATTTTTGCTGTTAACAAGCATGTTCTCTCTGGAGACACAAATCCATAGTCTGAGAACTGCAAAACTAAACATCTCTGTACAGAAGCCCCTGGAACCCCATGAGATTGGGTCCCTAATCCATGAACTATTTGAACTCATTTACAAAATCTTTCTTAAACATTACATGAATATATTGTCTCATACTGTAGAATTAGAATTTATAATGCCTATTCTATGATGAGATATCTTTGAGCTATAATGTATCTTAATTAAAGCTATCTTTAGATAGGTTTCTTCCTCAAAAAGCATTTTATAAAAAAAAAATCAGATTTTTTTTTAAATCATTGATTTTTGTCCATTCTGAGTTGAACAGCACAGGTCCCAGATAACTGGTGTTATTCCCAATATATTACAACAGAAACCTATTCTTTAGCATAAAATTTATTTTCAGTCTGTAGAAAATTTCTCTGTTCCAATCCTCCATTTGCTTTCTAACATATAAAACAATAAAGTGTTGCAAAAATCAAATTTTAAGCTTTAATAGTTAGCACTTTCATATCACTTGCAGTCTTCAAAGGGCTTTACGGGTATTAACTACCACTGAAGTATTACTACCTTTGAAATCAATGGGACTACTCCCATGCTGATAGTTAAGCATATGCTTAAGTGCTCTGCTGGATTTGGGGACTAAATAAGGCAAGTCTCCTCCACTAAATTTGCACTTTACAGTGCACTGAATGCAGAAGGCCCAGATCCATAAAAAGATCACACCTCCAATAATTTTTTAACATGCAGCTAAGTTATCGCCTGCTGGACATCAGACAGTTGTCTTTGATAAATGGCTGTGCATGTACATACTGTGTTCTTCAAAGGCCCATAACTTAGTCATATTAAAACTCCTCACTAAGGGCTGTTTCCCTGCTGTCACAGATCCACAGGATCAGTGCTATGGCCTCAGCTTTGGAATGGTCTCTAGGAGGAAGCCCTCTGGTGTGCCATGGAACTTACTCTTCCTCCAGGATAAGCCACACGACTTCACTGCCTCCTTAGACTGGACCTCTGGACCTGAAGCACTTCTGCTTCATATTGTGAACTCCAGTCAGTGAGTCCAACAGAGACAGACCCCTGATGGAAACTTGTAGAGTTTTTAGGGATCAGTGCACCCCTCCAAGCATTTGCAGTGACATTGACACAGCATTATCAAAAGAGTAGGGTTTATTAGTCATCTGGAACACAGCACAGGAAGTCCTTAGGCTAGCATAGAAGAATGAAGATTAAAGCATAGTCCGTTCTAGTTAACACGGAGCCGAGCCAAGCCAAGCTGAAGTGAACTCCGTTGTTCAAGCTCCCTCTCTCTGTCTATCTGAGCTTATTTGTCAGACGCCCAGGTGTGCCTGACTGCTTCCCAAGTCCACGTTAACCCCCACCTAACACCTCTCCAGTCCTTTGTTCTCCAGGTGGGGAAATACTGTTCAGTCTCCTTGCTGAGGGGCAGTGAAGTCCATATCCCTTTGGGTCATTGCTTGCTAAGTGTCCGGGCAATTGGATCTGCCATTGTATTCTCAAGAGGCCCACTGATATGGGGATTAAGGGCCAAACAGGTAGGCAACATCCACACCTCTATCTCCTAGCTTGTCCCAAGAGCAAACAGTCCTTTTCTCCCCACTGGGTAACAATGCCGCATAGAGGAGAAACTGAGACACACATAGGGTTCATAAAAATATTACAAAAAATCCCACTTAGTCACACCTGCCAAATCTTTATCTTCACCCCCAGCTATTCCATTGCTCCCATTCTCCTCTCTCAGAAATGCTCAAACATTCTGAAACAGATTAACTTTGGGCAGAGGCTGGGTCTGGGATATTTCAGCTTGGAAGGTGAAAATTTGTGACTGAAATGACATTTGTGTCTGTGTGTTTGTAATGAAAATGCATAGGTAACCTGAATTATAGCCATTAGTATCATCCTTGCTTTAATATCTTCTAGTTCTCTACTCAGTACAGAATTTTTTACTGTATCTTTTATATAGTGTCACTTTATATCCTAGTATTATGTGCTGTAATTGTCAGAACATTGTGGGTAAAAATCGGCATTCCTTTTTGGTGTGTAGCAATCCCTTGACCTTTCACGTAGTGGCACCATGATTATCTGACAACCATATGCAATACTTAGACTTTGGATCCAGAAGCATGGTCGTTTCCTAGTGAGCTACAGGAACTGCTCCATTAGATCAGCCAGAAGAGGGAACTCCTCTATGTGCGCAAGTACTCTCAGCATACCATAAGGAGACTCCATCCTCTGGAGCCAAGAAACGCACACTGCAAAACTATTCTAGCTAACATTTTAGTACATTTTTTACATCTGACTTCCAAGTGTTCCGAATGATCATGATTAGTTACCAGGGGAGGAAATCTTCTCTCTGTACAGATGAGCAATTTGGGTCTACTTACCTAGGATTGCAACAGGGAAAACGTGTTCAATGAAAGACTTTAATGGATAAGCCTAGACTCTGACTCCTTGCTTTTCTGTTACTAATTCAGACTTTGTAAGTAAATAATTTTAACCTGTAAATGCTTATAGCAGGGGAGATCCACAATGGAATTGCTTTTTTATTCTTAACAATTTCAGGATGTATTGTTGGAATTATAATGCATATAATGTCACACTGACTTCCTATGTTGGCTTTATTTTCACTCTTTCGGATCTTGTGAGGGCTTCACAGACTTCTTGTTCCAGCTGTGCATTAAATCTGTAGTTTGAGCTGGTTATCATGCCTTGATCTCTGAGCAGTAATTACAGGGTCTGTGACAAGTGATTACTTGCTTTAGTGTAAGTAAAGTAACATACTAGACATGTTCCAGCAACTTCAAGAGAAGATTTTCTTCCAGTGTTGGCTGATGGAGCTCTTTGCCAATAGCTGCTTTTAATTATTTCGTATTTGCAGCAGCTTTCAATGCTGGCAGAAACAGGTGGATAAAAAGATTCATTTACAGGAGCAGTGACCAGGTAAGTAATTGGCAAACAAAGAGGTTTGTATGAAATGTAATCTCCATGCTTTGGCAGTTGTTCAACTTCTAACTGTATCTCCTTGACTCTATTATTTATTACTTCAGAACAAAAATCTTCATTAACCTAGGATTAAGATTGTTCCAGTTCAGATTCAACCAGCACATTCAGTAAAAATCCAGGATGTCGCAAGTAAAGCAAACACATTCATTTATTTATATACACATCCATTTTAAAAAGGGAGCATTTGTCCTTTGCTCTAGGCGCTTCTCGACAAGCCATAAATATGTACTAGTGATATGGACCCCTCCCTACAGTCATCAATCAGCGCATCCACAGCAACTGGCTATAACCCCGCAGTTGAGGATGTTCACAGCCACAGCAACTTCACCAAGCATAACTTTCTGCCCAAAGACAGGTTTCAGAGTAGCAGCTGTGTTAGTCTGTATTCGCAAAAAGAAAAGGAGTACCAATTTATTTGAGCGTAAGCTTTCGTGAGCTACAGCTCACTTCTTCAGATGCATTCAGATAAAGTGAGCTGTAGCTCACGAAAGCTCATGCTCAAATAAATTGGTTAGTCTCTAAGGTGCCACAAGTACTCCTTTTCTTTCTGCCCAAATACGCTTGCTGATTCCACAGCGAAATCCCTTTCAGCTCTAACGTGGAACCATTCACAACGTACAAATCACAACAGCCTGCAGATGGAACTCGTCATGTGCGGTGCTGTAGCAGTAAAGGCTCTGAGCTTCCCGCACTCCCAGTTCCATAGTGTGTCCCAGTCTCCCCAGCTCCGGTGCACAGAACCTCTCCTTCCCTTTTCCTTGGCCTCTTGTGCATCCGTGTGAAAGCTGTCACGCCCGCTTCACCCGTGCTGCCCAACCTGTCTCCCTCGGGCAAAGTGCAGAACACATCTGGTCCATCAGGCAGCACCGGAAAATTGAAGGAGCTGGTGGTACTTGATAGCGAAGCTAGAATAGATTATGCCAGGGGAATAATTTATTTTGATATAAATACTTTCAAAGAGGCTGCCTTCAATATGTTATCAGAGTGTGCGTGTGAAGACTGGAGTTTATGGTGATTATGGCTCTTTAGCTCAAAGGGACCCTAGAAAACTGAGAGTCTCAGGACCAAATTTTAGGAAGGGCTGGTCTTTAAATGTTTCCTCTTTCAAAAAGAAAATGTGGGGTTTTGTCAGGGGCAGAGAGGAAGAATGTGTAGAACATTCAGTTGTTCTAGGAAGAGTTAGTGTGTATAAAATGGAAACTAAATTGAGTCATGCTCTAAGTGTAAATCTTAATTCATCTTCAACTCTAGGGTCACTATCACTACCAATACCTCCGTAACTTGGAAAAAGCAAAATGACAGGTGCTGCTTAATGAGGGTGCATTGCACTTTAATTCTAGAACTCTGGATCAAGTGAGATGTTTTGGGACTTCAGTTCTAAGCTTTGAAGCTTTCAGTATATGATTATCTGAACTTGTCTGTTTGCCAGCAAAAGCAACTTTGAGTTAAGTCTGCAAAGTCATATTTTTAAAATATATATATAAAAAATCTGTGTGTGTATCTATAATACAGACACACAGAGATTTAGCCTTGTGCCACCTACAAGGTATAAATGTAGTACATTTGCTTATTCTAGAGAATGTGACTTTTACTGGTTACTCAGGTATCTATTTTTACCCATGCAGAACATACTGCAGAGTTGAGAGTCAGCATTTTGAGTCCTCAGTTCCGAGACTCAGTTGGTTCTTGCAGTCAGATGCAAAGCAAAGCCTGCATTTCTATTTTGAGCTCTGAAGATGAAGCTAGAAATAGGAGTTAATTGAGATGCTCTGTGTCCTTTCAATCCTGGAGGAGGGATCCCTGCCTCCACACTGAGGAATCAGAGTTTCATCACCGGGATTCATTTCAGGTATCCTTGCAGTTATGTATTTGAAAGGATTGCAGCTCTTTGGAGCCAGTTACTACATTCTGGAGTAGCTACATTCTGGCTATGAGACACTGACAGGCGGGGCTGCAGTTTGGTCAGAGGAAAGCAGTGTCCAAGATATAGAAATATAGCTTTTAATCATCCCTCCCAATCAGCTAACACTCAGCCCTACTCTGACTTGGTATCACGTGACTGATAAGCTCAGCTGTAAGACAAGAACAACTGCAAACTTTATAACCGCTGTGGCTATGCACAGTCACCTATCTGAGATTACAGTACTGAACCCCTCAAATGCAGCAGTAATCTTTCAAAATGTGACATGAAGGTTCAAAACTCCTGGCACCCATTCTCCACCATAAACATGGGGCTGACAACAACATTAGACATGGAAACAGGATATGTATCCACTGCAACATTATCAGACACTGAAGCGTGATTTAAACTGATGCAGCTGACAATGTAGTCTCTTTCCTGCACACACGAGTGATAGAGTAGAACATTGCATATTCATGCACACTGTCCATGCATTGCTGTTTTACAAATCTAGTCTAAGTAAATTTTGTATATTTACTTTGCATGCTTTACGGACTGCATTATGCTGTCATGAGGAAGAGGGGAAGGCTCCTGTGCTAGATTTGGACACAGGTCTGACTCCATGTATCAGTGATCCTGTCTGTAATCCTTAGGAGGTGCCGACATGGGAAACAGAGTTAAAACTTTGCAGTAGCTGCATCATGAATCCCTCCCCCTCATAGTATATAAAAAGCAGTTTAGAGAAATTAAGATAGGAGAGAAATGAACTGGCTATCCAAACATAACTTCAGCCAAGGCATACTGCTGCCTACCCCTAGTCTGAAAAGAGCCACAGCTTCATCCCCAAATGGGTGGCCAGAAGATGCCTGGTTGTTAGTTCTCCACCCTTTTTTTTTTTTTTTTTTTAACACTTCTGAGACAAATACATGGGGTGGCAGGTGGATTGCTGGACACTGTCATCTGTCTAGTTTGGAGGACAGCAGCAAGAAACTGCCAAGAACACAGCTGAGCATCAACTTAAACATTGTTCACACAAGGTGAGAGTACATGAAGAGCAAGCAATGGGACCAACTCCTGCTAGATGTACAAAGCCTCTTTCTCCTGCTCCTTGTGACCCTTTTCCATTTAATGGCAGTGGACACTTCAGGGTTTGGGCTTTTGGTTAAAGTCAGAGAGACTGGATTCATGTTAGGCTTTTATTTCCATGGCGTAGGTGGGCTTGGTCAGACATGCTATTACAGCTGAGGGGTTGGGAGCCATCTCTTCCGTCACAATTGATCAGCCTGAGAAGATCATGACCCTTGAATGTGAAAGCTTACCCAAATATATGGTGAGAAACACAGACGCACAGTATTTCTTATTACAACCCAGCATTGTTCTGCCCTGGGGTCAGAGATTCAGCCTGGAGATACATTCCTGCTTAGGGGATGGCTGCTCTTGACTGAGTGCGTTTGACTACAGCTATAACTGTATTTTTGATGGACTAAACATTGGCACTTGTCACACTTTCCTTTCCATCTTCAAAAGGGCAAAACAAATCTTTTGCAGAGGTTGATGCTTGGGTCTGATGTTTACCTCAAACACTCAGGTTTGCTTAGCTGGTTTGCGGCTCCCAAGAGCTCCTCTGGCCAGGATGTGGAAAGAGGGGACATGGCACTTTCTTGCTATCCTGCAGTACTGTAGTCCTGCCAGAAGTCTTTGTGATGAGCAGATTTGAAGTGGGTCTTGTGCCACTGTTGTTACTACTGAGGGCAAGAAAAAAGGCTAGACTTTTATATGGATAATAAAAATACCCTCTGTTCTACTAGCTAGGGCAGAATTGTATGAGAGCTAATCAACACTCCTACTTCAGGGCATAAGCTAACTTTTGCCTGTCCCAGGGTTAGGAACAGAGGTTCCCCATCTTGCTCCTAACCCAAAGGTATCCAACTGCGTAATTGTCCATTATGGGACTTTTACACATTCCTCTAAAGCATCTGGGGCTGGCCTTTTTTGTAGACAGGAAACCAGACTAGAGGAGCCAGTTCCCATATACCTATGTGACGGCAGGGATGTTTCCTAGAGAATGGAAATTCCAAAGGCTATTTTCCACAGAATGTTTTTTAGCGTTAACCCCCTAAAGCCCATTCAGGGGTATATAAAAGGTTCTTTGACTTCTTAATGTCACTGTTATTCACGTAATGGCAAATTGTGTGGCCCTTTTGGTTGTTCAGTTTGTGACAGTCCACTACAGGCTGTCTGTAAGCATTTCCTGTCCATTTTTTTGTTTCCTACTGTAAGTGTTGAACAGATGTGCTTGCAGTGCAGTGGCCGATCATTCTAACCACACAGAGCCCACATAAATGAGACAGGGCTTGACAGATACTTCTGTCTGAAGCAGTGTGGGCCAAGTTGTCCTCCTTAAATTATATTGTTAACACTGTGCAGTATCAAAGGTGCATAAAAGCTGGTATTAATAGCATTGACAGCGCAGCCTTCTAGAGTGGTTTGCAGTATTTATTCATTGATTTTTAAGGCTAGAAGGGACTATTATGATCACCTAGTCTGAGCTCCTGCATAGCACAGGCCACAGAATTTCATCCAGTAATCCCTGCATTAAACTCCTATATTGTGGTTGAGCTAGAGCACATTTTTAAAGAAAAAGAGGTCCCATTTTGATTTAAAGGCTTCCAGCGATGGAGAATCCACCACATCTCTTGGTAAAATCATTCCAGTAATTACCCTACAGTCAATACACACACGCCCACACACATTTAGATAGATAGATAGATACACACAGACATACACATGTATTGTTTTGTATTCAGGTAATCCACAAATCTTAATAATAATTCATTGCTAGTAATTTAACAATCTGTATTACGTATAGAGTTAACTTATATACCGAGCATCTTAACTCAGTCAATCTATCAAACTAAACTAAAACCAACAGCATCCTCCCACTGTCGGCTCCCACACCCTGAAGATTCTGTTCATCCCCCTAAAGCCACAGTAACACCACAACACACATTCTCTCTCTTTCTCACACACCCACCCCCTCCCCACCTTAGTAATAGACATAAAACATTGGGTTATTAAATGTGCCAGGCCTGCAGTCTCATTGTCTTCAAAGCAAAAATAACAGCTAAAAGAAGTTTGCATGCAGGCAAAAGGAGTAGCTGTATTAAGTGTTTTGTATTTTAATTTTAAAGACCACAGCTCCTCTGATTAATGGATTTATGGTGACAAGGGCTTTCCAGTATGTATGGCTTTTTACTGTTTAACATCATCATCATCATCATCAATGGAAGGGTGCATCTTTTAGAGTCATTAGACTGTCCCCTAAATATGTCATAGTCTCATCCACAGGCTGATGTTGTCATTTTTGTCCTCCTGACAGTATTGTTCCACCTTGTGTATTACACATATGGAGCTGTCTGGAAGTGTGATGTGGCTCACAGGGAAGCTTTGCGTGAAGTCTTTCCCCTAAGAAAGCAGGTCAAACACAGAGCGCTGCAGGAACGGCAGAGGTAGGAACTTCAGGTGCTGTTCTGCGGTGCCTGGCATGAGTCGGGTCCCTGGGACAGTATCTTCCTCTTCCATCCAGAGGCCCAGGATATCCTTACCATGGGAGGCAATTCTGGGGGAAGAAATCTCTGCAGATCCCCTCTTCTTTTCCCACCTTCTTGTCCGGTCATGATAGTGGGGCAACAACTTCCTCCTCCAAATCTGATAGCTCTCTGAAAGACCCTGTGCTTCCAACAGCCTGTCATTCTTGGCTTGGACCCTCCCGCTTCCTTGGTGATAGCAGCCACTAGGGGCTGTGAAAATGATGTTCGTATAGCCCTAGGCGATATGTGACAGGCAAGTCTATGGCACTGGGGGAGGAATAATGTGCATTCACCCCTGCATGCTCTATCTTGAGCCTGTCGCCCTGTGTGGGTCCGGAGCCGGCCATGAGGCCTCCTCTTTTGGAGAGGGCTGAGCAGCCTTTGGTGCAGGAGGGAGAAGATCCACACATGGAGGGTCCAGGGGTGAAAGTAACTTAGGGACTTACCAGTACGCAGGGCCGGGGTCCTAAAAGGGGGCTGGGGGGGGAAACTTGGGCAGAAGGGGTGGGACCTTTAAATCTCCGGGCCCTTTAAATTGCCGCCTCTACCCTGGGGCCTGGGTAGCGATTTAAAGGGCCCGGGACTATGGTGACCAGATGTCCTGTTTTTATAGGGACAATTCCGTTTTGGGGGATTTTTTCTTATATAGACACCTATTTAACCCCCCCTCCCCCACCCCATCCCATTTTTTCGCAGTTGCTATCTGATCACCCTGTCTGGGACTCCGGCTGCAGTAGCAGTGTCCGGGAGCCCTTTTAAATTGCCTCCTGGGGAAGCTGCCCCCTGCCGGTACGGTCAGCTGTGTACCAGCTCTTGCTGGTATGCCATACTGGACTGTAACAGCTTACTTTCACCTCTGGGAAGGTCCCCTCTATGCACAGATCTAGGGGGCAGGAGCTGAGCTGATGTCAGAAGGGGACCAAAACCAGAAGTTGCTCAGTATGTGTGAAAAGCAAGGAACGCTTCTGCCAACTTAAATACTCAGGCGTGTCTGAAATCCTCTTGGCCATAGGAATGAGCAGGAAACACCTGGCTGTTTGATATGGCTTCTTATACTGCACCCTGGCCTACAAAGGGGCAGACAGGTGTGCCTTCACGGTACAGGTTACCTTTTGGTGTCTGGAGAAGCACATACAGCCTTCTGAAGGTACGGAAATCGGTGTGGTGACACAGCCATCTTGTTCCTCGGTACTACATACTGCCCAGAGAGGCCAGGAATGGGTTAGTTGGAGCAATGCTCACTTGTCACAAAAGCTGTGCTGAATCCAAGTTGGTCTTTCCTGCATTATCATCAGTCAGTGCTGTGCTTAGACTGTAGACCTTAGAGGGATCAAGTTTGGCTGCACATGCATGCCATTTCTGTGCATTTCTTAGAGGGTTTCAAACTGGGTTGGAGAAGAGAGACTTTGGCTGAAATCCTCACTTCCTGCATATTTGCTAGGATCCTCTTTTTATTCATTTTTCTTGTGTTTTAATTTTTGGAGCGAAGTTATTTCAGATATCACTAACTGCATGTTGCAGCTAGTTCATTTCTTACTCAATCATTTGTCTGTCCTGGTATTTCTGTTCAGAGCTTGGGGAATGGACCATTATGTATCTTCAAGACCTATTATTTTCAGTGGGGCTCTGTGTAGTGGAAGGGGCAGTATATGCTACCTTGTCCTTCGCAGATTAAAGCGTATGCCCGCTTCTGGGCAGTCCTGAATGGGGCGGGAAATGAGACAAAAGATAGATTCCAACATCCAGTTCTCCAAATGTCTGAACAACAAAGGAGTTTAATACAATACAGGGCTACAAAAAATCAGTCATGATTTGCTAATGAATTGGGCTGTTCACTCCCTATAATAAAGCTCCCAATATAATGTACTGTACTCAGTGTACAGTATCTCTGCTTTAAAAATTACAACCACTGTATGTTGCCTTGTTATCTTGCATTTTATTCTCTGCAGATTTAAGGCAGGACTGCTTGGCGTCTCAGTTCCCCATCTGTAAAATGAGGATATTAATATTTCCTCTCCCCACTCTTTGCATGTCTTGTCTATTGAGATTATAAGCTCTTCAAGGCCAGGACTGTCTCTTACTCTGCTGATATACACACCTAGCTCCATGGGATCCTCATCTTTAGGCACTATCATAATAAAATGATTAATAATAAGGAAAAGAATAAGACTCAAGTGAATGTCCGTATTTTTAATGCTGTGGAAATCTGCTTTCCTGTCAGTCGGAAGAAAAAGGAAACCCTTTATCAGCCTCCTGCTACTCTGATGAGCTAAGTAAAAGGTCATTCTGGGTGAACTAACGGTGGCTATTTCTCCTGCTTCACAAGAGAAACCTACTTGGCTTTATTTGAAAAGGCCTGAGACCGAAGGCTTGATCTTGTTCTTGGGCAGTCGCCTATTGTTAAATATCCTGAAAAACTGGCTATGTCACCATGCTCAGTAGCCGACTTTACAAGGTCCAATCAGTGCATGAGCTAGATTTTGTTCTTGTGGTGTCCAGCTGGGAACTGTCATTTCATTACTTTATCAAGGCTGCTTCTGAATCTCTCTCTTTTTTCTTTTTTTTTTATACTTGTCTCTGAACTGTAAGATTTTTGATGGGAGATAAAATGTTCTTGTGGGTTTTTTAAATGTGTGAGAACTAGATGACACTGATCTTTCACGGAAGAATAAAACAGGAAGTATGCTCTGCAAATATACCCATAATTACTGTAGGTATTTATTTTGGCCAATATTGTTTCCTTCCATACTCTATGGTAGGATCAACAGGATTGATTTGTATGCTGAAGACTGAAATGCTAGTTGCTCTGAAAGGCCCAATCCCTCAGGCTGCTGAGTGCCTCCTGCGAAGTGCTGATCACTCTCAATTCCCATTGACTTCAGTGGGCTTTGTCTTGCAAGGTGCTGAGTTTTCAACTCCCACTGCCTTAGTGCCCTTTTCAGTGAAATTCACTATTGATTAAATAGACTTAAAAGGATATCAAACTCAGTGTTTTACTACCAGCAATAAGACCTTGAAGCCTGGCATACAATCAGTGTTTTAGTAACATGGCTCGCAAATATTTACTTACTGTAGTGAAACCGAAAAGCAGAGATAACTGGGGTATTCTACACATGGGAGGAGCTCGCCAACCCATGATAAGAAAAGATGTCCTAGTTTAAACATGTGTTATGCACAGCTACTCCCCAGCGATGTGATTACTTGCTGAGAGAAATTTCCTGTAATGTACATTCTGGTTATAGGTTTCAGAGTAACAGCTGTGTTAGTCTGTATTTGCAAAAAGAAAAGGAGGACTTGTGGCACCTTAGAGACTAACCAATTTATTTGAGCATAAGCTTTCGTGAGCTACAGCTCACTTCATCGGATGCATACTGTGGAAGATACAGAAGACTTTTTATACACACAAACCATGAAAAAATGGGTGATTATCACTACAAAAGGTTTTCTCTCCCCCCACCCCACTCTCCTGCTGGTAATAGCTTATGTAAAGTGATCACTCTCCTTACAATGTATATGATAATCAAGGTGGGCCATTTCCAGCACAAATCCAGGTTTTCTCTCCCCCCCACCACAAACCCACTCTCCTGTTGGTAATAGCTTATCTAAAGTGATCACTCTCCTTACAATGTGTATGATAATCAAAGTGAGCCATTTCCAGCACAAATCCAGGGTTTAACAAGAACATCTGGGGGGGGGGCGGGAACAAGGGGAAATAGGTTACCTTGCATAATGACTTAGCCACTCCCAGTCTCTATTCAAGCCTAAGTTAATTGTATCCAATTTGCAAATGAATTCCAATTCAGCAGTCTCTCGCTGGAGTCTGGATTTGAAGTTTTTCTGTTGTAATATCGCAACTTTCATGTCTGTAATCGCGTGACCAGAGAGATTCTCCAACTGGTTTATGAATGTTATAATTCTTGACATCTGATTTGTGTCCATTTATTCTTTTACGTAGAGACTGTCCAGTTTGACCAATGTACATGGCAGAGGGCCATTGCTGGCACATGATGGCATATATCACATTGGTAGATGTGCAGGTGAACGAGCCTCTGATAGTGTGGCTGATGGTATTAGGCCCTGTGATGGTGTCCCCTGAATAGATATGTGGGCACAGTTGGCAACGGGCTTTGTTGCAAGGATAGGTTCCTGAGTTAATGGTTCTGTTGTGTGGTATGTGGTTGCTGGTGAGTATTTGCTTCAGGTGGGGGGCTGTCTGTAGGCAAGGACTGGCCTGTCTCCCAAGATTTGTGAGAGTGTTGGGTCATCCTTCAGGATAGGTTGTAGATCCTTGATAATGCGTTAGAGGGGGTTTAGTTGGGGGCTGAAGGTGACGGCTAGTGGCGTTCTGTTATTTTCTTTGTTAGGCCTGTCCTGTAGTAGGTGACTTCTGGGAACTCTTCTGGCTCTATCAATCTGTTTCTTCACTTCCGCAGGTGGGTGTTGTAGTTGTAAGAATGCTTGATAGAGATCTTGTAGGTGTTTGTCTCTGTCTGAGGGGTTGGAGCAAATGCGATTGTATCGCAGAGCTTGGCTGTAGACAATGGATCGTGTGGTGTGGTCAGGGTGAAAGCTGGAGGCATGTAGGTAGGAATAGCGGTCAGTAGTTTTCCGGTATAGGGTGGTGTTTATGTGACCATCGTTTATTAGCACTGTAGTGTCCAGGAAGTGGATCTCTTGTGTGGACTGGTCATAGCTTCAGGTCAGGGCTTTTATTTTTTCTAACTGCGAAAATCCTTCGAAGCAATGTTTAATTCTTTGAACACTGCTCTTTTCTGGACAGCCAGCCAAACAAATACTAGGAGAGAGAGAGAGAGTGTGTGTGTGTGTGTACACATACATATATATATGAAAAATGTATCTTTTGTGTGTGTTTGTGTATTAGGGAGTGGCTAAGATAGCAGCCAGCTTCCACTGTAACATCTTATTTTAGCCCACCTATAACTTTGGCCTGGAAAACTGGTTTGGCCTGAAAATAGTCAGATTTACTCTGAAGGCAAAGGAGAATGTTTCTGCAAAGTGTGAAGAGAATTCAGCAAGCTGGTTTTGAGTTACAGGTCAATATTATTTTTAGGGCTGTCAAACAATTTTAAAAAATAATTGCAATTAATTGATTTCCTTTACAACACAAAATACAAAGTACACAATGCTCACTTTGTATTATTTTTATTACAAATATTTGCACTGTAAAAAGATAAAAGAAATAGTATGTTTAAATTCATCTCATACAAATACTGTAGTGCAATCTCTTAATCGTGAAAGTGCATTTTACGAAAATAGAATTTTTTTTACATAACTGCACTCAAAAACAAAACTGTGTAAAACTTTGGAGCCTATTCGTCTACACAGTCCTACTTCTTGTTCAGCCAATTGCTAAGATAAATAAGTTTGTTTACATCTATGGGAGATAATGCTGCTTGCTTCTTATTTACAATGTCACCTGTAAGTGAGAACAGGCGTTTGCATGGCACTATTGTAGCCAGAGTTGCAAGGTATTTACGTGCCAGATATGCTAAACATTCATATGCCCCTTCAGTGCAAATGACACTTACAATTCCTTGAAATCTCATGCAGTGGTTATATTTGAAGAAAATAAGTTTTGTGTGTGTGTGTGAATAGCCTTGGACCCAATTGGACTCCCATTGATATCAGTGGATTATGTATTTTTCATCACCGATGGCTTTACTGGGAACAAAATAGGGTGCTGTGTATGAAAGAGCATGTTTCTTGGTGGGTTGCAGTACTGTAGTTTGGAGGAAACTGAAATGGTCCTTTAACTCACATGGGAGAGACCAGTGTGTTTGGAGCAGTAGAACCAGGTTCTAGTTCAACTCTGTAGGTGTATGTGGTTTAGTATGGGGAAAGTAATAGCCTACCCATGGTTGATGTTAAAACCAGCAGTGTCCCATTATAAGACTGATCTGATGAGGAGTCAAATGGGTGTGCCTGCCTTGTAGCTCCCCCTGATAGTCAAGCATGGCTCAACTGAGGTCTTTCTCAGTTTTCCCTTCACTCAGGTCCCTTTAATGTCAACATAGTTTAGATATTCAAAATGTTTCCTCTTTGGGGTCCAATTTATTAAGTCCTGCACAAAGTTTTTCAGAATAGAACACAGGCCTACAAAGTCTTCATCCCAGGTTTAGCTGGACCCAGCTTCCCCACCCCCCAAACCATGTCTATCATCCCTTTAAGTTAATTTTTTCCCCACCCCACTTCCAAGCTGGGCACAACCCACCTCTCTGAGGGTCTGTCTTTGCTTCTCTCCCAACACCTCTTGCCTGGAGTTTGGCCTTCTCCACTGGCCTTCCCAGCTGGTATCTTCGCCCTGCTGGTGTAAGGCCCTGCAGGAGCCTTCTTACTCCCTGAAGGCATCTGCTTAAACCTGCCTGCAGTGGTGTCCTCCTTTATAAGGTCCAAGTGCCTTCCCTTAAGCCCAGATGGGCATTGTGCCCTGCTCCATCTTAAAGGGGCCAGTCACCGTGCGGACATTTAAGAAGAAAACAGATCCTTGTATTTTCAAAATATCATCTTAACAAAAAGAGAAGTCCTAATTTTATTATTTAGGGTTAGTTCTCATTAACAAACTAGAACATTTTCTTAAAACTTTGATTAAATTAAGAGATTGAAAGACTTTAAAATGGCTCCTTTTCAACATTTTGCTAAGGGCCTTGTTTTGTTCTGCCAGAAAATTTGTGATGTAGGCAGATTTTGACACTTGTTCATGAAAGAGGCAGGAATGGTAATTTTTTAAAGGAAAAAACAAGGTTCCAAAGAATATTTTTATCTCTCTGAGAGGATTTTTTCTAGAATATGTCTTTTTGATTTTAAAAGATAACTGAACACTAGACATATTTTTGTATCCGGTTCAAAGGAAGTAGAAAATGAGATGTCTACTGATCTTTAGTATACTATAGAACTGAAAATAGAGTGCTTATTATTTTGGTTTAATTTCTTCCAAATTAAGCTATGGTGAGAAAAAGTTAAGAGTGAATGCTTTACAATTTTTAAAAAATCATGTTTTTAAAAAGTCCAGTAAAATAAGTACTGCTTAAATCGGCTTAAGTTGTGCCACCCTCACAAGAAAATTTATTCAGCAAAGACCTTAATGCTTCTACAGTTTTTTTCTAGGAACTTGTCAAGATGGTGTTATGGTTGAGAGCACATTTTGTGAACGTAAGGGTAAAAAGCATTTTCGGGATGTTGTAATTATCCCAAAGCCAAGCAATACAAACCCAGGAAATTTAGAGTTGAGGTTACACTTAAAAGAAATTCAGACATATTGAGATAAAAAATTCACAATTAAGCCACCCAAACACCTTTAACTCTGCCCTTAAATCCATTCAGTATTCAGAGTGAGTGCTTAAATTTGGGGAGGTTATGCTGTATTTTTCATGCAAAGCACAGATGTTGACTCCCTGCTTTAAATGCATAATGGAACTCTACCTTAACTATTGAGTTGTAGCATTGGTGGCCTGTGATATACAGGAGGTCAGACTATATGTTGGTCTCTTCTGGCATTAAACTCTATGGATACATCTACACTTCACACTAAACCTGGGTCTGTGGGACTGGGTGTTTCGAAACTGTGCCTGAGTGTCCACACTGTGTTGTAAACCTGAGTTTACAATTGCTGGACCCGGATCTCACAGCCGTGTTGCGTCCATACAGCACTATGTAGACCTTCTGACTTGGGTCTGCAGCTTCACCTGTGTCCACACAGCAGAATGACAGGGCTTGGAGTCAGTCACAGTGGGACGCTGATTCTGACCCACCCCTTGCAGGGTCCTATGATCTGGGACCTAAGTGCTTGCTGACCCGAGTCTGATTTGAGCATAGACGGAAAGGGGGCTTGGTCTCAAACCTGAGTCAGAGCCCAGGCTTAATGTGCAGTGTTGACATACTCTAGTTGTGACCAGCACCTCTCTAATATTTTGCTACTAAATCCAGAAGAATATTACATATGTGTGAAGGGAACGTGCAGGTGTGGATTGAATTTAGTGCTGGAGCATTTCCAACACTTGGATCTTTCACCACCATATGTGTGGTTGTTGTCAGGAGTCTATAACATTCGTTCCTTCTGGATTTTCCTTCATTCATTCTTGTTTCTAACGAACTCAGTATGGGCTGTGGGCTTTTAAAGCATTTTGACACCTTAGAGGGGAAAGAAGTTTAAAATAATCCAAATAGCTAAACTAGTCCCACTGCTTGGAGGTGTTGCTTGGAGTAAAACTGGTCCGTGTTTAGGGAGAGATCAGTAGGCTGTGTACCTGATGCAATTGAAAGCCATCCCCTCCTCTTTCAGATGTATGGGGAACAAGCTACCACGCTACCCATGGACTTTGAAGGAGGTGTTTTTTTGGAATAACTGTTTGCCATATTCTTGCATGGAGGAATCCTCAGTCATAGGATTTCCTACACTGGAAGATACACAGTGTATCTGCCTTTTTAAAGGGGTCCTCGTCAATTCATTAACTAAAGGATGCATTATGGAGCTCTCCACTCTTTGTTCAGGGCTACCTTTCTCTCTTCACCATTGTTTCTCTGCCTGTCAATAATCTGCCACTGGATGATAGGCGGCCTTCAATGAAGCTTCAGTGTTGCTCTGTAATTGGATGCTAAGGAGTTTGTCAATTCTTTCCCACCGCAGAACCTGCTGTTTTCCCAGGAAACGAACTCAATATTGATCTGAATGTCCCATCCTATGTGCTCAGAACAGTGGTAATGAGAGATTTATTCCCCCACTGCCCCCTTAAGATTCCTCCCCTCTGCACTGGAGCAGCAGAGGGAATAAACAGCATAGACGTTGTGCTGTCCTCCTACCTAGGGTGGATTCTCATCAGCTACTTGTAACACAGATTTTAAATGAGACTAGAAAGTTACACTGAAGAATAGAAAAATCCCTGACGAAAAAAGAAATTGGCGGCTTAAAGAAACGTGCTCACTATAGGCCTTGTGGATTTTTCTAAAGACTTGAATTGTTTGCTAGCTTTAAAAAAAAATTTCTCCTCTCCTTTTATTTCTGCCTGAGCCAGCTCTGGCCCATGTGAACCAAGGAGTTGTTGATAGTTGAATGTCTTTTCATAGCACAGCATAAGTTCTCTCTTTCCTGCTCTCGGGTGCATTATATAAGTGATGCAGCCTGTACATGTTAAACAGTTTTTGACCTTTAAACTGAAGGTACAGAAAGGTTATACTAAACCACTACACAAATATTATCTATACACTAGCATGCTCAGCCTAGCAGCACAGAGCAATTACCCCTATCAATCCAACCATTACTTCTAAAAGTGTCAGCTCTGACCTTCCAAAGTTCTCTGGATTCTATTAGTTGTCATTCCAGTTGCTGACATTCTGCCCATCAATTACTGTGATAAGTGAAAAATATTTTAGTATGCATGTTTTATTTTTGTGCTTGAGACTATGTAAAATACTTGTCAGACTATCAGGAAACGGGCAGAATTGCTGGGCTAGAGCATATTACTGGAGCCTGTGATCTACTCCTGCAACTTCAGAAGGGCCAAATCTGCTTGGTCATTACCTGGTTGGGAGACTTCCAAGAAATGCCTGGCTACTAAAGAAAATGCTGCTGGTGATTCAGTAGGTGGCACTGTTCCTTCCGAGTCACTCTTCAGGCAGTGTCCCAGTATGGTGTTGTGTAGCTGAGAGCTGTAAAGCCAATATCCCCACCACTTAATCCATGGCAGTTAATAACCGATAGCATTGCTCAAAAGAGTGGCGATATTAGCCCCAGTGTCCTGATTTAAATTACAAATGGGTAAGGCTACAATTTTGGCATGGACATTTTTAGTAAATTTCACAGCACAGGTGTGGAAAAAAGTGATAAGTCACAGAAAGTTAATCAAACAATGTAATTTTTGCTACATCAACGTACACAACATCTGCATACATAAGAACACAACTAAACAAGTGATACGCACAACTGAACCACATTGCCACCTCAGTGGTAGCATGGCTTCTCTCCAATGGGGTGTGGTCTGGCTTCTCCCCCCAGCCGGTGTGTGACCTGGCACAGGGGCACAGCTCCATTCAGATTTGTGTCAGCAGCTTCCCCATCAAGGGACCAGTGGGTCAAATCTGAGTGGCACTGCAACCTTATGTGCCAGGTTGCCATGCCACTCGGTTGGAAGACCCTCTCAAACGGGGGTCCAGTGTAAACTGCCCCTTTTCTCCCCCCCCCGCCCCGGCTGGCCCTACCTCCCAATTGGCGCACCTGCCAGTGCTACACACCATTCATAATACGTCCATGGCTGCGGGCTCCACTGTGTGTGTACACAGTTAAACAATTATCAGTACAGATTTGTATTGACTTCAGCATATGACATGGACTGCATTTTGGAAAGACAATGAAGGGAATACCTAATCAAATGGGTTTTACAGCCATTTCCAAGATTGCGTGGCGTTTATTCACATTCACGATTTCTGTGACCTCCATGACAAAATCGTATCCCTATAAAGGGGTAATTTACATTCTGCCTATTCAACTTACTTCAGTACTTCTCTTTTAAAGGCTCTGTATGCCACAACAGTAGCTACGTTTCGGTGATGAGCAGAGTGATCCTTTTTTTTTATACAGATTGTGATAGTTTTGCTTAGATTGTAAAGGTCTTTGGAAGAGAGATGTTATAGAAATGGCAGTCAGTATTATCAGACGCCAAGTTTATTGGATGGCACCGAGAATTTCAAATAATTTATATTAAATCTTAATCTAAAGCAAGAAGACTTGAAATGGCATCATAAAATGAATTAATAAAAGTAAAAATATGACTTGTCTGTGAAAATGCCATGCCATACTTTGAACTGACTAGCAACTGACATTTTTGATCTTTATGAACAAAATAAAGTGTCTTTAACAGAATAAAAAGCCAGTCCATTTTTAGAAGAATAATAAGACAATTCAGGGTGCAGTGACACAACCTAATGTCACTGTATCTTGTTTGGCTGGAAGTATTCTGACTGCCTCATGCCTATAAGACACCTCAAGTAAAAAGAGATTAATCACTTATTGCCTACCTAGGTGTTTTTTCCTTCTCTATCTCTATCTCTGTCTGTTGAGAGGGTTATTTCACTGTCTATTAAATACTGTGAGATGTTTAGATGGAAGGTTCAATAGTCAGGGGACGGGGGCTGTTGGATGGGGCGGAGGTTTGGGGAGGGGGCAGTCAGGAGACAGGGAGGGGGGCGGTTTGGATAGGGGGTGGAGTCCTGGGGGGGCAGTTAGGGACGGGGCTCCCAGGAGGGGGCGGTCAGGGGGCAGGGGTGTGGATAGGGGTCAGGGCAATCAAGGGACAGGGAACAGGGGGGGCTTAGATAAGGGGTGGGGTCCTGGGGGGCGGTTAGGGGCAGGGGTCCCGGGAGGGGGCAGTCAGGGGACAAGGAGCAGGGGGAGTTGGACAGGTCGGAGGTTCTGAAGGGGACAGTCGGGGTGGGAAGTGAGAGGGGGCAGATATGGGGTGGGGGCCAGGCTGTTTGTGGAGGCACTGCCTTCCCTACCCAGCTGTGCCCACCATACCATTTTGCAACCCCGATTTGGCCCTCAGGCCAAAAAGTTGCCCACCCCTGATTTACTATAAGGTCTTTGTTCCATAAAATTGCATGGGAGTAAAGTGACACTTTCTCCAACGACTTTTCCACTACTTAGATTTCTTTTCCATTGTCTCAAATACCATGCTATAGATCAGGAGCGGGCAAACTTTTTGGCCCGAGGGCCACATCAGAGTTGCAAAACGGTATGGAAGGCCCCCTGACTACCCCCGTCAGAACCCCCGACCCATCCAACCTTCCCTGCTGCTTGTCCCCTGACTGCCCCCCAGGACTCCACCTGCTATCCAACCTTCTCCTGTTCCCTGTCCCCTGACTGCCCCGCTCCAATCCACACCCCCGCCCCCTCCCGGGACCCCTATCCTTAACTGCTCCCCCAGGACCCCACCCCCTATCCAACCCCCCGGGACCCTCCCATCCAACTTCTCCCCCCCCCCCCGCTCCCAGTCTCCTGACCACCCCCTCCCCGAACCTCCGCCCCATCCAACCGCCCCCTGTCCCCTGACTGCCCCCTGGGACCTCCTGCCCCTTATCCAACCCCCCCGCCCCCTTACTATGCCGCTCAGAGCGACAGGACTGGCTTATTGGAAAGCCTGAGCGGTGTCACTGCAGGGAAGGCAGGACAGTGGGGGAGGGGCCAGGGGACGAGCCTCCCCAGCCGGGAGCTCAGGGACCGGGCAGGATGGTCCCGCGGGCCTTAGTTTGCCCACCTCTGATATAGATTGTTACTATGTACTGCGGTCAGATTAAACTCTCATTGAAGCAATTATTTATTTATTTTATTATTTGTAATACCATAGTTCCTAGGAGCCCTAGTTGTGGACCAGAACCCCATTGTGCTAGGTGTTGTGGAGAAAGACTCTCCGTGCCCCAAAGAGCTTGCAATCTAAGTAGCTTAGCCTGAAATGGACTGCTGGACCTCACTGTATAGTTTGCTGTCTGTGATCACTAGAAGTGAAACATGTTAAAAATACTGTGGCATTCTGTTTTCAGAAAGTGGTAAGTGTGACCACAGAGATCCTCCAGGAAAGTCCTTTTACATATTTAGCTTGTGAACCATGCATGATTTATGTCTGAGCCATGCGTCACAGGAAAACAAAAACTGAAAAAACAGCTAGTATGGGGAATTATCAAAACGTGTGGCTGCCTCTCTGCTGGGAAAAACATGCCACTTAAAATTACCAGCAGAATTGGGCAGGCAACTTTCAGGCAATACAGAGAAAGAGAGAGGACAATTTCTGACCAGCAGTAGAGTAATAAGACAAATTCCATTAAGAAAAATTACTTAACTGTGAGAGGACAGCAGTGTTAGAGTTCCTGTGTTTTTTTAAAAAAAGGCTTTGAACAAAGAGGGCTTACCTTTGAAAGCCAGGCAACTATAGTAATTACTGAGGTATTTAAAACTATGTAAACCTTCCCACCTCCTAAAAAAGTAAAGGAGAAACAAAGAGATGGAGACTGATACATTGAGGAAATGGTAATAGGATATAGAAATTTCCCAACTCCAAGTCACTGGTTCAAATCGAGCCCAGGTCAGTAGTAACAAAAAGTCCATATCTGAAGTCTGTGGCATCAAAACTACCATCATAATTGATATTAATTGTCCCTTATTTGAGCTTGGCAAGGAGTGAATGGGCCATAAAGATTGAGTTACCCTCTCCCCTGTAGTGGTGATCTTTTCAAGTCACACAGATGAGTCCTATTTCTAGGTCATTCTGGCATCATTCGCTAGCATTAAATTCACTTAAATTATCTTTTTTTTTTTAAATTCAAAGGAAAATGTTAAACATACATAGTGAACCATTTTATATCTACTAGAATGGATACCATGCTATTGATAGATCTCCAGATAATTCTAACAACACACAAAATATAACTAGAAGTCATTATATATAATTCACTAGGTACTATGCAATGTGACCCTTCAACTATAAGCAATGCTGCATAGCCATGATGGGATTCTTCTCAACATTACATGATACTAGATATTATTAGGTATTAGTTACCTGATTGCCACTGACTTTGAAAATCTTCCGCATAATGTACAGTATAAAATGAACGAATTGGTTGCTGCCAGTAAGCATAGATGGCTATGCTTATCTTCAGATTAAAATATAGTATCGCCTAGCTCAGAGGATATATAGCATGGGATGGGATTATTTTTTAAAATTTCTATAGATCAGGGTTGTCAAGAGACCAAACATTATTTTTATTCCATTAAATAGTAAGAGAGCCAACAACTGGCAAATCCTGAAAAGTCTGGCAACCCTAAAATTAGCCCTGTCACAGGCATTGGGTAAAGCATGAGTGTGAATTACATCAACGGCCTCTCCTGCCTGACACATTCTTGGGAATATGCACAGTATTGAAATATCAGAGCATCCTGCTTTCCAGGGCCATATGGATGCCCTGCCAGCAGTCAAGATGATTCTTGGAAATAAGCTAACATGTACGTTGATCTTATGGTACTGTTATCTAACTGACAGTTGGAAGTCCATACATACTTTCCATTCTTCAGTGCTTCTAGTGGTTGTCTTTTTAAAATGTATTCAGTATTCTAATAGAAAAAAATTTAAAAGTTCCCCTAAAGGGACAAATATGTAAAACAATGGCCTAATAGATAGTTTCTGAAGTTTCTTTGTCCTAGAGCAGAGGTGGGCAAACTATGGCTTGCAGGCCACATCCGGCCCGCGGGACAGTCATGCCTGGCCCCTGAGCTCCCAGCTGGGGAGGCTCGCCCCAGCCCCTCCCGCACTGTCCCCTCTCCCCTGTAATGGTGCTGCCGCGCGGGCAGCGCGGCTTGTGCTTGCCCACCTCCCAGCCCTTCCAGTAAGCCTGACTTGCCACTCTGAGCAGCATGGTAAGGGGGTGGGGGGAGGGAGGGTTGGATAAGGGGCAGGAGGTCCCGGGGGACAGTGAGGGGACAGGGGGGCGGTTGGATGGGGCAGAGGATCGGGGAGGGGGGCGGTCAGGAGACAGGGAGGGTTGGATTGGGATGGGATCCCAGGGGGTTGGGGGGTCCCGGGAATTGGGGGGACAGGGAGCAGGGAGGGTTGGATAGGGGGTGGAGTCCTGGGGGGCAGTTAGGGATGGGGGTCCCAGGAGGGGGTGGTCGGGGGCCGGGGTGTGGCTAGGGTTGGGGCAGTCAGGGGCAAGGAACAGTGGGGATTAAGTAGGGGGCGGGGTCCTGGGGGGTCTGGGAGGGGGTGGTCAGGGGACAAGGAGCAGGGAGGGTTGGATGGGTCAGGTGTTCTGAGGGGGGCAGTCAGGGGTGGGAAGTGAGAGGGGATGGATAGGGGGTGGGGGCCAGGCTGTTTGCGGAGGCAAAGCCTTCCCTACCCTGCCCTCCATACCCTTTTGCAACCCCGATGTGGCCTTCGGGCCAAAAAGTTTGCCCACCCCTGTCCTAGAGGTTAAGTTATTAACGTAAAAAATCATAAGTATTTTCTCTCTAAAAGATTAAATACCTTATTCAAATTTATATAATTCCTCTCCATCCACATAGATCTCAGATTACATTTTAAAAACTGCACACACTATATCACTGTGTAATTCCTTTGACCACTGCAGATATGCAGCCGCTGCTGGGGTGAAATGTAGCAAGTGTTTAACAGCACAGTACAGCCTATGTAAAAATAACTGTGTGTTCTGGCACAGGTGATTTGGTTTTAATGGGTTTGTCTTTGTATTTGCACAGAGATCCATAATATGGAGTAGAGACATTTCTTTGATTACAGATTATCTTTGGTCAAGCGTTCCCATTCAATGTTATTGATTTGGCGGCTTTATCTTTTGGGGATATTCTCTTGGAGAATAAATGTGTAAAGAAATTGCAAAGAAAAAGACGTATATATTTATGGTATCCCTTCCCAAGCTTTCTGTTGCATGTAAATCTACAGTTTAAGTTTTTTATTCTTCTGATATTCGAAGTTCACTTGAAGTCCCTAGGCCCAGAATGTGACTGAACTGTGTTAAAGCCAGCTGGCTGGCATACCAAGCATAATTGCTTTAACTCAGCTTCTATCTTTAGAGAAGTGCACATCTGAGCAGGAACTGGACCACAGTAGGAAGTTAAGTGTAACCTTGCTAAACATAATAAACAAAACACACACAAAAAAGTAAGTGGGGGAAGGTCATCTTTGCTTCCCTAAAAAGGCACGTTTTTCTGTCTCTACCACAGTTTATTGAACTTTACCATGTGTAATATCACTACATCAGGCAGAGGTAAAATGCCAAAATTACTTACAACTACACATTGTTGCTTATCATAACTCTGTCCCTTAGTCTGACGCACTCTGTTTGTCCTCAAGGGGAAAGGAAAGAACAGCCTGTTCAGGCGTGTCAAGGGAAACTGGGACGTTCAACTTTCTGCACCTGTTGACACTAAAAGGCCCAGTAGGGTTACCCTGTGGTGCCATTCAAATGGAGGAAGGGTCAGAAAAATTACTGGAAAATTGTGCTTTGCTCAACATATTTTGTGTGCTCTCTACATACGTCCTGAGCTCTATCTGCTGGCTTTACAGACCCTCTGCTGAACTAAATTACTATTAGCATTTCTTTACAGACCCTCTGCTGAGCTTACTTGCTGTTAACATCTCTGAATAAAAAAGTGAGCTGAGTTCTGGTCTGCCTCGTGCAACGACAGAATTGTCAGCCATGTTCTGACTCCAGAAGTGGAAACGGAAGGAAGCCCAGCTCAATGCTTGTGTCCAAGATTGAGTTTGCAGGGCGGATGACACGAGAACTCAGCTTCGTGACTTGTAGGCTGGGCTGGGCATATGTGGATAGAAAGGTATTGAGAGAAAATAAAAATGAGAGTGATTACCATTATTATTGGTATGACAGTAGTGCCTGGGGGGCCCAAACTGAAATCCAGGCCCCTTTGTTATAGTCAATGATAATTATGTTATCATTTAGTTTGAGTTTAGTAGTAGTTGCATTTTACAGATGTGGAGCTGACACACAGATGCTGTGACTTGCCCACACAGGGTCACACCAAGGTCACTCAGGAAGTTTGTAGGGGAGCAGAGGTTTGAACCCAAGTCTCTGCCTAGCACCCTAACCATGGACTATCCTCCTTCTCCTCAGTCCCAGCCCATTGCCTTAACTGCACAATCTCTCATTTTCTGACTACAGTCAGACTGTAAGAGGTGTTTTCTTTTGGCTTTATATCACATCTTTCACTGGTATACCAATGTCTAGAAGCCCCTGTCAGTGGATTCCCGACTATCTTACAGATATTCCTAATCATAGCATTTTTAAAAAACAAAATATAAAAACAGTAACTTAATCACTTCCAAATGTATGTTTGTGATATTTGAACTAAAAAAGTTATCTGCTCTTCTCAAATCACAAGAGGAGTCAGCTGCCTGACAGCCCCATCCCACAAACAGGGAAAGAGGGTCTGGCTGGGACACCGTAGCTAACAGTGTCTTTTCAATATTATTTGTGCATTTTGCAGCATTTCAGGCCGGCCACTCTAGGAAGCAGTATTCCTGGAATAGAAGAAGAAGGGCGGGGGGATGCCATCCCATATGTATATTTACATCTTATTAGAAAGGCTATTTTTATTCTAATGTTTCATGGTGATGTTACTGTTGTTAGCATTGCTGTCTGCCTTCTTGGGATGCCACAAAGCGTTTCGTTCACTCCACTCAGTTTAAGATTACCCCTCCGAGACCAGAATTAAAAATAACCATTAAAAAAGAGCAAACCAAACTGGTGGTATCAATCATTCTGGTCTTTTTGTTGCCCACAAACTATAGGATGATAAAATAAACTGCATTTTGTACTCATCTAAATTTTGCTTCTGAAATGGAATCTAAATACGTTAAGCACTGTCAATGTTCCCTCTAATTTTTTACATCCATGTGCGGAATGAATTTTGTTATGTGGAGGTGATGTGTGGTGGGGGTGGGGCTGAGGGGTTTGGAGTGTGGGAGGGGGCTCAGGGCTGGGGCAAAGGGTTGGAGTGTTTGGGGGGGTGAGGGCTCCGGCTGGGGGTGCAGGCTCTGCGGTGGGGGGTGGGGCTAGGAGTGAGGGGGTTTGGGTGCAGGCTGCCCCAGGGCTGTGGTGGGGAGACAGGACTGCAGTACTGCTGTCCAAATATTTGAGGAATGCAACAAACTTCACTAGTTTAAAAAAACATTAGCAAATGTCTGTCTCTGGGATTATATTGCGTGTGTGCTGTTCATATTGCAATGTAGGACTTCAGTCATCCTTATTTCACTGATGCACTAGGAAGTGTGGGCTTGTGTTAAAGCTCTTGGCTAGAACTCGGGAGATCTGGATTCATTTATCAGGTTTGCTAAAGATTCTGTGCTAAGGTAAGTAAATGGCTTAATCTAACTGTGCTTCAGTTCCATATATGTAGGTCATATTTCCTTTCTTCTAGCCCTTGTCTTGTCTATATTGCAAGCTCTTTGGGGCAGGCAACTGTTTCTTACATGGTGCATGGGAGGAAGGGCTGTTATTTTGGTCAGGGTCACAAGGAAATACTGTAGTACCAGGGTTTTTTTCTGACTGTATGCTGTCATTTTTTATGATCGTTAACAAGGAAGCTAGAGCACATTCCTGGCGGTGAATGTCAACTGCTGTATGATGAGAGGAAATCTCTTTGATGTCATAAAAGATAATTTTATGGGGTTTTGCAAGAAATATGTACTTTGGGTAACTGAGACACAGGTTCTGTCAGTGTGTAAGGAGAGCAACGGGCTGGCTTTTATAACCATTGACTGAGATTATTGTGCTCTCGTCTTCCCCCGCCCTCCCTCCAACTCTTAGCTCGTGCCTTAATATAATGAAGAATATCCATTCCTTAGAAAAGAATGAGCTGGTGGTGCAGAAAATCATTAAACACTAGCTGCTATTTTGGGCCATTCATCTTCAAGAATGGTCCAATAATGCTCTGATTGTCCACTGATACTGTAATGAAGACGCATGGGATCTTGGCAACAAGTATATATAAAGTGGATATATTTGCACCATATAGCAAGAAGCAGGGAGTGGGGAAGGGGATTAACACTTGATGTTAATGTAAGAAAAAACCTGAAAAGGTTTCCGGGTCAGTGTATGTATATGGACTATTCATAATGTCAGTGCTATTACATCAACTTTTTCTGAACATCTCTGGCTAACCAATGGTGTATTTGGCTCCTTTATGCTTTCTCTTCATTATTTTCATCCTCTTTTCAACTGTCTCAAGCCCTTGGACTGTCCCAGTACTCAATAAAGTCCATGTCTCAGGAAGCCATAATTTAATTTTTTTTTGTAATAGTCAGCACCCCCCTGGATTATAAATACCTATTGGAAAACAATTTTTGTGCTGTGTAACTGATAACTTGAAAGATTTTTTAAAAAAAATAAAACTCCAAGCTACCCAACACCACTGTTTTATTTAGGATACGTACAAGAGTGTGTGGTTTGTACACACCTGAATCAGTGGTTACATAGGTTTCAGAGTAGCAGCTGTGTTAGTCTGTATTCGCAAAAAGAAAAGGAGGACTTGTGGCCCCTTAGAGACTAACCAATTTATTTGAGCATAAGCTTTCGTGAGCTACGGCTCGCTTCATCGGATGCAACATAGTGATTTCTCTTCCCAGAATTGTACTAATAAAATTGATGACACAGCCCTGAAGACAAGGAAGTAAACAAAACTAGTGCTACTTTCAAATTCCTTTAGAAACACATGATCAAACAATCCTGCCTGGGAAAGAATATTCTGGTAGATGATTCCTGGAGGATTTAATAGAAATTAAAACTATCAGGTTCTATAGAAATCACTCTAGACAACCTACAGGGTTTATTGGGGGATCAAATCTTGTAATAGAATTTTTAAAGTAACCTATGGTATTCTATAGCAGGAATCTCATTCTCTATTAAGTTCTGTTGTGAGGATTTTGCATAATGGTAAATTAAAGAAGGGAGAACTTTAACACTAGTAGTCTGTTGTCAAAATTCTTTAAGCAGGTGGTTGTAGATTAGTGTAATCATACATCAGGTCTAATGCACTAAAAGTCTTCTAAATAAATAAATCTTCTAGACCACACCAGAAATGTTTGGAATGGCTCTAAGGTTCATAAACATATCAATATGTTTTTATAAGAATCTGAAATTAGTGAGTGAGATTTTACCCCATACTACCGAGGCATTCCAGGGCAAGCTAGGGTCAAGGGAAGGTTTTAACTCTTGGTTTCCTTGCCTTTTGTAGATTTAAGACTGACTCCAAATAGCTGTTTCTGTGTTAATTATGTAAGGTTCTTAGAGTGTTTCATTATCAGGTAGTGAATACAATTGCAGTGTGTGATTGCAGACTGTGATGCAGTGTGCATAATTTATATTCCCAACTGCACTTGCATACAAGCCAGTGAAGGATATAATAATGTTGAAAATCACTGCAGCTCATAGCTTCTCCAATGTAAGTGAAAGCCTGTAATCTTAGGTGTTTGCATTCATAAACCAGTCGGAGAACACTTCAGTCTCTCTGGTCACTAGATTTCTGACCTAAAAGTGGCTATTCTTCAACAAAAAGACTTCAGAAACAGACTCCAATGAGAGACTGCTGAATTGGAATTAATTTGCAAATTGGATACAATTAACTTAGGCTTGAATAGAGACTGGGAGTGATTGAGTCATTACACAAAGTAAAACTATTTCCCCTTGTTTATTTACACACACACACACACCCCACTGTTCCTCAGATGTTCTTGTTAACTGCTGGAAATGGCCCACCTTGATTATCACTACAAAAGGTTTTCTCCCCCTCTCCCTCCTCCCCCCCTGTCCCCCCCCCGTCCCCCACTGGTAATAGCTCATCTTAAGTGATCACTCTCCTTACAGTGTGCATGATAACACCCATTTTTTCATGTTCTGTGTGTATATAAATCTCCTCACTGTATTTTCCACTTTATGCATCCGATGAAGTGAGCTGTAGCTCATGAAAGCTTATGCTCAAATAAATTGGTTAGTCTCTAAGGTGCCACTAGTACTCCATTTCTTTTTGCAAATATAGACTAACACGGCTGCTACTCTGAAACCTGCATTTAATGAGTATGTTTGTGATTGTTATCAGGAGATCCTTGCACAGAGCGTAGTCTGTAAGCTCATAGTAGAAACTATGGAACTACCTGCAAGCTTGGGATATAGTGCCCTAAATGAGGATATACCTGATATTGAACAAATACATTTGGGCCAGGATCCTACCCATTTGTGATCAGTGGGTTGCTCAAAGTTATAGTGTGCCAGCACAAGGGGGAGTGGATGCTGCTCATGGGTATAAGTGAAGTGAAGTGCTGGGTATTGTCTTTTATTCTGTGCAGTATGAAATCTTGCATCCCTTCTCTTGCAAGTACACAGTATGAAAATGGGGCAGGGCACGAGCAGAGAGTGGGAGTTTCTGAAGAGATACAGGTTTAAGCTTGATCCTCCTCTTATTAATGAGACCATAGCTCTGAACTCCTCTGTAGTCTATTAAGCATGAGTAATTATTTTGTCTTCACAGAAGTGCTCTCATTAATGCAGGATCAGGTTCTCCCTGCACACACTATTAGAGCTGACTGGACCTGAGGATAACAATTCTGTTTCATAGGAACTTTCAAGATTTTAAAACTTAGTTTTGCCAAAAATGTTCCAACTGACTCTGCTTTCTATACAAGTCACCATTTTTTATGCCTCTTGTGCTTGGATGGAACACCAAGCCTTTGATGTTAACCACAGATCCAAGCCTCAGGTGGCTTAATATTTTGTATCCCTATAATGGAATTCATTTGTCAATATCCCAGCACATATACAACAGCACATTATCTAAACATTCATTCTACTTTTCCCCCAGCCATAAATCAGTATCAATATTTTATGAATTCCAGTGAGGATGCAATTATGTAAAAAAAGGTAGCTGCTAATACTGGGAAGTGAATTTCATCCTGTACTTTCCACATGATTGCATTGTCTCACGAGGTCTCCATGTAACAGCAATGTGTTGCTGATAATGAAAAGATCAATAAATATTCCTGAAAGCACCATCATCTTGGAGAAGACCCTGAGATGGCCTATTTAATAGTTATAAAAGAACTTTGTTTAGGTGTTGTCGATTTGTATAAAAGATCAGCATTTTCACCAGTAGAGAAAACTTAACTCTCTGCTGAACTAAGTGATGCCAGTAAACGAATTAAACTCACGATGAGTGGAGTAGACTGACCACTTCCTCTTTCTAATTGTAGCTGAATTCCCTGCAGCCTCATATGGAGGTATATCTGAATCTGGTGAAATGATACCTATTTAGCACTGTAATTTAAACAGAGTTACTGGTACTGGCTAGAAGAGCTGTGTGAATCCTCGTCCTTTTGGTTGGCAGAGGTTTGTGCCAGCATTTTATCTGGCTTTATCCTGCTCTTTCTTCCCCCTCCTGCCCCAAGTTCAGCTTTGAGTTTTGGTTTCACAAAATCTGAGTGAAAGAACCTAAAATGTGAGAGATTTGTATCCAAACTAAACAACTTTGCACAAATTTTGTGTGGAACCTTAAATCTGGCCAGGCTTGTGAACTTCAGGGACCCTTTTGATGAACCTGTCTGAATTTGAAGTTTGTAATGAAACCTAAAGTTGGGCAAGGTTCACTTGGTTTCAGATGTTGTTGTTATTAATATTTTTCACAGACCTATCTATCAACCATGGTTTTGTGCACAAGGTTAACATATGCTCATACACATGTGCTTGCTGCTTTCTCTGCTTACTATGAATAGTGCAAATTTTCATCAAGCCAAATAATAATAAGTAATAAGCGTTTCCATTTAAATCCCCTACGTTATCCTTGGTTAAAAGCAACCCATTTTTGTCACAGCACATTTTTTAGTCTGTTTTTCAGATCCAGTTGAAGTGACAGTCTGCTACATCCTACATAAGCCGTGTTAGTAATTAAAGGCAGCTGATTTTAAGAGGAATCTTGCTAGCTTGCCAAATGCCATTTATTATTGTTGCTAGGTGAAAGCCCATGGTGCTGTACGGGTGGAATTTGTAAAATGTAAAAAAAAAAAAAAGGGGGGGGGGAGCTGAGAAATTAAAAATTGGATAGTAACAGTCTGAGAGTCCCAGTGACGATTGACCCTGGTGATATTCTAAACAAAAAGCTCTCAGCCATGCTTGTAGCTGTTTCCATTGCTTCACACTGATTCAACAGGCATTCTAGGCTTTGGAGTGACACTCCTGGAAACATCTATAGATTATGAATAATAATTCTATTTTGGTAGCACCCAAATGAAGTCAAGACCCCTTTGTGTGAAACACTGTAAAACACATATTGAGAGAGTTCCTGCACTAAATGCATAAAATCTAAATAGAGAAGACAAGTAGGAGAAAATAAGTGTAATTCCCATTTATTGATGGGGAAACTGAGGCATAGAAAGATTAAGTGATTTGACCAGGGTAATACAGGAAATCTGTGGTATAGCCGAGAATTGAACTTGGATCTCCGGAGTCCCTCCATTGGCTTAACCACAAGACCATCCTCCTTCTATGTTTCTCTATTAAAAAACTTTGAGTAAACATCAGTGGCTTATGTACATGTTCTGTACAGACTAACTGCATAGTCCAAGGCTATCCCCTTGCCTTCCTATCCTGCTTTGTAAACTTCTTATGTTTTTTGCATGGCTAAGCATATATATATATATACACACACACACGCATACTCACACACCACTGATTTCTTTGTCCAGAATAAGTTGTTAGAACTGAACTGGTCAGAGAGTCACATGAATAACCCCTCCATCTTGTGCAATATTCCTGCCTTGGACATGATCTTTCACTTTGTCCAGTTATGAGAAGCTCTCATAAAGAGAAACGAAATGGAACTACTATCAGCTGTGCACCCAAAGTGGCAGCTCTGTGGTCTAACAATGCGTCTTGCAGGAGCTAACTGAGGAACTGAGTCGGTGATAATGACCTCATGCAGGTTAAAATGAGGAGTTCCCCTGCCCTTTCCTGTTAAAGGAAATGTCTCATTTCACAAGGCTCCCATCATGTAAATGAGACTGAAACATGTAGGACATTATACTCTGTATTAGTGATCTGATCTCCAAGTGTTTCCTTTTTATGGGATGGGAGAAAATATTAAATTTGGGACTGGAATGATGACCTCTACATCTAGCAGCTGCTGTCAGGAAAAGTCTGCTTGCAACTGCAAACAATTGCCTGCCGTTTAAAAGTTTGATGCAGTGAATTAGACTATTGTCCTGCTAAGTATTAGGGAAACATTCTTCTTAGTTTAAACTGACATTAAGAAACTTGCATAGTTTCAAATAACATTGAGAGCCAGATTTTCAAGCCGAGTGCAATAATGTGTGTGGACCAGCATCTTCCACACACAAACTTGCACTTGTACATGCAAACTGGGCACTTGTCTCTAACTTTCCAATTACAAAGGCTGATGTACTCTTTGAGCCTTCTGAAAATTACACCCTACAGGTCTGACACAAATGTGTGTAGTAGGTATTATCTACCCCTCCAGAGCATCAGACGGCATTCTGTATTTTGTGTACTTCAGTTCCTGAACTTCACTTAGCAAATGAAGGGCAGTTTGGACTCACTTTAAATTTTCTAGTTTTTGATGACTTGAGCTCTCAGACCTTGATAATTTAAAAAATTTCTTTGATGATTGTATCTAGGACCCTCCCTTCCATTCAGACAGGTTACTTTGTTTTGCATGGTCTAAAGCACTTCATTAAAGTATGGTGAATGCAGAACGTACAATTTATTAACCCAATCCTGAAAATTGTTACTGTAGCAGTAAGAATAAGGATTCAGAGTAGCAGCCGTGTTAGTCTGTATTCGCAAAAAGAAAAGGAGTGCTTGTGGCACCTTAGAGACTAACAAATTTATTTGAGCATGAGCTTTCGTGAGCTTCCGATGAAATGAGCTGTAGCTCATGGAAGTTTATGCTCAGATAAATTTGTTAGTCTCTAAGGTGCCACAAGTACTCCTTTTCTTTTTAGTAAGAATAAGGGTTATTCACCAAAGGATTTGCAGGTTCAGACCCTGTCTATGCAAGCTAATTCTGGGAGCTTCATGGTATTGCCCATGGGATTTGTGAAAGCTTTTAGTGTAATTGCTGTTATAACTTTGTCCTTACAGTGGCCAGTTTGCAATAGTGAAGAAATGCAGAGAGAAAAGCACTGGAGTGGAATATGCTGCCAAATTCATTAAGAAGCGTCAGAGCCGGGCCAGCCGCCGGGGGGTGAGACGTGAGGAAATTGAGCGGGAGGTGAACATTCTGCAGCAGATCCTGCATGCCAACATCATCAAGCTGCACGACGTCTATGAGAACAGGACAGATATGGTCCTTATCCTCGAGCTGTGAGTAGAGTGATTTCCTATCCTCCGCTGTAGGATGAGGCAAATAGGAACAGGAAAGAGCTGTGGAGGCCTCCTGAGCACAGGAGTGTTCTTAAAATGGAACTGCTTGGCCATAGGGCTAGAGAAACCAACAGCAGACCTAGGCAGAAAAATAGAATGAGGTCACCAGTAAACAGCCTCCCCTGAATAAATCAGCACACGCTCTAGAGACAGATGTGCCTGTTAGTCCTCTCGGGTCACTGCTGCAAAAAACCATGGAGTCCTGTTGGTTTGTGAACACAGAGATTACCTAATGTTTGCTCACTGCTGGCCTAACACGTACATTTAGAGGAAGTGCAAGTATCTCTAACAGGGTCTTCTTCATTTCCTCTCCTGCTCTGCCCACCCCAAGAAACATCCAATGTTCATCCACCCCTCAAATGCTCTGCATCCTCTTGAGGCTCTACAAAAGAAAACTTTAGTTTACAGCTGATGCCTCGAGCCCTAGAGCTCTGATGGCTCTGGGGCACTAAGCATTGCCTGGCACTGTTCTCGCCTCCCTAGCACCAGCTCTGCCTTCACTCTTTTCACTCGTGGAGTTGAGAATGGGTGAGCCGGTGATGGGAATCTGATTATAGACAAATGTGTCTGCTTCTCCCTTGGTTGGAGAGTTGGGGGCGGGGAAGGAGGGAGGAAGTTAATTGTGGGTATGGTGGGAGTTGAAGCATGGAGGAAGGCACATGTTCTAAACCTGTCAGAATTGTTAGGGAGACAGGCAGAAGTTTGGACCAGTTTGTAATGTTCTCCAACCTGTTAGCCCATCCCTTATTAAGGTTTTACACAGTAGTAATATAATCCCAGCCCTGTCACCAGTACACACTTGGTACTGTGTTTGTAGCCCATTGCTGACTGGTTTGATAAGGTTGAGCTTATTGTAGTGCCCCAGGTAGCACTGTGTCACTTGCCTTATCTGGCTTTTTTTTAATTAGATGATTCTTTCAAAGGTTTCTTAAAGCAGAATTGTCTAATAAACAAATAATCTCAAAGATTATAAGGAACCCAATGGACCGGGGTAAAGCAAGGATCTGTTGTATTAATTTAGATGAAATAAAGGTGCCCAAATAGTCAAAAATGTTAACATGATCTTGGTATTGTCCAACATTAAACAGTTTTAAACAAGGTTCAGGGTTGGGTACACAGAGACCTCAGCCTGCTTAGTACCATGGCAAAAACATTATTAGAAATCCTCTTTAACCTTTTATTAAAGATACAAGAAAGAAAAACAGAAAGAAAAAGCATTTGAAATGTAAAGCATTAAATAACTATTTCATTTAACACCATCCCATGTTCCTTTTTCTGTTAGCTGTAGAGAGTCTTTAGAGGGGAAAAATCCTTGTCTGACAGTGGTGTTAAAGACAGTGGTAACTGTCCTTTTGTGGGGAAAAAAGAAGGTAATTGAGATGGGCTGGAACTGCTGCTGCTGCTGTTAAAGTCTAGTCCAGTCTCCTAGAAGGCAAAACAAGACAAACACACACGAAAGGGGAGAAAAAAGAACAGCAAAGACAGAAAATGCAACTTCTGTCTCTGATGTTAACTTTCACTTGCAAGTTTGCTGCTGGAGAAAGACAGACACAGCACCCGGTCTTATTATGCACTTCAAGACCTGGCAAACTTGTACTGGTATCGGACTGTTTCGGGCATTTGTTTTACCTGTCTTTTTGGTCACAGGCTTGCAGTAATGTTGCAAAATTTGCAGTCTTGGCCAGCTAAGCTAGACTTGTAATAGGCAGAAGGAAGAAGGAGAAGGATAGGAAAGAGAAGAAATAAATTGGGGAAGGAAAAGAACCCACTGGAAGAGAGAGCCAGGGATGGGGAACTAAAGGGTATTGCAAAAATAGCCCATTGGCTACTGCCTGTAGCAAAAATCCCCCACGACTGGAGACGGGACACTAGATGGAGAGGGCTCTGAGTTACTTCAGAGAATTCTTTCCCAGGTGTCTGGCTGGTGGGTCCTCTCCAATACTCAGGGTCTAACTGATCGCCATATTTGGGGTCAGTAAGGAATTTTGCCCTGGAGCTGGTTTGGCAGAGACCCTGGTGGGGGGGAGGGTTTACCTTCCTCTGCACTTGCAGGTTTAAACTAGTGTAAAAGGCGGATCATGATTTGAGGACTTAAGTAACTCAGCCAGAGGTTAGGGGTCTATTACAGGAGTGGGTGGGTGAGGTCTGTGGCCTGCAATATGCAGGAGGTCAGACGAGATGATCACAGTACTCCTTTCTGAACTTAAAGTCCATGAGTCCATAGCAGTGAGTCTCAAAGCCCAGGTCAACTGACTCAGCCTCTCAAGGTTTGTGCTACAAGGCTAAAAATAGCAGTGTAGAAGTTCTGGAGCCTGGGCTTTGAAACCGGTGAGGGGGTGGATCTCAGAGCCTGTAGTCCAAGCCCAAACATTCACTCTAATATTTTAGCTCTGTAGCATGAGCCCCACAAGCCCAAGTCAGTTAACCTGGTCTCTGAGACTTGCTACAGTGGTTCTTTTATTTTGCATTGTTGTCATAGTGTCAGTCCCAGCTGGTGTTCAGGAATTAGCCGGAGCAGTGCTCATCTGGCTCCCTCTTTCTGGCCTGGAGTGGTCAGAACATCTCTCAAGATTAGAACAAAGGTCCAGGGTCCCAGGAAATGGTGGGGGTGGCAGCCATGATGGTGACGCTCATTCCTCCTCCTCCTTTCAGTCAGCCAGTGTCATGCTAGCCAACTTTTCCCTCCAAAATATCTTTCTGAGGATCCCAAAAGGGAATGATGGGCAGGATAGCCCATCCTCTCATTGTTTTGTTAATCAGTAAGGCCTAGCTTCTGACACACCAATTTTGATCCGTTAATTTCTGGTCCCATGCTTCTCTGGTTTAGCAGGCATGGTCTTAATGCAGTCCTTGAATTATATCTGTAGGCCTTCTTGTATAGGCTAATTAAGTTTCTTTGTCTCCCTTTTGTACTTTTTCCCATCAAAATGTATTGTTATAAGTCATTGTGTCATTTACTAAATGTTCGTTCACTCCTTACAGTAGAACTCACAATTAGGGCAAATGGGTAGGCCCAGTCATTACAACAGATCCTGTTTGCATGCATCCCTTAAATGAACTGATCAGATGATATGCACCGCAGAGCCAACAGTATGCAGATAGCATATAACTCCTTATCTTTCACCATGTATGACCACACCAGTACCACCAAGACAGCCCCATGCTTTAGGATGAGATCAGCTTATTGATGAAGAACCGCTGGTTGAAGCTGAGCCATAACAAGACAGAGGTGATGCTGGTGGGCATATGAAAGCATTCTGAAGAGGTTTGCAGCCACAATGCAGTCAACTTTAGCTGAAGGGTCACACCCACAATTGGTCAATTCAGTCCATAGTTTAAGAGTACTCCTGTATTCCTTGCTGAAACTAAATTCTTGCATAGCAGCATCTGAGAGTAACACTTAATACCATCTAGTTAGCTAAGAGAGTCTGTCCCATCCTGGAGAATGATAACCTGGCCTCAGTTATTCATGCCTTAGTCACTTCTTGGCTGGATTACAGCAATGCGATATATCTGGGCATGAAGCCATCAGCAATTAGGAAACTCCAACAAGTACAGAACGCTGCAGCTTGTCTCCTCAGCAACTCAGACTCTCACAAGCACCTCAAAACTGTCCTCTGTTCTATATTGACACTTCTCAAAGAATATTAAGTCAAGTTTAAGGTGTCTGTCCTTATTTTCAAGGAGACAATTAGATGCCTTAACTATTTTACGGCCCAATTCTGCATCGCCTCCAGTGTATCACATGCGTGTGGCTTTGGAGTCAAATCCTTGGGTAAACTGCTGCAGTGTGTCTGAAGTTTAACCTGATGAAGAATCAAGGACAATAGAATTGCTGTGAAATCCTATTAATAAGTAAAGCTTGTCTCCCATGATGCATTGTGATGATTCAACTAGAGGACAGACTGCAGTGCATCTTGGGAGCTGTAGTCCTGCCAGGGAGCCTGGCCAATAGAGGAAAATGGAGAGCATAAGGTGCCTGCACTAAAGCTCTCATGATGCACTGCAACAACTCCAGCAAACACCAATTTGATGTTGAAGTGACCCAAAACAAAATATTTTGTTTAGATTTTTCCACAAAAAAATTTGATTTTTCAGAAATTGCATTTTCAATTGAAAACTCCCAATGAGCTCGATTTAATTAGCCTTTTGTGGTGCTCTGCCCCACCATGTGGCAGACCTGTGTACAGTGTGACATGCACTTTTGCTCCTTGAGTCAGCAGGAGCTGGTAGTGCTGCAGAGAAAGTGTCTCTGGCCAATGAGTGGGAACGCCTGTGTCTGACTGGGGTACAGGTGAGGATGAAGGTAATGGGCAAAAGAGGTTGTGGTTGTTTCTGTCCTTAACCAGAAGGATAATATCCAGAACAGCAGGGGGGAAATGCAGATCCTTAGGGTTCTGCAGCTTCCTCACACAAACAACCTCCTCCCCCAAGAACCAGTTGCACAGATTGTGTAGAACGTACTCTTCATCTAGTGTGTGACCTAAAAGGAAAGAATGGTTTGCAAAACAAGGCAAAGCATCATCTGGCTTCAGATGTTGCTTTTTAATGCAGACCAGTTTGTGCTGTTTAAAAGGACTGAAAACAATTTGACTTCTTCACCTGCTTCTTGGCTTGGATAACAACAAACTTTTACTTGTGTGTCTGTATGCTTTACCAATGTACAGCAGCGGCAGGCTGGCGGTGCGCTTGGGAATCCTGTTAGCAAAGCCTTGAGTGGGAAGCATTCATGTGGCATGGCTTAGAACTCTGAGTTTGCATTCAGGGAGTTGCCTTTATGTGTAAGGTTAATCATAATGTCATCAGCAATCCCTCGATGTAAGGTTAATACTGCTGACAATAACAGAGTGCGAAAATCCCTCTCATGGGATTTTATTCATTAAAGAATTGTCATTTTAATGGGGTTCGTTCAGGATAGTATCAAAATTCCTAGTTCCAACAGTAACCAATAAATAACCAATAAATTAGCTGTACATCTTCTGATCCAGTGGCACTTAGGACCTTCCCAATATTAGGGGCTTTATCTTATGTACGCAGCTGTGCCCCCTGAGTCCCACTCCCCGGAAAAGTGTCCCAATTTTTCACACTTGCAATCTGGTCCCCCTAGTGGTGCTTTACCCATTGATCTAGAAATACTTCTCCCAAGGCAACATCTCTGGATACAAAATGACAGCGGGATCCAGCCAGCTATTTCTAACACTGCATTGCCCTTCCTACACCAATGGAAAATGAGTCCAAACAGTTGATGTAGCCCCATTTTGTAGATGGGTTGGGTGGTACTGTATGCCTTTCTATGACACACATTCTTCTGCCCATGTTAATTTCTGCTTCCCAGTGACATTGTCACTGTATGTGTGACAATTTGAAACTGAAATGCCTCGGCTTCCTGGCCTTAGATTATAAACTCTGCAGGGCTAGGAACTTGTCTTACACTGTGTGTGAGGTGCCAGGTAATTTTACAGTGCTCCAGGAATGATTAAGTTGTTTGGGTTATATACTTGGGCTGGGTAGGTGGGTGGTTTGGTTTGTGAAGCTGGTAGTAATCTCAAGGTGAGCACCACAGACATGCAAATAAATGTCAACATAAGGGATTTCCTTCCCTTTGTATAGCACAAAACAGGGCAGGGAGAGAGGTGAAGACCATGTAGAGGAGAAATGTCCTTCCACAGCCACGCCACGGGAGCTCAGTTTTTGTAGCAATGGGGAGGACTTGGGCATTCACTACTCGGTACAGCATGTCCGCCCCTCCAACCCAGTCTGGGCAATGTAACACGTAATGCAAAATGACCTAAGCAGCAGGAACTCTCTCTCCCCGTGTCACTGCAGCTTGCTGTGAAGGCGAACAGAGGCCGAGGTTTGGTAGGAGGCCTGCCAATGACATCCCAGCAGAGCACAGTACTGTTCTTGCAGTACTACTGTGGAAACATAGACAGACAGACACACAATACAGCTACGTCCATACAGCAGCGACAATGTTGTCCAGGATAGTCCACTGTACAAAGCTGGGGGACGGTATTAAAAAAAGTAGCTGATCAAGCAATTTGACTGACCAAATGTACGTAAGTCTTGGGTACTATTGAAAATCATCCCCTAAATGTGTCACTGTGACCTTTTTCAGATACATCCTGTGACTGTGCAAACAGCTCACCGCATAATGGTGTGAAATTCTCCACAGGCTGAATCTGACAACTAGCAACATTAAGTGGTCAAATGCTGCTGATTTTAGTGGCTTCCAAGAGTGTCTGTTCCATCTCAGTACTATTCGTCAGCCACTCTGACGTGCTGTAAATGGTATGACATTGACTCAGAACAAGCCAGTCATCACAGCTTAAAGATCCACAGAAACACCAAGTCCGTGCTGTACTGCCTTTGTTTGAGCTGAGCACAGTACATGTCTGTTTCTCCCCAAATTTAAGAGATTTGCTATCAATTTGCTGGTTTCAATCTCATTTTCAAGAAAATTTTGCAACTGTTTGTTGTCAATTACTGAGCCAAAAGAAATCCCCCACTCCCAAAATGTTCTGTTTTTTTACAACAGGGATGGGAGATGCTCAAAGCATCTGGGCTTGTCTACACACAAACTGGAGGCACAATAACTAAATCAGTTTGAGTTCAACCTTTATTTATTTGGGTGCAAGTCTGTGAGTAGCCCCTCTTATTTCAGTGTAACTCAAGTTGGCAAACAGATGTAGTTATTTCAGAGCTGGTGTGCATGTGTAGACAAGCACTCAGAATCATCAGAGTTCAAAGGAGCAACAAGGGAGTATGTCAAAGGCCAGCCCCTTAAATCTATTCTAAAAGGTGCCACTTTGAGGAAGCAGAAACCTTATCCCACAGGGAAATGGGGAACTGTAATGAGTGTCTGGCCATGCTCCTGATCTAGGGAAGCTGACAAATGATAAGCAGGGGAAAGCAGAGAGTGGAAGAATTGAATGTGCGTATCCAATATCCTTGATTGCAGGGCTGGCGGGGGGAGGGGATACAGTGGTTGGGGGAGGGGACTAGCTCCTCCTCCCTCCATAAAAATGTTGGGCGTGGGTCTGATGTATGTTTCTGCCGCCACAATATTTTCCATCCACACAATATCTCATGGAGGGAAGAGCAGGACCCGGCTATGTTTCCACCCCACATGCGTGCACTGGGGCTTGAGGGGAGAGCGGGATGCAGAGAAGCGGCTGGAGAGGCCATTGGGATGGGGTGAGGGACAGTGTACTGGCACATGGGCAGGGGGCTTCAGTGTACAGGGCAGTAGGGAGGGGTCCACAAGGCACCATCTGCTGAGGAACTGCTATAGGAATGGCAGGAGGAACTGCCCGGATGCCCATTCCCAACCTGAAGCTGGCTGTCCCCACCCAGTCTCAGTAGCTCCCCTTGCTCTCCCTTGTACTCCACCCAATTCCACCCCACCCCATCCCTCCGTTTGATTTATTGACAGGGTATTTACAGGAGGATCTCCAGTACCCTGGGGAGAGAGGTGAACCTATCCCCAACCAAAACTTGCTGGCTCAGCTGTGGCCATGGCCCCCTCCTATAGCAAATGTGACTGCTGCCGTTCCTCCTCTGCAGAATATGTTCCATCGAAGACAAGGGGACAGGAAGAACACTGCTAAGTCGGCAGCTGATCCTTTTTACGTGCAGCTCAGCAGTTCCGCAACATGCCCTTGCACCTGGAGGTCACCCTGGGGCTGCAGCTCTTTGTTCCGTTTCCTTCATTCTTGGCCTCTTGGGTCCTGCCAGCTCTCAGCCCTGAAACAACAGTCTGTGTTTGGGGTGGGTGTTGAAGTCTGTGTACATACAACAAAATGATCAGCTGTTTCCAAGGGATAAGCGGATAGCATCATTCCATTCTTACTAGCTTTTGCTGGAATAGCCTCATCCTTCACAACAAGGATAAGGTGCCAGCTGCTAAATGTGGAAGTGAAGAAGCTGTGTGGAGGGAAAGACTGGGGATGTTCTTCTTGGCTAGGGTTCTTAGGGCAGACAGGGAACTCAGTCTGATGTGTGTGGCACCAGTTTGAAAAATACAATCATACAGATATCCCAATGTTGTAATGTATCAGAGGGGTAGCCATGTTAGTCTGGATCTGTAAAAGTGGCAGAGTCCTGTGTCACCTTATAGACTAACAGACGTATTGGAGCATAAGCTTTCGTGGGTGAATACCCACTTCGTCAGATGCATGTAGTGGAAATTTCCAGAGGCAGATATAAATATGCAAGCAAGAATCAGGCTAGGGATAACGAGGTTAGTTCAATCAGGGAGGATGAGGCCCTCTTCTAGCAGTTGAGGTGTGAACACCAAGGGAGGAGAAACTGCTTTTGCAGTTGGCTAGCCAGTCACAGTCTTTGTTTAATCCTGAGCATAGGTTACATTGGTGAACGTGCAGGTGAATGAACCGGTGATGGTTAGGTCCCGTGATTCTCACCAGCAACTACACACTGCACCATAGTAACTCTAACTCAGGAACCAATCCATGCAACAAACCTCGATGCCAACTCTGCCCACATATCTACACCAGCGACACCATCACAGGACCTAACCAGATCAGCCACAACCATCACTGGTTCATTCACCTGCATGTCTACCAATGTAACCTACGCCATCATGTGCCAGCAATGCTCCTCTGCTATGTCCATCGGCCATACTGGACAGTCCCTACGTAAAAGGATAAATGGACACAAATCAGATATTAGGAATGGCAATATACAAAAACCTGTAGGAGAACACTTCAACCTCCCTGGACACACAGTAGCAGATTTAAAGGTAGCCATCCTGCAGCAAAAAAACTTCAGGACCAGACTTCAAAGCGAAACTGCTGAGCTTCAGTTCATTTGCAAATTTGACACCATCGGCTCAGGATTAAACAAAGACTGTGACTGGCTAGCCAACTGCAAAAACAGTTTCTCCTCCCTTGGTGTTCACACCTCAAATGCTAGCAGCGGGCCTCATCCTCCCTGATTGAACTAATCTCGTTATCCCTAGCCTGATTCTTGCTTGCATATTTATACCTGCCTCTGGAAATTTCCACTACGTGCATCTGATGAAGTGGGTATTCACCCACGAAAGCTTATGCTCCAATACGTCTGTTAGTCTATAAGGTGACACAGGACTTTTTGCCGCTTTTACAAATGTTGTAATGTGTATCTGTGTGTTGTGGTACAAAAGAGTAAGTGTGTTGAGAGCATTTTGCTGTGGGTTCACCTGTGGCTGTCTAAAGGCACTGTTTTCAGAAATGTTTGGGAAATCAGGTGCAGCTGGGAAGGAGTAGGTTCTTCTGCCATTGTGTCTCTTTGAGCTCCAAGTTAGGTGATATATCTCTTACTGAACTAACAAAGGTAGTTTCCCCCTTCAGGTAATGTTTGGGTTCAAGGTACCGTTCTTTCCTTAGAGAAACATGGACCGAATGGTTGAAACACAGGTCTATTAGTCCGGGGACTTGGATTCTAGTGTCACTTGTGCAACTGACTTACTATATCACCTTGGACAAGTTACTTAAACTCTCTGTAATGTGGGGACAATTCTTTCCTACCCTATCAGGGTGCTGGAGATTAAATCATTACTGTTTATAAAGTACTCTTTGCTTCTTAGAGGATGCTATATTCCTGTGGTGTTTTTTTTGTGTTGAACTAGCTCTGTGAGGGGTTTTAGTTTTCACTACCTCACAAATCTTCCGTTAAATGTTTGTTTTGCCTTTGTATGCTCTACCTCAGAAATTTTCTCTCCACAGTCTAATTCCCTAAAGTCACAGTCTGTACCAAGCTCAGTGTAAATTACAATGAAAAAGGAAAATCCAGAAAAGAGGAATTATTTCAGCATACATCTACAGTTCCCATTCTCAAAAGCTTGGCAGTTTCTTCAGCGTCAACCAAGATTCTGTTAATGGATCGTGATATTACTGACATTCCTGTTAGTGCAGACGGTGCTAATGTTGTGCGTGTTCTAAATGCATAAACATTCAGGATGGGTGCAGTGAGAGCTAGTGGGGAGATCATGCGGAATAAAGTATCCTGTGTAGGCAGTCAACCCTTTTCTGAGATTTTTTTGTATTATTGTGATGGGGTATACCAGACCCTCTGAGGCTCACTGCTGGAGGCCTCATGGTCCTGCCACACCCTGCCCCCAAAAGCAGGCAGTGGAGAGGGTCCTCTAAGCTTTCTAGAGTGGCTGTGTGGGACACAGTAGTGTCGTGAGGTAGTCATGTCGGAAGCCAGGGAGAGTGAGAAGGAGCCCTGAGATGGTTGCAGGGACTCCATCAGGACAAGGCCCTGAGGTAAAGCTGTAGATGGCACAGGGCCACGGGGAAGTGGCCCAGAGAATTAGAGCGGCAGCGTGACTTAGATAAAGGGACACAGCAGACAGCTGCTATCTACAGGGTCCCTGGATTGGGACTCAGAGAAGTGGGTGGACCTGGGTTCCCCCCCAACCCCTATTAGCCACTGGCCTGAACAGTGAGACACCCCAGAGGGGGGGATTGAACTATAGTGGCCCGACTGGAGGACTGGAGCCAGGAAGCCCCAAGAGGGTGAAGACATTGTTTCCACAAAGGGAGCCCTGGGGCGCTGCTCTGTCCCAGAGGAGGGACAGTCAGAGAGAGAGAGAGAGTGTGCAGGCATGCACTCGGCCAAGGGGGCACTCACAAGAGGCGAGGGCACCCTGTTACAAAGCAGCTGCACCAGAGGTGGACTGATGCCCACGCTCACTTTTCCAGGCCAAGTCGTCCTTGCTGAGTGGACTAGCAGGTTTCACGGAAGAAAAGCCCATAGAAAGAATGTGTGTTCAGACTGTCAAATTCCAGGAGAGTTCACGACAGAGGCCCAAAACAGCTACTTCCTGGTGACAGGCATTGCCTGTGTGCAGTTTGTCTCTGTTCAAGGAAATGGGACTTGTGTACATTTGGTAAACAAACAAATTGCTCCAAGAAAATATGTGACATTCCTTTCTCCTCCCACCATCTATGCAGATCTATTCCAGGCCCCTCTAAACTGATCTACAGGGCCTTAAAATCTGCTACTACTTGCCAATGTTCCCCTGCTCCTGAAATGTTCAATGTAGAAGGAAAACTGTCTGTTCAATGTAGAAGGAAAACCTACCTGGCATGGTGTCAGTGCTTAGGTTGGCTTTGTTAAACATCACCTAAAAGGAAGACAGAAGATCAAATGAGAAAAGACTGTATGGTGAGGAGATTGAGACTAGTAGGAAGAAGGAGCAAATGCAGCTATTGAAACCATAGTTGTATCAGACTCCTGGGTCATATGAAGTTAATTTTTGTCTGCCAGCAATTTATTCATAAAAGCAAAAGTTTTGCGCGACTCCTTCCCAGATCAGTATGCTCCATGTCGTGCGTCCTACTGCTTATGATTCCGACCATGAGGAAGCTCTGAAATACAACTGATAATCATCCCTGCTCAGCGCCAGTTAACATTTGTAAGTCATTGGCAGGGCCATCCGTAGGAGGGTGCAGGGCCTGGGACATTAGAAACTTGGCGCATATCTGCCGGGTGGTGCTCCCCCCTCCCCTGCTCTGCCCAGGCACCACCCCAACTCCACCCCTTCCCCCAAAGTCCCATCCCCCCCCCCCGCCTCTTCACATTCTGCCCCCACCCTGCCTCTAGACAAATTGGAGGATTGGGCCAAAAGAAATCTGATGAGGTTCAACAAGGACAAGTGCAGAGTCCTGCACTTAGGACAGATGAATCCAATGCACCGCTACAGACTAGGGACTGAATGGCTAGGCAGCAGTTCTGCAGAGAAGGACCTAGGGGTGACAGTGGACGAGAAGCTGGATATGAGTCAACAGTGTGCCCTTGTTGCCAAGAAAGCCAATGGCATTTTGGGGTGTATAAGTAGGGGCATTGCCAGCAGATCGAGGGACGTGATCGTTCCCCTCTATTCGACATTGGTGAGGCCTCATCTGGAGTACTGTGTCCAGTTTTGGGCCCCACACTACGAGAAGAATGTGGAAAAATTGGAAAGAGTCCAGTGAAGGGCAACAAAAATGATTAGGGGTCTGGAACACATGACTTATGAGGAGAGGCTGAGGGAACTGGGATTGTTTAGTCTACGGAAGAGAGGAATGAGGGGGGATTTGATAGCTGCTTTTAACTACCTGAAAGGTGGATCCAAAGAGGATGGATCTAGACTATTCTCAGTGATAGCAGATGACAGGACAAGGAGTAATGGTCTCAAGTTGCAGTGGGGGAGATTTAGGTTGGCTATTAGGAAAAACTTCTTCACTAGGAGGGTGGTGAAAAACTGGAATGCGTTACCTAGGGAGGTGGTGGAATCTCCTTCCTTAGAAGTTTTTAAGGTCAGGCTTGACAAAGCCCTGGCTGGGATGATTTAGTTGGGATTGGTCCTGCTCTGGGCAGGGGGTTGGACTAGATGACCTCCAGAGGTCCCTTCCAACTCTGATATTCTATGATTCTTCCCTGCCCAGTTCTGCCCCTTTCCCCAAGCGTGCTGTGCCCTCACTCCTCCGCCCTCATCCCCAGCACCTCCTGATGCTGTGAAACATCTGATCCGCGGTAGGTGCTGGGAGGAAGCGGGAGGCGCTGATTGATGGGGCCCGCTGGCAGGCAGGAAGCACTGCGGGAAGGGGGAGGTTCTGGTAGGGGAGGCTCCTCCTCAACCCTCCCTCCCCCCCCGCCTGCCACTCACCTTCCTGCTAGTCTCCTCACCCCGCTGGCCTACCCGCCTCCCACCTCACCTCCCCGCTTGCAGGGCCCCCCAAAGCATGGGGCCCGGGGAAGTCACCCTGATTCGCCGTACCCCAGGGACGGCTCTGGTCATCGGCTTTGGAAGAGCTGAATACACTTCATTGCCCACAGCAACCACACAGGCTAAGAAATGAGCTCACGCCCAGTTCTCTGTTGTGTATTTTAACAGTGCTTTCATCGAGTTCTTGTTTGCACTTGACTTTCTGGGGCAGCTTTTATAGCCGTGCCCAGAAAATCCCTTGCTTGTTTGGAAGAGGGTGGAATGGGAGTCATAGTCACATCACAAAAAATACTGCATAGGAACCTGAGCTCAGACAAAAAGAAAAGGAGTACTTGTGGCACCTTAGAGACTAACAAATTTATCTGAGCATAAGCTTATTTGTTAGTCTCTAAGGTGCCACAAGTACTCCTTTTCTTTTTGCGGATACAGACTAACATGGCTGCTACTCTGAAACCTGAGCTCAGACAGGTGATTGCATATGACCCTGCTGCTAAACAAATCAGCAGTAGGCAGGAACAGCTATAAAAATCATATTGCAATCAAGCTACTTCTGTGCTGCTGCTCCAGCATATTTAGCTTCAAGCATCTGAGGCCTCCAGCCCTTGGTTCTTTTAGTGATATGTTGTTTGATCAGTGATGCCAGTGGCTTATTTTCCATAGTAACTGCTGGATCCTGAAATCTTTGCTCAGTGCTGGGTTCTCAGTAGGAGGCCTTGAGTGAGTAATGACAGGATCAGGCAGGCCCAAAGGCACTCAGTATTCGTGCTGTGTACTACAAGTGATGAGCTGAAAGAGGAATATCATAGTATAAATATCAGACCTGTAAAATAATAGCACTAGAGATGTTGGCTAAGTCATTATGTTGATCTTCTGCCATGTTGCAATATAGAAAACAGTCCCGAGGCTTATAATATAAGAAAACAAAAATGGCCGCAGAATTCTTGTCTGGGGTAAATATTTTTTTACTATTGGTCTGAAAGGTCATAATTGTAAGTAGATTGTTATTTTCACATTTCCTTGTTTGGGGGAAACAGCTTACAGTATCTTCCAGGCTTAGTTAATTTGCTTATTTAAAATCTGGCACAAAATAAAGGTTTCTCTGTCAGGTACATGTCAAACAAGCATTCTCATAAGAGCACTAATAGGTCTTTATCTATGTCCTGGGATAGGAAGCAGATTCTGTTGGCAGATCTCATTGCATCATACTACTGATGGTGAAAGATGAGGAAAATGGTTTTTCATCAAGACAACAATATTAGTTTGTTCTATTTCCTCCATCCCTATTAAAATGGACAGTAAAAAAGTCACTTGTTAACAGTGCTATAGTGTACCTATGTACACATATATATGTGTTAATAATGCTGTGCATTTTTGTAGGACTCTTTAGGTGAGACTCAAAGTGCTTTACAAACGTTAATGAATTAAGCCTTTAAGCACCTGGAAGATAGGGGATTATTATCCCCAGTTTACCGTAGGACTTAAGGAGGTTGTGACTTGTTCAGTATCCCAGAGGAAGTCTGTGGCGGAACTGGGACTAGAACTCTCATATCCTGGCTCACACTTCAGAGTGGGCTTGTTCTGAATGGCATTTTGTTTGTTTGCCATTTTAACTATATTGATGTTTGTGTGCCTTACCCTGCTGTAGCTAACCCAAGGCTTCCCTGTATGTCTTGCAGAGTGTCTGGAGGAGAACTTTTTGACTTTCTGGCACAGAAAGAGTCTCTGAGTGAGGAGGAAGCAACCAGATTCATTAAGGAGATTTTAGATGGTGTAAACTACCTCCATGCCAAGAAAATTGCTCATTTTGATTTAAAGGTAAAGAAACATTGACCTAGTTAAAAGAAATAATTATAGCATATATTCTATAATGCAGCATATGTGATACATTTAAATGTGATGGTATATAAAATATGTTTGATAATAGAGAAGGTGGAAGCGTAGAATGCTTAGCTTTTTGGACTGAGGCTTCCTGTGATGGATGGACATGACAGCACTCAGTGGAAAGCAGAAATGGTATTTCCCAAGATTTTAGAACCATACAATCGTAGGTCTGGAAGGGACCTCAAGAGGTCATCTAGTCCAATCCCCTGCACTCAAGGCAGAACTAAGAATTATCTAGACCATCCCTGACAGGTGTTTGTCTAACCTGCTCTTAAAAATCTCCAATGATGGAGATTCTACAACCTCCCTGGGCAATTTATTCCAGTGCTTAACTACCCTGACCGTTAGGAAGTTTTTCCTAATGTCCAGCCTTGTATTTCTTTTTAGTGATGAGAATGAGAAATCAAAAAAGCCTTCATCTTGTGGGTGTCAGATATTTTAATTAATGCTACTGTTATTTATTGTTTATATAATAGCACCCAAAACGTGGTGGATGCTTTTACAAACATACTGGAAGATGTACAGTACCTGCCCCAGAGAACTCACAAACTAGTAACCATCATGAGTCCTTTTCTAAGTAATTTACCTTTGGAATCCTAACTCCATCAAAGCAAATTAGTCTAAGTGAACTTTTAAATATTAATAACAGTCAATATAACATTTGCCTTGTAAATATTAGACTTAATCCATATTCCCACTTCTGGCAAGCATTTCCTATGTAGAGACCCACTCGATCTGGGTTCAAGTTATAGTATGTGCGTTGTGAGTGCTACATGCTGCTTCCAGTCCTGTCCAGTTCATTTCTTTACCAAACACAGCACAAACTACAACAGTGATTGTGTTTAGAATTCTGTGAGGAGTGAGGAACATTATTCTGAAACTACAGAGTTCAAACAGCTTCGGCAATGTATGTTTGACCAGGAAATAAGAGGTAGATTAGTTCAGTGGCTCTCAACCTTTCCAGACTACTGTACCCCTTTCAGGTGTCTGATTTGTCTTGTGTACCCCAAGCTACACCTCACTTAAAACATACTTGCTTACAAAATCAGACATAAAAATAGGGTCACAAAAGTGTCACAGCACACTAGTACTGAAAAATTGTTTACTTACTGATTTTTACCATATAATTATAAAATAAATCAATTGGAATATAAATATTGTACTTACATTTCAGCGTATAGGATATAGATCAGTATAAACAAGTCCTTGTCTGTATGAAATTTTAGTTTGTACTGATTTCGCTAGTGCTTTTTATGTAGCTTGTTGTAAAAGTAGGCAAATATCTAGAAGAGTTGATGTACCCCCTGGAAGACTTCTCTGTACCCTCCGGTGTACACATATCTGTGGTTGAGAATCACTGGTTTAGTTGGCACTGTCATTCCAACACCAAGTATCAGTTGGTTCAGAATATGGCTGCTGGCCTGCTTAGTCATCCAGGTCACTGAGAGCACATCACCCCAGTGTTCCCCATGTACTATCAGGTGAATTTATAGTTTTAGTCCTTATCTTCAGAGCATTTCATGGAACTGGCCCAGACTTCCTGGGAGACTCTGTCTCTGTCCATGACTGTGATCTGCCTCGACAACAATTTGCCTCTGGAACTAGGATTCTGTCACCCACAAGGATGAAACTTGAGGCTGGGAAACTGAGCATTCTCAGCAGCAGGCCTGCAGCTATGGAATTTGCTTCCACAAATGTTGCCATTTTCAGGACTATGTACAAAACATGGCTCCATCCCTCCTCAGAGCAAGGTGGAAGGTAGAGGAGATATGAGGAACTTTAAAATGGGAGCGGGGGGCCTAGAGTAGATCACATGCTGTTCACCATAATTTTGGTTCTAGAATTCTGTGATGCCTAGTTACTGCAGTGATGAGTATTACATGGGCAGATGTATGCCCAAGTTCTTCTCTTGAATATATAGTCTTCTTGTTGCAATTGCATATATCCCAGCAATATAGTACACTTCATCAAACTTCTGTCCATATGTTTGTTTGTTTATGGGTGTGAGTATGTTGGGGTTACCCTGAAGCCACGTAGCCCAAGAACAAAGGTTTACACTGTGCATTTGAAAAATATGATACCATTCAGTGATGGAATATAATTATGTGAACATGAATAAAACTTTTCCCAGGGTGAGTTCTGGCTACTGAAATCCACGTCCCATGTCAATAAAGTTCAGTGGTCAATAATGATGTTGGAAAAAGAGCAAAAAGAAATGTGCACGTGGGGCAGAAGAGATATCATTTCATAAATACAGTAAATAAATCACTCACAAGTGATTTAAAGCCGGATTCAAGATATCACTCATCTGGCTTTTATAGGACTATTTTTAGAGCTTCTGCAGCATTAAGCTAGGCATTTATTTTTAAGCAATAATCCAACTAGGGAAATGGAGATCCATAATTATCTTGTCACTCTTATCAATCTCTTCAATCTTGCCATAAAAAAACAGAAGTTTGGGGAACATATAATGGGAACTAGTTTGAAATGGGTTTTTTGGGGGGAGGCTTGCTTGTTTGTTTGTTTTTAGTGGCCTTGCCGAGATTTGACTGTGGAAGTGTCTGCAAAAATAAAGGCTGTTGAAGCGAAACAAACAAACAAAACTCAAAACCCAGTGCCACTGAACTGCTGGAGATGGACAATACACCAAAGGAGGGAGGGGGATGTAAAAGAGGGAAATCACATTTAAAATATTTTATAGCCATTATAACAACTGAAAATTCCTTTCTCCCAAGTGGCCCATAAACCCTAGCACTCCCCACAGAGATTCTGGGGGCAAAGGAAGCTTAAATAAATATATAACCATTTCTTGCTAATTTCTTACAAGCACTGATGGTAGGCTTGGAACTGTACAAAGACCCACAATAGAACTAGACCCTGCCCTGAAGAGCTTGGTGCAATATCAATAATAATTGCACTGTCAGGCCTCTGCTAATGTTCTGCTGAAATCAGTGGGGTAGCAGGACATATTGGGGAATGTTTTGCAGCAGTAAAAAGGGTTAGATGGTGGGTAAAGAATTGTGACATAATGAAAATGTTAATTGTACTGTGAACAAGGCAGACATGTACATGTATCCAGTTATGTGACTAGAGAGAAGTGAAATACGGATTTGTGTTTTATTCCTATGATATTAGCCAGGCAACCACTTTTCCGATAGCTCCCCCTTTCCTGCTAGTCTGTTCTCATGACCTATTTCCAGCTGGTATAGTCTGCACCTTGTCACTTGCTGAAATCCAGATGCAGGCCTGAGAACACCAGGGATCAGCTCTCTCTGGTGTAAATGGGCACAGCACCACTGATTGCAGCAGAACTGTACCTATGTACGTCAGGTGAGGATCTGCACCAAGATGCAGAGGCGATGAATAGAGATGACGGTTGAATAACTTCTTGTTTCATGCTGTACAGCCTCTAGCATAAGTCTGTTCTAAACAGGCCTGCATCACCTCAGCAACATACACTGCTGGCAGCTGAGTGCACTGAATCTTCAGAAGAAAACCAGCATAGTTAGCCTGGAGCTAAAATCACCCTAGTCCAATGGCTGTGAAAATAAATTATTCATGTAGCCTGTCTGCAAGTGTAATGCAGAGTGAGCGTGTGTGTTAGCAGTAGCTCCTTGCACATGAGAATTAGTTCTGAAATGGTCAGGCAGCTGCCAACAGGGAATCAAACTTTCTGACTATTGCTTCCAGGCTACGATTAAAAAATGAAAATTGAATAGCATTGGAGCTCTTCGTCAGAGCTGTGCTAGCCATGTTGCTCTAAAAACTATAAAATAAAGGAGGAATGACAGGGGCTAAGAAAGTTAGTGGAAAAATAATTAATAGATACAGCACAGAGTATGGAGTCGAACCTGCTGCTTAGGGATGCTAATGGTTCTCTTTTCACAATTCTATCAGGTTTGGCCTGGTGCTTTTGGTTGCATAACAGTCAGAAATTCTCCATGTGTTCTTAGAATAGCTTGTTACTAGAGGTGGGCCAGAATCTCCAATCCTAGCCCCTTCTAATTTCAGAGACATTCAGATCCTCATCCCAGGATCTGAACATACCCCATTGTGGTGGAAGGGACCAGGCCATGGTAAGCTCACCCTCTGTGTTGTACCACCATGCTCAGCATGTCAGTCTCATAACATATCTCGTAACGCATCTAGTTGAGCCAAGCAATTATTTACAGTTATGTGAATAACTCTGGTGTGTCATCATTTCCCTGGAAACCAGGTGTATTTTATCTTCATCCTGCCACAACAACTATAATTAACAAAATAAACATAGGCAGGCAGAGAGAGAAAGCAACTGGTGAAGAGAACAAGGAAGGTCCTGACTTATTAGGAAGCAGGACATGCTGCAGCTTTTGTGAGAGAAAAGAATAAAGGCAATAAGTGAAGTGAATTACAGTATTGCTTTTGAGAGGGAGGCTTCAGACACTGAGGAGTATTAATTTTGCTGCTGTCAAGTATGATTTGACAATGAATGTCACATTACATAAATTTGTTCAGTTTATCAAAACAATGAAGTCTGCATTGCCGGGAATAGGTTTGTGGTTTTTACCTGTTCTGCAGTATTGCAAACATGTACAAGCATGAAAAGGTGACTTAAAGGATACTGCTTAGGCTCTTGATCTGTTAGCTTCCTCACAAATAATATAACTAATCTTTGTTTCATTATTTTTAGCCCGAAAACATTATGCTTCTAGACAAGAATATTCCTATTCCACACATAAAAGTCATTGACTTCGGCCTAGCCCATAAAATAGAAGATGGAGTTGAATTTAAGAATATTTTTGGGACACCCGAGTTTGTAGGTGAGTGTTCAAGCAATTCCTTTGTGTTGCAGCTTTTCACTGGAGAAGCCAGCAACACCTCTGCATTTTCAGTCCCCTAAAATTGCCACCCCATTTGGGTGCACTGCATCTAGAGGGCATGCTTGAATCTTCTCAGTGGAGCAGCCAAAAGGTGCCTTCTGTAAACTGTAGGTGTTGAGCTGAAGAGATCAGGGTGCTATCTAATTAGTGAGCTAGAGAAATAAATACAGGGTTGAAATTTTGGACCCCCTCCCCTCCCCCCCCGCTCACTAATCCCATCTCTGTTACTTATTCTCCCTGTGGCAAGTCAGAGCCACTTTGCATCTGTAAAATGGAGTAATATAGGTCTCTGTTGATGTTACTGCTTTCTAAGTATAACTCCCTCCCACTGAACCTGTTTGGATTATGACAGGTTTCAGAGTAACAGCCGTGTTAGTCTGTATTCGCAAAAAAAAGGAGTACTTGTGGCACCTTAGAGACTAACCAGAGTCTCTAAGGTGCCACAAGTACTCCTTTTATTTGGATTATAGCTCCCTTCCTTTTGTTACTCCAGGATGACTGTCATGTTGTGACTTCCTGATCATGTTTCTAACCTCTAGGTTTGCTTGTATTATCTCTTGGTCCTTACTGGTTTTTACATCTGCCAATCTGAGATCTATTCAGTTTAATTTACTTCCTCTTCTGGATAATAAATGAAGCTGTTAAATAAACACTGATCCCTGCTGCCCTGTTCTAGACACCTCTTCACACCTCAATACACTGCCGTTTATCACTTCCTTTGTTCAGTCCTCTACATGGATATTTTTCATCCACAAGGTGTTTCTTCTACAGATGCTACAATGAAGTTACAGTAACAGCTGACAACAATAGTAATGAATGGTGTGTTGGCTGGAAAGAAACCTTGGGCAAGTTGCGCTAGAGCAGTCCCTGACTGGCCAATTACTAAGTAAAGACCGGGCATTAATGGCATCAGTTTATTGCCATTCTGAAATAATTGGGGAGAAAATGCTTAGATCCATCTGCTTAGGGATGCTGTTACATGAAATAATTTGTTGTTGAAGGTATAATTAGTACTGTAGATGGATTGTAATGTCTTCCTGTTCTTTATTCTTTGATCCCTTTCATGCTCAATTGACTCTAAATTAGCTCTCCCTCTGTTTGGGAGATTAAATTCCTACTGCCACACATGCACACCACTGTAGAACTTTAAACAGAAATGACCTCCTATAACTACTGGCATTGCCTTTACCACGGATTGATATAATTCTTGACCTACACATACAATTCATGTTGCTAAAATTAATTACTCAATCTGTTGCTGATGTTTGAATAAATGCTTCTTACAGCTCCAGAAATAGTGAACTATGAACCACTTGGGCTAGCTGCAGATATGTGGTAAGTTCTCGGCATTAACTTTTCTTCCAAGATGTTATACTGCTAGTTTCTTATATTTTTATATATTTTATATCTTATATATTTCTTATATTTCTTATAGTTTCTATACTGCACAGTTTCTCTGTAAAATCCATTCTCTACATATCAGACAATGCTGACATACAGTAAATAGCTGTTCATTCAATCCTTCCATTTTTACCTGCTGTTTATAGTAAACTTCTACTCATGATATAAAAAAAATTGAATTATATAAAATAGGAGTTAACAATTTGCCACTAGCTGTCACCTTTTGGAGAGAGCCTCTTGAAAGGCACCATTGTCCCTGCAATGCCTTGTGATAGCTTTGTTTATAAAAGTGCTGTGAATAGAGAAAGCTTCGACACCAAGCTATTCTGCCCAAAATGGTCATAGTGGCTAAAACATCCGTGCGGATATTCCTCCATGCTTCTGACATGTACCATAGCTAATTAGCTACCATGAACCAACATGACTTAAGAAATCCATATAAAGAAAGCCCAGATATCCACATCATTTGAGCCTGTATCCAAAATTCATGTTCCTTTTTATGAAGCACTGACTTTTACATAGGTTTTGTCTGACTGCTAATATCATAGTTCATCTACCAATCTAGCAGCTATAATTGACTCATGTCACACATGTATAAAACCTACAATCAATTGCTCTTTTTGTTTTCTAGGAGCATAGGAGTCATCACCTACATACTGTAAGTACAGAATTTGATCCACTTGTATGGAACAGCTGTAAAAGTTGTAGGAAGCTAGTGAAAAGCAGCTCTTCTCATCAGTCCCTTAGGGAAGGAGCTGCACAGCAGGAATGGGGCAAGGGACTGATGGACAAGTGATCTCCAGAGGCCTTTTAAAATAGAGAAAGCAAAGAAAATTAAGTGAAACTAAAAGAGAGGCGATAGGACCAATGACCAGCAAATGCCTCTACATAGGACCAGAAGCACCTGTGCCTCATGTTTTTGGGGGTGGGATTTTCAAAAGTGGTCACCAAGTGTTGGCCGACCGCTGCTGCCATTGATGTCAAACACCCATCAGCTTCAGTGGGAACAGAGTTAGGCTAATACTGAGCACTTTTGAAAATCCCACTTAAATCTCAGCCTCTCTAGCCCTGGGGTTCTTCTGGGTGGGCTCAATGGGCTACATGCTGCAGCCATTACCCAGAGCTCCCATTGGCCTCGGGAATTTTGCATTAGCAATCTTTGCAGCATCAGGCCCAACAAAGATAGAGACACTTAAAAGAGGAATCTCTTTCTGGTGGGCAAAGCAAGTGGAGCAGAATTAAACACACCCACAGGCCATGCTGAAAGCTTTTGGTTTGTTCCCTGAGCTTCGACCCCGCCCGCTATAAAAGGGCTGTAAGCTGACAACATAGCCGGGATGCTGTGAAGTCCCTTATGCCCTGGGGTACAGTAAGGGGCACATGGATACAGTCCGAGACACATTAGGTAGCCCACCAGCAGCTAAAGAGCAATTCTAAAATTGTCCAGATCCTTGATCTTTATTTGCATTCCTCATGTCATCAGCTGATACATCTGAACGTGATAGGACATCAATGTCTTCATAAATTGCTATTTACATCTGTTTATAGATTAATGGGAAGGGAGACTGGATGTTGAGAAGAAACAGGTTAGAATGCTTACCCTGTGATGACAGTAATGCACAGACAGTCAGGTGTTCTGAGAGGCCTTCACCTTCCTCTGAAGTGTCGCATACACAGGCCTTTGCTGGAGGCAGGATAATAGAGGGAGTGGAGCAGTACTCTGTTCCAATAGGACAATTCTTTTCTACTTATATACCTTTGCTCTGTAGAGAGATAGAAGCATTGATTTTGCTTTTGCATTGCTCCATCTGGTTGAAATGACCTAGAAACCTTCTGCAACAATAAGTTTGTATTCAGAGATGGGCTTGCCCCATGAATTCCAGATCCAAATTTCCCCAAACTTGGAGGTGGTTCAGAACAGGAGTTTTCTCTGACCCATCTCTACTTATATCTAAAATCTCCATTGGAAAAAAAAGAGACATGCAAACAATGTATCCCTTTAGATTACTACTAATCCTGGCTCTGTTGTATCGCAGTAAATTTGGGGTGTGTCATGGATCCACAGCATTAGTGCTATACCCCCAACTTTGGAACAGTCTCTAGGACAGTGGTTTTCCCCTTATTTACCATTGTGGGCCACATCAATACTAACTATGGCCATGAGGATGTTACATGGGCTGCCCCATGCGCTGATTGGGCCGCAAGTTGAGAAACACTGCTCTAGGAGGAACCCCTTCAGTGTGCCAGACCTGCTAGGGGTCTCCCTCTTCCTCCAAAGTAAATCAGATGGCTTCTCCACCTCCTTAGACTGGATCTCTGGGCCTGCAGCACTCCTGCTTCATACCATGAGCTCTGTTCTGTGAGTCCAACCAAGATAGATTCCTGGTAGAGACTTGTACGTTCTCCAGGGATCAATATATGTCTGCTAGCCTCTGTAGTGACATTCAAACAGTGTTGTCAAAACAGTAGGGTTTATTAGTCAACTGGAACATAGCATAGGAAGTCCTTAGGTTAACATACAGAACGGTACTTAAAGAGTAGCATAGAGTACTTAAAACAAGACCATTCTGGTCAGCCCAGAGCCTAGCTGAGCTCTAGTGAACTCCATTGTTCAAGGTGTCTGTCTGTCTCTTTGGTCAGATACCAGGTGAGAACCCTGACGCCTTCCAGCAGCCAACTTTTACCCCCCCCCAACGCACACCTCATACCTCCCCAGCTAAGTTCCGTTTAAGCTGTGCAGCCATGCAGCTGCCTATTAAGCCTCACGCAGGGGCTCAGGGCTGCGGCGGGGAGAAGTGCCCCTCTCCACCGGCCCCAGCGCAGACCTGCCATGGCAGGGAGAGGCGCCCCTGCCCACCAGCCAAAGCACGGACCTGCCGCAGTGGGGAGAGGTGCCCCGCCCTCGGCCTGGCCCAGCCCAGCCCCACTGGAGCCGCCGCAGCCAGGGAGAGGCGCCTCTCCCCTGGCCCCGAGCTGCTGAAGCAAGAGAGGGCGGGGGAAGTCCTCTCTCCCCACTGCAGACTGGGGACAGTCTGCACCCCAAACCCCCATCCCTGGCCCCACTCCAGAGCCCACATCCCCCCCCAACCCTCTGTCCCAGCCCCGAGCCCCCTCCCACACTCCAAACCCCCACCACATGAATTTTATTATGTGCACCAATAGGAAGGTGATGTGTCTCACAACACCTCCATATTGGTGCACATAACAAAATTCATTGCGCACATGGACGTAAAAAATTAGGGGGAATACTATTCCCCAGTCCTTTGTTCTCGAGCAGGGGTATGTTGCTCAGTTTCCCTGCTGAGAGGTAGGGATGTCTGTCTCCCTCTGGGCTTTTGGTTGCTAGGTGTCAGTGTCCTGGTATTTGGATATGGAGACTAAGGCGCAGACAGCTAGGTGACATTCATATCTGCCTCTCTCAGGCCTGGTCTACACTAGACAAGTCGGTCAGTTTAACTACATTGGTCAGGTGTGTGAAAAATCCACATCCTTAGTGGCACAGTTAACCTGACATAAATCCTTTGACAGCATTTACAAATCAAAAAAATCTTACCCGGTTCTTGTGAATATATATTCTCCCCACCCTAACAGTAGCTTCCAGAATGGCTAATACAAGTAGCAATGGTTAACATAGTAAACAAGCATAAAAACAGTAGCCCTCTGTAAAAAGGGATGGAGACGATTGTGTGAGCCCTTGAATGGGTGGGGTATGACCCTGCACACACTATAATACTTTTAAACCCATTTTGTATTTTTCAAGAGTTGTTTCTTAATTTTATTGATACTAACTTCCGTTGATACCGTACGGTGCCTCTCATTGTAAGGAGTTACAAAATGCTTAACGAACGCTGAGTGTATATATACCATTACCTACTGTAACACACATGACCACGTTCTTATGGACACCAAGGTCACTGCAGGGGTCAAACCCAGGTCTTTCAGCCCCAGGAGCACGAGCCCCTACCATCAGAGCTAAAGGAATAATTAATTTAGTTCTAAGTAGTAAGCTGTTATCATCACTGGGGCCAGCCTCTTGATAAAGACATAGAATCATAGAACCATAAGGTTAGAAGGGATCACCAGGATCATCTAGTCTAACCCCTTGCCAAGATGCAGGATTTCTTGGGTCTAAAGACCGTCCAGGACAGATGGCAATCCTGTCTCTTTTTGAAAACCTCCAGTGAGGAGCTTCCACGACTTCCCTAGGCAGTTCCATTGTCCTACTCTTCTTACAAGTAGAACGTTTTTCCTGAGATTCAATCTAAATCTGCTATGCTGTAGTTTGAACCCATTGCCTCTTGTCCTGCCCTCTGTGGCAAGAGAGAACGACTTTTCTCCATCTTTTTTATGGCAGCCTTTCAAGAATTTGAAGACCACTATTATGCCCCCCCTTAATCACCTCTATTCCAAACTAAACATACCCAGTTCCTTCAGCCTCTGCTCATATGGCTTGCATTCCACCAACTTGATCACCTTTGTTGCTTGCCTCTGGATCCTTTCCAGTTTCTCTACATCCTCATGATTACTCTCATAGAGCCAAGGTCCTAAAGCAGCATTTATACAGTGCCTTTCAAGGATCATTTAGTGATTTAAAGTTGGGAGAGAATCATCTCCATTCTACGTATGTACAAACTGAGACATGGAGAGGTGAAGTGACTTGCCCAAAGTCACAAAGGACCAATACGACACACAAATTGAGGGGACAGTGGATGGGAGGAGAGAAGCCAAGTGCCCCACAGTATGATTTTGAGGAAAGGGAAAAAATATGGCCAAAGACATTATGGCAGGGATTCCCCAGCTCTGTTTTGTAACCACTGGTGGGCCACAAAGAGCTGGCTTTTCACGTGTTGCCTGCTGTCCTCCTTGTTTCTAGCTGACTGAAATGGAACAAAGGGACAAGTGGGGGATGAGTGAAGAGCGTAAGTAGTCAGAACAATTGACTGTAATCAAATAGGGCAATACTTAGGGAAGTATTTTTAGCTCTTCGGTGCTCTAATATTACCTTCCCATGTCAGCAGCTGTGGCAGTTCTGGGTTGTTACATGGCAATTTCTCTGTTGAGATTTGGTCCACACTATGAAAGCGTTTCGGAGCTCCCTGTTTTTGTGCATAGTGCCTCCGTGTTTCTCGTATCCTCACTGAGCAGACGTAATCACCATTATTAAGGTGTAATGCAAAAGATCCTTGGTTAGTGTGACAGTGTTGGATGATAAAGGCCCACTGTGAGCAGAATCACTTAAACAAGCAACGTCACTCCTCCTAGAGCTGAACGGTTTGCTGCATTTCTGTTTTGAACCCACTGCATCCTGAACTTCCACTACCAAAGTCCAAACAGGGGAGGCAAGAATAGTAGTACTATTTTAATGGGATTACATCAGTTTCCTTAGTATAAAGAACACTTGCTGGATATCTAACTCTCTTGACTCAGCATTCATGGTATTAAAAAAGGAACTCTAATAGAAGTGCTTTAACCCCAGGTTTTTGTGTGATTGAGGTAAATATGAGTCTCAGATGAAGGATGTCAGTTATATTTGAGAGAGATGCAAGGCAGGCTCACAGCCCTTTCCATCTAAAAGATTGCTGAATGGTGTTTTATGAGGATGATGACTGCAGTGTATCTTTGCAGTTTTAAGCATGGAGCTGAGCTCTGATAGAATTAGCTCTTCATGTTCTATTTTATTGCACTGTAAGTCCCCTGGCTTGTCCTGCGGACTAGTTTTAATCAATGCCATGTCCTCTTCCCACCCTGCAGAAATCAGGGCAAGGCCACAAAAATCTGAGCAATTAATTTTCTCTATTTATGTGGACCTCTTGGGCCCAACTCTAGGTGCACATTGTGCATAGATGCTTGCCAGTGAACTGCAGGCGGAAAAACAGCACAGGGCAGGAGTTTTCCCAAAAAGCCTACAGAGGGGCTACTGAACAGGGCTTCCTTGATGGGAACTATGGGGGGACATTCCCTGACATAGCCTGTGAGTATCTGTGTGTGTACCCCTGATGCATTCATAGCAACTGGACCTCTCCTCCAGTGCGGATTATTCTTACCCTGGGGGGCAATAGCCTGTGTGTGTGTCAGGGATGGGGGTGTCTGAGAATAGGGTCTTTGGTGTCGCACATGGAAACACATTAATGCTGCTTTTGTGAGTCTGTTTTGTAGCTATATATATGGTGATGCAGATTTGTGCCTATTATTTCCAAATCTTCTTGGCTGCCCTGAAAGAGAGACCCACATTCTATCGTTGTCATTTCACAATCTCAGAATCACGTCAAAGTAACTTTATTTTTCCCCAATCAAAACATGATCTTCCTGTCTGGCCTGTTCAGGCTCAGTGGCGCATCCCCTTTCCTTGGAGAAACGAAGCAGGAAACTCTCGCCAACATCACAGCCGTGAATTACGAATTTGATGAGGAATTTTTCAGTCACACCAGTGATCTGGCAAAAGACTTTATCCGGAAACTCCTGGTGAAAGACACACGGTAAGTGAATGTACAAAAATGGCTGGCTGCCTTTCATGCCACCCAGGCAAAAATGAGCACACTGAGCAGTTCAGAGTTTCATTACAGAGTTGGTCATTGTCCCAGAGTGAGGCATTAAGTACAGGTGTATTGCTGTGTCCCTTGTAAATCTCTATATACAGAAGACCTACAAATATGCCCTATACCAAAATTCACCAAATATGCCAAAATTTGGCATGCATTTTCTTTCACCAGTAGGGTTGGATATTTTTTTTTTTTTGTAAAGTGCAAATTACTGGAGTTTATTGGGTTTTAGAAGCTGCCCTTGTGTCTGGTAATTTTTAAATGTTTTTTTCTATTGCCTCTAATGACATCTCAATTCACATGTCCTGGGTGAGTGAGTGTGTGTGTGTGAATTAGAGAGAGAGAGAGTTGATTTTATATTCAGTGTTTCAAAAGCAGCTGCTCTGCATGGACAAATTCAGACTGGAAGTAAGGCATAAATTTTTAATAGTGAGTAATCAACCATTGGAACAGGAGTGGGTGGGTGAAATGCTGTGGCCTGCGTTGTGCAGGAGGTCAAACTAGATGATCATAATGGTCCCTTCTGACCTTAGTATCTATGAATAAAAGGGGCCTGGTGGACTCTCCATCACTGACCATTTTTAAATCAAAGTTGAATGTTTTTCTAGGAGATCTGCTCTAGGAATTATTTTGGGGAAGTTCTATCAGCCTGTGCTACACAGGAGGTCAGACTAGATGATCACAATGGTTCCTTCTGGCCTTGGAATCTATTAATCACATGCTAAAGCCTGCAGATTGGCTTGCAGAGATTGTCAGGAAACTAGCTCCTGTGTGTTCACTTGGAGGCTTGTGTTCATCAATCTCAAACCTCCAGAGGGACACCCTATCTACTCACACCTGTAGGCCACCATTTTCTCTTCACTGTCCTAACAGAGTCCATCATTTGAGGCAGGATGGCTCTTATCCCTGGTCTGTCGTGGATGTTGGATAATTGCTCCCACATCCCAAGCCATTAGAAACCTTCTAGGAAGTGAGATGCACTCAGCTCGTACCCTTTATTGCTGCAAACTCCTTGCTCTTCAGTTGTCTTCGTGTCAAATATGGCCCATTAACTCTTGTGCATCAGCTAGGTACACCTGGCACTTCTCTAGCAGCTATATGGGGCTTTTCTCCTACCTCGTGGTGATTAGGGAATCAGAGATTCTTTAGCTACTGCAGTAGGGATTATAGGAGAGGGATCTCTGCTTCTGAAGTTTTTTAATGAGCTGGATGCACCAGGACTATCTTGCCACACTTCCTGCACTATGTTGGGGTGGGCGGAGGGAGGAAAGGGCATCCTTGTGGGTTATGTGCTGCTGAGCCCTCTGAAGAGTCTATTAGTACTAGGGGGAGTGGTCATCGGTTGTCTCCTGAAAACAGAGTGGGGGCCACTTGCAGAAAGGTGTGGGAAAGCAGGTTACTAGGGTGCCCTTTAAAGACATATGGGGGAGAAGGTAAATAATGGGGGTTGTTGGGAGAAGGATGCCAGCTAGGGTATCTGTCCAAACACATCAGCAAACATTTCTCCAAACTTCAGACCCCAGGATATGTTGGGATATGTTAGAGCCTGATGTGAATGTTTTGCACAGGTTTAGCAAGTGCCTTTCAAGCGTGGCAGATCAGGCATATTGATATCTGTGCCATAACCAGCTGTGAAGGCAGTACCCTGTTTATATCCATCCTGCCTGAAGGTGATAGTGTACTGTTTGCAGTGCTGCTAGGGTGTAGGAGAAAGGGAGATTTTCTGATTTAGTACTGAAGCATCCTGCCCAGGAATACTGCTTTCAGGAAGCAAGAGCTCCAGGGGTGACTTAATAGCTCGTGCATTAAAGACATTTTTGATTACATTAAGCTTATATCAATTGATATAGAGAAAAAGGCAGACCAAGTGTGTGCAGGAAGAATTCACTCATTAGGCACGTTAGACTAGTAAGACAGAACATATCATGAAACATTAGTAGCGTTTCACCTCTTTTTAACAGAACAATGAGAGAGGGAGAGATTTTGATTGTGTGGAAATGAAAATTAAGTAGAGCTGACAGCTCTGCTGTGGGATAGCACTGTATTAACACTGAAGACAGAAAACTGTGTGTGAACCCTTCTGCCTGAAAGTTGTACCTCACTGTAAGTAATCCTGTCACTACTGGTGACAGTGTTATAGATACAAAGTACAATATTAAAATGTTGTTTCATAAACACCCTGAAAGAAGTGTATGGTAAGCAGCTTGGCTCTCATTTAAGTCTGTGTTTCATTGCAGGAAACGGCTCACAATTCAAGAAGCTCTCACTCATCCTTGGATAACGGTAAGGCCAAAGATAGTGACAGAATATGGGTGGTGATTTTGTAACAGGTGAACATTTGCTTCAGGACAAACTAGTACAGAATTTTTATGGGAATTTATATTTCCACACAAAAGGCTATGTGCCTAAACGGCAAGAGAATTCATCATGGTTACGGCTTTCAGAAATCAGTTTGAACCAGACAGTGAACCTTAGCCTCTCCATGTCTCACTTTCACTTATGAGCAAAGCAGGGAGAATACTCCCCTTTTTCACAGGTAAGTTATGAGAAATAACTGGCTACTAAACACTCTGAGATCCTTGAGTGCAAGACAAACAGTAGTAAAAACTGCTTCAATTCCTTCCAAAATCTTGGATTTCTGCAAGCCTTAATTATGACTTCTGTTATTACAATAAACACCAAAGGAGAGGTGACTGGACTATAAATAAATCAGCATACAGTATTCTGTATTAGAACACAATTTGTATTGTTTTCATCTCTACTCAGTGTTTGCATGGACACAAACCATACCTCTCATGTAGTGCTTTTGGGTGTTAAGAGCTGACCACACCAAATGTGAAAACAAATCAGCTCCCTCAAAATGTCATTGGTGTAGTGAGCTAGTAGCTGTCTGGATTTGCTTGGTATTTGGATTTGTGTGTGTGTGTGTGTGTGTTGTTTTGTTCTAAGCAAAGCTTGCCTCCGTAGATAAATCTCTTAATGAAAATAAATTTAGCAATCTCAGCATGGCAAATGTGGATGTTTAAACACTGGATCGTTCTAATTTTGTTATGTATTGTACAAAACATTGAGTGGAGTGTTTTCAGGATTATTTTTCCCCCACAAATGTTGATGGTTTTGCAAATTTAACTGCACAAACTGTAGCATGCAAATAGTTCACGGCCCTTTAATTTATTTACACTTGTCCCATGTGAATGAATGCTCAATGCTTGTCACATTACCCCTTTTATTTTAATCAAATGCATGAACAATGACTGGAAACGACGCTTCTCCCCAGCATTGTGGAAATGCAGTCTTGCATCCCTTGTCTGCTGTGTAGAGTTGAATTTGTGCAATATCTTGCAATCTTGATAAACAATCAGTAATACTGGTTCTTCTGTCTGAAGACTCACCAGTTGATAGAAGAAACAAAAGTCCAAGAAAACAAGAAGGCTGAGAACAGTCAGCTGAAGACAAAACGTCTGAAAGAGTACACCATCAAGTGCCATTCGAGTATGCCACCAAATAACACCTACATCAACTTTGAGCGCTTTGCCCGGGTGGTAGAAGACATTTCTCTGATGGAACATGGTTTCAGCACTCTGGCTATGTCCCACGATTCCCTGCAGGAGGACATTGATGCTCTGGTTTCCATATATAATGAAAAAGAAGCTTGGTACAAAGAAGAAAATGAAAATGTGAGACACAAGCTTTCACAGCTGAAGTATGAGCACCGTAAAATTGAATCCCTGAAGAAACATATTCAGGATGACATCAAGACTGTAGGTTCTAGTCTTGCAAGTGTCACTGGGAAATACATTGATCTAAAGTCTCAGTATGAATCTCTGAGTCAGGAACTTTCTGAGGAACTCGCATGGATCCAGGATTTAATGAGTAGTTTTCAGCTGGAGAATGGAAATGAAGCACGTGTGAATGGAAACTTTGGCTCTGTTTTCAACAAAGATATTAATGAATCACTAATGGAGCTGTTAAATAGATCTTGCTGTGAGGAATTCCTTGCAGGCTTGAATCTTGATGTTGCAGAATCAAGACAGTAATGTTGGTTAGCAGGCAAAAATCTTCGTTAGAACCCCTTGCTGTCCGTCTGTCTCAACGTGCAGCTGTAAGAAATCATCTCAGTGTGTAACTTCAGCACAAAACCACCACCTATGCATTAAAATAGAAATATGGAAATGTTGCACAAACTATTGACCAAAAACTTATACTCTGAGGTGGTTTTTGTGCTGATGTTGTGACCAGCCCAGTTTCTGAACCCTTAGAATTAGAAATCACTTTGTTTTAGGGCACGTGTAACCCTGCAGTTATTCTGTACTAACGTTATAATAATATGTAAACATACAGGTCCTGAATGTATGTTCAGGTAATTACCTGTATGTTCAGGTAATAATCTTCAGGTAATTACCTGAAGATTATTAGGTAATTCACTTGAAATGAAAAACTATGTCACTCCTTTTTTAGCATGCTTTGAAGTCTATAAAATCACCTGGTAGCATTCTTGTTTGGATGAGGGCAATAGTCTTGCAGACTTGCTGGGGATAATTCTGCACAGCAGATCATTAAAAACACTTATGAAGGTTATTGCAGCCCTTTAAAACGGAGCAAATGATGCAGTGATTTATCATTTCACACCATGAAAATCACAGCTAATGAAGGAAAGTTAAGGTTATTTTATAGGCTAGTTATTCAGGGTACAGTCTCTCTTTCATTATCATCAGATGTTAGAAGTCCCCAAACTGTGGGACATGCTCCCCTAGGGGGGTGCAGAGGAATGTCTGGGGGATGCAGCTGGGGCTCAGGCTAGCCTCCACAGGGTTTGGGGTAGGAGCGCCACCCCGCCCCACCCCAGCTCTGCTCCTGGCCCTGCCCCCACGCCCAGGTCTCTGTTCCCAGTGGTCCAGCTGCCGGTCAAGCGCCTGTGCCCCAGCTGCCGGCCTTGGCCCCAGCCTAGGCTCCGTCACTGACCCCGGCTGTGGCCCCAGCCTTGGCCCCCTTAACCCTGTCAGCGTCCCCCTCCCAGTACAGCAGCCCTGCTCCCAGACCCAGCTTGGAGGCGGGGGGGGGGGGGCACGGACAGGAGTAAGGGGTGGCCCGAGGCAAAAAGTTTGGGGACCAGTGTTAGATCATTTTTATTTCTTTAATGTGAAGTTCTTGCCATAAAAACAGTTACCTTATGTTTTATGTACCAGAAATATTTTGTTCGAAGGACAGAATGATAAATCTGTAATGGAATGACTGGAGAACTGTGTATGTATATTTTGCTGTGGAAAATTATTTGTGAGGATGATGATCCATCAGGCAGTGTCAATAGACCTTTGACTTTTATTCCACAATAAGAAAGGTCTCTCAAAGGAAACAATTCATTGACTCAGTGTGGTAGAACTTGAGACTGGTGTGTTTGTTCCAAAGGTCATTTTTGAAACTTACAAGAAAGGAAAAGGAAAAAAAGTCAATGTTTAAACAGAATAATGCACCTTTTTCCTGTGTTTCAAAGGAAAGGTTAACTGCTCGGGCTGTATTTATGTGCACAAATGTAACCATTTCACGTTTTGGACACAATAAATAGTCTCTTATTCAGGATGCTGTAGTCTCTGATGGGGAAGTCTGTGACTGAAATAGGATATTTAAACATCTACTTAGTGAAGTAATTATAGAGCCAGATTCTCTAGCTGGCTTATGGCTCCTTTGTGAGGCTGAGGTACTGCAAAGGGGCTGTAATCCAGTGGCAAATGCCCTGCAGAGAAAATGAATTGGGGCATCTGTACCACAGTTGTCACACTCACACTCCACACACACACACTCCTCCTTTCTCTCCCTCTGCTGCCTGCCACTTTGGCATGAGGGGTGTGTCGTGGGTCAGGAGGGAGTGTGGTGGACCTGTGTGTCACATGGCAGTTCTAGACTGGCATAGGTCCTTTCAAGGAGTCTTTACCAGTGGTGCAACATAGAGCTGCCTGGAAGCCCAGAGAATCAGGGAGTGGGAACTTGACCATGCCATAGCAGGGTCCAATGCAGGAATCAAACCCATGTTTTTAATGACCTGACATAAAGACTGCAGATTGTCAGAGAATATCTGCATGGCCAGTTCTGTGATGCATCTAGTGGAAGTCTCTTGGGGCCAGGCCCACAGATTTGTACAGGGCCAGCTATTGCAATGGGGCTGATGTTGACTGGGCCTTTGTGCACTACCACAATACAAACAACATGATCAAGCAAGAAATCCCTCCCCCCTAGGCTCTCTAGCTCTGGCATGGGCCATGAGAGAAGAGTCAAACAACAATGTTTGCTCTCAGTGCTGCTTCTAGCAGCCCATTTGGAAATGGATGCAGTTGCTTTCCCAAAACGGGTAAAAGTGAGAGTCACTCTGTATAGCTTCAGGCAAACTCTCCAGTCTTAGTGGCCAAAATCCCCCTTTTCAGATAATCATGCTCTGAACAAAGAAGAGGACAAAGGGAGAGATGACATGTCAGACTTTTCTCTTTGTCCGCCCTTGCCCTCCCCTAAAAAGCCCACTCCTCTGTTCTGGAAAAGCTAATAATTTAAATGTAATGGGCTGCTGCTCATAAGGTTATAAGAATAATCCTGTTTATTATTTTTATCTACAAAGCACCAATGTATTCTCATTCAGTTCACAGAGAATGATAAATCAGAAAGTGCCATGTTCTCATAGTGACTTTGGGAGACTTGTGAAAAACCATGCTTAATGTATATATTTGTTTTACACCTATCTGAAGCACAATAGCTGTGTCTGGTGATGGGCAGAAAATAGACACGCACCCTATCCTGAGACACATTCCACATTAGACAGGATGGAAGTAGAATTTTCAAAAGTTTCTAAGTGACTTAGGCACATAAGTGACATTGTCTTTCAATGAGACTGAGGTTGCTAAGTGCCGAAGGCCCAGATCCTTAAAGATATTTAGGTGCCTAACTCCCACTAAAATCAATGAGAGTAAGGTGCCTAAATATCTTTGAAAAAGGGACTCAGGCTCAAAAGTCACTTAAGTGCTTAAATGAAAATTTTACCAAGGACCTAATAAATCTTATATCTCGTTTGTAATTTTCAAGGGTGCCAGAGGAGGGAGGGAGGGAGGGGCCCAACTGCCACTGAGCGTCAGGCTCCTTTGAGAGTCCAAGCCTAGAGCTCTGCCCAGTGCTGCACGGTACGTTGAAGAGGCCACTGTCCAGAGGGACTAGACAACTTTTTCAGAATCTAAGTTCTCTTCCCCTCATTTTGAAAAATAAGAAAATCTAGTAAGATTCAAAATCTGGAGAAAAGACCCTCAATGTACAGAATCTGTCTGCCCCATTTCTGGCCCCATATTTCTGTCCTTTTGGATTATCTCTGTGTATGAATGTACCAGCACAGAACAGAAGGGACATTAGAGCAGGTGCTCTGCTCTTTAGCATGTCTGAGGCTAGTATAATTATGACCCACTCCTCAAGGCCTGTGCTTTTTTCATGAGCTGAAGGAGGACAGTGCTGTACCACTCCTGAGAAAGGAGCATGTCCAGCTGAGAATGACAAGATCACAACTTTGCAAGGTACTTAGCAATATGGGGCAACTGATTATTAACAGTCTGGAGTATCAGAAAACTAATTATTTTGGTGGAGCTTCAAGGGCTCTGCCATTGAACGAGCACTTAAATGTTTTTTGATGATTATTCAACTGACATTTAACAGGGACATTTTGTAGGTCTAACCTGATTTCTCACCAGTCTTTTTGACTTAGCACATTTGTGGCATGCTGCCTAGCCCCTTATAATGTGGGGAACTGACATCTCATGCTTCAATATCCAGGGTCAATTGTGCACAGATGTTGTCTATCTTTAACGGAGATGGAGGGCAGGCTGATAATTTCAGCTCCTTTCTCTCAGAGGTATTGACATACTTTGTCATTGGAGATGAAATCGCAGCCTCTGTATTTATTTGTACAGGTTCCAAAGCTGAGGACAGTTTCGGAGAATGATGGGAAGCAGAAGCAGTGCAAATGGTTCAGGTGTTTGCCATTAGGCTTTAAACATTTCTCTGTGCAACAGTGAAAGTTGTCCTGGATTTCCCACAAAAAGTGTTCTTTTTAGAACTGACATTTTCATATCCTCTTTTATAGAAAAAGATCCTATTTATATGGCCTCCCTGCCCTCTGGTGGCCCAGAAGGGATAGGATCAGGTATTGGCCAAGACTGAAGAAAGGGTTGAGTGGTGGTCTGCTATACTATGGTAAATCCTCTGGAGTTTTTACATTGATGACCTGATTATCAGAAGTGCTGAGCACTAAAAGGTTCCATTTGAAAGGGATTTGTGAAATCTCAACCCCTCTGATGATCAAGCCATGACTATCTAACAGCATATCTTCAAGGTGTTACATACCTTTTGTCTGTTGCATAAAAATATTTGTTAAAATCTTAGAGCCAAAGCTGAACAACTTGCACTTAGATGCTGCTGGCTCTGAGGTTGTCCTTGGGCTGACAAGTATCTCAGAATACATGTGCATAAAGCTTTAAAACTCTGAGTCCCTCATTGATGCTGATGTCCTATGGCACCTCCTTGCTCTCTCTCCCTTTCTTATAAAGATTCTGTAAAATACATCAGCAGACGGGCTACAGTCAAATTGCAGAACTATTGACAAGAAAAGATGTGGTGTTGTACCCTGTTATAGGTGTATTGTTTAGAACAGTGTTGGCTGTTTAACAGCATTATAGCTTGTGTGAAAGAGAATCTGTCTGCTCAACAGTATTACCAGTTTTCTGACAAGATGTTTAAATCTTTGAGGGTGCACTTTCCATTCTGCTCTGGTGCTTCTATTTCCTTGTTTGTTTCATTCTCATCCAATTAAATCTAAGCATTTCTGGATCTCCCACCACCATAACATCTACTTACAACATAAGTTCCCTGGACCCCATTTACTGATGTAGCATGTGTACCGTAACTGATATTGAATGTCAGCTAACGTTCTCTCATTTTATTATGAGGAGTTTGGGAAAAGTTCCCATTTTTAGTTTGCACTATTTCATGAAAATGATACTTCATGACAGGCCTCATGCAAGTGAAACCTATGTATTCCGTTACTTTTCCTGTTCAGTTCTGAATTGAACCTATTGGTTTCACAACCTAAATGAGCACCTCCTGCAATCCATCTTAAATAACTGTCCAGTTCTTGTAATGTGAATCACTTCCAGTTGAAAGCTATCTTTGTTATAACTTTGTTCTTATGTCCTGTTTTACTGATCAGCAAACTCCTCATAGTTATGGCCTATTCGGGTCTTTGCCATTGCTTCAGCATGCTACTGACCTACTTCCTGGGTCAGCGGAGAAGCAGCACTCTTGGTGCGTTACAATTGGATGTGTGAGTAGCAGAGGACATGTAGATAGATCTCTTTGAAGTTTCTCAGTATTTCTTGTTCATATGTTATACATTCTCCAGTTTCAAAACTGGATTAACAAGTCCCTCAAAAAGTTATTTGTGTCTATAAAGTCTCCCTGTGCCGATTGGTAGCACGAAACAGCACTGTCGAGGTGGGGTTATCAAATCCTTCTGGTAAATAGTAAACCCAGTAAACTTACACACCAAAAAGACATGCTGGGGGGAAAAAAGAGGTACGAAATTAGGGAAAGGTTCACTCTGAACTTTGGCTGAAGTGTATCTTTCTAAAGGGCCTAACATTGAAACCCTAAATATTAACACATCCAAAGCTAGAAAGCTAGGATCTAGATCTGAACTTTGTCACTAGGGCTCATCTCTAGAAAAAGCTGCGTGCATTAAAACAGAGAATCAGGTTTAGTGATCACATCTTAAAATGTTTGTAACATTTTATGTTCCCCTTAAGTGGAGATTATCTCTCCTTTCACCTCTTTCATCACATAAGCCCATGTGCAACTCCTTGCATCTGATTCCTCTCGCATGCACCCAGAATCCTATGCAGTTGTTTTGGACCACTAGGATTGGTACAATGTGAAGCATCTTTATGGGGGACCTCAATGCAAGTAACTGAATAAACTAGTTTCAGCAGAATACCAGAGAGAGGGAATGGGAGCAGATAAGAGTTGGTTGAATTCCTTTGGGGACATGGCCCATGGGTTAAGAACCTCTGAACTAGTGTAATGCAAAAATTTCCACACTGTTTAATAACAATGATTTGGCTTTTTGGGGGCTTACTCAGCTTTTCCATTGTTAGTATTTCATTAGTACACTGGGACTGATATAGTTCCCTGATTTCTAAAGTACTAGTAATGATATCAGTAGCATCATTTCCCACCCACCTGACAGTGTACATAGGGAAGGATCTGACATGGCTGATTAGCAGTTGGGATATTGACTAAGCCCTATGGAACCTCTGAAAAGGGTATTATTTTTTAAAGGGAACACTATCAGGTTTAAAAATCATATATTTCTTTTTTTTAAAAAGCAGCTTTTCTTAGTAATGTCTCTGTTAAACACTTCAGATCGTTGATCATCAATCTAATTTGCCCTTCACCATCTGTGCTGTTTACTTTTAGCATCACACTCAGCTTGGACAATGAAAAAAGTACACTCGTCTGTTTCCCTTTACCCTGGAGGAACTAATAGTGACTTTAGAGTTAAGGCTGAACTGAGATTTTGCCTTTGATGGGACCTTAAAACCCTCTCAGGAGTTGAAACAGTGGCTTGGCTTTAAAAAGCTAAACAGATACAGAATGCGTGTCAGAGACAGGACACTGAAGTAGATGAACCACAGGCCTGACCTGGTATGACAATTCCTAGCTCCCTATGACAGATGTTCAAGTTAATACTACTTGGTCTGTCAGCACCATGGATTGTGAGGGTTCCTTATGCACTTAACTATGGCAGCTGGATGGAATTAATTTTAAACCCTCATTACTTCCAAAGGGGTCAGAGGTAGAGCCAGGAAACCTGTTTCCCTTCCTAAAGGGCCTTGACTAAGGAACCCCACAGGGTTCTGTTCTATCATCATTCCAAAGCGACACTTGTCAAAACCCTGCGGAAGGCTGTGGAGATACAGGCTAAAATGTCATCAATATGCTGACAACACCTCTCCATCTCCTTCTCAACAGCCCCTGCTGGAGCCCTTTCCCTGCTCTCCCAATGCCTTTCAGAGAAAGGGGGTTGGATGAAAGCCAGCGAACTCAGGCTCAATGCAGATAAGACACAGGTGCTACAGGTCGACAGAGGGAAGCGCTCTGAAGAATTAGCACAGTCAAGAACTTCTCCCTCGGCTGAGCACCTCTCTGCCATCCTCTCTCTGGTTTTTAACTCAGTTCAGTGTGTAACTGACAGAAGCAGAGTTATGTTTACTTTCTGTCCCTAGGGAAAGCTAAGCAATCAACTTGTCATCTCTTGTGGCACCTTAGAGACTAACCAATTTATTTGAGCATAAGCTTTCCTGAGCTACAGCTCACTTCATCGGAGCTCACGAAAGCTTATGCTCAAATAAATTGGTTAGTCTCTAAGGTGCCACAAGTACTCCTTTTTGCGAATACAGATTAACACGGCTGTTACTCTGAAACTTGTCATCTTTTGTCTTCCAGCCAATGGACAAGCAGCAGGCCTTGGTGAGGCGAGAATCTGTCATTAACTTGGAAAACTTCAAAAGGCAATATGCCAGAAGGCGATGGAAGGTACGGCATTGGGACATTAATACTGATGTGGTAATACTTACTTACGCTGAGGGGCTTTGAGGGCAAGTTAACATTTGCATAGTGCTTTGAAGGTGTAAAGCACTATCGCTGTATTAAGTATGCTAGGTTTCAGAGTAACAGCCGTGTTAGTCTGTATTCGCAAAAAGAAAAGGAGTACTTGTGGCACCTTAGAGACTAGTCTCTAAGGTGCCACAAGTACTCCTTTTCTTTTTAAGTATGCTAGGGATTTCTACATTGCAAGTGTCACTTAATTCTCATCTCTCTCCTCCCCCAGCTCTCTTACAGTATTGTCTCACTGTGCAACCACTTATCTCGCTCACAGATGAGAAAGGTCTCACTGATGCAGGATGAAAGTTCGGTAGGTACATTGAAAAAACAAGGGGAAAAGGGAAGGGAAAAGTAACCATTTTACTGTGAAGTGAATCTTGCTCCCCTAGCATGGGCACCTAAGGTCCAAAAAAATCTGAACTGCCATGGTTCTGGGTAGTCAACCCATGGAGAAACCAGACCATGAGATACTGTACCTTTTGTGTACCCTGGGCCATTGCTCCAACAGTGCTATCTGCGGCATAAATGGGGAGCAAGGAGTGGCCAGTGGCTCTGCAAACTGAATTCATGGCCAAAATTATAATATGGGGGAGTAGTATGAAAGTTGCACTAAGTACATGGCTACCATAGTGATGAGCATGGTATCAAACCCTTAACTGAGAGAGGCGAGGAGGTGCAGTTGCTCTGTGCTGGGTGGGGAAGGGGTGATTTCATCCCAAACCCTACTATGTATTGTAGTTCCCCTGTGCAAAGACAAAATAAATGGGCTTTGCATAGGGAATGGAAATTTGATGCTAAGGGCAAATCTTGCACTACTGATGCCAGTGAGATTTTGCCATAGACTTCAGCAGAAGGTTGCTATGTGAGCAAACATGGACTAAGGAAGCACTTGAATATAAAAGGTCTTATCTAAAATGGGAAAACCCTTGTGTTCAGTGGCTTCTCATGAGAGCACATCACTGGACGGTTTGTATTGCTTAAACTTTAGGTTTGCAGAAACGTGATTCGAAAAATTCATTAGGTTGCAAGTATAAGAAGCTTATGTACTCCTGATGCATTTTTGTCTAAGTATTCTATTCTGTATAGGTTCTTATACCATCTATAGTTTTTTAGTGGGTGTTATTTATTTTTTGCTTTATTATTTACATGCATTTTCCCAGTCTCTATTTAGCCAAAGATAAAATAGGGGTTTCTGTCAAGCTGTTTTGACAGTGAGTTTTAGTCAATATAGAAAAATAGGAACAAGGATGTCCTGCTTTAGGGTCAGATCAACAACCCCACTACACACCATCTGCTGTACTTTGGCTGGGAGGTCACTTATTTTAGTTTTGGCACAATAATCTCATCTGGGGACAGCCACCCCAAAGTGGACAAACCAGTCTAGAATCCTGTGTCTCGCTGTGGCCTACTAAATGTTCCAGTTGATGGGGAAAATGTCCATAATGCACCTTACACTTCTAGAGAAACTCAGTGATGTTTCTCTTCACACTACTGCTTATCCCCCCATAGGTGACAGATTAAGTATGTGTTTGCTAATCTATGTAGGAACTCTGTATCTCATTCAACAGACTGAAACATGGCAGCCTCTTTATTTCAGAGAAATTGTGAAAGTGACCAGGAAGAAGATCTTTCCCAAAGAAATGGCACTCATCTGAGGAAAAGCAGCATATTTTAGTGTATCTAGTATTCCACACTAGAGAGACACAGGAGGAAAACCTCACCCTGGCTAAAAATGCAGCCCTAAGAGCAAATCTGGTTTATGGTCAGATTCAGTGATGCTGCTCACTTTTCAAATTACACAGAGCACCTGCATAATATTTTTCAAGATCCACTGAAAACTTACAAAACTGGGGAGTCCGGATTCTCTGAGAAGTGCGGGAGCACCGACACCGTCGGAATAATTTTACTTGTAGAGCTTTTCATTCTTCTTTGAATTCATCTGTGAACTGTGATATCACCTGTATCCAGAACATTGCGTTTTTACTGACATTCTCTTAAGTGTAGCGCAATTCACATCCTGAGCCACATATACGAATGTGCGTATTAATACCAAAGGATCAGCCTTTATGGCAGTGAAGCTGTTATTACTTCTTAAGCAAACTTTTACAAATAATTTTTCTCATTATTATTAGTAACACAGATACACACGTCTGAGAGAGGTCTGCAATAATACCGCTATCCTTGTCATGATGAAAAGTCATCGTGTTTTTCCATTTTATCATCTAAGGCTCTAGCCTGATGGCACAGAACTGGCGTAAGGACTGGACCTGAGGGAATTTTTTTTGCAACAAACAGTACGCATTTTTCAACAAACTGAAACTATTCACAGAATCAACACAAAGGGCTGCATAGTTTCAGCAAAAAAAATTTTTTTTCCCAAAGACTGAGATGCCATTGGCAAAAGACAGGGAGAAGTGGTGGTACCACCGTTGCTGTCTTCCTTATAAGCTTTAGCCTGGTGGCTAGGGCACTCATGGCAAACCCGGATTCAGTTCCCCCTTCTACCTGAGGTGGAGAAAGGATTTGAACTTGGGGCTCCCTCGGTGCAGAAAAGTGCCCTAGCCACTGGGCTATGGAATATTCTGATGTGGAGCTCGCTCAGTCTCTCCTGTTGAAGCAGTTTTTACAGTGTATAAATAATTAAATAGTCATTGGAGCAGGGATTTGATCTGGGGTCTCCCTCCTCCACTGGCTATAGAGTCGGTCCCATACTGTCTGCTTGGACCAATGACTATTTGTGCTTTATACTAGGGACCATTCTCTACAAATCTGTGAAAATAAGCTCTACACTGGTATAATTGCATCCACACTAGGGGGTTGCACCACTTTCACTATATTGGTTTCTAAGCCAATATAGTTAAATTGGTACCAAAGTATGTGGAGACCAACCCTTTGTTTTGGGTTTGATGTAGCTAAAACCACAAAGCAAAATCAGCTGAATTAACTGCTTGTTCTACAAAATTTCACCTGATTTGAACGGTTTTGTATCAGTCATCCCAAGCTAGAGATTTTAACAGGTTAGAGTTGCAAGTTTGTGTTAAAACATAACACCAGGTAAATTTTGCCTGGCTTCAGGTTTCACTGTGAACATTTTGCAAAGCATTAAAAATCAAATTTGAGTCATAGCTTTATATCCGATTTTAAGTGGGGATAAAAACATGCATAGCACATGCATCAGGAAGAAGTATCCAGCATCCAGGAAGAAAGAGTAGCGTAAGTGGAAGCAGAAAGGAAAGTGTGAAGGAAGAGGCACAATGGTAAGCAGGTGGGAAATTATCCATGAGGAGGAATGACTGAAAGGGATAGCTAGGAAGGGTAGATAAAGAACTGGGGAGGTTAGAAAAGACTGGAGGAGAGAAGGGAAAATAGAGTAGGAGGATTACAAAGGAAAGGGATGGAAAGCAGAGTGTTTCCACCAAATGTCAGACAACAGTCTGAAGCAGTTGATGTAAAATATAGGCTACCTCAT